>NC_090933.1:708444734-709694734 GCF_040938575.1 Ambystoma mexicanum
AGCACCGTTCTTCTTTTTCAAAGGTGATGCGGATCCTGAGTGGCTTACGCCGCTCTGGTCAGTAGGGGCAGAAGCGCCGGTGGACTGGGTACTAGGAGTGTGCGAATGCACAATGACCATAGGTCTTGCTGCAGGCATTGGCTGCAGGGTGATGTTGGCAGGGCCAATGTCGGTTTGAAGGACCTTGACCTACACTGTCCCAGCTGGGAGACTCAGAGCTGGGGTGAATAGAGCTGCAGCTGCCCCTGCAGCCTCCCCACCCTGCCTACTTGGGGCAGCAGATGACATTGCTGCCCCAGATCCACGTGGCCTGGTGACAGCAACTTGCACCACCACACGTGGCTTAGACTTGCTGACCTGGAAGTCAGCCTGGAATGTCATCCTGTGCCAGTTCAGGTGCCAAAATGGGCTGGTCCAACAAGGGCTGAGCTGGGATGGTGTCAGCTACGTTTCCCACAACCATGGGGGGGGGGCATGGGTGTCCCTGATTGGTCCTCGACAAACAGGGGTCTAGGGGCACCCTGCAAATCCTGGCCACGTCCCCTACCACGCCCACCACGCCCACCTTTTGGAGGTCGGTGTAACGCTCACCTGATTCCCGTAGAGGCGCCGGTCTTGACTGGGCGTATACCGTATCTTCAAAGGTGATGTGTAACACACGGCTGGCTCTTTGGGCTGGACCTCTGTGCACTGTATGTCTGACTCGAAGGGTAAGATGTCTGCAGTTAGAAAATATGGGATTAATGAACTGGGTTATTGAATGTCTCTCTCTTCTTCCCTTTCTCTTCTCCTGTAGAACCCCAAAGGTTAACGCTCTCACCTTAGGTAAGTGAACGCCGTGCTCTCCATCTGCCTCGGGGCAGGGTGCTGTAACCAGTTTCTTCACTGGATAAGGGGAGCAGGCCTCTTGACTTCAGAGGACTGCTGTCCGTCGTTTACTGCACGAACGGTAAGTTTCGAGTAATTCTAATGTCTTTAAAAGTCTTTAGTAATGATGTCTCTTGTTTTGCAGGGTTCCGCCGATGGCGGATGACGGGCTGAAGTGAGTTGAAGATGGAGCCCGTGTGATGAATACAAGCGCCTGGAAGCACGTAAGTAAGCGCTTGTTGTCTGCTTCACGATGCGCTCTAACTGTCTTTTTATTTTGCAGGTACAAGTTCGGAGCGGCTGCAGGGTGCCGGAATACCCACTGGGTTAGATGTGGAAAGGAGTAATGGCACGTGAGTATTAAAGTTCCCCAATGTCTTTAAACGCACCTTGTTTTGTCTTTCAGATGCGGGATGCAGCGCCGAAGGCCTCCGGAGCGTGCAAAGAGTTGGTAAGCTTTTGTCTTTCAGATGCCGGAATGCAGTGCGAAGACCTCCGGAGCGCACGAAAAGTAGGTAAGCCTTTGTCTTTCAGATGCCGGAATGCAGCGCGAGGCGTTGGTGACAGCCGATGGACCAGGTAAGTGAAGTGCTGTCACTGAAGACCGTAATGCTAACCTGTTCTTTCTTGTCTTTATAGGTGTTGCTGAAGACTGGATTCAGGATGGCAAGCTTTTTTCCTTAGGCCCAGGATCAGATGCAGAAGACACGATGAGCGTTCTGCTGCAGAGGATGCAGAATAACGCAAAGCAAGATTCATCCATCGGGTGTGGTTTAAATAGCCTCCTGTAGTGCTTAGGTGTCTCCTTCCACAGCCACGCCTAGGTAAGAAAAGAGTTCCTGCTTTCCAGAAGAGTTCCAGTGTTCTGAACCTAGGGAGTGGCTCCTGCCCCACCCAACAGGAAAAGTAGTTCCAAACAGAAGAGGATCAGAGGCTCAACTGGCAGGCAAGTAAGCAGCATGGTCTGCTGCAGGTAAGTCCACCCAAGCATTATGAGCCCGGCGCTTCCAGCGCTGGGAGTGGGCATATTTATGAGCCTGGTGCCACTGGCGCCAGGACTGGGTCCAAAAGGTCCCAATTGGGACTGGTTGGCACTCGGAACCTGGGTTATGGATCTGCTTCCAAGGGAGTTGGGAAAACCCTGACCTTTTGGAAGCAGAGATCATGACAGTACCCCCCTCAAGGCCCCTCCCAAACCGGGCTTCTCCGGGGGTTTTGGCTTGTCAGGAAATGTTCGGTGAAATCTTTTGATTAGGCGAGGAGCGTGGACATATTCAGCAGGTTCCCAGGATCTCTCTTGGGGGCCGTAGCCTTTCCAGTCAATTAGGTAAAATAGTTTAGATTTGGAGATCTTGGAGTCCAGAATGCTTTTGACTTCAAACTCGAGTTCTCCATCAACTAGGATGGGTTTTGGAGATTTAGTTAGTCGGGTTTGAGGTTGCACGGGTTTTAATAGAGAGACGTGGAAGACCGGATGCATCTTCATGTGCGGGGGCAAGTCCAACTTGACCGCTACTGGGTTTACTATGGTAGTGATGGAATAGGAACCAAGGTATCTTGGGTTGAATGTGCGTGGCCCTTTTAGAGGTAGATATTTGGTGGATAACCAGACTTGATCCCCTACTTGATATTGAGGGGCTTCCTTCCGTTGTTGATCTGCTCCTTTCTTGTATTGTTCTTTAGCCCTTTGAAGGGGAGAAACAGCTTCCTTAAAGGCTTGGGTGATTGTAGAATGCAGGTAGTCTACTGCTGGTGTTTCAAGATCTTGGAGGGGATCCAACTCTGAGGTTCGAGGGTGACTGCCGTATAAAAGAAAAAACGGGGTTTTCCCAGTTCCCGAATGGACAGAGTTATTGTAGGCATATTCGGCTATCCAAAGGATGTCTTTCCAAGTTTTTTCAGTTTGTTGCAGCATGCAGCGTAAATACTGTTCCAGAGTTTGATTGGTCCTCTCGGTTTGTCCGTCGGTCTGAGGGTGGTGACTGGTCGATAGTCTCACATCAATTTGAGCCGACCGACAGCAACTTCGCCAAAAATGAGAAATAAATTGATTACCTCGATCCGAAATTAGAACCGAAGGAAAACCGTGCAGTCGGACGATGTTTTCGAGAAATTCTCGGGCCAGAGTTGCTGCTGTTGGCAAGCCTTTGAGCGGAATGAAATGCACCATCTTGGAGAATAAGTCCACGATTACTAGAATCGTATTGTATCCGGAGCATGGAGGTAGATCGGTGATGAAGTCCATAGAAAGCGTATGCCAAGGGCGAGGTGGGATGTCAATAGGGCGTAAGAGGCCTGCTGGTCTTTCCTTTTGACTCTTGTTTTGGGCGCATACTCCACAGGACATTATAAAGTCTCTGATATCTTTTTTCCAAGACGGCCACCAGAAGTAGCGCTTGATCTTTTCTGAGGTCTTGGCCATACCGGGATGTCCTTCCATTAAAGAATCGTGATAACAAGAGATTACTTTTTTCTGTAAATCTGTGCTGGGCAGGTATAATCTTTCTTGGAAATACAATAAGTTGTCCTTTACTGCAAAGTCCTTTCCCTGCAGATGCCAATTCTGTATGTCTGCTGGAGTTACAAGTTGCCTGGCTTTATCCTTAACTTCCTCTATGGATTGTGTGGCGATTACACCCAGAATTCTTTGTTCGGGAATGATTGGTACAGGTTTAGGGTTGATCAAGTGTTCTTCCACTCCCATCCGAGAAAGGGCATCAGCTTTACCGTTTTTTGTACCAGGTCGATAGGTAATTATGAAGTCAAACTCGGCAAAGAATAATGCCCAACGGAGTTGTCTAGAGGATTGGGCTTTTGCGGTTTTCAAATATTGCAGGTTTCGGTGATCCGTAATCACAGTAACGGTGTGTCGGGCCCCCAGCAGATAATGCCGCCAAGCCTTAAAGGCAGACTTGATAGCCAGAAGTTCCTTGTCAGTAATCGTGTAATTGATTTCAGGAGGCGAGAATTTGCGGGACCAAAATGCCACGGGATGCAACTGATTGGTTACCGGGTCCTTTTGTGATAGAACTGCCCCCATGGCAAGGCTTGAAGCATCAGTTTCCAAGATGTAGGGGAGTTCGGGGCGAGGGTGTTTTAAGATTGGTGCAGAGATAAATTTAGTCTTAAAATCCTGGAAAGCTTGTTCCGCCTTGGTAGACCATTCAAAACGTTTGTTTTTCTTTAACAAGGCAGTGATGGGCTGGACTATTCGAGAAAATTCGGGGATAAACCTGCGGTAAAAGTTAGCGAAGCCTAACATGCTTTGCACACCTTTTAAGGAGGATGGTGATGGCCATTTGAGAACTGCATCGACCTTCTTTGAATCCATACACACTCCGCTAGGTGATAATATGAAGCCCAAGAATTCAACTTCAGTCACGTTGAAAACACATTTTTCCAACTTAGTGAAAAGTTTGTGTTGACGCAATCTTTCGAGGACCATTTTCACGTGTTTCCGATGTTCAGATTCCGATGAAGAATAAACGAGGATGTCGTCAATGTAAACAACAACACACACATCTATGAGCTCTCTGAGGACATCGTTCATAAAATATTGAAAGGTGGCCGGGGCATTGCAAAGTCCGAAGGGCATGACCTGATATTCAAATAGCCCATATTTGGTGCGGAAGGCCGTCTTCCATTCATCGCCCTCTTTTACTCGTACCAAGTGGTAGGCTCCTCTAAGATCCAGCTTTGTATATATGCATGCTTTTCTGACTTGGTCCAGGAGTTCAGGGATCAAAGGTAACGGATATCTATTCTTGACGGTGATCTGGTTCAGGGAGAGATAATCTATACAAGTTCTAAGGTCTCCTTCCTTTTTTGGAACGAAGAACAAAGCTGAAGAAGCAGGGGACTTGGAAGGACGAATAAACCCATTTGCCAGGTATTGATCCAGGTATTGTCGAAGGTGAAGGTTCTCAGGCTCGGTGAGGGCATAAATTCTACTACAAGGAGGAGTAGATCCAGGTATCAGGTCTATCTGGCAGTCATAAGACCTATGAGGAGGTAGAGAGTTAGCCTGATCCTTCCGGAAAACATCTTGGTATTCTAGGTATTCGGGAGGTAACTGGGGAGTCTCTCAAGAAATTGCTGCCAGTGCAACACCAGGTGGAGGGTGACAAGTAGAGACACATTCTGGAAACTGGACCGTTCTTGCTCGCCAATCGATCAGAGGATTGTGTTTCTCTAACCAAGGTATTCCTAGAATAATCTGAAACTGAGGAGCCTTGATCACATCGAACACAATCTTCTCATGGTGTCCATCTTGACTTACTAGCGTCACTTCTTGAGTGGTATGCGTTACTGGTCTGGAGGCTATCTCCGTTCCATCCACCGTAGTAATGACGTCCTTTACAGCCTTGGGACAAAGAGTTAGATTCATCCTCAAAACCATTTCATGATCCACATAAATGCCAATGGCACCGCTGTCGACGTAAGCTTCAATTGCATGTAATCGATCCGGATTATCAGGGCTAATGAGGACCATAGGTATCACGAAATGCGAGGTCACGGAACTGGTTTTCACGCTCGGCAAGAGGACCTCTATTCTTGTCGGGCGAGTTCGTTTCCCTGCTCAGAGTTTGTAACTTTGGTAACTGCAGCTCCTACTGCCTTCTTGGCAGGTTTCACCGGACAGTCTCGAAGAAAGTGCCCTGAGTTTCCGCAATAGAGGCATAATTGCAACTGTTTTCTCCTTTCCCGCTCCTTTTGTGTTAGAGGACCTTTCAGGCCCCTTATTTGCATGGGTTCCCCGGAGTCTACTCCTTTGGAAGGAGTTGGCGGTTTGGAAAATACTCGAGCATCAAACTTGGAACGATCGGCCTTCCTGTTCTGCAGTCTGTGATCTATTTGAACGACTAAGTCTATATAGTCCGAACAATCTTGTGGGGGATTCACTACTTGGGCTAACACATCTTTGAGCTCTCCACGTAGACCTCTATAAAACAGCGTAATCCTTTTGTCCTCAGGCCATTGAGTTTCCACTATCAGTCTGTTGAAAGACGCAATATAAGCCAAAAGGTCTTGATTACCTTGTCGCAACGAAAGAAGCTCATTGTCCAAGGCCTGCCCCTGTGAATGTCGTACGAACAGTTTTTCCATACTGAGCTGAAAAGCTTGAAAATCATGGAGGACCGGATCATCTTGATTTACTAGAGGGATCGACCAGTCTGCCGCATTGCCACTAAGGTACGAAAGCACGAAAGCTACTTTAGCTTGATCAGTTGGAAAGGCTGCTGGCCGGCATAAGAAATGCAACCGGCACTGATTGATAAATACTGCAAACCTCTTTGGGTCACCAGAAAATCGTTCGGGCGGAGCCAGAGGTACATTCCCAGGTAGGTTGATCTGCACTGGATTCATAGAGGATGTAGAAGGAAGATTTCCCCCAGATGCGGGTAACGGGGTCTGTCCGGCTTGTGACTGTAGCAATTGTCTAGCGAGATCATCTGTTCGCTCCTTGGAATCAGTTCCCTTCTTAGAGCGTCCGTTTCCTGACGGGCTGCATGCACTTCTGCCCTTAGTTCCCCAAGTAACTGGGCTAGCTCGTCGGTATCCGAGGTTTCCATAGCGCCTGGACGGGAGTTTTGCGGTAGGCTTTGCGTTCTGTAACGCTCACCTGATTCCCGTAGAGGCGCCGGTCTTGACTGGGCGTATACCGTATCTTCAAAGGTGATGTGTAACACACGGCTGGCTCTTTGGGCTGGACCTCTGTGCACTGTATGTCTGACTCGAAGGGTAAGATGTCTGCAGTTAGAAAATATGGGATTAATGAACTGGGTTATTGAATGTCTCTCTCTTCTTCCCTTTCTCTTCTCCTGTAGAACCCCAAAGGTTAACGCTCTCACCTTAGGTAAGTGAACGCCGTGCTCTCCATCTGCCTCGGGGCAGGGTGCTGTAACCAGTTTCTTCACTGGATAAGGGGAGCAGGCCTCTTGACTTCAGAGGACTGCTGTCCATCGTTTACTGCACGAACGGTAAGTTTCGAGTAATTCTAATGTCTTTAAAAGTCTTTAGTAATGATGTCTCTTGTTTTGCAGGGTTCCGGCGATGGCGGATGACGGGCTGAAGTGATTTAAAGATGGAGCCCGTTTGATGAATAGAAGCGCCTGGAAGCACGTAAGTAAGCGCTTGTTGCCTGCTTCACGATGCGCTCTAACTGTCTTTTTATTTTGCAGGTACAAGTTCGGAGCGGCTGCAGGGTGCCAGAATACCCACTGGGTTAGATGTGGAAAGGAGAAATGGCACGTGAGTATTAAAGTTCCCCAATGTCTTTAAACGCACCTTGTTTTTTCTTTCAGATGCGGGATGCAGCACCGAAGGCCTCCGGAGCGTGCGAAGAGTTGGTAAGCTTTTGTCTTTCAGATGCCGGAATCCAGTGCGAAGACCTCCGGAGCGCACGAAGAGTAGGTAAGCCTTTGTCTTTCAGATGCCGGAATGCAGCGCGAGGCGTTGGTGACAGCCGATGGACCAGGTAAGTGAAGTGCTGTCACTGAAGACCGTAATGCTATCCTGTTCTTTCTTGTCTTTATAGGTGTTGCTGAAGACTGGATTCAGGATGGTAAGCCTTTTTCCTTAGGCCCAGGATCAGATGCAGAAGACACGATGAGCGTTCTGCTGCAGAGGATGCAGAATAACGCAAAGCAAGATTCATCCATCGGGTGTGGTTTAAATAGCCTCCTGTAGTGCTTAGGTGTCTCCTTCCACAGCCACGCCTAGGTAAGAAAAGAGTTCCTGCTTTCCAGAAGAGTTCCAGTGTTCTGAACCTAGGGAGTGGCTCCTGCCCCACCCAACAGGAAAAGTAGTTCCAAACAGAAGAGGATCAGAGGCTCAACTGGCAGGCAAGTAAGCAGCATGGTCTGCTGCAGGTAAGTCCACCCAAGCATTATGAGCCCGGCGCTTCCAGCGCTGGGACTGGGCATATTTATGAGCCTGGTGCCACTGGCGCCAGGACTGGGTCCAAAAGGTCCCAATTGGGACTGGTTGGCACTCGGAACCTGGGTTATGGATCTGCTTCCAAGGGAGTTGGGAAAACCCTGACCTTTTGGAAGCAGAGATCATGACAGTCGGCCACCTTTGCCTCCCTTACCGCTTGGTCGCCTCCCAACCATGGCACTGATGTTGTTGTGAAAATGGGAGTAGCAGTAAACTATTGTCCTGGGCAATTGGGGGTGAAAGGGGTAGGGTACTAGATGGAATTTGTACACTAGTGCTCTAGCAAGGTTGTCTGTGACCCCTGGGGGAAGATGACGGGTCATGCAACGCACAGGCACCCCGAAAACAAAAATGTTACTTGCACGCAAACCCTCGTAGACCACGTGCGTGGAAAAATGAACCCGCACTACGCTGTGGCACCCAGAAACACATAAATAAGCGTATGCGTAATACACGCAGCATACAATGACCTCTGAAGGGGTACGCAACACACGGGGCAAGCACAGTTGGTAAATAGGTGCGCGACTCACCGTATGCCTGGAAAAAGAATGTGAAAAAGAGGCGCATGTGTGCGTTGGCAACACCCCCGCTAAAAGAAGAATTATACGCTGTCTGAGGAAACAGGACAAAAGAAGAAGTGAACCTGTCAGAGGTAACAGGGAGTACGAACTTGAACCGTTATGAAGTAATCGCGTGTGAACCGACTAGAAGTACAAAATTCACCCACTCCCTCTCCACGAAAATCACGTACAAGAAAATGGCATCCTACACGTACCTTTTCTACCAGCCCACACGTACAACGTCACGCGTCTATGCGCTAAGGCCTTTTCCTCCAATTACACGAGCTGACACTCGGACGTGCAGTTTTTGCACGTGTACAATGAAAATGCACCCGTGTTAAGGGAAACGCCCCCTCTGCGTCACGTCACAAACGCGCTTACGCGCTAAGGGCCTTTGGTCCAATTAATTCATGTACGTGCTGTGTCTTCACGTGCTGATTCACTATGCACCCGTCACGAGGGACAAACCCGCACACGTAACGTCACAGACGCGCTTACGCACTAAGGGCCTTTCCTCGAATTACACGCTGACGTGCAATTTTTTCACGTGCCAAATCACTCCGTATCAAGCTGGCCACACAATAACACACGGAAGACCACGCTCCTGCCCAGAAGGCCGAATTACTGCCACCAAGAGCCCCAAGCACGCTCCCACCTGCCATCTGCTGCTGCCTGCCTGCCTGCCGCACACGTGCCCTGCTATTTGCTGCCTGCACGTCAGCCAGGGGTGCAGTTGCTGTGACCACCCCTGCTGGAACCGAAGACTCCCGACTGGGATACCAACGCTCCACAGGCCAGCCCCAGGACCCAGTTGCCCACCCACACCTGCCTCTGGGGTTGCCATGTCAGGCACAACACCATCTGGCACCACTGGCAATCCCCAGCCAGAGAGGCAGAGGGCCACCAGCTTCAGTGCCAGGGAAGTTGGTGTTGTCCTGATGGAGCAAGTCCTGGGGCAGTATGATGCCCTCTTTGGAAGTTTGCGCGCCGACAATGAAGGACGGACCAGGATCTGGATGGACATCGTGACTGCCATCAACGAGGAGGGGGTGGCAGTCCGTGACATAAAACATGTCCGGGAGCGTTGGGAGGACTTCAGGTCCCGGACCCTCGACAAGGCCCAGCGCCTCTTGAAGGCTGCGGATGCCAAGGGGCGCTGGGGCCAGCTGTCATACCACCAAATGAGGGTCCTGGAACGCATACACCCAGTGCTCCCCGTCCAGTTCCTTGAGAGGCAGACATGTGTGGAGTCGAGCGGTAAGTGTACATGCATACTGATTGGACGCTGTGCGTGTTGTGGTGTGCCAGTAGTGTGCAGGTTATACATGTGTTTTTGTAGGGCCATGTATGGATGTGTATGTACAGGGGCGTGAGGCTGACACATGTGAGTCCTCTCATGTGTGAGACACATGGATGGTGTATGTGTTGGTAAGCATGCAGGCCAAATGGAGGTGTGGGAGCACACAAGTTTGCATTGCTGTGTATGTACGTTGGCATGTTTGTGGTGTCACACATGGATGGTGGTTCCAGCTGCATGTATCTGCACTGTGTGCATGTGTGTGTATTTGACAAGTGTGCAACTGGGATGCAACATGGATGCATGTGGCACTGACACGTAGAAGGCTGAATGCCAGATGTGACATGGATGGCGATCTCATCACTGTGACAGTTGGTGGACATGTACACATGTATGTAAGTGTGTTGGTGTGTGTGCATGTGTTGTGCACTCTCCGTGTTTCATGTGACTTCAGGCTCACCTTTCGGATGCTGATGCTGTTGTATGTGTATGGATGGTGCTGCATGGTGCAATATTGCTGTGGAATTGCTCGTGTGTGAGTAGAAATGACATGTGTGTTAGGGAGTGTGATGCCATTTCTGAAGTTTGACACTGCCACTCATGTACAACTGTCATGTGTGTATCAGTCCATTGTACAGTGCCCTGATGCCCGTGTTCTATCTCTCCCTGTCTGCAGCGTCAACTGAAGAAGAGGGCGGAGAGGGTGCTGTGGAGCAAAGCAGCAGAGATCGCACCACCAGCCGGAGACGCAAGACCCTGCTCCCCTCCCAGATTGTCATCTCTTTCGGGGATTGAGGAGTCTGGTGCCACGTCCCAGGCCGCAGCTGCCGAGGGTAGGTCCAGGAGGCAGAGGTTGGAGATGGACTCCTCTGCAGCAGAAGGGGCAGCTGAGACCCCACAGGGTCCGACGGAGGAAGATGGCATGGAGTCATCCAGGTTGGTGGGGGGTTTGGTGGAGGAGGAGGCCATGGAAGGGACACACACGCGGTCTGGAGGTGGGGATTCCACTGATGCTAGAAGTGCAGTGCAGGGGCAGGGACAAGAGGCAGCACAGGCCGCCGCAGAGGTGCCTGTGTGTAATCCTGTCCCTGATCCTGTGACTGCATCATCCGGCACCAGCAGGGATGCCTGCGTCCAGACCCGTTTTCAGGGAGGGGATGGGCACACAACAACTGGCCTTCCTCTCCCTGCAGACGTGGCTATCTGGGACTGGGTTGAGCCTGTCCTGGCTGGGATAGCATTGCATCAACGGGGCATGCGAGGTGACCTGCGGTGTTTTCGTGAAGACACTGCACGTCATCTCGGATGCCTCTTTGACCGCGTTGACCTACTGGGACGTGTCACCAGTGCTGGATTCCTCCGTTTGCTGGATTCCTCCGGTTGCTGGACCTTCTTGCAACCCCCTCCTCACCTGAACCCCCTACGCGCCAGTCGTACTTCATGCCATCTTCCCACCCATGTATCACCTGGGTACCCTGTGGAGCTGCCTCTGACCCAGCAGCCAGGCTGGTGGAGGACACATCCCTGCCACAGTCGGGAGTCGGACGTCCAGCAGCGGTGGCCACCACGACAACTGCACCCCAGCCGGAGGAGGACGTGCAGGCAGCAAGTGCCAGGGCGCAGGCACAGGCACAGCAGCAGCAGCAACATGGTGGGAGCAATGATGGCTCGGGGCCTTCAATATCGGAGGGGCAGGCATCGGCCAGAGGGCAGAAGGACCCAGGATTACAAGTGTCTTCCGTGTGGCAGCGGTTGGGCCATGCCATAGATGCTGAGCGGCAGTGGGCGGAAGAGGCACAGCTCACAATGGTCAGGGTGGAAAACTCCATGCGGAGGGCACTGAGGCGGGCCGAGTGCCTCGAGGCAATTCGCAGGGAGTTGGAGGTCAACATGTCATCGTACCTGCGAACCCTCGGGGCCATGGAAGGGGACCGTCTCCATGACATTGAGCGGGAGTTCGGTGATGCCCTGTCCCGGGACATCAAAAAGTGAGACGTCGGACTAGCCCGCTGCCATTGTAAATAGTTAGTTAGTGTTAGGTTTCATTTTTGTTTTGATTTTTTTTTTTAGGCGCTTGGACAATACCCCACATTTTTGTATATAGTTCTTCATTAGTTAGTGTATTTTTGTAGGTTTCATTTGGACAGTTGGGCTCATGGACCCAGGATTTCATCCTTGTAAATAGTGGAGTGTGGATTTGTCGGCATTTTCTTTTTTGATTTTTCCATGGAGCAATGGATTTAACTTTTTCATTTCTGTTTGTATTTGCTTTGTTGGAGGGAGACTTTGGAGGCATTTTTAATTTCATTTATTTGGGATTCTGATTTCCTTTTTTTATCATTATGTGACATTCTGCATTGTTTTCCTTATGTCCATTGTTTGGTGTTTAAATTTGTTTCACCACATTTTTTGTTCAATACATTTTTTTCACTGCTGGGTGGATGGGTGGGGGGACATGAGTGGGGGCCTGCTGGCAGGTGCCCTTCACTGCTGGGTGGGTGGGTGGGGGACATGAGTCAGTGCTCACTTGTGCGTGGTGACATGTGGGCTGGCTGGGGAGCTTCGCCAGGGTGGATGGGCTGCCTGTGGGGCATGGCCAGGGGTGCAGTGTGTTCACCTGTGTTGTGGTCTGCCTGCAGGCCCTGGGGAGGGGTGTGAGGGCACACCTGGGAGGACATACTGCCAATTCATTTGGGCACCCCAGAAATACACGTGCCCCGCTCGCACAGGGCCTACCGCGTGTGAAACTCCCCGCTAACCCCAGAAATACACGTGTCCCGCTCGCACAGGGCCTACCGCGTGTTAAACTCCCCGCGAACCCCAGAAATACACATGCCCCGCTCGCACAGGGCCTACCGCGTGAGAAACTCCCAGCGAACCTCAGTAACACACGTGCCCCGCTCGCCAAAGGCCTATAGCACGTGAAACTCCCCGCAAACCCCAGTAATACACGTACCCCGCTCGCACAGGGCCTACTGCGTGTGAAACTCCCCGCGAATCCCAGAGATACGCGTGCCCCGCTCGTGCTAGGCCGATCACGTGTGAAACTTCCCGTGAATGAGCGAGGTATGTGTATTCTGAGGGGTGCGCTGGGAGTTTTACACGCGATTGGCCTAGCACGAGCGGGGTACGTGTATTCCGAGGGGTGCGCAGGGAGTTTTACACGCGATTGACCTAGCGCGAGCCGGGTACGTGTATTCCGAGGGGTGCGCAGGGAGTTTTACACGCGATTGACCTAGCACAAGCGGGGTACGTGTATTCTGAGGGGTGCGCGGGGAGTTTTACATGCGTTTTCGTGGTTGGGGGCTGTATGCTGGTCCACTGGCGTGTGCACCATGTACTGGATTTGTGCACTGTTCATGGCGCACGGGGCGGGGTTGGGGGCGTAACTGGCGCTGCTGCAGGGTCGCTGCGCCACGACTGCTTAGGGATGTTAAAATCTATGAATACGCTGTGCGCCAAAATGGGTTTTGGCGCACGTGGCTGGCGCTGACTGCCGCACGCGCACACTGTGTGCCAGCCGCGTCCGCCACTTGTGCGCTGAATTCTATGAATTACCCCCTTAGTATTCTACTCATTTGCAAACCATGTTGAACTAACATATTGTAAGTAAAATATAAAGGCTGCACATAGTCAAAGGAAACTGCATGCTTGTTTGATAACTGAACATAAACATAAAAATCAACGTCTAAATTAACATCAGTGCTATAAGCACACAACATTACTAACTTCTTTCTTTTACAATTGCAGTGAAGACCACTCTCCTGAAAAGCAGCAGCATCTGAAGTACAAACAACAACTCAGAAGAAACCTGCTAATTTCAAACAAAAAAAGTAAGTACAATACTACCATAATATTCTTACTGTTACTCAAACACACTGTGGGGTTGATTCATGGAATTTGTGCGCCAAAAAACAGAGATTTGTGCACCATTCTGCCCACAAATCCCCATTTGTTAAACAGGGATTTGCAGGCAGAATGGTGCACAAATCCCCGTTTTTTGGCGCACAAATGACATAACTGAGCCCCTAGAATGTTAGTATTGCAGAACAAAGAACCGTTTTAATTCTATACCATTAGATTTACTATTAGTGCTTCTCCTCACCACTAGCTTACTTTCTACTGTCATCTGAACCCCAGGATACTAACACAGAAATACAAGAATAGCCTTCCCAACTAGTTGTAGCTGTCCAATGCACAATGACACACCACCACATACATCTTTAACATCATATTCAGACACTCATGCACACAGCAAACATACATTGCAGAACAGCCCAACCCATACCTTCTTTTTTTTCAACAGACCCCAAAGAATGCCTACCAAAAAGCAGGTCCATAGAAAGCAACGAAGAAGTAGAGTAAATGAAAATAAAAGTGTCCAAAATAAGCATCCATCTCTAGCAGAATTTGTACAAAAAAGTTGAAACAAAAGATCCAATAGAGTCATTAAGTGAAACAAAACAAGCTTCCAGTACAAAAACTTTCCCTCCTTTTTCAAAATGTAAAACGAAACAGAAAGTGATTAACAAGAATTCAGCTGCCACTACTGCTCACACTGCTCCTATAAATCTTGTTTTAGTGGCAAGTAACCATACCAAAAAGCGTATTTTAGAAAAAATGTTCTGCCACAGAGTCCGTCAGAATCTTATAAAAACAGGAGAGAAATCATGCACAACCCTTAAAACCTACCGTAGAAAATTAATCTTAGAAGCTCTCATAGACAGTGCAATCCTTCTCAAAAGGAAGTTATTTATTTTAGTGTTAAACAGAATGAAACCACTAACAAAACTAGCTACTAAATTACAAAAAAGACTTCTCAATAAACAGAATGTCAACAAAAATAACTTCTTAAATATCTGTGGAGGTGAATGGAGTCGCACCACAAGCACAGAACCATATTTCAATGAAGAAGCATACAAAGAAAAGCAAACAAACACAATTGCCATACATAGCAGTGGACAAGGGTATGAAAAACTTAATAATAAAATAATGGAACAAGAAATACTGCTTACAAAAATATCCCCAGAACACTCAGTATCACCTCTCCATTCGACTGAACCAGAAAGTCCAGTATACAAATGGCCATGTACGTCAATGTGTAACATTGCCAAAAAATCTTTCAAATCTTTATGCCAGTTCCTCAATCAGTATGTGAAAGGCAAAGACAAAATCAAAATGAAACTACTACGAAATATGGATAGCTGTCCAGTGTGCAAATACACAGGACTACAAGGACATTCATTAGCCTCCATTTCAGGACCTATTTGCAAAAGCACCTTCCATCATATCAAAATGATATCAACACATCATTCAACTATAAGAAATCTAGTCTATAAACTGTACTATGCTAAAAGTCCTGCTTTAGCACTAGCCAATTTAAATAACAATCTTCTGCATGGTACAGCCAAAGACCTACTCAAAGAAATAGAGCAAATCCAGAGCAAATATTTTGGAAGTGAAAGCCACTTACAAAATGCAATAGCTCTACAACAGACTAGCAACAATTGTACAGATGGCAACCTTCTACTACACACATACAAAAAAAATACTAACATTTAAAAGTACATCCGCTGAAGTACCAAACCATGTGTGTGTGTGTGTGTGTTGCCGCAGAACTTTTTATAAAAGTAACACAAAAACTGTAGACGTAACATACAAAATAGAAGATAATGAAGATTCCAAATGGTTTGAATTAGCACTCTACCTTGTAGCAGAAAACAAATACGAAATAACTGACCCCTTAATACTTTGCACTTACTGCACTACAAAACTTGACAACAACCAAACTCCTTCACGTGCTATCACAAATATCTTGGAATTATTCCCACTACCAAAACCCCTGCAACAACTCAATTTATATGAGAGCATCATAATTCAAACAGTGCACCCATTTCAAGCAATAATACGCCTTCAACCAAAAACAGCAAAATTATCTCCCTCTGAATTAGTGAAAGGCATTTGTGGCAAAGTAGTTTATTTACCATTAGATCTGAAAGAAAATGTGCACACTCTGGGAGTGCCACGTTCAATAGAGCAATCTTTAATTGTCTAAGTAAATGGTGTACCTACAAAAGACAAAAATAAATTGGCAACAACTCGTAGATTTACATAAAGTTAGACAAGCCTTGCAATATCTAAAAGACAATAATGAATACTACAAAGAAATTAATATTGAAGAAAACTTGACGGAAACCACTGAAATAATTCAAGAGTCACCAGAAACTGGTCAGTTTGAACTTCTAGATCCTGCTACAGTATCCAATATTTTAGACCATTATGCAATTCATGCTTTACACTCTAAAGACACCATAGATGATGCACTAGAAAAGTACCAAAGGCGACAAACCAAAGGATCACCAATCAGCATATGGGAAAAAAGTAGAGAAGCACGTGCTTTTCCTCTACTCTTTCCTACTGGGAAAGGAGGAAGGTACGATGATAGACCCACTCAGATAACAGTATCAGAATACCGTTTGTTACGAATGTATTCGGAAAATCCAGATTTTATCTAAATATGGCAATACATATTCCACCTACTCTTTGAAAGTGAACTAGCAAATCTATGTTACGGAGCTGCACACACATTGAAATCAGGTACCCACTTTCAAAATATGTCAGCTACGCAATTACTACAAAAAGTGCAAGAAAAAGATGAGGTTTTACAATCAAGCATTACAAATCTGCTAGCAAACATGTTTGGTACTAAAGAGTACTGGTTCCGACGTCACGGAGATGTACGTTGTTTGATAAGAAACCTTGACCCACCCACTTGGTTTGTTACATTAAGTTGTGCAGAATATGCATGGGAAGATTTAAATGGATTTCCTACGCATATCAAACAAAAACAAAACAAACATAGATATACTAACAACTGGAGAACTTTGCTCTCTAGAGCCTGTTAATGTTTCAAGATATTTCCATCATTGCTTCATTGCTATGCTACCCTTTATTTGTAATAAAACTGTTCTTCCCCTCGGAGAAGTGCAACACTTTTGGAGAAAAGAATACCAAGCCAGAGGAGCACCACATAACCACATGCTTTTATGGATTAAAGATGCTCCTAAATTTGGTCAAGACAATGATGTCACTGTTTTACAGTTTATCGAAAAATGTCACTTGTGAAATTCTATCAGAAACAACAAATAGTGATCTTCATGCACAGATTTTACAATTTCAAAGACACAAATGTGGGAAATATTGTCGTCGCAAATACAAAAACAAAGGGAAATACTACACCAAATGCTGCTTTGTTTTCCCTAGACCAGTTACAGAAACAGATGAAGTGAACAACTTCATGTCTTCAGTTAGACATAGGGCCTCATTACACGGACGGCGGTAAGGGTTAACGGTCACCGTTAATGGCAACGGTGACCGTTAACCCTTACCGCCGTACTACGAGGTCCCTTTGCGGGTTGGAGGAATTAACGCCTGCTTCTTGCAGGCGTTAAAAACCAACCCGCTAAGGGACCTCGGAGCTAATTACGGCACCGCAAAATTGCGGTGCCGTAATTAGCGCCTTCCCCATTCCCATAGAGCCCTATGGGGCAGAAATGGGAATGGGGAAGGGCAATGGCGGAAGGGGGATTTACCGCCCCTCCAACCTTGGAATGGGGCGGTAAATCCCCTTTCTGCCAAGGCGGTGCCGGTAATTTACCGGCATGGTCCAGGGTGCTAATAGCACCCTGGATTACCGCCTTCCGTGTAATGAGGCCCATAGTGTTAAAGGTAAATCCCATAAGAACACATATTACATAAAAAGAACAGAAGAAGGAAAATATATCAATGATTACAATGCAATCATTGCCCTCTTATAGAATGCAAACATAGATGTGCAGTGCATTGCAGACAATTCCACTGCAGTTGCACGATATGTTACAGCCTACTTAACCAAAGCAGAAAAAACAGAGCTTCAAGACCTCTGGGATGACCTATCATCGGACAAGACACTGTCTCAGAAATTGTACAGTTTAGGCATAAAAATGCTCTCTCATAGAGAATGTGGCTGTTATGAAGCTGCAGATCGTTTAACCGGTACTGCTTTGTATGGAAAATCTGAAAATATAGTATGGCTAAGTCTTGGTCCTGCTAAATCTAGAAAAAGAGTTCTCAAATCATACGACGACATAGAAACAATGGACAAAATTGATCCTAATAGCCAAGACATTTTGAAAAACCATTTACTAGACACATACTACCCAAACAGCATTACCACTTTCGAAACATGTGTCTATACCACATAGCCCAAAACTTCACATACAAAAATAATATAAAACCTGATGAAAATAAAAGGTAGATACAGAGTGACAAATTGTGAAGGCAGCTTAGTGAAACTTACCAAACAAAGCTTAATTAATCATATCAAATTGTCATTAAAAACTCTTCAACATAAAGAACTATATTACATGTCCCTGCTACAACTTTTTAAACCATGGAGAAAAGAAGAAGAGTTACAAGATATCAATGACTCCTATGAAGACGCTTTCAAAGCAAATGAAAGCACAATAACTGATGTAAACTTTACACAGTACAAAACAATGTTGCACAATGAACAGCAACACGAAGAAGAACTCCAGGCCCAACTAGATGAGGACACTCCTGACAGTCAACCTTCTGTAACAGGAAGCCAAGAACCACTGGGACAGTCAGTAACAGCAAATGAGGCAGAATTAGCTATGACAAAAGTAGAAAACACCACGTCTCACTATGAAGAAGATACAGAAGACTTAACTGTACTACAATCAAAACTGAACAATGAGCAGCGTAGCATTTTTCAAGAAGTAACAAAAGAAATTGCACATGGTGTACAACATGAAAATAAAGAATGTACCTGCCAAAATTACAAACTTTTACTACTATACGCCAGTGGTCAAGCTGGTTCAGGCAGAACATTCTTAATCGAAATCATCAGCAAGTTCCTTCAACAATTGACAAACAACAAACTGTCAGCTGTTGTAACTGCCCCCACAGGTTTAGCTGCCTACAACATAGGCGGTGTCACTTTACACCGATTACTACTCCTTCCAGTAGAACACCAAAACAAATTAGAATATTACAAACTTTCTACAGAAGCTGCAATGGAACTACGCAGAGTGTTAAAACCAAAGAAAATGCTATTAATAGATGAAGTGAGCATGGTCTCCAACCTAATGTTGGCTTTGATTCACCTCAGATTACAAGAAGTACTCAAAACAAACTACGAAGAGCTCTTTGGAGGAAAACACATTATTGTTTTCGGAGATCTTCTTCAATTGACACCAGTGAATGGTGAACCTATTTTTAAAACCTTAGGACACAAACTCTGCCGAAAAACTGTTGGCAGCATAGGAAATGTCAACCTTTGGCAACATTTCCAATACAGACAATTAACAGAAAACATGCGCCAGTCTGCAGACCTCACCTACGCCAACATTTTAAAAAGTATTAGAGTTGGTGTACTATCTCAAGAAGCACAAGCAATATTAAAAACCCGACACATCCATGCACTCTATGGCCATACCCCATGTGCTACTGATGTCATGGAACAATTAGCACACAAAAATGTCAATTGTATGTCATTGACGCCAACTCTTGCAAGCTGTTTCAAATTCAATGAAACAATGTTGAAAAAAGAAATGCAACCAATAATTGAAATTTGCTCCACAGACAAACTGGACGTACATGGTATGACACTACCCATGTGTCAACAAGCCACAACAAGACTAAATACCTGGTTTGGAAAAAATATTAAAATTATCTTTAAACTGTAGAGTAATGCTTAAACATAACCTTGATGTGGAGCAAGGACTGGTTAATGGAGCACTTGGTACATTTGTTGGCTTTCAAACATACCTATGTGACAACAACATTCAGTTTGTCAATATTCTCTTTGATAAACTATCAGAAGTAAAAAGGATAGGATGCTCAACAGCTCGATTACTTTTTTTCAAAGACATGTATTTACGCAGAGAACAATTTCCTCTAACTCTAGCATACGCAGTCTCCATTCACAAATCACAAGGTCTTACCCTAGACAAAGCATTGATAGATATTGGGAACACAGTCTTCAAAGAAGGCATGAGCTACGTAGCACTATCACGCTTAGATACACTTGACGGTCTAGCTCTAATCAAGCAAGTATAGTAAACGCTGATATTCCTTGCATTTTAGAATACAATAGATTACGCTCACTGTACACCCCGATCTGAAAACCTATCCTGTTCCACAAAAAGCAAAACGTTGTAAAAGAAAACTACTTCAAACAGAAATGCAACAGGATCTCACTGCAAATGCTCCAAAGAGAGTAAAAGAAGCTAATACTTCATTCATTACTACAACCAAAGAAGAATCTACTACTCAAAGTAACTCAGGTACTTCTTCAAAGAAGCAACACACACTTCGAAGAAATGACATGGACACAAAATTATCTTGGACATGACAAACACATAAGGGGTGCCTGCCACCTAAACAAAAACAGCATTTGACCCATTTCTTACTCCCCCACCCTCCCCAAGCACTCTTACACACCAACACAGAAATACAACCATAGTTGTATTTCTTCCCTGTTCGTCGCCGCGCTGTCCGCGGATGTCCGCAGATCCAAGACGGCGGGAGCATCAAAACAATACGACGCACCTCACGCTTCATTCCAGCCAATCAGCCAATATGGTGCGTGTCCGCGGACATGACGCAAGCCGATTAGCCAATAGGTGTCTTGTCCGCGGAGCGAACAGGGAAGTTTGTCCGCGGAGCGGACATAGAATTTTTTGTGACCTACTTTTTGGTCATTTTAAAAAAAACGACTGTACGGATTTTCACCAAATTTACAAAAGCATGCTTTCGCTACCAAGCCGCTGCTCCTGCCGCAAATTTGGTGAACATCCGTCCAATGGTTTGGACTGTAGGCGTGAGCAAAGTTTTTCCCCATTCAGTCTATGGGAAGAAAAGACATTTTGGGACCCCCCTATAACTTTGCCCCCCCTGGACCAAACCTCACCAAACTTTGCAAAAAAATTCAGAGTGGGCCATATACTTATTTTTGCAAGGTTTGGTGAGGATTCATCCAGGGAGAGCGAAGTTATAAACCACCCAAAAAGTACTCTTCCTATGAAATTTGCAACTTAACCATAACTACACAGCCACTACCGTGGCTGTGTAATATATATCTATCGCAGCAGTGGAAGGATTGTCCGTAACCATAGCAACAAATGAAAATAGGACATCATCATTTATCGCCCAATTTGGAGATGCATTTAGAAACATTTGAAACATGTGAAAGCTGGCAAGCTAGCAAGGAAATGCCACCAATGGCAAAGAAGGGAAGTTTAGAGACCCCGGTTCCATCCTTCATTTAACTAATGTTATATATATCAACTGCGGCCGTGTAAATCTTGTCTGCAGCCATAACAAATGAAAATGTGACATGGTGATGCACCAGAGTTTGGAAATGTGTGAAATCTGGAAACACAATGTCACTAAAGACAAACAAGGGAAATTCCGAGATACTGGTTTGTCCTCTTTTGCATACCCCGGAATACGCGGGGATTGAAGCCCTAGCTACAACAGAGTTACACTCCAAGATGGACTAGCTATTCCCCTTCGAAATATGAAGGATTAACTGAGCATGACGTATGATGCTTTCCGGTCAAGGTAGGGAGGAGTTTTGGACCCCTACTGCCATATTTGAATGGCAGTTTAACACCGGCAAAGACACCTTTTCCTCTGAGCCACTGCCTTGAGATGTCAGATGCGAGTGTGTCATGCTGCACCGATAATTTTGGAACGGTAAGCACATCAGTAGCTCTCTGATCGAAAATAAAGAATGTAGAGCCTTCATCGGCACAATAGATTGATGGTACTTGCTCATTTCTCTTAGGTAAACTGCTCAGCATTAGATTTCACACGCCCAATGTTCCCATTGTAGAAGGAAAGCATCTGTGAACATACCCAGTGAAAATGCACGCTCACACAAGCAGATAGGTGTAGGGAAGGCATGGTATCACAAGTATTGACACTGACACAATGGATACAATTTGTAAAACCTTTATTGAAAATGTTGGGGTTGGAGAAACTCCTATTCTGCCCTATAACTAAGATGTGAGTAGTCTCGACCATCAAACGATAAACAAAACAGTCATAGTGAAGTCTGTCAAATGAAAATGGCCTTTGCTAACAAAACCCAATGCCTGCCCTATCTCTTGTACAAAAGTGTAAAAAAAGAGAAATGTATGCAAAAGGAAAAAATCAGTGTTCAAATGATAATGTGACTGAAACAGCCCTCCTCCCCACATTAGGTGTCACAGGGTAAGGTGATCCTTCCATGCATGATGACACACTCTGGCTCGGTTTCCAACACAGTACACAGTTCAAAACCGTGGGTCGAGGCTCGCCTGGCCTTCCATGTTAAAGTCTCTTTCTCTGTCTTCAAAATTAATGTTCCAACCAAAACTTTCACAAAGGTCCCCATCTGCCGGGCTCAGACCTTTCACCATTCCATTCTCGTAGGGCCCCCTCTGCTGAGCTCAGACCTTTCACTCCACAGTTCTCGAGGGTCCCCCTCTACCGTGCTCAGACCTCTCACGATAAAGTTCAACGCAAAGTTGCAAGGGGGGACTCCCTTCCCCAAGCTTAATATACTTTGGGTCTCCCTCAATCGGGCTCGGACCCCTTTTGGATGTCGAAGTCTTTCGAATGTGCGTGGTTTCTTACAGACCATCACAGGACCACTTCGAGTCAACGTTCACTATTTTACTTTCACTCTTGCTTTTAACTTCAAACAATGTACCTTTCATGGAGACTTTCGAATGGGCTACTTCCTTTCACCGGACCACTCTGTTACTTAGTATGGCTGATCTCGCAGTTGCATATTACTTTAAAGTTTAATCATGGGACTGCCTTCTTTGCGTCTCACTTCACACGCGTACAGCCTTCACTAGTGATATGATGTTTCTACTTGCATTCACTTCAACACACACCCGTCTCTCATGTCGCTTGCCAACTCACCATGTGTGCGCTTCTTTCTTGTTTCATAGTTTCCAATTTTAAAGTCAAGGTTAGTACCACAGGCTTGGCCCTGCCTCCAAAGCTCTGCCGTTCAGATACCAAATCTGCCTCGGCCAGAGTATCATCTTGCACGGACACCGTCTGAGTGTGTTGATGACACACGGCAGGAGGGGGAACGGAGAGAACACATACAGGAACAGTCCTACACATGGAATGGAGAACGCGTCCTGCAGGCTCCTCGGCTGGTGAAACCTGCTGGCAAACTTCTTGCATTTGGAGTTTGTCACCATCACAAACAGCTCTATCTGGGGCCTGCCCCACTCGGCGAATAGGCAGTCCCACCTGGTCCTGATGAAGCTCCCACTCGTGGCAGGAGCGCAGTTCCCGGCTGATATTGATTGATATTAATATTTTATTTCTATAGCACTCGTACACAAGTGTTTCAGAGCGCGACAAGGCAAGGGAGGGGAACAGGGGAGAACAAAACAGCGATCTTACTTGGCCCAGTGACATTGAGAACGCGCAAGTGCATGGGAGGGGGGGAAGTGCATGGAAGGGTGGAGAAGTGGAAAGTGTGAAGCAGAGGAGAAACATAAATAACAATAAATAAATAATAAAGGCAATAAACAGTGGTAGTGCAGCCATCAATTTGCAAGTGCTAGGTTTAAGGCAGCAGACAGGGTAGCTCTAATAAGTGCAGGAAGAAAAAGGGGGGGCTGTATGGGTACAGATACAGACCCCAGTGCAAGGGGTAGCCCAGAGGCAGTGCGGAAGGGTGACAGGGTGAGCAGGTACCTGGGCCCGGAGGACAGAGGGTGCCCAGGTGCATGGTGCCAAGAGAGAACAGATCAGCAGGGGAGAGGGGGAGCAAAGGCAGAAGAAAAGAGGAAGGTCTTGAGGTGCGTCCGGAACCAGAGATGGTTCTCCTCAAGTTTTAGAGTGGCAGGGAGGCTGTTCCAGAGGGAGGGAGTCTGCAATGGTGTTTTTGACTCCAGCTAGGTGAAGAGGGACGAGGAAGTTTCATCCAAGGTCCAACAGCCCATCGCCACAAGTCCTGCGCCTCCTTGGAGAGCGCCGGGGATCGTGTGCCCCCTTTTTTCCTGATATAAAACATGGTGGTGGTGTTGTCCATGAAGATCCTTACCACCTTGCCTTTCAGGGACGGGAGGAACGACTTGAGGGCCCAGAACACTGTCTGTATCTCCAGGATGTTGATCACCTCTGGCAACCACAGGCCTCTGGCGTGCAGGTGTCCAGTGTGCGCTCCACACCCCTCTATGGAGGCGTCCATGGTGATGGCGGGTTCTGGAATCCCATGCCTTGGGCGATGTTGGTTCGAATGCCCCACCATACTATCGCTCAAACTCGTTGTTGAGGGAAAGCTTGTCTGAGAAGCTTCCAGACACCTGCATACAGCGGGCATCGAGGAATTCCTGGCGGGGTCGCATCTGCAACCTGCAGAGGCGGACAAGATAGATGCCAGACAACATCATGCCCAGTAACGATTTGATAGCTCGCACCGTGGCCATCTATGTCGCGAGACTCCAGGCAAGACACTGTATGGAGCCTGGCGCCCAGGAACAGTGCGTTCTGCGATGGCGTCAAGCAGGACTTTGGATAGTTCACAGAGAATCACATTTTCATTAGCGGCTGGACGGTCATCTCTGTGTGTCTTTGGGCCAGCTCCTGCGAGCTAGCGCGAATCAGCCAGTCATCCAGGTACGGGTATACGTCTATGCCCTGTAGGTGTAGGTGGGCCACCACTGGTGCCAGGCACTTCGTGAGCACTCTCAGGGGTGACTTCAAACCAAAAGTTAGGGCCTTGAACTGGTAGTGCTGTCCCTGCACTAGGAAGCATATAAACCTTCAATGTTTCCTGTGAATGGGGACATGGAAGTAGGTGTCTTCCAAGTTCCGAGACGACAGGAAGTCTCTTTTTTCCAGTTGGCCGAGCACATGTTGCAACATGACCATCCTGAATTATTGGGACTTGAGATATTTGCTCAGACGTCGTAGGTCTAGAATGGGCCTCCAGTCCCCTGTCTTCTTTCTGAGCGAAAAGTATCTGGAATAGACTCCAGAGCCCCAGAGTTGCTGGTGAACTAGCTCTATCGCTACTTTTTGCAGCATGGTCTGTACCTCTTCTAGGAGCTGAGGGATGTGCTGCTCCTAATGGGTCACTGGAGGGATCCGTGGACACCAGCACTGAAACTCCAGGGTATGTCCTTAGGTGAGAGCGTCCAGCACCCATCTGTCGGTGGTGATCTTTTTCCACTCTATGACGAACTTCGAAGGGATTGAAGACGACAAGGATCTCCCAGTTCTGGCACACACCACCCTGTCTGGGGTTATTTTTATAAGTATACCCTAGGGGTCGTTGTAGTAGATAGTGCGCTTCATCCATCCAAACACATAAGATTTGCTTGTTGAATGTTTCTTCATTCTGCTACTTATTTCCTGTCTGGGGTTAGTATGTTCCTTCGGCCTGTGTTTTTTTTTATTTGCAGCTCTCCCGATCGCCTGTGCGTGGTGTTGTTTAATCTGCTTGTCACCCCTACAATGCCACCTGCACCGCTGTGAGTGACAGCCGCACTGTCTGACCCAAGGCGCACCCACAGCGATGCTAGGCGGGCCTTTGGGAGACACCAAACAGACAGCACCGGTGTCGCGCAGCAGGCAGTGTGGTATCCCTCACAGGAGACCAAGGGAGCAGGAGTCTCACTCACCGCTTCCGAGTCAGTCAGGGCCAGTTCTTCCTCCCCACAGATCTCCTCAGGGGATCGCTGTGGTCCACTGCAGTAGGTTGGTCCGTGGTGTGCTTTGCCACAGCGGCCCTATGCTTGTGCTGCTCAGCTCACCAACCTCGTTGAAGGGTTGTTACTGATGTGTTTTGGGCTGCAGACCGCTCCCCAGGAACGCACACCCTCTCCACAGAGAACGGGGCTGGTGAGTTCCCAACACCCCGGGCAACGACGTTTATGGATCTCCCGATGCCTGGTTCCCGCCTGCAGTTTCGTGGTGCCAGCTCCTCCCTCCTCCGAGCACCCTCCACGACAGCTGCTAGCGCTCCACCTCGCAGGTTTTCGGATGTTTGTAGAATTGTTTGGGGGAGCGGGGCGCATGTTCCCAAACTTGGTCACTCGGTGCCAGGTCCCTTATTCTCACTGTCACGGTACAAAAATTGAATATATTAGGCTCATATCAGGATCTATAAGATTTAGGATTGTTGTTGGGCTGGAGCCTTTCTATCAGGCAGTCATTTATGTGGCTGCACAATAGAGACCCTCTAATAACCCTGCTATTTAAGTAAGCTCTTCTGCCAAGCTAGTGATCTCGTCCTGTTTTTTGTTGCTGGTTCTCCTTGTGTTTTTGTCGCGCCTCAATGCCCGCGGGCTGTTCGGCACATAAGAAATAAATAACAATGACAGATGATAGTTTTATCCTTGCGTAACTTCCCACCTGTGGAATTCTCGCCCCCATTGCCTTTCATAATGTGCTTTCTTGTGGCACTGGTGCGATCTGATCTGGTCAGATTATCATTTGGCATTGGGTTTCCTGCCACTAATAAATTCAAAAGGGGAAATACCTGTAGTAGACTGCGGTGAAAACCGGTGGGCTAGGAATTCATGTGACCACCTTTTGCCAATCCATGTTGCTGGCCCACACCCAATACATGCAATTCTTAATTACTTTGTTGATCCTTTTGACCATCCCACTGATCTAGGGATGGTACACTGAGCTTAAAGAGTATTCTATCACATTCTCAAGAAATGTGCATATTTTCAGTAGCCCTAAATTGGACTTCATTATTTGTCACAAGGACACTGCTAAAATCCTACTCATGCAAAAATCATACAACTACCTTGATAGAAATATGGTGGGTGAAAGATACTGCCACCCACCTCGACAATAGCTCAATTAAGACTAAGCAAAAATGAGGAACTCGCTAGCTATGTATTGGCCCTACCAAATGCATCCCTTCTCTCTCCTACGGTACTTTGGGAAAAGACATTTCTGTCATAGAAGGGCAACACGCCTGAAGACCTTTCTCACTATTCTCACACATGATACTGCCCCTGATCACTCTCTCAATATGAACATCACACCCCAGCAAACAATTTGCTTGGACCCATTGTTTAGATTTTGTTAAACGCTGGTGGACTTGGTGCGTAAGTTCATGATGTATTTCATGATGTGTTCTCTCACACTGGCTGAGGGAATGATGCAATCACCTCTTAAGACATATGCTTCTTCCACATGTATATCATCTCAGATGGGCCAACCAACAGTCTGCCGGTACATATTCTTCACTGAACATGTATTGTGACCATCTTCCTGATTCTGGCAGAGACTCTAGAAAGATCTTTGCTCTAAGTGCCTCTTTCAGAGGTTTGTAGTCAGTACTTATATCAAATGTGGGGCCCCACAAGAAGGTCTAGAATTCTTAAGCTGCCCACTTGACCCCAGCAGTTCCTTTTCTTTGGTTGAATACATATATTCTCGCCACTTGAGGAGGCAGGAGGCAAAAGCTATCCTTTGCTCTTGCCCTCTTTCAGTTGCCACAGGACTGCACCCGATCTTGCATTTTTTGTGAGCAGGAGCCTGTTCCACTGACTACTTTATTCCATTGAATTCTGTATTGCACAGATCTGCCCATTCAGATTGAGAATCCCCTTAATGCAGTAACCTCAAGTCAACTGTGTCATCCACAAAGTTTTTTACGAAACAAGAGTAATACTATGCCATACCAAGGAATTATCGGAGTTCCTCTGTCATGATCCCAGCACAGAAATACAGATCCCAGTCAGAATTACTTGAGAGGCAGAGAACTTCATTTCTATCAGTGGGTCAACAGTGGCTTAAAGCCTGGCACAAGAGGCATTTGCCTCACTCTTAGCATTGTACCCATAGGCTCATTACACTTACATTATCTTCCCCATCTTCAATATGGCCGCCGCTAATCCCATAAGGTAACTCACAGTGCATTCTACACCTGTAGCAGAGGGAGCTACTTAAGCCCCGCCTCCGCCAAAGCTCTCGCTTTGCATCTTCTCCGCTGACAGCGGGTAACGCTTCCAGCGATCTCCTGACAGAACCTGTCAACAGAAGAAAACGAGTCGAAGATATTAGTTCCATAGCAAAATCAACAGAATAGCAGAAAAAACTGAAGACTTACCGAACCAAAGTTTTCCAGGAATTTTCCTCAGTCCGCAGTAATATTCGAAATCTCTGCATCTCCTGTCAGAAGCTCCGTCGCAGCTGCAGCATTTCTTCTCTCAGCAGCCTTTGTCCGCTGTCGCAGCGTATTCTTCCAAAGGTTTCCACAGCAGTTCCCCGCATCGTCTGAAGGTATTTTCTTCCACAGAAGACTTGCAAAACAAAGGTATTTAATGACTGAATGAACTTGTTAAAAGAAAAGAAAGAAGTTTCATATGTGCTTACCTGAAGTCTCAGCAAGGCTTTTCTTTGCTTATTTTTACTGCGCTTGTTTGTAAAGGTAGCTATTACTCTATTTTTTCAACGAACTAAAGCAATTTAAATTTTCCTTGAGAAACGAGTATAGCTGCAGCCTTACCACAGCCTAAGCCCTTGTTAGGGAACCACAAACCTGCAAAGGATAAAAGGAAATTCTAGTAAGAGAAATCGCTCCAACGTAGGGACCATTTCTAATTTGATGAACTATAAACAATTATTATTCTTACCAAGAGACTTTCCCTTGATACTTTAAAAGAAGTTTTGGACGCTATACAAATAAAAGGCTTTCGACACCATTACCCCTTCAGAATAAGTCACCTACCCAACACGCCCCTGTGGAATACAGGATGGAGAGCTCCACAAAACAAAAGCACAGCTGAGAAGGGAGGGTCATTTTCAAGGTACACTGTATCACAATTATCAGTTTGTGAATGGATTACAATAGTGGTTTTGTTATAATTGTTGTTTCCACAGAACTAGTGCCCAGACCACAGGTCCTCAGCTGAAAAGGCATTACGCTCCTGCGGAGACTCAAGGTAAGCGTTACATCCTCTTTGTTTTGGGGTTTCTGAGCATCATTTGTAATGTTCACCAGGTCTTTGTCTGGTTCAATACCTTCAGAAGAAATTACGTTTATTAGATACTCCATACTATCTCTATTCAATTTACATTTCTCTTTGCTTAAGGCCATGTCTTAGGCACTAAAATTCTGTAGGAACTTTTTTGGTTATTTTTTGGAAGTTTTTGGTTATGCACAGTACCGTCCCTCTTGTATACCAAAATGTCACCTTGAATTCTGTGATTCAAAGAGATTATACATTATCCTTTGAAACACTGAGGCAGCAGATCCTAACCTGAATTGCATCTTGACTGATTGGTAGAGCCCAACAATGAAAGATGTTAGTGGCATTTTACTTGATGGTAGGCTGATGTCAGGGCTGATGTCAGGTCCTGAGGGGAAAATACCCTAGCATCCCCTATCAGGTACAGTAGTTTCGATATCGGACAAGGGATTTTGGGCCTGTATAATGCAAAGATTCAGCACCCTCAAGTCCATACAAAGTCTGTGGGCTTGGCTTCTACCATTGAAGATGAAACCCAGTCTGAAGCCTCTACTTTTTCTATGATGCCCTGAGCCTCGATTTTATTCAATTCATTCTTAACCTCCTTTTTCGGAGACAGGGGTAAGATACGTAACTCATGGGCTTCAGGACTCGAGCCTCGACAGAGGCTCATTTGTTTGTTTGTTTGTTTATTTATTTATAGTGCGCACCGAACCCATAGGTATTTGGGCTCATTACAAGGATATGCATTTTCTTAGTTACACACAGTAAATATACAGTAGGCAGTTCAGGAATGCAAGGGTACGTGACAATACAGTTTACATTATTTATACGCTGGGCAATATCCAGTTAGTCAAGCAATGCCAAAATGTACAGTTAATTGATAAACAAATCCCTTCAAACACTCTACTTCGTTCCTGAACACATGTACTTTTTCCTTGTCTTCACACCTAAGCACAGTGTCTATTGCAGTGGGATTTAATTTTAGGTCTAGTTTTTTCTAATGGCGCCAACTCAGAAGAGGCATATATCCTCTGTGACATATTTTCCCCATGGCATCTCGTCGTCTGAATGAACGATTGGCTTGAAACCATTCTATTATGTCTATCTTCAGGCCTCCATATGCCACTGGAGTAATGTCTACTTTGTTGTATGGTCTGTGACACAATTTGGAAATGAAGTCTTTGGTAATAACATGTACTTGCCCCCAGAGTCGATCATTAGTTCTACCGGCCTGTTGTCGATCTGTACTCCATCTCGGTGCCCATCCAGATCTTCTTTCTCACCATGTTCAATGGCAAAGATGGCCTCTTCAAGATCATCACATAGTTCGTTCCCCAGAGTGGCATCAGTGGGTGGGAGATTTGCAGCACTTCGCCATATGACCTGTTCACCTGAATATCTTGCAGAACATATGTAAAGCGGGGCACAACGGACTATTGGCTAAGTGCCCCCACACTATCACATCCCTAGCATCTACATTGTATCAACATGGCTGGGGTCGTTCGTTCATTCGGGCACCAAGTAGCGAAACTGTTTAGGACATGCAAACTGTTTGTTCCTAGAAGACTGGGTTCTACCATCCCTTTGGCTTGAGGCAATACCTCTTTGTAAAAGCTGGCACAGTCAATTTCTTGAATAATGCAGAGTACCTTATGTTGTGTCAGGTGGCAAAATCCGATGGCAGGATTCTGGTATTTTCCTGACCACGGGTGTCTGGCATGAGACTCCGGCAACAGAGACACTTGGGAAACTATTGTTACCAGAAGACCCGTGTTCCACGACATTCTTAGTTGTGCCAATGATGTCATCACGCTTAAGTTTGCGCAACCAATGGCGAACGAGGAATCTTCCAAACACAAGATCACAGAGGTTAAAGCAGAACTGAGACTCTACCGCTTCTCAACATCTGTGGTGAGTGGCGTGTTCATGTGTATTCCTATTTGAATGACCTTTTATCAGACCCTTAGTCCGTTTCTTGGAATTGCCTTTCTGTTTACTCTTTGGGGCTTACTTTTCTGGATGGATTTCTGGCCTTCGACATTGCCTATTTTCTGGTACGCTATGAATGTTTGTTCCTTTTTGGCTGTGACCTATTGGCATCAGTGTGCTATGCTGGGATCATCTTGCCTCTTAGTCCCTGGTGGCTGTTTGTTCTGGACTTCCTTCTGGATTCCTGCATTACAGTATCTGTGCTTTCTACCTGGTTTCTTTAGCTGTGTCCTCCAAGGATCCAGCTTCAACCTTCCTTGCATCAGGATCTCCTTGCATTTTTAGACGTCCTCAAGCCTTCGGGTGTGAGGTGCCTGCGGACTATAATTGACTTACTGCGTGGGTTTCGTCCATGCCTGGAACATCGGGTGGTCCTTCTGACCTATAGACAATTGTAACCTGTACTTCTTAGGAGATCACAATGAACAGGAAACGAAGACGTGAAATCAGAACACGCTGACAGCAAGGGGTCATCCCTCCTGTGGGTGTTCCCTTCCAGATCTACCTTCTTATTAGCATTCCCTTGGAGCAAAGGGAAACTTATATTTATGTTGGGTTTTGCTGTAGCTTTAGGGATAGTAGGGTTTTGACCCTGACTGTTTATTTTAAGAACTCGGCTGACCCAACCACCTGAGTTTCTTTTTTTAGGGAGGGAAACAACCTAAGAACAGGGATAGATAGGCATTTTCTTTTTGAGTAACAATAAAGTATTGTAGAACATGCCTTCTCTTTGTCAGTCTCCTGCTTCCTCAATGTCACAAATCCGACAGTAATAATTTACTGATCCACATACTGCACTGAGACCAATACAGTTGATGTATAACAGAGATTAAGGTCCACCTTTGTATGGCAGGGATTAGAGCACATTTTGTTCCACTAGTTTACGGTGATGTTTTGATCCAATTATAATTCCCATCTCTCATTATCACATATTATTGGTAACAATTTTCAGAGGAAGATAGTAGTTTATATATTGATAAAGCAGTTAAACAAGATTACTTTAAGAGTTTATGAAGGCTAGGGGGTTCATGAATTTTAATATCTAATGTATGAAAAAGGGAAGCAAATAATAAAAGAAGTTACTTATAATGGGGCATTTCTTCTTCATTTAATTTATATTTAAATTTCAAGAAATCAATACCAAGCAGATTATCCTCATCAAGTACTTGATTCAGTTTCCTTATACCCACTATCAGCCAGGCCTTCCAATGCATGGTATGATTATATTTACTGCAGGATTTCCCCATAATGAAGCTTCCCCATATAAAAGGTATCTTTCACCAATTTCAAGATTTCCTTTCTTCCACCGCAAAGCAGTTACATAATAGTTGGCGGAGTGGTTGCCATAGGCAGGATCCTTTCCATAGACAAAAGACATTCAATTGGGACTGATTTAATAGAAGTTAACTCTTAACCCAATTGAGAGCATGTTCAGTTTCTGCATCCAATCAATAATGTAGCGAACAACGGGCATAAACCCATGCTGTGATTTGATTTTAGGAAAGCCGAAACCTCCTTTCTCTACTGGGCTCTTCAGTACATCTAAAGGTACTTTAAGTTTGGCTCGCTCTCTGGACATGAATTCCTTAAACACTTTATGAATATCAGAAAGAGACTTGGATGAGAGAGGAATTGGAATCATATGAAAGAGGTACAGAATCTTAGGTAGCAGTCATTTTAATCACTCCAATTTTGCCCCATAGAGGTAAATTAAGCCCAGACCATATACTTTATAAAGTTTTAATCACACATAACTTATGATAAATATTAGTTACAAAAGGTTGACAAGTATTTCTATTGATTTTAATCCCTAAATATTGAAATCCCTCCTCAATCGATATAAACCTTTCTGTTGGTATAATACTCTTATGACAAGTTGCAGAAATCAGAAAGATATCTGCCTCAGTGTCATTCAATTTGAAATTTGAGACCTCTTCAAATTCCGCCAACACTTGCCCAGGCAGCCCGAAGGAATTCTCAGGATCCTACATGAAGACCATACAATCATCTGCATACAGCAGAACGTTTGATGAGGAGTCCCCAGTCTTAATCCCCTTAATTTCAGGATCTTGCATAATTGAATTGCCTCAATAAATATATTGAATAAAAGAGGGTATAGAGGGCATATTTGCCTAATCCCTCTCTCGATTTGGAAGATGATTAAGTTCCTCCATTTATCAAAACTTGGGCCTTTTCGCTTCCATACAAAGCCTCAAGTAGAGATATGAATTGAGCGTAGCATATTTAGTAATTCTTTAAGGTATTCCAAACCTACCCTACTATCAAATGCTTTTTCTGCATCTATACTAATAACTAAATATAGTTCCACAGAGTTCTTACATAAGTATATACCATCTATCAACTTCCTAAAAGTGTCAGAACTACAACCAGTAACAAATTCAGTTTGATCTGTATTTATTTATCCTATGTAACACTTTCCCCATCCGAAGGGCAAACATTTTTGCCAGAAGCTTATCATCAGCATTAGGAAAATCAATTGGCATGTAATTAGCACAAATATTGCGCCCCATACTTTCTAAAATCTCTTCAATTTCTATAACTGCTTCCAATGAGTCTGTTTCAATTTCAGTAAGTTTTGTACATGAGCTCTGTCCAGGTATCCCCTTACACATTCCTAACATATATCCCCGTCTCTCCTGTTTATATATATCTCGATAATGTACCATGAAGCTTTCAAAAATATCCTAATTTTTCCTCATCAGCACACTCGGCTTTCTCCAACAAGCAGAACCTGTGCATCTTCTGCATGTTTCTTGAGGTGACTTTCTAATAGGGCACCAACTTTCTCCCCATATTCCCAGAAAGCCTGTCTTGTAAAAAATAAACCTCTTTCTGCCTTTTCACCACCTTGAAATCCAAGGTGCACCTTGCTCTTACTAGTCTTTCGTTCGTAAGGTCAGTTGAATTTTTTCAAATATAACTGTTCAGCTAACCAATTTTTCTCTTCAGCAACAACCAGTTCTTTCTACCTCAATTTACATCTCTGAAATGTGTAAATAATATTTTTACATTTAAAGCATCCCAAAGGATAAACATATCCAAGACTGATTCTTCGTTAGTAGCTAGAAATAAAGTTATTTCTTCTTTTACATGTTCTACAAAAGCAACATCCGCCAAAAGAAAAGTGTTCTATTCAATCTCTAGTGACCATTTCCTTTCTTTCCTGCTCCAGAGCATTCTAATACCAGCCCAACATCCGCGTGATCTTAGATCACTATATTACCTGCAACAACAACTCTTACCATTTCCTTTGAGATCAAAATGAGGCATATATGGGAAGAAACCCCATGTAGTAATATATTTTTCTAATGGTTGCAATACTCCCCAGGAATCTTCTAAATTCTACGCCCCTATCAAGGTTAATAATTGATTGTCTTTTCTTCAGAATAAGATCTAAATCCTCCAGCTGTATCTAATTCTCTACTGGGTGCAACATTAAAATCAGCACCTAATATCACAACTTCATCTAAAGTCTCATCTACTTTTTTCTAAAAACATATCTTGGTTAACATTTGGTGAATAAACATTAATCAGGGTCAAGGCCTATTTTTTCTATCTGAGCCTTTATTACAATATATCTACCTTCTGGGCCAGTTCATTTTTTTTCAATGACTGCTTTTACTATACGAAAATTGCAGGTTATTATGATCTAATCTTACCCTCCTGAAAAAGTTACTGAATTTTTTTTTAATTTGTTTTTATTAATTTCAACAAACTGACTTCACCAGAGGTAAGCACATCTTCGCTTGGTGTCATAAGTCTCCAGAGTCGATTCATGGAATAGCCAGAATTAATTTCTTGTGTGAGCACCAGTGCAGCATATAGTCACTCTGTAAGTACATCAGGACCGTTCCCGAGTTCTGCTTTGAGGCATCCAGATTCCCCTGAATTGTGTAAGTTACCCTTTCAAGTCAGACAAACCCCCAAACTTTCTGAAGTCAGTCCTGGTTCGTGGGGATCTGTTGTTGTTTCTAATGTTGAGCTATTGACAGCCATGCTGCTATTAGAAGAGTCATGAATCCCCTCTTCTGACTCTTTGAATACGCTCTCGACGAAGGGTCCCACAAACCGCACAACCACACCCTTTTATCTACCAACTCTATCCCCTGAAACATCCCTCGCATCTTTGATTTCACTCCCTCCCAGAAAGACTGTAAAACCAGATCGATGAGCAGGAGCTAAAACCAGCTCCCATGTCTAGGGCATCATTCTGTAGGCAGGAGCTACTGCAGGGGAACTAGGAGCTACCATGTTGTATGAACCGTTGTGTTTAAATGTGTATTATATGTGTTCTCATTCTTCTTTATTAACATTTTCAAATGCTCAGTTAATGTCACATTTACAAGTTTGGAAGGCACCAGTTGGCCCTGGGAGCTGTTTGTTTCAAGTTAAGCAGGCTCTACTATGCTAGAAGCAGGAGCCAAATAGCTCCCAGCTCCCCTCAATTTCGAACCCTGATCTTTTAATCTGTATGCATAACTAGGTGCAAAGAAATAATTATTATAAAATAATTTCTGTTTCCGAGTTAAAACATAGTTTTACTCGTTTATAAGACAATTTCATTGGAAATTGGACTTACATTTGTACTCCCTAAAACATAATTTTACTCCCAACTTTAAAAAATAGGGAGTAAAATACTCCCACTTCAAAATCTTATCTTGAGCACTGCCCAAGACAGGTTGAGTTCTCAACCAGAGTTCTTAAAGATATACAAAATTGACGTCAGTTATACATATAGACCCCAGCACAGGTCTAAAATTGTGGGTGTAGCCTCTTGTATTCCATGAAAGGATTTTAACTCATGGCCCTGCAGGTTATTTCCCTTCAAGAGTTGCTTATCCTTTTGCTGAAAAACTCAATGGTAACCATTACCAATCTACCTCCTTTGCTTGGGTATCATGACCATTAGAAGTAAGGTGAACAATTGGCTTTGCTGTAACCCCATTTACACAGCAAACCAGTAAATCGGTACACCCAATAATCCCAAAAGGAATTACGGGATCGATCCTTCTTTTGCTAGCTATCCGCAAATTATGGAATTTTCTTCTGAATTACATCAGGGCTACCATGACATACTCAGATTACAAAAACATCAACTCATGGCTCTTTACTTACTAACAACATGGTTCTATGCGATTTGACCGTGGCAGAATTGTTCACAGCAGAATTGACCGTAGTCAATTTTGCTGTGAAACCAATTGTGCCGTGGCCAAACTCCATAACTCTATGCCCCCCGACTCCCAATGCATCCCCCCACTTACCATTTGCATGTCCGCTTCCTTCTCCTGACCTTGTGCCGTCAATTCCGTCCCTCTTACGTGGGTCGGATCTGACACTGCATGGTCTCCTTTTCTCCTTTTTTGTTTTTTCTGTTGCCTGCCACCAATTCTCAGGAAGCGGGGGACACCACTGCAACACCCCCCACAGGCCATCAATACCGAACATGGGGAGCGGGGGACATGTTCGGTAGTGATTACCCAATTTGATCGAATCAAATTGTTCGAATGATACTGGCCGAATTCGATCAATTAAATTCGAACAAATTGGGTAATACCAACAACACATCACCTGATAACTCTCTTTCTTTGTCGAAACCAATCAGAAGATATCTGTGCTACATCATAATTTACACTCTCCCAGTTATTGCTAATTCTATGACCCTCCACCATCATGAACCTGCATATTTGACTACATTACCGTTATCCAGAAAAATACACTTACTCTTTCATTACATGCTTAACATGTGAATTGTGCCTTTTTAACAAGATTACTAAAATGATATTTGGTATTGCATTAATTCTCATTTTTACAGGAATTCAATGGTATCATTTAAAGACTTACAATTCTTTGTGCTGAAACAAACCTTTTTGATTTGTATGACATGATGACTTTTGCTTTGCAGACACTCATTCGTCAAGATAATAAATGGGATGACAATCTAAGTCTATGCCCTAAAACTGAATAATAACAAACACTCGGGCTATCCAATATCATGCACTGTTACTCTCAAGCTTCAAAGCATGGAACCAATTGCACCCTAAACATTATCAATCCCCTGCTTTTGGGCCACACCTAGTACTTAGTCCATTACTATTATTATTGGGCATTTATAGAGGGGGAACCCAAATTTGGGAAGCAACGAAGCACTTTGCAAGTCATAAGGAGAAGCACACAGCAATAAAATCAAATAGCAAGGGGTCAGTACAAGGTAGATGGCAGTCAATAACGGGAGAGGAGAGGAAAGGGGCAAGTAGGGCAATTTGGAAACAAGGGTTCTACAAGCAACTAGGAGAGAAAATGGTGGGGGACGGCAGATCATCCAGCCTCAGATTAGTTGTGGAATGGAGCTAGGTGTTAAGAAGGAGCCATTACTTGAAGAGGAGTGTCTTGAGCACCTTCCTGAAAAGTACAAGTGAGGAGCAGAGTCTGGTGTTGATGGGGAGGATGTTCCAGAGTCTGGGGGCATAGACAGTGAAGGCCTGTTTTCTGGTTCTTTCCTTACAGCACCAGCAGAATTCATGTATGTACATGTCCTTGCTTCTGGTGGATCGTAGGCCTCCGTAAATGCTAAGCATCTCAGCAAGGTAGCGCATGGAACTTGAGGAAGATGGCCTTCCAGATGATGCAGTAGGATGCAGTTCAATGAGGTTTGGTCCATTCATGCACAATAATTTCTGGCCAAAATCTACTTTATATTTAGTTATGTTTCATTACACTATATCACTCCCACCTTATCGGGATATTATAATCCTTCTCACATATTTAATTTTCCTTAAATGCTACAGTGAATTTTAACTAGCTCATAACTTATAGAACCTAAGACTACTGGACTCAAATCCATCAGGTCGCCTCTTCCCCACCTCTACCACTTTCCCCATGTTTTACTCACACACATCTATACACGTCCCAACTCCTGGCGGAGACCCATTTGCCAGCTTGTTTGGCTAACCCAGTTCTCTCCCATTATTCAGGTGTTCTTTCTTACAAAATAATGTACTGAACGCCTCGACACTCCAAGGGCCCCTTTAGCATCTCAATTTCATCACACAACCACAACAACTACATCTAGTACCATGCATTGTCTGCTCTAGCGATATTCATCACAGTAAGGCTGTTCTTTAAAACACGCTGAACATTGTTGATATTTTCTCTTACGTTTACCTAGAATTAATCACAGTTAAGAAACGTGTATCCTACTTCCACAACTATATTCAGTCCCCCTCATCCCAATGGTTTACCCCACTGAATGTGTTCTTTCGTTGGCCAATCCTCCTTTCCGATAACCTCCCCAACCCTCTTCTTTTCTATCTAGATACTAAGGTCTAGCGACATCCTGGCTGATCACAATACGCCACCTCTTGGACAAGGCCAGGTGCCATTAGACCGCTAGGGTGGTGATGGTCGTACTATGAATATTGGATAGCGTAACATTACATAGGACTTAATTATGTTGCATATTATTTTGCATTTTTGAGAAAATTACATTTCAAAATGATATGCATATTTCTTCAAGAAACTGAATTGTTTTCGAAGAAGTACATAATATTCGAACAATACAAGTTCATGTTTCAGACTCTGATTTTTTTTTTTTAAATGCACTAAATTTGCAACAGTCTGAAAAATCTGGTTGAATCTGAAATGAAGAAGATGGGCGAACAATAAGCAAACTTCAACCCATGAACAAAGATTCTGGTAGAGCAAGCGAATAAAAAAAACAATCTCCTTCACCTTGCAATAGTCCTATAATGCAAAGTGTTACTTTCTCACTGTATAGAAGTCTAAGGAATCAAAATAATACTTCTATACTTACCATTTCTGATGTTCTTGCAAATATCGGATATACCACCAGTGTGATCAATGTGCCAATGTGTCACAAGGATTTCCTGAATTGAGGTGTTAAACTGTACCAACGCCTCTTTTAAGGAGCTGATGTATTCTGGCACAGATGGCTCTCCGGTGTCAATCAGGATCCGTCTAAAATAAACAAAAATCATATTAGATTTATAAATAATTGTCAGGAGGTGACAAAGACTTTTCTGAAGAGCCAATCCGTCTGATAGAGCAAATATCATTAAAAGAACAAAGTTGATCAATATGTTTTGCCCATTTCTGTTCAGTTCATGGAAATTGTTGTTATAATTAGAAACTTACTGTGCCTTTTATATTACTAAAACTCATGACTGGTGAGCCCCTGGCACACAAATTCAATTTTTGGCTTGAGGGCTTTTATTACAAGCACTAATGTTATCATAGAGGAAAGTTGTTTGCAATAGTCATTTTCTATTTCCATGTGTCAATCCTTTTGAGCTTTGGTGTGAGTCCACTTTTGAGTGTACCTATAAGGGATGTTTATGCTTTAGAGTTGAGTGTGTTGCCGATTGTCCATTTTCTTTCTATTTTCCAGAATGATTATTGAAAATCACAAACACATTTTCTAAGATTAATTTGTGTGTGAAAACTGGCAATGCTATTTTTCTATGACTCTGCTGTATGTGTGCTATAACTAGCCTATTTCTTTCAGAGCCTGCACCCCCTTCAGACAACTAGCCTTCCTAATGTTTTCAGCTCTAAGAAGTGAAGTGTGGAATGACAAGAGATCATTGGTAGAACAAGTAGCTTCAAGGCTGCAGCCAAACAAACATTCACTCCTTCCAACCAGTCCAGCCCAAAAAGCAGATCTGATTTCCTAAGGAAACCAGTGGCTCTTCTTCATCAATCCAAGAGTATGCTGCCACAGTAAGAGACAGCGTATCGTGATCTAACAATCACTAGACTTATGTAAGCCAGGACAACTGATTATGGAATATCTTTTTTAAAATTATTTATAAGTGTTTTTGGTAAAAATCAAACCTTTTAAACTATATCAAAAAACATATGACCGTTAGTGAAAAAAGTGCATTTAACAAGATTAATATAAGTATTAGCATTATATCCACAAGGTGTCAATAAGTAATCAAATATTCTATTAATGATAATCTAGAATTAAGTTACATCCTTGATTATATAACATATCATAAATTCGTAAACTATTGCGCTAGCAATATTCCAATACCAAAGTGTTGAATGATTGATATCGGCATTGGATTAAGTTTATTTCTTTGCTCACCTTCAAGATATTTCATATTAAGTCCATATCAGGATAGATTTGACTTGTATTGTTATGGTTGAAATCACAATTTTCTTCCATACATGAAAAGCAGTAGCAGATAAGAATAACGAATTACCAGAGTAAAGGTAGGACCAAAATTGATCTTGGTGTATACTGCTCAAGTCATGAACAGATCTGGTGTAAGCCTCCCTATAAAATGTTATTAAATACTTGCATTAGGTCAATAAATTGCATATAGATTCCATGCTAGTATGACAAATGCGGTATCCTCTGGATTCAATTGGTGGGGTTTTTCCAAGCACCAATTAGCATCTTCGTCGGTAGTGCATTAAATCTTAAGCGCATAATAAAATGTCTCAAGGTTTGATCAAAACACATGATGACTTAATCAAAAGGTGCCAAGTGGGGAAAACCTTGTCTTGCATAATCAATGATATCTTTTCTTACTGAACAGGTAATCAATATTGCTTGCTCTGTCTCAGGTTAAGGCTTCACCCTTAATTTCTTTTTCTAGCAGCACCATAAGGATCCTCTAAGGAAACCACTTGAGGAGCAGTTTTATGGGCTGGTAGATGCTCAGTGAGTAGTTGTACATTGATTTTACTCAATTTTTGGTCTGTTTCATGTGCTCATGTGTAGGGGTTTGTGTGTTTTTTCAGTCGTTTTTTGACTAGTTTGTGCTATTCTTGTGGGTTTATCTTGTGCTTTCTGTGGTCTCCCACCCCATTTTCTGTGCTGGCCTGCCTCTAAAGGGTGCAGTCCCTGGGGTGTAGTCATTTTTTTCTGGCTCTTCCTGTCCCCGCCCTGCCCCTTGCAATTGGTTGGAGCAGTCAGGTGTCTCTCTGCCTCTGTTCCTGCCAGCCATTTCCACTTTCCTTCCTACATTTTTCCATTTATCTGCCACACCTGTGTGATCTCTCCCCTGCCCGCCTCCCTGCTCCTGCCCTGTACGTGATTGGCTGTTGCCCTTCAGGAGGTTGGCTCTTAACCACACCCCCTAGGGCAGCCCACCGTCCGTGCAGCCTGTTTGGCTAAGGGCCACAAGGCAAAGGGCAGCTTCCAAAGAAGCAGATCCAGATCATGTTTGCCCGTGTTCGCCTAAGAAGCCAGTAGCCAGCCGTCAACCAGCAGCGACAGACAAGATAAGTGTGTCTGGGTGGGAAGTACAGCAATCACTGTATTCCAAAAAGCCCTGCCTCTTTTATTACCTACACAAGATATCATACCAAAATTAGCCAGCTAGTAAAGAGTACCCCTTTCACTGATTTGTACCAACCGTTCAGTGGTGTTATTTACTGTTGTGTCCCATACTTAGGCTTTCCCCGTCTATCCAGATACCTTAAATCTAGGTGTTTTGCACTTACTGTTGTGCCTCCAATTTAGGAGTTCACACTCTGTCCAGGTGAAGTGTAGCCATGCATCACACTTAGAAGAATTATGGAGATTAGTCATTTGTCATATCAGATAAGACTGTGTAGGTTAGCCACATAGAAGAATTTAGCAAGTAGCCAAAGCACTAACTACCCGCTTCTACCGCCTCAAACACACCACCCAAACACTATACATGTCCACTGGTCTAGCAAATCTATACCCTAACACAAATCCAACACAAGCAACACACACTTACAACAAATTAACATGGACACTGGACCTTACCCATACGGACACAACTAGCCAGTGCACACAACCGTACAACACCTGCCAATCTAGCCATAAAACACACATACACACCCCAACATAACAAACAGCCACAGAAAACACCCGAAGCATTGGACCTTACCCCTATGGATACAACAAGCCAGTGCATGAAAACTACCATCTACAAGCCAACACACAGACGCCAGTTTCTCCTGGTTCTGGACCTATCCTATCATTTTCCCTCACTAACCAACTAAGTCCCCTTTCTTGCAGAGCCACGTGAGTGCCTGGAGACTACCCTTGGGGCTATCACTGTGCAGTCTAAATAAACATAACATAACTTAACATAACAGGGGCACGGCTATCTCTGCAACCACAAAACAGGCCCACCTCTCTCCCATTATCCCCACCACCAAATAGAAGGTAACTTGCATGTACCCACTTCCATTCTGCAACTGTCGCCCCACATAGACTCACTGAGTTGTGAACTGTGTTTCCCAGCCGTGTCCCACATCAAGATAACTATTACTAAACAATATCTCACAACCAAGTAGACTATACTATGTGCTAGCTAGTACTGATAACATTGCATATATGAGCCAGTGTTACAATTAGACAGAATTGTGAAGATTAGCATTACGTCACATATAGACAGAATTGTGAAGTTTAGCATTACATCCCGACTCGACAGAACTGTGAAGATTAGCCTCTGTCACATCAAGACAGAATTGTGAAGATTAGCTTGCGTCACATCTAGAGAGATTTGTGAATGTCAGATTGCACCACACCTAGACAGGATGGTAAACATTATCTTGCATCACATCTAGACGGGATTGTGAAGATTAGCATGTGTCACTTCTAAAAAGCGATGCCATTAACCAACCCCACTAAATCTCATTCCTCTGCATACACATCTCAAACTCTAACTAAACTCAACCATACCTCTAATGCACAACAAACCGTGTACACTTCACCATGCTGCAACAACAAAATATGCTACACATAGCCTCATGCAACAGCACACAACGGTTATCAACCAAAAAGCACACCTAAGCTCAGCGAACGGTGCAAACCAAACTGAGGCTGCCAACAGCACATCAACGGTCTCTTGCCTTTCTCCCGCTCAGTCTCACTAACCTTCCTACCCTCTTCCCTTTTCGGATCCGCCAGAGAGCCTGGGAACCACTCCAGTGGTGACGCTGCGTGGTACAAATACCTTTAGCATTAACATAACACTTGATGATGTAATCAAAAGGAGCCAATTGGGGAAAATCTTGTCTTGCCTAATCATGATATATCTTTTCTTACTGAACAGGTAATCAATATTGTTTGCTCTTTCTCAGGTTAAGGCTTCATCCTTTATTTCTTTTTCTAGCAGCACCATAATCATAGGAAGCTTCCAGGGTCCAGCCTATATCGTCATAGAAAGATTTGCAAAATAAGAGTACATCGTTTTCCATAATGATGCCTTCCTTCCCCTACCTAGAAATAGTAGAAAAGAGGTTCAGAAGCTAGGCTTCATTACCTTTATCTGACGTAATCTTCAGTGCACAGGCAATGTGTTTAATGTTCCACAAGGTGAATATAAAACACGAGCCCAGTTCTGATGGCTTCAATCTGGGCTGCATTAGCAAGTTCAAGCACTGGGCATCAAAGTTTAAATTTATTTTTTATGTTTAGTTTATTACAAACTTTTCATAATATACATTTTACTTCCAATTCATCTCTTATCTCAAAATTAAAAGTATCCAAGAATTATATACATTTCTCAACATGAGTCCACCTCATTTCAAAACTCATTGTTAAAAAGAACTTGATTTAAAAATGTCATTAGAGCAAAAATCATACATAAATGTTCCCCACTTAAAAACATATTCCACCAATCCTGTTGTCACCATTTTCATGTTAATACTAATGCCATCCAGAAATGTTGTTTGCCTCAATGTTAAAGCTGTACATTCCTATAGTATATAGTTTCCTTGACTCTATCAAACCTTGCCCAGTGCAGAATCTGCAGTATGTCTCGCTTCTGGGAATTTGACACACAAGAGCTTAACACCTCTCTAGTTGGTAATATATTTAAGCATAGGCACAGAAATTAATCTCGCAGAACCCCACAGGGGAATTTGGACAGATACATGGGAATTTGGCCAATGGATCTACTTTCATAGGTCAAGTTCTGGGATAGTTTATAAGTACTCTGTTTATTTTGAGAATTAATCCAGTCATGTCTTAGAATCTTATTTTTGACCTTTTCCGGATTAGTAATTAATATCTCCTCCGTTAAGTCAAAAGATAGTAACCAACTTTGGCATCTCGCTTTCCATTTATTCAGAAGCTATTTGCTTTGCAACGTTTGTCTAGTTCTCAAAATCTCAAAAGGAGGAAGGTTATCTTGCATTAAAAATGTACATGGATACAATGCTAGGGATTTCCAAAGAAAAATAGACTAGAGGGATTGCAAACCGAATTCGTATCAGATTGAGGCTATAGGAACACTCTTGGGAAGATGAAGTACATTTTTTCCAGAAAAGACCTTCCAGGAGATCCCAGAACTGCCATGAAAGTTTCAAGGCCGCTTCTGCGCCATATGTTAGAATAGGAGTCACCTTCTGCTTATAAAAGGTCAAAAAATTGGGCACATTGTGAACTTCCCATATCTCCCCTTCAACACTCGTGCTAAGGAAGCAAGGCCTTTAGCTTTAGATATCAGAACTAACTTCCAGCCAATTTCATTGATGTTATCATTAATGCAGACCTCAAGGTAGGTGAAAGATACACTCTGTCCAGTTTCTTCATATCCATATACCATATCATTTTTTTTGTTTTTTACTGCCCTGGGCACTTGTCAACATCATATTTTTTGTTTTCTTTACATTTACTCTAAGGCCTTTCTCCTCCATATAAGTCTCAAGCAGATTTAATCTTGGTTGCAATCCTATTGCCGTCTGATCCATCATAACCAGATCATCGGCATATAGGACCCACAGGAGTGACATACCCTGGATTTTTGGGGGGGAGGCTTTAGCATTTTGTTGGCTCTCACCCATATCCGACAAATACATGCTAAACAGAGCAGGGGCCAGAGGACAACCCTTCTTTAATCCCCTAAAGATTTTAATTTTCTCTGAGAACACCCTGTCCTTACACAGTGTCACCTGGATTGATGTGGAAGTATATAAAGCCTCGATTGCCTCGACCAGATCCCCCGGGCAGCCCCTGAGTTGCATCATTTGCCACAACCTCTCCATGCTAACACTGTCGAATGCTTGTTCTAAATCGATAAAAGCCATATATATTTTAGTCTTTGATCTAATAGCCTCTAGTTTCAGCAGGTTCAGCAGGGAGAGGTTGAGGTTTGTGCCCAGTCCCTTTACAAAACCAGCATGTCTGGGATACAGACGGCCGGACTCTTTCGCCCATGAGCCCAGATGGCTTAATAGTAGAGTGGCAAAAATGTTCCCAAAGATGTCCAGCAGCGCAATAGGTAGATAGTTTCAGGGGCCATCCCTGTCCCCTTTCTTATACACAGGGATTATTAATGCAGTTTTCCATGATGGTGGAACTTTTAGTGCTGCAGAGATCTCATTAACGAAGAGCAAACAAAAGTCTGCCCATGCCTCTGGGTTTTACTTCAGAATTGCATTTGTGAAGCCGTCAGGGCCCGGGGCACAGAAGAGCTCAGTTTTTTAATTAGGGCTGTGATGTCGTCCCTTTCAAACCCAAACATGCACGTTCTATGCACTCCCCTCTATTCTGGGAAACATTCCCATGGTTGCGCAAAAAGAGTTGGAAAATGGGCGATTCAGATCTTCTCTGGGACAGTATTAGGAAGGGCTGCTGATTGGTAAGATGTGTTATTATTCAATAGGGCCCACACATTTCATGTGTTCTTAATACAAACAGTTCTCAGCATATGCTCAGTGTTGTGTTGTATTCCCAGAGCCTTAGGAGATATCAGCCAGTTTTTGTACCGCTGTCTTCTTTGTTCCCGAAGTCTCCCACTCTCCTCATCATGGAGCCTGTTTAATTTTCTCATATTGGCTCAATATTGTTTTCTAGCCTCAATTACCTCCTTGTTTTATACATGGAGTCTTATGAACTCCGTCTTTAGACCCACCCGACTTTATTCTCTCCTTTTCTTTTAGAAATGGCTTGAATAGTCTAAAACCTCCTTAACCGCCACCACCTTCATTTGGCACTTCTTGGTAATGGGTCTAACCTCTGAGGGGCTAATTCTCAACATATTCCCTCCATATGAGAGTTGGAGCGGGAGTCTGGACCTAACGGCCGGGGTTGGAAGTTCGGTCTTCCATGTCACTGTTAGGAGCTGATGGTTACAATACTCCATTGGAGTAACTATCAGGGTGTCAATTGAATCAATCATATTTCTCGACGCAAACCAATAGTCAAGGTGTGCTCTTCTGCTCTCCACATCACCACGTGAACTTACCCGGAATATCCACCTTTGTTGCCCGTTAAGCATGGAAAAATATTGCTATCTCAATTCACAAATCCACAGAGCTGGTCTTTTTTTTTAATCAGCCAACAGGATTACCATCCCCCACTTATATAAATACATAATATTTAGATCTCCACAGATCATCATGTGGGGATTTTTTTGTTTAATGTAGGAATCATCGATCAATGATGTTAAACAATTAAGAAAAGATTTGTCCCGAATATTAGCCTAGTGTTTTTACAGAAGTGGATAGCGGCTTGTACCATTCCATAATCAACATATGTACATATGGGTTAGGATTTCTCTCTTCCAGTATTGTAAGCCCCAAACCAACTTTCACTATTGTCATCAACCCAGAATAACATCTACCCACCACCCCCTTCGGAGCTGGATTTAAAAAAACATTAAATCCTTGCACATTGGTTTAACCTGAATCCAAGTTTCTTGCAAGCGCAGAATATCATAAGATGCCAGACACAGATCTTCTGTATTATAGAGGTGGACAAAGCATCTGGTGTTCCAAGATCCAATTCGCAATGGCGTACCGTCCTCCTTCTTTTGATGTTATTGAGCATCACCGATGCTCAACATTCTTAAAATACACCAAGATCCCCACAGAAAACACAAGAAAGTCCAACCACCAATGTAAACAACAACAAAGAGCTAAAAGTAAGTTTATTGAATACCAGATCCATGAATAAGCATGCCCAATACATCCATGACCTAATCATAGAGGATGACTTAGATATGTTATGCCTAACTGAAACTTGGCTCCAAGACCCTAGTGGCCCGACAATTGAGAAGAAAGTTCCTGAGGACTACACCATCTTCCATAAGAACAGGGAGGCAGGGATTGGAGGAGGTGTTGCGGTCATAGTTAGGGACTCAATCCATATGTTCCCTTCCACAACAACTTGCCAGGGGTGTGAAGTACTTCATCTTAAACACACCCCGACCAACAACAGTTGCATTAATGTAATAGTGATCTACAGACCCCCCCCCCCCTCACCAATGATGGATTTTAACAAAGAAATCACCCAGCAGCTTAATAATCTCAAAGGTACGAACACAGCTACGTTGGTAGATGGACGGGAAACCCCAAGGTCAAAGAGGCAATTGACCTTGAAAATGCAGTGAATAATATTGAGTTCAGGGTACTTAATACAGAACCTACGACACCAAATGGGAACCAACTAGACTGGGTAATCACATGTAACCTCAAGGCCCGAATGGAAAAGACCACTCCTTGTACATGGACAGACCATTTCAAAGTATCCTTCTCATTACTCACATAAGATTCCCAACTGAAAAATAGCACCAAACATAATAAAATACAGAACAGGAACATTATAAGAAAATAACAACAGACCAATTAGAGCACTGTCTTAATATTATTCTGAAGGATAGTTCAGAGGACGAAACATGTGAGGAAATTATCCTTAAACATAACTCACATTTTCAAGAACTAGTAGATCGGGTGGCACCCATTAGGAACAAGCTGGTTAAGGCAAATAAAAACCAGCAAAAGTGGTTTAACACTGAGCTAGTTGAGCTGAAAAGAGGAGAAGAGAGGACATATCCTGAAAAACGCTCTCAGTCAAACAAGGACAATTGGAAGGGTATTGAGAAGCAATATAAAAAATGAATCACAGAAGCAAAAACATTTTTTCAATGACTAGATTTCATCGGCCTCTAATTCGACCAGCAAGTTGTTCAAAATCTTGAAATCAATGGAGAAACCTAAGACTCTAACTCCACCATTTCCGCCTTTACAGGAAGACTGCAAAAAGGTACAAGAGGCTTTCACAAATAAAATAAAGAAAGCCAGAGAAACAATGCAAGCATTGCAGGCCATATCACAAGACCAGCTAAGCATACCTACCCCGATTAAGTCACTAAGAAATCAGGAAATCTTTGAATTTGTATCCATTAGCACAGAAGATATGTTAAAGCTATTAGAATCCATGAAACCAACCTCCTGTGCAGAAAATATTCTCCCCCAGAATATAATCCTGGACAACGAAGAGATCTTCACGCCCCTGCTTACCAGGATGGTGAACTCCTCTTTCAGAGATGGAATGATACCAGAAGAAATCAAGACAGTCACCATTACACCCCTGGTGAAAACCCCTGGCCTGGACCAAAAGGACCCAGCCAACCTGCTTCCCATAACTAATTGTAACTTTCTACTTAAAGTTAAGGACAAGGTGGCTACTGCACAGCTTCAAACATTCGTTGAAGCAAAGGACATCTTGCATAAACAACAATTTGGCTTCAGAACAGCGCACAGCACAGAGACAGCAATGCTAGATTTACAAACCCACATGTTAAGCATCACGGACAAAGGCGAAATGGGTCTATTGTGCTACTAAATCTGAGCGCAGCTTTCGACCTTCTAGATAATAAACAGCTCCATTGGGTTCTGGAAAATGGGGCTAAGTGCTCCCCAGAAGCCACCAGATGGGTAGTTTCCTTCCTATCTGGTAGGAAGTCTAAGATCTATTGGGGGGAACAATTCTCAAGCGAAATGCCCATTAACTGTAGCATTCCGCAAGGTGCTAGTCTATCTCCGCTTTTGTTCACCCTCTACCTGAGGTGTCTCTACATAGTGCTCGATAACATCGGAGCTTATTTAACAAACTATGCAGATGACACCCAGTTGGTGGTGGAATTAAGTGGTTGTCACACCAATGACAGTACCAGGGTAGCGGCCATATACAACACCATTGAAGCCTGGATGGAGAGGAATTGGATGTGTTTAAATGGAAGCAAAACGGAGATGATGATCTTCGGCTCCCTCCAAGCTGGAGCAAAGCTTAGCCCAGAGTTAAGTCCTTTACCATGAAAGACTCCTCTATCACCATGAGCGAGAAGGTGAAAACCCTGGGATTATTCTTAGAAGCCTCCATGGGTGCTGAAGCACAGGTCACTTATTTAAATAAAAACTGCCAGTACTACCTCCGCCTCCTTAAATCCATCCAACCCTACCTGAGTGAGGAGAACTGTGCAACCATTGCCAGAGCCAAAATTCTATCTTGGCTAGATTACAGCAATGCACTGCTGCTAGGTGCAACCAAGGATTGTTTAACCAAATGTCAGATTATCCAAATCAATGAGGTCAGACTAATATAGAGAAAAATGAGGAGAGAGCACATCACCGTAGACAGAATAACTCTGCATTGGCTAACTGTCGAGGATAGATACACTTTAAAAGCATGACATTAGTACACAAATGCTTGTTCAGGCACACCCAGGCATACCTTAAAGAAAGGATCACACAATATGTACCAACAAGATGTTTAAGATCAGAGGCTCAGGCACAGATCACATGTCCGATCTTTAAACGATTAAACGGCCTGGGCAGGGCTTGCCCTGTGAAAACAGCCCAAAAATGGAATAGCCTACCAATCGAACTAAGGCTCAAATTAAACCACACAACCTTTAGAAAACGCACCTTTTTAAGTGAAAGTCACTGATCCAACCAACCCCAACCCGTCCTTATAGCTAGGCAGATCTTTTGTCTTGTTTTAAATATATTTTGTCTTTATGGTGCACCCTGATGCCTGTGGGCTTTGGCGCAATATAAACCCATGAATAATAAAAAATAATAAATAAATAAATGCTGCCAGCCATGACCAGTCTTGTTGCTTACTTTAAGGGTTTGCTGTTATCAATCTCTGTGACTTTTCTCCAATGCCCATCAGCCACCTTGAAAGTCACTTTTATCCTGTCTTGCCTTATTTCCCAGGACTCCTCCCTTTAAAACCTGTATTCTAAGGGGGCGGGGAGTCCCGAATCCCCTCTTGTTTTGTTTCTCCATCATATGCCCCCAACTCCTAGACTTCTTTATAGATTGGGGTGCTTCCTCACCAGTTTTCTTATGCTGAGTCTTAGATTCCTCACTTAACTCAAAGCCCAAAGGAAGAAGATCGGGGGTCGCATCCAATTAGGCTGTTTTCACCAACCTCGAGGTGCAGTATAACCCAATCCAAGCGGGCTTCGTTAACGAGTTGTACTATTTTGATATCATTTGAAATGATATCCCGCAGTTTTGGAGAACAATGCAAGAGTTTTAGTATATTGGCTCGATTTAGAATTAGGCGATACCTAGCAGACAGCAGTCTCTCCATTACTACAGTTAATCGCCTTGCATCTGTGTGAATGGCTTTAGATGTTTCCTTTACCTCTAGGGGTGTCTGTATATCAGGTGATCATAGATGTCACTTGTGGAAGGATGTACTTTCTCCAACAGAGCTTGACTCTTTTCTTCCAAAGTTTGAAAAAGACCGGGGCTTTTGTTCCTAGAATTGACTCGCAAGACGTCTTTTGATGTTTCTTGGATGACAAACCTCTTTTTTGTTTCCCCCTACATGGGACTCAATAGCATCATTTCCCCCTTCAGTGATGCCTCGCAGACTCCTCTTTCCGCGTTGGCCTGAGGCTCTTCATCTGAATATGTTGTGAGGTCCAGCAAAGCCAGCATTCCTGTATCTGCACTTTCAATGGATTGGTCAAACACCGCACCCCTGCGGTTGGAGGGTCCTGCTGCCTCAAATTGAGGGGGGTCTTATCTCTTGATTATGGGTCAACCTCTTTCTTCCTCGTGTTGAAATGCGGAGGGGCAATAATGTCTCTTGACGGGGTGCTCAAATATCGCAGAAAGGCTCGAGATAAATTTGATTTTGATTTATTAGTCTTTGGGGGATTTTGGCTTTTCTTTTTTCTTTGTTGTTGTCCTCTGGCCCCTCATGTGACAGTTGCTTACTCTTAGAATTCTTAAAGATTGAAAATACTTTCCCACTTGACTGGTTCTTCATTGGTATACCAGAAGACTCGGCTGCACGAGTCCCAGGGAATTGGGTAGCCAAGGTTAGTAAAGAGGGTTGACTTCCCGGACCTTGTTCCTGTCTAAGGGGAACAATGCCATCTAATGGAGGGGTTCCATGCTCGATGAGCAGTTCTCGGGACTCCACCACATCCACCTCACCCATCTGGGTTCTCACCATCCGGGAACAAGTCTGGGGCGAACTCTGAGAGATCATCGGGTTTAGGGACACAAACGGCTCCCGGTGAGGAGGAGCCCGTCGGGTCGATGTCTGAGTGCCTGCACTTGTGGAATATCGTGTGGGGGGGGGTGTCTTTCCCTTGTGACGTTCTAAGCCATTTTAATGACTCCAAAATCGCTGCCATCATAATGTTTTTGTCTCCCTCCTCTCTTCTTGCCAGGTCATACAATCTACCTTGGCATTGGGATCATAACTGTTTCTTTATCCAATTTGCGTTGTACCTCAGTTGTAAAAGATTCCATAAAAAATCAGCTAGGTATGTGTCATGGCCAATAAAGTGGCTTGGTCTTTTATAGATTTGTTCATTACCTCAAATATTTTAGAGAAGGGATTTAGGGCAATGGTCAAAGCAGACATTATATCAGACTCAATCTGGAGTATAGCTGCTTCTGATAGCTGATGATCACCTTCAAAGTGTGGATGCGTAGAGACATTAATTTCTGGGAATTCTGAAGATGACAAGGAATAGGATCTTGTCTCATAACGGGGGCTACCCCTAGGAATGGAGAAATCTAACTGAGTAACAGAGGCCGTAGATATTTGATGGGAGACCACTTCCTCAAGCACCAAAGCAGGACAGCCCTCCAGATCTCTGGGGGCTCCTACTGCCAACTTGTGACTTGATGTGAAACCGGCACCCATCTTGTTTCCATGAGTTGGGGTCTGGCCAATTCCAGTCGCTGAGGCACTGAGTCTGCTCTGCCAGGCAATTGTAGTTTTAATCTCTGCAATGTCGCACGATAGTCACGCTGCCATATTTCAGTGCTGGATTGACAGTAAATCAGACTCTGCCCTATCTTCAAGAGGAGTGCTGGCGTCATTAATGGTTTGGTCCCAGTGCACAAAACGCTTGTATTTGGGTAATTGCAGGCAGGTAAATATTTCTTCTAGAAATGCGCAATCTTCATCTACACAGAGGGATGCATTCTGGGAATAAGACGGCACGTGTTTTACATTTTCTACCGTGCCCGTACCCGGGCCACCTTTAACAAGATTCGATGGACCCAGATTTGTTCTGATCAAGAGTTCAGTGCTCTCACTGTTTCCAAGAGGGTCTGCAACTATTATGTTCTTTGTAACACTTGTATTTAGGGCCTTTGAGGGACCCCCATCAGTAGCCTCATAGCACCTCAACAACGGCTCGGAATTAGCATGAGTGAGATAATAGAACACCCTATGCACCAGCAGAATTAGTCCATGTGGTCGCTAGAGAGCTAGGCACTTTAGTGTCCTTAACCCCACTGTGCCCTGCTTCCTCCCACGGCATGCACGGCGTAGCGTCTTTCTGGGCATACATACTTCCTATCTCTTGAAGTGTCTCACTCGCCGTTGCGGGAGGGCAAAATGCATCTCCAACCAACTTTGCCCGCTCCGAAGCAGCAGTTACAATATTATGGTGGGCGAGGGAATCAAATCTTCCTGCAGTTTCCTACGGGTACAATGGCCACTCGGCATCGCGGGTTGCTTGACTTCAGTTGGTTTTAGTATTCGGTATTCTTGTGCGCCATATCGCCCTCCTTGCACAGCCAGCTGTACATCAGAGGGAAACACACCAGCCAGCTATTGTTCCTCGCCCAGCCGAGACAGCCATGACTGCTCCACTCTGCTGGATTCTGCACCCTCCGCGCTGTGAAGATTAGTCAAAGAAACAGCATTTTGTTTGGACTTGGCACGTTTCACTCGTTCTGGATAAGTGCCAACCTTTTTTCTTTCCTCCAATTTTCTTCAGACGTTTCCTTTTTATAGGTGAGGCATGGGAGTTATCTAAAAGCACAATGAAATCTGGTACTGTCATGAGTCCAGAGTCACCATGATTATCATCATGCTGATTTCTGGATGCAGATGGTGAGTTGTACTCCTTGTGTTCAGCTGGCGTTACATCACCCACCACAGAAACTTCCTTGATAGTGATTTCTGGCCTAAAACATTGTGCACTATTAGTTACTACACAGTCTACAATCTTACTAGCCACAATGCTTTGGTATTTTTGTAAATTAGGAATAGTAATATAAATAGATATGACTGTTTTTAATAAGACCAAAATCCTTTGTAGTTCCAGCAGCAAAGAGTGAGAGTTAGTAATGCAGGAAGTAGTCGCGTTGTCAAGAGCATCAGACCAATCCTCAGAAATCTTTTCTAAATCTGGAGTTTTAGGTAGATCAAGACGATAATGTTCGACCGAGCGTTATTTTCAGATATCATTGAGCTAACAGGTAAATAGCAGAGGCTCAATAAGAGCTTGTTGTCTATAGGTGGTAGTGAAGCAGAGCTATTAGTGGATTGGAACTCAAGTGCGGCCGTAATTGCTTTGTCAGCATGCTCTGCAATAGGCATGGAAGCAGGGTTGTTAGCAAGAGGGCAGAATTCAGTGATTTTTCCTCGTTCCCGAATGATTTGCGATTTGGGTAGAGTTATGACAGCTATTTGGTGGTTTAGGTATTGCATTAGCGTGAAAAGAGCGAATCGTGCTGCACAAGTTATACGCTTTCATTTTGCTAGGCACAGTAATATTACACACAGATTAGTAATTACAGCAATTGCAGCGATAACTCCGGCATAGAGTGAAGCCTTGGTTAATAATTTTTAGGGTGAACCACATTCTCACCATTTTCCGCCTTCCATGGGCTGCAGACTGCACTTTATCCCTCGTAAGTGTTTGTGCACCGTTCTTAAGCTAGAAATAGAGTCATTAAAAGCTGTCAGTGAATCACAAAGTCCACGACTTACTTGCTGTTCAGGGCTGGACCGATGAACTATCTTTCCAGGCAGACGCTGGCCGCACCCCCCTTAATCCGTAAATGGACGGTTGTTTACGGTTCCGTGGGGCAACTAGAACATAAGTACAGATACCCCAACATACTGTGGTTTTTGGCTATCCGTTGTTTCTTGTCTGGATTACCTGTCTGTTTCCTGGCACTTATATCAGCAAGAGACTGTGCTAGAATCTAATGTTTATGAAAATAAAAATGAAGTCTATCCCCTGAAGATGGTTCCATGAACCGAAACGCGTCAGTCTTATTCGGGTCACACCTGAACACGAGACTTCATTTACGAACTGTTGAATGATCAAATCCATACATCTAGAGTTTGTTTGCACTGTAACTATTATACAGCTTTACAATTGTGTTGCTCCTTACAAGCGGTTTTTTTGTAAACGCTTGTTGTTCTCACCTTTGTTATATTGAATACCTACAAGCGTCCTTTCCATGTACACATAGGGAAAACTGATTGTACTACTGTTTGCTAACTAATGTACGACTTGTTGGACTCAGAAGATTAAAATCCATAAGTCAGCTCTAGTGTTTTCGTGCTGATTGTTCTATTGGTTTGACCTTTATGACTGTATATTTTATCCTGAATAATACTGCCAAATGTTCTAAATGACCCTTTTTGTTGCAAATAAGAGAAATTCACACGTTGTTAACACATCGTAAAATTTACGCCTCTTTTGGCACCAAATGTTTAATGAATTTAAATAGAAATAGAGGGATATCTTTTTCCTTATTTGAGCGCATCTGGGCTTGCTGTGTAGCAATACACAGCTTTGGATTCTTCTGGACCGATGAACCCCAACGGACCACTGAAGACTACAGTTTCCACCGCACTTACTGTGCTGTGCTCCACGCAGTATTTCCTCTTTTAAAGAGGCTTCCTCCTGGGGAATGTCTCGGCGAAAGCAGTCCTCCAGAAAACAACAGTTCAGAACCACTAAGACCACACTTTCCATCGCACTAAGCACACCGCTCCGCACTTCCTCTTTTAAAGAGGCTTCCTCCCAGGGCAGTGTCTCTGCAAAACCAGTCCTGCAGGAAACAACAGCTCAGCACCACCGAAGACCACACTTTCCACTGCACTTGCTGCACGATTTGGAATATCGTAAAACAAGCTTTCAATATCAATGCTTGTCGTAAAGAAAATCTCCTGAATTTTCTATGGATACTCATGGCTTGGCAGACTAGGGAATTTGCCTTCCTATGAATTGCTTTGCCCCATTCATGTTCGTTCCAGGATGAATTGATCCATACGCCCAAGTATTTTATAGTTTCTACTTGATTCAGTTTTTCCAATCCAAGAAATTAGGTAAAACCTTAATTTTTTCAGTTTTCGAGGCTGGCAGAAGCACAGAGTTTGAGTTTTGGTAGTATTTCTGGTTAGACCATTGGCGGAAAAGTAGACCAGCACAGCATTTAACCTTCATTGCAAACTTATTGGGGTCTTGTCCAACAGGACAAGGGACAAGGTCATCGGCATAAACCATCCGTATTTCCTTGCCATTTACAATCGGAGGTGAAGTTTGCCCTGCGATAGGGGCAGTGTGCAGGTCTGAAATGTAAAGATTAAATAGAATAGCTGCAAGTGGGCATCCCTGTTTTAAGCCATTCCAGGTTATGATTTTCTTAGAGAGTGCACCACTACTAGACAGACGGGACTTGGATTGATGTTAAGGTATATAGCTCCGGTATTGCGGTTATGAAATCGGGGGGGGAGGTCAATTCCATGTTCGTAATTTGACCCATAGCCTTCCCCTATCGACGCTGTCAAAAGCTTGTCTCAGATCTATAAAGACAGCATAAAGCATTGCATTTGCTTTCAGCGCTTCCAGTTTGAGAAGATGGAGTATGAATATATTAATAGTTGTTACAACGCCTTTAACAAATCCTGTCTGCCTCGGATCATTTCTACCATGTTCCTTAGACGAGTGCACCAATCGTCGCAGAAAAGTGGCAGCAATGATTTTCCCTAAAGGATCTAACAGTGCTATCGGACGGTAATTGCTTGGCAAAGACTTGTGTCCTTGTTTATAGATCGGGATCAAAGCAGCATTCTTCTGTGAGCTCAGGATTTTCCTTGTTTTCATTATTCTGTCAAACAAAGCTATGCAGAAATCAGCCCAAGCTTCAGGATGAAGTTTCAGAATGCTGTTTGATAAGCCAGCTGGTCCTAGGGCTTGCAACATATTCAGATGTTTTATTATTTGTAATAGGTCATCTCTGTCCCACATAATTGTCAATTTGTTGGAAATGCCAGATTCATAAGGGGGTGGTTCAATTTGCTTCTTTGCGTATATTGCTGTGAAATGGGCCACACATTTTGCTTCTGATACTGCTGTCGTCAAAGGTGCAGACATTCTTTGGTTGTTATTTAATATGGCCAACAGATCATGCGTGTTCTGATGGTTCGCTTTGAACATCAAAAGCCAATATTTGTATCTTTGTTTCCTCTTTTTAATTAAGAGAAATCAGTAATTAGATCTGATAATTTTAAGTTTTTTAATCTCTTCACGATATTTTTTCTGCTGGTTAACCACGTCGTCGTTATACTCGTGAGCTCTTGTCAGTTGTTTATTTGGCTTTGATTGGTTATGGACTTTATAAGGTATCAGCATCCGCTCATAGTTCAGCGGATCAGTGCCATTGGGAGGATGTAGACTTTTTTCTGTCATTATGGGTATATCTGTTGCTGCTATTCGAAGCCTATTTTGACCACTATTCAATTGTACCTCTGGCATTTTAATTAGACTTAAGCCGTTTTGAATAAGGTTCCCTTCCACTGCCAATAGATGATGGTCACTTTCTGCCATTGTCAAGATCGTCATACTTTTAAGCTCGCTAGTTAATGAAAGGGATACAAACACATAGTCTTGGTATGCAGAAGCTGTTCCTATATGCCAAGTTGGTTTAGGCGGTTTGTCTTCATGTAGGTTTTTAATCCACACTTTAGCTTTCCTCAGCAAATTCCGATTTATGGGAGGTGGGTAAGGGAACATGTATTATGGATTGTCAGGGTTGTAGAGGCGGTATGGGGGGCTTGCACCCCATAAAGAATGCTACAAAAAATACAAGATGTCCCAGATCAGGATTTTCATCTGGGATTCATTTCTCTTGGGAACTTCTGGTCACCAACCTGGGCAATTAATTGTATTCTTCCAAGAGAAACAAGTAATCTGAGACTCCAATTTCCATGCATGTGAAATGATATTTGTGTGGTTTTACAAAATGTCATTGATGGTAATGGCCCTCTGCAGCCATGTAGTTACTTCCAGTTACTTGCCAGATTAAATCTCAAGACTTTGCAGTCATATTAAAGAGGAATGCCATCTACAAAGAGTATGTTAGAAAAAGGGAGCACAGTGCCGATATGACAAGAGCACAGAGCGGTGATATTTGGGGGGTGGGGGATAAAGGAGTTCTCATTCACTACACAATCTGAAAAAAAGAAAGTGATTTAAAAGCTCCATTAAAGAAAGAACATGTGAACAAATGAAAGGGAATATGAAAACTGAAATTACTTTCTTCCCGGGAAGATTGGTTGGATACCCAACACATTAAATGAATCACAGGAGAAGGTGGCACAGCAGTGCATTAAACAAAACCCATCTGAGAAATGTGGAGACCTACATTCCAGCAACTAAAACTACAAACATAAAGCCAAAGAAAACATCCCTTCACGCAGTGTGGCCTAGCTTCAATGATCTGGCAGTGAGCCTTTGCAGGGGATAGTAGTTGATCAAAAAGTGAACAAATACTTACTGAATCTCCATCCCAAAGAGAAAACCTGAACCTCCACCACAGATGGCCTTGATAACACACAGACTCCTCCAGATGGTTCAAGTGTTTTTATCAATTTACCAAGGGGGCCTAATAGCGCTCCCACAAGTGTCCGTCTGATGGTCCTCTCTCCCTTTTCCCATCCCCACTTACTGCCACCCTCTGATCGTACTTACTACCACTACTATTCCCCACTCCACACTATTACTACTCTCCCATCTCCACATGACAACTACTCTCCTTTCTCCACATTGCTAAAATCCCCTCTCCACACTACTACTCCTCCCACACCTTTTCTATCATTCACTCTCTTTTCACTTCCTCAATCACCTTCTCAGTCACTTCCTACTCTCTCCTCTCAACTCACACACACTCATTCACTTCCGGTACTACGTCCTCTCAGCCACCAATAACTCACCTTGCACACTGCCTAAATAATCCCCTCCATGCTACTCTGCACTGTCATTCCCCCGCCTGGTCTCTTGGTCCGCCTCCTCTGATCTCACCCGAACAAACCAGAACTTCCCCGAGTCCCAGGTCTCCCTTTCTCCTGCCCCTCTTTTTCCCACTGACTATCCAACCCACTAGTTCCCTAGGCCAATCTTTCTTTGTTCTCACCTCCCTGAAGGAGGCACAAGGGGGTCTAAGCCCTTCCCCGTTTTCATGTGTGGGTCCGCCAAAGGTTTTGCAATGGCGGTCCACAGTGGGGAGCCCTGGCACGTAAGTCCCAGTTCGTGTGAGGGCCTTGCAGGCCTGTCAGTCTGTTTGTTTGACTGGCAAGCCAATCCTCAGCCTGTAAGCGTAATATCTTTGGAGCATTCTGAATATGCAACATCCTCCGGTGTTATCTGTGCCTCTGGGTCGCTTTGCGGCCCCTATTCAATGCATTGCTGGTTGAGGTTCACTTGATCCCGGACACTTGGTGCAGCTTTGGTTATCAGCTCTCTAGCTGGGGATGCTTGGATATGTAGTTTTCTGGGGGAAAAAGAAGGCCAGTATCATGAGAGATGGGTATGCAGTGATTGACAGTGGCAGTGTACACAAACTAACTGGCATTGCAAGAAGGACCAGAGACCCTGTCACCAAATGCCCCTTTCCGACTCTGGGGAACTAACTGGCTCTGTAGGTCTCCCACCCCAGGCTGAGAGGTGTCCCCATCCCCTCTTAACAGGGCCAGCTTAGTATCCTTGTCACACTTCTCAATAGGAGGTTTCTGAAATGTATTCAGAGATAGAAAAATGCATAGGTAATAAGGGCAATGATGGGGCCATGAAAGAGACACAGGAAAGAAATCCACGAAGGGAAGATTGGATGTCAATGATGGAGCTGGAAAGGCAGCTCAAAAGGCAACAACATGAGGATGCTCCTCATAGTCATCTTTTTAATTTTTTAATCAAAAATCAAAATGGGCCTCTACAAAACCAGATACAGACCATTATCCTGGAAGAATTGAACCGGAAAGAAAAGGCAACCGGGTAAGGATTACACGGGTCAACATTCAAGCAATCACTCGTTCGTATGGAAGCAGTAAGGAGGCCGCAAAGGTTGACTACAGACCACTCTTGGAACCTTACAGAGCCACGATAAAAAGATCGAAGTACATCCCAAATACATCCCAGCGTCATGATGCCTGCTCCCGGGGAGCCGGTTCAAGCCCTGCGTCCCCGAAAGCGGACATCCAGTCCCCAAGGAAGGACCCAGCAACCCCCTTTAGGGACCCTTTGGACAGTGTCCTGGTGCCTATGGCGCCAGGCTCATAAAAAACATCAGTCCTAGCACCATAGGCGCCAGGCTCATTATGGATGTGCTTGGGTGCACTTACCTGATGCAGACCATGCTGCAGGATCCCGACCTCCTTGAGGCCTGAAAGGAACTACTTTACCTGTGGGACTAATTTACCATCCGGGCGTGGTCGGGGAAGGATACATACCTGATTGGAGGAAGGATACTTACCTGGAACTTCTTGCAAGGCTATTTAAACCCCACCCCAACAGCCACACGTGCTTCGCGTTGTTCTGCATCTAGCAGCTGGACGTTCACCGTGTCTGCTCCTGCATCCTGACTTCTGCCACGCCTGCCAGCATCCTGGATCACCTGCAAAGGAAGAGAAGAAGAGAACAGAAGAAGGAAAAGTCCTTACCTGCTAAGCCACATCCCGGAGACATCTCGCCGACAATCCTGAAAAGGAAGACTTTTATTTAAAAGCTCATCGCGTCGATCGTTGCAGCGCCGCATTCCACTCACCTTTACTGGGCGCCTCCATGTTCAGCAGCGATCATCCGGATTCGCAGTCACGCCCCAGCGCCTAGGGAGAAAAAGACCAGAACAAAAGGTGAGAGAGAGAAGGGAATAAGGAAAGCTAAATCTCCATGTTAAGACTTACCTGTTGATTCATTCCCTCTTCATTTCGGGTCCGCGCCGCATCCTGGCATATCCGGACCCCGGCCCCTAAGGGGAAAAAGAGACATAAGCGTTAATGAGCGAATGAAAAGACATTACCAAAAAAAGCTAATTAAAGACTTACCTGATTTCTACAAGGATTTCACCTCTCATCTCGGGTCGGTGCCTGTTCCCCGGCATTCCGTACCCCGGCCCCTATGGGGAAAAAGACACTAGCATTAGTACATTGATGCATGGACACAAGGGGAACCTCTTATCAAAAAAACTTACCTGGAAGCCAAGCAAGTTTGGTTCTCACCAATCCGAAAATCCAGTGAAGTAACTGGATACCAACGCGCCCCTGCATCAGAAGCAGGATGGAGAGCTCGTCCTTCCAGACCCTAAGGTGAGACGCTGCGAGGAATCACAGAAGGGTTTCGAGGAGGGTTAGAGGGGAAAGTGGGAGGCTGATTGCATTACCCCGCAGACATTTAATCCCCTATTTTCACCTACAGAAGGATACTTCTGCGAGCCAGACAAGCCAGATTTGGGGGCCCAGTCCAGTCTGTCTTCTGAACCCTGCGCATCACCTTAGAAGAGGTCACAGCAGCGCGAACCAGGCCAGCGCCTCCGTGGGAGTCAGGTGAGCGTTACACCCAGATCCACCATGCACACAATTTTGACGCCCTCTTGGTGGCACAGAGAAACATCCTCCGCAGAGCGAAAAGGATGGCTGCAAGAAACAACACGCCCGCCAACAGGGCGCACATAAAGGAGACAACAAGAGCCTATAAAAGCTGGCTACGGGTTTACCGTTTAAAATTACATCAACAGGACTCTGAAAATATGCTAGAACAAATTGGAAAGTCCAACTCTAGAGATTTTTGGAGCCTGGTTAACCCACGAGCTAAAGAGGCATCTACAATGATGCTAAACAGTATATCGGAACTAGCATGGACAGGGTTCTAATCAACACTTTTCAAATCTCCAGATCCCGCTGAAGGCCCTTTATCTCCTCAGACGACAGCACGGTGGGTTGATCTCTCCGACAGAACTGTTATTCTGGATAAAATACTCAAACTAAAGAAATCAAGGGCTCCAGGGCCTGATGGTCTGTCTAATGAGAATTTGAAATCTGCGCCAGAAGAATGGGCAAACCTGCTGAGTCTAATTTTCTATAAATGTACTATCTCCCGCTCAATCCCGCCTGCTTGGACCTCAGCAGTTATTATCCCTATATTCAAAAAAGGAAGGAAGGATGACTCCAGAAATTTTCGTCCAGTGGCCCTCCTAGATGTTATAGGGAAAGTTTATGGTTCCCTTCTGCTGGATCACTTTAATCAGTGGACAAAAAGAGCACCCTGTAATGACCCTCTTTAATCGGGGTTTGAAAAGGGCGTAGGAACTAGTATAAACATCTTTATCCTCAGCCTCTTAAAAGCAAAAGCTTGTGAAACAAATCGGAACCTATTCCTGGCATTTATAGACCTGTCCCAGGCCTTTGACTTGGTCAACCGAAGGAAACTTTGGGAAAAACTCTATCAGTTGGGACTGCCCTCAGGAGATTCTGAATCCTATCAAGGCTCTGCATGCTTCTACATCAATGCAGGTACGACTGAACACCAGTGGCCTACTCTCGTCATCCATAACAACTGACAGAGGGGTCAAACAAGGCTGCCCACTAGCTCCAGTCCTCTTCCTGTCTTACTTTGGGGACTTTAAAGATATTTCAACCAGCACACGAGCATTCCCCCCAGAATTGGGTAAAGAGAAGTTCCCGAGACTCTTGTATACAGATGATCTTATTCAACTGGACCAGACTCCAATTGGCTTACAACGGCAGTTGTCTGCACTGACTACATACACAGCCGCCAATGACCTAGAGGTAAACAAACAAAAAACAAAGATAATGGTGTTTGGAAAAAATTTAAAAAAAGACAAAGAAGAATTTGTGGTACCTGTCTACAAACAAAATCGAACAAGTGACTGATTTTAAATTTCTTGGAGTCCTTATTGACTCCACGGCCAAAGATTCAGCGATGCAGCACCATCTCTTGGAAAAAATGAAAACTCTAGCCTCGCAAAAAAAAATACTGGACAACAAATACGGTTGCTTTTTATTGCTGCCCCTGCTCAAATTCTATAGGGGCAAAGTTATCCCAGCTATTACCTACGGAGCTGAGGCTATGCCATCTTTACCCTCCTCTTTATGGGCTAGATTGGAGAGTCTGTTTTGGCGCTCAGTCCTGAATCTACCACCTTCTACTCTGATCGCCTTGATAAAACGTGAACTCTCCCTCTCCTCTTTAGAGTCAATAGTGAAAAGAGCGTCAGTTATGTTATATCGGAAGATAAAAGATCCTTCTTCCTCTGCAATTTTTCTGATGGTTCAGGCGGAGATGAACTCAAGCAAATCCATGTTACTGTCCAAATGGGAGCTAATGTACCTACAGCAACTTGAAATCTGCGGCAGCTCCATGGAAGAACTTTTGGGTAACCCGACAAAAACTAAAACACGAATTGACTAAATGGATTGGATAAATACATTGGATAAGGCATCTGAGTATAAGCTAACTAGTCACTTACCTCCAACAAACAGAAAATTGAATGTAATTCAACCTTTTTTGATAAAGCACCCAGACAGAAAAACTCGGAGCACTCTACTCCGTGCGAGGTTAAATTTGCTACCCACAAATGAGATTCTGCACACAAGGGGCCTCTCAACAACTAATACTTGCCGCTTTTGCATTACGGCACCTTTTATTACTGTGTTCAGGTACAGATAAATTCAGATCACCATACATACTCCATCACCTAAAAAATGCCTATCTAAGGGAAGAAGAACTCTGGTGAGAGCGATTAATAGGAGGCTTGAGAACATCTTGGTCTATTGCAGCTACTAAAATTTTGGACCAGATCTTTGCACATGTACCTCCGAGCTAGTGTACTGGACACAGATAGATGATGGAAGTGGGGAGTGTTTTCTCCTTTACTTTCGTGTTTCTATAGACTTATTCTCTTGTCTGGATAAATACGCTGTGAAATTTTAACGTTCATCTTCTTGTAAAAATCACTTAGGTGATTATATACTCGTATTAAAATATTAAAAAAAAAATTTAAAAAAAAAAGAAATCAAATACTTCAAAATTCCTTTTTCACTTATTATTGATTTCACCTTGGTTGTTTTTTTTTTTACATCTAGTTCCTTTTCTGACATGAACTTTTCTCATTTCATTTTCTTTCACTCATCTCGAAATCCATCACAGCACATAGATTGCATGATCATTATTTTAGCCTTCATTACCAAGGCATACATGAGTGGCAATGGCCTGCCAGGCCGAGGGTAGCATTGAAGGCCTCTACGAGGGCTGGCGGTTTGTTACTAGCCATGTTGGCACCCGCTAGCATATTTAAGATTATAAGCACCTTTGGCAAATGTCCAGAGTGCTAATGGCTGGTTATTTTTTTAGAGGTGATTCAGGTACAGCATACAACATGTGTTCGAATTCCCTTAAGAAAAACTACAAACAAAGATGACTGCTGCATGAAATAGTATAAAAAGCCCAGGCGTGAGTCCCTATATCCATGGTGATCACGGAGAGGGGGAAATGCAGAATCTAGTAAGATAGGAGTGAACCAGGAGATGGCATCAAAGTGGAGGGGTGGTAGAGCGGTGGAGGTGGTTGGGGACTGGCACTTGGGGGGGGGGGTAAGTCGTGGCAGGAAGAGGTCTTGAGGACAGATGTGAGGGTGAAAGGCGAAAAACATGGTGAACCAGCGGAAGAGGCATGGGTGGCAGTGATGCCATATTCAGTGCATGTTACAAGCAATCTGATTGGCTGGCACCTCTCCCACAGGCCGTATTACATTGTTCTAATCCGCTGTCCTGCACTTTGTTTGCACTCCTCCCCTGCCCAGTCTGTGTCCGTCTATGCTATTTGTCTACATGACGCCGCCCCTCAATGCTGGTTTCTTCCATATCGTTGTCCACATAGTTTGCTTTTTGCAGTGTTCCTTACTAAACATGGTATCTGCCCTCTCTACTACTCCTAACCGGAAACTTGCGCTCCATATTATTCTAGTCAACAGTCTGAATGCTCAACATACCTCCACGTCCCATGTCTGCGTTCTGTCACCCCAGCCCCCATTTCTGTTGGCAGCACGCTCTCACAGCCAGGAACAACTGTACTTCAACCTCTTCACACTCATCCTGCAAGTAAGTCTCTGCATTTATCTCCTCCCCCACTTGGTCCCATTAAAGTGTTAACCAGGATCAATGCTCTCTTTTTTTATTGTAACTGAACATATAATTTAATAATAATGTCTTACGGACCCGTTTTCTTGTTGATGAGTGTAAAGACTGGTAGGGGGTGTCTGTACATCCGCTCTCTCTATATGGTAGAGGAGAGGCACAGAAGACCCAGCCAAGATTCTCTATAAGGTAGCAATTGACGAGCAATCAATGCCTAGCTTCTCAGAAGGTGATGCAGGCTGGTTCTTAAGTACAGTGTAGTCCCCGAACCCCCACAAAGGAATGTCCACGCACTGTATTACTGAAAACACAGTCTTTATATAATTAATATTCAAAGGTATGTACACGATCACAACAACGCACTTTGTACTCGGAAGTCAAGAATGATAAATATATACAATTCTAAAGTGGTACCACTAATGTTATCAAATCTCATTAAAGTGCATCAACTGTACGGTTAAAATGTCACACAGATCAATAACGAGGAAACCAGCAATAGAGATAGGAAGGAACGCAAGATGGTTGAAACAGTAGGCAGAATACTGACCCCTACCACGAGGCACAGTTCTGAGTGGAGATCCCCCCACCTGGGCAACCTGTAAATAAGATATATCGCACAAGCCCAGTCTATATGTTCAATAGTTTCACTTCTTCCTATTAATGTTTTACCCCCCCCAATGTACCTGGTGGAGTAGAGTTCTCCGACGATGCGTCGACCGATCCTTCTTGAGTGCCTCCCTTTCAGGCGGGAGCCACGGATCGTCGAGAGGTGTCGGGGAACTTGGAGTTCGGTTTTGGGGAATCGACGGCCCTTCTTGAGTGCCCTCCCTTTAAGGCAGGAGTCACGGGTCGTCGAACGTCCGACGGTGAACAGGGTGAACTACGGCAGGGAAGTGGCAACTTCGTTCCTAGCGGTGCTCGTCGACGACAGAGCGTTGGCATCCTGCAAGGAAGAGGCGTGCGGGGCACCTCGGTGACGATAGTTCTGGACCGCAAAGAGATGATGAAGAACTGTGGCCCAGCAAGGGTGTTGAGTCGTCTGCGTCTCTGTGGTCTTTAGGTGGCGGGAAACCCACCAGTGGATGCTCCTCGGCGCGTCGACGGTCGGGCCTTCTCCAGCGGGAGACAAGCGGATGACGATGCAGACGAGAGCGTCCGATGATCAGTTAAAGTTCTTAGGCAAACGGGAGCACAGCGGCTCCGGTCGGCGATGGCGGTCGTCGACAGTGGTGGACAACAGTCCGAAGGGCTTCTCCTTCGAGTTCCGCAGCAGTCCCCGTATCGGGTCGGCAGCCTGTCGAAGGTCTGACTACCAGGGAGTGTTGGCAAAGATCAACACCAGGTATTCAGGCCATTCACTTCTCTCCAGACACTCACAACAAGTTATGTGTATTGGGACAAGTACTGAGCCATTCAACACTCCAAGCTGCATTCATACCGGTTTCGGGCAGGGTTGTCTCAGTCATTGTGTCAACCACCAGATACTAGACACCCACAACACAGAATGCATATTCGTCACACACTCCATTCACCCAGGTCCCACCCACAGGAGGTACCCACAACATACATCACCGGGAAGGCTCCAGCTAGTCTGGCCGGGCCTTCACAACAACACCATATATGGCATTTCCACCCAACAGCCAGTCAGGGGGAAGGGACAGAGTCAGGGCTTCCCAGGACTTTGGGAAAACAAGGTAATGGGTAATAGAAAGCAAGAGGCCACCGGGGCCATCTTGTTTTCCATCAGGAATCAACTGATCCCAATGGCAGGGCCTGGGTATCCCAAAATGGAGGATACTCTGAACACCTGTCAAACTCAGCATGGAGCCGCCACCAGCCCCTACCCTGCTCTGCTCTGCGGGCCACCCACAGGTGCCCAAAAACATACACTAGGGGCACAGGGTTGTACCCCCACCCATGGGTGCCATAAGGGTATCCCACAGGTCCGTTCACCAAACCAAAAGAGAGCTGCACCGCCAGGAGTCCCACATGAACTCCTGCGCGGAAAACACGACAGAACACACGATAAAAAGCAGTAAAGGACAAGGATACGGAGGCCCTGTCCCTCCGATGCATTTCCAGCATCACAGTCGCCCCCCCCCCACCAGACTGAGGTGGAGGGTGCCTAATCTCCCATGGGATAGACACCCTCATCCAGACGGTCAACATACCTTCTGGAAAGGCCATCTGCATTATCGTGACTCTTCCCTGGTCTGTGCTCTATGGTGAAGTCTAGCCCTTGCAGGCTAATGGACCACCTGAGCAGTTTCGGGTTCTCACCCTTCATCTGCATAAGCCACTTCAGGGGCTTATGATCTGTTTGGACCTTGAAGGTAGACCCCGTAAGGTAGGGCCTAAAATGCCTAAGGATCCAAACTATACTAAAACATTCCTTTTCAACAGTAGCCCACCTAAGTTCTCTACCCTTGAGTTGTCTACTGATGAATATGATAGGATGTTCTCTCCCTTTGTCATCTAACTGGGACAAGACAGCTCCAATTCCGGTGTCGGAGGCATCCGTCTGGACGATAAAGGGTCGGCTGTAGTCAGGCGCACACAACACGGGTGCCCGACACAGACTATCTTTCAAGCCATCAAAGGCCCTCTGACAGTCTTCACTCCAATTGACCTTCCTAGGCTGCTTGGGTGAAGTCAGAGCCGTCAGTGGTGCAGCTATGGTTCCATAGTCTGCCAAGAAATTGCGATAGTACCCGGTGAGGCCCAAAAAGACTCTCACCTGGGTTTGAGTAGTGGGAGTCTCCCAGCCCTGTACATCCTGTACCTTACTGGGGAGAGGTTGGATTTGACCCCCTCCTACCTCATGACCAAGATACGTGACTTTCCCCTGAGCTATCTGGCACTTGGTGGCCTTGATAGTGAGGTTAGCCCTTTTTAAGGCCTGCAACACTCTACCCAGATGTGTCAAGTGCTCTTCCCAAGTGGAACTGTAGACGGCAATGTCGTCTAGATAAGCCACACAAAAGGCGTTCAGCCCACTGAGAGCATGGGTGACTAATCTCTGGAAGATGGCAGGGGCATTCTTCAACCCAAAAGGCATGACCCTAAACTGGTAGAGTCCCTCTGGTGTTGAGAACGCCGTCTTTTCCTTGGTATGGTCCGTCAGAGCTATTTGCCAATAGCCTGAGGTGAGGTCAAAGGTGCTCACAAATTTGGCAGCACCTATGGTGTCCACGAGCTCATCAGCCCTGGGCAATGGGTGCGCGTCAGCTTTGGTGACGGCATTGACTCCTCGGTAGTCCACACAGAACCTCCAATCCTTGGTCCAAGCCTGGAAACTTGCCTTGGGGACAAGGACCACAGGACTGGACCAGGGACTGGTTGAGGGTTCAATAACACCCAGATCCAACATCTTGGCGACCTCAGCCTGGATGTGGTTCTTAACTGTATCTGACATTCAGTAGCTCCTGCTTTTGACAGGCACGCTGTCACCAGTGTCAATCTCATGCTTACACCATGGTGTAAGGCCTGGCGTCAGCGAAAACAGAGAGGGATACTGCTGGAGCAAAGTCCTGCAGGCCCTATGCTGCTCGGTTGTCAAATCTGGAGAGAGCTGCACTCCCTCCACTGAGACATCCTGAGGGTTGCTATGCAGCAAATCAGGAAGGGGCTCACTCTCATCCTCTTCTTGCTCTGAAGCTAGCAAGAGACATGAGACTTCTGCTCGCCGGTGGAAGGGCTTGAGCCTATTGACATGGAATACCTGAGGGGCTACCCCTGGGACACCCATGTCAACCGGATAGTTGACCTCGCCCACCTTGGAGATTATCCGGAAGGGTCCAGTCCATTTATCTGCCAATGCCTGAGGCTTGGTAGACTCCATCACAAGGACCTTCTGTCCCGGAGTCCAATCCACTTGCGATGCTTTAAGGTCATGCCAGTATTTGTTCAATTCTTGGCTGGCCTTGAGATTCGCCGTTGCTTGACCCATCATCTGTGTCATCCTCCGTCTGAGGGCTAACACATAGTCCCCCACTTGCTTGGCGGGACCGGGAGGGGTGGCTTCCAAACCTTCTCTGATCAAGGCGAGGGGCCCCCTCATGGGATATCCAAAGAGTACCTCAAAGGGGCTGAAACCAACGCCTTCTTGAGGTACCTCTCTGTAAGCAAACAGCAGGCATGGCAGGAGGAGATCCCATTTCCTCCTTAGGGGCTCTTCCAAAGCACCTAGCATGCCCTTGAGAGTTTTATTAAATCTCTCAACCAGACCATTGGTCTGGGGGTGGTAAGAAGTGGAGAACTTGTAGGTTACCCCGCACTCTTTCCACATGGTTTTCATGTAACTAGACATGAAGTTGGATCCTCGGTCAGAGACAACCTCCTTGGGGAATCCAACACGGGTGAAAATGCCCAGGAGAGCCCGGGCAACCACCTTGGCCGTAACAGTCCGAAGGGGTATAGCCTCAGGGTACCTGGTGGCATGATCTACCAAAACCAGGATGAACCGATGTCCACCGGACGTGAGAGGATCAAGGGGACCGACGGTGTCGATGCCTACCCTTTCAAACGGTGTGCCAACCACTGGCAATGGCTGCAGTGGGGCAATGATATTGCCTCCAGTTTTACCAGACAACTGACAAGTTGGGCAGGCCCTGCAGTGGGACTCCACTTCTACTCCCATCCGAGGCCAGAAGATATGGGCAGAGAGCCTCTGCTTAGTCTTCTTGGTACCAAGACGACAAGCCAAGGGCACCTCATGCGCCAACTGCAGTAGGAAGGACCTGTTAACCTAGGGTACCACCAACTTCTTGAGGGCACCAGGTTCAGGCTTAGTGGGCTCACTAACAAGGAGCTCACCCTCCCAATAAATCCGGAAAGTCCTAGGCACCTCTCCTTGCGCCTGGGACAGGGCCCATTTCCTCAGACCCTCGAGAGAGGGACACTCTCTCTGTCCTTTACAGAAGTCTGCCCTGGAGGGTCCCCCTTCAGCTAACAAGCGTTGAAGATCGGGATGATCCTCCGGGTTGAGAACCTCTCCCATAGGAGAGTCTTCTGGCTCTTCTCCCACAGGAGTTGAGACGGGGTTTACCACTGGACCCAGCCCGTCTGGAGCATGGATCCCAATGGGTGCTGTAGGAACAGCAGGAAGAGAAGGAGCTCCCTCCGCAGAGGTGGCCTTCTTGCTCTTCCTTCGTTGTGCCTTAGGCCACGCCTTCGCCTCGGGTACCTGACTCACAGCCAGACCCGGTGTCACTTGTGATCTAGTGACCGCAGCAGCAGTCATGGGAAGACCATCCGCGATCAATCCCAACTCGACTAGATCGTTACCTAACAAAATGTTAGCAAGGATATTGTCCTGAACCAGGACAGGAAGCTTTGCTGTCTTGTCTCCAATTACGAGTGTGACTCGGGCTACAGGCGATAATTTGGGAGGCCCACCAGCTAACCTGGTGGTTCTCAGAGGAGCATCTACATAGTCCCCTGGCTTGAGCAGGGTCCTGTCCACCACTGTCATGCTTGCCCCAGTGTCTCTCAAACCAGTAGAAGGCGGGCCATTCAGGAGGACACTTCTCAAAAATCTACAGGTGTTCTGTGGGATAGTCACCAGTACTTCCGCATACTGGTCCCAGGCCCCAATGGACACTAAGGAAATCTCTACGGGAGCACCAAAGGTGATCCCTGTAGAGGAGGGGAGGACAGTGGCCTCCACCTCAGACAGGGGGTAAAGGTGGGTCAGGCTGACAGCCTGTGCTCCCAGTGCCTTACCTTTACACTTGGAGTCACCCCTTTTGTGATCCAGAGCCCCACAGTCCCAACAAGTGCCGGGAGTGCGGGGTACGGTACTGGAACAACCGGGAGCCTGCTTTGCAGCAGGTGGACCACTACTCTTATTCCCACCCACAGATGACCAATCCCCACTAGATTTTTGGGTTTTAGGAGAGGAGGGTTTAGGCTTATTCGACTGTGACTGCTTTTGGGACTCCTCAGCTTTCTGCGAGGCCCCTTTTTCTTTGTCCTTGTCCTTCCCACTGGAGTCCTTAGGGGACACCCGGTGGGAGTCCCACTTGTCAGCCAACCTAGCCAGCTTAAAGGGATCCAAAATGTTCTGGTCAGCAACATACTGACGCAGCTCCGGTGAACAGGCTTCAGAAAAATGCTCAAAAAACAATAGGTGGGACAATTCAACAAATGTTTTCACCTTGTAACCATCAATCCACCCCATCATATTCATGTGTGCAGCACTCACCCAGTCAACCCAAGACACATTCTCTCTTTTCTTAAAATACCTGAACCTTTTAAGGTATTGGGTAGGCGTCTTGCCAAACTTGGCAATCAAAGCAGATTTCATACACTCATACTGACCCCTTTCTTCCACACTCAGCTTCAGAATACAGTCATATCCAGTTTGAGGCACTCTGCTTAGCAAACACTTAGCCCAATCTCTTTTGTCAACATCATGAATTGCACACGCCATTTCAAACGCTTCAATCCATTGGAGGATATCAGAACCCTCTGAAAACACACCAACCAAATCCTTCATAAATTTCGTTGCTGGGGACCTGACATTCTCACTGGGTTTCGCTGAAGTCTCCACTCGAGCTTTCTCTAGCTGGATTCTCTGACATTCAGTGTCCTTGTCTTTGAGTTCAAGATCCCTATTCTTGAGTTCAACTTGTTGAGCCAGCTCCTCCTTCTTAAGTTCAGCATCTATTTCCAACTTGCGATATTCAAGTTCCAAGGAATTGCTGGGGTTCGGAACAGAGGCAGCAGGAATGGCGGCATTCCCAGAAACAGATTCAGTAGAAACCCCAGCGGCAGAGTCCTCATTGGTTGCATTCCCCCCCTCATTAAGAGTTTCACCATCGGTCTGGTAGTCCACCAGGGCAGCTATCCGCTCAGCCCTAGGCGTATCCACAAAGTCTAACTCCCTGGCTTCACAAGCACTCTGGGGAGCCTCTAAGCTCATCCGAGTCAATTTACCATTCGCAATAGACTCCATTGCTTGTAATGCAGTTATTTTGTACGCACCCAAACCTTAATCTAATAAAGTGCAGATATTTTCTAAGTGGCACGGTTATACACTGATTCTTAAAACCATAAGCATCCCACTGCTGCCACCAGTGTAAAGACTGGTATGGGGTGTCTGTACTTCCGCTCTCTATATGGTAGAGGAGAAGCACAGAAGACCCCAGCCAAGATTCTCTATAAGGTAGCAATGGACGAGCAATCAAGGCCTAGCTTCTCAGGAGGTGATGCAGGCTGGTTCTTAAGTACAGTGTAGTCCCCGAACCCCCACAAAGGAATGACCACACACTGTATTACTGAAAACACAGTCTTTATATAATTAATATTCAAAGGTATGTACACAATCACAACAACGCACTTTGTACTCGGAAGTCAAGAATGATAAATCTATACAATTCTAAAGTGGTACCACTAATGTTATCAAATCTCATTAAAGTGCATCAACTGTATGGTTAAAATGTCAAACAGATCAATAACGAGGAAACCAGCAATAGAGATAGGAAGGAATGCAAGATGGTTGAAAGAGTAGGCAGAATAGTGACCCCTACCACGAGGCACAGTTCTGAGTGGAGATTCCCCCCACCTGGGCAACCTGTAAATAAGATATTTCGCACAAGCCCAGTCCATATGTTCAATAGTCTCACTTCTTCCTATTAAGGTTTTACCCCCCCAATGTACCTGGTGGAGTAGAGTTCTCAGACGATGCGGCGACCGATCCTTCTTGAGTGCCTCCCTTTCAGGCGGGAGCCACGGATCGTCGAGGTGTGTCAGGGAACTTGGCGTTCGGTGTCGGGGAATCGACGGCCCTTCTTAAGTGCCCTCCCTTTAAGGCAGGAGTCACGGGTCGTCGAACGTCTGACGGTGAACAGGGTGAACTACGGCAGGGAAGTGGCAACTTCGTTCCTAGCGGTGCTCGTCGACGACAGAGCGTTGGCGTCCTGCAAGGAAGAGGCGTGCAGGGCACTTCGGTGACGATAGTTCTGGACCGCAAAGAGATGATGAAGAACTGTGGTCCAGCAAGGGCGTCGAGTATTCGGCGTCTCTGTGGTCTTTAGGTGGCAGGAAACCCACCAGTGGATGCTCCTCGGCACGTCGACGGTCTGGCCTTCTCCAGTGGGAGACGATGCAGACGAGAGCGTCCGATGATCAATTAAAGTTCTTAGGCAAACGGGAGCACCGCGGCTCCGGTCGGCGACGGCGGTCGTCGACAGTGGCGGACAACAGTCCTAGGGCTTCTCCTTGGAGTTCCGCAGGAGTCCCTGTATCGGGTCGGCAACCTGTCGAAGGTCTGTCTACCAGGGAGCGTTGGCAAAGATCAGCTGTGCATGATGGTCCCTCGTAGCTCGGGAAGAGGGCGCCTTACCAGGTCCTCTCTGGGTCAGTCCTTGGAAACACAGCAGCCTTCAGATTGCGAGGGAGAGCCACAGCGCTCTTTCTCATCCAGCGGGGGTTTCAAGATCAAGCGTCAGTTACTCCAGTTACTCGTCGTAGTGGACTTCAGCTTCTGAACACGATTCCTAGCAGTGAGAGGTCCCCAGATATACTGTTGATCGCCCATTCATTCCGCTGGGTCACACTCAAGCATCCAATTACGACTACGGGCATTCATGCAGGCAGGCAGCCAATCAGGCACACAAGGTATTCAGGCCATTCACTTCTCTCCAGACACTCACAACAAGTTATGTGTATTGGGACATTCAACACTCCAAGCTGCATTCATACCGGTTTCGGGCAGGGTTGTCTCAGTCATTGTGTCAACCACCAGATACTAGACACCCACAACACAGAATGCATATTCGTCACACACTCCATTCACCCAGGTCCCACCCACAGGAGGTACCCACAACATACATCACCGGGAAGGCTCCAGCTAGTCTGGTCGGGCCTTCACAACAACACCATATATGGCATTTCCACCCAACAGCCAGTCAGGGGGAAGGGACAGAGTCAGGGCTTCCCAGGACTTTGGGAAAACAAGGTAATGGGTAATAGAAAGCAAGAGGCCACCGGGGCCATCTTGTTTTCCATCAGGAATCAACTGATCCCAATGGCAGGGCCGGGGTATCCCAAAATGGAGGATACTCCGCATACCTGTCAAACTCAGCATGGAGCTGCCACCAGCCCCTACCCTGCTCTGCGGGCCACCCACAGGTGCCCAAAAACATACACTACGGGCACAAGGTTGTACCCCCACCCATGGGTGCCATAAGTGTATCCCACGGGTCAGTTCACAAAACCAAAAGAGAGCTGCACTGCCAGGAGTCCCACATGAACTCCTGCGTGGAAAAGACGACAGAACACACAATAAAAAGCAGTAAAGGACAAGGATACGGAGGCCCTGTCCCTCCGATGCATTTAAGCATCACAATGAGTTATTAACATTTCTCCCAACTTTCTGATAAACAGAAGAAGGAAGGAAATTAATGCAAAACATTTTGTGATCTAAAGAGCTTTTAGGTTCCGAAAACTGCAAAGAGAACTTTTAGGGATTGGAACCAAGTACACAATGTGGTTCCAGACAATAATGAATGTACAAGATAAATGAAAATACACATTCTTTGACAATTTGAAGCAGGCCCGGTGATGGACAGAACGGATTGAAAAATGACACACAGAAATGGGAAAAGACTGCAGCAACTTCAGTTTGGAGTAGAATATAGCAATATGGAGAGCTGCTGGGAAGAGTTCAACCAGAAAGGAGCTCTGCACCATTTCCAGATATGTAATGTAAAGTGGTTTTATATTGCACCCTTCTGCCAATAATGTTGGCCTCACTGCAAATGGCTCTGTAAGAAAGAAGGACAGAGTGTGTTAGACTGATAGCAGGAAGGCAGATGCAGAAACCTTGGTTACCTGTGTGCAGATATGAACATCTCTGCTATTTAGGTTTGGTACCGACTGGGCAGGTTAGCCATATAGGCAGCCCCTGGATTGTGGAGTACAAAAATAGACGCCATGCTTGTTGATAAAAGATGGATAGGGTCTGAAACTGTTAAGTACACTGGACATAGAGGTCACCTGAAAGAGTGTGGGAGGTGTAAGAATTCAACATTTTAGAAGTGAGGAGTTAGTTGAGACATGAGAGTGGGCGGGGAGTGAGGGTGATGTTGCTTCTTGGCACTTGGTTGTAGATTTCACTAAGATTAAAGTGCGGGCCAGTGTCACGCCGTAGAGGATAAATTAATCACATTTTTTTCCCACAGATGATAGAGTCAAGAGTTTTGGAAATTGCTTGTATTCTAGGCCAATTTCATGGTACACATTTTTTATTCAGTTGCTATGCAGATTGGCTGGTTGAAAAGCCAAGTCTGGAGTGGTTTCCTGAAAGTCAGGTCGTTCACTTCCAGGCAGAGAAGTTTGGGTAGGGTGTTCCACAGTTTTGTGGCCAGAACTGAAAAATAGGATCCTCCTTACTGTTTCTTGTTAAAGTTCGGGACTAGTACTAGTGCAGCATTGCTAGACCAAAGTGTTTTGGAGGGAGTGTAGTGTTGAAACTTATTTCTGAATGGAGGAAGGGGTCTGTGGTCCAGGACAAGAACACCAAAACCTAACATGTAGGATCTTTTGGAAAGCTATGGCAGGAGGCAATTCTGCCTCGCGACTTCTTACTGAAAGATGAGGAAAAAATAAACCATAGACACAGAGGACCTAGTGGTTCAGAGGAGTTTTGATGCAACATGGCATCATGGCCGAGCTGTGGGTGGATTGCAGGTAGAGAAGACATGAAAAGCACACAGGTCATAATGACGCATCTTAAAGAAAAATATTAACAAAGGATCATGACTGCTGATCCACTTTCCTTATTCTCTAAATGGAAGACCACAAGTGTCACAGTGCAAAGCAAAGGATTTGTAAATAATAACCCTTTTCATTTTGTAAATGTACCTTCAATACCAATAGCAAAGCAAACGATACACTGTGATAATTGTTTGACACAATAAAAACATTGAAGCTTATTGCCCGGCATTCAGTTGGGTTGTATTTAGGCAGTTGTTTGGTCCAGTTGGACTATAACGTTTCTATTTCTGGAAGCGCTGAAGGCTAGTGTTAGAAGCTTCGCTCCATCCTGCTTTTTTGTTCAGGCACCTCCATTTTAATGTAGGTAAGGGGTGTTGTAGGTGTGCCGCAGGCAGCCTTTCTCCCTCCCCAAGGTTTTTCCACCAGCGTTTGCACAATTAGCAGCCTGGCATAGGCCCACCTGGTCATACAACACTTGTTTCCCCATTCCGATTATTAGTAAACAGCCAGGGCCATTTTGAAAACGCAGCAAGCTAGTTAGTGGGAGGGTCTCTTCTCCACATTTGGGACATGAGAAATGTCTTAAACCAGGTTAAATTGGATGAGAATATAGCCTCATAGGGCCGGGGGTGGAGGTTTATGGAGTGGTGGAGGAGGGACAGGATGTCAAACCAGACGAGGACCACACACCCAAGCAAAGTTTCCCTTTTTCTTTCTGCTCCTCTAATAATTTGTGCTCCAATTCTTTTTTTCTGTTGGGACTGGTATTTATGAATGCTAATTTGTATAGTGCGTATTAAGATATTTGTGATTTTAAGATTTCTGTAAGTTATCTAATTTCTTATAGTTTGTTTTTCTTTTGTGAAAGGTTCACATGCTGAACTATAGCACAATAATAAAAATAAAAATAAATGTAAAAAGTATGGACTTAGTCCAGGCATCCTCCCAGATCCAGTCTGTAGACATGTTAATGTTTGGTTTTCAGTAATACTCTGATTTTACAGAGAAAATGAGAAAAGCCCACTTATAAAATAAGCACCTTAAAGAAATAGGTTAACAAAGGGGCACCATTGCTGCTCCACTTTTCTCATTCTGAACAGAAGACTGCGCGTAGCAAATGGAAAGCAACGTGATCCCCAAAAAATACCCCTTTGGATTTTTAAATTTACTTTCAATAACTAAGACAGATAACAAAATATACACAGCGATAATTGATTGACACACCCTCAATATTGAAGCTTATTGACCTGCAAGAAATTGAGCAGTATATAGACTAGTTATTGGGGCAAGGTGGGTGTTCATTTTTGGCAACCCTGCAGCACCGTTGAAGGAGCTCTACTCCACCAGTGCCCTGAATTCACAAATGAGGGCAAAGTCACTTACCTCTGGCAAAATGACTTGACACGTACAAAGTCAGTGTAAATCCTAACTCACTCAAAGATTCACAATGAACACAAGAATTACGCATAGAAACTCCAATGGTAATTGTATAAACTATTAATCTCAATACACGTGTTCTATTTTATCTTCACACTGATGAAGGTTATCAACAATGACAAGAATGACCAGTAAGTCAGTATAAGTGAAATAAAATAGAAACATAACTGCAAGCTAACTCTAAAGCAAGTAAACAAAATGTATGATTCAATCCAAAAACATCAAGAGAAACTAGTGAATAGTCGGTACCCTTTCCTCTATACCCGAGGGATGTCGTCCCCAAAAAGGATATGGAACCAGAGCCTGTTGCACATCAGCACTTTAAAAAAGTAGGATGTGGAGCGAATGTGCGTGCTTGCCCCATACTCAGCAGCCACATTGTGCATGCCCTCGCACAACCACCAGTCCTTTGAGCAACATGGAACAGTTTGAAATCTGAATAGCGGGAGAATGCAGGAGACTATGGAGACTAGAAGTACCATAGTCACCACAGCAAGTAACATATTCATGCTCCTAAGGCCCAGAACCTTTCCCTACATTAAAAAAAAAAACCTGTACACAGAGGGCAGAAAGAAGAGCTTATTTGCCAAATAGCTTGCAAAGTACCTTCTGACCAAATTGAGCACCGTTCTGGAACTTGTGTCCATGCAGCAGTGTTTGTAAAAAGCAGGCTGGGTGGTCCACGTTGCTGCCTTTCAAATCTATCCCAGAGGAATGAGACTTTGGAAGGCCCCAAAGCTGCTTTGGCTCTGACAAGATCAGTGTGATTGCCTTTGGGAGGTGCCCGCTGCCTTACTCTGTAGGATAGGCAGCTTTAGCCACCTTAAAGCCAGGTGAGGGTCCATTGAAAATGATAAAAAGGTACTTTGAAGTCCTGAAGGACATGGTGCACTCTAGATAAAACAAGAGTACTTTTGCCACATTCAGATCGTGCAGAGTCCGCTCTGCCTGCGACAATGGATTGGGGGATGAAAACCAGAAGCATGATCTCTATTGAAGAAGACATTAGCCACAAATGAAGGATGAGTCCATAGAGCAACATTGTTTTATGAAAGGTTAAAAATGGTTCATTAGCGCACATTGTCTGAAGCTCACACAACCAATGGAACAAAGAGCTCTTCAATGTTCTTAAAGAACTAGAAGATCCATGCCAGCTAGCAACAGTTGTCAATAAAAACAAAGGTTTGTGTACATCCTTTCAGGATGCTATGGGCAACAAAACTGAAAATATCCAGAAGGATATTGCTAATAAACATGCTGCATGCATAATACCACAGTTAGAATCAGATGCTTTGGGACAGGATGCCACATTGCCGCATTTGAGTTCTGCCAGCTCTCAGAAGTAGAAGTATCAGTCATACTCCAACAATTTAAATCTACTCATTGCAAGGGAGATGCTTGCCCCACCACGACCGCCAAGGCATGTGCAAAACAGCTTATTCCTCTTACTGCCAAATGTATTAATGCTTTGTTCAGGGAAAGCACTGTGCCGCCATGCATTAAGCAGGCGTGGATTTCTCATATGATCAAGAAACCTTCACTGGATCCTAATGTCCTTTCAAACTACAGGCCCATAACCAACTCTCTGTGTTTGCTAAAAATTCTGGCCAAAGCAGCCTACATTGAAGTGCAGGATTTCCGATACAAATATAACATCTTGGGTCAGAGGCAATCCGGCTTCTGTGATACCCATGGTACAGTCATCACTATTAGATCTGAAGGCCAGTATTCTGTAGGTCTTTAAGAAAGGTGGAATGGCTGTTCAAATGCTTCTGGACTTATCAGCAGCTTTCGACCTGGTTGACCATGTACAGCTGGCTACTAGGCTGTTACACTCTGCTGCTTTTTCACCAGATGCGGCTAGCTTGGTGGAATTCTTTCTTGCTGGATGGCCAGCCAAGTGTTCAGTGGTGATGCTGCAGACAAGGACTACTTGGTGGCATGTCGAGTTCCCCAGGGAGCCTGCTTATACCCCCTACCCTATTCAACCTCTTCACCAAGCCCCTATTCGAGCTGCTCAATGAGAATCAGGTATCTTACACTAATTATGCAGACGATATTCCATGCCTTATACCAATGTCAGGGAATTACTCCAAAACAATCAGTTCAGCCTATTCCCTCATCCAGCTCTGGATGATGGCGAACAGCCTTGCCCTGAATGACTCAAAAACTGAGCTTATGGTTATGGGCACAAGACATCTGTTGAATAAGCTCAACCCGGGCTGTTCAGCAAATTCCAAACTGGTGGCTATTCCATCGCCACCCTCCCCAAAGAAAAGACTCTCAGGTTTTTTTGTGGATCAGGAACAAAAAATGAGAGTGCACACTAGTTACCTGATTTCCTCCACCTCATATTATCTTAAACTCGTATCCCAACTCAGACCATTGCTTACTCATGGTAACGGAGCCACCATTGCCAGAGCTATCATGCTAATACACAATCTGACTGAAAAAAGTAGTTCAAATGGGAGATATGATCGAAGATTTGATAACAATGATCGTATTCGATCAAATCTCCCATTCAAATGGCATAATAGTGAACAAGGGGAGCGGGGGCTGAAGGGGTGTCCCCGCACCCTTGTTCACTATAATGTTGGCAGGGGTGCAGGGGTGTCCCTTGCACCCGACCCCTTAAAAATCTACACCCAAAAATAAAAAAGGGGATCCTGCGGTGTCGGATCCGACCCGCGTTAGAGAGATGGATCCAACACTGCAGGGATGCATGAGGAGCGATGGAGGTGGCAGGAAGAAAAAAGGTACGCAAGGGAAGGGGGTGGGAGGTTTGGATTATGGCTTGATTTGGGTTGTTCTGCCAATTGACTATGGTCTATTTCGCCGCAAATCTTTACACTTTGGTCAAACAACTCAAATCCAGGTATCATAGGTGCAAAACTGGATTATTGTTCCAGCTTGTTACATGGCTTAGGCAAAGGGGAGCTGGTTTGTCTACAGACGGTCCAAAATAACACAGTTCTGGCTGTAGTGGGCTTGCAAAAAAATAGTTCACATCTCAGAGGCCAGGAAGGCCCTACACTGGCTCCCTGTGGCATCCAGAATGACCTTCCGTGTCATTACCATCACACACAAGTGCCTCTAGGGAACTAGCCCGATATACTTATCTGACAGGCTCCTCTGGTTAGAAGCACGCAGTGTGCTTTGATCTAACAACTCCTTTCTTCTGCATGCCACTAGGGCTAAACTGACACAGGTTGCTCAACGGTCCTTCCCCTATGCCGCATCTGAATGTTGGAATGCCCTGCCACCTGACCAGAAGCCCTGCTGCTCTCTTACCAGTTTTAAGCGTGGCTTAAAAACACTGCTATTTCAGTAACTACCCATGCTTTCCACCTGCTACCCGCTTGCCTGTCCAGTTTGATCAGTCTGTTGGTTTCTGTTTAGTGTAGTCTGTTTTGTCAGTGCTCTTATACTTTCGGGTCCTGTCTCAGCGCTCTAATAAAAATAATAATATTTAAAAAAAGGTGCTGTAGTAACTGCTAACAGGTAAGTTGTTTTAAGGGTAACAACTCAAATCTACTGATGCCATTTTGTCAATCGTTTTTGCGTGCCAGAACAATGAGGACCACATTAATCTCCCAAAAGTATTAGGATGTTCCTTGGGGGATAAAACCTCATAAGGATGTTAAAGTGTTTCTTAAATATGGGATTCATGAGCAAGAAATGCACTCTGCATGGAGGTAGCTCATATGGGCAACAGACAGGTTCAACAGTCCACGGAAGATCCTGACCCTGCAAAATGTGACATAAATGAGAGTATGTGACTCAGGTGGGCCTGTAGAGGACAGACTCTTGTCTAGACACCAGAAGGAAAAGCATTTCCATTTACGGAAATGGGTAGGACTTCCTGGCTATTATCAAAATCTTGATATCATTCCAAAATGTTAAAGGAGGAGTTCTCTCAGGAATTTTTTTGGCCCGATGAATAGGGCATGTATTTTTGAGCCAATGTCAATTGAGCACATTTTTTTTTCCAGTGCAGCTTACCTTCGATTTCCTGACATTTAGACACACAAACCTCACCACTCAAAAACCACCATCTTGTGACAATCATATCCATTAATCAATCACTCCAAGTTCAAGTGCCCTGGCTGCATTAAATCATAACAACCACCCCTAAAGCTGTCATCGACATTTCAAACCAATATGATACGCCTTTTGTCATGACGCTGGTGCATAGCGCGGACAAACGTTTGCTGTCATGAACTACGTCATCACGTTACCTAACGCAAAACATGGAAAATGCACACAAACGCTCACACAGATAGACACACAGTAAATGTGTATCTTTCATGGATACAAATCCATGAATATTCCCAGTTGTCAGGCTGGGAATCCTCGATAACATTAAAGCAGTTTACCTTTAAATCTTTTGAAACTGCCTGTCACTTTAGTGTTATATTACAGTCATACTGGTAGCCAAAGACCTCTGGCCTGGAATTCTCCTATGTGGGCTCCCCAACCCTCTAGGCAGGCACCCGTGGTCACTGTGGCTTGATGTGCCGGAAAACAAAAGCGTGCTCCCACGGTGAGATTGTGCTGACGGTTCCACCACTGGAGAGCTCGGAGGAAAGGTGGCACGAGGGGAAGCTTGTCTTCCCAGGACACCGATATCTGTTGCCAACAGGTGTATAGGTATTCTTAAAATGGTCTCATCTGGAGCCGACAATGCAGGATTAATGGGATGCAAGATGACACCATCTCTAGGAGGGACTTGAGGGAGCATACTGATGATCAGCGGCCTGGATAGTTAATGTTAAAGGTATTTGTACCGCACCCTGTCACCACCGGAGTGTTCATCAGGCGCTCTGCCGGATCTGAAAAGAGGTTGTGAAAGAAGGGTAGGACATGGGGATGTTAGTAGGGTGCAGTGGGAATAGGAAAGCGAGAGTTATGATATTCTGTTGGCGGCATCAGTTCGGTTTACACCGTTAGCTGAGCTTAAGTGCTGCAAATACCCATGTGCTATTGTGCCAGGTTATGTGTTGTTTATCTGTTGTTGCAATGTGGTGAGGTACATGCAGATTGCTGTGCAGAGAAGTGGTTGTGTGAGAAATGTAAGCAGAAAGTTGAGGTTTTAGAGTTGGGGTAGAAGGTTTTTCTTACCTCTTTGTCTTTGCGATTCTGCGCTCAACATCTATGATTATCCTGTGTTTGGTATTGTAGTTTGTTCGCCTAGTTGGCAGGCACGTTGAGGAGTGGCGGTTATCCTCTGTATTACTCTAGTGGTACGTAAACCTGGCTGATGCAGGCGTGTTCTCCTGCCCTGGGGCTAGCTGGACCTTGTTCAGTATGTTCTTTACCCTCTCCTGTGAAGTCATGGGGACACAAAAGAGTGTTGAGATGTGAGCCCAAGAATTGCGGGTCTTGAATATCATGCAAGCATAACTTTGCAAAGTTCACTCAGAACTCCAGGGATGCCAGACACTGTATGGTATCTTCGGACTGTGCCTTGCCAGTGTTAGAGATTGAGCACGCACCAACCAGTCGTCTAGGTACAGGTAAACATGGACGGCTGAACAATGGAGGTGGGTTGCCACTGGTGCTAGGCACTTTGTGAAGATTCCAACCCAAAAGGCAAGGCTGTGAACTTGTTGTGTTTGCCCTGGACCTGTAATCGTAGGAAATACCTGTGCCTCTGATGAATGGGAATGTGAAAGTATGCATCCTCTAGGTCTAGAGACGTGAGGAAATCCCCTTCTTCTTGTTGGTCTATGATGTGTCGCAGCGCTACCATGCAGAACACTAAGGAATTTGCTTAACCTAGAAAGTATCTGGAATACACTCCAGAGCCCGGTGGCGCAGTGGTTCGGCTTCGATAGCTCTTTGTTAGGACGGGCTGTACTTTTTGAAGGAGCAAAGCTTAGTGTTTTCTGCCTATGGCACAGGGGGGGATGGATGGACATTTCCCCATGAATTCCAGGGTATAGCCCTGTTGGATGATGGACAGCACCCATTTGTCGGTGGTGATGTTCTTCTACTGTAATGAAGTTAGAAACCGCCCCATACTGGGTTGCTGAAGTGGGTGGTGGGTTTAGTGACCTGGTCAGTCCTGTTTCGGGGCTTGACTTTTGGAGGAGGCTCTGAGTCTTCGCTGGTTTGCTCTGTAGAGTTGAGATCGTACCTTATAACCCCCTTCGTTGGTGCCTGTGTAGGATGTTTGTGGACAGTAGGAGTCCTGGCAAACCTTGCTTTCCCTGAGAGAAATGTGACAAATCTAGCGATGTCAACACAATATGCACTGGGAGCGTCTCTCTCCATATGGCCAAGGAAGGGCAGTCGCTACCTGATCTCGACCCTGTGGGTGACTGCCCGAGGGAGGACCATGTGGGGGGGATCCTATCCTAATGGGAGTCAAGTGGACTTGTTAGATGGAACGCGGTATTTCTGCCAGTGAAAGGACCTTAAACCACCGTCCTATAACCCTAAGAACAATCCCTCTCATAAATTGTACGCCTGTTACCAGTCCCCTCATAAGTACTGGGTCGGAAAAGAATAAGTCACCTCAATGAAGATCACTTTCTCAGTACTGTGAGGAGGGAGATGAATGGAGGAATGATGATCGCTCCTAATGGCAAACACTGTCAGCAGTCTAGTCTTTCAGCAAATCCTATTGGCCAGAGCCAATATAAAAGCTAGGAAACTCAAGAAGTGTGAGAGGAGCCCTCCCTGGTCAAGCCATGTGGAAGGAGTGAAACCAGAAGTAGGCAAACTGGTCTGGCTTACTTGGAGGGAGTAGAATGCCCTGACAGAGGCAAGGAGGAGAGACTGGCTCAGCAGAAGGAGAAGGAGATGCCCAGCTGACCCGGGGAACTGGAGCTCACAGTCTGCTGAACCTGCACAGACCCCAGAAGAGACTGTTCCAGCAGAGGGAAAGATAGCCAGTCAGCTGACGAGTACATCTGGGGCTCCCAGTCTACTGAGTTTGCCAGACTCGTAGGAGAGTTTGTTTCCTTACCCTGCAGGGGTGAGGCATATTAGAGTCTACGGATAGAAGGAGAGGGAGAAGCAGCAGGACCAGATAGAGTTGCAGACGTGAGTCTGCCTGCCAGCCGGTAACGCAGCTGAACACCGCGCTGGGGGAAGATGCGCTGCAGCCAGCAGAGACCAACCCAACCTTACTAAGACGAGGAGGAGGTGGTGCCAGCGGTTGACCGCAAACAAGGGAAACGCTGTGGGAGCTGTGCATCGAGGAGAGAGGCACAGTGGCAAGACTGCGCTTAGCCGGGCCTACGCTGAGCCAATTCTACAAGGCAGAGAAGAGGCGACATCAAAGGCAACCGGGAAGCCCAGGGAAAGGGAACGGGTTACTGGCTAGCCAGCACACTGATGCCGCTACTTAAAAATATAAAAAAGGAAAGAAATATACACAAGGGGAAGCTTGTAACTAGTGAAAAATGCAAAATACATGAAGTGGAAGACAAAACCTGTGAGAAGCCAAGGGAAGAAAAAATCCAGTTTGACCTTGTGAACTTTTGTCAAGACAAGTGACAGTCTTGAGCAGGCTAGTGAACTCAGCCGTTCAAACATCAGGGGAAGAGAGTCATTTCGCCCAGATACTACAAAACGTTGAATGTTTTAGATATAAAAGTCCTGGCAGGATACCAGGTGAAGACAAATGTGTCTGTTGTATAAACTGTGAAAAGGAAAAGCCATTTATGAACTTTAATGATGTGGCTCAAGGGTAAATCATGTCTTGGAGATCTTGAGCTATGGTTGTAATGTATTAACAGAAGAAGTTAAAGGAAAACAGTATAATTGTGAACTGTGAACAAAAGTATAAAAAGAGAAAGAAAGGTCCCTTGGGAGAAATGTGCCTTTGAAAATAGAAGTAAAGAGAAAGCTTGGGGAAGGGGGCAAGATCCTCAAGCTATGTGAACACTCTAAGGGGAGAGAGGAAGTCCTCTTGGAATCTTGATGATTCTTTTGAAAATGGATGTTAAATGCAAATAACCTAGGAAAGGAGGTTCTCCCTAGAACTGTGATCTCTAGTCCATAAGGGAAAACCTTTTTATTGGATTTGGAACTCTTATGTTGAAATTGACAATTTTTGAACACTTGAATAAGACAAGGAACATTACCCTTTGCACCTTACAGTTATTTTAGACTGAGGGCCAGAATAGGATTACGGACACAGGACTTACTTTTATTTGGACATCTTGACATTGACAGACCAATTTGCTTTTTGTTGAGCTAGGAAAATTCCTCTTAGATTAAGAATGGTGAGGTATTTTTCAACCTCTTTTCTTTTCAATAAAAGTATTCAGCCAAAACCATGTCTAACATGTGTCTGCAGTTCATTTATGGCTCCTCACAGAAAGGATTGGCAGTGTAGTTGTAACATGCCAAGTAAACAGGCTGTTTCCATGTCAGCCTTGATAGCTTGTAGGGTCTTGTCAACCTTTTTTTTCAAATAGGTCGACACCATCAAAAGGCATTTCAACTTTGACTGGACCTCAGGCTTTCAGCCACCCTTGGCAGCGTAACGCTGCCCCATTGCCCATCTGGCGGAACCATGTATCCGCTATGTCCATGGATACTGAGATGGCGTGGTCTGATGCTGCTTCCCCTTCAAGCAGCTAAGTGCTTCATCCCGTTTGTCATCAGGCAGGAACTCAAGAATTGGTCTAGTTTGAACCCAAGTTCACGGTCGTAGCGGGAGAGAGCTGCCTTGATGGCTGTCGTGGCTGTTGCGCTAACGCTCTTGGCAAAGGCGTCTAACTGTTTGCCTTCTTTGTCTGGAGGCATCATACATGGAGTGTAGGGCTTGGCAGAACGCGTATGGGCTGCTGCAGAAACAACCGAGTCTGGGCAGGGTTGCATGTGCTGCGTGTGCAGGCATTTGGGTGCTGAATCTGGGACCTTGTATTTTTTCTCAAAGTGATCCTTCTTAGGGGGCGCAGAGAATGGGTTTCTCATGAGACTAAGGCCATCCTCGCAGATATCTTCCAGCACTGGAATGACCGCCACTGATTTCCTGGAAGATTGCCGTCGCTAGTAAAAGAAACTCTTTTTTTATGTTCTTCAGGTAGAAGACCAAAAAGCTTTGCAGCCTGTGTTATGAGTGCATGGAAGGAGACAATCTCATCTGGGGGTGAATGTCTTGGTGGTAGGTCTGCTACTCACTGTCACCTGGCGCCAGGTCAACAAGTGGAGTGGGTGCCTGGGGAACCATCCAATGGGTAGTCAGCGTTGGTGTCGCTATCTGTGTGGGTGACCAGTGTTATGGGTGGAGTCCCTGGAGGAGATCTGGGGTATGTGGGGTGGGGGGAGCTTAGCCTTCCCTTGTAGGGAGCTCACTGGTTTGCACTGGAGGAGGCAATGGTGTAGCTGGAAGCCGATGCTGGAGCTTCGAAACTAATGTTGGTGTTTGGATAGTAAATCCATTGGCACATCTCTTGAGCCAGAAAGTTTGTCCTTAGGGACAGGCCTTGGAGAAGGTTGAGGTGCCACTGGAGGAGCTGGAGTGGGTCCTTGATGTAGAGGAAGGCCTTGTTTTGATGTACCTGGTGGAGGGATGTTAACATCTTCTTCTTCTTTGTTCTCAGAAGACACCAACAACAGAACCTCCATGTCTTAATCAGCCTCCTGCTGTAGCAGTTGTGCATGAGGGGCCATGGATGGACACAGAAGTGCAGGTTGTGCATAAGGAGCCAGTGAAAACAGTGACTGGGCACGAGTTGGCCTAGGAAATTACGATAATGCGGACGGGACATCTCTGTCCACAGAAACTCCCCTTGGAAACGTGGAGACCAAGGGTCTTTGTACAGGCGTCAGCGCCGATGCAGACGAGCTTGGTGATGGCGTAGGTATGGATGGCAATGATGTTGAAGATTTGGTCGTCAAAAGGGACAAGGACAGAGGCAATTGTTTTACTAGTTGACGAGGTTGCCTTGGTCATCGATGAGGTGGTTGACAGAGTCATCGGCAGGTTGGTCGTCAACGAGGATTTGGGGCAACTATGGGTCATCAACTGGGTCGTGGACGATGATGCCTTTGATGTTGGAACTGTAGACGTGGATGAGCGTCGCTTTTCTGAAGTGTGTTTGGATGAGGAAGCAGTCGACAAAGGCATTCTCAGTGCCAAAGTAGTCAACAAGGCGAGCGGAGACGGAGACATCAACGATATCATCGACGAGGGAGCAGCCCGAGCGTGTAATCAATGTAACTTTTTTCAAGAGTCTTGAAAGGACTAGAAGCACAAAAGCAGCTGTTCATCACTTCTAGGTCTTCTTCTTGCTCTATATCCTCCTCCTCCCAGGTCTCGGCAGACATTCTATCTCCATAGGTTCTTCCCATTTTATTTTGTGGTCAATGTCATGCTAGATGTCCCTTTTCTCCACAGGAGAAACAGGTTAGAGTGGAAGGAATACCCGCCAAACCCTTCCTTTAAAAAAAAAATACTTCTTCCCCACCCCTAAAACTACTATTCCCAAACCCAGCCACATATGGAACAAGTTATTTACCTGTAACTATTGTTCTCCCTCGTGGGTCTGGCATGGTTTTACATGCTCATGAATATTCCCTGTCGGCAGGCCGGAAATCCTTGGGAAAAGAGAAAAACGTTTCACTTACAAACTGTATTTCTCCTCTAAACCAATCACTGTACTCTGGGTCATACTGCCACCAGCCAATGACTGCCCTCTCCCTAAGCCCCTCCTCTGGCAGCCATTTTCATATTTGGTAAGCACGTAAAGTGGCAGTATGACCAAGAAGAGACGCAGAGGGGTAGGAGGGAGGGTTTGCATGTGAATCCATGCCAGACCCATGATAGAGAACAATAGTTACAGGTAAGTAACTTGTTCCTTCTCCAGCATGGGGTCTGGCGTGGATTCACATGCTCATGAATAAAGAATACATAGCAGTACAACATTACACAACCACAGGAGGTGGCAAGGCTCAACAGAAGCAATTACTCTTACCTCCTGTACAAGCTCACCTTCAAGCAAACAGGTTGCGTAGCAGTTCTTGGCCGATTATGGATTCCTATCTGGAATCCCTGTTGATGCAGTAGAATGTTGTGAAGGTGTGCATGGACCTTCACATAGCAGTCCTGCAGATGTTCAGCAGCGGCACACCAGACAGAACATTGTCGTCACAGCATTTGCTCTGGTGGAATAGGCTCTCGGACGGCCGGGCAGCGGTCGGTTCACCAACAGATGACAGTGCGTGATGCAGCCGGAGAGCCACCTTGAGATGGAAGCCTTGGACAATGCCTTCCCATGGTTCACAGGAGCAAAGTTCACAAACAGTTGAGGAGTCTTCTGAAAACACTTTGTGCATGCCACATAGAACTTCAGAGCATGAGCAACATCCAGCGAGTGCAAAGTCCTTTCAGCTGGCGATGAAAGTTTCGGAAAGAACACAGGCAACACCAAAGGCTCGTTGAGCTTGAATTTTCATGGGACCTTTGGCATGAGCGAGGGGTGCGTACGCAGCACCACCCTCCATTCGTGAAACGTCAGATATGGCTGTTTGCAGGACAAGGCCTGGATCTCACCCACCCTACTGGCATGGGTGATGGCCATGAAGAAAGCCGTTTTCCATGAGACGAACTTGAGAGGGGTCTGATGCATAGGCTCGAAGGGGGCCCCCATGAGCCTCGTCAGCACCATGTTGAGTTCCCATGCCGGGGCAGGAGTCTACACCGGTGGGAAAGATCAAAACAGTCCTTTGAGGAACTCCTTGAAGAGATGGTGGGACCAAAGAGAAGATCGTCCTGGAAACCTGGTGTAGCAGGAGATAGCCGCCAGATGCACCTTGATAGAGGCATGTGCCAGCCCTGCCTTGGCCAAACAACGAGTATGGAAGAATCTGCAGGGCCGTGACCCTCAGAGGGTTGATCTTCTGCGACCGGCATCACGTAGTGAAACGCTTCCACTTGCACCTGTAGCACTTAAGAGTCGACGAGGCTCTGGCCTTGGCAAGGACCTTCATACAGTCCGCCGGCAACCTGTACCCTCCAAACTATAGGGCTGCAGGAGTCAAGTCCTCAGGTTCAGCGATCCCGGGTCGTGATGCAGGATTGCACCTCATTCTCTGGTGAGCAGATGTGCAACCACTGGCAGCTTGACCAGAGGTGACATTGACAGGCTGAGAAGGTCCGCGTACCAAATCTGCTGTGGCCATGCCGGGGCGACGAGTATCATCCTGCATCGGCACTGTTTGAGTTGATTTTTGATTCACAGCAGGAGAGGCAATTGAGGGAATGAATATAGGAACAGGCCTTCCCACAGTAATCAGAATGCATCCCCCATGCTCCTCGGCTGGTGGAACCTGCTGGTGAATTTCTGGCATTTGGAGTTTGCCACCGTCGCAAACTGATTGACCTGGGGTCTGCCCCACTTGAGGAAGATGTGGTCCACCTGATCCTGCCGATGTTCCCACTCGTGGCAGGAGCGCAACTCCCTCCTGAGGGAGTCGGCAATGGTGCTCTTGACTCCCGCCAGGTGAAAGGGGATGAGGAACATCGCTTGGTCAATGGCTCAGTGCCACAAGTCCTGCTTCTTGATGTAGAACATCATGGTGTTGTCAGTGAAGATCCTCACCACTTTGCATTTCAGGGACAGACGGGATGACTTGAGGGCCCAGAACAATGCCCATAGCTCCAGGATATTGATGTGGAGAGCCTTCTCCTCTGGCAGCCACAGGCCTCTGGCGTGCAGACATCCGGTGTGGGCTCCCCAGCCCTCCAGGGAAGCGTCTGTGGTGAACGTTTCCTGGTAAGGTGGTTTCTGGAATCCTGTGCCCCGGGCGATGTTGGAGTGGATGCCCCACCACCTTACCACCCGACGGAACTCCTCGTCGAGAGGGATCTTGTCTGCGAAGCTTCCGGACACTTGTATCCAGCGAGCATACAGGAACTCCTGAAGAGGTTGCATCCGTAATCTGCAGAGCCAGATAAGGTAGATGCACGACGACAACAACATGCCGAGCAGTGCCTTGACGGTTTGTACCGTGGCGGTCTTCAGTGACAACAGCCATTGCACCTTCCCAGTATGGCCTTTACCCTCTCCCCCAAGGGTGACGCCAGGCAAGAGACTGTGTTGCGCATGGCTCCCAGGAATAGACCGTTCTGCGATGGTGTCAAGCAGGATTTTGGTTAATTGATGGAGAACCCCAGATCCGTCAGCAGCTGGACGGTCCTCTCCGTGTGTTCGCCGGAAACGTTCCTGGACTTGGCCCAGATGAGCCAGTTGTCGAGGTACGGATACACTTGTATCCCCTGTAGATGTAGATAGGCCGTCACTGGTGCCAGGCACTTTGTAAACACCCTGGGCGCCGACTTTAGGCCAAAAGGGAGGGCCTTGAATTGGTAGTGTCTTCACTGTACTATGAAGCGCAGGAACCTCCGATGCTTCTTGTGAATGGATATGCATCCTCCAGATCCAGCGACATCATGAAGTCTCTTTCTTGCAGTTGGCCAGCACGTGCTGCAACGTGACCATCCTGAATTTGTGTGACTTGAGGTACTTATTGAGACGCTGCGGGTCTAGAATGGGCCTTCCTTTTGACTAATGTCTTCTTCTTGACTAAGAAGTATCTGGAGTAGACTCCAGAGCCCCAGAGTCTTCTTGGAACTAGCTCCATCACCCCTTTTCTTATCATGGGACGTACCTCCTGCCGGAGCTGAGATCACTGTAGGGATCCGCTGACACTTTTGTTGAAACTCCAGGGTATGTCTGTGAGCTAGAGCGTCCAGAACCCATCTGTCGGTGGAGATCTTCCAATCGCTGATGAATCCCACCAGCCGGCCTCCCACTGGGGTGCTTCGGCGCCTACGTTCTGCCTTGGGGGCGACGACGGCGCTGTTCACCTCCAACGAAAGCCTTGGAACAGCCTCTGTAGTCCTCTTGGGATGTGGACCGGGAGGGTTGTCGGTACGATGAGGAATGTCCACCGAAATCCTGTCGATCCGTCTTTCTGCCGGTGGCGCGAAATGAAGAGCAGCACTGTTGTAGAGTGCCCAAGGCATGTGCCGTCCCAGTATCAGTCTGTTAGGATTAGATGATGGTCTTCCCGAAGAGGTTGTGCCCATCAATGGGCATGTCCAGCAATCTGGTATGGATCTCCTCGCGGAAATTGGTTGCCTTCAACCACCCTCGATGGCGGAGGGATACACTGTTCCCCCATCTGTCGGAAACCTGTGTCGGCGATGTCCAGGGTCACTGTGATGGCATGGTCTGACACCACTTCTCCTGCCTGGAGGAGGGCGATCACCTCCACCCGCTTGTCGTCGGTAGGAACTCCGGAATCGGCGCCAGCTTGCACCACACTTCCCTGTCGTACCTGGCCAGTTTCGCCACTGCGTTGCCTGCCTAGACGTTCGATGCCGCGGAATAGATGACCCTTCTCCCCATGGCGTCCATCTTCTTCCCCCTCGCTATCCAGAGGAACGGAGGACAAGGATGAGGGGTTAGATGATCTCTTCCTCGCAGCCGGCAACACCCCGGAGTCCGGCGACCGTCTGGCACCCAGTACTTTTTTTCCAGCCTATCCCGCTTGGCTAGGGCTGTGGTCTGAGTTCTTCAACAGAGCCAGGCCCTCCTCCCAAACAACATTCCTGTAGGGGAACCGCCATAATGGTCATCCTTTTGGCCTTGCGCCTCTGGTAGAGGGAACCCTCCTTCTTGGTCTCCCCGGGTGTCAGCTGGAAGTGCTCAGATGCTCTGGCGGCCATGGCATTAAACAACCCCACCTGACCCAATGGGGACGCCCTCGGCTGCGGCGATCCGCCCGCCATGACAATGTTGTTGTCCGTGTTCCCCGTGCCTGTGTCCGGGTCCCTGTGGAAGAAGGCACATGGCACGGTGTGGAGGTTGATGGGGCAGCATTGGATGGTGCTTCCACTTTTTTGCTTGAGATTGATGCGGGGGCACCGGAGCCAGGGTCAGCGGCATCCTCTTCTGAATTTCCAACACTGACGTGTGTAGGGTCGAAGGGATGTCCAGCGATACATCTCTCGGTGGGGTTGGAGCGGTAGGCTTACTAGGCCCCTCAACATCGGCAGCATTTGCGCCGTAATCCCTGTCATTGTTTCCGCCGTCGTCGTCCGCCACGTCCTTGTGGATCATGTGTATGGACATCTGGTCGTCCAAGTCTGAGGATGAAATATCCATGCCTTGGAGTATGGCCTGCCCTGAGGCCTTCTCGCCACCCTTTTTTTGCATCTTGAGGGATCAGATTCAGGCTTAGCGACTGTGATGGTGGAAATGCATTGGAGGGAGAGGGCCTCCATGGCCTGGTCCTGTACTCCCATATCATGTGTGTTCTGTGTTGTTTTCTGCACAGGAGTCCGTGTGGGACTCCTGGCAGTGCAGCTCTTCCTCGTTTTGGTTGTGGTCAACAGAGACCCTTGGGATACCCTTATGGCACCCATGGTTGGGGGGTAAAACCTGTACCCCTAGTGTATGCTTATGGACACCTGTGTGTGGCCCACAGAGCAAGGTATGGGTTGGTGGCATGCTGAATTTGAAAGGTGGTCCGAGTATCCTCCATTTTGGGATACTGAGGACCTGCCATAGGAATCAGTGGATTCCTGATCGAAGACAAGATGGCCCCTGTGGCCTCTTGGTTTCTATTACCCGTTACCTTGTTTTCCCAAAGTCCTGGGAAGCCCTGACTCCATCCCTTCCCCTGACTCACTGTTGGGTGGAAGAACCATATATGATATTGTGGGTAGTCCAGGCCAGACTGGCCGAAGCCTTCCCAGTGACTGTATGTTATTGGTACACACTTGGGGTGGGACCTGTGTGAATGGAGTGTGTGACCAATATGCATTCCATGTTATGGGTGTCTGGAATCTGTGTGTGTGACACAAAGAATGAGACAGCTCTGCCTGAAACTGACATGAATGCTGTGTGGTGTGCTAAAGGTCTGTGAGCTTGCCCCAATCCACATTTCTTGCTATGGGTGTCTGGGTGGAAGTGAATGTCCTGAATGCAGCGTGAGCCTGATTGGCTGGCTGCCTGCCTGCGTGAATGCCCTTCTGACTGATTGGCTATCTGAGCTTGGCTCAGCAGTGTGAATGAGGGACAGATGTGTATATCTGGGGAGCTCTCACTCACCAATTTGTTCAGAAGCTGAAGTCGAAACTTGAAACTGCTTATCCTTGAAGTCCAGCTGCAAAAAGAATTTCTGCTGCTTTCCTTCAACCAAAGGCTGTCGACCGGAGACCGGGTTTGCCGAGAAATCTTGAAGTAAAGCACCAGGACATCGAGGCCATCAATGCCCATTTCCTGGGTTCAGAGGTTTTCGGTAATCGCTGGAAGACAGTCGAATCGTGTTTCCCAAAAGCGGGGATAGCTCGGGGCTGTGCTGCTCGACTACCGGAGCCGCAACGCTCCACCTTTGCCTAAGAACAATGAAAGAATGGACTGGGATTGTTAATACACTTTATTACAGGTTGCCCAGGCGGGGTGGATCCTCACACAGAACTGTGTCTTAGTAGCAAGAGAACCATTCTGCCACTGTTTAATCTAACTTGTCTTACTTCCTATGTCCTTTGCTGATACACATTGTTATACGATTGGTATGCCATTATAACTGTCAGCAGTTGATGCATTTGAAAGGAGTCAATAGCCAAGTGTGGTACCACATAGACATTGTATATATTAGCAATATTTGATTTGCCAAAGTACAATGTGTGTTATGAATTGTGTATATATATTAAACCTTATTTTATATAAAGATCTGTGTTAGCACATAACATAGTGTGTGGACATTCCTTTGTGGGGGGCCTGGGGACTGCACTGTACTTAAGAACCAGACCACATCACCTGCTGAGAGCTTAAGCCCTGGTTGCTCGTCCATTCTACCATATAGAGAATCTTGGCTGGGGTGCTCTGTGCTTCTACTCTGCCATATAGAGGGTGGGAGTACAGATTTCCCCCGCCAGTCTTTACACTGGTGGCAGCGGTGGGAGGCTAATGATTTTAAGAATCAGTGTGTAACCTTGCCACCTACAAAATATCCACACTTTGTTAATTTGAGGTTAAGTTGTGTACTAGGATAACTGCACTACAAGCAATTGAATCTAATGCAAATGGTAAATTGACAAGGATGGGTTTAGAGGCTCTCTGGAGTGCTTGTGAAGCCAGGGAATTAGACTTTGAACTACCAGACCGATTGTGATGCTCTTGATGAAGGGAGGGCGTGGGGGTGAAACCACTGAGGACCCTACCCCTGGGGCTATTATTCAGTCTGTTTCTGGGAGTGTCACCTCTCCTGCTGCCTCTATTGCGAAACCCATTGTTTCTTCAGGGAATGCCTTGGAACTTGAATTATTGAATATAAAAAGTTGGAAACTGAAGCTGAACTAAAGAAGGAACTGTTGGCACAGCAAGTGATACGCAACGATAGGGATCTTGAATTTAAAAACAAGGACACTGAATGTCATAGAATCCAGCTAGAGAAAGCTAGAGTGGAGACTTCAGCCAAACCAGTTGAGAGTGTTAGGTCCCCTGCTACCAAGTTTATGAAAGATTTGGTTGGTGTGTCTGTGGAAGGTTCCGATATCCTCCAATGGAATGAAGCGTTTGAAATGGCTTGTGGAATCCATGATGTTGATAAGAGAGATTGGGCTAAGTGTTTGTTAAGTAGAGTGCCTCAGACCGATTATGACTGTATTCTGAAATTGGGTGTGGAAGAAAGGGGTCAGTATGAGCGCATTAAATCTGCTTTGATTGCTAAGTTTGGAAAGACACCTACCCAATACCTTAATAGATTCAGGTAATATAAAAAGAGGGAGAATGTGTCTTAGGTTAACTGGGTGAGTGCTGTGCATATGAACATGATGGGGAGGATTGATGGATACAAGGTGAAAACTTCTGTTGAATTGTCCCACCTTTTGTTTTTTGAGCATTTTTCTGAAGCCTGTTCACCAGAGCTGCGTCAGCACGTTGCTGACCAGAACATTTTGGATCCCTTTAAGCTGGCCAAGCTGGCTGACAAGTGGGTCTCCCACCGGGTGTCCCCTAAGGAACCCAGTGGGAAGGGCAAGAACAAAGAGAAGGGGGGTTCTCAGAAGTCTGAGAAGTCCCCAAATATCCACTGTCGAGTAGACCTAAACCTTCCTCTCCTAAGAACCAAAGGTCTAGTGGGGATAAGTCTTATGGGGGAGGGAGCAAGAGTAGCGGTTCTCCTACAGTAAAGTAGGCTCTCAGTGGACCCAGTACCATACCTCGCATTACTGCCACTTGTTGGGACTGTGGGGCACTGGACCACAAGAAGGGTGACCCCCAAGTGTAAAGGTAAGGCACTGGAGTCCAGGTTGTCAGCCTGACCTACTCTTGCTTCATGCCTGAGGTGGAAGCCACTATCCTCCCCTCCTCTACAGGAATCACATTTGTTGCTCCTGCAGAGATTTCCCTAGTGTCCTTTGGGGCCTGGGACCAGTATGCAGAAGTACTGCCTACTATCCCCCAAAACACCCGCAGATTTTTTAGAAGTGTCCTGAATGGCGAGCCTTCTACTGGTTTGAGAGACACTGGGGCAGGTATGACAGTGCTGGACAGGACCCTGCTCATGCCAGAGGACTATGTAGGTGCTTCTCTGAGAATTACCAGGTTAACTGGTGGGCCTCCCAAATTATCTCCTGTAGCCCTAGTCACCATGACGATTGCGGACAAGACAGCAAAGCTTCCCGTCCTAGTTTAGAACAATGTGCCTGCCCGCATTTTGTTGGGTAATGATTTAGTTGAGTTGGGGTTGATCTCTGATGGACTGCCCCTGACTTCTGCTGCAGTCACTAGATCTAAGGTCACACAGGGTCTGACTGCTAGTCAGCTACCTAAGTCAAAGGGGAAACCCAAGGCAAGACGGAAGAGCAAGAAGACCACCTCCGCGAAGGGGGCGCCTTCTCTTCTTGCTGTTTCAGCAGCACCCACTGGGATTAGGGCTCCAGACAGGCGGGGTCCAGTGGAAACCTGAGACTCAACTCCTGAAGGAGAAGAGCCAGAAGACCCTCCTGCGGGAGAGGTCCTCAACCCAGATGACCACCCCGTCCTTCAATGCCTGCTGGCTGAAGGGGGCCCTCTAGAGGAGACTTCTGTAAGGGTCAGAGAGTGTGCAACTCTCTCGGGGGTCTAAGAAAACAGGCACAGGCACAAGGTGAAGTGCCTAGGTCGTTCAGGATTTATTGGGAGGGCGAGTTCCTTTGTAGTGAGCCCACTAAGCCCACACATGGTGCCCACAAGAGGTTGGTGGTACCCAAGGTTTACATGCCCTTGGGACCAAGAAGACTAAGCAAAGGCTCTCTGAGCATTTCTACTGGCCCTGGATGGGAGTAGAAGTGGAGTCCCATTGCCGGACCTGTCCCACTTGTCAGTTGTCTGGCAAGACTGGAGGAAGTGTCATTGCAACTAACACTGCAGCCTTTGCCAGTGGTTGGCACACCATTTCAGAGTGTTGGCATCGACATTGTCAGTCCCTTAGAACCTCCCACATCAGGTGGACACCGGTTCATCCTGCTCCTGGTTGATCATGCCACCAGGTACCCTGAGGCTATACCCCGTCAGACCATTATTGCCAAGGTGGTTGCCAGGGCTCTCCTGGGCATTTTTACCAGAGTTGGATTCTCTAAAAAGGTGGTCTTTGACAGAGGATCCAACTTCATGTCTAGTTACATGCAAGCGATGTGGAAGGAATGCTGAGTAACATAAGTTTTCCACCTCCTACCATCCCCAGATCAATGGTCTGGTTTAGAGGTTTAATAAAACTCTGAAGGGCATGCTGGGGGTTCCATGTGTTAATATCCCCGCAAAAATATCACCATGCAAAAATATCCCCATATTTTTTCTGCAATATTAAGGCATGGAACCTGCGGGGGACACCCATGCATTATTTTAAAAGGAGCGGGGGACAGCCCCGCAACCACCACAGCCCCCGCTCCCAAAACCCCCCGAAATGATCCCCCCCCCCGAAAATATTGCATATGGCCATTCCTGACGACCATATATATGGAGATAATTTTGGTGGGGATAATATGTAGTGCAGCCTTTTAGAAGTGTCCTGAATGGCGAGCCTTCTACTGGTTTGAGAGACACTGGGGCAGGTATGACAGTGCTGGACAGGACCCTGCTCATGCCAGAGGACTATGTAGGTGCTTCTCTGAGAATTACCAGGTTAACTGGTGGGCCTCCCAAATTATCTCCTGTAGCCCTAGTCACCATGACGATTGCGGACAAGACAGCAAAGCTTCCCGTCCTAGTTTAGAACAATGTGCCTGCCCGCATTTTGTTGGGTAATGATTTAGTTGAGTTGGGGTTGATCTCTGATGGACTGCCCCTGACTTCTGCTGCAGTCACTAGATCTAAGGTCACACAGGGTCTGACTGCTAGTCAGCTACCTAAGTCAAAGGGGAAACCCAAGGCAAGACGGAAGAGCAAGAAGACCACCTCCGCGAAGGGGGCGCCTTCTCTTCTTGCTGTTTCAGCAGCACCCACTGGGATTTGGGCTCCAGACAGGCTGGGTCCAGTGGAAACCTGAGACTCAACTCCTGAAGGAGAAGAGCCAGAAGACCCTCCTGCGGGAGAGGTCCTCAACCCAGATGACCACCCCGTCCTTCAATGCCTGCTGGCTGAAGGGGGCCCTCTAGAGGAGACTTCTGTAAGGGTCAGAGAGTGTGCAACTCTCTCGGGGGTCTAAGAAAACAGGCACAGGCACAAGGTGAAGTGCCTAGGTCGTTCAGGATTTATTGGGAGGGCGAGTTCCTTTGTAGTGAGCCCACTAAGCCCACACATGGTGCCCACAAGAGGTTGGTGGTACCCAAGGTTTACATGCCCTTGGGACCAAGAAGACTAAGCAAAGGCTCTCTGAGCATTTCTACTGGCCCTGGATGGGAGTAGAAGTGGAGTCCCATTGCCGGACCTGTCCCACTTGTCAGTTGTCTGGCAAGACTGGAGGAAGTGTCATTGCAACTAACACTGCAGCCTTTGCCAGTGGTTGGCACACCATTTCAGAGTGTTGGCATCGACATTGTCAGTCCCTTAGAACCTCCCACATCAGGTGGACACCGGTTCATCCTGCTCCTGGTTGATCATGCCACCAGGTACCCTGAGGCTATACCCCGTCAGACCATTATTGCCAAGGTGGTTGCCAGGGCTCTCCTGGGCATTTTTACCAGAGTTGGATTCTCTAAAAAGGTGGTCTTTGACAGAGGATCCAACTTCATGTCTAGTTACATGCAAGCGATGTGGAAGGAATGCTGAGTAACATAAGTTTTCCACCTCCTACCATCCCCAGATCAATGGTCTGGTTTAGAGGTTTAATAAAACTCTCAAGGGCATGCTGGGGGTTCCATGTGTTAATATCCCCGCAAAAATATCACCATGCAAAAATATCCCCATATTTTTTCTGCAATATTAAAGGCATGGAACCTGCGGGGGACACCCATGCATTATTTTAAAAGGAGCGGGGGACAGCCCCGCAACCACCACAGCCCCCGCTCCCAAAACCCCCCGAAATGATCCCCCCCCCCGAAAATATTGCATATGGCCATTCCTGACGACCATATATATGGAGATAATTTTGGTGGGGATAATATGTAGTGATACCATGCTGGGTGCTTTGGAAGAGCCCCTAAGGAGGATAATGGGATCTCCTCCTACCATGCCTGCTGTTTGCCTATATAGAGATGGCTCAAGAGGGTGTTGCTTTCAGCCCCTCTGAGATTCTCCTTGGACATCCCGGGAGGGGGGGCCCTTGCCATAGTAAGAGAAGGTTTAGAAGCCACCCCTCCAGGTCCTGCCAAGCAAGTGGGGGACTATGTGTTAGGCCTCAGACGGAGGATGGCACAGATGATGAGCCAGGCTTCATCGAATCTTAGGGCAAGCCAAGAATTAAACAAGTGCTGGAATGACCTTAAAGCATTACAAGTGGATTTGACTCCAGGACAGGAGATACTTGTGATGGAGCCTACCAAGCCTCAAGCTTGACAGATAAGTGGACTGGACCCTTCAGGATAATATCCAAGATTGGCGAAGTAGTCCCGCAGGTATTCCACGTTAACAGGGTCAAGCCTTTCCACAGGCGGGAGGAGGAAGTCTAAGGTCTTCTGCTAGCTTCAGAGGAGGATGAGAGTGAGCCCATTCCCAATTTGCTGTATAGCAACCTTCAGGAGGCTCAGTGGAGCAAGTACATCTCTCTCCAGATCTGACACCAGAGCAGCAGAGGGCCTGTGGGGCTTTGCTCTGGCAGTGTGCCCCTCTGTTCTCACTGACACCAGGCCTCACCCTGTGGTGCAGGCATGAAATTGGCACTGATGACAGTGTACCTGTCAAAAGCAGATGCTATCGGATGTCAGATACTGTAAAGAATCACATCCAGGCTGAGGTTGCCAAGATGTTGCATCTGGGTGTAATTGAACCCTCAACCAGTCCCTGGTCCAGTCCAGCGGTCCTTGTCCCCAAGGCAAGTTCCTTTTGTGTGGACTATTTAGATGACATTGCTGTCTACAGTTCCACATGGGAAGAGCATTTAACTCATTTGGATCGGGTGTTGCATGCCTTGCAAAGGGCTAACCTCACTATCAAGGCCGCAAAGTGCCAAATAGCTCAGGGGAGTCACTTATTTGGTCATGAATTGGGGGAGGGTAGGTCGAATCCAACCTCTCCCCATTAAAGTACAGGATGTACATGTCTGGGAGACTCCCACTACTCAAACCCAGGTGAAAGCTTTTTTGGGCCTTGCTTGGTATTACCAGAACTTCATGGTGGACTATGGAACCATAGCTGCCCCTCTGACAGCTCTGACTTCACCCAAACAACCGAAAAAGGTTAATTGGACGGAACACTGTCAGAGGGCCTTTTTTCACTTGAAAGAAAGTCTGTGTAGGGCACCTGTGCTTTGCCTGCCCGATTACAGAAAACCCTTTATTGTTCAAACTGATGCCTGTGACACCGGAATTGGAGCCGTCTTGTCCCAGTTAGATGACAAAGGGAGGGAACATCCTATCATATTCATCAGTAGAAGCACTCTTAATATGTTTCTGTGTATTTGTTACACATACATGACAAGTGATTCACAACTGAAACCACTATGTAATCCATATAGATAGTTGATTACCTTGATTGTATTGTTTTCACAGGAAAAGCTGCATACAATATCTTAATGGATTAGGTTTTCTACGATTTACCTATATAAAAGTCTCTTAATCTGGATTTGTTTTTTTTTCAAATGTGTCTTTTATTGAAATCTCGATGAACATAACAAGAAATCAACAGCAGTATAACATTCGAAGTGGGAACATCGAAACTTTTTTCCTTATTTTCGTTTCCAAACCCCCCCCCCCCCCAAATAATGATAAATAAGGTTAACAAATAATATTAATAAAAATTGGTTCTTCAGTGTCCAGTGTACTTTTATGCATCTCGTACAGTACCTCAAATCATCATTCTTCCCTGAACATTCCCATCCCTCGCAGGGGTCTCCATCTGTGTGAGTTACATTAGTTTTGAAATAGGTGCTTCAGTGTCTATGGCCTATAAAAACATGTGTTCCTTGTCTTGCGCAAACTCGAAGTATGGGTCCCAGGTTCGGGAGAATCGAGTCATGTTCTCAGTGATGCGTTCAGTCAACTTTTCCATAGTCACTATTTCCCATATCTTAACCCACCAGTATAACAGGATTGCCCCTTCAGTAGTTTTCCAAAAGCATGCTCGATTTAGTTCAGCTACCAGCAGCACCTGTGTTATGAGCTCTGCCCTGGGACCTGATGCAGGAAAAGTACCATCATCAGGCACATCCCCTAGCAACATGATGTGAGGGCACATAGGGAGCAAACACCCTGTGATATCTTTTCTCCTCAACCTGATTTCTTGACAATATGTTTGAATAGTACAAAGCCATCACATATGTATGAGATTCCCCAGCTGCCAACACCCTTGCCAACAGCGGTCCGAATATTCGGGTAGGAGCGCATGCAATCTCTGCAGAGGCATGTGCCAACGATAACATATTTTTATCGCACACTCGTTGAACACGGTGCACCTGGAGGTTTTTTGGGTTTGGGTTCGAGCCCATATTTTCTGCCATGAATCCGTTGAGATCTCTGTCCCCAAATCTTTTTCCCATCGTGTCATGTATAGAATTTTGTCTTCAACAGTACCTTTTTTAACAGGCGATAACAGTTGGAGATTTTCTGAAGACCCTGTCCCTCTGAGACCTGGAGTTCAATTCATATGGACAGGTGTGTACCTGCCTGAATAACTCAGTCATTAGTCACCCAATGTCTAATTTGGAAGTATCTAAAAAGTTCTGTTTCAAGTAAGGTATTGATATTGATATTTTATTTCTATCGCGCTCATACACAAGTGTTTCAGAGCGCGACAAGGCAAGGGAGGGGAACAGGGGAGAACAAAACAGCGATCTTACTAGGCGCAGTGACATTGAGGACGCGCAAGTATATGGGAGAGGGGGAGGAGAAAAGTGCATGGAAGGGGGGAGAAGTGGAAAGTGCAAAGCAGAGGAGAAACAGATAAATAACAATAAATAAATAATAAAGGCAACAAACAGTGGTAGTGCAGCCAGCAATTTGCAAGTGCTAGGTTTAAGGCAGCAGACAGGGTAGGTCTGATAAGTGCAAGAAGAAAAAGGGGGGGCTGTATGGGTACAGATACAGACCCCAGTGCAAGGGGTGGCCAGGAGGCAGTGCAGGAGAGTGGCAGGGTGAGCAGGTACCTGGGCCTGGAGGACAGAGGGTGGCCAGGTGCACGGTGCCAAGAGAGAACAGATCAGCAGGGGAGAGGGGGAGCAAAGGCAGAAGAAAAGAGGAAGGTCTTGAGGTGCTTCCAGAACCGGAGATGGTTCTCCTCAAGTTTTAAAGTGGCAGGGAGGCTGTTCCAGAGGGAGGCCCCAGCTGAAGACAGATCTACCCCCAGCTCGTTTCTTTGAAAAACGACTGACCCTGAAGGAGTTGGAGGTAGAGGAGCGAAGAGCTCGAGAGGGGAGGTATTTGCGGAGGGATAGCTGAAGGTATTTTGGACCGAGACCCCAGAAATCCTTGTGGACAATGAGGGTTTTGAATTTAATTCTTGCATCCACTGGGAGCCAATGGAGAGATTTCAGAGCTGGAGAGATACGATCCCAGGGCTCGAGACCAAGGACAAGCCTCGCAGTCCTGTTCTGGATTAGTTGCAGAGGGCGGAGAGTAGAGGCAGGTAGATTTAGAAAGAGGCTGTTACACTAGTCCAAGCTAGAGAGAACCAGAGCTTGGGATACCATGAGCTTCTGGGGGAAGGAGAGGAAAGGCAGAGTACCTCTGGAGGAGGTGCAGTAGAAAATGTGACTTTTTAGAGACCTCAGATGTAGGCGGAGAAGGAAAGGGTGGAGTCAAAGATGACCCCAAGGTTCTTAGACTCGCAGGTGGGGGTAGGAGGAGGGCCAAGGGAGGCCGGCCAGAGAGTGAGGGGAAAGGATGGTGAAGGTGTGCCGATGAGGAGGATCTCCGTCTTGCTGGCATTCAGATAAAGATCATTGGCGGCACACCAATCTTGAATGACAGTTAGGCAATCAGAGATGAGAGAGGGAGAGGAGGTGGCAGAGGGCAGCCTAAAAATGAGTCGAGTGTCGTCAGCGTAGCACTGGACATTTGAGCAGAAAGTGGCAATGCAGTGGGCGAGAGCTGCCAGGTATTGGTTGAAAAGCCAGGGCGAGAGGTTAGACCACTGGGGAACACCACAGGGAGAGAGGAAGATAGATGAAAGGAAGGATGCAAGTTGGACCTGGGAGGTTCGATCTGAGAGGACGCAAGTTGGACCTGGGAGGTTCGATCTGAGAGGAAAGAGGTCAGCCAGGCCAGAGCCTGATCAGTGATACCCAGGTTTTCACAGAGACAGTTGAGCAGGATGGTATGGTTGACCATGTCGAAGGCAAAAGAGAGATGGAGGAGGATGAGGACAGAGGGAATGTTGGAGTCAAGGTTGGAAAGCAGATCTTCACGGATGTTCAGGAGAGCAGTTTCCGTGCTTCTGGCAGCTCTGAAGCCAGACTGGTGGTCATGGAGACAGCCAACAGAATTGGAATGAAGGTTAAGCAGAGAGATGGACAACTTTTCCAGGAGTTTGCCCAGAAATGGAGTAATGGAAATTGGGCGATAGTTAGCCGGACAAGAAGGATCAGCTGTGGGTTTCTTGAGAAGAGGGTGCACAAAGGAGTGAATCTTTCTTTACTTCTATGAATGTGAGGGGATTTCCATCTTTGTATATGTCCCTGGGTTGCAGGATCCCAAGTGATTCCCATTGTGTAAAGATTCCTTTTGCCTTTCCTGGGCAGAATTCTAGATTCTGTAACACCGGTGATAAGGGCCCAAGTCCTGTTTTAACCCCTAATTGTGCGCAAGCTTTGTCCCAGGTAATAAGAGTAGACCGGGTGGAATCTAGCAAGAGGGCCCTGGCAGATTTAGGTAGGAATGGCAGATGGGCTAGAGGGAAGCCAGTGCTGCCTTGCTCTATTATCTTCCATTTCGGGCGCCGGTCATCTAGCGCCCCTTCCAACATTGGTGCAAACTGTGCTGCTCGGAAGCAACGCTGTATCGACGGGACACCCATTCCCCCCGTCCCCTTCGATCTCAGGAGTATGTGGCGCGAAATTTCTTTTTCCAAACTAATTGGCCTATTGTTTTATTTAAGTCTAGAAGGTCTCTTTCGGACACAAGGGGCCTCATTACAAGTCCGGCGGTAGATGTGCCAGTAAATCATGCAGGCTGCCGGCGGACTTGCGATTTTTACCGGTGTCTGGCTTGCCAGAAACACCAGGGGATTACAACCCTGGTGTTCCTGGAAGTCAGGCACCGGTAAATTGCTACTCCCCATTCCCATTGAGTCCGTTAAGAACGGTGCCGGGTTTCCCAAAAAGTCTGCAGGCAGGTGCCATCCCGCCTGCCAGGTCTGACCTGGCGGGCGGTACGGCACCCACCCCCAGACTTGTGGGGTGCCGGTCCGGTAACAACTGTGCCGGTAGGCTTACTGGCACCATTGTTACTGGACCGGCACACTCGTAATGAGGCCCAAAGATTGGCAATGCCAGGAAGGCAAACAGGAGTCTAGGTAGAATTGATATTTTAATTGCACCAACCCTACCCAGTCATGACATTTCTTGGATTTCCCAGAGTTTTAAGGTGGCCTTAGTTTCCTTCCACAGGTTGGAGAGTTTGGCTCCCATAAGAGTTGTATACGGTTTAGTAATGTGCACCTCTAGGTATATGATCTCATTATCCGCCCACTTGAAAGGAAGATTCTGATGATTAATGCTGAAACCAGATACCATGAAGAATCTTTCAAGGAGATCTAGTAAAGGCGGGATCGACAGAGGTGTTTGGAGGAAGCAGATGATATTGTTGGCGTACAGCGCCACTTTATGTGTGTTACCGTATGTGTGGATTTCTCTATCTTTTGTGTTAGGGGTTCTGAAGTCAGTGTGACAATTAGGGGAGGCAACGGCATCCTTACCTCGTGCCCCTAACCAGAGGGAGTGAAGCTGTCCTGGCATCATTAACCGATTATGGTGGATGGTATTTGAAAGTTGGCCAGTATTAGTTTGTTAAAGACCGGGTCAAACCCATAATCTGGCAATAGTGCTTGATGGACATGCTATGAAATGCTTGATGGACGTCTATGGAAAGAAATGACAACTCCCCCTGATGTTTTGGGGCCATCGCTATTAAATCAACCACCCTCCGAATGTTGTCATGAGCCCCACTATTTTTAATGAACCCTGTTTGGTCTTCGTTGATTAGGTGAGGAAGAACCTCTCCCAGCCTTGTGACTAGGATTTTATTATAGAGTTTGGCGCTGGTATTCAGGAGGGCTATGGGGCAAGTAGGAAGTGCAGATCTCGGGGTCTTTTTCCGGTTTCAAAAGTAGGGTGGTTGTAGATTCTGCCATAGATTCCGTTACTTTCCCCAATTTTGAGAAGGAATTAAATAGAGTGTTGAGTTGTGGGATTAGGGGGGCCTGAAAATGCTTTGTAAAATTTGTTGGTAAACCCATCTGGACCGTGGGCCTTTGCCACTGTAAGGGAACGTATGGCTTGGGCTAACTCTTGGGCAGATATAGGGTTCTTTAGTGCTCCCCTCATACTGTCAGGGATTCGGGGGAGTTGCGCTTGTTCAATAAATTCCTGGGTATGGATAGGGTTTCTCTGATGTGTGGGGTGGAGACCTTACGAAAGAAGTCGTCCATGACCTTCAGCTTCCCTGATCACTCACTTCCCATCCTCACCCCTGAAGGCACCGATATAATTACGAGTTGCCACTTTCTGCTAACTTCTTTTTCGCCTTGTTGCCCCTAGAATAAAAGTATTGTTTTGTTCTAAGTAGGGACTGTGCTGCCTTCCCCATCATAGGGGGTTCCAGGGCTTGTCTAGCTATTTAGAGGTCCCGTAATGAGCACCTGTTCCCTTTTCTTGCATGCACCCACTCCTTCTCCTGTACTAGTCCCTCCAGCCCTAGATCTCCGCCACCATCGGTTCCATGGCCTCACACGCTGGGTGGCTGATGCTTGCCATTTTATGACACGTTATGCTGCCATAAATTATGCGAGGGACAAAGAATCTGCAAACTGCGCCGCCATTAATCTTCTAGGGGGCGAGGGAGAAGACGGCTTAGGCGACCATTACCTCTGTGCCCCCTGGTGGTCTTCCAGTAAAGGTTTTTGAGTTCACTACAAGGATAAGAATCATATCCTCAAGTGGTAGGCAGACTGCATACTCCTGAACGCTTAGCACCGCAGTGCCTCCGATTTTATATTTCTTTTTTACTGTAATATAATTTGATGGTGCTCAGATATCAGGGTTCTCTGTAAAGTCACAATTATTTCCTCCTCTGTAGTGTCACCGTGGGCCACTTCCTATATTGCACAGGCCATTGGATCGGCACCACCCGCTGCGTTAGCTCCAGGCTGCAAAGCTGGTTATAATTGCTGCAGCCTCTGCCATCCTTTGTGTTCTTACGGGGTTCTTCCTCATAGTTTTATCCCCCAATGTTTGTGTGCAGCCTCCTTTGCCCACCAGTTTCAGTCTCACCACGGCCCCCTGGCTGGAGTGTCGCGGTCTGTCCTAACCTGCCTCCCGTTGCTCTGCAGGGCTGCTCAGCAGTTTGCAGCCAGCGATTTCATCGCTGGCAGGGCCGGCAGTGCTCTGCCTGGCTGTATCCTCCAGGCTTAGTCCAGTAATCTGTTTCCCCTCTTGGGCTGAGTGGGCCTCATCTTCCTCCAGCCGGTGCTGGTCCGGTCACGGTAGCCCAGCGAGGGCGTTGCATGCTGAAACCTGCCTCTCACTGCCACACCAGGCCGCCCACCGCACTACCTCCAATGGCACTTCTGTTTCAGTGGCCGACGGTGCCTTCCTAGCGAACGTTTCCTGGCCTTTGAGCCACTCCGCCGCCACCAGCACTTCGATTGCAAATGTTCCCGCTATCTATTCAGGCTGAAATTTGCTCCAGCTGCTCTGCATCCGTTGCAAGCCAAATGCCACAAAATTTCAGGGTTATTCGCTTACGGGAACCTCAGGATGTTTCCTCTGTTGTTTCCAGCTCCTGCTATGCCGCTCAGGATCAGTCCGCAGTCGCTAACTCTTTGACCCTCGCATCAGTCCGCGTCAGCCATCTTGGGTCACTCGCTACGTCCGCACCCAGCAGCTGCTGTTCAGGGTTTCTTAAGATCTAACCCTTCTTCTCGTACACCAATGTTCCGCTGCGGTGCCCGAGGTGTTCACACACCTCTTGCACTGTATCAGCACCCTCTACATGCTGTTTCAGCAGGATTATTGCAGGATCTCTGCAGCCTAAATCGGGCGCTCTGGCGCTTCACTACTCCGTTCATGGCTCACCTGTCACAGCCCCCAATTAGGCTTTGTTAAAATGCAACTAGCAATCTATAAATCTTTCTAAAATTTAATTTTAATGTTCTTCTGTTTCCCATAATGCACGTTTCAGTTGCTGCTCGTTTTAGGCATTCCCAAGGACAATGTGTTTGATGGAGTCTACCATTTTATAATGTGCCATAAATTGTCAAGATGCAGTTATTTCAGGTTTGATAATCTTAATCTGCCTTTGCCAGTGACTAGCGATCTATGAATCTTTAAATAGTGCAGCACTTAGTCAAATATAATTGCAACCATGTTGCATTTACCACACAGTAGCGTCACTGCATATTATCAGCACTTTCCCCACAGGCTAATTGGCTCCATCTTGGAATCAAAAAATAAATAGAAGATTTTAAAAAGATTGTTTGTAATGGCTTCGGCCATCTTAAAATCTTTGCGTTTATCATCACGATATTTTTAAGATACAACAGTTTCAGCCTTAATTCAAATTCCAATTTTTTGAAGATGTGGTCTGAAGTGAAACAAGATCAGTTTACCTTTTGGATTATTTCTGGATTTAGACCGCATCTGAGCCCATTGATCTCTCTTGGGTCCTTCCTATCTTCTATCTCCCACTCTACCTGTGGAGTTCCCCAGCGGTCTAACCTCTCACCCTGGCTTTTCAACCAATACCTGGCAACTCTCACTTACTGCATTTCCATTTTCTGCTCAAATTTCCAATGCTGCGCTGATGCCACCCAACTCATTTTCAGGCTTCCTTCAGCCACCTCCTCTCCTTCCATCATCTCGGACTGCCTAATCGCCATTCAAAATTGGTGTGCCGCCAATGATCCTTGTTTAAATGCCAACAAGACTGAGATCCATCTTTTCCCCTCACTCTCTGACCGGCCTCCCTTGGCCATCCTCCTGCCCCCACCTGCAAGGCCAAGAACCCCAGAGTCATATTTGACTCCACACTTTCCTTCTCCGCACACATCTCCGACGTCTCTAAAAAGTCAAACTTCTTACTGCACCTCCTTAGTGGTACTCTTCCCTTCCTTCCCTCAGAAGCGTACTGTCTCGGATGCTCTGAAGAGCCCCTCTTCTCTCCTGCTGATCTGCTTTCTCTCTCTCGGCACTGTGCACCTGCCCACCCTCTGTCCTTCGGGCCCAGGTACTTGCTGACCCTGCCACCCTCCTGCACTGCCTCCGGGTCACCCCTTGCACTGGGGCCTGTATCTGTAACCATACAGGCCCCCACCCACTCCTCTTCTGCACTTATTAGATGCACCCTATCCGACTAACCTAGCACTTCGCCACTTACCGGCTGCACTACCACTGTTTATCACCTTTATTTATTTATTTGACTTATTATTTATTCTGCTCTCTATGCTCCGCACTTTCCTATGTCTCCCCCCTTCCATGCACTTCCCCCCTTTTTCCCTTCCCCATGCATATAAATAAAATATCATATCTTTGTGTTTATGGAGTGCAAAACGCGTAAATGAGGGTAACTATTATAAATTCAGTGCCCATTGTTGCTTTGATTCAGACACTGTAATTACACAATGCGAAAACTCAAATTATTATACAACACATTTACAAATCCACCCTAAAATTAAATTCAATTAAAAATAAAAATAAAGAGAAATCAGACAAATGTCCATGATCCATTCTAATCTCGGGGCTAAAAAACTGAGAATCTTACAAAAAGAAGATCAGTTCTTTCATTGCTCAACCCACACAAGGTGTTATTTATTTAAACAATTTTATGGCGCCTACGCACAGGTGTTTCCAGGCACCACAAGACAAGGTGGAGGAGGGGTGAAGGTGGGAATTGGGAATAAAAAAACTATAACAAAAACTGTTATATTGGCCTTGTGACAATCCTACCATGCAAGTGAATGACAAGGTGGTAAGTGCAAGGGGGAAGGGTAGAGGGAGGAGTGGGGTACCCCCCAAGAGTGGGGGTGGGCAAGTGCTGGGCATGCCGAGGCAGCAAGTGCCAGGAGAGGAGGAGGAAAGGTCGAGTGCAGTGGACAGAGAGGACCAAGTTGGGCTAGTCCAGGGAAGAGAGCTTGAGGGCAAGTGCCGGCAAAGGATGCTGGCCCCTGTTTGCCTCTAAAAGGGACCAGGCCCCAGTCACAGCAGCAGATGGAGAGTTGGCAAGAGTGGAAAGGAAGAAGAGAAAAGGAAAGTCTTGAGAAGGCTAGCAGGAGATATATGCCAGGGAGTGGAGGTGGAGCGGCAATTTGGACTGTTCGATGTCAACCCACCTAAGGAGGGCCTTAGGAGGGAGTCAAGCTCAGAAGCGCAATATTTGCGCTGCCGCAGAGCATTTGCACACATTCGGGACCCCATTCCACCCAACCTGGCACTTCCCATCATTACCTTTTTGGGTATCCTGGCTTGCTTACCCTGCCATATAAGCCTAAATTTGTGTTGCAACCGGGAGAGGGGTTTCTGTGGGATTTCCACTGGTAAAGTTGGGGGAGAAGATTAATTTTACTGGCTCCCATCAGTGAAATCTCCTGGGATGACCACCTTTCTAGGTCCGCTTCCAGTCCCACTAGAAATTTATTTGTATAACGGGTTAAAATGATCCACTATACAGCACATTTTCTGTGGAAAAAAGGGGCACAGAGCCAAACAGCTTGCAGTCAGTTATGTAGGGCAACTTGTGAAAAGAAATCCAATAGATGAAAGTCATCATAGGAGCATTTCCCAACAGATTTACAAGATGCCTTTCCCACACAATATAAAATGTTCATCCTGGCTGTGGTGAAAGTGAACCCCCACCTTACAGGAGCCGCCCTTAAATATTTTGGGGTACCCCCTGATCACGCGCAAACCAGAGTAAATGCACCCCTCTAGGGAATTAAGGCCACAAGTCTATTTTGCAAGAGATGATACATTTGAATCCTTACAAAGATGAGGAGGGGGGGGGGGGGGGGAATGGCAGAGGAATCTGCCATTCCGACCAGCATTCTGTCTTCCATGGCTGGCTCCTAGGTCCTGAAGATTGGTGCTGGGCATGGGGCTTAAATACTCTTGACTTGGTTACTGGATACCGGCATAGCTCATCCAAAACTTTTCTCCTTGCCAAACAAGGGATGCTGTAGTCTCCAGTGTTGCATGGCAGGTTTACATTCAGACCAACCTACTTTAACATAGTGCTGCATCTGCAGGAATACATTGTGCTCTTACTTAATATCATTTGCTGTGTTATAAACATTCATACATAAACACATCTTCCCGACATTCTCTCAACTCTTCATTTAATTAAATTATATTTTATCTGGTCCAGTAATTTCTACAGAAAACCCTGTTTTCCCCATAGTGTTCTGTATGTCATGCTGAATCTTTTTTAGTCTCCATTGGCTTGTGATGGACAGGAACAGCTGCCGAGTTACCTCGTGCTTTCTGCTAGAGCTAGCCGGGCACCACGCAATGCATGTAGTCTATTTTTAGCACAAGCTGCATTCCTTCTGGCAGAGAGCCTTCTTTGAGATTTGATTTTAAAACTACACAGAATAACATTTACACAGGTTTTCAACAAATGGTTATTTGCACCTTATATTTTAAATACTAGCCATCTTTATTTAGTGACTGGGCACACCTGTGCGTGATTATTTTTGCATGAAAAAAGCCTTCTCAGTGCTATAGTTCTTAGAGAAGTCTTGCCTCATTGTAAAGCGCTTGAGGGGTGCAGGAAGGCACTAGCCAAAGTGCTAGCTCCTCCGCAACAGCGGTCATACATGTCCATGCAGGGAGCACCAATATTGGCCGGTATTCCCTTGCGCATAATTTTGTATTGGGATTTTGTCATGACGCTTGCCCCAGGTCAAAGGCCTTAAAACCTCATCCAAGACTCTCTTGGAGTCAGTCCTGGTGCCTTTGGCGCCAGGCTCATAACCATCATGAAGACCAACATTAAAATGGGACTATTTAATGGGGGGGTGGTTGGGGGGCACGGGGGGGTTCAGCCAACATGGAGGCACACACATAGCTCATTTACAAGGAACTGAGCTATGTGGTCTAGTCTTTTGGGTGTGGCAGGCCAGGGGCTTACTTTACCTGGACTACTTTGGGTGTGGCAGGCCGTGGACTATTTTACCTGGACTGCTTTACCTGAGACTATTTAAACAGCACCCAAACAGCAGAACATGCTTTGCGTTATTCTGCTGTGGGCAGCGTAACGCTCACTGTGTCCAGTTCTTTGATGCCAGTTTACCTGAACCCAAGGACCTGCAGAGAGAGAAAGAGCACTACGAAACTTACCTGGAACAGTATCCTGTCTTCAATCCATCGCTGACTTCATTTACACTCACCTGAAGGTACGAACTCCATCATCCGGCACCACATACATCCTGGAATACCATAACCTGGAAAGAGGAGAAAGAAAGACAGCATTAGTAAGAGTTTACTCACGTTTCCTCCCGAATGAAGAAAGCCACACAATTCTTACCTGGGTAGTCATCTCCTGGTCAGTATCACTGCTGGAACATTACGGCGCTCGGCAAGAAACATCGCAACCTGCAAGCAGAGAAAAGACACAGGTTAGCAATATAAAAGGCAAAACAGCACCCCGCATCACTCACCAGATTGCATTGCGCACACCGCGCTTTCGCCTACCGGCCCATGCTCATCTTCAAACTGCATGACAGCACCAAAATACCTTTCCATATCTAAAAGGAAAGAAGCAACACAATATTATTCGAACTAAGAGGAACATAAGAACTACATATAAAGACTGTAAAGCAGCAAACCTACAGAGTCGCAGCAGGCCTGGCTTCCCACAAGGGGGGCTTGCACCAGTGAAGTAACTTGGTCGCTGCTCGCCCGCACCACTGCCACGAAGAGCAGGAGGGAGAATCCACCATTTACAATATTAAGGTGAAGAGAAGGCCCAAGGGGGAGGAAGGAGTTGAGGCCAAGGGAGGTGGGAAAACAAAGACAATCTGGTATTGAATCCAGCTCTCCTATATTGCAGACCCATCTTTAACTCGAGGCCTTACCAAGGGACCGGGAGAGGGTTTGAGAGTGCAAATCATCCAACCAGGGCCGGGTGGCGTCCCTGTGGATACCAGGTGAGCGTAACAGATTTATACAGCATTTATAATGCTGTCAATCCCTTAAAAGAACATACCACTGTTGAATTGGCCATAAAAAAGGCCAAGGTTTCAGCATCACAGCAAGCCATTAATAACAATTACTGTGCTTGCTTTGTCATGTCTAGCAAAAAATGACATGCCATAGTAAGAATTCATAACTAGGCTGAATGCAGCAACATATGCCCATCAAGCCACGTAGTATCAGGCATCCCAAAAACATGCCATAGTAAGAAAACATGTTCTTGCTGGATCTGTGCATTGCATGTATCCAGAAAGAACAGGTTTGCTTACCTCGCTATAACCCTGTACCAATGCTCCCTCGTAGCTATCGCCTTTACAGACACGCACAAATCTCTTACTCATTAACATGGCACCGGCCAGAACACACCCAGGTACACATTCATAAACACAAATTCATATTCCGATAGACACATATCCATAAAAACACACATGCATCCATATAAACATTAATACACACACATACAAGCCATATATATATATATATATTTAAACAACACAAGCCATCACGCACGTATACAGCTTATTTTAATCATTAATATGGCATCCACCAGAACACTTACTCACACAGACACAGGACATTCTGGGCGTGATTGCAATCTACATGTAAAATAAGAAAAGTGGCTTTCCATCATGGCATGACCAATACTTATTTTATTTCACATGGTTCGCAAAATCAGGCACTTCTACACACACACCATTCACATACCCATACAGCTGCTTACAATCATTCACTCTGCGCCCACCAGAGACACAGACGCACGATCACTTACACGCACCCATTAAAATTTAAAATCTCGCTCACGCATACACTTCATTTTTTTTTTAAATTGGCTGCAGCAGTAATCTTCTCTTGGTCTTCCCTCTCCCTCCAGACGTCATCACACTGGGGGAAGAGGGTCAGGAAATGGCATTCACCCATTCTACTGTCTACTCTTGCATCAGGCAGAGGGAAGTGTTAGCATTCTGCCCCCAGCAGAGGGAGGGGCCAAGAGCCCTTCAGGATGACTCATGCACCAGATTTTCGAGCATACTAGAAGGATCCTGAAAGGTGGGACGTCACCGGGGTCTCCCCAATTCCTTTCATAGAGCTCTGCATGGGTGTTTTATTTGCTGGGTTTCACCCATCTACAGTGCTGTGCATGGCATAAGGGACACCACCAGTCTTTGCATCTGTAACAAACAAACTTAAATGTAGTATTAGCAAAGAATCTAAAAACATTTGCATTATATAAAATCACTTGTTCCATAACGCAAATAAGTTTTTTGCTGGTTTTCTAAGGGGGCCCTAGAGGGTAAAAGAAAATTAAAGGAGGGGCACCACACTAGCATCCTCTATGGGGAAGCCCCAACAGCTGCCTACGTATAATTCTTACATATACAACAAATGACCCGTTATTGTGAATGCATCCTTTAATCAAACATTTCTTCCCAAATAAATCCACATGATATTCTTGATTTAAATTGTTACATATCCCACACTTAAAAAATAAAAACCTTTAGGTTGTACTTTCAACCAGGTTTCTTTTGAATTAACACAAATGACTTGGTGACAATCTCTTGTCAATGTTTTTTTGTGAACATTCTTTGGACCATCGTCCAGAAATGTATTTCTATCTTATCTGATTGGAATACATACCCATATGTTCTCAACCATTTGACGATCAAGCTGCAATGTGCACTGTATCTTGTAATGAAGCGAACACGTTTCAACATTGGTTTCCTTACTTTAGGTATAAATAAGTTGGATCCATTTCTGGTTCTTAACTTAATTGTCTCCCTACTGTAACCTCTTTCCAGGAACCTCTCAGCAACAATCGAGCTCTCATTTTCAAAATCTTCAACCAAAACTACTAATTATTTTAGCTCTAGTCTACTCTCTTGTTGGGATTTTCTTAATGTTGGATGTTTGTGGCGGCCTTTTTTGTGCAACGTAATGTTTACTTCAATACTTTTTCAAAATCTCATTTCAACTTGGCTATTCCAGGTAAAGATATACACATCCAAGACTCCAACATCAGTTCTACTGTATGTGATGTTGGATTCAATTCCAAAATCATTTACTTTTAAGCACAAATACATGGTCATAGTCTTCGCCACTGTTCCAAAACATCAGTCGATCTATAAATAAAAGCCAGATAACAATCATATATCCCTGTGTATAGGCAGGGCATGCATTTCCTTCACTTGCCACACTTTCTTTAAAACAAAAAAGATTTGCTGTTTAAAGCCACATACAATATTTTCACTGTAAAAAGATGCCGATGTATTGCTGTGATGAGTGATATTTAGCTAATTCATGATCTAAGCATGTTCTATTATACACATTATCTGTGTATAATTAGCAGCTTGGGCATGCTTGGATAAGATCTGCCAATTGTTCATATCATCAACTGCCTCATCAGGATTTGGATTCTCAGGCCCTTTGGAACCCTACTAGGTTTCAAATATTGTTTCAATTAAACCCCCCCCCCCCACATTCAATAACCTTTCTAATTTGATGCATTTCTCTCTCAGCATCCAACTATAGGTGTAGGGCGAAAAACATGTGCTGTGCTGCCTCTGACACAAATAATGCTTTACTACACTCATCTCGTCCCACTCTACATATGGTAATTTCCTAACATTCACCTGCTGAGGGTCTGAATTAAAAACTGTTCCAAAATAAATTGTAGGGCATGCATCTATGAACCTCAAATGCTTACCATGAGGTGATCTACAAATGTGTGCTCTCTACCGATGCTGCAAGTTGAGTGCTTTATGCCTCACCTGTGGGCGCTTGAAACATTTTAAACAAAATGCCATCCCCAGTGCAGGGATACTATATTCAGGTGTTACAAGAAAACTCGATTTACTAAATATACACCTCAAATTAATGTGATGTGATAGGTAAAGATCGCAGTCACAGTTCTAAATTAGTAATCAATATCAGTTCACCTTATACACTAATATTTGTAGTAAATTGACAGTCAATTATAAACCAAATTTCAGTCAACATATGTGGATTCAATGTCCCCAAATCTTCCTCAGGGTCTGTAAATTGGAAAACAGGAAATCACAGTCCTCTGTCTTGAAAATATAGTATCTGTGTAACTAAGCAATGAATCTTTAATATACATAAGCATAAATATTCTTTCAAGTACAAACAGCAGATCCATTAATATCCTTTATATAATGCACGTTTTTGTTTAGTTCTTCAATCTTCTAGTTGGTGGTTTTAACATTAAAACCTGTATTTGCACCTCCAAAAACCAACAATGGGCACTCTAAATACGATTCAGGATCCTGGTTACACATACATGACAATTGATCCACAACTGAAACCACTATGTAAGCCACATAGATATTTGGTTACCTTGATTGTAGATCAAAAACTGGATACAATATCTTAACGGACTAGGTTTTCTACTTCAGTTTAATATTGATCAATTCATTCTCCTGAAAGATATGTCTAATATATAACTATGATTTAGCTATGTTAAAAGGTATTTGTACTGCGCACCGTCACCAACGGAATTATAAAAGGGTTTGTCTTAATCTGGCTTTGTTACGGTGTGACTAGCAATCTATAGGACTTTCGGAAACGTAACACTTAATATTTTAATGTTCATCCATTTACTGTACTACGCGGTACAAAGGCTGTTTGTTTTAGGGATTCCCTAGACTAACTTACTAGCGTCATCTGAGAATGAACATAAATAGAAAAGGGAAGATAAAGAAAGGGCTATGTTTATGATGGAGTCTGCCATCTCACAATGTGGCAGTTATATTGTCAAGATGGTTATTTCAGGCTCGATAGTGTTAATCTGCATTTGCTGGTGACTAACAATCTATAAATCATTATATATGTAGCTAATTAATGAATCTTGAATTCCCATTAAGCATAAATATTCTTTGAAGTGCAAACATATCTTACTATGCTATATAATGTACCCAGTCTTTGTTCGTGCCAGGCCTTTTTACACATGAAAATATTGTAAACACAACAGCTTTATTATTTTCCTGGGTACATTTACTCACAAGTTTAGAGCAGAGGGTGGTGCAAAGGTCAAGTTACTAGATAAAAACAGAATGCTGCTTTTGATTTTTATCTACATGGATGTAATTGCAAGCCATGGAGAAATGCCTCAGAAACAATGTATTTCTCTGAAGCCTTTAAAAAAAAAAAATAAACTTCACACTCTGATAAAGGGAATGGTTTATTTCCAATCAGCTTCTGCTGTGTTGCATGTAGATGCTCATGGAGCAAACAGAAGCACTGTGCATATTTATTTTCCTAGCATTATAGGATTTCACAATTAATAAGATGGAAAACTGAGTTGCAATTGAGATGTAATCATTTGTAACAAATTATGTTTTTTCCCCCCAGTGAAAGCAAACAGTATTGCATAATTGTATTTTTCAGAGTTCCTGTGCTGTGCGCATAATCATGCAGAGGCAGATCATTTTTACACTTATAATTTAATTGATACTCCAATTATAAAAGAAACTGTAAAATGAGGAGTATGTACGGTCTAGTTTATATCCATTCAACCTTGCAGTCAATGGGGTACATTACTATAAATGGTCAGTGGCAGCAGAAAGGGCAAGAGATTGTTAGCCTTTGAAATCTTCAAGACTACAATTAAAACATCCAAAACTTGACTCTCCAGGAAGTGATAGCGCAGTTCAAAAACAAACAAACGAAAGTTGCATTTGTAATTGAAATAGAAACTCAGCAAAACCGGTCCCTGTGATAATCCAGATAGGCATTTAACTTTATCTAGCACTTCATACATGGTTCGCCCAACATCTTGGTATTGTGATTATAATACCTCAGTCAATACGGAGTTTATCAACCTCTGAAGGCTGCTGGCCAATAAAATAGCTCAGCCGGTTACATTGCAGGTTCGAATCCCGGCAAGGCCAACTCAGTCTTTCCTACTTGCAAGGTCGATAAAGGAGTACCAATTTCAGTTTGGTGATAACTGTGATAAATATGTTCTATGTACATCGCTTTGCCAAAAGCGCTATATAAATAACCATTTGACCATGAGATTAGATATAGAATTTAGCATGGAGTCCTAGCCTCTCTGCCCTGTTGCATCATAACATTGGCATACCATTAGGTAGTAATCGCTCCAGGAAATGAGGACTCATTAAAACATCAAAAGACAATTCTGCTATCGAACCTCAAAACACACAATACAATTCAGGTTTGCTTTACTGTGTAATTGGCTAGGTTTTTGTGCTTTCAACATTTAAATATATACAGGAGAGATCAAATGACCAGACCGTAGAGAAACAATGAAAGGTGTATTCCGTCACAATACAGAAAGCTGGCGTATGGTAATTATTTCCATAAAGTATTTGCACACGTCGGCTGGATGGCACATACATTTTACTCTCTTAAAATCACATTTACTCTCAAAGTTTAAAAATAGGGAGTAAAATACTCCCACCTCAAAATCTTATCTGGAGCACTGAATGTACCTATTGTTGCACTGTTTTAGTCTGTTTTAACCATGCACAAACAAGTTTCTATGTACGTTACAAATACATGACAATTCTTTCACAACCGGAACCACTGTAACCCATATAGATAATATTTGGTTACCTTGATTGTATATGGTTTTCACAAGAAAACTGGACAAAAACATAACGGATGTTTTCCGCTTCACCCCTTACGGACAAACCTTTTATATGTGAAAAGGCAATGATTGAGCAACTTTCTCATTAGGGCTACTAATCTGGTCATATCATGTAATATTTGGGATTAATTTAGGAATAGAAAACTTCAAATGCCAAGTAGCACAGTATGCAGCACAACGTTACTAATGATCAACAGAATGATGCCAACATTTTGTGAACATAATATCACAGATCGGCTACACTGAAACTCCCAGTTCAAAATTATTTCAACTTAATCTTGCATCATCAGAGGAACTTTGCAGGTGGTCAAAAAAGTGGAAATAACATATCTTAAGGGTCTGTCCATCGTTATGTAATTTCTGGTATGGAATGCGTCAGTAATACTGGACTGACTTGTTGCAAGCCTTCCAAAATTATCCAGTTATGATCTTTCATACATTAAAGTATTCTTAAGTATTATTCAAGGAGTATCATTAACACCTTTGCCGCAGTGGGACATGGTGGGGAAGCGAAACTCCCCTGTTAAGGTATAAAATCAGCGGCATCACGATTTGCGATATACAACACCATCGAGTTGCTTTTTTATTTATTTTGTAATGTCACACTAACTGAAAATTGATTTTTGGAGTGAGCGTGAAGCTCCAGCACTGCTAAATGTATGGAAGGTGTTCAGAGCATGTGCTGCATGAAGCGCGCAGGTGAAACAGAGGCCCCTGGGATGTGATGAAACATTGGATCAGTGCATGACCTAGGCCCGTGCACCATACCCCACGTGCTGCTGCCAGTAGAACCCACGTGCAAGGGAGTGGATGGGAAAAGCAGGCAGTTATGGCACATGCTCCCGACGTGGACTAGGTTAGAGCACAGGCATCAGCGCTGATTTGCTCAGTATCTATCTGCAGAAGAACAGTCACTTGCTGCTGACTGGGAGAGACCCATTTGATGAAACCTGTGTTTGTTTATTCATGCAAACAGTTTTAAGGATTTACGGCCGGGGGCTGGAGTGTGGAGCTGTGTACTTATCACTCCCGAGTTTGAGAGCTTTACAGGGAACATTATACCAAAAGACAACGGCACAGGGCCCGGAAAGAAGACCTGGTGGGCCTTTTGTTAAATACAGGATGACGTTTAGGCGAGTCGTGCAAGGCCTTTGTGCATGTATTGGGGGGGGGTGGGAAGGGGCAATATTGCCTGCTGTTCTTGTGGAAACTTCCAATTTAAATTTTACATTTACAGTCTAGTTTGTGTTGTAATGTGTGCACGCTGTATTAATAAACGCATACTAGACAAAAAAAGTGCTTGACACAGTCGCCTCCTTCAAATATCTTGGTGTATTATTAAATCAACAAAAGGAAGAAACAGCCCGGCTGACTACTCTGGAAGGCAAAATCCAAATGTTGGCACGCCAAGGAGTGATGCTACATAGGCGATGTGGAAAATTTTCTGCGAAACCGATCATAGCGTTTTACTGCCAAAAGGTAATTCCCATCATTACCTATGGGAGCAACGCCATGATCACCGCTACCAACATAAACTGGCAAAAACTTGCATTATTCTGGCGGAAAATCTTACAGCTTCCAACGAACTAGCCTATGACCAGAATACATTTTGGAGGTAGCACTACTAGCTTCAATAGTTTGCTGGAAGCAGTTTGATCTTCTGCGTAAGGTCATAAATGAAGATCCGATTCCAGCGATGCAAATCCTTAAAATAACTCCACAAGCAATGCATAATACCATCTTGAAAGCTTTGCCGACCGAACTGTTTAACCAAACAGCAAAGGAAGACATTACAGATGAAATGCTGATAAATCGATCACAGCGTGCAAAGATCAAGCTACAGCTCAACGATTGCCATTGAGAAGGCATGTTACTCAATGAACCTACAATGCCCAATTGATAACTTCCACACTATTTGGAACGGTTTCCAGACCCAACTATACGAACAGTTCAGGAAAATGTGATTAAATATCCTACCTACCAGACAAAGGCTATCTCAAATTCGATATATACCGAAAGAGGAAAATTTCTGTCGCTTTTGCAAGAATAAAGAGACACCAGAGACTCTTAACCATCTAATTATGTATAATATGTCCTGCACTAGGCGACAAGAGAAACGTCTTTGGAGACCTATTTAAGATTTCCCAACAACAAGAACAAGGCGACTGATGGCTAAAACTCCTTCAAGGACAAAATAACAAGCTGATATACACAGTAGCACAATTTCGAGAGAATATTCTGGCGCTTACCCAAGTTACTTCAAGTGACTTTCTCTTTTTTTCCTCTTCCTTTTCGTTTTTTTGTTGCTTTGTCCTGTAATCTTCAATTTGTAAATAATGAGAAACGTCTCATACAATCTAAACAAAAAGTTACTATATCATTTTAATTTAAATAAATAAAAAAAATGCTTCCTTGATCATGCCTGTGTCATACACCTGCATCTCCTCTTCAGACTTCCTCCAGTGATTCTGCCTCCACTTTCCACCTCCTGCTACTGTGGGCCCCAAGCTATCATACGCTCTGGGATTTGTGCCTCATTTCTCTGACCTTCTCCAATCTCAATCTTCTCACCATCGCTGTATCTTTCAAACCTTATCCCGTCTCCTCTCTCCTTCAACCCCTGATCCCTCCATCGCCTTTTTTCTGCTTCTGAACTTGCCTCCTTCTCCAACAAAGTCCTCAATCTTCGCCAAACTATTCTTTCCTTCTTACACCCCTCCTCCTAGTCTTCATTTCTTCCAGTCACTCAATCTAAAGTTACCCTACTACTCTCCAAAACTCATCCTACTGCTTCTCCTTCTGACCCCATTCCTAAAGTCTACCCCCTCCTCATACCCTATCTCACCTCTTTCTTCAATACCTTTCTTTCTTCAATGCCTGCCTCATGTCTTCCACTTTTCCAGCTCCTTTCAAGCATGCAACTATTATTCCTACACTCAAAAAACCTTCAGCTAACCCCAACCTTGCCTCCAACTATCATCCCATCTCTCCTACCCTTTCTCTCTAAACTTCTCGAACGCATTGTCTACTCTCAACTTTCCTCTTTCGTCTCCAACCACTCTCTCCTGCCTGCCACTCAATCTGGTTTCCGCCCTCTACACTCCACAGAAACTGCCCTTACCTCTGTTCTCAACTCTCTCCTCACACCACACCAAACATTCCACTATTCAACCTCTCTGCTGTTTTTGATACGGTGGACCATTCTCTTCTACTTAATTCCCTCTCCTCATTTGGCATCAAAAACTGTCCTTCGTTGGTTCTCTTCTCTTGGGGCAGCTCCACCTCTCCCACACTTCCTCTCAACCATGGCGTTCCAAGGTTCTGTCCTTGGTCCCTTTCTCTTTTCGCTCTACACCTCCTTCTTAGCCCCCATAATTTCCTCCTTCGGAGTCTCACATAATTTCTATGCGGACAATACCAAACTCCATCTCCTCCTTCTCTCCCGACATCCATGAGAAGCTTTCTTCTTGCCTCTCTGCTATTAAAACTTATATGTCCTCTCACTTCCTTACTCTCAATACCGATAAAACGGAAGTCCTTTTCTTTCCAGCATGCACTCTCCCTCCTCCCCCTTACATTCTCTTTCCCCCCTCCAACCTCTCCTTCTCTCGCCATCCGCCTAACCTCGGTCTTTATCTTGACCCTACCTCTCCTTTCTCATCATATTTCTCAATTCGATCCTTCCTAACCTTTCACGCTACCAAACTTTTAATCTCCTCTAGACTCTTCAAATCCCTCCATGGTCTTGCCCCTCCCCCTCTTTCCTCCCTCCTCACTTTCTACACTCCTTGTTCTCTCCGCTCCTCTAATCTCTACCTACTCTCCTATCCACCTCCACCCTGTGTCCCTTCTCGATTTCTGCTCTTTCCAACTCCTTGCCCCTTACCACTGGAACCACCTTCCTATTTCCATCCACTCTGCTTCCTCCTTCACTTACTTTCGTACTTCCCTGAAATCCTATCTTTCATTCACCTCCATAATACCCTGTGCTTCCTTTAACTTTTTAGTATTCTCTCCACCCCCTCCTTTTCCTTTCCTACTTCCCCTCTCTCTCCCTTCTCTCCTGCCTTATGTCCTATACGTTTCTCACCCTCCTCTATCCCTTCCTTCTCCCTACTCCCTCTGCCTCCTCTCACGCTTCATCTCTCTCCTTTCCTCCCACCCACCATTTATTCTCTCTCCTGACCCCTCCCGTCTCTCTTCCCATTCCATAATGTAAATTGTTTTTGTACTGCTTTCTGGTTTAATTCAATTATGTAATACTTGCTGTATATTGTTGGTTCCTCTTGTAAAGCGTTTTGGCTTAAAAAGCTATATAAATTCAATAAAATAAATAACACTTTTCACGTAGTCCATCAAACGAGTGTATGGGGAAAGAGAAGTCAGGTTTGCATATATTCTGGGGTACGGAAATAATTGGGTGTTATATTTGCCCGTTACCCACACAAAAGCAGTGCTCCAGCCAGCCCAAAGCACGCGTCATAGTAAAAGACTGACCCCTCTCCATCAACACCATTTTTTTCAGCACATTTCTCACAAACATATTTTGAAAAATACTGTAACCTTTAAAAGCAGTTCTGAACCTGTACATCTCAGCAATAGTCACTCAAACTGCCGAGCTTTCTGCTCCAGCAACAGGGATATTTTGCATGGTCTCTCTCGTGTGGCATGTAGTCACTGAAAACTAAATATCTCTACACGGGGTAAGGGGCGGCATAATGAGGCTCTACGCAACACTAATTGTGTTCGAGACCCCTCCCTAACCCCAAATTCTTAGGTGTGCGCTTATGGGGCATGCACACCTTCAGAGCCTTCATGAAGAGGACACACTTCAGAGGGAAATGATGTGGTCAAAACGACCCTCAATTAATGTATTTTGTTATTAGCAGGGAGTGTGTGTGAAAGGTTAGGCAATTGGCATTGATAGCAAACCTTTCAAACTGAAAGACTCCACACACATCTCTTCCCTGGCAAATCGGCCTGCTTCCAACACAAAACTCCCCTTTAAAGATTCGTTTTTATCCAGTCTACTTTTATCCAGTCTACTAGCTAGACATGAAAAAAATAAGGTGTGCTTTTTCAGTCAAACGCTCTTAGGGGCAGAATATCAAGAAGCTGGAAGCTTGTGCAAAGATTAACCGTATTATATAATTTATTTTAGTTGCGAGTCTAAGTGGTAAAAGTACAATGTTGAAAATGATTTCAGACTTCTAGTTTTCTATTCAGGCAGGCTGTGGAAAGTAAAAGGTACAGCGATTATTTCAGCGTATCTTTATATATGGATTTATACATGGTCCCGTTGCTTTGTGGCCGACTTCCCCAGACAGCCCCTGTAACATGAGACTATGGTAACAACCTTAAACCAGTTAATCAGCTCCTACTAATAAACTCATCCAGCACAGACAATATCTAGGGACACGGGCGTGTACAGCAAAATGAAATTACACGAAAACACAATTAAGAAGGAAATGACACCTCTGTAGTAGAATTGGTGGGCACTTTACACAAATGTCAGAATCTAGGCGGACGAGCACTCCCGTTCTTTGACGTGGGCAAGTGAATTTTGAGGGGGAAAACATGCAATTACATAAAATAAAACCAGAGCCAAAGAAAGTCAAACAGAAACAGCACAATACCCGAGAACTAGAAAAAGTAAATCGACCCCCATGCCTTCAAAGGAGCAAACAATGTGACCCTCCGAACACAGGCATTGAAGGGAAGAGCTTCTCCAGCAGTCAAACGAAGTAGCACCAAATCCACAGGAGCTACATTCATAACCTCCAGTAGGTGCCCGTGTTTAAATATATCGTGACACTGACAAACAAGTGGTTCACAATCTGTGCAGCAGAATTAATTATTGCGAACAATCAGCCTCTTGCAGAAACCTACAATTGCTGTGTAAGTTAACACCTACTTCGAACATTAGTTGGGGGATCAAAGAAGTTTGCTTCATGTTTTAACATCCGAGGTCTGCACTGCAGTACAGTCGAAAATATGACAAAAATGACACTGGTCATAGAGAGCATACTCTTTAACTACAGAGCATACGTAATACCTTTATTTAAACAACATTGTATGCCTCCTATTAAAAGGCAGGTTTTGGCATCTGAAGAGTGAGTCATGAAATTCAAACTCCACCTTTTCCTTTCAGACCCTGCCTCGGGTAGCTTAGCTTTCAAGACCTAAAGTAGGCATCACAAAATAAGGTAGTCCAACAAAGCCGGGCATCACCCAATAGGGGAACCAGGAGCAACCCAGCACACTGCAAATCAAACTTGCACCAGCGAGACACACCATAACTTTGTGTTCATTATGCATGTTTAAATGTGTACCAATTCTTCATTAGCATTTTCAAATACTCAAAGTTAATGTAACATGTTTGTAATGCGGCTCCTGGTAGCGGTTGGTTTCAAGCTAACACAGGCTCCGCTAGGCGAGAAGCAGGAGCTAAATAGCTCCAAACCCCACTCAATGTCGAAACCTGCACACATGCCGCATCACCTGTAACTCTTCATACGCAGCCACTGACCTCTCCTTCAAAACTGTTCCATCCCTTTTCAACACAAAGCTGATTTTTTTACCCATCAGGTTTTAAGGAACAGTCCTTAAAATGGAATTTATTAAGAGGATACCTTAAGGCAGCAGAGAATTTGGTTGCATCTTCACACTGCAAAAATTCTTGTAGTTAATGGTACAAATTTACGCCTTGCCCCATTGCAAATAGTGATGAATCAAAAACAAGTTTTTACCAATTTTCATTAATCAATTTTGCTAACCTAATTTATGCCATTAACAGTCCACTGGGCATGCCCAGCTGGAGCACGAACAGTCAAGGGAAATCATGTTTCCCTTTAACAGTTGAACCAGCTCATGAGCATTCCGGCTGAGGGACTGCTCAATGTTAACATTGGGCTGGCTTTAGGGTATTTGCTGAAAAGAACATTTTCAGTAAATACCAAAATGACTCGCCATGAAGGGGAGCACAATGCAAACTGTCCTCGCACTTATAAACGCCTCGCCGGGGTGGGTGTGTGAGAATGTGCAAGACCTGCAGATGCGGATAGGTTGCACTAATAAGGCATGGTACATGTCTTAATCTGAAGTTGCTTAAGTAAACAAGATCCAGCAAATTATTGTGCAATTGCACTATTAGACCCCTCAGAAAAGGTATTTTCTATACTTATCTTAAAGGAAATAGAACTAAATATAAAGCAAAACATCCTATTGCGTTTCCAAGTAGGATTCCGTTGCCAGACGGGAATGCCTCTGAACGCAACTATTTTAGCACATTTGCTACAAAAGAGCAGAATCGCCAGTGCTGTCTCCACCTACATTGCGTCCTGGGACCCAACCGCAGTGTTTGACTGTTATTCGTAATATCCTGTGGGGAAAAAAAAAATGACCGAAATGGGCTTTTCACCACATGCTATCTGGCTACTGTCTATGCAACACAACTGTTAAAGTATGAATAAATCAACAGGGAGCCACGACTGACTCCATTCCCATTTACATTGGGTTAAATAGGGTTGCAATCTGGCGGCAACTCCATTTAGCTTATACTTATGCGACGTGGACACAATATGGTCTCAGAGAATACGCTTTCTGGCTAAGTTAGGCAAACTAAAGATTCATTGGCCAGCATTGACCGATGATATCTTACTCTTTGAACTTATTCAGTTCGGACTGCAGGCTAAATTGGAGCTTTTTGCTCTAGATGCCTACCAACTAAAACTGCAGGCCAACCCAAAGAAATCAAACATCTTTAATAACCACAGAAGGAAAAACAATCACATAAATTGAGTCTATGTGGCACAAAAATAGAGCGCATCATCTCAGCTAAATACTTGCGGTATATAACCTGTGCAAAACTTTTTCAGTAACTATGTGGAAAAGCGTTATCAGACACAAAATAAAGCATCTGCGCTCACAAATGAAGATCATATATGGTAGGTACTGTGAGTTTTCGATGTCTCCATTGCTCGAATAATACTCTCAGAAAGTTGAGGCTGTTGGATATGTATCTCGCAAATCTTGATCCCATTCTAAACCGAGCCCAGGCTAAGTTATGGAAACACTCTCAGGCTTTCAAATGCACTTCCGAATGCAATTTTGAGCCATGAGCTAGGGATGGTGTCAATTGCCACAAGATACAAATGGTGGCTGTTAAATAACTTCTTTAAAATGATCAAGCCACTGAGTAATTCCCTATACGAAAACATTGCCAGTATGATAGAACAAAACATGCCATAGTCTATAAAGAAATACAATGATGAGATGACAGTGCGGTTAGATAGGTTTTTGCTATAGACCGGAGACATGCAGGCTAAAACTATGTTAAAAAAATATATTTTTTAAAAAAAAAGAAGGTTCTGAATACGGTAGGCTATTAACCATAGAATCGCTCTCAAAGTATACACAATAAAAAAGAAATTGCATATTTTCTGACTAAGCGCACCGCACCGAAAATGTTAATGCGCTTCCCCGGCAACAGGGCATGCAACCTATATTTACACTACAAACTCAACCAATTCCCGACCAACAAAAAGAGACAATATTGGGTTATGGGAAGCATTGACGCATCTAATGGGATGTGTCAATTTTGTAATAATATATATAAAAAGGAAACTCTAAACATCTAACGATGTACTGTGAATACATTGAGACTCAGAGTAAACATCTTTGGCGAAGTAAACACCAGCTCTACAGTGAGCAGCAGGGAATGGCTGTGGACCAGATGTGGGGGACAAGCACAACCCTGGTACTATCTTTGACTCGTCTATTGTCTGTAACAAACAAGGAGATTCAGTCCAAATCGTTGATAGATTCCCTGATCAGATATTTGGCTGACAGTTAAGCAATATCTGAAAACTTGTTGGCCAATTGTTACCAGTATTTTAGCCAGGTGTAGTCAGAATTTATACGATATCCTTTAAACACGTAGTATCGCAGCATTGGAATATCTTTGATACTTTCACTTCTGTATTTATAGGGTTTGTGCAACCTGAATTGTACATGGAATCAAGAGGTGGGAAGCTTTGTTCTAAGTGGTATAAACTCGGTAAATTAACAGGTATACAGTTCCACATAGAAATGTTTCAATAATTGCCATGTTCTTAGTATTTATCATTATAGTAAAGAATATATGAAAGTTTCTTATCCATGAAATTGATAGTTGTATGCATGAAGGACACTTACTTATGGTAACTCACATTTTGTGATGTTTAATTGCCTACTCAGGATGTTGACACAATGCAAGAAAATCGCTAATGTGATCAAGAATAGTTTGTATATGTAATAGTTTGTATATGTTTATATTTAACTGCTACTGTTCTAAAGTGTTTTAACCCGAAAAAGGAGGACTGAACCAGGATCTATACCCCCTCTTTCTTTTTAAATGTCAACTTCTGTGACGTTACACAGTAATACACTGTGATATGGCAAAGACTACATTGAACACTGTTATATAGGTTTGACTTGTGTTGGAACCTCTGAACAACAAATTGTTGCAAAAGTTTAAGCGAACTAAAAAAACTAAACAAATAATGAACTGACAGTGCAGTCAATAAAAAGGCAAACTTATTTAAACATTCAGATAACGCTTGTATTAATTTGCTGTTCTCCTTGCAATGGTCATTCGCTAATAAGCTAAAATGATAATCACTGGTCTTGCATCTCTTTGTTCAAAGACAAACATTTGTTTCTTGGACACATGCCAGATTATAGGCATGTAGTAGACAGGGTAACATTGGCCTCATTTCAACATGATATAAATAAAATATTGTATCATGCCTATACACAAGTGTTTCAAGGCGCAAGACAACAATCTTACTAGGCCCAGTGACATTGAGATCGCACAAGTGCAGGGGAGAGGGAAGGGGAGAAGTGCCAGGGGAAGGTGAGGAGGAGCAAGTGCAAGACATAGGATCAAACATCAAAAACAAGAAGTGCAGCCAGCAGGTGGCAGTGCAGAAAAGATAAGTGCAGATAGCGGGGGGAGGGGAGGGTTGTAGATACAGCCCCGTGTGCTGGGTTGCTAGGGGGCAGTACAGGTGTGCAACTGGGAGGGCAGCAACCTGGGCCTGTGGTTCAGAGGGTAGCCAGGTATCCAGTGCAGTATCAGACATGAGATCAAAAAGGTAGCGGAAGAGAGAAGGCAGAAGCAAAGAGGAAAGGCTTGAGCTGTTTCTGGAACCGGAAATGGTTCTGCTCAAGTTTCAGAGAGACAAGGAGGCTTTTCCAGAGGGAGGCGCCAGCCAAAGAGGGACCTGCCCCCTAACTCGCTGTTTGGAAAAGCAACTGACCCTCAAGGAGTTGGAGGAGCTAAGAGCTTGAATAGGAAGATACTTCAGAAGAGAAAGTTGCAGATATGTTGGTCCCTGGCCCCAGAAGGCCTTGTGGACAGTGCAAAGGGTATTGAACTTGATCCTTGCAGCCACTGAGAGCCAATGGAGCGATTTCAGTGCTGGAGGGATATGATCCCTGGGCTTGAGGACAAGGACAAGTCTTGCAGTCCTGTTCTGTATGTATTGGATTTGCCAATGGATTAAGATGATGGGAGGGTCTAATCCTTTATAAAACCGCCATTTCAGACACCAGGCTCTTCACTTCTTAAAAAGACATCAGGGGCTAGGTCAATGCAGATTCTGAGGGGGTAGAGCTTGGAGGAAAACATTTGACCTCACGATACTACTTCCTAGTAAGAAAACATGCAGCAAATGTAATGCCAAGACTAATTCTAGCCCAAATTCTGATTATATGCATGTTTAATCAGAGGCAAAACTACAAAAAAAAAGAGCTGAACTGCTTACGAAACACGCAAATAGGTTTCAGATGTCTTCACCACGAGGCAGTAGCTGTGTGGCTAAAACTGCCCATCACCTTTTCCCAAATTTCATTTTAGCATTTCAATATTTTGTGGGCTGAAATAAGCCATTTATTCCAACAAATATGTTTATATAATTTTCCATTTAACACTACTAATAGGCACCATGATATATGGTCAGGTGGCTTTTCAACTTTCCCCATGCTTTTGAAATACTGAGCTTAGCATGCGTCGGCAGGGCTTCCAAAGATATCCCTTTCTATCCATCCTACTTCCTTGGACAAGATAAGTGCATCCACCAAAGCACAGAGGAAGGATGAGAGGAATCGTGGCAGGGACCCTTCAAATGCTTTCCGGATAAGCTTTTAGCCAGGGCTGTAGACTGCAACTAGGTTAATTGCACATAGAAGCCATGGACATTTGTCAGCTTAACCCTTTCCACCCAATTGATTATTCAAAAGCTGGTCTGTATAACCTGACCTGTCCCATGGGATGACAGCTTCACAAAATGGCTCAACAGGACACTTCAGACGCAGAACAGCATCAGAAGCAATTGGTGTCATGTCATGGACCACATAGTGCCAGTTGCGCCCCTTTCCAAATTTGACAGATAACACCAATAATTGATTCATCCAGGGTAACACTTTGTTTGGTCAAGTAGCGCTACCATTATCTGGGCCAGTCTGAGATTGTAAACACATGACCGAGTATCTTCGTGCCTAGAAACCCGTGTGTACAGGCGTGTTATTAAATGACATATCTTCCCAGCTATACTTGGTAACGGTTTGGGGTTTCAAGAGCTTAAATATGTATTTATTAAAGCAATGTCTCAAAGTTTAACAGAATATAACATTAGCTACTAACCAAACAACATACATTGTTACAGAACATCAAAAATATTACATTCATTAAACCTTAACCTAAATGGAAAAACACAGCATCCTTCAAACTTATGTTAAACAAATATGGTTTGTTTAAAGTGGATATTAAATACAACAGTAGATGGTCATATACAACCTTTTTCTTGCCTGTCCCCTTCCCCCCATTTATTCACCAGCCAGCCGCACCTCTTAGGGGACAATAGTCCTTCCCCAGGGACAGTGGTGAGTGTGGGCGTCAGGACCACCAGCCTCCTAACCATGTTGTACTGTTCTGCCGAAAGACCAGGGACTCGGAGAAGTACATAGGCTTCCCAGTGATTTTAACTAGAACACAAATGTGGGAACTGCAAACAATAGAAGCTTGGGACCGCTGATAAAGGAGGAAATAAAGTTAGGACTGTTCTCGGTCCCAAACAGACGGTACCTCGGACAATACTTTCAAATAGGGACAGATCTGAAAAATACAGGACGGCTGACCACCCTACTTGCCAAGCCAGCGCGTCACGAAGAAGATAAGTTAGACAGTGCCACACTGGCTACACACACATTACACCATGTTCACCAGTTGTAGATGTTAAAAATGTAATGTTAAGTGAATATAAAAAGGAGTAGGATGCAGAATATCCACTCAACTACTTGAGTATTAACATTGGAACTTCATATTGTTTGCCATGCTAATCATTGCCACGTGAGAATAAGTAATACATAAGGAGTCCACATTCTTAATGGTTTTCCATTAAAAGGGTATAAGACACGATCACAAGTGCACATAATTAGTGATAAAACTCATTGATAGCATCTAAAGTTCACCACACACACACACACAGGTAATAAAAGCATTGGCGCATAGATAATCCCCATGTGTGCATTTAGACATCCTTGTGAGTGGAGGTTAGGCTCTGGCATGCATGGTAGGATGGATATAATGCCCGTTGTCTCAAAGAACACCTGAAAAATTCAGGCGCACAAAGACTTGCTACACAAAAAGTGAAGCGCAGGAATACTCTAGCCAACATCTCCCGAGCCCTGGCTACAACTTTAATCATTTTAGCATTAGGGATGTTCCAGCAGAAAATGTGAGCAATCATTTGCAAATCGGGGTCGCAAGTTCCTTCCCAGAACACCACCAGTTAATATAACTTACGTAACGCCGTGCATACAACTGTATGAGCATTGTTGAGGAAGTTCAAAAGGTACCCAATGTGATAAAGAGTCTGACATTTATTATCAAACTAGTGTAGAAGCCCGCATACACGGGACAAAGTCCAGGTTTACATGAACAGCGTAGGGCCACTATATATCCTAAGGGAACAACTCCCTCTAGCGATGACAACAGGTGAAGCTTTGCATCGGTTTAACATACATCTGGCCATTTATTATATTGTTAGTTCATAAACACTGTACTGTTGGAGACCTTCAAACTAGTTGTAATATTTTGGAAGGAGTTAAGGATACTTCTAAGATAAATACACAAACGCTTAAGTGCACATAAAGAGCTACCATCTCAAGCTTTCATTGTACATGGGTATTTATGTATTTGATGGCTAGTTAATACAATTACGGGGAAACAAACTTTTAAGCTGTAACGCCTTGCTAAAATGCCCATGGGGCCGACATATGGATCAACCAATAACGAGAGGAGGTACAAAAAAGGGTTTCGAACATAGGGTTCAGGGTCAGCATATGTGATATTACATGTTTTATTTAAGCATCAATAATACAAAAGATGTAGCATGAGGAATAAAGTTAGCATATGAGGTGGATGGGTGATGAAAAGGCAACATTGTTCAATGGTCTTCACTCGGGAGGCGTTGAGAGTTTCCGAGGACGACTATGGGTGCGATGAAGGCTATGAGAGGTGGGAGGGACACCGGCCCTTAGTTGTGGCAGCCCAGCACGTAGATTTGTTTTGTGGGGGCCGCGATGACCTTCCTGGTCTTGCTGGCTGGGCCCGGGGCGCTATGGGGGGCGGCCCTCTTCAGTGGTGTCTCGCCCTTCAGGACCCGGTGCTGCTTCTCTCGCTCCCGGTGCCTCTTGAGCTGCTCCCAGTGCTCAGCCACATAGTCCTGCAACCGCTGCCCCTTCAGTAAGAAGACGCTGCCGGTCTCGGCCTCCCAAGCCTCGGCGTCCCGCCGCAGCTCATCCTCCAGCCTGGCGAGCTGCTTCTGCACCCGGGCTCGCTCCTTCTCTTCTTTGAGTAAGGCCCCACCGCGGTTGGCGAAGCGGTTGGGGTTGCTAGCCTTGTTCTCTAGCTCCATGAAGCGGGCCCAGGATGCATCCCAGCGGTCGGCGCCCTCCAGCAGAGTCCGGCATCGCTCGTAGTGCATCTTGACCTGCACCACCTCCAGGTCGTGCTGGCTGAGGAGGTCCTCGGTGTACTCTGTGCAGCGGAAGGGGCTGAATGCGGCGCGCTGCTCCGCGCTGAAGCGGCACTTGTCCCAGTAGAGCTGCAGTTCCCTGCGCGCCCCGAGGATCACCTGCTCCAGCTGCGCCGCCTTCATCTCCTGCAGGCGGGCTAGCTCCATCTCCCAGAGCTGGAGCTCACCAAACAGCCCGCCTGCAGCTGGCAGACGTGCTAGAAACTTCTCAGTGGCCGGAGTCTGTAGCCGCTCCCACAGCGTGCGCACCTTCTCCCGGAGCCGCTGGCGGCTGCTGAGCAGCTTCTCACGCCGTTCTTGGAGCTCCTGCAGCTGGTCTCGCAGCGCCTGGAGCCCAGCGGGGCTCAGGTCCGCTTCGTCGTCGTCCTGCTCTGGGCTGTAGTTCGGGTGGTCTTCCCCAATCTCACGCCTCAGCTGCTCGAGCTGCGACAGGGTGTCGGAGCGGTCCTTTGCACGGGTGCGCCGCTCCTGCTCGCGGGTCTGCACCTGCAGCTTCAGCTCGCCCAGCTGCAGCTCGCTGGGCACCACACCAGAGGGCACGTAGTAAGGGATGGCGCAGAGCTGCTCGCACAGCTGCTGGTCGCGGCGCTGGAGGGCGCGCAGTTCCTGCAAGCGCCCCTCCTTGAGCGCGCGCAGCTCCTCGAGTCTAAGGCGCAGCGCCTTGTCTTGTTGAAGCAGCCGCATGCCGGGTTCCGTGGGAGTTTGGTTCTCCTCCGAGCCGAGTTCCCGGCACAGGGCAATTATCTGGGACCGCTGGCTGGCGATGCCCTGTTCGACAGAATCTTGCATCGCCTCCTCTTCGCTGATCATGCTGGCCAGGAGCTCCTCCGTGTGCCGCTGAACGGCTTCCACCCGCTCCAGCCGCCGTTCGTCGCCGATGCCCAGTGTCTCCCAGATGTCGGCGAGTCTAGCGAGCGCGCACTGTACACTGTTCACCACCCGGGAAGAGAGCACATCGCTGCGCCGCCCGCCCACCATGGCTTCTCTGTAACGACACCCGACCGACTCCCTCCGGTCTGAATTGCACAACACTACCGAGAGCGGCTTCGCCACTGCCAGACGCCCTTATGACAACAATAATAATTTTAATTCAAAATGTTCGGTGAATCCTGATAGGTCAGTAATTAGCCAACGAACAACCCTGCTGAAAAGAAGCAGCCAATTGTATCAATTTTAAACGGTCCAATCCGAGCTCGTCGCTTAGTTATCCGAAGTAGAAAGAGGACACAACGGCCGACAAGAAATAATAGTGCCCTCTTCCAAGCTGGCCGCAGAGCATAAACTGCGAAGTTCCTGTACTAACTCAAGTCATGCTCTGTGTGACGGTATATAGTTCTAATATTTCAATTTAATTAGAAAACGTTTTTTCCACAAGAGTATGATACTTAAGTGACGCCAGCCAACCCCCTGACACTTTAAAATGTAAATATTTCATTTATCTGGTCAACCAGTGGAAACGCTCTTTACCTTTCTCCAGTGCCCACCAGGTAGGTATTGGTTCCTTGCAGGGTCATGGGACCCGGATTACAGCCCAGCACGCGCACTACGCGCGACGAGAGCTGCTCCAGGCGCGGTAGCACCGATGCCATTATGCACCTCACCAACGGGACAGACCGCGATATGATGGATTCTAAGTGATCTAGAGAGTAGCGTCTTTCCCTTTGATCATTAACACTTAGGCAATGCAAACACAGACTGCGCATGCGTGCTGGCATAATTTCACGAAGGCCACCTAATGCTATATTTTATTGCCCAGCAGTCTATTTTTTTTAGTTAAATATTTATTAGAGTTTTTTTTCTTTTAGTATAGCCAGGATTCTGTTTGCTAATAAAAAAAAGAATCAAAGAAAAGGAAAAAAGAGAGAGGGTATTGTAAGGAACTCATGGGGGCAACAGTAAAGACAGACACAAGTGATCACTGTTCAAGGGTGTTTATTAAACTGTTTAATGGGTGAGAAAAATGCCAAATCTAAGATGGGAGAAAACTACAACCATCAAATAATAATCAAGCAGTCCTAGTGGCGTCTCATCAAATAAAAAGGGCCTATACTAAAACATACATGCCAACATTCTGACATGCCTGGGAGGGAGATTTCTACAGAAAAATAATGAGACAACAATTTCCCCCTAGGAATGCATTGGGGAAATAATTATTTTAGGCGGGAGAACGTGAAAAATAGCAGTATTTTTCACACAAAAATCGGGAGTCTCCCGCCTAAATCGGGAGTGTTGGTATGTATGACTAAAATCCCTATTGCTTAGTTACAAATTAATGTGGGGACAATGTTCTCAAGAAAAGAAAGAAGTCTTCACCAAATGATAAGTCAGGATAGTATGGCTGGGTCTTCCTTCTTCACGTTTTTAGCACGGGGCAAGGCAGGACTCTTGAGCACAGCACACTCCTGGGCCTCGCCAGAATGAGGTTATAGTTCCTTGCAATGATACCAGGATCTTCTGCGGCCAAGTCTCTTTTCTAGATAGTCTCTTGCCTTAGAAGGCCTGATGGACCATAAACCACAAAGAAAAACTATTTTCGATAAATCTTCACGTTGGGCGAGTTTGCGTCATCTTTGGATCCCCTTCAACCAGGCTCTGATCCTTCTTGCAACTTGGGCTTCCCTTGGTCGGGTTCAGTATGGCCAACCTCTCATTGTGGAGATCCCACGGTCGAGTTCATATTTGTTACCACAATGTTCACGGGTGTGTTACTGTTCAGCCTAATTCGCAGGCATCCTTCAGTCGGGTTCACATTTGCCAAACAATACAGTTTACTTGGGTTTTATCACAAGGTGGGGTTTACTTCCCTTAGCCTCCCCTTGGCGTTATCACAATACAGGATTCACCTCCCTTAGCTTTCTTCTTGGCGCCCCTCAGTCGGGCTTTGATCCTTGTTCGCTCAGTTTTAGCCTCCCTCTGTCGGGTTCTTTACGGCCGTTCACTCAGAATGTTCCACTTGCATTCATGAGTCTCGATGTCTTTTTAAACAACCTTTCACTGTGGACATTCATCAGCTGGGATCACTCTTGTCAAAACAATGTTTACAGGGTTATCGTACTTCACCCCGTTTCGCCTGCATCCCTCAGCTCACACTTGCCCGTTACACGGTTCACTTTACAAAGGCGGTACCACGGTTGCAAGTGTTTCTTCCTGATTTGGTTATCAGTGTAGGAGGGCTCTGTTCACAGTTGACATCTGGTACACCACACACCAGCTGTTGTTCCCAGCGTTATGATTTTTTTCACTGAGGCTTCGCAGGTGTAGGTCAAAAAGGGCAAGGACACTTTCCTCCTTGTCGTCCTTTCAGTTATCACTGCCTTTCTCCTCCTCTTGAACTGCCGCCCTGGAATAGCTCCTCCTTGTGCGGTCTGCCTTGCTCAGAGTGTGCTCCCATGCTCCACCTTTTATCCCTGTGGGGAAAGGAAAGGGCTGTCAAGTGTGTGTGTGGTTATTGTCAATTGCCTGACTCTGCCTGACCCTCGTGTTAAGACATGTCAGGTAAACAGCCCTGGTGTTAGTCCATTGTTTATCATGGTGTAAAAAAGTGTTTGTGTTGGAAAGGGGTGGGGGTTAGAGTTTGGTAGGATTTGTGAAATGACTCGGAGGGCTTATAGGAAAGGTGGTGTTTTGTCAAAACAGACTGGGAATTCGAGAAATAGCAATCAGTGGGACATGAAGAAGACCGGCTGGGAGTATTTGCATACACAACTGGAAAACAGGGATTCTGGGAGATGTATTTTCCTAGTGCAGCAGGGTTTGAGTTCCTATTGGATTTACCAGATGCAGAGGGGTTTCTGTATTCGGGTAATGGAGATTCTTTGGTTGGAAAGAAGGTTGAGTTGGAACAGCCTATAAAGCCCTCAAGGACTTCATCCTCTTTGTCCTCTTCCCCAATAGAATACAGCGTCTCACCCGAGGTTTTTCCCCAAGCACAACCCCGGGCTCCCCTATCCAAGTGATCCTCCCTCGCTCATCCACCCCCAGGCTTCTTGGGCTGCTATGAACTCCTCCTCTACACTTTCAGGGCAGATCTCCATAATGTGCCCCCACTCTCCACAAAATAAGCATTGTTCTAATTTAGAGACTTCAGAGTCATGCAGAGATATGGTGATTGTTGTCCTTCTCCTATCCTTATTCATGGGGCTAAAATGGAGCATTGGTTAATGTTCTCCCGAGGCATGGAGGAGCTCAGAGGTCATGGGGAGCCTGGGAGAGTGAAGGGGGGAAGAAAGAAAGCCTGGAGCGTGCGCAGTGCCCAGACCCCCGGGTTCGCCACAGAAAGAGAAGGGTGGCAAGAGAAAAGCAGTGAGGTCACAGGTGAAAGAAAGCAGGTGGGAAGAGATTTCCTCAGGCAGCTTGGATGAGCTGGAGGACAAGAGCATTCCAGTGAGGATGAGGTGGAAGCACTTTAATTCTCCAGCACAGATAAAAACAGTAAAACTTCCAAGAAAAGGAAGACAGCAGAGATTCAAGAGGAGGGCGGGGATGAGTTTGACCTGGACTCGCTCATCCATCCCAGGTCCTGGGAATGGGAACCGCCCTGCTTAGATAGCAGCATATATAAAGAAAAGGCTGAGGACACCACTTGCCAATGAAGTCAGAAACAAGTCAAGAGCAGAGTGGCACAGGCCTCCATTACCTGAAGGTGTTACATCTCACTACGGCCGTTGGTCATTATGGGGCCGCAGCCGTGTTCGCTTCACTGCAGTGGCTGGGACTTCCAACATGGCCACCGACTCACGCCGTTTCTTTCCTTGCTGTCTGCCCCCTCCAGCCTCGGCGGGCGTCTCGCTTGCTTTGAGTCAGCTGACCAGTGATATGTTGGCTGTTCCGGACTGCACACGTGTCGCTACTCCCCTAGAAGACGCTCTGTAAGTTTGTGGTCCAGGGATTCTGGTTACTCACCTACTCTGTGTTTCTTACTATCTAATTACCTTTCGTGTTTCCAGATCTGTCTCCTTTGCGGTCACGACCGCCTTTGGTGCACGAAGCAATCGCCACGCCTACATTTCTTCACTTCTTCCAACTCTGAAACCGAAGCACAGCATCAGCCTCCTCTCTCCGATTCTGCATACGGAAGTAAGATTAGGATCAGGGTTTCAATCCAGGGAAAAAGCCTTTGTGCTCTCCATTCCTTTCCTAACTCTCTCCCTCTGCCAGGTCTCTCTCTCCGGAAACAACTCTACTCTTGCCGACCTCCACGCCCCCAGCGCCAAAGCCTTTGAATCAGGCAGCGGCTTCGCCTCCATAAGTCAAAAGATCTCAAGGACAGGTCTTATCTGCAGAATAGGAACTCTTCTCATCCTGCTCTTTGGGTTCCGGGTATTGCCCCTTTTCCTTCAGAACAGCGCCACATTGTTGTTCCCTCTGCTGTCTCCCGTTTGGGGAAGAGTTTAAACAGGCTGCAGGTGCCGATCCCCTTCTTTCCTTTTTCTTTTTCAATCTGTTTCCGAGTCTTGCACTTGCTTACTGTTAGGGAGAATTCTCTGTTTAGGCTGAATTTCCTAACCTAGTGAGTCCCCCAGCAGCTTTGCTGGATGTCTGGAGTTTTTTTTCCATCCTGCCAAGAGTGAGACTCTTTTTCTCCCACTCTTGGACATGAATGTGTGTAATTCCTTTAAATGTCAATGTGTTCTATGGGCTATGGGGTCTTTTACTCGATAGGGTTTCATATGTTTTTCTATGTGTGTTACACTGCACCATACGTGCCGTAACACTGGGGCGTCCTAGCGGACCTCCATCATAGACTCCATACCCGGGGACTGACTACTGTCTCCCCGGGCATGTAAAGTAACCATTGGCTTTACTAGACCTAAATTTACTAACAGAACTAGTACAAACCATCCTATTGTGGACGTACTAGTAGGGGTAATTCGATTACTCCTGGGTCTGTTATGCGAGGGGGCACTGTCCCATCCCCCCTCGTCGAGTTTTGGCTGGTGGCAGTGGAAACTACTTGTTTTATTGGACCCCAAGTATAACCCCATGGGATTCTTCCCATTGTTGGAGATTGATACCTTTTTCCTGTTAATCTCTAACGTACCACCGGTTTACTTATCTTAAATAAGTCTATCGGATGGTATTTTCTGCCAGAACTCGGTTTTTAAAATGGCGTCTGTGTTCGTCTCTGTGACTCCTAAACCAAAGGTTGAGCCCTTTGTTCCACTTTTGGCGGGCTTCTGTACAGAGACCCTCCAAAGTGGTGCCATTCTGTCTGGGTTACCACAGGGGTGTGGGAGGGGGTTTAGGCACCCTGGACCGAGTTGCCTTGCCAACTCCGGTCGCACTCTGGTGTGATTGGCCCAAGTGGTGAGCCTCCCCGCTCACCACTTAGCGTGTTTTGATTGACAGCTAGGCTGAATGAATGGGGGTTTTCTGCATAAAAGCAGGGCTTTTGGGACTGGATCTTCAAAAGTCGCCACAGGACCTAAGAATCTGACGAGGGAAACGCTGAGCCGACCTGCAACGACAACACCTCCGGTGGAGCCCTGCTGAACTGACTCACCACTTCCCGACGACAGAGGAGATCTCCCTGCCGGAGAGTCTCTTCCCCTGACTGGTGGGAACAACTAGTCACCTTTGCTTTTTCTTCGCTCCAGGACGCAGTGGTCGAATTGCCCGTGCAGAGCACCCCGGCAACCGGATAGCCACTACCCCTGTACCACGACCAAAAGGTGGTGCCTTGTGACGGAGCACTCCGCGGCTGGTCTCTTCCCTGGTGGTGCACCGGACTTCACTTTTCTTCGACGACTAGATCATCTCTACTCTTGGCAAAGACCCGACGTGCATCCACCACCAGGAACAACTGCCCCCGCCGGAGCTGTCTCTCCACAAACAAGGTACCGTGTCCGCCTGGCTTCCCTTTCTGCCGGATAGAGTGAGGTGTCTTAATCCTTGCCTTTCCATTGGGTCACCTCCAAGCTTTCTTTAACTTACTGTTCTGAACTGGTCCAATCTTTCCATAAAAATCTGCGCTAAAAGGTTGAAGAGCATTTCTACTGAGACACATTTTGGGACATATCGCCTTGCCTCTCTCCGAGTGGGCCTGGCCTGTGAACTTTGTGATCTGCAGTAGCCTGCCTTACTTGCCTGGCATTTGTCCGTAAAGTATTGGTACCGAGTTGATTTCATAACCTGCCTTCTTTTTCTCTCCTGTCCTAACGAATATTAGAGTGTCATCTAGGGTAACGCATACACCTCTGTCTGCAAATAAGTGATGCCGGTGAACCTAGACTTGTCGAAATATTGTTAGGGGGATTGATCTATTTTCTTCATATAGTAATTTGTGATTGAAGTTATTTTGCCTTAAGAGTGCCAGAGTGTTTTCCATAGATGTGTTGTTATAAATAAATACCTACATATCTTTACACCAAAGCCTTGTTCCGTGTCTACTTGTTCTACTGTGTAGATTGCCCTATTTTGTATACTCCACATACTGCCTAACTCTTCTTGAGGGAAGTCTGACTGCTCAGCCACAGCTACCAAGTGAATCTGTGTGGTACAGACTGCTACCAAGTGGGTTTACTGCCAAACACCTGTGGTCCTAAATCTTTTGCAGTGGTCCCAGAGGGAACTGCACAGGTTTCCGCCTAACACTGGTGTACAGCGGTGGGATTTGTATCGAGTATACAGTTTAGAGTGATTGGCCCAAGTGGTGAGCCTCCCCGCTCACCACTTAGCGTGTTTTGATTGACAGCTAGGCTGAATGAATGGGGGTTTTCTGCATAAAAGCAGGGCTTTTGGGACTGGATCTTCAAAAGTCGCCACAGGACCTAAGAATCTGACGAGGGTAAAGCTGAGCCGACCTGCAACGACGACACCTCCTGTTACTCACCGGACGGGAAGTAAACCAATCGGTGGCCTGAAGACACAGGACTGCACTATTGATTGAAGAGCTAGGTCGGGGCCTCCAACCTAGCCTCCTCTCTGTGAGAGCACAAGACCTTTTTAACGATATGACCCTCTGCTGGGTAGGACCAGGCAGATGGACTGATCGCTCAAAAGGGCGGGGAGGACACGCCGCCAAGAACCCAGCTGTAAAGGAAAAAACAAGAGGTGAGCAATTGGAACTGTAAGAAGAATCCTTTCCCTTGATACTTCTTTCTAGTAGTACCTGAGCTATGCCCTCCCCTTGTTTAAGGAAACCGGAACCACCTAAGTAAGAAAGGAGAATGTCACCTATACTAATGATAGTGGTCGCTTAGCTACGAAGTATGAAATCATAAATTAGAGGACCCTTACCACTGCTGTGTTGTTGAGTCTGAGTTATCCCAAAGGAGTTCAAAAACGGAAGTGCAAAATAAGAAAAGGGTAGGTTAGTTAGGGAACTAAACCCGGCGGAACGAGGGCCGCGCTAGAGTCGAGTGGGTGCACTCTCTGCAAGGCGTCCCTGTGCACTACTGGAGGATGTCCAACGGAAGTCTGTTTGTGGAGATGATGGGAACAACAACCATAAGAGACACAAATGGAATTGGAGAATTGTAGGTGATGGTTTCGGTGGCAGGCAAAGGCAGTCCGTGATGGAGTAAATAGGTCTGGTACACAGATAAGTGGTTTTCCAAAAGCGGCAGGCAGAGGCAGTCCGTGAAGGAGAAAACAGGTCTGGTAAACGGGTAAGAATAGTTTCCAAAAGCGGCAGGCAGAGGCAGTCCGTGAAGGAGAAAAAACAGGTCTGGTACACAGGTAAGAATAGTTTTCCAAAAGCGGCAGGCAGAGGCAGTCCGTGAAGGAGAAAACAGGTCTGGTACACAGGTAAGAATAGTTGGATCGAAGACGGAACTTCTAAACACCGGGATGCAACTTTAATCAGAAGCAGCGTCTTTCCCGGTTGTGCGGTTTAAATCGGGAAGGGGAAAGGCGGAACCGGACGAAACAGAGGTTCACGCATCATCGCCCATATGCTGAGAGCGGGAGGCGGGAGGCTGGGAGTCGTAGTTCAACTTGCCGCTGGGCGCCGCGGAGTGAGCCGAGGCCACTATTTTCCAGGGCAGTTGCCAGTGGGCGTAGAATGGATTTGCAATGTGGCGCATGCCCTTCCGAAGGGCGATAATCCTCCGTGCCTGCCGAGGCGTAACAGCATCCACCCCCAAAGGCGGCACCACCCCCCTCCGGGCATGAAAGCGGCGAAGCAGGGCCGGAGCATGTATATTAGATAAAGGCTCCCAAGATCTATCCTCAGGGCCAAAACCTTTCCAGTCAACCAGGTAAAAAGGACGACCCCTCCGAAGTCGGAAATCCAGGATATCGGCCACCTCGTACTCATCATTACCATCCACCTGCACCGGGGCCGGGCGTAGTGGCAATCGCATGTTGGCCGGACAAGGCTTCAGCAAGCTGACATGAAACACAGGATGCTGTTTCCAGGACGAGGGCAATGAAAGACGTACAGCAACTGGATTCAAAACCTTAGTGACAGGAAAAGGTCCTACGAACTTGGGTAAGAGCATCTGTTTTCCAGGCATTTTCAGGTTGCGTGATGACAGCCAAACCTTCATACCTACACGGTAGTCGGGTGCCGGTGCCCGATGCTTGTCAGCGAATTTCTTAGCTTTGGCCTGTGCATGCAGCAGGTGTTGACGAACGACCTCATGAATGGACTTGAGGTCCCGAACACACGCATGAGCCGCTGGATTGTCAATTGGAAGATCAGGATCCAGGGGCAAGGACCGTGGATGGTGTCCGTATAGTGCAAAAAGGGTGATACACCAGAAGCGGCATGCAGAGAATTGTTATAGGCGAATTCAGCAGGTGGTAACAACGCCAACCAAGACGACTGGAAACGAAGTGTGAGGCAGCGCAGGTATTGCTCGAGAGTGGCGTTGAGCCGTTCAGTTTGCCCATCAGTTTGTGGATGGAAGGACGAGCTGAACCTGTCATCAACGCCGAGGGATGCCGTCAGAGCCCTCCAGAAACGTGATGTAAACTGCGGTCCGCGATCCGAAACCACAATAGAGGGCAGACCAAAGAAACGAAATACGTTCCTAAGGAACAATGAGGCCAAAGTCGGAGCAGAGGGCAAACCCACACAAGGAACGAAGAGTGCCATTTTTGTGAAATAATCAATCACCACCCAGATGGTATCAAAACCGTCCACAGGTGGCAGGTGCACGATGAAATCCATAGAGACCATGTACCATGGTTTGTGAGGAACCGGGAGTGACTGTAGCAAACCCATAGGTTTAGACCGGGAGACCTTACATTGAGCACACACAGAACAGGAGGCCAGATAGCGAACCACGTCCTGTGACATAGACGGCCACCAGGCCCAACGCCGAAGCAAGTCCAGGGTCTTCTTTTGGCCTGGATGAGCCGCTATCAAGGAGTCATGGGATAAAGCAAGGGCTTGGAGACGTGCTTTCCCCGGGGGCACAAACAGGCGGCCCTGAATATAAGGAAGTCCTCGTACAACATCAAGGTTTAGGACTACACATTCTTCTTTATGTGTATTCACCCAGTCCGCGATTAAAGAACGGAGCAAAGGACGTGGAGTACATGCACATACGACCCTAGAAGGCAGCAGAAGAGGGCATTCGGGTTTGCTTTGCTCCGAGTGAGAGGGCAGGCGAGACAAGGCGTTGGCACAAACGTTGAGACGGGCTGGCCTATATGTGATGGTGAAATTGAACTGGGAAAAGAAGAGGTGCCAACGGGCCTGTCGGGCAGTGAGACACTTCATTGATTTGAATGCCAATAGACTCCGGTGGTCCGAGAAGACAGTAACCGGATGACGGGCCCCCAATAGATGATGTCGCCATTCGGCGAAAGCGTCCTTAACTGCCAGCAATTCTCTTTCCGTGATAGGATAGTTGCGTTTGTATGGTGTCAGTTTCCTCGAAAAGAACGCCACCGGATGGATCTCACCCGAATCCTGACAGGGTTGCGACAGAATAGCCCCTATGGCCATCCCAGAAGCATCAGCTTCCACAAAAAATGACAGGAGCAGATCGGGATGTTGCAGCACTGGCGCTGAAGAAAAAGCCGCTTTTAAGGCCTCAAAGGCAGATTGCGCTTCTGGTGTCCATCGGTATGGCTTTTTTGAGCTAGTTAAAGCCGTCAAAGGAGCTGAGATGGTAGAAAATGAAAAGATAAAGCGCCTGTAAAAGTTCGAGAACCCCAGGAATGACTGTAGGGCTTTGGTTGTAGTAGGGACAGGCCATTCCAAAACGGCCTTGACCTTAGACTGGCTCATCCGGATACCCCGGTTGGTAAGGTCATAACCTAGAAACTCAACCTCCGATGAATTGAAGATACACTTCTCGGCTTTGACGAAGAGATGGTTCTCTCTCAGCCTTTGTAAGACGAATCTCACATGTCGGGTGTGTTCAGCCTTGGATGAGGAGTAAATCAGTATATCGTCTAGATAGACCACAACAAACCGGTCCAGACAATCGTGAAATACATCATTCATGAAGGCTTGAAAGGTGGCCGGGGCGTTACACAACCCGAAGGGCATCACTAGGTATTCGAATAACCCATAACGGATCTTGAAGGCGGTTTTCCACTCGTCCCCTTCTCTTATGCGGACTAGGTTGTAAGCACCCCGCAGATCAAGTTTGGTAAAGATCACGGAGGAACCCAGCTGATCCAAGAGTACTGAGATCAGGGGAAGAGGGTACTGGTTCTTGACTGTGATGGCGTTTAATGCCCTATAATCAATACAAGGGCGAAGGTCACCCTCTTTTTTAGGAACAAAAAACAGTGGAGACGCTGCCGGTGATCTCGATGGTCTGATGAACCCCGTAGCCAATGCCTTGTCAATATACTCCTTTAGCACTTTGTCTTCTGGCAGTGTGAGCGAATAAACCCTGCCGGCAGGTATTTTAGCCCCCGGTACCAGGTCGATAGGACAATCATACGGCCTATGTGGGGGCAACTGTTCTGCTCCACCTTTATCGAAGACGTCCCGAAAAGAAGCGTATTCCACAGGGATGCTAGGTTCAAGGGCATTGGTAATGGCACCAATCAAGGCCATCGAGGCCACCAGGGCTTGACAAGAAGTGCCGGAAATGCTACTAGTCTGAAAACAGCTTTCGTTACAGACAGAGGAAGGAAACTGTACCACCTTCCTGGCCCAGTCAATGTCAGGATTGTGATGTTGTAACCACGGAATGCCCAAAATTACACGAAGCTGGGGGGGCCTTAATTAGGTCGAATGTGAGTGTTTCGGTATGTCCATCGTTCGTCTGCATACGGACGAGGGACGTACTTTGAGTAACCAGACCAGAGAAGAGCCGTCTACCGCATGTACGGCTTCAGGTTGTGGTTTAGAAACCACAGGAACGTTATTGCTCAGGGCATAATCATAATCCATATAATTCCCAGTAGCACCGGAATCAATTATAGCCTGAGAAGAGAAAGAACAGTCAGTTGAAGTGGTAAATACCACTGGCAGACTGACAGGTACGGTAACTGCCGTATTTGAGTCCAAAGATAATACCCCCGGCATAGGGACTCCTGCTATCGCCGGGTTCTGGCGTTTCCCGCCTTCTTAACGGGTCTTTTTGGACAATCCTTGAGGTGGTGCTCTGACGAACCACAGTACATGCATAAATTGTTGGATCGACGGTGTTCACGTTGTGCAGGAGACAACGGACCACGTACCGCCCCAATCTGCATAGGCTCAGAAGAAGCAGAGGAAGGAGGGTTAACAGAATCAAGGGGAAGGGGAACTGGAGTCATATTTTTCCGTTCTCCCTTCCGTTCAGATCTTCTAGCATCTATTTGTAGTACTAAATCAAGTAACTCCCCAAATGTAGTAGGAATCACCGGCACAGTAGCAAGGATGTCTTTTAACTCCTCAGACAAACCTTTGTAAAATACTGCAGATTTCTTTTCTTCCGGCCAATCCGTCTCGGCTGCCAGCTGATTGAACCTAGTGAGGTATGTAAACAGGGAAGACTTACCCTGGCGTAAATTCAAGAATTCTAGATCCGTGGCTTGTGACTTGTACCGGGTATCGAATACCCTATTCATGGCTGTAATAAGAGCATCACAGTCATACAAAACATAGCTATTGGATTCAAGCAAGGGATTAGCCCAAGCTGCCGCCGTCCCTCCGAGGTGCGAAAGGATAAAGGCCGCCTTTGTGGTGGAATTGGGAAAGGCCGAGGGGCGGCAAAGAAAATGCAATTTGCATTGATTGATAAATGTCCGGTACTGCTTTGGGTCACCCGTAAAGCGTTCCGGAGGAGCCAATGGGAATTGGGTGGCCATCAGAACAGGGCCCGAGGTAAACCCAGAGGCGGAGGCTGAATGGGTTCCAGAACCTGAAGCAGTGGCACCGGACGGATCAACTCCCAGTGTCTGGGGTGCAGGAAAGGGCCTTATGTTGTCAATCCGTTGGTGTAAGGCATCATGTGCGGCAGACATGTCTGCCCGTAGTTCGGATACCAAATGAACTAGAGTGGCCAACGGATCCGCTTCTTCCATGGCTTCTGATTTTGCTACTCACCGGACGGGAAGTAAACCAATCGGTGGCCGGAAGACACAGGACTGCACTATTGATTGAAGAGCTAGGTCGGGGCCTCCAACCTAGCCTCCTCTCTGTGAGGGCACAAGACCTTTTTAACGATATGACCCTCTGCTGGGTAGGACCAGGCAGATGGACTGATCGCTCAAAAGGGCGGGGAGGACACGCCGCCAAGAACCCAGCTGTAAAGGAAAAAACAAGAGGTGAGCAATTGGAACTGTAAGAAGAATCCTTTCCCTTGATACTTCTTTCTAGTAGTACCTGAGCTATGCCCTCCCCTTGTTTAAGGAAACCGGAACCACCTAAGTAAGAAAGGAGAATGTCACCTATACTAATGATAGTGGTCGCTTAGCTACGAAGTATGAAATCATAAATTAGTGGACCCTTACCACTGCTGTGTTGTTGAGTCTGAGTTATCCCAAAGGAGTTCAAAAACGGAAGTGCAAAATAAGAAAAGGGTAGGTTAGTTAGGGAACTAAACCCGGGCGGAACGAGGGCCGCGCTAGAGTCGAGTGGGTGCACTCTCTGCAATGCGTCCCTGTGCACTACTGGAGGATGTCCAATGGAAGTCTGTTTGTGGAGATGATGGGAACAACAACCATAAGAGACACAAATGGAATTGGAGAATTGTAGGTGATGGTTTCGGTGGCAGGCAAAGGCAGTCCGTGATGGAGTAAATAGGTCTGGTACACAGATAAGTGGTTTTCCAAAAGCGGCAGGCAGAGGCAGTCCGTGAAGGAGAAAACAGGTCTGGTACACGGGTACGAATAGTTTCCAAAAGCGGCAGGCAGAGGCAGTCCGTGAAGGAGAAAAAACAGGTCTGGTACACAGGTAAGAATAGTTTTCCAAAAGCGGCAGGCAGAGGCAGTCCGTGAAGGAGAAAACAGGTCTGGTACACAGGTAAGAATAGTTGGATCGAAGACGGAACTTCTAAACACCGGGATGCAACTTTAATCAGAAACAGCGTCTTTCCCGGTTGTGCGGTTTAAATCGGGAAGGGGAAAGGCGGAACCGGACGAAACCGAGGTTCACGCATCATCGCCCATATGCTGAGAGCGGGAGGCGGGAGGCTGGGAGTCGTAGTTCAACTTGCCGCTGGGCGCCGCGGAGTGAGCCGAGGCCACTATTTTCCAGGGCAGTTGCCAGTGGGCGTAGAATGGATTTGCAATGTGGCGCATGCCCTTCCGAAGGGCGATAATCCTCCTCCGTGCCTGCCGAGGCGTAACACCTCCGGTGGAGCCCTGCTGAACTGACTCACCACTTCCCGACGACAGAGGAGATCTCCCTGCCGGAGAGTCTCTTCCCCTGACTGGTGGGAACAACTAGTCACCTTTGCTTTTTCTTCGCTCCAGGACGCAGTGGTCGAATTGCCCGTGCAGAGCACCCCAGCAACCGGATAGCCACTACCCCTGTACCACGACCAAAAGGTGGTGCCTTGTGACGGAGCACTCCGCGGCTGGTCTCTTCCCTGGTGGTGCACCGGACTTCACTTTTCTTCGACGACGAGATCATCTCTACTCTTGGCAAAGACCCGATGTGCATCCACCACCAGGAACAACTGCCCCCGCCGGAGCTGTCTCTCCACAAACAAGGTACCGTGTCCGCCTGGCTTCCCTTTCTGCCGGATAGAGTGAGGTGTCTTAATCCTCGCCTTTCCATTGGGTCGCCTCCAAGCTTTCTTTAACTTACTGTTCTGAACTGGTCCAATCTTTCCATAAAAATTTGCGCTAAAAGCTTGAAGAGCATTTCTACTGAGACACTTTTTGGGACATATCGCCTTGCCTCTCTCCGAGTGGGCCTGGCCTGTGAACTTTGTGATCTGCAGTAGCCTGCCTTACTTGCCTGGCATTTGTCCGTAAAGTATTGGTACCGAGTTGATTTCATAACCTGCCTTATTTTTCTCTCCTGTCCTAACGAATATTAGAGTGTCACCTAGGGTAACGCATACACCTCTGTCTGCAAATAAGTGATGCCGGTGAACCTAGACTTGTCGAAATATTGTTAGGTGGATTGATCTATTTTCTTCATATAGTAATTTGTGATTGAAGTTATTTTGCCTTAAGAGTGCCAGAGTGTTTTCCATAGATGTGTTGTTATAAATAAATACCTACATATCTTTACACCAAAGCCTTGTTCCGTGTCTACTTGTTCTACTGTGTAGATTGCCCTATTTTGTATACTCCACATACTGCCTAACTCTTCTTGAGGGAAGTCTGACTGCTCAGCCACAGCTACCAAGTGAATCTGTGTGGTACAGACTGCTACCAAGTGGGTTTACTGCCAAACACCTGTGGTCCTAAATCTTTTGCAGTGGTCCCAGAGGGAACTGCACAGGTTTCCGCCTAACACTGGTGTACAGCGGTGGGATTTGTATCGAGTATACAGTTTAGAGTGCTTTTCGACACTTTAGGATAACTAGCCACAAGGCTTAGCACTAAAAAGCAACTTTCGAAAACATGTCTACTATGGAAGCTTACAGTCAAGAGTCCTTGTCAGGTGAAAATACTGAGAGTTTATGAGCTCTCTGTAGGCAAGAGAATCTTTCTGTGAGAGGCAAGAAGTCAGAACTGGTAGCGAGATTGCTGGCGAACCAAAGTCTGGGTACTGGTTCAGAGGAACCAACTTCTCCAGCAAATGTAGATAACAGTGATGGTGTTGATCTAAATCATAATTCTGATGATAGTGATGAAGAGGCTGAAGAGGAAGGAGAGGCTAACGAAACTGTCTCCCCTGCTCCTCTACCTGCCTTACCAGCTGTACCTACGGGGACCATACCGGGTCCCACATGTAACCCTGCTTATTTTGAACTTGAAAAAATGAAGCTCGAATTAGAATACAAACGGTTCTTGGCTCAATCTGAAAGAAACCAAGAGCTCGAGTTCAGACGGATGAATGCCCAGGCTGAGCAGAAGCAAGCTGAGTTGAGGCTCAGGGAAATAGGACTTAATCACGAGTTACAGATGAAAAAGTTGTCTATAGAAAATGCTTCTCTCTCCTCTGGCTCCTCTAGGAGCTCCAGTCCCAAAAGACCCCGGATGCCGAAGGAATTAGTGGGTATGTATGAACCGAGATTGGATGTGTTAGATTGGTTAAAACTGTTTGAGTAAAATCATGGGCTCCAGGACATCACCGGGAATGATTTACTTCCCTGGTTGTTCTCTAGGCTACCCCCTGTTGCGACTGATGTGGTAATGGAGTTGGAGGAGGCGGATAAGACGGATTACGAAAGTGTGAAACTAGCTTTGATAGCTAGATTCGGGAAGACCCCTTCCCAGTATCTTAAGAGGTTTAGAACCCTCAAAAAGCATGATGGTACCCCTTGGGCTACCTGGGTGAGTGAAGGGTTGAAATACTTAGAGGGATGGATTAAGGGTTACAAAGTGAACACTTATGAGGGTATGAAGAATCTTTTTATGTTGGAGTCGCTTCATGATGCCTGTTCTCCTGAGCTCAGACAGCACTTGGCTAATTCAAAGGAATTGGATTCCCGGACGCTAGCTAAGGCTGCTGACTTGTGGGTTGCCAACAGGGCTACTCATAAGGATTCTGGGGCAACTCAGAAAAAGGATGAGGGAAAACAGCCTAAAAAAGACTCAAAAGAGAATTAGAATAACCCAAATTCCAAAGAGGGCCCCAAACAAAACCAGAAGGGTAAGCCACAAGGAAAACCGCAGCAGAGTAGTGTGTCTTCTGGTGCCAAACCGGAAGGGGGGCAGAACAAGCCACCATTCCAGAAAGCATTCGGTAAATGCTTTGTTTGTGGCTCGACTGACCACGTGAAAGGAGATCCCAGATGTAAGGGTAAACCTTCAGGGGTCCAGCTTGTCTCCTTAGCCTTCGCTCCAGAGGAGGAAGTCCAAATGGCAAGTGGAAACTTTCTACTGCTAGCTGATGAACCCATTGGAGTCTCAGCCAGCGTTTCTTTAGTATCTCTGGGGTTGTGGGAACAACAGAATTTAGATGTCTATCATTCTATCCCCGATAATACTAAAGAGTATTATAAGGACAGTGTCCAGGTGAATGGTCAGGAGACTCCTGCCATTAGGGACACTGGGGCCAGCATAACTGTGGTGGATAAATCGTTTTTTCAGGCTGAGGATGTTGCTAAGGCACCCAAACGCCTCACCAAGTTAGCTGGAGGGCCTGTGCAGATGCTTCCCCAATTACCAGTTCTCATCCAGTGTAACAACATGACTGTGAAGATACCTGTCAGCATACAGAGTGAGGTACCAGGACGCGTACTGTTGGGTAACGATTTGAAAACTCTCGGAGTTGTATCGCATACTCCCAGACCTCCTAGTAAATGGTTACAGGAGCTAACCAGACCTGCAAGAGAGAGGACCATGTGCGGTACTCTCCAGGAGATGATGCAGAAAGAGATCACTCCTGCTCCACTGGAATTGTCGACAGCTGTCTCAAAGAAATCAGAAGCGAAAGGGAAACCTAAGACTTCTACCCCGAAACCAGCAGCCAGCATTTCAGTGCAGCCAACAAGGACTTCCCCGCGGTTGTCCAAAGTTACACCCGTAACTCCCCCTCCAGCTGAGGCTAAGAGGGAGGTACAACCCTGTGTGGTAGAGTTAGACTCTGAGGAAGAACTAATGGAAGGCCAGGAACTCATTGGAGATCTGGATCCTGTTGACCATCCTGAGCTGCAGTCTTTACTGGCAGAAGGTGGACCCAGCAGGGCAGACTTCAGTAAGGGACAGAGAGAATGTTCAACTCTGGAAGGTCTTTGCCACCAGACAGAAGCTCAGGCTCAAGGGCAAGAGCCTGGGAAATACAGGTTGCACTGGGAAGTTGGCCTCTTCTACAGTGAACCGACCGAGTCTGCACCTGGAGACTACAAGCGGCTTGTAGTACCCCAAGAGAACAGACCACAGTTCTTGCAGTTAGCCCACGAGATTCCTTTGGCGGTCACTTGAGTTTCAAGAAGATTAAGGAAAGGCTCTCTCTCTACTTCCATTGGCCAAAGATGGGGGCCGAAGTAGAAAAACACTGCAGGAGCTGCCACACCTGCCAGACCTCTGGTAAGGTTGGCTCCAAGAATGTGGCACCTTTAGTGCCTCTCCCAGTTGTGGGAGTCCCATTTGAGAGAGTAGGGATTGACATTGTTGGTCCCCTTGATCCTCCAACCTCCTCAGGCAACAGGTTTATACTTGTTGTAGTAGACCATGCTACTAGGTATCCTGAGGCAATTCCTATGAGGACTGTTATAGCTCCGGCTTTGGCTAAGGCCCTCCTTGGTATTTTTACTAGGGTCGGGTTTCCTAAGGAAGTAATCTCTGACAGGGGGTCAAACTTTATGTCCCACTACATGAAAGCCATGTGGAAAACCTGTGGAGTTACTTACAAGTTCTCAACAGCTTACCACCCACAAACCAATGGGTTGGTAGAACAGTTCAACCGAACCATGAAGAGCATGATAGGTGCTTTAGAGGAACCCCTTAAACGTAAGTGGGACCTTCTACTGCCATGCCTTCTATTTGCTTATAGAGAAGTCCCTCAGGAGGGAGTAGGTTATTCTCCCTTCGAACTCCTCTATGGTCATCCCGTCAGAGGTCCATTGGCCCTGATTAAGGAGGGGTTGGAGAGTGCTCCTTCCCCCAAGCCAGTCAGAGTGACTGACTACGTGATAGGTCTCCGGAGGAGAATGTCGCACATGATGACAGAAGCAAGCGATAACTTGAAAGCTGGACAAGCATTGGTCAAGCACTGGCACGATCAAAAAGCTAACATGGTTGAGTTCGCTCAAGACCAGCTCGTTCTCGTTATGATCCCAACAAGGCAGAGGGCCTTGCAAGACAAATGGATGGGACCCTTCAGAGCTGTGGATAAACTCGGAGAGGTCAACTATCTGGTGGACTTGGGCAATCCCAAGGAGGCTCCGAAAGTCTTCAACACAAACCGACTCAAAGCGTATGTCTCAAGACCGGATGTAGGAGCGTTGCTTCTAGCATCATCTGAGGAAGAAAAAGAGAGTGAAGCTCTTCCGGATCTCCTCAGAGGCTTACCTCTAGGCGAAAAAATTGAAGGAGTAAATCTCTCCTCCAATCTGACCCCCGAGCAACTAGAAGAGTGCAAATCTATGCTGAATCAGTTTGCCTCTCTGTTCTCGCTTTCACCAGGCTTGACCCCTTGGGGCCAGCATGACATACTCGCTGGTGACTGTCTGCCAGTCAAAAGCAGAGGATACCGAATGTCAGAACACAAACGAACCCACATCAAAGGTGAGGTCAGCAAGATGCTTTATCTCGGGGTAATAGAGCCCTCTACTAGTCCATGGTTTAGCCCAGTTGTGTTAGTACCAAAGGCCGGATCTAAAGAGCTTAGATTCTGCGTGGATTATAGAGCTCTTAATGCAGTCACCAAGACTGATGCCCACCCTTTGCCAAGAACAGATGAGTTGGTGGATAAACTTGGTGCCGCCAAGTTCCTCAGCACATTTGACTTGACGTCAGGCTATTGGCAAATAGCCCTGACAGACCATGCCAAGGAGAAAACTGCATTTTCTACCCCCGTTGGCTTATACCAGTTTAAGGTAATGCCTTTCGGATTGAAGAATGCACCTGCTACGTTTCAACGGATGGTAAACCAGGTTCTGAATGGGATGGAGGACTTCTGCATGGCATACTTGGATGACATAGCAGTGTTCAGCAATTCCTGGGAAGAACATGTAACCCACCTGAGAGATGTTTTGCAGGCTCTTGGACGAGCCAATCTGACCATAAAGACGAGTAAATGCCAAACTGGACAGAGTAAGGTAGTCTATCTTGGACATGAGGTAGGAGGTGGAGAAATAAGGCCTTTGCTCAGTCAGATCGAAGCTGTGAAAAATTGGACAACACCTACTACTCAAACCCAAGTGAGAGCCTTCCTAGGCCTCACTGGGTATTACAGGAATTTCATAGAGAACTATGGGACCATAGCTTCTCCACTGAATGTCATCTCCTCGCCAAAATTTCCTAAGAAGGTTAGATGGAACGAGGAGTGCAATCAGGCTTTTGAAAACCTGAAAAAGGCTCTTTGCCAAGACCCAGTACTCAGAGCTCCTGATTACCGCCAACACTTCATTGTGCAGACAGATGCTTCAAATGTAGGAATAGGTGCCGTACTCAGTCAACTGGATGGGAAAGGTAGGGAGCACCCCGTTTGCTTCATCAGCCGCAAGCTGAAGGATCCTGAAACAAGGTGGGCAACAATCGAAAGAGAGTGCTTTGCCATCGTGTGGGCTCTGAAGAAGTTTAGGCCGTACTTGTATGGTTCTACTTTTGTCATTCAGACTGACCACCAACCCTTGAGATGGTTAATGCAAATGAAAGAGGAAAACCCCAAACTATTGAGATGGTCGATCTGCCTGCAAGGGTTTGATTTCACCATTGAGCACAGGTCAAGGTGTCACCACCAAAATGCTGATGGTCTCTCTAGGATGTATGTCATCGACTAGAGGTATGAGATTCATCCAGGAGTGGATTAAATCCTCCTGTCCTTTAGTCTGGGGGGGGGGGGGGGGGCGAGTGTTAGGGAGAATTCTCTGTTTAGGCTGAATTTCCTAACCTAGTGAGTCCGCCAGCAGCTTTGCTGGATGTCTGGAGTTTTTTTTCCATCCTGCCAAGAGTGAGACTCTTTTTCTCCCACTCTTGGACATGAATGTGTGTAATTCCTTTAAATGTCAATGTGTTCTATGGGCTATGGGGTCTTTTACTCGATAGGGTCTCATATGTTTTTCTATGTGTGTTACACTGCACCCTACGTTCCGTAACACTGGGGCGTCCTAGCAGACCTCCATCATAGACTCCATACCCGTGGACTGACTACTGTCTCCCCGGGCATGTAAAGTCACCATAAATTTACTAACAGAACTAGTACAAACCATCCAATTGTGGACGTACTAGTAGGGGTAATTCGATTACTCCTGGGTCTGTTATGCGAGGGGGCACTGTCCCATCCCCCCTCGTCGAGTTTTGGCTGGTGGCAGTGGAAACTACTTGTTATATTCGACCCCGAGTATAACCCCATGGGATTCTTCCCATTGTTGGAGATTGATACCTTTTTCCCGTTAATCTCTAACGTACCACCGGTTTACTTATCTTAAATAAGTCTATCGGATGGTATTTTCTGCCAGAACTCGGTTTTTAAAATGGTGTCTGTGTTCGTCTCTGTGACTCCTAAACCAAAGGTTGAGCCCTTTGTTCCACTTTTGGCGGGCTTCTGTACAGAGACCCTCCAAAGCGGTGCCATTCTGTCTGGGTTACCACAGGGGTGTGGGAGGGGGTTTAGGCACCCTGGACCGAGTTGCCTTGCCAACTCCGGTTGCACTCTGGTGTGATTGGCCCAAGTGGTGAGCCTCCCCGCTCACCACTTAGCGTGTTTTGATTGACAGCTAGGCTGAATGAATGGGGGTTTTCTGCATAAAAGCAGGGCTTTTGGGACTGGATCTTCAGAAGTCGCCACAGGACCTAAGAATCCGACGAGGGTAAAGCTGAGCCGACCTGCAACGATGACACCTCCGGTGGAGCCCTGCTGAACCGACTCACCACTTCCCGACGACAGAGAGATCTCCCTGCCGGAGAGTCTCTTCCCCTGACTGGTGGGAACAACCAGTCACCTTTGCTTTTTCTTCACTCCAGGACGCAGTGGTCGAATTGCCTGTGCAGAGCACCCCGGCAACCGGATAGCCACTACCCCTGTACCGCGACCAAAAGGTGGTGCCTTGTGACGGAGCACTCCGCGGCTGGTCTCTTCCCTGGTGGTGCACCGGACTTCACTTTTCTTCGACGACGAGATCATCTCTACTCTTGGCAAAGACCCGACGTGCATCCACCACCAGGAACAACTGCCCCCGCCAGAGCTGTATCTCCACAAACAAGGTACCGTGTCCGCCTGGCTTCCCTTTCTGCCGGATAGAGTGAGGTGTCTTAATCCTCGCCTTTCCATTGGGTCGCCTCCAAGCTTTCTTTAACTTACTGTTCTGAACTGGTCCAATCTTTCCATAACAATTTGCGCTAAAGACTTGAAGAGCATTTCTACTGAGACACTTTTTGGGACATATCGCCTTGCCTCTCTCCGAGTGGGCCTGGCCTGTGAACTTTGTGATCTGCAGTAGCCTGCCTTACTTGCCTGGCATTTGTCTGTAAAGTATTGGTACGGAGTTGATTTCATAACCTGCCTTATTTTTCTCTCCCATCCTAACGAATATTAGAGTGTCATCTAGGATAACGCATACACCTCTGTCTGCAAATAAGTGATGCCGGTGAACCTAGACTTGTCGAAATATTATTAGGGGGATTGATCTATTTTCTTCGTATAGTAATTTGTGATTGAAGTTATTTTGCCTTAAGAGTGCCAGAGTGTTTTCCATAGATGTGTTGTTATAAATAAATACCTTTATATCTTTACACCAAATCCTTGTTCCATGTCTACTTGTTCTACTGTGATTTCCCTATTTTGTATACTCCACATACTGCCTAACTCTTCTTGAGGGAAGTCTGACTGCTCAGTCACAGCTACCAAGTGAATCTGTGTGGTACAGACTGCTACCAAGTGGGTTTACTGCCAAACACCTGTGGTCCTAAATCTTTTGCAGTGGTCCCAGAGGGAACTGCACAGGTTTCCGCCTAACAATGTTATTCCCTCCGCTGTGTCCCATTTGGGGAAGAGTTTAAACAGACTGCAGGTGCCGATCCCCTTCTTTCCTTTTTCTTTTTCAATCTGTTTCCGAGTCTTGCACTTGCTTACCTTCTGTGCCTTCTGTCTCATGGTCGAAGACTCCCCTCCAACTATCGGAGTACCATCGCCCCAACACCACTCAGCCCGGGAATCTAGAAGAAGAAGCGCAGTATCCCCAACGCTCTCAACTCCAGTTAAGGGTTTTATTCCCCAGAGGGTTTCCCTGGGGAGGTTGCTCGCCTCTGTCCTGTCCCACTACAGGCAGAGGGTAGTAAGATCCTCAGGGGGATTGTCCTATTGTCAAGGACTGCCTACCTGCAAGGTCAGTGGTTACTGCTGGGTGCGTTGTTACAAGTCATATAGTGAAGAAGATTGTTACAATTAGAGACGCCAAAAAAAAAAAGAAAAGGAAAACACCCAGCAGGGATCATGGAACAGCAAATGCAGCAGCTAATGGCTGCTATGCAGCCCTTGTCGCATGAGGTACAGAACTTCAAACAGGAATACATGCATCTCCGTCAACAGGTAGCCCCAGGCTAACCCTGAGTTTCCCTCCTCCTCGCCCACAGGCAAGTATGATGGAAGTCCCCATAAGCTGAAAGAGTTCCTGGACAGCTGTACCGGCCAATTCACATTTAAAGCCAAATATTTTCCCTCTGATAAGGATAAGGTGGGACACCTGGTGTTACATCTCTTTGGGGCTGCTTTGGCATGGGCCACGCCGTTGGTAACCTCCGGGAACCCCATTCTAGATTTCTACCCGCCTTTGTGCACAGTTTGAAACAAATGTTCAACAGGCAGGAATTAACAGTCTCATCCGAAGAGAAACTGTTGGATCTTAGACAGGGCAATCAAGATTTGCTCACTTACATTACTCGGTTCAAACAACTTGCCTCAGAGACCGCATGGCCGGATGATGCCTTGCTGACCCTGTTCTGCTGAGGCCTTACTGAGCAACTGAAGGACGAGGTATCCAGAGTACCCAGACCCGCTAATCTAGCTGACATGATCACTACCACAGTGCAGATGGACTATCGCTTACAAGAACGATTCAAGGAGAGGAAGAGAGGTCACCTAACACGTTCCTATTCAGGAATCCAGTTCCCAGGCAGCCCTACCAACGCAATGCCTACAGAAGAACCCATGCAGATAGGAGCAGCCCGGGGTCCCCTCACTGCCGAAGAAAGGGAACAGAGACAAACCCTTGGGTTATGCATGTACTGCGGATCCTCGGCCCATGTAGTGAAGGACTGCCCTGTAGCTCCCCCAAGGAGATTCGAACGTAAGAAGTCGGAAAACTCCTCCACCCCACCGTAAGAGGGACCGCGGTAGGGGTAGCTCAAGATGGTTCCTCTGATTCCCCTATCCTTTCCAACAGTACAAGGCTCACAGACAATACTATGGTGGTTGTTCGTCTTCAGATCTCCTTTGACGACCACCTAACCCAAAACGTTCTAGCAATGATCGATTGTGGGGCAGCCGGGAACTTTCTGGATAACGATTGGGCCGCTATCAGAGGCATCCCAAGAGTTCCCAAAACAATAGCCATTCCCATCCATGGGGTGGATGGGAATCCCCTTGTATCCAGTTCTATTAAGGAACATACAGGCTTATTGAAATGCCAGCTAGCCTCCCATTCAGAAGAAATAAGCTTCAATCTTACCAAGTCAGCACATTTTCCCATAATCTTGGGTCTTCCATGGCTCCGCCTCCATAATCTCTTTACCAACTGGATGGCTGGTACCCTGTTTCTGGGCTCTGAATATTGGACCAACAAATGCCTTTCACACCAATCAGTAGGGGTCTACACTTCCCCTTCTGGGAACCCCACGGGTACAGTCCCCACAGTCGGCCACCTAGGTAACATCCCTGACTGTTATTACCAGTTCTCTCAGGTATTCGCTAAACCCAAATTCTCCTCCCTTCCTCCTCATCGCAGGGACGGCTGTCACATAGAGCTCCTGCCCAATCAACACATGCCCTTTGCTCGGATGTACATGTTGTCTCAAAAAGAGAAGACTTTGCTCAAAGAATACCTCAAATGGGCACATTACCGAGTCAACCTCTCCTGCGGGTGCTTCTCTTTTCTTTGTCCCTAAAAAAGATACAGAGGAACTCCATCCCTGCATCGACTACCGGGGTTTGAACAAGATCATAGTGGCCAACAAATACCCCTTGCCACTGATACCCGATATATTGGAAGCAGTAGCAGGAGCCACAATTCACAATAAACTGGATTTGCATGGGGCCTACCATCTGATACGGATTGCCCACGGAGACGAATGGAAAAATGGCCTTTCGGACCCCTTTTGGGCATTACGAATATCATGTAATGCCTTTTGGTCTTTCCAATGCACCAGCCATTTTGCAACGCTTAATGGTCTATGTGTTTGCAGACATACTACCACATTACTTAGTTGTCCACCTGGACGATATTCTTGTCTTTTCATCCAGCTTGTATGATCACGTGCGTCATGTGAAACTGGTTTTACAGTGGCTCCAAGCCAACAGCTGTACTGTAAGGTGGAGAAGTGCGAATTCCACAGCCCTCAAGTTACCTATCTAGGGTTTGTTCTGTCTTCACCCAAGAAAAGTTTCGGCAGTTGTGGATTGGCCTCCTCCTACCAACGTAAAGGAGAACCAAAGATTTGTGGGTTTTGCTAATTTCTATTGGAAATTTATACCTAAATACCTAAATTCTCTGAACTCACGCTTCCTATCACACATCTCCTCAAGAAAGTAGCACCTTTTGTCTGGGATGCCCCGGTCCAGAGCTCATTCGACCGCCTTTAAACAGTTGTTCACCACAGCCCCCATTCTAAGAAACCCAGACCAACAACGCAAATTTATACTATAGACAGATGCATCCCACTACGCCTTAGGGCAGTGGTCTTCAAACTTTTTGACCCCGAGCCCCCCCTAAGAAAAATGTCTCCGGCCCAGGCCCCCCCTATAAACATGGACTCCAAAATTGTACTCGGTTGCGAACGGTTATCGCGCGCTGGAGTAGAATGGTGCCCCTAACGAAGGAGTGAATGCCAAACACCACGTTGTTTCAAAATCATTGCTTGCAATGATTCAAATCAGATTAGAGGACAAATATTTGTGAACAAAGCATTCCGATTTTGCTAAAATACAGAAGACTCGACTAAAAATAGTGTTGGATATTTATTTCACAAAAACGAAAACACCCAATATTGCTGTCCTGTAGTAACATTTGCTATGCAAGTGCTGCAACAATTTGTTTCTCAAGTACAACAACGTACTGTCAATGCTGTCACTTGCAACTTGGACAGTGGCATTCTGGAGAACTAGTGTGAAGGGTGGGCCTGCCTTTCACCAGCCAGCCTGTCAATATTGGGTTCAATTTTTCCAATAGCCAACCGCAGGCTTTCTTCCACCTCCAGCTTTGACCGATATTTTGTCTTTAGGGCTGCAAGTGCAGAGAACCCAATTTCACACAGGTATGAGGTGCTGAAAGGTAACAGTACATTGACTGCACATTTCGATAAAGTTGGAAACTCTGCAGACACATGTTGGCAAAATGCACCCAAAGACAATTTTCTGAATTGGCTCTCTAGTAGGCGGTCACTTTGGAGCTCCATTAGTTCCTCCTGGAGTTTTATTGGGAGATGGGCTCCTACCTGAGCTAGGAAAGGCTGAACCACCCAGTCATTCATGTCGCAATTGTCATCAGGAAAGTACTTTTCGAGACTGGTTCTGAGAGCATTTAAATGGTTTCCAATTACTTCAGAAACACATGAAAGTTCATACTCCGCCTCCTCGAGAGCATCTTCTAATAATGGGACGCATCGGCTATGCCAATATCAACCCTCCTCCTCCAAAGCTCCAGCTTCTTCTTGAATGCCGATATTTTTGCATTCATGGCAAATGATGTGGTTTCTGTGCCTTGCAGGGAGAGGTTTAGACAATTTAGCTTTCCAAAGATGTCGCCAAGGTAAGCCGGGCGAGGGTAACACAGGCAGAGGCGAGAGCAGAGCAGTTTCAGTACCCCGCTTGCCTCCATGGGCGTAATTTTAGGTGGGGCAGGGGTGTTTGTCCCCCTCAACTTTCATGGCACACTATTTTATCCCCATTCATTTAGCTGGGGAAACCTTTCAGCAGATGTCATGTCCCCCCCAACATTTTCAGCAAAGGTACTCCACTGCTTGCCTCCTCTCCTCCATGCCCCCTAATGTGGGGATCGCAGAGGGAGAGGGGCGCAGGGAGGACCGTTGCTGTATTAATAACGCAGCTCCCCCATGGCAGATTGCTGGAGCCACCCTATCTCTCTGAAAATATCGATATATGATGTATTTTATTTGCACATATGTACGTACACACACACACACATTATTTAGTATGTGTGTGCGTGTGTAAAGTGGGAGGGAGAGGGCAGACTACACCCACTGTTGTTTACTAGAATGTAACCACTGTACCCATATATTTTCTCACACACAGACAAAAAAAGTTAAACCTATGACATCATGGGAACGGGAGGCAGTGAAAAAAGCCTGGGGAAAAATGCAAACAATTTTAAGGTTCATTTTGATTTCTCTGCGCCTAATAAAGCAGTCCTCGGCTAAGTTATCAACCGGCCCTTGCCAGCTATCGGATTATACAAAAGTGGCAGGATGAGGAGGGGGGAAAAACCAAAAAGGGGATTGTGTGTCAGGCCCGTAATGCTTCTGGAGAATTCTTGATACATGCGCGGTTACACATTTCAGTCACTCATGTCTGTTTGCTTTGACAGGTTCCCATGGAATAAAATGAAACAAGTGGGGGGATTGTTTTGTCATGTGAGGCTGGGACATATACCTTGGCACAATCAAGGCGCCCCCCCCTTTTTTCGGGAGTCTGCCGGTGTTGTTTACAACGCGGCTCCCCCAAGGCAGATTGCTGGGCTCCAGCAATCTGCCATGGGGGAGCTGCGTTATTAATACAGCACCGGCAGAGCAGTTTTGGTCCCCCGCTCGCCTCCTCTCCTCCATGCCCCTTAATGTGGGGGTTGCAGAGGGAGAGGGGCACAGGGGGGACCGATGCTGCATTAATAACGCGGCTCCCCCATGGCAGATTGCTGGACTCCAGCAATCTGCCATGGGGGAGCCGCGATGTAAAAAACACCGGCAGGGCAGTTTCGGTCCCCTGCTCGCCTCCTCTCCTCCATGCCCCCTAATGTGGGGGTCGCAGAGGGAGAGGGGCGAAGGGGGGACCGGTACTGTATTAATAACGCGGCTCCTCCATGGCAGATTGCCACGGGGAAGCCGCTTTGTAAATAAAGGGGTCACTTACCTATCACGGGCGGCGGCAGCAAGAGCAAGGAACACAGGACACCACAACGCAGCATGGACGCGCGATCCAAATGCAGGAAAGCGCGCGTCCAGGCTGCGTTTATTTCCTGTTTCATGGCCACGCCCCCAGCACATCGCACTGGCTGAGCTCTTTCTTCTTCTGCCACGCATCACGCGCCCCACCAGGCATGGTGGCGTGTCCCCCAAGGGGGGCGCGCCCCACAGATTGAAGACCTCTGCCTTAGGGGCTGTACTTCTACAAGAAAATACTGAAGGAACCGAGTCTCCGGTGGCTTACCTGTCCAAGACTTTCAGTCCTGCTGAAACCAATTACTCAGTACTAGAAATAGAATTGCTGGTGATCAAATGGCCGTTTGAAGAATGGAGACATCTCCTGTTCGGCTCGTCATTTCCGATTGAGGTCCGAACCGGCCATCATAACCTAAAGGTTCTCCAGTACGCCCAAACAGCCAACAGCCGGCAAGCCCGCTGGGCACATTTCTGTTCACCCTATCACATTGTTTTCACCTTCCTTCCCGGCTCTCAGAACCTCCGAGCAGATGCTCTTTCCCGGAAATACCGCCCAACATCCAGGTTCCGTACCAAGGCCATCTTTCCTAAGGCTGTATTTGTACACGTTGCGTCCGACTTTCTCAGTTGTATCAAACAAGACACACTAGAGCCGTTGTCAGGATCTGGCACATTCCCACGCCCTAACCCATGAGGATGGATTCTGCTTCCACAAGCAGAAGGTGGTGATCTTGTCCGAGGAACTTCAGATAGAGGTTCTGCATATGTGCCACGATTCTCGTGCCGCTGGCCATCGTGGAATCAACACAACTCTGGACTTAGTGCAGAGGCACTTTTGGTGGCCTACAGTCGCAAGTGATGTACATGACTATGTGTCCTCCTGTGTAACCTGTCTGCAGTCCAAATCTTCTCGTCAATTCCCTCTTGGCTTACTGTCTCGGATGCCAATCCCTAAAAGACTTTGGCAAATCATCTCCACCGACTTCATCAGGGACTTGCCCCCTTCTCACAGCTACACGGCTGTGATGGTCACTATAGACTATTTCACCAAACTTGCTCACTTCACTTGTCACAGGTCTTCCTTTCCAAGATATTTTCAGGCATGGTCCACCAGACACCATCGTTTCTGACGGGTCCACAGTACACCTCGCGCTTCTAAAAGCAGCTGTCTGATCTGCTACACATTTGACGGGCCCTGAGCTCTGGGTTCCATCGCCAGACCAACGGCCAGACGGAACAATTGAACCAAACTCTGGAAGGCTATCTGAGATGTTTTGTTTCCACCAGCCAGGACGATTGAGATGTCCTACTGCCGTTTGCTGAGTTTACCTACAACAATGCTACACACTCGGCCTTGAAATCTAGCCCTTTCTACTGCATCTACGGATACCATCCATCCTTCCTTCCCACGGTGGTTCCCCCGTCTACACGTTTTCTTGGGGTCGATGCTCTGGTGGCGGATGTACAACAGGGGCATCGGTAGGCTCTCCTTGCCTTACGTGATGCCCAGGAATGGGCAAAGGTATATTCCGACAGCCTGAGGTGACCGGCACACTTCCTGGCTGTGGGTGATTCTGTCTGGTTGTCCTCCAGACACCTACCTCGTCATCTGGTTCCTTCAAAGTTGTCTCCCAAGTTCTTCCTCCATTCGGCAGCTGGTAGGTGAGGCTGCGGTTCGCATCCAGCTTCCTCCGTCCTGGTCTCGAATTCACCCGCTCTTTCACATTTCACAAATCAAGTTGGCAGTTCCTGATCGCTTTTCCAGGGATATTGCTGGGTGTCCACCTCCTGTTGTCACCACCAATGGGGCCGAGTTTGAGGTGGCGAGCATCTGTGATTCATGGTATAGTCGGGGCACCCTCAGTTTCTGGTTGACTGGAAGGGCTACTCCCCGGCGTACCGTTCGTGGGAACCTGCTTCAGGGGTTCATGCCCCTCGCCTGGTTCGGGCTTTCTTTTGGCTTCACCCGGGTAAGCTCGGTTGTCCGTCTCGGTGGGAGTGTGCGGGGCATACTGTTACATCTCACTACGGCAGTTGGTCATTATGGCGCCATGGCCATGTTCGCTTCACTGCAGTGGCTCGGACTTCCAAAATGGCTGCCGGCTCACGCCATTTCTTTCCTTGCTGTCCACCCCCTCCAGCCTCGGCGGGCGTCTCGCTTGCCTTGAGTCAGTTTACCAGTTATATGCCGGCTGTTCCAGACAGCACACGTGTCGCTACTCCCCTAGAAGACGCTCCATAAATTCGTGGTCCAGGGATTCTGGTTACTCACCTAATCTGTGTTTCTTACAATCTAATTACCTTTCGTGTTTGCAGATCTGTCTCCTTTGCGGTCATGACCACCTTTGCTACACGAAGCGATCACCACGCCAATGTTTCTCCCCTTCTTCCAACTTTGAAACCGAAGCACAGCATCAGCCTCCTCTCTCCGATTCCGCATATGGAAGTAAGATTAGGATCAGGGTTTCAATCCAGGGGAAACGCCTTTGTGCTCTCCATTCCTTTCCTAACTCTCCTTCTGCCAGGTCTCTCTCTCTCTCCGGGATCATCTCTACTCTTGCCGACCTCCACGCCCCGGCGCAGAAGTCTTTGAATCAGGCAGTGGCTTCGCCTCCATAAATCAAAAGATCTCAAGGACAGGTCTTATCTGCAGAATATGAACTCTTCTCATCCTGTTCTTTGGGTTCCAGGTATCGCCCCTTTTCCTTCAGAACAGCGCCACGTTGTTGTTCCCTCTGCTGTCTCCCATTCGGGAAGAGTTTAAATAGGCTCCAGGTGCCGATCCCCTTCTTTCCTTTTTCTTTTTCAATCTGTTTCCTAGTCTTGCACTTACTTGCCTTCTGTGCCTTCTTTCTCATAGTCGAAGACTCCCCTCCAACCATCGGAGCACCATCACTCCAACATCGCTACGCCTGGGAGTCTAGAAGAAGCGCAGTATCCCCAACGCTCTCTACTCCAGTTAAGGGTTTTATTCCCCAGAGTGTTTCCGTGGGGAGGTTGCTCACCTCTGTCCTGTCCCATTACAGGCAGAGGGTAGTAAGGTCCTCAGGGGATTTTCCTATTGTCAAGCACTGCCTACCTGCAAGGTCAGTGGTTACTGCTGGGTGCTTTGCTCCAAGTCATATAGTGAAGCAGATTGTTACAGAAGGCATTGATGAAACACCTAAAATATGTGAGAGGATGCTTACGTTCATGTGCAGATATACCAAGGACGTGAAGAAAAGCCTGGATAGATCTTGGAGATCATGCTAAGATAAAATGCTAGATGTAGTGGGGCCACTCACAAAGATCCTAGATCCTACTTGTTGGCAGGATGGATTCAGAAAGCCGTATGCCAGTTGGGTAACGCCAACAGTGCTATCACTGAAGAAAGGAGAAGGTCCATCCTGGTCAAGGTAGGCCCTAAACTAACAGAGTTGAAGACATATATATGTAGGTTGCTGAGGACCATGAAGTTACTAAAGCCTCCAACTCAAAAGTAGATGCAAGTATGGGATGTCAATATTTTGTTGAGTTTGTTCACAGGATGGCCTGACAATACCGAATTATCCAGAAAGGCCCTTGCAGCCAAGATGACAACTCTTCACCATCACGAAAAGAACAAAGAGGGGTTTGAGGACAGTATGCTATGATGCTTTCCGAGACCTGCCTTAACGTTGTCAAGTCAGATGCCTGCAGCTTTTGAGAACATAACAGAGAGCCTGAGACCCGTGGGGGTTACACAGTTACTCATAGCATTGCATACATTTTTTGGAGCATAAACCCTGACTACCCTGGCCAGATGGGTGATGCAGCAGGTAGGTATTGACGTGGATTATTGTATGTAATGATGGTTTAGTATGAATATTGTAATTTAATGATTGGACACGATTGCCCACCCTGAGTAGATATGTTTTTAAGACATACTTTATTTTGTAGGTAAGAATGCAGATTACAAGCTGGCAGGGTCTTGAGGTAGGGTGTAGAAGACGGACTTCAGCTGGCGTCGACCAGTTGGGGCATGAAATTTAAGGATTTATGACCAGGGAAAGAAAGAGGAAAAGGTCACAAGAGATACAGGGTTTAAGGACTTGTAAGAGCACGGGATTGGTTAAATGAAAGCCACGTGTTTGTGGCACAAAGACTCAAACAATGTTGGGATATGTAGTTTGTTCACTTTGTTGTATATTAAATAGTTTCCTTTAATATGCTGCTCGAGAAGTAAAGTTTGGAGAAAGCATAATCCTTCATCTCTGTGTCTTCAATAGAATTATGACTTTACTATAACGTTGGTGTTGAAAATCTGAATGTTCTTACTTGCTCTCCCCCTTTTCCTTCTTTATAGCCCAAACTGTCATTTTTAATGAAATATAACATTTTAGGAAACTCATCACTCTTGAATAAAAATCACTAAGTATTAATATTTGTAATATTCAAGCAAGTGAGACAGCCATTTGCTCCACATCCCTTTCCCTCATCCCAGTACCAAAACTCAAGTTTTCAAAAGTGAGTGTGTAGTAATGTGCATATTCAGTAATATCGCATTTGTGACATCACATGACCATTAATTTCAATGATGTCTGTGAGGAACCTCAGGGCACCCTCACTTCTCCCCCCCCCCCCCCGGTGTCCTCCTCTCATATGGCCAGAGAAAGGTGATTGCTTTTGGATCCCGACCCTGTGGGTGGATATACGAGGGAGGATCACCTGGGTGGAGGGAACTTGGGCAGTGGGCAAAGGATGTCCTTAAGTGAGACATGGTATCCCCCATTCCCTTTTCTGAATGAACCCTATATCCCTCAGGCCTTTGTAGGCTACTGTCAGCCCTTTCCCCCCACTCTCCCCAACTATCCCCCAGAGACACTGCCTCAATACTGGGACAACAAAGAGACCAACTAGGAGGACACATCCTCATTTGAGTGAGACAAACACATATCAGCAACCACACAAATAATACATACTTCTTTTATTGAATCTAAATCCCCAAACACCACTCAGGTACACCTAGTTAGAACTGCCATAGTCAGGCACTTGGACTTAATGATCCACACTTGGGGTCACTTAACACTTCTAACAGATATAAAAATGCTTGCTGCATGCAAGAAGGAGGAAAAGGTTGGAGAGAAGAGAGCTGGAGACCCAGGTGCCTGGAGCCGTGTCAAGCAGGAGAGAGAGAGATGCTGAGGTCGGCCACAAGACGGTCTGGAGGTCCTGCTACCCTGCTTATTGGGTCAGCGCAGCAGAACCTTAGGCACTCCCACGAACCCTAGTCACCACAGGAAACCAGGAGAGCGAGCAATGCTCTCTGTGGCTGCCGTTAGGGAAAGGCGAAGCTTGGGGAATCCGGAAAGCAGAACGAGGAGCGTTGAGATACTTGTTGCAAAGGACAACAAGTAGAAGGGAACTGGGTTCTATGTGATATTACCGCATTTTGAAACTCGAACTTCAAAAAACAGATTTGTTTTGGTCATTTTGGTGTCGCTTTCAAAATGCCGCAGTATCACTTTGGACCCCGACCCTCACTGCGCCCTTGGTTTTTAAGGAATTTGGGGGTTTCACCCTCCAAGCCCACCTTTCTTTGCCCCTCCTGTACCTCCCCACACTTTCCCATCACACTCATACCATTCTTTACATTCTTTAAAATACGTTTTTTAACTCGTGGCCCCGCACCATCCCATTCCCACTACATACATTCACACACCTCTCCCTCACATACATGCACACACACAAATGCACATACCCAAACATTTACCTTGCTTCCACAACGTCCCCTCGCCTGTCCGCGCCTGTCAGCTCCTGCGTGCACTCCTATGCGTCTCATGAAGCAGCTGTCATTCCCAAAATTGCCGCGCACCGAGAGGAGGACAGCTTTGACGGACCAAGGTAAGTGTGGGTAGAGGGTTAGAGGGGGTGAGTGGAGATGGAGTTTGAGGTTGGTGAGAGGAGTTTTAGAATCGATTTAGAAAGACCAAATTATAGATTTATTTGGTCTTTCTTTTTATAAATAAAACTTTATTTAACTTGCTTGACATTACAACAGGGAGCAACGAGCAGTGTATAAACAATCAACATCTGACATCTAGAGTATAGAATCAAGCAGTGTGACCACGCAGGGTCTAATCACTTTACACCATGATGGTAGATGCCAAAAACATTAATTAAGACTCATTACCCGGGACAAGGGTCAGGGGACAGTGAGTTTTCACTATCACCCCCATCTTCAGCAGTCATGGAGTATAGATAGGATTGAAAGGGGGCCCAGATGTTTCTGGGCCTACTCATTGCCGGCTGCATGGCGGACCAGTGCTCCTCCACATCAGAGGCTCAAGTGACAGCCTGAAGCCATTGGGCGAAAGTGGGGACCCTAGGCGGGTTGCAAGCAACATACAGATACCAGCCAGCCTCCTGAGGTCACGGCGTGTGCAGGGGGAACTCGTGGAATAAACAGGTCATTGGGGACGATGTAATAGTGCAGTCTAGTATTAGAGATACAGCCTCACAAACCTCCTCGCAGAATGAAGTGATTTCTGGACAGGACCAGAGCATGTGTATATAATCAGCGTTGTCTGTTTTGCATCTCGGGCACTCAGAAGGCCGATCTTTTGCCATACGATGCAACATAGCTGCGGTATAGTGGTATCTGTGAAGTATTTTTAATTGGATCAGTTTGAACCTAGAATTAAAGGAGACTTCCAGGGTACGGACGGACATGGATTCCCATAATTGGTCGGTTATGTCTATACCCAGGTCTCTGCTCGAAGCACCACAGAGCCTATCCAATGGGCAGTCCGCTTTTCACTGAAGAAGACCATAGAACCTTGCAACTCCCCCCCTCATTGTAGCGCCGCTCATAATCAATGACATTAGTGAATCATCAGACGGAATCAAGGGGAATTCGTGCCATCTACCCTTGAGTGCCCGGCGCAGACCAGTGTATTGTAGCCATCGGGAAGGACGCATTCTCAGGGACTCCGGCAGGTCCTGCCATTCCATAAAGGATCCCATAGTAAAGACATCCTGCATAGTATTAAAGCCCGCACCCAACCAGAGGCGAACCATTGCGCCATCCATGGGGGGATCCCAAGGAGGCAGTTCCACAGAGGGAAATCACAGTGAAATGGATTAGGGGTGTCTACCAGTTTCCAAAGTCTATTCCAGGCAATCATCGTGACTCCGGTGGGATCGGTGGGTTCTAGTTTCAAAACTTGAAGGGGGGAGAATCAGGGAGCGAACATCGAGATTCCTGGCATGCCTTCAGATTCAAACCAAAACGCTGCGAAGAGGGCCTGGGCAGCAATCCAGTATTGCTCAAAATTAGGGGCAGCAAACCCTCCCTGCGCAAAGGGCGTAGACAACGTTTCTTACTTTAGGCGGACAGCACCGGAGTGCCACAGGAATGTATTGAGTGTCCGGGTCAGGGATTTGAAGAATTCACCTCCAGGCCAAAGCGGGATGTTCCGAAATATGTATAGAAGTTGTGGGAGCATCAACATTTTGAGAACTGCCACCCTCCGGGCAAGTGTGATCGGCAGTTTGGCCCAGCTTTCAGCCTTTCGGGCAAGGAAGGTGAGGTAATTTCCATAGTTGTGGTCGTATAATGAAGTCCGGTGATGCGTGACTACTACCCCGAGAAATTTAATCTCTGATTGAGACCAGGTAAACCCACGAAGGTCCCGGGGGGCCGTGGTTGCGTCGGTCAGCGGGAACAGTGTGGATTTAGTGCAATTACCTTTAACCCGGATAAATTGCCAAAGAGGATAACGTCTTCAATTATAGGTGCAAGGTTCCCCTCAGGGGAGCGGATGTAAAGCAATGCATCATCTGCATAGAGTGAGATAATCTCTGGGTCCCGAGAGACTCTTATACCCCTATGGGCATGTTGATGACGAACCATGTCTGCCAAGGGCTCGATGGCTAATTCAAATATTAAAGGCAAGAAGGGATATCCCTGTCTGGTGCCCTGGCTATCTCGAATTGGGTGGAGCACCGATCTTCAGTGCGGACCCTGGCGACAGGGGACGCATATAGCAATTTCACCCAGGACAGGAAGCGGGGGTCAAAATTACTTTTTTTTAGTACCAACCACAGAAATGTCCAGGAGACCGAGTCGAATGCCTTTTGCATGTCTAATGTGGCTGCTACGGCCTGCGCCTCTGGGTCAATTTGGGCCAGGATACCAAATAAGCAACACAGGTTGAGAGTGGTGGAGCTCCCCGGGATGAATCCTGACTGGTCGGGGTGGACGATAAACAACAAATATATGGTGCTAGCCGGGGGGCCAACACCGTGGACAATATTTTGACATCACAATTAAAAAGGGAAAGGGGTTGGTAAGAACTGTGCGTGGCTGGCTTGTCGGGTTTCAGTAGTACAGAAATAACCGCCTCTCGGAGCGAGGGGGGGGTTATCGACCATGCATGCCTCATCCCATACAGCCGCCAGTCGGGACACCAGATGACCCTTGTAACATTTATAGAATTTGGTGGTAAGCCCCTGGGCCCCGGGAGCCCTCTTGGTTGATAATTAGCCTATTGCCACTGATATTTCCTCCGTTGTTATTGGGCGGTCGGGTGTCTCCCTGGTCTCTGCGGATAACATCGATAGAAGAAGACTGTCGAGGAAGGATTCGATATCTGCCGTAGGGGAAGTGTCAACATTGGCATAGAGCGTTTCATAGAAAGAGCGAAACTCGTCATTAAATTCTTGAGCTGGGAGGGCAAGATTACCATCTGCTCTCTCAATTGGTGGTATATGGGGAGCCCCCCTATCTTGCCGGATCAGCCTAGCTAATAGACGTACGGGACGTTCACCCTCGCCGTATTTCCTGGTGGCCTGGGGATCGTCCAATAACTTGCGTTCCCGGTCAGCCTGGGCTCGGAAGGTATCTAGTGCTACCCCTATCTCACTGAGTATAGCAGTGGTTGGGGATGAGGCATACTGCATTTCTAGTCTGGCTAGTAGGAGTTTGCTCTCCCCGATGGATTTACAAATCACTTTAAGGATCCCTGCCTCCTTCGCCAAGGCAACTCCACGAATGTAGACTTTGAAAGTCTCACAGAGAGTGGCCTATGTCTCCACCGACCCAGTATTGAACACAAATAAGTTGTCAATATTGGACCCCAGCACACCAAATCAACAAGGAACTATATGGCAGTTTAACAACAGCAAACAAAACAATATAGGTCACAACCCAATAGCTGCTTATTCTGCCAACCTGGGTGAATTCCCCTTCCCCAGAATTAAGCAGGTCTTTCCTTAAATGTTCAAAAAGGATAAGGAAATCCTATATCATAACAAAATGTTCTACTTCAGTTCTTTTCCTAATCCAACTTGACAACACAAAGTTCCAACTTGGATTACAAGGATAGTTCACAATGGTTTAATAACACTTTCCTCTTGTACTCAAGGTCTTGAAACAGCTTCTTGTCATCAGCAATGAATAGTTTGTAACTTCATTAAATTCAAAGTAAATGTGTTTATCAGGATGTTTTAGCAACACTTCAACTTCAGTACTGCTTTATCAAAACAGACATCAATTAGGCATATTTCAAAACGTCATTAGCTTCAAAACAAATATTATTGTCAAGATATTTTGGCACCACTTCATCTTTGTCATAAGCTTTACCCCACCACAGTATTTTATGAACTTTTACCTGGTTTACTGTCATGGCAGATTTACCACTTCTGCACTTCTGCAACACTTTATTCCGGTTTATTCTTACTAGAACGGAACCAGTGATTACCAATGATCTCGATTTGGTATACTTTCTTGCCAGCCAAGACAAACCACTGCAGTTCATTGTACGGGTATACTCTACTGCCTGAACATAACCAATTAGCACAAAGTTCCAAGACATGGTATACTCCCTTGCCAGGCCCAACTATTACCTCTAAGTACTTCTGTGGTAAGGGTCAACTTCAAAGGTTTTAACAATGCCTTCTGCTTCTGATTCACAACATTAGATTTAGGATTCTCTTTAGGAGATACAAGAATCACATGTGTGCTATTTATTACACCTAAGTGTGTGCCACATGCAAGACAGGAAATGCTTCCTTCCCCTTGAACCTCTTGTACCAGAAGGGCAGCCCTCCTGCCAATCTTGTTCCATCTTTGTATTATTAACTAAATGCTGATTATAAGTCTACCTCTTCTTCACACTTCTTTGGCTTTGGCAATGTGGGTTAAAGACATACTCTACCTCTGGGCAATCTTCCTCATACACTTTGTTATATTCAGTTATCTTCTCTTCACTTAGGCAACCCTGGGTGTTTGACAGTTGCCTTAGTGTATATCCCGTTTTGAATTTGGCAATGATGGTTTGGGTTCCCTTCTTTATATATTGCCCCTTTGTGTGGTTGGTTGTTCTTATCACCCACTATACAGCAATCACCTCCTTCAGATCGACTCTTCGAAGTGTCTGGGCCTCATTACGACTCAGGCGGTAAGGGTTTTACGGCGGCGTAAACAGCGCCGACCCTTACCACCTGAGTACGAGGTCCCTTAGCGCCATGGCGGACTTAACACCTGCTTTTAGCAGGTGTTAAAATCCATGGCGCTAAGGGACCATGGAGTTAATTACGCCACCGTAATTTACGGTGGCGTAATTAACGCCTTCCCCACTCCCATTATGCCCTATGGGGCAAAAATGGGAATGGGGAAGGGTAAATGGGGATTGGGGACTTACCGCCCCGCCAAACTCAGAATGGGGCGGTAAGTCCGCCAACCACCATGGCGTAAACATAGTTTACGCCATGGTGGTAAAGTCACGGCCCAGGCGGTAACTTACCGCCTGGGTCGTAATGAGGCCCTCTGTCTGCCAACTGTTTTTGTTTATATCACCTCGGTATATGTTAAAGTCAGTAATCTGCTTTACATTACTTTGGTATTTAATAAGGAGTCTGGGTTCAGGCAAGGGGTAACCACAGAGCGCTCTGGGGTCACACCTCAACAGTGAACTCACTGGTGGTGTGCGCGTCCATGTACTTTGCTGCTCCTAGTCCATCTCATTCGTTTCTCCGGCATAGCAATGTCTCCAGCACAGCTTCCCACGTCTCAGAGACCTTGCGGCTCCCCCAATGATCTGGTGCTCGCCTGCCACCGCTGAACGCTGCATGTTGAGGATAGTCACAAACAGGTGTGCTTTCCACTGCGCAACCTCTGCAGCCAAAGTCTCCCCAACGTTCTGGTGCTTGCCTGCCACTGCTGAACGCTTCACTTCGGGGAAAGTAACACTTAGGTGGGCCTTCTGCTGCGCGACCTCTGCAGCCGAAATATCGAGCCCACACGTCTCTCTCAGTACCGATATCAGTTTCTCTCGCTTCTCTGGTCACGGCGTCCTGGTTCTTCCACGGTTTATTCTGCTGATTTGTGGAGAGGGCACAACTCCCCCACCCACAACTACTATTACTACTGCACTCCTGCTGCTGCTGATGCTTCGGCCATATCGCCTTCTTCCACCTTGATCTTGGTCTAATGTCCTGCACCTGAAGGGGCCTTTTATGCCTCTCAGCCATCCGCAGGTGTGGACCATTAATCCCAATGTGTTGTACTCTGTAACCCTGTGCCTCTGCAGTCCTCTTCTTCATCCCAGTACAGACATGAACTCCCTCTCACAAAAGTCAGTTCTTTTAATAGCTTCTATTCTACAGTAAGCTATTAGGAGATTGGGGTCTTGGGGAAATTTATCTAGTGGGGTCTCCCATTCCTCCTGACCTGTTTCCCACCCCCGTGTGATCCTCCCGGGTAACACTGCCTTCAAGGTTAGAATCAGAAAGTGTTTGCCTTTCCCTGGCCACTTGAGAGGGGATCGAGGCCAGGTTTCATGTGTGAATCATCTCTGATTTATTACATAAACCTCCGCTCAAATCCTATGAATACTACAGGAACACAGTTTAGCAAGTTTAAGGCTTTATGCCATATTCTGCCTTGAGTGTTTAGCAAGAAGGGGCTTTAGGGTTTTACCACTGGAAGGATTGCTATAATGACAACATGCCATCAGGAATTTAGGTTTTATAGGGTCAAATGGAAGAATAGCGCCTCCCTCCTGATAGGGTCTTCACATCTCCCCGACAGGGAGGGGACGTTAGGCTGGGGTTCAGTGATGACTCAACAGGATTCATTACAAGCCCCGTGGCCAAGAGGGCCCATAAGTGACTACGACACTGACTGGGTGCTCTACTGCATGCGTTTTGGGAAGAGGTTTCAGGAAGGTGTTTGGGTGAGGTTTGGAGAGGGGTGTTTGGATACGGGTTGAAGGGGGGTGTTTAGGGATCGGTTGGAGGTTGATGTTTGGGTAGGGGCTGGAGGGGGTTGTTTGAGGAGGGGGTGGAGGGTATGGGTGCATTCACGTTACTGTTCAATACATCCTTTTCACTTGACTGGACATTCCATTCCTTCAAACAAGTGTTTACTGTGATTGTGCATGATATGGAGTAAAGTGCAAAGGAAGTGCTGAGTGGAGGGGAAACTCAGAAAAAGTTATCAATGAGTTCTTGCAGGGTCATGCTCCCTCCCTGGCATCAATGCGCTCAGTGCACAGATTCATGTGACTGACTGGAACAGCATCATCATCCTCTAAGGGGAGGAATATCTAGATCTGGGGGCAAGGGTATGGTGCACCTGATGCAGATACTTTGCAACATTGCACAGGCCAATACAATCTGTCCCGCCTTCTCTGGACTGTACCTGAGCGCACCCCCAGACCTGTGCAAGCACCTGAATCGGGCCTTCAGGAGGCCAAAGGTCTGCTCAATCACCACCCTGGTCCTCAGATGGGCCCAGTTGTGCACCACTTCCTGCAGAGTCTGGAGATTCCTCATAGGGGCCATCAGCCATGGAAACAGTAGGTATCCAGAGTCACCTACAAGGTGGAGAGACACATGTGTGAGTACTGTTTATTGGTAACAGCATTGCCTGTGATTTTGGCATAGCAATGGTCCGTCTGTGCATGCATGTGCCATTTCACATTGTGCTACAGTGTTTCACATTCCAGTCCTTCCATGCGTATTGCACTGCTCAGGGTGTTGTCTCAGGACATGCATTCGGTGACCCTAGGTGGCCATGTCTGATCATATACTGCCTTTGCAATATGGGGGGGGGGTGTGGTGTTGCATCCTGGTACCTAGAGTGCATTTAGTGTGGATGTCCCGTTTCCGTTGCAATGGCCTGCTCAGTGACTGCTACATCTTAAGTCATGTGCTACCCCTGTGTGTTGTGGCCTGTCAAATTAGGGGTGCGCTCTTGTGGGACCTGCATGTGCAGTGGACATTCCGGACATGCTTCTGTTACATCGTTAGCCCCCCCACACACCTTGGCTGTCACACAAGCTGCAAGGTAGATGGAATTGTACATGTACGCACCCAGCATCCAGGTCCTTTGGCCTTTGTGATGTGCCATGTACGCCAGCAGGGTGCTGTTTTGCAGGATCATAGCTGTTAGGGAGAATTCTCGGAAATGTGCTAATTCCCCTCTACCTCAGAGACACCCAGCACTTTTGCTGGACTCTAGAACTTTTTAATTTTGAACCTGTAGAGAGTGAGACCTTTTTCCCACTCTCTCATGTATTTTTCTGTGATTTGAACTCTGTGTTTTTGGAGTCTGACAAACTCCATAGGCATCTTCTTGCATTGTGTCACACCGCACCTTCAGTGCAGTGACACAGGGAAGTCCTTCAGATTTCCCAAGGTTTAAATACCTTACTCTTGGATTAACTATTGTTTCAAAGAGCAGTAAAGTGAAATTGACTTTACTGTACATTGTAACTTTTTAGACCCAGCACACACTATCTTACAATAGGGAGCTGGAGGGGTTACTTAGTAGCCCCTTTGTCTAGCTTCTCATGTAACATTTCTTATGTTACCCCTTGCACAATGAATGGCTGGTGGCAGTGGTTACTTTTTACTACTGTGTTTTTTTTTTTTTTACCGCAGGTTGCATTCGCAGCCACAGTGGAGCACCCAAGGGTGCCATTTTTGTCAAAATGGCCCTGGTCTTCTTTTTTCGCCATTTCTTTTTGTTTTGGTCCTTCCTGAGATTTACTCTGCACGCCAAACCATGTTTGGTCCCTTTGTTCATTTTGTCTTTGGCGGGCTTCACGAGAGAAACCTGCCTCTGACTACAGAGTGTCTGGTGGGGGCAGGACGTGAGGGAGGTGCCCGAAATTCCCTGTGCTTAGTCTCCTAGGAGACAGGAATGCACTCGTAGGTGATTGGCGGCTAACAGAAAAGCCCATCAAAGACAACTTCTCCCCTTGAGTTGGTGGGACCAATCAGCTCCAAAGTAAGCCACCTGGACATCCCTCTCGGAGCTGGTTGAATTTTCATTGCAGTCACTGCAGGAACCGAATAACTAGGGAGAGGAACACCAGTTTGTGTGTGTTGCTTTTAAGTTGGCCAAGAGCTCCAGGAAGATCCTCCGGAATCCCAGGAAGCAGGACTGACCGAGCCTGAGCCCCCTCAACAGAGTACAGAAGCAAGGAAAGCCCATCTCGACAGCCAGGAACGGCAGTGTTGCAGTTTGCTGTAGTCGCGAGAAGCTGAAACACCGAAATGCCACTTGTTTGAAAGATTGCTGGTTGCGGTCGGTGACCATCCCATTGTGGTTCAGGAGTCCCCAGAAGTCCTCCCTCTTGTCCCCACGACTGAGGCCCAGGAACAACATGATCTGCAGAGCTGCACAGGAACAGAGGTCATCAGCTGCAACTTTTCTTCAACTTAAAGGTACTGTAAAGTCTGAGAGAACTTACCTCTCACTGTAGATTTGCTTGGTCTTCTACTTCACAAGTATTCCGGCTTGTGGCCCTACATTTGATTTTTCTTTTTCACCAAAGACCTCTAAAAACATTGTGAAAAGACTTATACTCACCTTTAAGAAGTGCTTCAATCCACATAGACATTTGCCCATTGACATTGACTCAGCCTGGTTCCCTGAATGACTCTTCTCTCCTCTGTTATACATTGGGGGGTCCAAAAGTATTTGCCTGCTTAAAGGATATTTGTGATCTCTTGTTTGTTCTAATAACCCTTTTCTTTGACACTCTCGAAGCCTACTCTGAATGCACAGTAATATATTACTGTCCACAGTGTCCTAGCTCTTTAAGTCACCTGAAGGTGTAGGAACTGTCTGTGTGCCATCCCCAATGGGTCTTTATTGATTCTGAGAAACCGAAGAGTGTGTATTTCTGAAGTGTGTTTGAGTGCTACTTTCATATTGATCCTTCTGAAGAAGGCTTGTTTAAATGACTGGTAAATAAATTAATAATTGTTTTGTCAAGAAACCTTGAGTATCAGTGTTTAATTGAATACTTGTCACTGTGAATCTCTGTGTAACTCCACTACTGCTCACATTGACCCCTCTTGAGATAAGCCTGGCTGCTAGGCCACACTACCAACCTGTGTAGTTGAGACTTATACCAAAGGATGGGTCCCTATTGCCAGGAGTTTCAAAAAAGGTAGCAGGCGCTCCTCTCCAGAAAGAACATGGCATGATAATCTGTTCTGAACATGGCATGATAACCTGTTCTGAGATGAGAGTTTGCAGCACACACCTTTTGCTCACTGTACCTTTCACTGATGGGAAATATCCATTTGCATATCAGTCTTTGTCCCACCCACATGGGCAGTCCAGCACCAAAATGCTATGGCAATTCCTCTCTGAACAAGAGTACCAACAGCAACCCCATACACGTGTTTCAGCCTTGTTGGGCCTCATCAGTGAGGTGAAGCTGATCACAGTGAGCAGGGGGTTCACGTCTGGTTGCCCCCAGGTAAATCAGGGTGACCAACCCCAAGTTCCTTGCAAATATTTCAAAAAAGGTAGCAGGCGCTCCTCTCCAGAAAGAACATGGCATGATAACCTGTTCTGAACATGGTATGATAACCTGTTCTGAGATGAGAGTTTGCAGCACACACTTGCTGGGGCTGAGGCTGAGGTTGTTGTATTGCACCCAAAGGGTACTACCCCAAATCTTTACCAAACAATAGCATTGTGGGTTGATCCTGGGAACTGGTCACAGCAGTGCATGATGGTTAGGTTGACGTCACAAGTCACCTGGACATTGAGGGAATGGAACTGCTTCTGGTTCCTCTAGACCTCTTCTGAGGCATGGGGTGGGGGGGCACCAGCTACACATGCTTGCAACCTAATGCTGCTACCACACTGGGGCATAGCGGCAATGTCATGGAACCCAGCCTTGGTGGCGTTGAGCTGAGCCAGGGTGGTTGGGAGGGCAATGTGTTGGGCCACATGGTGCAGGAGGGCCTCCAGCACATGCACCAGCAAACTGGAGAATGCAGGCTGCGATATGCCTTCCAGCTGGCTCACAGAGTGCTACAACGTGCCAGAGGCCAAGAAGTGCAGGACCGACACCAGATTTACCAGTGGTGATATGGCTATCCTGAAGCCGATCATGCTTTCTTTGTCCTCCTGGATGTGGGTGAGGAGTTTTCTGATGGTCTCCCTGTCAATGCGGTACAGGGTGAGGATTTGTGTGTCCGTGAAGGTCCATGGTGTGACCCTTGTGCGAGGGATCACTGCACGCCTCCTTCTCCTCCTGCTCCGCCTCCTCCTCTCCACCTGCACCCCCATCTGCAGGATCATCCTCCTCCTTCTCTCCCTGGCCTCGTGTTGCCACTGCTGGTACTCCAGCCTAGCAGCTGTAAATCAGCATGTACCCCTCCCGGTCCATGTTCGCAGCAATGAGTGGCAGCATGGTTGTGTTGGTGAGTGTTTTGGGGGTGGTGTGGTCCCTTAGTACTCTTCCTGTGTGCATTGGGTGCACCTGGGTTGATTGGGTGCTCATGCTAGGCCTGTTTGACATCGCCTTTGTCCATTTACCGTCTGCTCTGAGGTGTTGGTATGTCCACCTGAGATTCGCTGGTAATACCGGCTAATTATTATTAGTATTACTGGCAAATCCGGACTCGTACTTTGCCGGTATCACTGTTGTGCTGGTGAAAGTGTAGCCATAGTGACGCTGGCAAGCAGGAAGGAGACACTCTATCCGCTCCCCATCTGAGTGCATCACGGTACTCGCTGAGTGCTCTAACAGAAGTGCCCACCTCCTTGATGTGGCATTATCAATGCCATACTGCGTGACCGTGTTTCTTTAACCCTGCCCACTCTGTGTCTTTACAGAAACTTTGTTCCTGGTGCGCATCTCTGTGCATGTACGAGAGAGAGTGTGTGGCCCTCATTACAACCCAGGCGGTAAGTATCCAACATTACCGGCATGGCGTAATTAGCGTTTACGCCTTGGGTCGATGCCGTAAAGTGCGGCACATTACGACCCATCGTGCACGAGCATTACGCCATGCCGGTAATGTAAACTACGCCATGGCGTAAATGACCCCAAAACGACCCTTACCGGCATCGTACGCCGCGCAAGGTGCACTACCGCCACCCATCATTGCGGTGACCGTAATTAGTGGTGACCGTAATTAGCGGTCACCGTAAATAACCGGAACCGGAAGTAGCGTCATCGCGGCGGAACAGGAAAGAGCACGGCGGCCATCTTTGAAAACACAATCCATTGCCATCCTACCCAACCACACCACATTTGACCCTCAGACCTTGTAAAACCCATCACCCACCCATTTCCCCACCTATACATGCCCAAAGTTCTGAAGAAAGCCTGCGATCGGCAGCGGCAGGACCGCTTCAGTCGGGAAGAACTAACGATGTTGGCAGAACCGCTGCAGGAAAAGGCGGACATCGTCTTCTCGCCAGAAATGACAAGAGCAGCCATAGCCCGCAAAAAGAAAATATGGGAACTTGTGGCACAACGGGTCAGTGCCGTAGGTACCACCCCACGCACCTCCAAACAGTGCCGCAAAAGGTGGGATGACCTCCGGCTCCGAGTAAGGAGCATACTGTCAGCCAATGGAAACCTGGGCCTGGCAACGGGCGGGGGAGCAGACTCCCCAAACAAGATGCAGCCATGGGAGGAGATTTGTGCCTCGACGATTGGCATAGAGTGCATTGTGGGCGTTGGTGGAATGGAGAGAGGAGCCCCGACATCAGGAGACACAGGTAGGTGCCTCCAATTCAGCCATGCAAAACACCCTGAATTACACTTACATGGGAATCACAATGTCGCCCCATATGGGCAACACAACACATCAGCAGGAGACCCACACCCTGCACACTCCACAGCAGACACACACATTTCTGCATGCTCAACCCACCCAAAATGGAGACAACCTGTATGTCACAGCCTACAAAGTCCACCATCTATCCTTCAAAACCATGGCAATCTTCATGCCTGCTCAATGTTCGCTGACCCATCAATAACACATTCCCTCCTCTGCTCCACCACAGGCTCACAATCGGACACCGGCAGGGACGAGAGTGGCACCACCCCAGCCAAGAAGCCCAGGACAGAGGGAAGAGCACAACAACCCTCCCCCTCTGCTGGACCCATGCCCAAACCACACCAGGCCAAAATCCCTGTTGAAAGACAGCCCAGGGCAGCAATGACCCCCGACGAAAGTGCCATGATAGCACCCACGGAAGACACACAATAACTGCTGCCCACTGAGGGCAATGTGTCTGCGGGGAGCAGTACCATTGGGGAGACTGCTGCCATCGCTGCATGCTCTGACAGCGATGTGGGGAATATGGAGGATGACACTGAAGGTTCCCCCAACGCCCACCTTCACTCCCCGCACCTGTCCCCATGTAGCCTGCACGGAGACGACACACAGGGGCTATCCCTTGGAGATACATAGCCAGCCACTCCCAGGTACAGTGGGAGTAAGGGAGTAGGGGAGGAGGGGAGTAGTCCAATTGGGCCGGCAATTGCAACCTCCATTGCCCCTGATTTCCAGCAATCGCTGGACGAAATATCAACGAGGCAACAACAATTGTCCTCACTACTGACACAGCATGTTGCGGATTGTGGAGGCGCAAGTGCAGGCATGGAGAGATGTGCTGAGAACATCAAGGCAGCCATCCAATCAGCAAGCAAGGACATTTGTGCAGAACTAGCCGCGGTGCGGAATATGATAAGTGAACTCATACAGACAATCATGGACACACGGCGTAGCGAGCAGGCCAGTACCTCCTACGCAGCAAGTTCTGCCCCAGCCAGCCCAGTCCGCAGGTCATCCAGGAACCTGAGGAGCACAGGCAGGGGGGCCCCAGGTGCCAGGAGAGGGGGCTGCCAATAGTGGCCGTCCAGTGCACCAATGGAACATTACCCAGCCCTTCACCACGGGCACCGTCACACCTTTGCAGGGAGTTCAGAGGGGAGGGGGAGAGGGGATTGGGTGTGTTGGGGAGTTCAGGGGGGAGGGAGAGGGAGGATTGGGTGTGTTGGGGAGTTCAGGGGGGAGGGGGAGGGGGAATTGGGTGTGTTGGGTAGTTCAGGGGGGAGGTGGAGGGGGCATTGGGTGTGTTGGGGAGTTTAGGGGGAGGGGGAGGGGGATAGGGTGTTTCTGACCTATGCACATTGATAATACACTTTTTTGATTTGCACAAATCAAATGTGTGGACATTGCTCATTGCGTATGTGTGCTTTATTGGTGTACAGTCCACAGTGTGCATGTCCCAGACACACACAGTGCCCCAAGTGCCGTCTCCATGTTACACACACCAGCCGTGTGTGCTAGAAGCATTGGTCAATGATATTCTGACGCATTTCACGGCCCTCCTGTGCATCGCTGCCTCCTTGAGGTGCTGCCCCATCCCCACCCTCATCATCCTCATCGTCAGGTGGTTGCAGTTCTGCGTCAGGGGGCAGTGGAACATTCCGTCTGACACACATATTGTATAGCATCACACATGCCATGACAATCTTTGCAACCTTCTCATGGCAGTACAGGAGTGCCCCGCCAGACCTGCTGAGGCAGCGAAACCGTGCCTTCAGTAGGCCAAATGCCTGCTCAATCACCACACAGGTACGTGCATGGGCACAGTTGAAGTCCGCCTCATGCTGGTTCTGTGGGTTCCGGACTGGTGTAAGGAGCCACCTCTTCAGGGGATAGCCAGCATCACCTGTATGTAGAAAACAATGTATGTGTCAGTCATTACATCTAACTCTTAACATGACGTGCCAACATGCACATTGAACTGTTACTTTGGACCACTTTCAGTTGCGCTGATGGATTCACGCTATGCAAATGGTATATGTCCATGGCTCTCATGGACAGTTTTGCATGCCAACAAACCATGTTTGCAGGGTGGTCGAGTTCCTTGTGAGTGCCCATCCACTGTGTCCGTCCATGCCGTATGTTTAGGTGACCTGGCACGTGTCCTGTGATGTCAATGCTCACATGATTGCTACATTGCTGTCTGCATCATTATGACCCCAGTGAACTATCCGGATGTTGATAGGGACATTTGGTGGGCCTTGCTGTCTGTGCTGTGGTGTTGTGGTGTTTCTGTCCGTCATGTGCCTCCTTTGTGCGCTGTTATGTGGGACACGCCTTTCAGTAGATGGTGTATAGTGACGTGCATGTAGGTGCATTTCGTTGGAGTCAATGGTCCAAATTGGTACAGTGCACTTGCAGATGGTTGTGCCATGGTTGGAACACACCTTCTTTGACATGGTGGGGCTGCTTCGGTCAGGCATAAAGTCTACAGGTGTGAGATTACGTTAGTGCTGCTTTAGGGTATGATTGTCTCTGCTAGTCACAGCCAGGTGGAGTATGCATCATTCCCCCCCTTTCTGCCAGGTGGTGTATGCATCATCCCCCCCCCTTTCTGCCAGGTGGAGCATGCATCATCCCCCCCTTTCTGCCAGGTGGAGTATGCATCATTCCCCCCCCTTTCTGCCAGGTGGAGTATGCATCATTCCCCCCCCCCTTTCTGCCAGGTGGAGTATGCATAACCCCCCCCCCCTTCTGCCAGGTGGAGTATGCATCATTCCCCCCCCTTTCTGCCAGGTGGAGCATGCATCACCCCCCCCCCCTTTCTGCCAGGTGGAGTATGCATCATTCCCCCCCCCTTTCTGCCAGGTGGAGTATGCATCATCCCCCCCCCCCTTTCTGCCAGGTGGAGTATGCATCATCCCCCCTCCCCTTTCTGCCAGGTGGAGTATGCATCACCCCCCCCCTTTCTGCCATACCAAGGTCATGACGTGAGACTCACCGAGTAGCCAGGATCTTGGGCCTGCATGTCGCTCCATGTAGCGTGGTATTGTGGAGTTCCTCAGGACCATTGAATCATGGGTTGATCCGGGGAATCGGGCACAACAATGTGTGAGGATCCTGTTGGAGTCACAGACCATCTGCACGTTGATTGAGTGAAATTGTTTACGGTTGCGGTACGGTACCTCTATGGCATGTGGGACCACCAATTCCACATGGGTGCAGTCGATGGCACCAATGCAACCAGGTATGCCGGCTAGTGCATGGAAACCCACTTTGGTGTTTGCAATCTCCTGGGCAGACCGTGGTAATGAGATGTGGTCGTCTGTGTGCTTGAGGAGGGCATCGAGCACTTGGATCAGTGAACGTGAGAATAATGGTTGTGAAATACCATGCAAGTGCCCCACTGTGTGCTGGTAGGTGCCTGTGGCCAGGAAGTGGAGTACAGACAATACCTTCAGTAGGGGTGGGATGGCAGTTGGTGTTTCTATCTTGCTGACAATGTCGTTGTGCGTCATGTCCACGATGGCGGTGATGGTGTCCCGGTCCAAACGGTACAGGGTGTGGATCTGCTCAGCAGTGAGGTTGAAGGGACTGGCTCTGATGCGTGGGATTGTGGGCTGCCTGCGTGGTGGTACTGGCTGTGCTGGTTGGCCTTGCTGGGCCTGCCTTGCCCTCCTTCTCCTCCTGCGTCTTCTCTGTGCAGCTTGTTGTTGTTGTTGTTGTTGTTGTAGTTGTAGCACTTGCATTGCTATCAGGTCCTCCAGCCCCAACATTGCTAGTCCTATTGGTATCATTGTGGAGTGTGACTGGGTCTGGGAAGGGGTTGGGTGTGCTCTTTTTGTACTTCCTGAGTCTGTATTGCCTCCACCTGTGCGGACCTGTGGCAGCTGGATTCACTGCACAAGGTCCTTTACGGTTGGCGTTAGGTGCATGTCCGCTTGGGTCGGCATTTGCGTACCTTTCCGCCATGCCGGTAATTACGGTGCGGGGGGTCGCGTGCGCGCGTCCTTGGTGCAGTTAGCGGCAGCGTTAACTACGATGCCGCTAATGGCATCGTAGTTAACGGTCACGGGTCTTAATCGGACCTAGCGGAAAACAATGGCGGTAATCCTTTACCGCCATCGTTTTTCGCTTTGCGCCTGGGTTGTAATGAGGCCCTGTGTCTTTTCCAGCATCCACGCGATCGGGCTGGCGGCAACAACATAAGGTACAGTTTGATTCCTTCCTCATGCACATTATTATCAACGTGCTGGGATTGTGGCTTGGCTGTTTAAAAAAAAAAAACTTTAAGCACCTTTTGCATTCAAAGCAATTTCTTTGCTTTAATCTGACTTTCAGCAGTCCACTTATAGTGCTTTCATCACAGCACACACTTCGGGACTGCACTAGCACTTCACATATTCCAGCTGTTGTCCACCTCCGGTGAATCGGGTGGACTCCATGTGAATTTCATCCGTCCTCAGGGCGACCCGCGACTGTGAAGGCACTTTTTACCTTCATTCACGTAGGTCAGCCAGGTAGTATCTGTTCAACATGCTCACAATGGTGTACTGTGAACTTTAGGAAACATGGGCCTCTCCTTTGTACATGCTCTGCAATGACCCTGGCCCGCGCTAGCACCCTTTTTCCAGTCACTGGGATTGGACACAGCGGTGCAGTGTTGCTCACAGGCTGCCATCACTGTACACGGCTACGTGGAGGAGCTCTCTTGTCTTTAACATTTATAGCCTCGACTAATATAGTGTGATTGGGTTCTCCCATACACCTATATCTATACAACAACACATTTTTTCATCATCTACTAGTTTGGCTTTTAAAATCAACTAAAGGCTGTTTTTCCATTCCCCCGTTCCCATACGGTGATCAGTACAGGCTATTATAAAACTTGTATTGACAACTTACATGTGTCCGTTAACAGACCTGTATTGTCCTACTTTGGTCATTTTCTAGTCTTCCATGACGCTATACATGCTTCTACCCTCTGCCTAGATTTAGGTAACCATCTGGCAATATTTGAGAATTGAGAAATCTTCTCCCCAAACAGTCCTCCTTAATATCTAGGATGTGTTTTTCGTTTTTCCCTTTTTTCATTACTTGAATCCATTCCCTTGTTTTCCCTTGCGCTCCCCTTTTTCAATTGCACAGTGGGTGAAGGGAATTAATGGGAGAACCAGATGTATTTATTACATAAGGTTGTTTTTTATTTTTTATTGTGACATACTTCTTTTCTGATTTTATTTATTTTGTAATATTCTCAGGACTTTTGCTCTTACATAGCTGACTTTTTTTGGTCCTGAGGAAGGCGGTTACTTTGATCTACATGTCGAAACGTAGTCCACCGCGCCATTTTGATTTTCCAACTAGGTGTGAGTGTTGTGCCTGTATACATCTAGACAGGCAGCACACATAGACCCTTAGTAGAATTGTAAGAATTGTGAGATATTGTCCACATATGAAATTATTTGTTCCACAAAAACAATTGTATATTAATATCGTTGTGGGACCAACTTGGCTCTTTAATTGAAGTAGAGCCCTAAACACCAGTGAGGCACTGTTCTCAAATGAATGGACTATCACCTTGATATAATTTGAGGCTTTGTTTGTTCTTGAATTGTTTACTGATATCAATAATCGTTGTTAGATTTTGTATAATTATGAGTTTTTTGTATGAAACATATGTAAATTTGTGCCTGTTTAAAAAGAATGATAAATTTTGCATTAAACTGTGAATTTATTTTTCTATTATCGGGTTCCATGTTTAATGAATCTGAGAAAATGGCAAGAATGGCTCACTCAAATGCATCATTGTAGTTAACATGTATGTGACATCGTGTTGAGTAAATAGCTGAGGTTCGGACACTACCTGAGACAGTGACTAGAGCACTCAGTCAGCAGTGATCCTTTTCCTGTTTCTTTTCTTTTCAGGAGTAAGTAAAAGTTGCAGTAAATTGTTACACTGTATAATTTATAGACCATTTGCCTGTGGAGACAACCTGTGTTGTTTTTGGTAAAAGTGGCGCTGGCATCTTGGACATCTGGTATTCTGTTGCCAGTATTATCCGCGATGGTAATTCCGGATGGTCTGGTATCCGTCACTGGTATTACCGGCAATGGTGTTTCTGCCTACTTGTAATTTGCCAGTACATTAAAAGTTCTGGTAAACGGAATTCCCAGCACTTTTAACATTTACCAGCAAACTTGTAATGAGGCCCATTTGGCTGATTCCACCAAAGTCTGTTCAACCCCTTGTCAATGTGTAGTGTTTCTGCTTGGGATATACATGCCTGCAGACTGAAAGTAGTGAATCCCCATGTAAAAATGAATGCTGCATGGTCAATTAGTTCTGTTTTTAGGATTTCCAAATGGGTGCAATTAGCAAAAAAGGTTGACGATGCAAACATACAGTGAAGTGTAGCCTTAGAGAATCCTCTCTCCCAAGTATGGTGGGCTGGGAGATTCCCACGTAATTTAGAAAAACCCCATAAACTTAGAACTTTATTATAAGCATTGCCCCGCATTCATTGTGATTTCGTATGATCGCTTGTAAAAAGACAGCTTTCCCCAGGGTCTCGAATTAAACAGTTTATGTATCCTGCTAGTAAAATGGTGTTTGTTTTTGTGGTATCAGCAAAGTTAGAGAGTGTTGTGTTTATTAAGTCTGTGAAGCTGTCAGTTAATTTTGTTGGATTCCAATACACATTAATAAGTAAGTTTGAATCAAGGCATTGGTGCATTGACTTATCCCAGCCAAGGGGAATAGCTTCAAAGTATCATAATGCAACCTGGTTGAGCTAATGCCATAACCGTTTTTAATTGCTACTAGAAGACCCTCAGAAGGTCTACTCTTGGGACCCTTTGCTGCTTGATTATTGTATATAGTACGCCCATCCATTATAGGGCAGTCGTGTATTCAGGCTTCTTGCAATATAATAAAGTCATAACTTGAGAGATGCTCTTGAAAAATATGTTTGAAGCCCTTGTTGTTCCTCGATAGAATTCTTAGGTGTTGTTTACTAAAGATGAGGTTTCGGCACCAGCACTTTAGCTGTTGTATACTGTAAGGCATGGGCCAGCCAAGCCCAGCTATAGAAATTACTATCCATCATGTTCACATCTTCTTTCAGCCAAACAACTTTCCTGCCCTCATTACTCACTGTAATACAGCAACTCTTTATAGGCCTTTCATGCAGTCCAGGACTCATGTGACCTTGTTTGTTGTTTTGCAGCCTGTATAGAGTCAGATATAGGGGCGTTAGGAAGGGTATACAAGTCATAGCCCAGTGACAACAGAGTTGTTGATACCTCTAATAGGGTATTAAAAACAAATCTCATGGAATATGCAGGATTACTGTTATATCTTGATCCCTTGGATGCATGAGTGTATGATGTCACTGAGAGAATGCAGAGTGTATGTTTGGAATGTTTAGGTGTGAACTTGGAAGTTGGAGATGTAAGCCTGGGTGGTGGGTGCCAGTGGGACTCCTTCGGGGCTCAGCTCTGTTCCTGATCTACCTACCTTATGTAACATGAATAAAGGAAATTATATCAACATACCTGCTGTCTCCAGATTCCTCCTTACACCAGTGGCGATGAGTTGGTCTTGGAACTAGACCCAAACGTGGACTACCTAGGACAGAGGAACTGAGAATGAAGTTGCCTGCTGCAGGGGATGCAGGAGGAAAATTGGAGAACAACTGCCCCTTAAAGTAAGAACCCACCACCCAGGGTGTTAGAAAAGGTTGCAAGAGTACGCCCACAGTGCCTCTTCACCTAAAAAGCATGCTGACAGAAGAGGTGCTACTTAACAAAGCACTGTCCAGAAGTAAAGAAGTATGACCCAGGGCAGATTATAAAAGCGCTGGTAGGAGAAGGGCTCCTGTTCAAAGATAAAGAAAAAAAGAAAAGCGCTTTTGGGATGCATATGCAAGTCCCCTGCCCTCCAAAATGATTTAGGTTGAGAAACATATATTAGGGGTATAAAGAAATGTTGAAGCGTGATTGCAGGGGGAAGAGGGGAGCAAATAGGTGACATACAGGTGGGCTAGGGGATTAGAGAGTAAGGAGTTAGGGGGTCTTGGTAGGACTGTTGGAGGGGTGCACTTTAGGGGCGAGGGAGTATAATAGCTCATAGTTATGGAGGGTGAGCGAGCTAGATCAATTCTGCACCAGAAAGCACTGAACCACCACCATTTTAAGATTGCGGCCTAGAAAGGCCAGGCCCCAGTATTAGCAATAGCATATCCTGGCATTCAACACCAACACACTTTCCCATACCCGTTCTTAGCTCAAGTGACAGACTGAAAGGCCTTCACACCGAATAGATACAACTATCCCATTGTCTCACCCTGCAGTCCTATGCAACTAGAAATGAATGTGAAAAGCCAAGCGTGAGCAGGGCTGCGACTGTCTCTGAAGGATGATCTCCTGGGAGTCAGGGCAGAGGTCCTGAGCTGCCAAAACAGCCCAGTTCAAATTTAGGGCTCTTGTGACCTCATGATACTGGTCACTTTATTTGAACTACCAGATGCCCACCATTAGAACTGTTTTTTTTTAACACATTTATTTTAGTTAGCACACAGGAAAACAAAGTATCACATCAATTCAGCACCTCCTTACCACTTTGACTCATAAACGTGCATCCCCCTGTACCCGCCACCGTACTTTGTTACTGGCTGTCCCCAGAGGCCTGCTCCCTCGCCAATTGAGTCGGAACACCGGCTCTGCAGCCCTCCGAGTCATGTACCTCATTAGGTCCTTTTCATGTGTCTGAGCTTCCGCGCCCCACCCCTTAGTTCTGGCTACCTTCCGGGACCTGCTCATCCACCAATGAAGTCTGGTTCCGGTCTGCTGCCTACAGTGCATTCAACACCAGACGTGGTTTATGTGTCAGGGCTGGGAAGCGTTGGTCATAGTCTATCACCGGAGACCACATGTTTGTGAAGCGGTGGAGGCGGCCTCTGCTTGCCGCCATGATTTTCTCGAAGATGAAGATGTCCCAGAGTTTCAACCACCACAGTACCGTTAGGGGGCCCTCTGGGGATTTCCATGTCCTGGCTATTGTGATTTTCGCGGCCAGGAGGAGTTGTGTGATGAGGGCTGCTAGGGGGCCTGATCTTGGAAAGATGCCCGGGATCGGGGTCCCCAGTATGAGTGGCTCCGGCTCCAATGGCAGCGTGATCTGGGTAATGTCTGTAATGGTGGCCATGCACTGGGTCCAAAAGTCCGCCGCCACTGGGCAAGACCACCACATGTGTAGGTAAGAGCCTGATGAGCCACAGCGGCGCCAGCATTGCGGGTCCAGGGATGGATTGAAGTGGTGCAGTTGGAGCGGCTGGTAGTACCACCTAAAGAGAGGTTTATGTGCGCATTCCCGATTGGTAATGCAGAAAGAGGACGAATGTGTGCGTGCCCAAATGTCAGTCCAGTCTTGATTCTGGATCGGGTGTCCCAGGTCTCTCTCCCACTGCGACATATATGTTGCTTTAGGTGCCAATGGGTTTGCTTGGAACAGACGGTACAACGTTGAAATACGTCCTCGGGCTGGGGGGTCAGCCACAGTTAGTTCCAGAGCATCAAGCTCCCGTGTGGCCGCCAACCGAGTCTGGGGATGTGAGCACCAGTGCCTGATTTGGATATACGAAAACCTGTCAGACTCTGAAAGATTAAAGGCTCTTTTGCATTGGATGAACGTCAGCGGCTGGGTACTTTCAAATAGCTGACTCGGGGAGCTAAGGCCTCCAGCGATCCAGTTTCTAAAGTTCGAGGGGGGAGAATCCGGGTGAAAAGGCTGGGTTGTGGAACACCGGGGCTGACGGGCTCAGGTCCCTCGGGATGCCTCTGGATTTGCGAGCCCAATCCCATGCCTTTAATGTCTGCTTAGTCGATGATAGGATGGACGGCCACGTTCGCCGCAGTGAGGCAGGAATGTGTAGGAGAAAGCGCAGGTGGAGAGGTAATCAGGATTGTTCTATGTCCATCCATTTGGGGTGCCCTGAAGCAATAGTCCAGGCCCGAGTGTGAGCTATCTGTGCTGCCATCTGATACCGTTGGAGGTTGGGGACCCCGAGGCCTCCCTGGATCGGGGTACGTAACATGGTATTCCTCGGGATGCGGGCTTTCTTCCCCTTCCATATAAATCGGAATATCTTCCTCTGGAGTCGCTGTAGTGGGGGACGAGGGACTATAATGGGGAGGGCCGAGCAGGCATAAAGAAATCGTGGTAGTAAATTTATCTTACAGGCCGTAATGCGACCTATTAGTGAGATTTCCTGCTTGAGCCAACTGTCCAGGTCTTTTTCTAAGGCTTTAAGTAGAATCGGGAAGTTTGTCCGGTAGGTGTCTGCAGGAGAAGCGGGGATCTGCAACCCGAGGTAGGGGATAGTCTTTTCGCTTAGTGGGATCGCGCACTGGGATCTGAAGGACTCCTTATCTCTCTGGTCTAAGCCTATCCCCGAGGCTGAAGGTTTCGCGAAATTGATGGCAAATCCAGAGACCTTTCCGAATCTATGGATTTCCGCCAGGGGGGCCCTCAGGGACCGGGAAGTGTCTGTTATGGTCAGCATCACGTCATCGGCGTAGAGTGCGATCTTATGCTGGGTAGGGCCCACTTGGAGGCCTTTGATTCTGTCACTGAGGCGAATACGCTGGGCCAAGGGTTCCATAACCATGGCAAAGAGGATGGGGGAGAGGGGACACCCCTGTCTGGTGCCGCATGTTAGGGGGATCGGGCCAGTCAGTAGGCCGTTCACTCGGATGAGAGTCGTCAGGGTTTGATAATTCACTAAGACAAGCTTCGAGAAGGATGGCCCGATGCGGAACGCTTCCAAGGTAAGACAAAAGAACGACCAATCTACCTTGTCGAATGCCTACCTCGTCCAGAGCCAGCAGGGCGAGTTTCCGAGAGTCTCGCTTAGCAATCTCGACCAGGTTGAGGACCCTGCGTGTGTTGTCCGTGGTGGCTCTGTGTAGGATGAATCCTGTTTGGTCTGGGTCTATAACGCCCGGGAGTATCTTCGCTCAACGGTTTGCCAGGACCTTTGAATAAATGTTCGCGCCTAGGTTTAACAAGGAGATGGGTCGATATGCCGCGATGTCTCTGGGATCCTTTCCTGGTTTCAGCGCTAGGACTGTGATCGACTCTTTAATCGACTGGGTTATCGATCCTGAGGTGGCGAAGGAGTTGAAGAGAGTCGTCATGGGAGCCAGCAGCTGGGGTCGGAAGAGTTTGAAGAATCGTGGCGAGAACCCATCTGGTCCCAGGGCTTTTGGTTTTAAGCTTTTGATGGCCTCGTCGATCTGTTCGCTGGTGATCGGGGCCTGCAGCTCTTCTCTTCTTGGAGTTGCGATATGGGGTAAGGCGGCCCCCTGCAGGTAGGAATGCTGTTCTTCGCTAGATCTTGGGGTGGCCGACATTGTATCGGTCAGGTGAGCCTCTGCAATTCTTAATTTATCCCGATCAGCGATTGGACTGCTCCTTGGGGGTCCCGGAGGCCTATAATAGTGTTCCTCCTCTTGACTCTTGCCAATCTTTCCACTAGGAATTTGTTCGCCTTGTTACCTCTGGCATAGTAGCTCTGCTTTGTTTTGGCTAGAAGCTGGGCCGTGTCCTCCGCGTAGTGGGCCTCCAATTTCTTTCGAGCCGTCTGTAGTGCTCGGTATGTTCTCGGGGACCAGTTTCTGGCCTTACACTCCGTCTCTGCCTCCAGTATTTTGTCCTCTAGAATGCGGCGGGTCTGTTGTTTTTGTTGAGATAGGCCGCTCCTCGGGATATTAGGACCCCTCTCACCACGGTCTTCATTGCGTCCCATGTGGTCGCCGGGGAGGTATCTTCATTTTTGTTCTCTTCAAAGAACTGCTTTATTGTTTTAGCCAGCACGTCTCTCGTCCCCATGTCTTCTAGGATCGGGACATAAAGAGACCAGTTGCACTGTGGGGATGGGTCAGGGTTGTGGGCTCTGAGCGTTAGCATTATGGGTGCGTGGTTCGAGAGGATTCTGGGTCCAATGAGGACCACATCTGTGAATGCCAGGATCTGCGGGGATGCCAACAGGAGGTCAATGCGAGAGTATGTTCTATGCACATAAGAATAGCACGAATAGTCTCGCTCCTCTGGATGAAGGACTCTCCAGGCGTCTACCACATGATGGTTTGGCCTTCAGCAGATGGAAGGAGGGCGCTTTCTAGGGCAGAGTAGAATACCTTCTGCTCTTCATTAGGAGCGTATACCGAAACTAATGTGTACAGTTGGCAAAGCGGCCCTCCGGGCATAGCATGGAGTCCAGGATTTGCGGCTTAAGGCCTTTAGCGATGAAGATTGCAGTCCCGCCTCTCTTCGTTCCGTTGGATGCCAGAAATTGCAGTGGGAATTGCCGGTCCCGGAGCCTTGTGAAGTCGGCTGGAATCAGATGAGTCTCCTGGAGGAAGACAATGGAGGCCTCGTCATTCTGGATGCGTCTCAGGATCGCTTTCTGCTTCTGCGGGGCGTTGAGGCCCCTGACATTCAGTGTCAAGAACTTTAGTTCTTGGTGTGGAGGGGGTGTTCCCTGAGCGTCCTCTGGAATGGGGCTCTGCTTGTCGCCGGGGGATGGGGGTATTCAGTCTTCATCTCGTGGCTCAAGTTCAGCATGGTTTTCCTGTGGCTGGGTTTTCTGTACCCTCCAACGGGAGGGTAAACATTTAAGTGGGTGGGGGGCCAGCATTTCCCATGCAGGCCTTCCCCTGGCCAACAGGGCCAAAACTGCCCTGCCAGCCAATGGGGCTGGGATTCCTGTAACTGTACTCCCAGCCAACCGAGTTAGGATTAAACCCCATAACTGGGTTCGTCTCCAAGAGTGGATCGGTGACATACTCCTTGGAGTAGGGTATGGGCCGCTCGGGGCCCGCGGCATATCTGACATTTTCTTAGACTTATCGAATCGGAAATTTCATGATTGCTGTGGGTGGAAGGGTTACTTTACTTTCCGGTGTCTGAGTTTTGGACCAGGGTTGCTGTAGTTTTTTCTGGGGTGATTGCTCCGTCTCCCCCGAGGGACGTAGGGGGCTATGGGCTGTTGAGGACTCCGGAGAGTTAGAGTGCAAAATGGACTCCGCGTCCTCCAGCTGACTTATCTTGCGCTGAACGCCTTGGAACGTGAATTGGAGAGTGAACGGAAACAGCCATTGTTAGCGTATTTGCTGGGACTGCAGGAACGCAGTTAAGGGCTTCAAGGCTCTTCTTTTCTGTAGGGTCATTAGCGAGAGGTCTTGTAAGATCTGAAGTTGAGTGCCCATAAACGAGAACTCATCTTTAGTACGGCTTATTGCCGAGATGGCCTCTTTGGTGACGTAGAAATGGACCCTGGTGATTACGTCCGGAGGACCGTCAGAGTCCACCCCTCGTCTTGGGCGCAGTCTGTGAGTGCGGTCTAGGAAGAGTTGGGTTTTGTCCATGTGTGGGAGGAGGGCTTGGAAAAAATTGCCTATGTATTCTGATAACTCTTTGTCGGGGACCGATGACGGGACCCCTCGGATACGCAAGTTATTTCTACGAGCCCTATTCTCCAGGTCCTCCTGTTTAAATTTGAGCACCTTGTTCCTGTTCTGTAGCACCTGGAGGTCGCTTCTCAGTTCTATTAATGCGGCATCGTGGCTCTGGGTTAGGTCTTCTACCTCTCCAAGTCTCTGCTCCGCTTCTGTGAGTCGGTGGTCTGTTTGGTCCATCCGCGTAGACAGTTCAGTCATGCATGACCGGAGCTCAGTTTTGATGTCCTGCATGAAGGCCTGGATGTCATCTCTAGTGGCTAGCTTTCCCTGTTCTTTGGGGGCATTCTGTGGGGTTAGCTTCGGGGAAGGGGCTGACCTCTTCGTCTTGTCTGCGGCCAGCAACATGGCGGAGATATCTGAGGATTTGGCTGTTTTAGCTGGTTTCGACATCTCGCGCAGGGTATGGCTCTTTACCTCTCAGGGCGGCGGACTTAGAGGTGAGTCTGGTCAGCTATTCCACGGGGGGACACCCCAAATGGTAGAGGCTCTGAGGCCGTCAGTCGGCAGTAGACTGGGCAAGGGGTAGCATGGACTAATGGGCAGGGGCGCCCCAGGAAGCCACCGGGCGGCGGGGCGCTGCACGGATAGTGATCTCAGGAGCCTCCGATGTTAGGGTCCCAGTGGTGCTGGAGTCGCCAGTTCAGCACCTCGGGACGGCGGGGTCAGGCCGGGAGCCCGGAGCTTCTTGCTGGATCTAGGGGGGGTGCCGTCGCTGGTGCAGGGCCTCAGGCTGTGCGCCAGTCAAGGGTCAGTGGGCTGGGGCGCCCCTGGAGGACGTGAAGGAAGACCCAGCCAATGCACAGCCCAGAGGCGAAGTGGTCGCGACCGCTTCAAGCGGCCACAGAAAGCCAGCACCCCCCAGCCCTCACCTTCTTCAGGGCCAGAGGACCCCAGCCGCCGTTCTCAAACTTCTCAGGGGTGGGGAGGGCCGCCGCAGGCTCCTCGCCCGGCTTCAGCGCAGGACCGCTTCTGGGCTCGGGAGCTCCCGCTCGACCAGAGCCACGGGGACAGGGTCAATTCTTCCCTCGCCGGGGACACCTCGGAGGATTGGCGTGGGGGGGGCACCAAGGTGGGACGAAGGCCGCACCCCGCCCGCTGCACTCGCTCTTCTAGCAGTCGGTGGGCCGGGCTCCCATGCAGTGTCTTCATAGCCGCCGCCTCTGGTTGCCTCCGGGCTCCACCCCAGCGTCCGGGGCAGGACAGGGATAGCTTCCCGCTCACTCCTTGTTACGGCGCGGGGCTCGTCACATCCGCCATCTTGGATGCGCAGGTCGCGTCTCGGCGCAAGAATGGGGCATCACCGATTCAGAGGCTAGTAGGGGGAAACGGGGTCCCACCGGCTCACATCAGATGCTCTGCGATCTCAGGAAGCCATTGATCCGCGCGACAGCGCGATCCGATCCGAATTCTTCGAATGGTAGCTGGTGGCCGCGGGCTCCGGACGGAGGCCATCAAGGAAGCAGCTGCATCGCTGGCGCTCCTGGCCACGCCTCCCCCCATTAGAACTCTTAAATCCCTCACTGGTTCACTGATTAGTGTGGTCCTGGCAGATCCCAGGTGAAGGTCCAGAGAGGGGGCAGCTGCCAAGGGGGGAACACAGAGCTGGATGTCTTGTGATTTGTCCCACAAGGTGAACAGGGTGAGGTTAACAAATTGAAGTCCATGCCAGGGATGTATGTTGGAGGCGTCCGCGTGTCTGGGATCCAAAGAAGCACCTTGTATTTCAGAGGGACAATTTGACCTCGAGAGTATCCACTGAGCTCATGCCCAACTGCCAGGTGCACATCACGTGAGTTGTTTGTGGGGAGAGAACATTTCTCAATTAGGGATACAATCATATCTCTAGAACCTAGAGTGAGAAGACCAAAGACCACATGGAAGTTGGATTGACACAAAGAAATGGTAACCAATCACTTGGCATCCCATACAGAGTGGGTGGTATGTACATAGGGGACAACCAATGAGCTAGGGGAATTAGTACTGTATACTTCTTGCATCACTTGTGATTGAATTGAATTGATTATTTATTTATATAGAGCCTATACACAATGTGTTTCAAAGCGCTTCAAGGCAGGGAGGGAACAAGAGAGAATACAGTGACATTCTTACAGGTCCTTGATACATTTAAGAATGAGAAATGTACTATCATACTCGGCATAGTGACATTTTTTATAGTACAAGTGCAGTTGGCAATAAGGAGAGGTGGGGGGTGGGAAGGAGAATGAGACAGACAAGCGGCTATCTTACTATGCCTGATGACAGTTCAGATAGTGCTGCAAAGGGAGAGGGCCAGCGGTAGGGGGAAGGAGACAAACAAACTACTATGATGCAGGTCAGGCAACATTTATGATAGAGTAAGAGCTATTGACAATTATAAGGGGGGAGAAGGAGAATGAGACAGACAAATTACTACCTTACTATGTCTGATGACATGTTGGGATGACAACTCCATTTAAAATGTACTGTCCTGCTTCGAACCAACAAGTGCGCTCCATGGCATCGGGATTGAATGCCCCCACTGACATGTTATGTTCTTTATATAAGAAATAAGACCTTGTTATCCTTGCAAGATGTGCATCCAACCTTTTTCCTTAGAGCAATGCCTTGCAGCTTCGGTTGTCTGCCCTGCATTGCAAAGGGATCTTTGTCAGCAAAGGACACTGCAAGTTGCAAAACACACAGGGCTGATGAAAAGAACTGCCAGGGATCTTGCTCAGTAATTGGGGCTGTAAGGTGTAAAAGGTCCAGGGTGGATGAAAAGGAGGTGATGGATTTCAGAAAAACGAAACCCAGGAGCCGAGGACTACACCATAACGTTGGTGCTGCCAATGCACAGCAGGAGCGATCTGAATGTGTGGCAACTTCTGCGTTGTCATTGGGTATGGAGGAAAATGCAGAGAAGGTAGTTTGGCCTTCTGTGATTGTGCGATGAAAAGGCGACGCTTTGGGACCAAGAGACGGATCGGTCTTGGCACTCACCTGCAGCAAGCCAGGTTGGCAGTTGCTGAATAAGAGCTCTTTCGAGCTCTCTGACCAAGTGAGGAGTGATGTCACCACTAGTTGTTGCAGCAATGGTGACCGCTGGAATGCCGCGTCAGCACTGAGTTAGAATGGGATGCCAGGTTCGGAATTGTGATGATGGTATAACATCGACTGCATCTGAAGAAAGTACCCTCCAGCGTATTCCTGTGATCACAGAAGCAATGAGATCTGCGCTCGGGGCTGAGTCCGGAGAACTGAGCGCTTGCACCAGTGTCCCTGAAGCCAGCTGATGTTGGTCCGATATAGTTGAGTGGCTGCAGCGACAAATAGATGTCTGGGTTAGTAATTTGAGGTGGCCAGCAGGCTGATGGACATCCCTTGCGGCATAGGTACTGGAAAAGCATGCTCTGTAATGTCAAGATATGCCCCCCGAGATTCCTGCGTACCTGTTGTTCTGACCCTTCGCTGATCCAGGGTAGGTGAAAGGTGGCATCCAACTCTGTCCATAGTTGTGTAGTGAGGAAAGCCGCACCACCCCTCACGCCCCCCACCCCCCGTCGCTGGACTGTGACTGGTAACACAGTCAGAAACCGGGAGCCTTCTGCCAACACCACAGGAAAGGACCACCGACAGGACGGGAAGGAAGATACAAGATGATCCAGGGAAGGTTCCAGGAGTCCCCCTACAGGGGAGAGAATAAAGAGATCAGGAACAAGGAGCAAGCACCAAGGGGCTAGAGGCAAGGCAACTGGAATAGCAGGAAAAAGATCCAAAAACTATGTAAGCTCTGGAAAAGGTTGCGATGCGAGGAGCCGAAGGCGCAGCGTTCTTTATGGGATCTGAAGACCAACCGTCGTCAATTGACGTGCTGCCATGGGCAACGGAGCAAGCCATGCACATTGCACATGCACTAAAGGCAGATGCAGGTCCAGCACACATACTCGGTGTCGCTAACATGGTGGCCCCCATGGTCCGGGGCGACAGCAACGGAGAACGCTGCTGCAGTCCCCGAGGACATGGATCGTGCAGTAGGGGGATGCAGATCCTGCAGGCACCAGCGGGCCCGCCAAGGGAGAAATGAGTGACCCCACCGGTAAAACAGGGGCATGACTTGCCACCCTCCCCATGGAACGGATGGAGCGCCAGGCTTCTAAGGAGAGAGCAGGGAGAAACGACAAACCAATCGGGGAGCATGGACACCAGAAGCCGGTTCTCAAGAGTTGTCACAGGCAGCGCACCATTTCCAGGACACCAGGTAGTACAGGCGACCATGACTTAGATCAGCATCATAGATATCGGCCACCTCGTACTCTGAGAAACCAGAGGGTGTCTCAACTGCTGGTCCCCGGGGATCTCTCTCTCAGGTTGCCAGGGCACAGCCATCGCCTTTGGATGCAGACCCTGGGGTGGAACCAGTGTGGGAGGATCACCTGGGTGAGGGGTATTCAGGGAGTGGGGGTGAGTTAACTGATGGTGAGATGCAGTTTCCCCCCCCTTTTGTTTATCTGCCCATCCTATTTTTTGCGATTTTCCAACGTCCCAACCCCCCCCCCCCTTTTCACACAAACACTGGGCTGAGGGAGAGGGTGACTGAGAGTAACCAGAATAACTCTCCCACATCGTACTGGACATGTCCCGTTCATTAGGTCAAGCAAAGTCAAGCACTTTACTCTAAGTGCATTCACCTGATACCAATTAGCTCTCCTCGTACGAATAAAAGGCAACACCTAAAGGCACACTCTGAGCAAGGAACACAAGTATGAGCAGAACGTCTGGAACAAAGGCACACCTACTGGAGGTTGGAAAACTCCAAGAGTTCCCTACTGGAGGCCGTTGCCTCTTACAGGCCGTGAAAGACACATGGAGAAGGCCAGATGCACAAGTGAAGACTGCATTGTGTTTCAAGGATGCCAGCGACCCTCCCGGGTGAACCATGGGTAAGGGAACTTGCTTGCAAGTTTGTGTTGAACTTCGTTGTGAGAGGTCTGAGCCCGACAGAGGGGGACCTATGTGAACTGTGTGGTGAAAGGTCTGAGTCTGACAAAGGGGGACCTTTGTAAACTTTTTTGAATAATTATTTTGGAAGTAAAGAAAAGAGACTTTAATGTGGAAGGCCAGACGGGCCTCAATCCACGTTTCGTATTTGTATTTGTATTTGTTTTATTTATAACGCGCAAGCCATCAGGCCCGGAGGCAATAGGGCGCAATTTGTGCAAAGTTACAATAATGCATATATACAGACAAAATTACATTAACAGAATATTAACAGTGTTTCTAACTACATATATTACAGTGATTACAGTGCCGCTAGGCTTAACAGTGGATATACCCATAGGGTGTGCAGAAGTAGTAACGGAGGTCAGCGGGCCAGAGTATGTAAGACAAGGGCGCAGAGCATGTCTTAGTACTAGTCAAAAAGCCAAGATTTAGTTTTGACCTTGAATGTGTTGAAAGAGTCTTCAGCTCTGATAGTAACGGGGAGGGAGTTCCATAGCTTTGAGGCTAGGACAGTGAAGCTAGTGCCCCCCGCTTTTTGAAGTTTAAACCTAGGGATTGATAGACAGTGAGTCTGGGCAGTTCTTAAAGGTCTGGTGGTCGAATGGCGAGGCATCCGACTGCAGAGGTAGATAGGGGCCTTGTTAGCCAAGCATTTGTGCGTGAGGGCAAGTGTTTTTTAGTGAGATTCTCTACTTGACAGGTAGCCACTTTAGGTTAGTTCTGGATGCTGAAATGTGATGGTTGCGGGGGATGTTAAGGGCAGCTCGTATGGAATTATTCTGGGTTGTTTGGAGTTTGTTCAGGTTCTCTTGGCTAGTACCTAGGTAAAGAGCACTACAATAATCAATTTTAGTCATAATGAGAGTTCTAGCTAGTGTGACACTGTTAGGGGTGGTAAGAAACAGTCGGCAGGCTGCAATAAGTTTGCACGTGTATGCAGAGGCAGATCTGACTGCATTTATTTGTCGTAGATAAATATAGGGTGGCGTCAAGTTAGAAACCTAACGTGTTGGTATCTTTCAAGACTCATATGGTATTACCGTCTATGGTGAATGACTGATAGGGCGGTTCTAGTTTGCTCAGGCGTCGTGAGGTGCCCAAGATAAGGAGCTCCGTCTTATTGTCATTTAGGCATAACTGGTGTTGGGCCATCCAGGCTTGGATGACCAGGTAGACGTCGTTAAGGGCCTTGGTGTCAGCTAGATAATCACCTGTGATGGGGATGAGTATCTGGGTGTCATCCGCATAGTTAGTGTAGGAGACACCCAGATAGCCAAGCACATCAAAGAGTGGTTTTGTGAAAATGTTATAAAGTGTAGGTGACACGCAAGATCCCTGAGGTACGCCGCAGTGAATTGGGGAGGGGTCCGCGGCTGCGGATGGTGCAAAGACCCTCATGGATCTATTGCTCAAAAAGGATTTGATCCAGGCCGCAGCAGAGGACAAGAAGTTGGCAGCAGAGGTGCCTGCATAGGATCTGGTGGTTGACCAGATCAAATGCGGCAGAGAGGTCGAGGATTAGTAGCATTGCCCATATCCTTTAATACCTCAATTTGGGTTTTTAAGTCTATTAAAGCAGTTTCCGTCCCGTGTCTGTGCCGAAATCCGGATTGTCGTAGACCTAGCAGATGGTTAAATTCCAAGTAGTCTTGGATCTGAAGGTATGCTGCGCGGTCTAGAATCTTAAGCAAAACGGTACCGTGGTGATAGATCGGAAGTTAGTAGGTATACTTGGGTCTAGGGAAGGATTTTTGAGCAGTGGGATCACCCAAGCATCCTTAAGGTTGTCCGGGAAAATACCTGTTTTAAAGGAGGAGTTGATGAAGGCCGTAATGAATGGGGCCAGATCATGGGCAGAGTCCTTAATGATAGGAGCTGGGCAAGGGTTACCTTGGGAGTTGGATGGTTTAATTCTCAAGATGATATTTTCTACCTCGGTAACGGTGAGCGGTGAGAAGGCAAATGGTTTGGTGTTAGCAGTGTCTAGAGGGGGGGGCCCTAGCAGGGGAGAGTGAGCGGTTGTCGAGCTTCAGACTGTCCTGCTTGTCTTGTCATGCTTGTCTTTAATTTTAGATTGTAGCGTAGAGATTTTATTTAGTAAGACTGCTTGAATGTTAGCACACCATTTACTATCTTTTGTGCAAGTGTCTGGGGGGAGACTGGAGTTTCTAGCTCTTTTAGGATTCTGAAAGGTTCCTTTTTATTCGAATCATCTTGCAGAATGCGATTGTTAAGAGACTCTTTTTTAGCGGTGATGATAGCATCTTTGTAGGTGAGTGAGGCAAGAAGGAAACCATCTTTATGCTCATCAGAAGGGTGGGTTCTCCAGTGATTTTCCGCACAGAGTTTGGCTTTGCGGAGCATTCTTAACTGTGGGGTGAACCATGAATTAAGATGTGCTCGTGGTTTGGCCTTCCTAAATTTGATGGGTGCTATAGAGTCTATGGCCGTGAGCATAGTTTGGTTATAGGTGTCTGCTAGGGAGGTGGGATCAGAGCAGGTGTTAGTAGCCGCATTGAAGGAAGGGAGTAACAGTGGGGCTATCAGTGTCGGGGCTCGCGGGGTTGCTTCAATATTAAAAGTTATGGTGTGATGGTCAGACCATAAGCAAGGGGTATTGTCGAGAACCTTGATATTGCAGTTAGCACCTGCTAACCAGTCAATGGTCCTGCCTTTGATATGGGTGGGTTCTTGAATGTACAAGAGGAAGCCGAAGTCATTTAGAACATTCTCCAGATCTATTGCTATGGGATCTTTTGGGTCACCAAGACCTAAGTTGAGGTCGCCTAGGATGATTGTTTGTGAGTTATTTTTAGTTTTGTCAAGGAGGAGAGTGGATATTTCGCCGACAAAGGTCGGTGCCGGACCTGGGGGCCTATAGATAAGGTAGAGGGTGGCCGTTTGGTTAGGCGTTAGTGATAGTTTGACTGACAACGACTCAGCTGATTTGAGTTTGGAGTCGGATACCACTCTTAGGTCAAGAGAGTTTTTATGCATGAAGGCCACACCACCGCCTCTGGATTGGGCAGTGGTGCGGTCACATCGCGTGATGCCATAGTCAGGTGGTAAGGCCAGTGATAGTGAGGGGCCAGATGCGGCATGTAGCCAAGTTTTCGGATATAGTGATGAAGTCAAGGTCGGAGGTGGTGATGAGGTCAGCAATGTCTAATGCGTGTGCTGTAAGAGATCTGGCGTTGATAAGGGCGCCCTTGAACACAGGCAGTTTAACCCCTGTGGTAGTGGATTTGCATGTAGCGGTGGGTGAGGGTGAGCCAGGCGGTGTATGTGAGGTTTGCTTGGTGGCGTTGTTGCGGGAGTGTCTTAGGCGGAATCTAGTGCCTAGTCTTTTGTTTCTAAAAAAGAGGGGGCAAGGTTGGTTAGGAGTAGGTTTCCTGGCAAAGTTCTCCAGCCAGAGAGCTGGGTCATTAAGGTATTGGTTAATATGGTTACTAGAGTAGTGTAAACCTGCGGTGGCTTCTGCAGGGCTCATTATAGGAGTCATAGTCACAGTCGGCAGTGCCGGGTGGTGTAGGTTCGGGCAGGCCAAACTATTAGGTGACTGTTCGAATTTAGCCCAAAGGGGGAGGGTTGTTGCAGTGGGTAGCTGAGTGACTGGGACAGCCCGTGGGGCTAGAGTGTAGTGTAGTAGAAGGAGCACACTGATGTGCATGATGGTAGTACTAGCTACCTGAGTTGGATACCTACGAAACTGTTCACACGGGTTAAGATTGGGTCTCATTAGATGGGACTGAGGTATCAGTGACCAGAGCGGCACAACGAGTACAAATGCCTTTTGTACTACATGTCAGCAATCATAAGTGACCTGAATGTACAGTGTGTGCAAATGCCTAACATTGACTAAATAACAACAATCATATAGTGACCAGGGCGGCACAGTGAAAAGTCAGCATTTGTCAGGCACAACAGGTGAAGGCAGTGCAAAATACAGCGCAGCTAGATTCAGATATCAGGCATATCGGGAATGCAGTGCAAGATACAGCGCAGCTAGATTCAAATGTCAGGCGCATCAAATACAATAGTGCAGAATGCACCAGGCAGAAGTATCACAGTTAGGCTAAAATGCACAGGGCAGGGCAACACCTAGATTTGAAATATCACAGTTAGGCTAAAAAGCACAGGGCAGGGCAACACCTAGATTTGAAATATCACAGCTAGGCCAAAAAGCACCGGGCAGGGCAACACCTAGATTTGACATATCACAGTAGGCTAAAATGCACAGGGCAGGGCAACACACACCTAGATTTGACATATCACAGCTAGGCTAAGATGCACAGGGCAGGGCAACACCTAGATTTAAAATATCACAGTTAGGCTAAAAAGCACACGGCAGGGAAACACCTAGATTTGAAATATCACAGTAGGCTAAAATGCACATGGCAGGGCAACACACACCTAGATTTGCGATATCACAGTTAGGCTAAGATGCACAGGGCAGGGCAACACCTAGATTTGAAATATCACAGTTAGGCTAAAATGCACAGGGCAGGGCAACACCTAGATTTGAAATATCACAGTTAGGCTAAAATGCACAGGGCAGGGCAGTACCTAGATTTGAAATATCACAGTTAGGCTAGAGTGCACAGGGCAGGTCAACACACACCTAGATTTGAGATATCACAGTTAGGCTAAGATGCACAGGGCAGCACCTGAAAAGCAGGATAGCACAAGTGGGCTGGGATAAAATTGCGCAGCATCAGGTTACTGTAAGGCTTGGTGGAACGCATAGCATGGCGGTGCTAACGTGCAGTAGTAGTATCTGTGCGCCGTGGGGGTGTTGGTCAAGGAACATAACATAGATAACCCAACAATAGGCTAAGAGTGAAGTATATCTTTTAGATTAAATGCAGGTTGAGGGTACGCTGAGGCTAAAGTCAGATGCATCATAGTTCAGGTATGTTATGAGATAGGCTGATAGGTTGTGGTCTCTGCGGAACAATGTTGCTGCGGGCGCAAAAGTTACCTTAGCAGGCGTGTGTGGAGGACCAGGGGGTCTGGCAGACGGCAGAGTTAGCAGAAAACAGGCAGAGAACAGGCATCAGCCTTATTCTCGTGGGCCTTGTTGGAGGAGGGCCGGCTGTGCCTGCTGGCAGCCAATCCGGCTGAAGAAGGGCAGGGCAGCCAATGGGCGGTGGGTAGGAGCTGTTGTGGGCCTGGCTAGGCTCTGGAGGCTTCCAAATTCGAGCGGGCGGCCATCTTTGAGTAGGTAGGTACCTCGTGTACCTTGATGGCGTCCGCAATGATCAGGGCAATAAACATTCAAATATGTGGGCATCGGCATGGGGAGTTCATCCGCAGCATCAGGGATGAAATATCAAAGTTGTGTGGCGCTTCAGGGCGCCGATTCGGGGGCGGGCGCAACGCTTACCGCGCTTCATAGAAATTCAGCAGGTGTCAGCTGGGCTTCGTGCCAGCCGCCAAACTGCTCCTGCAGTGGCAGATCCCGACGGAGGAGCTCCTGCTCCTAGGCAGCTTGCAATGGGAAGGACTTTTGGAACTGTTTATTGTGTTGGAAACCGAGCCAGAGTGTGTCATCCTGCCTACAGGGACAGCCTTACTCTGTGAGGTCTAACGTGGGCAGGAGAGCTGGTTACCCACATTTATCCTTTTGAACACTGATATTTCCTTTGCATACATTTCTCCTTTGTACACTTTGTGCACTTTTTGTTCAAGAGATAGGGCAGGCATTGTTTTTTGTTAGCATAGGACATTTTGATTCGACAGACTCCACTAGGACTATTTTGTTTATCGTTTGATGGTCGAGACTACTCCCATTTTAGTTATAGGGCAAAGTAGGAGTTTCTCCAGCCCCAACATTTTCAATATAGATTTTATACTTTGTATCCATTGTGTCAGTGTCATATGTAAGGAAGGCATGGTATCAAAGTAAAACAGACACAAGTGACCACAGTTCAAGGGTGTTTATTGAACTTTCGTAAGGTTGAGGAAAACGCCTAATCTATAACTAAATCTAAAATGGGAGCAAGCTCCTACCATCAAAATATAAATAATGCTGTCCTCGTGGTGTTGTGTCAAAGAAAGATGGCCTATATTAGAAAACCTATTGCCACTCCCTACTTCTTTTTTTTTATTGGCATTTCAATTTTTTATAAACATGATACCTTTCATCCCCCTTGTAAACCCACCTCCCCTCCCCTTCCCACCAACTGGCCCCAACCGCAATCCAGTAGTGTCCATCAACAATCAAGGTTTAAGCGATTCCAAATATCCTCAGTTTATGTTGGAAAAGTGCAACATTATAACCCTCTTGTAGAAAGCTTAGAACCAGACCCCATTCTTTCAAAAATGCTGTTTGTGCGCCCTGAATAACATATGTCAACCATTCTAAAGCAACACAATTCAAAATTTTCAAAAACCAGTCATGAGCATGTGGGGGGTCTTTATGTTTCCGGTGTTGGGCGATCACCACCAGAGCAGCTACCCTTAAAATATTCTGCGCTTTGCGTTTATGTTTTGGCCATTTACTCTCCTCCAAAGAGCCGATTCTCAATAAGGTGTCTTTTGCTTCGGGCTGCGAAGTATTTCCGAACAGTTCCCCAATAGATCGCCAGTTTAGGACAACTTAGCCACGTGTGCAGCAAATCCCATGTACCCTTACAATCTCTCCAACATTTTCTGTGCTGATTAATTTCATTTTATATAGTATATATGGAGTATAATGCCATTGCAGAATTGCTTTATACCAGGATTCCCTGATCTGTACAGATTGTGTCAACTTTGGGAATGGCAAACTTTCCATACAGTTTGCCATTCTTCATTAGATATTGCTGCTCCATTCCAACGTTTGTTGCCAGATCTGAACATACCTCTGGCTACCTTCTAGGTGCTCCTAGAAGGTAGCCTGAGGTATGTGGCAAAGTGGTAAGTGGTAAAGGTTCGAAATGAGGGATTTCTCTCCTGGATTCGAGGTCGGGAACTTCTCAAATGCCGTTAGCTTTCTGGTGACTGCAACCCTATATGGAGAGGCTAGCAACCAATGTTGAACCTGAAAGTATTGAAATCTTTCCGATTCTTTAAGACCCAGCTCGTTTTTGCATTGATCAAACAGTTTGAAGTCCGTAACTTGAAACATGTCCTTAATTTTATTCCAATTAGTAAAGGAGCCTATATCGAAGCCGGGTTTGAACTGCAGATTGTTAAAAATCAGCGAGAAAGGTGAGGGATATGTTGTAACTTGACATTGAGTCACCACCCTGTCCCATATTTCTTCCACCAACTTCGTAATCTGGCTGGCATGCATATTATCTGAGCGAATCTGTTTGGGAAGCAATAGGAATTCCAATATTTGAACCACAAATCGCCTGTTCCATCTCGGCCCAGATTTTTTCTGTCTTTCGAAGAAACCCATTCTTTCACCACTCGGAGATGCCCTGCATGATAATATTTTACAAAATTCGGTAATTTTAAACACCTTTAAGAGTTGGCTTCCTTAATGTCTTCATGGCTACGCGAGAGGTTTTATTGTTCCAGATAGATTTTGATACCAAACCTTGTAATTCCCGAAAAAAGGTGTGTGGTACATGTATTGGGAGAGCCTGAAAAGGATATAACACCTTAGGGAGTACTGTCATTTTTACTGCATTGATCTGCCCTAACCACAAGATTGTCAGTGGCCCCACCGCTGAATTAAGGCTCATAGTTCGAAGAGAATCGGGGGAAAATGTATTTTATACATTGATTGTAGCGAATTTGTTAGATAAAGGCCCAGTAATTTTATTTTTCCTCCTGCCCATGCAAATTGTGTATTTTAAGACACCTGAGCTATTAAGGAGGGTGTAAGGGATAGGTTAAATATTTCATATTTCGTATTATTTATTTTAAGGCCTGCCACTTTACTGAATTCTTCCAGTTCCTGTGTGACCCCTAACAAAGATTCTACCGGGTTTGTTACTGTGATCAACATATTGTCAGCATACGCCATTACCATATGTTTTCCCATCCCAAATGGTATCCCTTGTATTTTATCTGATTGTCTGATTCTTGTTAAGAAGGGTTCTAGGTGTATTGCATACAGAAGGGGGGGACAGTGGACATCCCTGTTTTGTACCGCGGCTCAGTTCTATTGGTGTAGATAACTGACCGTTTATAGCTATTCTGATCTTTGGGTCTATATAATTCACTTGTAGCATACTCATAAACCCAGGACTGAATCCCATAGCCTCCAACGTTTGAAATAGAAATGACCACTCTACCCTGTCAAGCACTTTTTCTGCGTCTAGTGACAGGAAAAGCACTGGTTGTCTTTTTTTGCTTATTTGTTCTATCAAATGACAAGCCCTTCTAATATTGTCTTGAGTTTGCTGGTATTCAATAAACCCAGACTGATCTGGGTGGATCAAGCTTGGCAAAATATTTATCAGTCTATTTGCCAATATCTTCGTATACATTTTTGCACCCAGATTGATCAGGGCAATAGGTCTATACGATCCGCAAGCTGTAAGATCTTTATTGGGTTAAGGGAAAGAATCAATTTAGCTTCCTCCATAGACAGTGTTATATGACCTGTGTTTTTAAATGAGTTATATACTCTTATCATTCTCTGGGCCAAAATTGAATGTTAGGTTTTATAAAACGAAGCTCTATAACCGCCCAGGCCTGGGACCTTATTCATGTGAAGATTCCTGATTACAAATGTAAGTTTTTTAAGTGTTATCTACCTTTCCAATGTATCTCTTACCTGGAGTGTGATAACTGAAAGCTTGATTGAGCGTAAGTACGCTTTTTGGGTTAATGGACCAGCTTTACCTGAGTCGTAAAGTGTATAATAAAAATCGACAAATTGTGTGATAATCTGAGATGTTGCTTTTACCATGTCGCCATTTTTGTCTTTGACTCCTACAATTGTGCATGGGGCCTGGGTCTGCCTTAGTTGTTTGGCCAGCAACCGGTCGACTTTGTTCACCTGGATATAAAAATGTTGTCTCTCGTATAATAGCCATTTTTCTGTTTTCAATGTTAATAATAATTGTAACCTCCCCTAACATTCCTATATGCTTTTTTAATAGCCGGGCCACCCTCAGTTTCCAACTTGTTCATGTTTAATGTAATTTCTGTCTCCAGTTCTGACTCAATTGCCCAGCATTGTTTATGTCTTAACTGCCCCAGCTGAAATCAATTCCCCCGGAACGATGCCTTAAAGGAATACCATAGAATGTTTGTCGAGATACTACCTGTATCATTTAGCTCGAAAAATTCTTCAATTTCCGCCCCTAATGTATCTTTCTGAACAGGGTCCTGGAATAGTTCAGAAGGGCAGACCCATGTCCATAACCCAGATGTCGTCCTCGGAAGGAAAAGCTTCAATTCCAGAGGAGAATTATTTGATATTGTGACTGGAAGTATCTCTATATTTGAAACACTACCCAACAACAAAGCTGATGACCATACGTAATATATACGTTAAAAACGAGTTATGGACATGGGAATAGTATGCATAACCTTTTTCTGTACCCTTCAAAGTTGTCCAAACATCGAAGACCTCTATCTGTTTTATTTTATTATGAAGCCCTTGTGAGGGAGGGGGTTGTGTATATCTTGTCCTCATGCTTCTATCCTTCAGTGGGTCCCAAGCCAAATTAAAATCTCCAAATATTAACCGCTTCCCTATCATAAATGTTTCTAACTACATTAGCGTCTTTTCCAACAAACTTTCCTGGCCTGTGTTTCGGGTGTAGAGCAATACCAAAGTTATTTTGTTTGAGTCTATATCAACAGCCACAAAGAGGAATCTACCTTCCCTGTCCATTTTTGTATTAATTATTTTCAATTGTAGCCCCTGCCTTAATGCAATTAAAACCCCTTCCACTTTCTTTGGCCCATTAGCTTGGATAATCATGGGGTAGTGTTGAATATAAAAGACATGACTTATCTCCTTGTCCTATAAGGGTTTCATGTATAATCTAAACCTCAGGGCAATGCCACGATAGGAAACCCTCTAATATTTTGCGTTTAACAGGAGTATTCAGCCCCTGAACATTAAAAGATATACTTTTGACTGCAATTCCTTTTTAATACACTATTTGCAACTGGTGCACTAGCCCATAAACTCGGAACAGTCATACATTTCCATAAAAGCCTGCAGTTGTCACCCTCCCTTCTCCTTGTACATAATCCCCCTAACTCCCCACAGTCCCAACAACATGTCCCCTAAACCCCTGCATCCCCTGCATCTTCCCACCCTGGTGTGACCCATTGTACCTAGAATACCTACAAATGTTACTTCTCCCAAGTGGATCACTATTTCCTCCAGGGTTCCCACTAGGGTATTCAAAACCCCTCTTCTCCTCCACTCCACGTCTTTCTGTTGTAATTTGATGTTTGCTAGGTGATGGATCATCGCTGTTGTGTCTTGGATGTAAGACCTCATTTTCTTGACACTGGGACGTAGGAAAATGTCTGTATATATGGACAGAGGCTCCAGAAGTGAACTTATGGCTGATACTATCGGTCTTCCCGGAGGTTTTGTCTCGTGTATGTATTTTAGGGATGCAGTAAAATGCCAATTTGACGGGGTGTTCTTTGATGAGGAAAGACTTCTCATCTTCATCTGTCCGTCCTTGAGTTTCTGCGTAAAGCATCGAACTTTTTATTTCTTCTGCGTGTCGTTGAGTTGGTGTCCAGTTTTTTGTAGAAGCGTATATCACTCAGTTGTTTTTGTACTTCTGCTTCATACAGTTATTTTCTTCACAGGACTATTCCTCCTCCTTTGTCGGCTGGTTTGACTGGGAATAGTTTGTGGTTTTCCAGGTTGTGCAGGGCTGTTCTTTCTTGTCTTGTCAAATTGTCTCTGTAATGTTTTTTAGTTTTAAAGGTGGAGTCCATTTCCCTTAGAATTTTGTTTTCGAAAGATAGAATTTCTGGACACACCATGGATGTCACAGGCGTGAAGGTGGATTTAGGTTTAAGTCCGGTCGTGGTAGGGTCTATTTGTTTTTCTTGTGTTGAATTGCGGAAGAAATAGCAGAGGCGTATGATCCTGAAGAACTTTCTAAGTTCTACTTCTGTGGCGAAGCGGTCTGCTTTGTTTTTTGGTACAAAGCTAAGTCCTTTACTGAGTATGCTGGTGTCTTCTGATGTAAGGTTATAGTTACTGAGGTTGAAGATTGGTATCACCATGTTTGTCGTTGGGTATGTGGTGCCCAGTGTCGTGTTCGCATCCCGTGATATCCCTGTTGGCGAGGTCTGCCTTGTTTGCCACGTCCTTGAAAAAACTGTCCTCTCTGTTGGCCCCCTCCTGTTGCTATTGCTGTAGAGCTGCTACTTGTGGAATCCAAACCACTGCTATTGGAGGAGTTTGAGAATGAAACACATTTCTTGGGGAACCTTTGTTGGTTCTGTGTGCCTCCTCTGTTGGCGTTGCTGTTTTTTGTTTGTAGAATCCAGGAACTAGGTATGGGTATGTTTTCTTTTTGTTGTAGTTTTGGATATCTTTTTTCAGTTTCCAGATTTTTTTGTTCAGAGTGAACTCTTTACATTTCTTGATTTCTTCTTCTATCTTTTCCGATTGAGTCTTTATATCTGGTATGACTGATTCGTTGGTGATTTTTTCTTCCAAAGTTTGTAGTTCTGTTTGTTTTTTCGCTTCTTCTTCTGCAGTTTCAATTATTAAAATGACCCAGTCCCTTGAGCATTTGTTCCCGACTTTGCTAAATTTGGTCTGGAATCTTGGGTTATCGAGAAAGACGCGTGGTATGTTCTTAACTTGTAGTCCTTCAGGGATTACTCCTGCCTTCAGATATTCTAGCATTAATAGCCCATGGGATTCTGTACGTACTAATTATTTCTTCTTTTGTAACATAGTATCTATCTCTGTTGTTGATGAGTTTTTTGCCTTTGCACTGTTGGTGGTGTCTGTCCGAAGAGTGACGGTTTGTCTAAGAATTTGCGATATAAATCATCTGAGAATGATACAACGTTAACATTCTCCATTGGTTGAATTGTGTGGATTTGCACCCACCCACCGTACGGTTGTCCAAAAACTGTGTATATGGTGGGGTGTAATGGGATCCTCTTTTTTTTATAGGGGGGGCCTGTGTCATGAGGGTAATCTAACAGGACATATATATAGAGGACTCAACTACCCCTCCCTTTTGACACTTACAGGTGATAGTCACCACACATTTAGCAGATATTTCTATATAATCTGCACATGTATTTCAATAGTTTGCATTTCACAAAAATCTTTATTTTTAAAGTTTTTATAATAAAAACCTACTGAAGGTAGTTAACATATCTAGACATGTAGTGGGCAAGGTTAGGCCGCACGATTTTTTCGTTGCCCACAATGGTTCATCATGTATTACAAACATGTCACGTTCATTTTGATATGGCTAAAACACTGTGAGAGGGTTAGTATTATGTGATTTAGAGTATCGCAATAATGTCCATACACATATCTAGTCGACACCTTTAGCGTTTCTAGCATGAACAAGGAGTCACTACTACTGATGCAGTTGTTGTTCTGATGCTTTCCTCAGGACTGGTGGCGAGGTGGGGGCTGTAGTTTGTGCCTTGTACCGCCATGCCCGTTGTAGGATTGGGAGTCTAAAAATAGACAAATAATAAAATTAGAGTGTGGTGTATCTATGCGACCGACTGGGAGCATGGGATTTGTGGTTTTATCGTACCTGTGTTGAATTTCTTCTGTGCCTCGGGTATGTGTCATTTGTCTTATGGTGCCTTCAGTGCGCCATGGATTGAGACTGTCATAGACTGTAATGCAGCTGATATGTGTTGAAATCCAGATCTTGGGAATCTGCAAGAAGTGGTAACACTCTTAAGGTGAATGCCCTTGGTTTTTCAGCTAACAGAGATTTACAAAGTTCATAGCTACTGCTACTGTCCTATGGGTATTTGAACCCATGTATTTATGATTCCAATAGGTTTTGTGCCTATTCAGTGGTGTAGTATATGCTAAAGAAATGCTCTGGAGAACAGAGTTTTGCTGAACGCCCTGTACGGCGCGTTTAGTGTTCTATGAGCACAGGGTGGGCGGGGAACGGATCGTCCGCATGACATGGCTCTTGCATTAGTGCTTATCTCAATAGGATCACTGTGCACGGAGCTAGCTGGGCTAGTGGAACGTGACGCACAATATTTGCATCAGCACTTACCTGCGTGTGTTCGGATCCGCGAGGAGCTGTAGACTGCCGAAGGGACACGCAGCGTTCAATGCCCATGCGTGATGGCAGAAACAGTCTCCCTCGTGTGAATATGTTGGATTGGATGCCGCTGTGGTTGCTGCGCAATGGCGCGTCGTGTGCCGCAGTGTCATGCTGACGTGGCTGATTGTGATAGGTTGCCACTCAGTGGGTTTGAGAGATGTCGGGCAAGAGATTGATCGCTGTGATAGCAGGATAGGGACCTGTACCTGCTAATCTCCTGACAGGGTGAAGGCTTGGCTACTGAGACCACGATGTGGTAGGTGGCCTTAACTGGATAAATGTCCAGGTTGGTGGGGACGGGAGCCAAATTCTATCCCTTCTTGTGGACATTTATATTTATCGAAATACAGACACAGTGGTCCGAAATAAAATCACAAAAACCAATATCAACACACATTGATAATTTTGTTGGACCGTGGGTCTATAACTACAATAGTTTGTCATTTTGCGCACATTGACAAATTTTGGTAGATCATTAGGCCGCCCTTTCTTGGCAAATATACAGGTTGGTAGTGACATAGGCGACAGACATTCTCGTTCATGCTGACATAGATATTTCAGATGGTGAACAATACATATTGCAGATGAACACAATATTCCGAATTTATAGAAATTTCAAAAACCCATGAATAGTTTTAGGAGTTGTGCTGGATCAATGGATACTGTGCTAGTCATAACCGATATACACATGTTTTACACCTAAGAACAGACTGATGTATTTATTATCTTAAAAAAGGAAAGGCTGTCTGTTGGATGCTGGTTGACTAATGTGCGTCTGGGCTGGCAGAGAGATCTGACTGTGTTTGCAGATAGTGTCATATTATGCAGTGTATAGTCCTATGTGATTAGAAGAAAATGTTCTACTCTATGGAAACATTGAGTCCATTCTTGACTGTGTCTAGGCGGTGTATCCATTTCTGTTAGAGTTTCCTTAAATCCAGGTCACAGTCTACTCCTCTGGCTTTGGCACTCCCGAAAGACCTTAACCCCAGCAAAACTGAATTACATCGTCCTGGAAAAAGAGCTCCTAGCCATCAAAAGATCATTTGAAGAACGGCGACTTCTAATGCTTGGGGCTAAGTTCCCAGTCAATGTAAGGACGGATCACCACAACCTCCGTGCTCTACAATATGCACAGACCCGCAACGGCCGTCAAGCCCGTTGGGTTCATTTCTTTTCTCCCTACAGTATAGTGCTCACATTCATTCTTGGGAGAGTCAACCTTCGGGCAGTTGCCTGTCGAGAAAGGATCCGGTTAACGTTTCCCATTTTCATTATGAACCGATCTTCCAAAAGGCCATATTTGTTCATGTCATCACCGATTTTCTATGCAAGATCGAGGTGCATTCTGGACTTCTAAAAACCGAATGCCCACAGTTCCTGATTCAACATCATCTCACTAAGAGTAAAGGATGTTTTTTCATTGATCGTCCCAGCTAAACCCCTTCAAGCAGAGGTGCTTCGTCTTTGCCAAGTCTCACACACAGCACAACACCGGGGAGTTGCCAATACAATCGAGTTATTTCAGAGATACTTCTGTTGGCCTTCCTTACGAACGGATGCCCATGACTACGTTTCGTCTTGTGCAGTGTGTCTACAGACAAAGATTCCTCGCATCCCTCCAGTTGGAAACCTGGCAAGGATGCCCTTACCGGATAAATCCTGGCAAATCATGTCAACCGACTTTGTAGTCGACTTACCTTCATCACATGGCTGTACAGCAGTCATGGTCACCATTGACTCATTCACGAAATTTCATCTCATTGCCTACAGTACCATCCGCAGCACTTATGGCTCGCGTTTTCATATATCTCATCTTCTCCCTCCACGGACTTCCTGAGATGATTATCTCAGACCGGGGCTCTCAGTAGGCACCTCGATACTGGAAACAGGTTAGCTCCATTCTCTGCATTAAACGTGATCTAAGCTCTGGTTTTCATCTGCAGACAAATGGCCAGACATAACGCTTAAAGCAAACCTTGGAGGGTTACTTCTGATGCTACATCTCCGCTGCCAAGGACAACTGGAAGGAACTCCTCCCATTAGTGGAATTTGCATACAACAACGCTTCACATTCAGCTCTCAAGTCTAGTCCGTTCTATTGTACGTATGGGTTTCATCCGGCTGTCTTTCCAACTCTGGTTCCTCCGGCCGCCTCCTTTCCAGACATTGATGGATTGATAGAGAACATCCAACAGGGTCATCAGTCGGCCCAAATGGCTCTTCAGGAAGCACAGGAGAGAGTGAAACTCTTTGTGGATCGTCACCGGACTCCCGCCCCCAAGATAGTGGTAGGTGACAATGTATGGTTGGCCTCCCGATTCCTGCCACGCCGTTTGGTTCCTTCCAAGTTATCTCCCAGGTATTTCGGCGCCTTTCGGGTCATGGATGCAGAGGGGTGGCTGGTTTTCATCTATAGCTTCCATCCTCATGGACTCAAATCCACCCAGTATTCCATGTGTCACAAATGAAGCTGGACATTCATAATCACTTCCATCGGACAGTTTCTGCAAGACCTCCCCCGGTGCTGACTGCTTCTGGCCCAGAATATGAAGTGGTGGGCATTTGTGATTCCCGGTATCAGCGGTGTCAGGAATAGAGTCTGGGGCAAGCCCAGGAGATAGTATATAAGAAAACGAGGGCAAAAACTACAATTCCCACCATGCTTAGGGGTGGATTGTAGTTCATGTGAGTCACGCCGTGAGGCAGCTGGAGGCCATCAGGATGGTATTTAGCCATTGACCGCTCGTGCACAGGTGCTGATAATTGATGATTGTGCAGCACAGGCGACCACAACAGTTTGGATGGGGCTCCGGAGGAACTGGAGGCGGTCTGGTTCAGCATGTGGTCACGGCGGTGAGAGAGAGGAGTTTGAGTGCCTGACTTTGCAGCTCTTCCCAGGCTCCGGCAGTGACTTTGGGAGACAACGCGTTTGACTCGGCAGCTCTCCCCAGGCTGCGGCGGTGACTCAGGGAGACAACACGCTTGGTTCTGCAGCTCTCCCCGGACTGCGGCGGTGTCTCCTTTTTTTGTGCTGACAAGTTGGGGCGTGTCCTTCCCCAGAGCTGCGGCAGTGAGTAGCTCCTGCAGAGTAGGGGGTCCAGGCTATACGCGGCGGTGGGCTACAAGTGGCCACGGCGTTCCAAAGCGGCATGTCCTGATGTCTGGGTGAGCTCTCGAGTCACCCAGACCCTAAGATAAGTGCATATGACTATTTTCGTTAAAGCATTGAGCATGGTGTCTGAAGTTCTATGTGTATTTAAGGAACTACCGTCATTGTCCAGCACAGCAAGGTTGTTGGTGGCATGGTTTAACACCCGGAGTATGAGGCTATACTCACAGTGAAGAGTGGAATCTTTACTGGGGGCAGAGTACTAGACGTGGAAGGGGCAGAGTCTTCCATGCACATATCCACATAAAAAGCCATGATTTATGTTTTGTTTTATGTTAAATGTCAGCCCAATGGGCCATGTGTCATGTTGATTCATGTGGGGAAGATTCCCTTGTCTGTGCCATACAGTTTGTGTTGCTTCATGTTTGCTATGTGTTCTCCAATACATTGACATGGTCACCTGGTATGGCAAATAATGATCGAGATTACTAGTTGCTTATGTAGGTATGCGCAGGAGTAGGACAGGACAGGTAGTAACTGGTGTGGAGAGCAGAATTATGAAGTTTCAGTATTAAGTTTATATGTTAGATATGCATGTTTTTTCTTCCCTACCTTTCCTTTGTCAATCCACCCCCTTTCCCTAACTCCATCATCCCCCCATTGGCTGCCACGTGGTTATCTGTGTATTTACATTCAGATGCCCGTGCCAACCACGGTGGGAGGGTCGATCCATTCGGTTTCTGTGGTTTGGGTGAGGGGGTCGATACCCTTTCATCCCTTACGTAGACTTGACAGAATTATCAGCCCCCGATTTAGCGGTATTTGAACCACCCAAGCCAAATGGAGTCGAATCCTCCATATTTAGCAGCAGTGCTAAAGACATTGCAAGAGATTCAAGTGGAGTTAGCGCATGCCAGACAGGAGTCTAGTAATATCAAGGCTCAGGTGCAAGGGTTAGTAGCTCAGGGTACTCCCTTGGAGAGTGCGGGGCCATCTACAGGGATTAATACAGGAAGAACCTCTACGGTTATTGTACAATCACCTAGTAGTGTTCCATTAGCTGCACCAGAAAGATTCACTGGTGATCCCAGGAAGTATGACATTTTTAACCCAATGTAGGTTACATGTTTTGTGTAAACCCGCTGCATTTGAAACCATCCAAGCTAGGGCAGCATTTGTGATTTTCTATTTAACGGGAGATGCAGCAGCGTGGGCCATGCCGGTGGTACAGAAAGATGATCCATTAATATACAACTGGGATAGGTTTTTGACAGAATTTGGATGGCTATTTGATCGTAGAGAAGTTTTGTTGGCCCAGGTCAAGGAATTGTTAGCATTAAAGCAAGCAACACGTGATTTAGTATCATATGTTACTCAGTTCAACCAGTTGGTGATAGAGACAGATTGGCTAGAGAATAAACAGACGGTATTGTTTTATCAGGGACTCAGGGATGAATTGAAGGATGCAATGGCTCAGGTCGAACCCCAACCTAGTTCATGTACTGCTATGATTGACCTAGCCTTGAGATTGGATCATCGTATGAATGAAAGGAAAGGGGACAGGAAGCGACTTGAGGTGGTACCTTTTGCAGGATTGGACAAGAGCCGGGGAGTGAAAAATAGTGATGGAGAACCCATGCAAACAGGTGGCGTAAGAGGGCCTTTGTCGGCTGCGGAAAAGGAGCAGCGCAAGGTTAATAACTTATGTTTGTATTGTGGTCAACCAGGACATTACATACGAACATGCCCTAATACTCCAAAAAAGGTCGTGAGAAGCGAGGGAAGCAAGGTGGAGGCGAGAAAAGGATTGGGTCGGCCTTAGGGGGAACTCAGTTGTCAGGCCCCAGTCTGAATAGGTTCCCAAGCTGGGCCACTAATACGATGGATAGCAAGAATTGTCATTTGTATCTGTTGGTGACGTTATTATTTGCATGCACAAAACAAATGGTGTCAGCTATGGTGAACTCAGGTGCTACTGGAAATTTCATTGACATTGGTTTGGCACGGAGGTTGGGATTACTTTTAAGAAATAAAGCACAGGAAGAAAGGGTGCAGTCAGTGGATGGTTCTCCATTAATTTCTGGTCCCATTTGTCAGCAAACCCAACCAATTCAGATGAGGTGTGGATCAGGACATGTGGAGGAAATTGTGTTGGATAGCAGCATATAACACATGAAAGACTATGGGGAATTCAAATGGCCCAGAGATTCGTCCCCTTAGCAAGGCTTACAACTGTTTCCAGACTAGAGAACCTCGTGGCTCCCATATGGGCCCTCCTTTGACATTATAGTTCACCAAATTTAAGAACGCCTTAGCAAACAAACCAATTATGCCTTTAGATAATACACATACTTTAATATTTTATTAAATTGACATTTGTATGAACATATTCATATAGTTATAAAATTCAGCGATGAACTCTGAACTGCTAAAAACACATATTTAATTCCATTTCAATTTTATAAATTACAAATTGCAATTAAACCGTAAATCATAAACTCTAAAAAACCTAATGTCACAAACTGTTATCATAAATGACCGGTTGTTTGTACAAAATGAAAAGACCCTATAAAGTGATAAACACTCCCAATGGATACCAAAGACAGTCCCTATTCTAGAGGGTACTCTCTTTCTACACCGTATGTCCTTATTCAGTGAATCCGCATCAGTAATGGTATGCGGTTCTAAACAGTTCAATACTTCGTTATTAAATGTTGGCTAATATACAACACACAAATGAACCCGACATGTTTCGTTCTCTAACGATAGTAGGTACAATGTGAGAACTTCTTCAGGGGTAGAACATGGCGATTTATCAAACAAAAACAGGTCTTAGCTCCTTAAACCACCATACATCAACAAGATTTTGTTTTCTTCGTGGTGAACTTCGTGCAACCTAAGGAGGGACAACATGGAAAGACAGCTATGAGTTTAAGCTGTACACTCTTTACATCAAGCACAAAGTCAAGCAGGAGTTAAACTATCCTACTGATGGCTTACCGTATTCACATTCACAATTAATGTTTATGGACGGATGGGTAAACTAGTCTTCATTGTAGACACTAACAAATCTGAAAACAAAACAACAAATACACCGATTGAGGAAGACTGTGCCAAGCAATCCCTCCTGCACTAAGATACCAGAGTGGATTGTATTGGACAAAACTGGTTCCTAAACTTTACAATTAACACAGAGGCTAGTGGCTCCTGAATGTAATAATTTCCCTATTACTGACAGTCCCTTTCACTTTAAACCAGGTGGTTAACGCTACCTTCACGAATTTGTATGCAACACTTTGCACTAGTTATCAACATGCACAAGGCTAGTAAATTTCCTGACCATGCAGCTCTCTATAACAGTAGTACACCTCTGCCGGTTCGAACTAGAGCCTTAGTCGCTATACAGGCATGCTTCTACTCGAGTGCCTGACAGAATCATTGTACACATCCCTAATATCGTAAAAATTGGCAGCTTACCCTTCGTGGAGCCCTGCACATCCGTCTGCTGATAATTAATCAGACACGCTACTCGATCCGAGTGCCTCGTTACAGGGCGGCCGCACTGTCAGCTGTGGTTTAAGTGAGGAAAACGTTGGTGCCGTCCGCGCCTTGAATGGAGGTCACTGCCTGTGTTACAACATCACAGGTTACCGAGTGCTCCCCTCAAAGCTCCCCTCAATTCTTTCTAAAAAGAAATTGGCTTGTATTACTACAGTGCCACACTGGGCTTAAGAAAATAGCCCCAATCACGCATTCTCAGCAAGTTGCCGCATCGCACAATCAGAACACGAACCGCTACTTACTTCTCCCGAATGCAAATGCCGTCTTGCTCACGTCCGCCCGAACCACGTGACTGGTCACTTGATCAACACGCATTCGGATTTGACGGCTTTTAAAGCTGCCAGCAGGTGATAATTAACACCTGTTAGTGAGTGTTACTCGGTCAATTATCTGCAACGGCCCGCTTTACGCTATGCACGGTCTACTGCACCCCTTGCATCCTGGCAGTGAGGCATCCTGATAATAAAAACGCCACCACTGATGTGATTTCCGGGAAATGGAAAGTAATTGCCCGCGTATAATACAGAACTAGTATACCATACCTCTGTGTCTTTATAACGCTCAATTAATACTCTTATTTGCAACAGACAGGCTCTAAAATTTCAGCCTACGCTATTCCAATGAATAGCTTCATTAAGCCCTAGCTCTGTAGTTTTGCACAAAAAAATAAGCCAAGTTTCTTTCATTTGTAATCTTTTGGTAACAGATTATCCATCTGAACCTGGATCTACACAGAGAAGTACGGTCCACCTAAGATCATTTTCTTTATGGTCCATCATTAAAAAATGGTTGACCATGGCGGCTGTGGTCACTTTATTTTTTATGCACTTTTGTGTTCCGAGATACTCACCTTTACCTTATGACTAGTCATCTGTTACGCTCACCTGGCTCCCACAGAGGCGTCAATCTGGACTGGACTGCTGCGGTCTCTACCAATGTGACGTGTAGGGCCAAGATGACGGACTGGACTGGCCCACCTAGCTTTGTTTGCTTGGCCCGTAGGAATATTCTTCTGCAAGTGGAGAATGGGAATTAGCCACCTGTGGAGTTGAGCGTAAATCCCCCCACCCCGCTGTTCTCCCCACTGATCACCTTGGATGTTCCCCCTTATAGTCTCACCTGATGATTTGAAAAGATGAGCTCTCCATCCTGCATTGAGCGCAGGGGCGTGTAGATAACCAGTTGCTTCACTGGCTCGAAGGAATTGGTGAGTTCCAGGACAATATTGACTCCGATATTCTCAGCAAGACGCCATAAGTATGTAGTTCGTAAGAGTTCAAATGCCTGACTTTCACTCTTGTCGGATTCCTTGCAGGTTGCAGTTTGACCCTAGTGAAGAGTTCCTCGTGGCAACCGGTAATGTTCTGGTAAGGATTTGTATTACCCAACACAGTTCGATAAAATAATGTCCATATGTAACCTGTTGCTTTCTCCCTTATTCAGGCGCAGAGAGAAAGTATGAAGTCTCGGGGAATAATGCCTCCGGCGGTAAAATCAGGTAAGTCTTTTGTGGAGAGGAGGGTTCCCCTTGTTAGTCCCTTGTTTCACCTTGCTGTCCTTTTGTTTCCCCTTAGGGGCCGGGGTTCGGCTAGGATGCAGTGGAAGCTGCGCCGACCCGTGAAGAAGAATCGTACCCCCGGTGGTAAAATCAGGTACGTCTATGGGGGTATTCCTCTGTGTATTCCCATGGCTCACCTTGCCGTTCTTGTCTTCTCCTTAGGTGCCGGAGTGCGGCGGTAACATTCAGGAGGATGCGGTGATATGTGAAGATGCTATGAAGGCCGGTGAGTTCAGCGCGGCGCTGCAGCAGGCGAGGCGACGCGCATAAAATAACTTCTTTCTTCCAGCTTGAAGGCGCGATGGATTAGGAATTCAGGTAAGGATCAAAGGTATTGCTCTTGTTCTAACCTTTTCTCCTTCTTCCTCCCTTTTTCTAGGAGCTCCAAACTCGAGGCGGGCGTGGCAGATGACTGGATGCAGACTTGCAGGCACGGTGAGCATTACGCTGCTGGATGCAGAATAACGCGAAGCGTGTGCTGCTCTTCGGGCGTGGTTTAAATAGCCTCCAAAGTAGTCCCAGGTAAGTATTCCTCCCCAGCCCCACCCGAGTAAAAAAATAGTCCGTAGGTAAAATAGTCCCTTCCAAGCCTCGTTTGGCTTGGAGCGCTTGCAGCATGGTCTGCATCAGGTAAGTTTGCAGCATGGTCTGCAGCAGGTAAGTTTTAATCTATGAGCCTGGCGCCTATGGCGCCAGGACTGACCCTCCATATGAGCCTGGTGCCATAGGTGCCAGGACTGCACCCAAATAGCCTCTAGCGGGGGTTGTTGGGATTGCTTGGGGTAACTTGATGCCTGCTTCCGGGGTTGCTGGACTTGGTCTGGGATCCCGGGGCTAAGCATCATGACAGCACTCCCCCCAAAGGCCCCTCCTAAAGTCATTGTTCCCTGTGGTTTCGGTTTGTCTGGGAAATTTCGGTGGAATTTCTTCACCAATCGGGGTGCATGAACATGGTCACTAGGTTCCCATGACCTTTCCTGTGGCCCGTAACCTTTACAGTCGATTAAATAAAAAAGTTTTGACTTTATCAGCTTAGAGTCCAGGATGTTCTTAACTTCAAATTCGGGTTCTCCGTCTACAAGGATGGGGTCTGGTGGCTTGGTTAGTCTTGTCCCTGGTTGTACTGGCTTCAAAAGTGACACATGAAAGACGGGATGAATTTGCATATTAGCAGGTAGGTCCAACTTGACAGCCATCAGGTTAATAATGGCCTTAATAGAGTAAGGTCCCAAATATCTGGGGTTAAAGGTCAGTGTTCCCTTTAGAGGTACATGTTTTGTGGCTAACCATACTTGGTCTCCTATTTGGTATTATGGAGAATCACTTATATGCCGATCAGCATCTTTCTTGTATTTTTCTTTCGCCTGTTTTAAATGTGTAGTTGGTTCCTTAAAGGCTTGTGTAATAGTAGCGTGCAGATGGTCCACTGCGGGCATTTCTAAGTCTTGGGGTGAGTCAAGGTCTGAGGTTCGAGGATGGTGCCCATATAAGGTATAAAAGGGGCTTTGTCCAGTTCCAGAGTGTACTGAATTATTGTATGCATATTCGGCGATCCAAAGAATGTCTTTCCAATTACTCTCCGTCTGATGTAACACACAACGCAGGTATTGTTCGAGAGTCTGGTTGGTCCTCTCCGTTTGACCATCGGTCTGGGGGTGGTGACTGGTCGATAACCTCACATCGATTTGCGCCAATTGACAGCATTTTTTCCAAAAATGTGAAATTAATTGACTGCCCCGGTCAGAGACCAACACGGACGGAAATCCATGTATGCGAACAATGTTTTCGAGGAATTCTTTGGCCAGGATTGAGGCTGAAGGTAGTCCTTTTAAAGGAATAAAGTGGGCCATCTTGGAAAAAAGGTCCACAATAACTAGAATGGTGTTAAACCCATTACAAGGAGGTAGATCGGTAATCAAGTCTAACGATAAGGTGTGCCATGGTGAAGGCGGAATGTCTAAAGGTTGTAAGAGTCCAGCTGGTTTTTTCTTTTGACTTTTGTTTTGGGCGCAAATGCCACAAGACCACAAATGATTTAATATCCTTTCGCCAGGTGGGCCACCAGAATTGTCTTTTAATTTTCGCTTCTGTTTTGGCAATACCTGGGTGCCCCTCCATTAGGGTATCATGATAACGTGAAATGTATAACTCTTGTAGTTCCTTGTGTGGCAGAAATAGCCGCCCTTGGTAATAAGGCAGATCATTGGTGACAGAGTAGTCCGGGCCTTTCTTTACCCAGTCCTGCAGGGCTGTAGGATCAAAGAGTTGCTGGATCTTTACCTGAATGTCCTCTAGTGTCTGTAGAGTAGTCATGCCAATAATCCTTTGTTCGGAAATTATAGGTACTGGTTCTGGGTTCACTTCTGCCTCTCCCATCCCTATTCGGGATAAGGCGTCTGCTTTACCATTCTTAGAACCTGGTCGATAGGTTATCATGAAATCGAACTCAGCAAAGAACAATGCCCATCGGAGTTGACGTGACGATTGGACCTTGGCTGTTTTTAAATACTGTAAGTTCTGGTGATCGGTGATCACAGTAATGGTATGCCTGGCACCGAGAAGATAGTGCCGCCATGCCTTGAAGGCGGATTTAATGGCTAATAACTCCTTGTCGGTAACCGCATAGTTTAACTCGGGTGCCGAGAACTTTCTGGACCAAAATGCTACTGGGTGAAGCTGACCAGTTTCAGGGTCCTTTTGAGACAGGACAGCTCCCATGGCTAGACTGGATGCATCAGTTTCCACTATGTATGGAAGTTCAGGGCGCGTGTGCTTTAACACAGATGCAGACGTGAATTTCGCTTTCAGCTCTTGGAAGGCATTTTCAGCTTCTTCAGTCCACATAAAGCGTTTATTTTTTCGAAAGAGTGCTGTGATGGGATGTACGACATGTGAAAAATCTGGGATGAATCTGCGGTAGAAATTGGCAAAGCCGAGCATGCTTTGTACTCCTTTAACTGAACTTGGTGATGGCCACTTAAGGATTGCGTCCACCTTTCGTGAGTCCATTCGGACTCCCTTTGGGGTCAGGATAAACCCAAGGAATTCAACTTCTGTGACATGAAAAATGCATTTTTCTAGTTTTGCATATAGTTTGTGCTGCCGCAATTTCTCAAGGACTGCTCGGACGTGCTTCACATGGTCAGATACTGAAGAGGAGTATACTAGAATATCATTGATATACACGACAACACAAATGTCAATGAGTTCACGAAGGACTACGTTCATGAAGTATTGGAAGGCTGCTGGTGCATTGCACAACCCGAAAGGCATCACCTGGTATTCAAATAACCCATACTTAGTGCGGAAAGCAGTCTTCCATTCGTCGCCCTCTTTTACACGTACCAGATAGTATGCCCCCCAGAGATCTAATTTAGTGTATGTACAAGCGTCCTTCACTTGGTCTAGTAGTTCAGGGATCAGAGGCAACGGGTATCGGTTCTTAACAGTTATCTGGTTCAATGCGCGGTAGTCTATGCACGTTCTGAGGTCACCTTCCTTTTTGGGTACAAAGAACAAAGCTGAAGATGCAGGGGACTTGGACGTGCGAATAAAGCCATTGGCAAGGTACTGGTCTAAGTATTGTCGTAGGTGAAGGTTCTCAGGTTCCGTAAGGGCATAGATCCTGCTACAAGGGGGTTGTGCACCGGGTATGAGATTGATTTGACAATCGTACGATCTGTGAGGAGGTAAGGTGTTTGCCTGTTCCTTTTGGAAGACATCCTGGAATTCTTGGTATTCTGGAGGTAGTTGCAAGACTGCTGTGGTTACTGTGGCCAGGCCTGCATTCTGATTTTTCTTTGGGTAACAGATTTGTGCACAATCCGGGAAGGTTATTCTCTTCTCTCGCCAATCAATACAAGGATTATGTGTTTACAACCAAGGTATCCCCAGTACTATTTGGAACTGTGGGGCTTTGATTAGATCAAACACAATAGTCTCTCTATGCCCATCCTGACCCAATAGTGTCATCTCTGCGGTGGAGTGAGTTACAGGCCCAGAGGCAATTTCAGTTCCATCGACTGTGGTGATGACATCTGAGGTGGTTTTTCGGCAGAGAGGTAGATTCATCCTGGAAGCCAATTCATAGTCCACATAGTTTCCTATGGCCCCGCTATCAATGTATGCCCTTACTGCGTGCATATGCGATGGCTGCCCTGGATCTACGAGGACCATTGGTATGATGAAATGCGAGGTCTGAGTATCCTTCTTCAAGCTCGGCAAGCAGACCTCTACGCTTGTCAGGCGTGGTCGTTTCCCGAATCTGACTCCATATGGCTTTTATCAGCAGCTCCTACCACCTTCTTGGGTGATTTTACAGGGCAATCCCATAGAAAATGTCCTAACGTTCCACAATATAGACACAATTGCTTTTGCCGTCTCCTTTCTCTTTCCTTCTGGGTTAGGGGTCCTTTAACCCCTCAGACTTGCATGGGTTCTGAAGCATCTGCTCCTTTGGGGTTAGCGTGGGTTTTGACCAACACCCGATTCTCAAACTTGGCTCGATCTGCCTTCCTGTTCTGAAGTCTGTGATCTAACTGGACCACTAAGTCTATATATTCGGCGCAGTCTTGAGGTGGGTTCACGACTTGAGCCAAGACATCCTTGAGTTCTCTTCGAAGCCCTCGATGAAATAACGTGATTCGTTGTACCTCAGGCCATCCAGTTTCCACTATTAACCTATTAAAGGTTGTGATGTAGGATAGAAGGTCCTGGTTACCCTGTCGTAGGAACAAAAGTTCGTTATCCAGGGCCTGTCCTTGGGAGTGCCGGGCAAATAATCTTTCCATGCTAGCTTGAAAGCCCTGAAAATCCCGAAGAATTGGGTCATCCTGAGTAACTAGTGGAATTGACCAATCAGCTGCACTGCCGCTGAGATATGACAATACAAAGGCTACCTTGGCTTGATCGTTTGGGAAGGCTCCAGGTCTGCATAAAAAGTGCAAGCGGCATTGGTTCATAAACACGGCGAACCTTTTGGGATCTCCGGCAAAGCGTTCGGGTGGGGCTAATGGAATATGTCCTGGTAGGTTTATTTGCACAGGGTTGCTCAATAACACAGGAGCTGGATTTCCCCCGGAACCAGGTAGGGGTGCTTGTCCAGCCTGGCTTTGCAATAGTTGCCTAGCAAGATCATCAGTTCGCTCCTTTGACAAAATCAGTTCTCTCCTAAGAGCATTGGTTTCTTGACGGGCGGAATGCACTTCAGCCCTCAGTTCCCCTAGTAATTGGGCCAATTGGTCAGTGTCTGAGGTATCCATAACGCCCGGGTGGGAATTTGTGGGTAGGCTTCACGTTCTGTTATGCTCAACTGGCTCCCACAGAGGCGTCGATCTGGACTGCTGCGGTCTCCACCAATGTGACGTGTAGGGCCGAGATGACGGACTGGACTGGCCCACCTAGCTTCGTTTGCTTGGCCCGTAGGAATATTCTTCTGCAAGTGGAGAAATGGAATTAACCACCCGTGGAGTTGAGCGTGAACCCCCCACCCTGCTGTTCTCCCCACTGATCACCTTGGATGTTCCCTCTTATAGTCTCGCCTGATGATTTGAAAAGATGATCCCTCCATCCTGTATTGAGCTCAGGGGCGTGTAGATAACCAGTTGCTTCACTGGCTCGAAAGAATTGGTGAGTTCCAGGACAATATTGACTCCGATATTCCCAGCAAGACGCTGTAAGTATGTAGTTCGTAAGAGTTCAAATGCCTGACTTTCACTCTTGTCTGATTCCTTGCAGGTTGCAGCTTGACCCTACTGAAGAGTTCCTCGTGGCAACCGGTAATGTTTCGGTAAGGATTTGTATTATCCAACACAGTTCGATAAAATAATGTCCATATGTAACCTGTTGCTTTCTCCCTTATTCAGGCACTGAGAGAAAGTATGAAGTCTCATGGAATAATGCCTCCGGCGGTAAAATCAGGTAAGTCTTTTGTGGTGAGGAGGGTTCCCCTTGTTAGTCCCTTGTTTCACCTTGCTGTCCTTTTGTTTCCCCTTAGGGGCCGGGGTTCGGCTAGGATGCAGTGGTAGCTGCGCCGACCCATGAAGAAGAATAGTACCCCCGGTGGTAAAATCAGGTAAGTCTATGGGGGGTATTCCTCTGTGTATTCCCTTGGCTCACCTTGCTGTTCTTGTCTTCTCCTTAGGTGCTGGAGTGCGGCGGTAACATGCAGGAGGATGCGGTGAAATGTGAAGATGCTGCAAAGACCGGTGAGTGCAGCGCGGCATCAGGCGAGGCGACACGCATAAAATAACTTCTTTCTTCCAGCTCGAAGGCGCGATGGATCAGGAATTCAGGTAAGGGTCAAAGGTATTGCTCTTGTCTAACCTTTTCTCCCTCTTTCTCCCTTTTTCTAGGAGCTCCAAACTCGAGGCGGGCGTGGTAGATGACTGGATGCAGACTTGCAGGCACGGTGAGGGTTACGCTGCTGGATGCAGAATAACGCGAAGCGTGTGCTGCTCTTCGGGCGTGGTTTAAATAGCCTCCAAAGTAGTCCCAGGTGAGTATTCCTCCCCGGCCCCACCCGAGTAAAAAAAATAGTCCCTAGGTAAAATAGTCCCTTCCAAGCCTTGTTTGGCTTGGAGCTCTTGCAGCATGGTCTGCATCAGGTAAGTTTGCAGCATGGTCTGCATCAGGTAAGTTTTAATCTATGAGCCTGGCACCTATGGCACCAGGACTGACCCTCCATATGAGCCTGGCGCCATAGGCGCCAGGACTGCACCCAAATAGCCCCTAGCGGGGGATGTTGGGCTTGCTTGGGGTAACTTGATGCCTGCTTCCGGGGTTGCTGGACTTGGTCTGGGTCCCCGGGGGTAGGCATCATGGCATCATCCCTATGTACATTTTACTACAAGGGCACCAAATTGCATAAATTACATTATCAGTATTGCAATTGGTAAATTTCTTTTGAGACCATAGTTCATTCAGACCTATATCTACTTGCATTGTTCTACTAGTAAGGTGACAGTTTGTGCACTGACCGGTGGGTGCATGCCCTACCAGTTTCGGGAAGCCCCACAGCTCTGTGACGCTCCTCTGTTGAGCGTGACCTCTTGTGATATCATTCTTGGTAAGAAGATCTTTCAAATTGGGACCTCTTTTAAACGTGCACATTGGTTGCTGCACAGGGCATTCGCCTCCTGAGAGGATATGCCAGTTCTTCCTGATGATTCTAACCACTTGATTGGCTAAAGGGTTGAGAGTACTGAGAAACACTAGATTTTTCTTCCCTGTGGTCCTGTCACGATATTCAAGGAGTGCCTCATGGTTGTTATTCATGGATCTTTTATATACACGTTTAATTATTTTCTTAGGGTACTGTCTGGCTTCTAATTTCGAGCCTAGTACTTGGGCCTCAGAGTGGAAGATCTCTCGTGCGGAGCTATTCCTTTTTAGGCGCAGAAATTGGCCGAATGGTAAGTTTTCCCTTGTATGACGAGGGTGACAACTGTCGAAAACAAGGAGAGAGTTACGATCAGTGGGTTTATGGAATGGTTTCACTTTAAGGGTATTAGACCCAGTATCCACCCAGAACATGACATCTAGAAAATTGATTTCCGTGTCACTCTGTGATGAGGTGAACTTCAAAAACCGATTTTGCTTGTTAATCCACTCCATGAAATCACCAAAAAGAGCCTGGGACCCGTTCCATACGATCAGGATATCGTCAATATAGCGTCGCCACAAACCCAAATTGGTGAAAAAAGGGTCTGTGGAGCTATACATGATGCTTCTTTCAAAACCTTCGACATATAAGTTAGCTGCTGAAGGAGCAACCGCTGACCCGTGTACTTGATGGTATAACTGGCCGTTGAACCCAAAATAATTTTCTGTCAACGCCATTTTGGCACACCATAGGATAAAGCTGTTAGGCGTATTGCCTTCAGTTCTTTTGGTCAGCAGGGTCTCTTCCAACACTTGCAATGTTTCCTCTTGGGGAATACATGTGTAGAGAGACACAATATCCAAACTAACTAGAAGTTGGTGCATGGGGTCAAACTGCATGTCTTCCACCATGTTGATGACTTCGGTGGTGTCTTGTATGAAAGAATACATTGCTGACACGTACGGTTTCAGGTACCTGTCTGCAAACCGTGAAAGCGGTTCGAGAAGTGCTCTTGTTCCTGAGACAATTGGACGTCCTGGAGCATTCACCAATGTTTTATGGATTTTCGGGAGAATGTAAAATTTAGGTATTGTAGGTTTCCTCATTTGTAGGTAATCACTCTCCTGTTGGCATATCCAGCCTCTTATTAAAGCCTTTTCTACTATAATGGTGACTAACAGAGCCAATCTTTTTGTGGGATCTTCATTAATCGGTTGATAGAAACCTCTGTTGTCAAGTTGGCGAAGACATTAAGTGATGTAATCTTGCCTACTTAGCATCACAATTGCTCATCCTTTATCCGCCTTACGTAAGATAATTTCGGAGTTTGTAGCTAAACTTTTAACAGCCAACCTCTCAGACTTGCTTGTATGTTGAAACGGACGTTTGCGCTGTTGCGCTTCTAGATGTTTATGATCATGCCAGACTTGTTTAGTAAATACTACCGCTTCCGGAGTATAACTGGCAACTGGGGGATTAAACGTAGATCTATTCCTAAACCCACTTTCGTTACTCTGATCATCATAAGTATTATGAGAAAAGTATTGCTGAAGGTGTATTTTCCCTATTAGTTGTTCCACTTCCACATGGGTACGGAACTTGTCATACTGAACTATAGGAAGAAACCAAAACCTTTGTTAATCAAGGAAACCTCATCAACTGTGGGGGAATAGGAGGACAAATTGACTAATAGGGTCTGTTGCTGCGGAGCACTCTCAGTGCTTCGTCCCAACTGTCTAAGTCATGGCGTTGATCTAAAAAACCTTGCTGCAGCAATTTCTGTGGCGGCGCCCCAATGGGATTTCTTTGATTTGCTGAATAAAAATGTCTCCTATTATGGGTATTACGCCGTGGTCTTCTCTGGTTCCTGCCTCGATTGCGAGACCCCTTGTAGCCTCTCTGTTGGGAAAAGCTATTATTACTCGAGCTACCTGAGATGAAAGAAGTATTTCCAAAGCTTACTTGTTTCTGTCCACCTTGTCTTTGGCCACCTTGTTGTTGTCCTGCAAAGGGGTCGTACCCTTCTTTGGTATACCAAAACGCATTCTCATGCGAGAACTGTAAAATATCTTTCTTAATTCAATCATTATAGACCGATGTAACTCGTGCGCACCAAATCTTTTCTTTAACTGTAACAGTTCATCCCAGTTGCTCAAGTTCGCTACTAATGACCCTTCTCCTTCATCTGAAAACAAAGAAGATTGAGCCAAAATCTCGAGAACGTATTTATCGTCATAACTTTTAGTACGTTCGGCTGTCATATTGAAACCAAACGGGGAACCCAAAGTACCCAACCTCGTTACTTCCCCACTATCAAGGTAAGTAATTCTTTTTTTCACAAAACGTGAATCACAAAGCACGCTCACCTCAATCGATGTAGAATGTATTCAGAACTGAGTTTACCACACAACAATTAAGGTTTTATGGACAAAACCGCTCTAACCAACATATAACACATGAAAGACTATGGGGAATTCAAATGGCCCCGATAGCAGCACCTCAGTTTGGCCTTATTTTTGGCATGCCTTGGTTGATCTTGCACAACCCTAGTATTGATTGGGTCACGAGGGAGGCATAATTTGAAAGGTTGGGGTGTGAAGGACATTTGGAGGAAGTGGTTGGACCGGCCCTATTTCTGGCGGATCAAGCAGGAGATCCACAAGTGGTGGGTGCTGTGGGGGCTTGTATTGCCAGGCAATATGTTGATTTTGCAGGAGTATTTGACAAAAGTGGAGCAGAGAGGTTACCTCCACATCGATCTTTTGATTGTGTGATTGAGTTAGAACCTGGGGCCAAGTTATCATGCAGCTGTATTTATGCCCTAACAGAAAAAGAAAATCAACATTTAAGGGAATATTTGGATGATATGTTGCAAAAAGATTTCATTAGACATTCGACTTCTCCAGTATCATCAGCTTTGTTTTTTGTGCCAAAGAAGGAAGGAACACTCAGAACCTGCATGACTATAGAGCTTTGAACAAGGTAACCTTACAAAATAGGTATCCCTTGCCTTTAATTTCGGTATTACTGGATCAGGTGAAATCAGCAGTGATATATACTAAACTGGACTTGAGAGGTGCATATCACTTGATTCGTGTAAAAAATGGTGATGAGTGGGAGACTGCTTTCAGAACTAAATTTGTATTGTTTGAATATTTAGTTATGCCATTTGGGCTGTGTAATGCACATGCAGCATTTCAGTACTTTATGCAGGAAGTGTTGAGTGAGTTCTTGGACATATTCGTCATTGATGATATCCTGATTTGTTCCGCTTCAGAGGACCAACACATAGGTCATGTGCGAGCTGTGTTACAAAGACTACAGGAGCATGAATTGTGTGTAAAATTGGAAAAATGTGAATTCCACACTATTAAGGTGGAATTTCTTGGATTCATACTCACTCCTACTGGCATAGTAATGGATCAGAAGACGGTACAGGCAGTCACAGATTGGCCAGTGCCTCAATGTGTCAAGGACATTCAGTCTTTTCTAGGGTTTGCCAATTTTTACAGAAGATTCATTTCAAATTTTTCACAAATTGTTGCGCCCATAACTAAGTTATTAAGAAAGTCCTCTGGGTTTTGTTGGAATCAAGAAGCAAAGAGAGAATTTCATGCATTAAAAGAGGTATTTACCTCTGCTCCTGTTTTGAGACATCCAGATCCTGAAAGACCTTTTCAAGTAGAAACTGATGCCTCCAATATAACGGTGGGAGCTGTGTTGTCTCAAAATGATGTGGAAGGTAGGTGGCATTCAGTGGCTTTCTATTCCCGGAAACTCACTAGTTGTGAGCAGAATAACTCTATTACCGACAAGGAGTTATTGGCCATACGGGCAGCATTTCTGGAGTGGCGGCAGTATGTTTTGGGAGCGAGACATCAGCTAATGGTAGTAACTGACCATAAGAATCTATAGTACTTTAAAACCGCACATACTCTAAGCCCAAGACAGTTGCGGTGGTCACAATATTTCAATGAATTTGACTTCCTGGTAACTTTCCGACCAGGGAAGAAAAACGGAAAGGCTGATGCATTATCCAGACAGCAAAATTTAGAAAATGTGGTGACAGAGGTGAAGACTATTCTTCCGGCGGAAAGAGTGGTAGGAGCAGTAACCAACAGTCTGTTGAGACAAGTGAAGAAGGAAATGAAGAAACAAAAGAATGTGGCATGGGGCACCAAGAGACCCTTAGAAAAGGTCAAGGATGGTCTTCCGTACTATGCAGGGAAGTTATATTTACCTACTCAAGATTTACAAACAAAGGCATTGCATTGGTGCCATAACTCCCCCTTGGCAGGGCATGCAGAGAGGAAAAAGACACAGGAAATGTTGATGAGGTACTTCTGGTGGCCAACCTTAAGACAGGATACCATTGAATATATTCAAAAATGTGAAACAAAGTGTAAGGCTGATCATGTACGAAAGGCAGGATTATTGCAGCCACTGACTACTCCAGAAAATGTTTGGACTCATATTTCAATGGACTTCATAACTGACTTGCCTCCTGATAATCACTATGACACGATTTGGGTAGTAGTAGATTATTTGTCCAAACAAGCTCATTTTGTGCCTTGTCAAGGTATTCCAGGGGCAGGAAAATTGGCAGAGTTATTCTTACAGAATATTGTCCGTTTGCATGGGTTGCCACAAAGCATTGTGTCTAATAGGGGTCCACAGTTTACATCTAAATTTTGGCGTGCCTTTTGTCAAATGCTGGGTATTGAGTGTGCTTTATCTACAAGTTATCACCCACAGACTGATGGACAAGCTGAGCGTGTCAATCAGACTCTGGAACAATATTTACGATGTCATTTGCATGACGGTATGGATTCCTGGGTGCCTGCTTTGTGGTTAGCAGAGTTTATGTACAATAATACTGAGCATGCTTCATTGGGGATGGCACCTAATGAATGTTTGTATGGACAAGGACAGAATATGTTGCCAGAACAGTTACCAACAGTGGAAACCTTTCCAGCATTGCAGGAGAGGAAAGAATTACTTTTAGCTATTAGACAAAAGGCTAGAGCGAATTTAGAACAAGCCAAGAAGGATTATAAGAAACAGAGAGATAAAGAAAGACGGGCAGCTCCTCATTATCAAGTGGGAGACAAAGTATGGTTATCGACACATAATTTACCATTGGCAGGATATCGTAAATTTGCACCAAGATTCATTGGGCCATATGAAGTTGTGACATGTGTATCGACAATGGCTGTTGAACTAAAGTTGCCAGATACGTTAAAGATACATCTTGTGTTTCATGTGTCTTTGCTTAAACCTGCAGTTCCAGGAACACGTGTACAGAGACCACCTGTCACCAGGGTCGGTGATATCTTCGTCCGACAGTGTAGATTCCGAGATCTCCCCCGACTCCTCACCTTCTTTTTCCTTCCAAGAACCCTTCTTTTCCTTTCTTCATGATCGCACCTTTTTTTTATGTAGATAGGGCCGACCGCGGGAGGAAGCCACCGTGTCCCCCAAAAAGGGAGACCAAGGGGCCCCTCCCCCGGGAACGACCAGGAAGGGAAAAAGCACTTAGGCACAAAAAACCCCTGTGCTATCGCCTTGGAGGAGTGGAACCAGGAATCCTTGTAGGGTGAGAGCTGGTGGAAAGTGTCTGGAGGCAACACGTGGGAGTGAACCCCCCAGCGACATAGGCAGTCCAGTAAGAGGTCCGAGGAACTGGTACACATGAGGCTAGAAGTGGAAGTAACAAAACGGTAAGCAAAGGCAGTCCAGGGGAACAGGCAGGAGACTGGTACACGGTAGGTCACAGCAAACTTATCCGAGTGGTAGGCGAGAGAAAATCCAATGGACAAAGCAGGGAACTGGTACACGGAAGGGACGGAGCAGAGCGAGAGGAAGAAGGATACAGGAGGACGGAGCAAGCGGAACAGTCAAGAGGAAGAAAGGCGGTAAGTGAAGATGGGAAGGAGGGAGGGTAAGCGAGTTGGAAGGAGGGCAGAGGAGGTGGGCAAGTGAAGCAAAGCCAAGGGCGCGAGAGAAGGGCAGGCAGAAACAGCAGAGGCACGAAGGATGAACAGAGAGGGAGCCGGACGGGGCGCGAGGACCCAACCGGCGGAAAAAACGAGTAACCCAGAAGAGAGCAAAAGAGAGCAAGCAACTCAGAGCTAACGGGACTAAACCAGAAGCGTTGCGACGCGTCCGTGACCCGGAAGTGGCTGGTTAAAACACCCAATGAGTGGCTGGTCTCAACCAATGAGAACACAAGGAAAGTGAAACCAGGAAATAGGAGGCGTGACAGAAAGCTGCTGGCGAACGGGACTAAGTTCCGCGTCACCAGCGGCTCCATAGACTCCAGGACCTCGGCGGCATGACACCACCAGCCATCACCAAAGAAGGTCAAATGGAGTATGAAGTCAAGAAGATATTGGATTCAAGACACAGACAGCGGAACTTGTGGTATTTCATCCAATGGGCTGGTTATGGGCTGGAGGATTGTTCCTGGGAACCTGCCAGTTCAGTGCATGCACCAAGATTGGTAAGACAATTTCATTTATGTCACCCGGAAAAGGCAGGGCCAGCGAAGAGCCCTGGGAGAGGAGGTACTGTCAGGAATAAGGTCCGGGCAAGCTCAGGAGACAGCATATAAGAAAATGAGGGCAAAAACTACTATTCTCAGCATGCTTAGGGGCGGATTGTAGTTCATGTGATTTGCGCCGTGAGGCAGCTGGAGGCCATCAGGCTGGTATTTAGCCATTGACCTCTTTACAACACCCGAAAGACTAGAGGAAATGTTTCTCTAGACCACGTGTGAACAGCCCTCTACACTTTGGTACAATACATTATATTCACAGGGTCACTTGTTTCCCCTGTACCATTAGTCTATTCGCTTGTATGTGTTATTATACATTAAATCATCACATACTATTTACTATGTATCAAAAATATCTTTTTATTATTTTTACTCTAAAACATAGATTCATAAAACAGTGTATACACTCCTATTTTATCTCAAACGTGTATACAACAATCTAAAACAGGCATCACACTTTATTATATACATATTAACACTGTGTTATAACAATTTTCTGTGGTCCCTTAATTCATCAGTATTTTGATTCTCTTGTTAAATAAATTCACAACATGGATCATTGATTAGAAACCTTCTCCAAATGAGACGGCCAAACTTAGTCCATGCCACTTAAACCTCTCAGTGCTCACTCCACTCATTCCAATCATTCACACTGCATTTACCAACATTTAGCCATTGACCACCCATTCACAGGTGCTGATAATTGATGATTGTGCAGCATGGGCAACCACAACGGTTTGGATGGGACTCTGGAGGAACTGGAGGCGGTCTGGTTCATATAACTATTTTCATTAAAGCATTGAGCCTGGTGTGTGAAGTTCTATGTGTATTTAAGGAACTACCGTCATTGTCCAGCACGGCAAGGTTGTTGATGGCATGGTTTAACACCCAGAGTATGAGGCAATACTCACAGTGAAGAGCAGAATCTTTACTATGGGGCAGAGTACTAGATGTGGAAGGGGCAGAGTCTTCCATGCACATAGCCACAGAAAAAGCCATGATTTATGTTTTGTTTTATGTTAAATGTCAGCCCAATGGGCCATGTGTCATGTTGATTAATGTAGGGAAGATTCCCTTGTCTGTGCCATACAGTTTGTGTTGCTTCATGTTTGCTATGTTTTCTCCAATACATTGACATGGTCACCTGGTATGGCAAATAATGATCAAGATTACTAGTTGCTTATGTAGGTATGCACAGGAGTAGGACAGGGCAGGTAGTAACGGGTGTGCAGAGCAGAATTATGAAGTTTCAGTATTAAGTTTATATGTTAGATATGCATGTTTTTTCTTCCCTACCTTTCCTTTGCCAATCCACCCCCTTTCCTTAACTCTGTCTTCCCCCCATTGGCTGCCACGTGGCTATCTGTGTATTTACAATCAGATGCCTGTTCCAACCACGGTGGGAGGGCCGATCTATTTGGCTTCTGTGGTTCGGGAGAGGGGGTCGATACCCTTTCATCCCTTACGTAGACTTGTCAACTGGGGTACCCTACAGTATCTGGTGGACTAGAAGGGGTATCCCCAGCAGAGGGTACTTTGAACCTGATGTCTCCAGTGCATGCCCCCCCTGTCTGGTACGTCGTTTCCATCTTCTGCACCCGGGTAAGCCGTGTACCTCTTCTCTTGGGAGGAGGCATACTGCAATCTCTCATTATCATAGGTAGTCTATTTGGTGCCGCTGGAGGCGCCTTGCTGCAATAATACTGCAATAATAATAGGAGAATGGTTTTCTCAGGTCTGTCAGGGAAGGGGCTTTGCCCCAGTTGTGGTGGAAGGTTAAGGAGAGGGCAGAACAGGAAGGACAGAATCTTTTACGGTTAGCAGAGGCCATGGTTGGGGTGACTGAGCTATTTCTATGGCATGCCGGACCTTTGAACATTTGTTCCCTGAGCCATTCAAGTAGTCCAACTGAGTTACAAAATAAGCTTCTTGACTCCTCCCCTACACTCAGGATCCATCATAACACTGGGTCTCAGATACAGACTCAAGAGTTTGGCAATGCAGGAGAGTTCTGGGAACTGTTGGCCAAGAAGGCCAAGTGAAGGGGGCGCAAGGGCCTGTATGGATCAGAGGTACCTTTCAATCATCTTTCGGTCCCAAAGGGCCTGGAAAAATTCTGCTTGATGATGGATCTGAGAAGGATAAACCTCTTTGTGGACAGCCTTACTTTTAAGATGGAGATGCTTCAGAAGATCATTACTCTGGTGTGGAGAGTTGACTTCCTGGCCTCCACAGACCCTCAGGACATGTACTGTCACACCCCAATCCAGAGGTCGCATCAGCAGATCTTGCCATTTACAGTGGAATCATCATTTTTAGTTTCAGACTCTCCCCTTGTGTCTGCGCTCAGCCCTGAGGGTGTTCAGAAATGTGTGGGACGTGGTGATGGCTTCACTGTTGGCTTTGCTATTGAAAAAGGCCATGATGTAATAAGAAAGCAGATACAAACTGGCTGCAGTGTAAGGAACTCATGGTGGCAACAGTAAAGACAGACACAAGTGATCACAGTTCAATGGTGTTTATTAAACCGTATAGGAAGGTTGGAGAAATGCCTCATCTGAACCTAAATCTAAGATGGGAACAAGCTACACCTATCTAGTGGCGTCTTGTCAAATAAAAAGGGCCTCTACTAAGAAAAAACTATTGCCAATTCTTGCGCTAAATCCAAAGAAGAGTGTGGGATAATGTTCACAAGAAGGGTACACAGATAATAAGTCAGGATGTGGTTGCCGGGGGTCTCCCTTCCCCATGTTTTGAGCACGGAACAAGGCGGGATTCCGGAGCACAGCACATGCTTGAGCTTTCCCAGCACGAGCCAACAGTTCCCCTCTCAGCTATCAGGGACTTTGGTGGTTAAGTCTCTTTTCTACAAAAAGTCTCTTGTCTCCGAAGACCTGATGTATCAAAAATAATAAACAAAATGTTCCTTCTTGCATGCACGTTTGGTGATGCCTTTTCACCCCTGGGCTCCCCTCTTCCGGGCTCAGACCTTTCTCAATTCAGCCTCCCTCCATCGGGTTCACTACAGCTTCTCAAAACAATCTCTTCTGTGACATTCACAAATCTTAATGTCTTTTTAAACAGTTCAGACTTTGACCCCCTTTCATCAGCATCCCTCCATCGGGTTCACTCTTGCCAACTTTTGCAAATCACACAGTGCGGGATTCACTTCCCTTAGTATTACCTTGATTTGCTGGTCAAAGACTTTCGACTGTACGGTGGATTTTGCTAGACCCCCGTATGACCACTTTGACCCTGTTCTCGTGCCTTTCCCAAGGCCTTATGGTAACGGTAGTTTTAACAATAGGGTAATCGCCCAGCGTTTCCCGAGTGAGCACCCACATGGTGCCTGAGTCCTCTCTAGCTTGTTTTCCCCTCTCACATTAACAGTTCTTTGTACTTTCTTCAATTAGCCATTTGTTACTTTTGTTCAACACAGTTCGGTTTCTTATCGGCTCCCCTCGACTAACCGGCTGTGATGTACCGCTTGGCTTTTCTTGTCTCTGGAGTCAAGGCCAGTACCACAGTGGCAAACGTCTCTCCCCGGCTTGGTTATCAGCAGAGAAGAGCCCTGTGTACCGTTGACATCTACTGCAACACATGCTGGCTATTGTTCGAGGTCTTACGATTCCTTCCATGGAGGTTTCACGGCCCTGGCTCGGAAAGGGCAAGGTTGCTTCTCTCCTTGTACCCTCTTCGTTTGCACCGTCTTTCTCTTCCTCTTGAGCTGCCATGCTGAGATAGCTCTCTCGTCATGCGGTCTGCCTTGCTCGTATGGTGCTCTCGTGCTCCACCTTTATCCCTGTGGGGAAGGTAAAGGGTCGCCAGGTGTGTGTGATTCTGGTCAATTGCCGGACTGCTTGACCTTTGTGTTGGGACATGTCAGGTAAAGGGCTCCTGTGTTTGTCCATCGTCTTTCGTGGTGTGCGAAAGTGTTCTTGTTAGAAATAGGGGGGAGGGTAGAGTGAGTCTCCTACGTGGTAGGATGGGGAAAGGGTGTTATAAGAAGGGGAATACTGCGGCTCACACGTTGGCGTCCCACTTCCACTTCCAGAGGACCCCCCCATCCAGGTGATCCTGCCTCAGGAACTGTATCCAATAGCGATGGCCTTGTCCTGGCCACCTGGATGACAAATCCCTGGGGACTAGTCAGGGAGACACCTTCAGGTTTCTCACAGCACCAATGTAGGCCAGTCTAGACACGTAATAACACTTTTCATGTTTGCTTTATCATAGATGCCCACTAAAAAATGCAATTCCACAGTAAGAAATAGCTAGACTCTATGTACCAAAATTCCAGCCTGGCTACGTAATAACACATAACATGCTTTTATTTAAAAACACATATTTGTATTGCTTCTAGTGAACCTAGCTGATGAGCAGCAGAGTGCTTTACAACAGGATTGTGCCAGAATTTGGCTTGGCATTTTATACAGTAATGTAGTACTGTTGGTGGAGGGAAAGAGGGATTTTTATTCCTCCAGAAGGTATTGTGGGAAGATCCATGTTTTTAGTGTTTTGCAGAAGAGGCGGATGGTAGGGGCATTTCCGGCCTATACCGGGATTGAATTCCAGGTGGTCGGTGCATGGCAGGAGAAGGACTACTTGTGAGTGAGTGTTCTCTTTGCGGACTAGCTTTGACTCCAACCTTTTAATAGCTTTGCTACTATGCTTGCTTTATCATAGACGCCCAGTAGAAAATGTTATCAAGCAGTATGAAATGGCTAGACTGGCAGCACCAAAATGCTAGTCTAGCCACTTTATAACACTTATCATACTTTCTTTATCGAGATGGCTGGTAAATAATGGGATGCCACAATAAGAAATGGCTGGACTAGCTGCACCAAAATGCAAGCCTAGCCATGTAATAATACTTATCCGACTTCCTTTATCATAGATGCTCAGTAGGAAATGATATCACCTCCGACCACTCAGATAATTTTCCTGGGCGACAAGAACACTCACTTGCTCATTCAAACACACATTCACTCACTCATTCACACACATTCATACAGCACTCACCCATACACCATACACTCACTCATTCACAGACGCATACATACACTCATAACAACATTCACTCATTTATAAATACAAAATAAAATGCAGCTCTTACCTTCTGTTCCGGTCCAGATCCTGCTGCTCATGTGACACTGCCTCCCATAACGAAGGCCCTCTGGCTCCTGTGCACAAGAACAGGTACCAGTAAACTGTGATGGGTCCGAAATGAAAGCAGGGCACAAAGTTGTCAGTTCCTTTTAAGCGTTCCTCACATTTGCATTCACTCCTTATGGGGATCAGGTTGGCTCTCTGCCCTTTGCATTCACCCACAATTTTCTTGTAATTGAATTTCCCCTAACTTTACAATGTTCAAATTCTCTTTAGCGTGGTTACCGAAACTACCCTGGGTACCCACTCTCCTCTGGTTGACTCACTGGCTTTCTGTAGCATGTTCAGTCGTACTCACGCTTATGCAGCGTACCTTTGCTGCTTGCTTCCCAATCTGGGCGACTCTGTTGCCTCTCCAGCTTCTGTCCCAGCTCCACTCCTGCACGCCGGCTTTTCTTCGGAACTCGGTAAGGACAACGCTGCTTCTCTCGGCTACCGAACACCCAAGAATCCTCTCGTGGTTCCTGGCGTCTCCATGGTATGCCTTGCTCGCACCACATTACTTTCCTTCTTGGCTGCGACACACTGCTCTCGTCTCCAGCTTCTGCAGACCAACTTGTGCCTCCATCTTCTGCACCCCGGCTCATGCCTCCAGCTTCTGCTCACTGGCTCATGCCTCCAGCTTCTGCCCGCCTTCCATGGAGAAAGCACGCCTTCTGTCGAATTCTTTCTCATAGTTCGATTACCATTTTTAAAAGTCCCACGGACAGGTTTTTTTATCCAACATCTAGCATGTTCATTAAGCTTGAGCTTGTCACTCCTACAGCTCTGTATCAATCCATTCTCCTTGTCTCAGTACTTAGGTGGTTGTGGGAACTGAAGTCCATTGATGTTTTCTGATGAAAACTAGAACTGAAAAGGGTTTTTTAGAGCTTTCATTCTTCATGTTACGGGTGGGAGTTTGGCCTAAAGGGTGTTGGGAAAAAGTTTCTTTATTTTCGCTATGTGGGGGAAAGCTGCATGGCAATAGGTCATTAGGGTATTGGGTAAGAGGGGGTCTTCCTCATCGGAAAATGGTAGATACCGTACCTCATCAAATGAAGCCATGACATCTCCCTGGTGGCTGTCTCCTCCCATGTGATCCTCCCTCATATAGCTGCTCACAGGGTCAGGGTCAGTATCAGGTAGTAGCTGCCGTCCCCTGTCCACATGGGAGGAGGTTATCGCCAGGGAATTTGTGATGTTTTCATTGGATACATCAAAAATCACAGAGTGCTTCCTGGTTCCTGCACATGCTCGCAGCAGTCAGGGTGCTCCAAAGCCAGCACCACAGGAAGTCTGAATGTGCAGGGAGGCACAGAAGCGCCCCCTACACACATTCAGAGGTGAAGTTCCCCAGCCTGCATGCCCAATGGGCAATGCAAGGTTGGAGAAGCAAAATGCCCCCATACTTGCATGGTCCATTGGGCATGCATGCTGGGGAACAGAACTGTCAAAGGGAACTTTCCCTTTGACAGTTTAAGCAAGCACTCAGTATTTACACTGGGATGGGTCTGCTCCTCCGTAATTGGCAAAGGTACTGCTTGGTTGTTGCCCGTTGCGCATTATGGAGAAGCCACCCCTGCAGTGGATTATCTTAGGGTCTTCGCTGGTATTTCAATTTCTGCAAGGCCATGTTTTGAGTCAGTGGAAGAGATTGATCTGAGTATGTTGACTCTAAAGATTGTTTTCTTGTTAGCTATCACATCTGCATGCAGGTTGGGGGAGATCATCAGTCTTTTATGTAAAGAGCCTTTTTGTAAGAGTTCTCCCAGAGGCTTTGGTGCTTCAATATGATCTTGGTTTTCTTCTGAAAGTAGCATACAAATTCCACAGGTCTCAGGACATTGTGCTACCGGTTTTTCATCAGAATCCATCCTCTCTGGGGGAGAAAAGGTGGCATGATGTGGATGTCAACAGGGCAGTGGACATGTACATTAAGAGGAATGCATGTTTTCATCACAAAAGAGTGCATTGGGTGCTGGTAGGGGGGACTTTCTGGTTTCCATTAGTTTCTGTTAGCCAATGTTTTGCAACAATCACTTGCATGGTTGCGTCTGAGGATTCAGTGATGATCAATCAGAGGCATTACGACGACCTGGGCGGATATAAAAAAAATAAAACAAGGGAATCCCTGGACAAGCAGTAAATCCATGGTCAGACAACACTTTTACAAAGATACATTAAATTCACTACTTACAATTATTGATGCATGATTACATAAAACATCTGCTTACATTTTTTACTTGATACATACAAACTGACAACACTATGTGCATATGAAAACAATTATTACACAATAGTCAATACATTCTGCATTAGTTCAATTATTATAAAACTGTGACAGAACCAACTATGCGTTCTACACGATATGTGGAAGGAAGTCATAGACATAAATCCTGCATCAATTGTATGTTAGTACAAACGTACCCGGCATTTACTGACACCTTTTTCGAGGTGAACATTCTATTTTAGGCCTGTACAGTCAATGGCAGAGACAGTCATGGAAAGCTTTGACCAAGCATAATGCTCGACTCCGTCTTGACATAGAATGAAGATTACCCCTGCTAATAGCGCAGGGACTCTTGATTCTAGATACAAGGGAGAGATAATGTAAATGTATAACGATATACTAACGATAATTATCTCCCAATATGCTCTGTTGTATCTTTTCATTAGGAGATGACCAGAAGAACAGTTGAGCCAGGTTATAGGGACACACAAGCTGTTTGAGATGAAGACCGCCAGTTTAATGCGAAAGATTTGCAGAACACGACAGTGGACAGAACAGAGACTATGTTTGGACTAGTTCAGAGTTCAGTTCAAGTTGGAGTGCAGTTGAGAGCATTCAAGAAGAGGGAGAGAACAGGAAGAGGAAGGACTAAGAGCATGTGACCAGGAAATAGGAACTACAGTGGGCCTGGACAAAAGGAAAATGTAGATTTTGGTTGAAAAAAGTGAAAAAATAAAATGTGTTTATTGCTGAAACTGCTGGAGACAGGAATAAACGCAATATGAAGCATAATGCTTGCCTCCTTGTCTTTAATACAATCAAGACTCCCTGCGCTATTAGCAGGGTGCAATATTGATTACCCCAAAGAAATGTATGAATACATAATTCTATTGAAAATGTGTGGAAGATTACCGTCCCTTTCTGAATAGAACAATATATACATTTCTGAAGTCCTGGGCGGTTGCACAGGGAATCTCTCTGCAGGAATTTTGCAGGGCGGCTACCTGGGCTCACCCTTAAACTTTCATTAGACATTGGGCCTCATTCTGAGTATGGTGGTAGTCATGGTGCTATTTGCGCCATGACTACCTCCCATATCGGTACCGACTCCGACTTGGTTCAATGGGGACTTACCGGTGTAGTCCGACCTTTGCGGGACCGGTAAGTCCCCATTGAAAAACCATTCCCCATTCCCATTTGAGCCCCCATAGGGCTCAATGGGAATGGGGAAGTAGCTAATAACGGTACCGCAATTTGCGATACCGTTATTAGCTCTGAAGTCCCTTAGCAGGTCCCGTCCATAACGCTGTGTAAAACCAGGCGTTGAGGGAGGGGCACGCTAAGGGAACTCGTAGTAGGGCGGTAAGGGATTACCGGCACCGGTCTCCTTAACGGTGCCCGGTATCCCTTTTCTGGCTCTTTCCCAGCTTCTCAGTATAGTCCCTGCTTTGTGTTGGTGTTGTGTTCTTTATGACTGCTGTAGCGTTTGTTGTCTCAGTGTCTGAGTATTCTTTATCACTCCTAAATTCTTACTCTTCACAGTACCAGTCAGATTGTTTTCTTCTGGTATTACATCACAATAACACATGTAAGAGGAATCTGATTGTCTGTCAACTGATTGGATGGCATTTGGTGGATGAGGATAGTAGAAAAGGAGTTCTTCATTGGAAATGGAGTCCTTATCCCCAAGAGGGGAGTCTCTCTCTGTGAGATCCTGCTTACTGCCACCCCTACAGGGAATGCCGCATAGCGGACTCACCTCCCTAGCCTCACAGGAAGGGGCTCCCCTTTGGGGAACGTGACTTTATCTCTCGATTCGCCACATATGGCATAGCATAACATGACACAGTGTAGCATACCAAATGTAACTGAGTGTAGCAATTCAACACCCGGCATGGCATAGATAATGTAGCTCATTGCAGGCATACAGCAAAACATGCCATTGCTAGGCATCCCAAACAAATAATGATGCAACCCAGCTGGAAAAGCACCACAATGGTAGTGTCTCACTCACCCCAACGCCCTCTCCCTCTTTAATTTATTTTGGCAGCTGGTAGACATCACAATCGGTCTCGGGAGGATAGCTCAATGGCTATGTGCTTGCCTTGGAAGCAAGATGACACGGAGCAACATGGGTTTGATCCCCAACATGGGTTCGATCCCCGGGTCTGCGCTTAGAAACCTCTGGGTATTAAGCGCGTTATAAATAACCTATCATATCATAACACATCTGGTGCACCAGGGTCTTCTAAACGGGAGTATGATGAATGTTTTCAATAGAGAATATTATCAGATATGGCATCTGGAGAAGAGAGGGCTGGCAAACACTATTTTTACTCCTGGAGGGGCTCAACAACAATATTGTTACTTAAAGTGGCGGGATGCTCTGCATACAAATTTGAGAATACCACTTGGCCTTAAACTTATTTTGTTAATGTCATTGCTGTTCTATTCTCATTCACTGTACTATCTGTCATGGCTACAGTAGCCCGTTACATTTTTAAGGCCTCACACTATGTGTATTGTGCTTATAATAGGCTCTGCAGCCCTAACTGACATAAGGACCCCCTATTGGTCAGATTAACTTGATGGACTGGGATTCCCTGACAGGTATGTGTTCTCAGCCACTTTATATGCAGGTACCTATTGTAAGGTTGATTGCTACTGCTTGTCAGCTGAGTTATAGCTAATTGGCTCTGAATGCGTAGTGGTGATCATAAACAGCTACAGGTATCACCTTCCTGCTGACTTTGCTTTTAATCTCCAATCATTCATTCTTGTAATTTACACTTTGGAGCCTTATACTGAACAGCCAATCACCCGAAATGTTATTTGATCCGGCCAACTGTAAAATACTTGCGATTCCAAGCAGGGAATGGAAAGGTGCTTCCCCAGAGTGTCAAGTTAGAAGCCATGCTTCTGGGCAACGCCCAAGTACGAAGAAAGATGGCCAATGCTTCTTGTGCGCGATGGGCTTTTATCAGTGGTTTATACCCTGGTTTTCAGACATAGACAGCCCCTTGACTGACAGATTGAAAAAAGACCGCCCTAACATCCTAAACTGGGATGGCCAAGCACAGAGTATTTGATCACCTGAAGGAGGCGTTATGCAAACGAAGGGGCTTTATGCAAACGTCCCATTCTGTTTATGCCACATTTTTCAAAGGAATTGATCGTACAAACTGACGCCTTTACTATTGGATTTGTGACAGTGCTGCCACAGATTGAGGATGGCGGAGAAAAGTCCATCATTTATATGAGTCGGAGGATAAAGCCCCGCAAAATGAACTGATAGTTGAATTAGAGGCCTCAGCCATCAAGTAGGTGCATACAACCTCTGATACTATGTAACGAGAAGGAGGTTCAAATTGGTTATGGACCATGCACCGCTGGTCTGGATGGCCAGGAATCAGGACACTTACCTATGAGTCTTAAAGTGGGGCTGGCTTTGCAGCAATTTTCGTTCCGGGTGGAACACATATCTGGGAGTAAACAGACTTAGATGTCTTATCATGCTACCCAAAGCAAGATAGAGAACAGGCAGAGGAACTAGAGGAAGAGAACCTAGAAGAAAGGGTATAGTTATGTGACCAGGCCAATAACTGGACCTTATCAAAGGGGGAGCAGGACCCCTCTCAGCCATGGGTGGGAGGCCTACTAGGGTTAATGCCAGAGCCAGTCCTACCCCTGACGTGGATGGTGGCAGCGGAGAGGGCCTCAATTCCTATTCTCACCCCATGTGCCAATCTGTATTTAAACAGAACCAAGCCTCCAGCTTTGCCTCTTTGTGCATATGCTTGCCAGAGACCAAGAAGAGAGCAGAAAAGACAAGAAATATGGAAGCAGTTACCTGTCTGTGCGTAACTTCAGCGCTGCAGGCACCTGATCACTGTGGCAAAGCGTATGAGGAGAGAACACTGCCGTCCCCAATATCACCACAGCACAGAGCAGCTGTGTCACAGCACAGAGCGGCTGCACAAAGAACTGGACTGACCAAGTCCAGAGGTAGTCCCGCAACGAATAAATAAGCATCCACTAGACTACCATTGACGTTAGAGGGAAAGGTTCCCCAGACTTACCTTAGGGTTTCTGCCAATGCAACCCTAAAACAAGCTTGAATATTTGATTTACTTCACTGTCGGATTTCAAGGGCAGCAAGCCTGCATGGAGTAAGTTGGCCGGGCCAAGTCCCGCTTTTCAGCATTTTTGCATTCATACACACCCAGAGAGGGGAAGGAAGCAAGGAGATTGGTTAGGGACAGCTGACCAATCCTCATTAAGGTAGCGATGTATAATCAGGGGACAGGAAACAGGAAGTGTGGTGTATTGTGTGATGTCAGAGGAGGAGGAGGTGGACGCCGACCATGAGACCATCACTAGTAAGGAGAGAGTGGTGGATTGTGGAGATGAGCTTTGCAGAAGGTGAAGCATTTGCTTAGGAGTTATAGTGGTTCTGCTGTGTGAGTGTGCATGTTTGGGAGACGTGTGTAGAAAAAGGACAGTGTACGGTGTGAATGCGAGAGGACTGGTACTGAGTGTAAGGAGGTTGTCTGAGCAGTTGTGTGGGAGGAGTGGTAGTGTGGGGGGAGTAGTAGTGGGAGGAGTAGTATCGGAGGAGGGGGAGTGGAATGGTAGTAGTAGTACAGTGGGAGCAATAGTAGTAGTGTGGGAGGAGGAATAGTGGCAGTGAAGGGAGAAATAGGAGGAGGCATAGTAGAGTTGGAGCGGGAGAAGGAGGATGAGGAGTGAGGTGGTGTAGTAGTAGGAGTAGAGTAGGAGGAGCGAGAAACCTCCCCCTTCTGTTATGTTACCGCAGTCTGAAAAACAACGGTGCACAGGGTTGCCCTGAACATGACATCCGGCACTTATAATTAGTGCACAGGTGAAAAGCTGAGATAACAGAGAGCACGAGGAACTAATGCGAGCGGAGTGTCAAGAGTGGGCAGGGAGGAACAGAGGCCTGCCTGGAGCGAAGCACGTGGCTGTGGCCCACCAAACACCAGGCCTTACCAGCTCTGCAGCAGGAGTGTAAATGAGAACGCTGGCTGGGAGTGTGGAAGGCATAGCGGCACTGAGGTGGACTTGCTAGCGTTGTTGTTGGAGTTCGATTTGGCCTGGCATTTTGAAGATCTGGTGGGTGCCCTTCCCCCACCTACCTTTTCTCTCTGATACATGAATACCAGCAATGGAGTGGGCCTAACCTTTGATGCCAAGAAATACAGCGATGGTCCGGCCGGGGCCTGTGTGGTGACTGTACATTGGAGGGAGGCTGAGGAGTGCTCAATCATCTGGGAGCAGAGAGCAGGGGACCGAGTAAGGAGCTGGCAGACACTGAACATCAGAATATAGGCTGCCAAAAGCTGACACAGACACACCCATAAACTTAACAAGCGGGGCATAATAATTGTAAATATAGCTAGACACCACCAGGGCCTCTGTGCATAGAAGCCTGTGGAGACACGTGGAGAGTACTGGGGTCAGTAGTGGGTGAATACCCTGCACTTAAAACAGCTCTAGGGAGAGGCTTGCATATACTTAACATGAGATATCAGATCACCAGTTGGTTAGTGTCTGGATACTTGTTGGATAGCTTATGAATAGCAGTTATATGAACTTTGGACTTGGGCTGCCAACACTGTGAAGTAAGAGCTTGCCCTTAACCTGACTCAGGACTCTCTTCACTGGTCTGGACTTCCTTTCTCATGTACCTGATTTGTCAGCACCTGACTTTCTGCTAGGCTGCCTGCTACATCGGAGGCAGCATTGGGGAAGCAGCACACTAAGAAGCTTCCCCTCACCACAGGGTGTCTTTTCCGAGATTTTACAGCGATGCTCATCTGCAGGTTTGGCCCACTTGGGCGGACCACTGTGTGGATTCGCACACCGCAGAATTTGGGAGGTAGTTGCAAGTCGAGCGCCTGCATCTGCTTTTTGTGTACTTGTGAAACACATTTTCTGCCCGCTCCACGACCACTCCAAAAGGGCCACCTCCACTAGAGCATCAGAGTGCTTTGATGGGTTGACTCCTGAGGGCCTGTGATAGGCCGAGCCCAGCACATCAGGGCTAATCAGGTTCGCTGGCGCCCACTTCTGCAGATCTACCAGTGAGTGATGGCTGAACTTTTCCACTTCCTCCTCCACTTCAACTCTGCACCAAAACTGTGCCTATCTCACTCTGCCTTCCTTTCCTCAACTTATCTACTTCTTCTTTCACTGCATTTTGTGTCCCTTGTTTGAAATTAATATCTAGGTGTGTGCTTTTAACATCTTTTCACACCATTTTTGCATTGCATTTTGTGGCCTTTGTGTCCTTTTTGTAACTACTAGGCCGCCTGGTGAATTTGGGCTAGGACTGTGCGGTGCAGCCACTCCTCTTTCCTTCAACCATACTCTGCCGCCCCTATGGCACACAACATTTCTCATATCTTCTCTAACTGCTTCACTATCATCTACCCTTGCTCTCTGACAAAGTCTGGAAGAAAAAAGCACAAAAAAGAAATGGCCACTAACCCTGGCCTTCCCATCACACTCCCCTATGTCAGTGCAACTACTTCCAGACAGGTCTTCACCGATACCCTCTTCTCTGTCCCCTCCTCAGACCTATGGACTCCTCATCTCATCTCTACTCTCTCCCCTTTCACATCCTCTCCCATGAATGGTGGCACCAAATGGGAAGTCATCTTGGCGGGCTTCGCATCATTCAGGCGTATCATTAATGTCTATCACACTGTCACTATCTTGGTTCAGGGTCCTCAACCCAACCTCCTTCTCTTTGACCAGTGCCTGCTGTCCCTCATTAACTTCCTTCCCATATCTGCTTCTCCTTCTTCCACTCTCTCTGTCCCCCTTCCGACTAGTGTACTACGCCCAGGTACCCCTCCTCGGAAAAGCTTCAAAGGTGGAGACCTCAGTCATCTAGCGACACATAATGCTCGCTCCACCATCACGCTGTCATGAACCCATTGGAACACAGGGCACACCTTCACATAGCAACATGGGGAAGGACTGGACATTGAAGGTGGCTGGCTGTCGCAGGCGTTCATTAAAGAGTATGGGCAGTCACAACCCCGCCAACATGGCTGCCAAGTCAGGACTTGGAGCAGAACTCAAGATGTCCCCCTGCTGGCCCGTGTTTCTGGGATCCCTGGTGGTCTAGTGGTACAGGGTGCAGCCCGCGGCTATAAAACCTCGCTCCAAGCCACACCCTGTGCTTAGCGTTTCTTCTGCTACCTATGTGAGCAGTGTAATGCTTACTGTCCCCGCTTCCACGTGCACAGAGGAGTTCAAGCTTTTTGCTGCTTCCTGCAATCTTGCTTGCCTGTCATACAGTAACCTCCTGAAGCTCTTCTGTGCTCCGGAGCTGTTCCGATTGCAAGACATACTTGATCAGCAGGACATTTCACCGATCAGGCTCTGCAGCGGCTCCAGCTCCTGAAACGAGAAAGACACGCAGTAAGAACTCAATAGTCGCAAAAATGCCCACTTGAACCTTTCCCTGAGAACCTGCTCATCAGCTGTTGCTCCGATCATCCCCAGTGCAGTGGCTTCCACCTGGTACGCCATTTCGCGCATCACGCACCTGCAGAAACAAAAGGAGATAAGACAATATTTGCATTATTCGCGCTCTGCGCACCAACCGACAAAGACACAAGAACAATATTAAACAAGAGACAAGAACAATACAAACCATGTCGCGCTTCACGCCGCAAGCTGCTAGAACTCCAGAAGGACACACGTAGCTCTGCATGAACACTTACCTCCACACTTCCAGTGCATCTCGTGTGCTGCAGCTGGCCTGGGCCACTACTTCCAGTGAAGGAACTGGATTGGATGCTTACCTGGTACCTTCAGTATTCAGCTCCACATCGAACAGTGAGCCAGTCCGCCTGTGTGCCAGCCAGCAAACCTTGGGGAACAGGGAGGTGGGAGGAAAGCAGGGGAACATATACTAAATACTCTTGCTTGTTTACCTATAGGTCTTCATCCAGGCCCCACATTAACCTTGCCAGTGTTTCCAAATCCTACCAGGCCACCCCCAACATCACTGGTCACTGGGCTATAGCTCTTCAGCGGCACAGTTGGGAAGGAGTGGCTTGGGAACTCGTCATATTCAGTCCATTTGTGAGGGCAACGCTCCTGACAGTCCAGACCAGGCACTCTTGCAGAGCACCAGAGGTAAGCGTTACAGAACGTTAAGCCCACGCTTATAAGCCAAGCCCGAGCGTCATGGAGTCGGAGGTAGAACAGCTGGCTGCTCTTTTAGGGAAATTGGGGGCAGAGGTTCATGCAGCCCGCTCAGAAACTAACGCTATGAGAAAATAATTAGTTGTGAACTGGGAAAGAACAGAGGAACTAGTGAAACGCTTAACCAGGACCCAAGCAGGTCAGATCCCTTTATCAGGACCATCAGATGGCGCTGTGGCAGGGCCAGCTCAAATCCAAGTTACCACTTCAGTCACTGTCCCCTTCGCTCCCCCTGAACGGTTTTTGGGGGATCCACAGAGGTACACCATCTTTACGAACTACTGCCGGCTCCATTTTTTGTGTCGACCAGGGTCTTTCCCTACAGATCAAACTAAAGTCGCCTTTGTGTTATCATATTTGGGTGGCCACGCAGCCAGTTGGTCTGTGCCGTTAGTCAATCGGAACGAACCCATTCTATACAATTTTACAAGTTTCCAACAAGAGTTAGATAAGCTCTTTGCACGTAGAACACAGGGGCAGGCATTGGACGGGGAGTTATTGACCCTTCGACAAGGTTCTCAAGATTTGCTAGTGTACATTACCACCTTTAATCGACTCGTCAATGAGACGAATTGGCACGAGGAGAAAATGATTACTGTGTTTTATCGAGGCCTTCGTAATGAGCTCAACGATGTCCTGGCACAGGTGGTCAATCCACCCAAACGCTGTTTGGAGTACATAGACCTGGTGGTGCAGTTAAACCATCGGTTGCAGGAAAGGAGAACTGATCGATCCCGTTTGGAAGGACGGCCCTTGTACATGCCCCCACAAGAAACACCATCTCGCTCCTCGGAGAATCCGCCGGAACCCATGCAATTGGGTAGCATTAGAGGGCCGTTGACCAAGGAGGAGAGGGAGAGACGCTGACGACAACAACTCTGCCTGTACTGTGGCAAGGCGGGCCATTTCGTGAAGGATTGTCCAAGTAAGCTGCCGTGAAAACCTTTCAGAGCAGTTGATGTTGAATCAGTTAAACTTGAGAAGCCTTTGGAAAACTTTGTGACTTGACAAGAGTAGGCATCGGCTTGTCGAGGAAGGAGAAGACATCAACGGTCTCAGATCTCACAACACCAGTAATCCTTCTCATTCCAAATCAACCACAGAGGATGCATGCTTTTGAAGCGCATGCTGACTGTGGAGTGATAGGAAATTACATGGACCTTGCTGTGGTCCAGTGGATAGGCGTACCAATACAACAGAGGGAAAAGGTGGACAAAATAGTCTCGGTTGATGGTTCACAAATGTCATCTGGACCAGTAACCCAGTGTACAGAGGAGGTCGAACTGTTGTGCCAGGATGCCCACCGAGAACACATAGTATTTGACCTGATCAATGCACCCCAGTTCCAGCTCATACTAGGCATGCCCTGGTTGGAGTGCCACAATCCAGCCATAAACTGGCGGACTCATGCAATGGTCTTCTCTGCTGAATGCTCACAGACCTGTTATCAATCCGCAACTATGGTTGCCCACTCACTGACTCCAGGAACATCGAACTAAGATGATAAAGTACTGCTTGGCATAAGCAGACAGTTGCCTCCAGCATGTGAGGATTATCAAGATGTTTTTCAGAAGGAACAGGCCACTGCACAGGCCATACGGCTGTCAGATATACTTAATACCAGGATCCCAGGTCCCATGCAGTCACATCTATGAGCTCACCGAGAAAGAGAATCAACACCTACGTGACTATATGGACCAATACCTGGCAAATGGGTTTATTCGGCCATCAAAGTCTCCTGCTTCCTCTGCTCTCTTCTTCGTCCCTAAGAAGGAGGAAGACCTCAGGACCTGTATAGACAACAGAGGGCTCAATAAAATTACATTCAAGAACCGGTACCCTCTGACGTTAATTCCGGTACTTCTGGACCAAGTAAACAATGCCAAAATATACACCAAATTAGACCTCCGAGGGGCGTACCACTTGGTGCGAGTAAAAGCTGGTGACGAGTGGAAGATGGCCTTCTGCACCAGGTTCGGGCTGTTCGAGTACACCGTCATGCCCTCTGGCCTGTGTAACACACCATGTTCTGAGAGAAACTGAGAGAACTCCTGGATGTTTGTGCTATGGTATACATAGACGACTACATTGGAGGAACACGCACAACAGGTGAAGGCAGTTCTGGAAAAGCTACGACAACATCAGTTATCTGCTAAATGTTCCTTCCATGTGACTGAGGTAGAATTCTTGGGTTTCACCTGACTCTGCAGAATCCAAATGGACAATCGAAAGGTGGAAGCAATACTCCAGTGGCCCTCTCTTACATCGGTAAAAGCAGTATAGAGCTTCCTGGGTTTCGCCAATGTTTATCGGCGGTTTATATCCGATTTCTTGAACATTGCACATCCAATCACCTCCCTGCTTCGGAAAAACAAAACCTTCACATTGACTGCAGAAGCTGAACAAGCTTTCGCCCAGCTCAAAAGGCAGTTTACCACTGCGCCGGTACTTAGTCACCTGGATCCAGAACTCCCGTTTCTAGTGGAAACTGACGCGTCCAATGTGGCAATGGGCACTGGGCTGTCCCAACGAGACCCTGAAAGCAATCATTTACACCTGGTGGTGTTCTGGTCTAAGAAATTCTCCCCGCCGAGTTAAACTATGTGATAACAGATAGGGAGCTACTCGTCATCAAGGCAGCTTTTAAGGAATGGCAACACCATCTTCTCGCAGCATGTCACACCATCACTGTGTTTACTGACCATCGTAACCTACAATACCTAGGGACAGTCCAAGCACAGTCTACGAGCCAACTATGATGGGCCCAGTTCTTCAAAGAATATGACTTCACAGTAACACATCGCGCTGGAGTGCGAAACGGAAAAGCTGATGCTTTATCTCATATCGGATGGGATGCGTAGGGTAAAGACATGTATGCTACCGCAGAACCAGTTTCAATAATTCCTGAAAACAAACAGTCAGACTGTCTATGAAGCCAGACCAATTATGGGCATGGGTCTCTCAGAGTCCTCCATGAACTGAAGACAATGGACTTCTTTACTACCAAAAATGCTTATATTTACCGGATTCCGTTATGCAGCACAAGGGTCTCCATACCTATCACAATACACTTACAGCAGGCCACCCTGGAATCACAAAAACTATGGCAGAGATTCAACAGTACTTTTGGTGGCCCACATAGCAAAAAGATGTTATGCAATATGTGAAAACCTGCAACGGCTGTGCAAGAAATAAAGTACCAAAAACCAAACCACAAGGATTACTCCACCCACTGTCTATACCACCAGCTCCTTGGCATACAATATCCTTAGACTTTATCACCAAATGTCTCCCTGTAACGGTTACAACACCATCCTGGTGGTTGTCGATCTCTTGACTAAGATGGCGAATTTCATCGCCTTGAAGGGATTACCAAATGCAGGAACTCTGGCACAAGTATTCTTGGTGAATATAGTCTGATTACATGGTTTCCCGTCTGTATTCATATTCAACCGAGGAAGTCAATTTGTATCCAAGTTTTGGTAGAGCTGCTGTAACCTAAACCCAAATTGAAATCCGGCTATCCATCAGTCACCATCCACAGACCGACGGCTAGACCGAAAGAACCAATCAAACCCTTGAACAATATTTGCACTGTATGTTTGTGCAAGCGGACAGCTGGGTCGATCTTCTTTGGGCAGCAGAATAAACTTATAACAATAGCATCCATAGCTCCACAGGTTTCTCACCTTTATTTTTTCTGCATGGGAGGGATCCACATACCACTGCTTTAGATCCACCTGCACCATTGGAAATGCCTGCTATGATTTCGTACACACCAGTATTAAAGAGACCCTAGAAAAGGCTACCAAAACACTGCAGGACACCAAGGCAGCTCACAAGCGCTTTGCAGAAAAACAAAGAACTGACACACCCATATACCACATAGGGGAGGAGGCATGGTTGGCAACAAAATACATCCAATTGAAAGGCACAAAAAGTTTCCACCCAAAATACATTGGCCCATATCCTGTTACTTCCATCATCAATCCCGTGGCAATTAAGTTAGGGTAACCCACTTCCTTAAGAATACATCCAGTTTTCCACGTCTCATTATTGAAACCTGTGCAGCCTGGAACAGGAAACTCTATAATTAAGCCCCCTCCAGTGGAAATAATAAGAGAGGAAAGTGGAAAGTGAGTATAAGGTTTGAGACATTCTAGACTCCAAAATAATTAGAAAGAAACTTTATTATCTTGTAAATTGGAAGGGTTACAGGGTTATTGGCTCGCTATCACCACAATCACCTGACTCGTTCAGGATCACGGCTGGCTCTCCTTGGGAGGGGCTATGGAAGGGAGTGCTGTCATGAACCCATTGGGAACACAGGGCACACCTTCACATAGCAGCGTTGGGAAGGACCGAACATCGAAGGTGGCTGGCTGGCGCAGACGTTCATTAAAGAGTATGGGCTGTCACAACCCCCACCAACATGGCTGCCAAGTCAGGGCTTGGAGCAGAACTCAAGTTGGCCCCCCGCTGGCCCGTGTTTCTGGGATCCCTGGTGGTCTAGTCTTACAGGGTGCAGCCCAAGGCTATAAAACCAAGCCCTGGGCTACACCCTGTGTTTAGCGTTTCTTCTGCAACCTACGTGAGCAGTGTACTGCTTACTGCCCCCGCTTCCACGTGCATGGAGGAGTTCAACTGTTTCGCTGCTTCCTGCAATCTTGCTTACCTGGCATCTAGTAACCTCCTGAAGCTCTTCTGTGCTCCGGATCCGTTCCGATTTCAATACTTACTTGATCAGCAGGACTTTTCACCAATCGGGCTCTGCAGAGGCTCATGCTCCTGAAACAAGAAAGACACGCAGTAAGAACTCAATAGTCGCAATAACGCCCACTTGAACCTTTCCCAGAGAATCCGCTTACCTGTGCATGTTGCTAGTCTGCTAACGCTCCATCAGCTGTTGCTCCGATTATCCCCAGTGCAGTGGCTTCCATCTGGCACTGCATTTCACGCATCACGCACCTCCAGAGACAAAAAGAGACAAGACATTATTTGCATTATTCAGACTAGACGCACCAACAGACAAAGACACAAGAACAATATTAAACAAGAGACAAGACCAATACAAACCAAGTCACGCTTCACGCCGCGCACTGCAGAACTCCAGAAGGACACATGCAGTGCTATATGAACACTTACCTCCACACTTTCAGTGCATCTCATGTGTCACAACTGGTCTGTGCCACTACTTCCAGTGAAGTAACAGGATTGGATGCTTAACTGGTACCTTCAGTCTTCAGCTCCACATCAAACGGTGAGCCAGTCCACCTGTGCGCCAGCCAGCACACCTTGGGGAACAGGAAGGTGGGAGGAAAGCAGGGGAACACATACTAAATACTCTTGCTTGTTTACCCATAGGTCTTCATCCAGGCCCTCATAAATCTTGCCAGTGGTTCCAAATCCTACCAGACCAAGCCCAACTACAGTGGTTACTGGGCTATAGCTCTTCAGCGGCACAGTTGGGAAGGAGTGGCTTAGGAACTCGTCATATCCAGTCCATTTGTGAGGGCAATGCTTCTGACACTCCGGACCAGGCACTCCTGCAGGGCACCAGAGGTAGCTGACATCTGCCTCCTTCTTGAAGACATTGACTGGACATCCTCGCTCTTACCGAGACGTGGTTCAATGCCAGCTCAGTCACTGCTTTTGACTCCCTTCTCCCTGATGGCTACAAGATTATCTCCAAGCCTCACCTCAACCATGCTGGCAGTGGGGTTGCTTGAATTTCCTCTGAGTGGGTCCCTTCCTCCCTCATACCCACCCAGACTTACTTTTCCTTTGAGAACCTGGCTTGCAAGCTGGTCATCTCACCCTCCTCCTCTGACCAATGCCACTATCTACAGGCCACCTGGCTCTACCATCTGGTTCCTCTCTGAATGGGCCGATTTCTGCTCCTCTCTCCTCACAAACACCTCTAAATTCCTTCTCATGGGTGATTTCAACATTGCTCTGGATGCCTCTATCATGGCATCCACTCTCTTCCGTGACATTTGCACATCGATCTCCCTCTTCATTCTCCCTTCTGGTCCAATCCACTCAGTTAGACACACTCTTGATGCTCTCATCCACTCTGATCTTTCACTCTCCTCCCCACTAAGCACCCCTCTCTCCTGGTCAGACCACTCTCTACTCTCCTCTCACCTGGTTCCACTTGGTCCTCTGACTGCACCTCCTTCAGCCCTGCCAACCTCATTCACGAACATGCATCCGAAGAAACGAGTGTCAGCTGCTGACTTCACATCCACCTTCATCCCTTTCTCTCACCCCAAGGCAGACTCTATCTCTGCCTCTGCTCTCAACAACCTACATATGGCCATCACTAACACTCTGCACATTCTTGCCCCAGTCATGAGGACCCGCCTGAAACCTGCCTCTAAGCTTAACACCTGGTGCCACTCTGAACTTGCAGCCCTGAAATGCAAGTGCAGTACTGCAGAATGGAAGTGGCAGAGCTCTGGTTTACCCTCTGACAAAATGGCCTGTCACCTGCTCCAAAGACAATATAAACTCTGCTGCATCCAACAACATGGCTGAACTCTTTAAAATCTGTAGGAACTGGCCAACCCTTCCACAGTCTCCTTCTCACCCCACCTCTTCCAAGCCCTCTGCAACACATTGGCCACACACTTTACTACAAAAACACAGAACATCCTGAACACCTTTGCCCCCCTTCCTCCTTCACCCCCTTGCATCCTATTGCCTCCCACCCTCCTTCTTCCTTTCTCTCCACCTTCTCCCCTATCACAGCTGGTGAAGTTACCAGAGTTGTCTGCTCCATGAAGGTCTCCTCCGAACAGGTTTCCCTGTGCTCCTCCAGAACCATTAAGGACATTTTGTCTCTCTTGCCCATGCAATTGTTGAATTCTACAACCACACTTTTGCCACTGGGTCTTTCCCCTCCTCCCTCAAGAACTCTCCTTGTGCGTCCCCTCCTGAAAAAACAATCAGCAGACCCCATTTGTCCAGCCAACTACTGCCATATATCTATCACCCCCTTCCTTGGACAACTCTTGGAGTAGCTGGCCTTCCCTCAACTTACCTCACACACTGAACTTGTTGGTTGCCTCCACGACCATCAATCTTGATTCCGAGCTTCTAGAGGCATGGAAACTGCTCCTCTGAACACCTGCAAAGAACTGCTTGCATCTCTGGACTCCAACCCTCCAGCTGTCCTCATTCTATTTGATCTCTCCTCTGATTTCTACACGGTCAACCACTCCATCCTCATAAAACAGCTTTATGATACCCTGGGTATCTGGGAGCGGGCATTCGACTGGCTAACCTCCTTCCTCAATGACCGTCCATCTGGGAACTTTCTCCTCCCCTACCTCTTTCTCCACATGTGGTGTCCCCCTGGGCTCCAAACTCTCTCCCTGACTCTTTAACGCTTACCTTGCTCCACTGGCACACATCATCTCCACTGTCTCCCCTAACTTCCATTGTTACGCAGATGACACAAACTCTTCTTCAAACTTCCCTGTGACCCTCTCCTTACTTCTTCCATCATTCAGGACTGCCTATCTGCCATTCAGTCCTGGTGCACTTGCAATGATCTCTGCCTCAATTCCAGCAAAACTGGGATCCTTCCTATTGGGACTCCTGATTCCTTTTTCTTCCCCTCACTCTGGCCATCCTCTATGGGCTCTCTCCATTCTCCTTCATCCGAAGCCAGAAACCTTGGTGTCATCTACGACTCCTCTCTTTCCTTCCTCCCTCACATTCAGGACCTTGCCAAGAAGTCCCACTTTCAACTCTTCCTTCTGAAAGGAATTGTCCCTTTTCTCACTTTACCCCAGAAGTTCAATGTCTCCAGAGTACTGGTTTGCCCTAGGTTAGACTACTGCAATAGCCTTTTCCTGAATCTACCCTCTTCCACTCTACGACCCCTCCAGCCAATCCAGAATATGGCAGCAAAACGTATCCACGGCCTCAAGCCCATGGACCGCATCTACCCAGCCTTAACGACTCTCCACTGGCTCTCGGTTTGCTGCAAGGATCAAATTCAAATCCCTCTGCATCATCCATAAGGCTGCCTTGCTCTTACTAAATATTCTCCCTCTAGATCTCTAGATTCCTCTGGCACCAACTCTCTCTATGTCAAGCGCTTTGCTAAACAGAGGGCTGGTGGCCAATCTCTTTCCTCAGCTGGCTCCTTCTTATGGAACAGCCTCCCATTTCCTCTTCGTCTTGAGCCACATCTCCTCAAATTCCAGAAGCTCCTCAAGACTTTCCTTGTCACCTCTTCCTTGCCTCCCTCCTCGGCTAATCCCACTGCTGCTGACATTGGTGACCAGGACCCTTATGTGTCCTTCTGGGCCCTGGCCTCCCACACCAATCACCTTCAGCCTCCTCCCGCTTCCAGCGCTTGCCTTGGCACCCACTGTCCTATGCCACTATAGGCCTGCACTTACCTATTTATTGGCAGCTGACCTCTTCCTAGCACTTCCTCCACTGGGCACTCATCTACTGCTCACTCACAAGCACGGGCACTCCTAGCACTTACTCCCTCTCACTCTCCCCCTCTCTTCACTCTGAAATTTCACGTTTTGAATGCTCACAAGGCCTAGTAGGACCGTCTTCCTCTTTCAGTGGCCATTGTTTTTCAATCCCACGCTCTTTCCCTGTTGCCCTGTGGGTACTTTGAAACACAATTTACTTGCTGTATAAGCTCCTTACACATGTACAATAAATCAAATAAATAAATAAATAGCCTCAAAGGATGAAAGAAGAAGAGAGGAGGAGTGAAATATCATAGGGACACAGGGTCCGTGGGGAGAAGACAACAGAGGTGAAGGTATAGTAGAAGAGAGAGGAGAAGGTAGACATGATTGGAATCAGATACATTTTATAGCATAGCGGCAAGGCACAAAACACTATGTTCACATTGGAACACCAACCTACGGTGACAGTAGGGAAAGTTAGGAAGTCCCTGAAGGAGTTAGTGAGCCTTTTAGGGAGAACACCATTAGCCCAAGGCAGCTATTATACAGTTTGGGTCACAAAGCAATAGAACTAACCAGTGGTTATGAACATCTGGGTTTGTGAGGAGGTTCGTGGGAAGTCGAGAGAGAGAGAGAGAGAGAGAGAGAGAGAGAGAGAGAGAGAGAGAGAGCGAGGAATGGTCATAAACCCCACAAAGAATTCAATAAAGACCCTTGAACCATCCTTGAGACTCAGAGTGATTTCTATGCCATCTGTAACACCTGTTTTCTACAAAACCTGCCCTCTTTTATACTTCACTTTCCTGGCTCCTTTGCCACCCACTGTTCCATGTCATTCGAACTTAATTCTTCAATGAACACTTCATCAAAGTTGGAGGTTTGTTTCATAAAACCTGTTGCATAGCTGGACTCAGGCAAGATCAATGTTACGAATGTATAACTGTATCCACCTTTCCTTCCAATCTTGATAAATCATTGACATTCGCAGGTGACAGCTTGAGTTACAATAATCAATGGTTTAGTCCTTCCACCTCCCTTATGGGCTCAGGCCAGCGCTTTTGCAATGTCGGAATTCCATGTGTTGTTCCAAAAACCTGGCCAGTCAAACCTTTGGGAACTAGAATGGCATACTTCTAGCCTCGCCCAAGGCCCGTTCTTCATGGTTGGGCTTTTCCTTGCATAATGACCTGACATCCCACAATACACACACTAATTCCCTTGTCCCCATCTCTGTCTTTCTGCTGGGATTAAAATAGAACTAAAGAAAAATAGGCCAAGCAAATGTCTCTTCTTCCCTTGGTCTTCTATTTATCCAAATGTCTTGTTATACTATATATTTCTAAGTATAGTCCATTCTCATAGTCTTTCTTATTAGGTCTTGTAGTTCTTTAAAACAACTTTTGTTTCTTGACCGTTGTATGGTCCTCTCTTGGTAGTAGTTTTCCCCACAAACGTTTCTCCTTTTCTTGGTATCACATACACGTTCTTCACAATCTTTCTGTTGATGCTTTTGCCACGTATCTTTATTTCTATTCCCTTTTAGGCTTTCTTTGTCACTGATACTCTCTCTGGGACTTGGGGTTCTTCTATCCTCAACTGTGAGACTTATATTTCCTTTCTCATTAGGTGTTTTAGGCTTTTCCTGTTTATCTGCTTCAACTTTGCACATATAGGGTTCTTGCCCGTTACCACAGGGTTTGTGTTCCCAACATCTCTTAGTTCCCCACCTCGGTTATTTAAATGCCTCTCTTATCACTTGTGGTTTACTTCGCTTCTTATCTGGGCTCTTCTACAATATTTTGATCTCATTACTTGGATGAGTTTCTCTTTCCATGTACTCCTGGTCTTTCTTGACCTGATTATGTATTATATGTTCCCTTTGGTTTCACAGTTCCAACCATTCAGCTTTCAGGTTATGGTTCATCCTTAAGACTGGGACGAGTTGCTTCACGTAAATAAAGATTTCCCAGCAGCCTCCTGCTTTTCCATATTCCCCTGTTACCTCTTGTTAAATGGGGAAGGGATGCAGGGATCTAACTCAGGTATGGCTTCTAACTCTTTGCTGTTCCTTAGTCTCTTGTTGTCAGCTCAGCATCAGACTTCTACCATCTGCATAGTGTGGTGCTCGGAAGCCGTTCAAGCTTCCTCTTGCAGAAGTCTCAGCACTATTTTTCAGGTGTCCTGCTCACCACACTGCATGCATGGCGCACCACTACTAAGTACCTTCTCCTTCTCTTCTGGTCTGTTTGTTGTCCTGTACACCAGGATGCTGGCACCTCGCAATCTGCTGCTCTGCTTCTTCGAAACTCGCAGGCTCCGGGATCTACCTTGACTCAACCTCCACGACGTGTGGTGAGGTCAGGGGGCTTTCCCAGCGTATTGGAATCTCCTCTTCTCCTTCTGCTCTGACTCGTCACAGTTAAATAGACATCTTGAGTTAAAGGGATATTTACCAATCTGCATGTGTTCTCCTCCATCCTCATTTCCTACTACCTGCTGACTTTGCACGCACCTGAGGTCTCATACATTCTTTTCGTAACCTCTGAAATGAGCCTCTTGATCGATTTGTAACATGAGACTAATCAAGTTGTTGTTGTTTACTATGGTGTGCCGATTACCTACTAAAGACTGTAGATCCTCCATGTTTTCTTTTAAAACTGCTTAAAATGCAATATAAGCCAAAGTGTCAGTCCTCTGTACTGCTGCTTGCAATTCTTGGTGACATAATCGGCTAAATCCATTGAACACTCTCTTAATGAAAGTATTTCCATGTTTGCTGTTTGTGTCAGTCATTTTGTACAAACATAGCTTTCAATTTTGCCAAAAACACACCATCGTCCTGTAACCATGGTTTTTTAAATAAAATTAAAACCATGGCCCATACTAATGCATCCTTACAAAGAAACGAAAGTATGAAGGCAACGTCGGCCTACCCAGAACTAAACTGCCTTGGCTTCAACATGAAATGTAGCTGGCATCAGGATAGAAAACTCTTAAAGGTCTTCAGAGCCACTGAGAATGTGTCTGGGTTTGCCAAACCTAAAGTGTGTGGAGCTATGTTTGGGAGTGGGGTCATATGGCTGCCAGACATGCCAGCATCACTAGGTGCCTTCTGATCCACAGGGGACACCATGGCTTGTTGTTTGGTAATCTTCTATAACAGGATACCTTGTTCTGTTCAGGTTTTCTAGAGTTGTTCTGATTCTCTTGAATGGCCTGTGCCGGCCAGGTTGCCATCTGAGTTCATTTTTTAAAGGCTATACAGTCTGTGATGTCTGAAATGTAGTTTCCTTGAACTCGGATGCAAACCTCTCTATCCCCACCAGACCCTACAGCCCCTGGATGAACACCGCACCTTAGATTTCCACTGTCTAAAGGGAAGTCGGGATATGAAACAAGAGAAGGTCCCTATGGAGTGCAAATGGTCACAAATTAGTTGGTAAACTCAGTCATCAAGGGTCAAGAATATAGTGGCTACCTTTGCACACTTACCTCGTGGAGGGATTATGGGCATGGTGCCCCACTGACACCAATCTTTGCCTCTTTGTCTCCTATGGTCTCAATGAATGGCAGAGAAAAACCCTAGAGGTCAAGGGAAAAACTGCTATGGAACCAAAGAATGCGCCACAGCGGGATTAAGATATTCAAGCAAGGATAAGATAACTCCACAGTGGGTGAGCAGGAAGAGAATATACAGAGAAGGAACACGCAGGCAAGGGAGGATTTTCAAATGGAGGAAGCGCTGGGCAGATATGGCGGTGTGGCGGAAAGAGGCCAGCACAAGAAGAACCACAAGGATGGTTCTGGAACACTAACACCAGGAAGCGCAGAAGCCTCAAACGTGTGGGGCAGAGGATACATGAGGAGGAGAGCAGAACGATAGATGGGAGCAGCGAAGTTGAAAAAACATGAGGGGCTAAAGAGGAAAAAAGAGTGAGAACAGAAAAAAACAATCAGACCGAGCAGAGGGACAAATAGGGGTGCATGAACTGCCAAAGAAATCAGGAGAAGAACCAGTCAAGGAAGCTTCAAGGGTCTTGAATGGTACTGTGGGAAACCTCCATCCAAGAATATTGGTAAGCAACTCTCTAACGCAAACTCTGGTTATTTATAGTCAAGTCCCATCCCATAGAAAGCTATTGCTTTGTCTAATCTGGGAGGCCTCTTAGAATACTGACTGAAAAACAAGAATATCCTAACAAGAACATAATGGAGCCTTTTCCCCCTTAATCTCCTAAGTGTCTTTCTACCCCATCTCTGTAAGGCTAGATCTTCCAGCCTCTCAGCACTCCTATTCTCAAAGGGCCCCCTTCTGCCTTTCTCTTGCCGCTTGCATCCTGACAGGGTGGCATGCATGTCTACCAGTTCATTCATGGTTTGGTTTAAGGTTGAAAACAAGGCATCGATTTTTGGTTGGTTGAGCTGGCACGCATTGCAACACTGTGTTCTAGTGCTTTCAAGGGGAAGGTCTTAAAGGAGCTCTGGAAAGACATAGTGGGCTTCCCCTGCCCGTTATTAGCCCGATGTGTATGCCTATGGAGGATAGTGATATAAGTGTGGTCTGTCCTGCCAAGTGGTATTGGTTTGAGGCATTTTACCAGGGTAGATGCAGAGAGGATAAGGTTGAGTAATCTTTCTCTGGTGTGGGTGCAGTTCAGTACTTATTTTATGTTCAAAGATTTTGTGAAATGACAGCGAACCTCCATGGTGCTTTTGGAGGCATGGTTTCTTGCTAAAATGAGATCTCCAAGGAAGATACTTGTTCAGATAGTGGTCGCCAATATGATGTGATCAGGTGTATCATCAAGGAATGGCCCAGATCTGTGAGGAGGGTAATAGATGAGATGGAAAGTGGCAGTATGTTTGTGTGAAAGTGGGAAGTGGGAAATGAGGAGGTCCATTGAGTACATCATAGGCACTCAGTTGAGCACAGGGTAGGCCCATTCAGGTTTGTGGAAGTATGCCACACCTTCCCCGTGCAGTTAGAACTTTGGCCGCTCTGCCCTGTTGGGATGAGGATGTCAAAGATGTGGAAGTGGATTCGGGCTAGCCATGTTTCGGTGATAAAGATGACACTGAGCTCCTGTGCTGACATGAGGCCCGCAATGTTCGTGGCATGAAGGATTGCTGAGTGAGCATTGGTTAGCATCAGGCTTTGCAAGAGCAATGGGGTGGGGTGGCAATGAGAGGAATGTGGATTAGATCTTGAGGATTGGGTGTTCTCTGAGTGTTGATGGGCCTGCGTCTTGAGATCTTCTGTTGTAATATCTATGTGTGATTGTCTATGCAACATCATTCTTCAGATTTATGGAACCTCATGAAAATACTGTGTCAGGCAGAAATGCATGAACATGATGAAGAGTGCACAGCCACAGGCTTGTGCGTTTTGGAAATGGTCATTTGTGCATCTTTTAGAAGGTCATCAAAGTGATGACCACAGATGCAGGCTGTACTTTACTTGGCAGCGCTCATTGGAGGTAACTGACAAAGAATTCTATAAGAACTTTAAATTAACAGGAAGTGTAAGGAAGTCATTTGGACGTCAAAAGATATATGACTAATGTTATTAGCAAGGGTCAAAGTTCTTCAAATCAATAGATCCAATTATGAAAGTCAGTTACCACTTCAGTGCTATTCATAACAATCCTGCCCTCTTTTGCAAGGTCAGTGCACTGTTTTTTCAAACTAAAATCTGAAGCATTCAGGACATAGGGGCAGATTCTCAAAAAGTTGTGCCAATGAAAGGAGTTCAGAGAATGGGATCATTTCATTTGCACTCATTGCTGAAATGCTCAGACAACCTTATTCTCAAAGGTGACCAAAGCATTTCAGCGGGGACAGTGGACAGTGGTGGAAAGATGCGCTCTCCAGCCCCTGTGCATACAGGGCCATCACGAGGGGGGTTCATGGGGGGCAAACTGCCCCAGGCCTCATGCTCAGAGGGGGCCTCGCCGCTGCCTGGGTCATGAATGCAATTCCAAAACAAAAGTGAAGTACATCTGATCTGCGTAACACAGCATGGGGGGGGTGGAGTCTGACTCTACCCCACTCAAGACTGTTAATGAGAAGCTGATACTTGGCAGAATGGGGAAAGTAAGCAGAGGGGCCAGGGAACAGAATGATTTATGGCGATGCATTTGCTTTTACTGAGAGAAGCCAGGATAGCTGAGGAGGTGAATTAGGTCGAACATCTCTGCTTTGAGGCATTGAAATACAGGCAGAAGCTGATAAGCATGGGGAGAATGTTCAGTTGTATTTCACTTTATGGCCCAGGGTCAGGGATGTGTGAGCTCACTCAGCCCAAGGCCAGACCCAGCAGCCAATTAGGCTGCCACTACCAGTCATGTGTATTGGGTCTGTCTGGTAGCTTGCTGGGTGCAGTGTCACATTTTAGCAGAACACATGTTGCCTGGGAGCCTTGGCCTGGAGAGACATGGCAGTGTAATTGGAGCAGGCAGGCCTGGATGCTAGTAGTAGACTCAACAGGCGACAAGTGGTGTCAGCCCTTTGTTTTTTGGAGCTGCCTCTCACCCTCATCTGCAGCCCTGCTGCTGCTTGGCCTTAGTGACTCCAGCCCCTGAGCCCCAAGCTCCTAGTCACCATGGGGAGTTGAGCCGCCTGTGATGCATTGATGGAGGGAGACTCACTCATCATCTGACAAGTAAGTAACTAAATGCTGCCGCGGACCGCTGCTCCTGTTGGTGTTTTAAAAATGTGGAATATATTTGTTCATGCAGGCAGATAACACAGCATGCATAAATCAAATGTATATGATAATGTAGATAATCTGATGCCCCCCCCCGTCCCGGCCGGGGTGTGCTCGACAGAAGGACTGGGGCTGGAGAGCCCAGATGATGCCTTGGATTGTTCGGCACTTTCCACCGATCTCTCTAGGTAACGTAATCTGAAATCGTGGGGTTGGTTGTCAGCACTGCTATTTTCTGTAGACTACCCGTGCAGTGACAAATGAAATACAAAATATGCTTAAACGTGTTTGGCATAGTTCACCTCGTGTTCAAGCGCATAAGAAACCTCTGACAAAGCCATATCGCTGCAGGCACGTATTTATTGACTTTGCCTCTTTTCTGTTTCTTAACACCGAATAAAAACTCGATAGCATTGTAGTTGGAAGTAGGTTTATATAAAAGGTTGCAACTGTAAAGGGAGTGGGCACTCGAAAAGGATTTCTGGTTCATACAAAGCTGAACACTTGAGTAGAATGCTTGCCTTTGCTATGTGTTTTGCCTATTGCTGTTGGATGTTTCTGTGCTGTCAGGTGTGAATTGACTGGCCAATGTCTGCCTCCACTGCTGCTCGGCTCCCAGCACAGCGGCTCGGATATGGCAACTTAATCTAAAGGTGCCTCCCAGTATCAAAGACTGATGATGCTCCTTGCAATGTCCTTTTTCTGTGAAGTCTTTTCTACTGGTGCAATTAGGAGGTTTGCATGTATTTTGCCGCGGACGCCTGGACAGAGCTCTAATAGATGAGATTCCTGCATGATGCATCTGTAATGATTCTGCAGTTTTATTTTTTTGTTGTGTGTTGTAATGCCATCTGGCACTAATGTGACCAAAAATGTAGATTGGAGCAGGGGTGGGTGGTTTGGGGGCACGAAGCAGACCATATGGATTTCCGTGGACTGTATTTGGGGGACAGTAGGAGGACTTTTTTCGTGGCACGTCATAAACTGGATGCAGAGGCTTAGTGATGACAGTCGGCTTGCGAAGCGTGAACCTCCCTTCCCCCACCTGCAACACAAGGTGAGTGCTCCTTTTAAAGCTATCCGCGCCCCCCCTTCAAACCTATCCCTCTTAATGTGCATCAGTCAGCAGTGCACCACCTTACACCTTCATCATGAAACAAGGGTTCTAATTTCTGGCAGGAGGAACAGAGCGATCTTCATATTTGAGTTCATCTGATATTGCCAATGCTCTGACTACTGTTGGGTTTGAATCACAGCGTTATACAACCGTATCTTTCTTCTGTATTCTAAGTATGAATCCACTTACTGGTGCATTTAATACATAATCTGAGTAAATTTCATACACTTTTTCTGACTAGAGTGTGTCTGACTGAGGGATCACTGTAGTAGGGTTAGCTGTTATCATGTAGGGTAAGTCTGTTCTGGGACATGCATTTCTAATGAGACTTCAGCCATGACCTGAGGTTTACCTTTTAGCAATGGGCTAGAGTTGGGCATGCTGACACAGCTGGGAATTCACCCTCTCTCTTAAACTTTAGGCCATTTTTAGTTTCAGCCATTACTTGGTGTGCCAAAGCGCCACCTATAAACGGACACTTGTATTGGAGCACAGCTAGAATGGAGCTGACAGGAGAGGAAGGACACACAGCGTGACCGCGTTCTTTTATTACCCACCCATTGATTGTCCCTGGGCATGTCAATTCATATGGCTATTCCCACCAGTTACCTGCCCCTCCACATAAAAAAACAAACCCCCCTTAGATCTTTGACACAGCTCTTTCAAGCAGTAACATCAAACTTGTCAGTGTTATTTCTAAGCAGTCTGAGATCTAATATCTTAATTGCAACTATGAATGTGCTACTGGTGTAATATAAATACCCTCTCCTGGTTGCTCCCCACTCCCATTGTATCTATAATATGTATGACTCAGTTATGTACAGTACTGTTTGTGTAACCTGCAAGCCTTCAGCGCCCAGCTGCTCCAGGGTTTGGCCGCGCTTTACAAATAAATAAAATGCAAATACAAATAAATGGCTTTACCTATGATGCCTTCAGCCACTTGACTTATATTTGTTCCTTGAACTGAAGTTATGTTAAAAACAAACACGGACAAAGCCAACAGTGGTGTCTAGTGTATAGGTATTGTTATAAATGGAGCAACTCTATAGTCAGGCTTTATTTAAATAACAGCATGATATATTAACATACGCTCTGAAGTGCATCACAGTGCTGCAGATAAGACACAGTGGGCCTCATTAGGACCCTGGCGGAGAGGGTTTTACGCCAGCGTAGTGCATGGCGTACCTCTCCGCCATACTACGAGTTCCCGTAGCGCCATGGCGGCCTTTTCCGCCTGGTTTTACCAGGCGGAGAAAACCATGGCGCTACGGGACCTCGTTGTTAATTACGCCACCGTATTTTACGGTGGCGTAATTAACTCCTTCCCCACTCCCATTATACCCTATGGGGCAAAAATGGGAATGGGGAAGGGCAGAATGGGGATTGGGGATTTACCGCTCCGCCGAGGTCGGAATGGGGCGGTAAATCCGCCAACCCCCATGGCGCTATCGGCGGCTTTCCGCCATGCTTCGCGGTGCATTTAGCACCGCGAAATCCGCCTGGGTCCTAATGAGGCCCAGTGTGATTAAATGTTCTGCCCAGGATCACATGCCTCTTCTCCCCCCGGTGAGGTTCATGGCTCATCAGTTGTCCTTCCTGCCACCAGGGCCCAGGTGGTGGGTGGGGCACTGGCTGAAGACATTGACCAAACCTGCTCAATTTAGCTAGGCCCTGGAAACCATTTTGTCTACTAAAAATGGCTTGAGCCCTGTGCACCGCAGCGCGGCCCCCACCCTTGGAGAGTGTCACTTATCCCTGTGGCCACAGCTCCCTGGCAGATCCGCTAAGAGCCCGTTCCCACGAACAGACGGACATGAGCTAGCGTTAGATACCAAAACTGTAACATTTCACCTTCCGCAGTGTATCGCTGTTTCCAGCATGACCCGGCCAGCAGGGGCTGGGTGGAAAAGAACTGTACAATGGTTCCCTGACAAAAGCAAAGTCCCCAAATACTTATGAGCAAACCACCTGTGATGAAAGCGTTCTCTCCACAACCTCTCTGACTAAAAAACCTGTAAAATATATGAAAATGGCAGAATGGGTGCTCATATGACATTAGGGATGAAGCACCCACATCCCTGTAGCTATGCGCAAATGGTAAAAGCGTCCCAGTGGTTTTTCATGTTATGTGTGTTATCGAGAAGACTGCACCCCACGGTCCCGCGCCAAAACCGAACTAATACTGCTAGAGTGCAAAGGAAGACAAATGCAACCATATTGAGGGCTCATGTAAGGGGTGCACGAAAATGCACCACATGTGTGTCCAAGCTCACTATGTGCCACTGCCGCCAGTCTCAGTGGTGGGTTGTTCCTGCGTGCTCCACCAACCTTACTACTACCTCACTTACCGTGTATGTATAAGCATATAACAAAATGTTGTAGTTGTTAAAAACGTAGTGTACAAGTAATGTGCTCAAATTGGCCATATGGATGGCACTAGCAATGTCAAAAACGTGAGCTTTGGAAAGACTCAATGAGTATTGTATATTATATGAATGTTTATGTCTCTTCCACCTAAAGTCTGCAACACACGAGGAAAATACCTTTGTGAGCACACGCAAGGCCATTCCCCCTTCCTCCCAGTGAAGCCGGCCAGACGGAAAAGCAGAGGCCTGTGCTGCCCTGCTCCACCTCCCCCAGCTCGGCTGGAGCCGCTTCAAGCATTCACATTCCCCCGCAGCACCCAAGGCCACGGCCTGCGACCTGAATTATTTACAACCAAGCAGTAAACCCCGGCCTTAACACACAGATCCAAAGGCGCCCTTTCTTAGGCTCCACGACCCACCGGCTCACCTTAGGTTAATGGCCCCTGTAAAATTAGGACACCCAATATTATGGCAACATTACAAGAACACATCCATAATGACTTCTAACAAGACATGATAACACGGACCGCCTGTCCCATGCCCCGAGACCCAACCCCATGACCTCTGATACCCGGTCCACAGGACGATGGTAACCATGTATTGATGAATCGCCAACAGACCCCACTCTAGGTGCATTCCTCCTGTGTTGCATTAACCTGTAGAATAACCTATTAGAAGATTTACCAGGGAAGATAATATTGCAAGGTTGAATGACTGTGGTGTGCGTGGCCCTAGGGCAGAAAGTCAGGAAAGACATTCATCTCTGACACTGGCCACAGTTGGCACAACAACACCGTCTGGAGGAGCCCAGCTGACCTGCCAGGCCCAGCCCAACCCACGAGGGTAACCAGTGACGTCCTCCAGCCACAGCAAACCACATCGCAGCAGCACCTATAGCTAGTCGTCGCCACCCAATCCCCACGAACTTGTGCCCCCTATAGCACGTAGGTTCTTATGACGTTTTTTGTAAATATATACGCCTGTCTTTGCTATTGTCAGACAGTGCGCTCTCGGATGCCCTATTTTGATTGATAAACTCCCATTTAAGCTGACCCGCACTTTGTCCTGGCCTTATTCCCATCCTGGGAGAGTCCATTATTGTCTCTCATTGTGGGGAGGATCGTGCTATCTGGGGACGCTTGCCTTCAAAGTGCATCACAGAGCTGCAGATAAGACACAGTGTGATTAAATGTTCTGCCCAGGATCACACACTTTGGTTAAATGGTGAAACTGGGATGTGGAAAATGTAAGCAACTGAGCACATCTTCACAGGTTTAGCTGATATAAATATGTATTTCTAATAAGCCCTTGAAGATAATGCATTCACTACTTTCAACAGTGTATGCTTTGACACGTCCGTCTTGACTATGCATCAAATCTGAAAATGTAAAATGTGCCTACTTCAAACCTCCCAGGCATCTCACCCTGTGATCCACTCTGAGAACAATCAAACATGTGCTGGCCTAAGAATAAATATATTGACAGCCCAATACCTCTGAACGACATATAGGTCTCTTGCAGTGTCTGTCAGTGGTTAATCAGAGCCTGATGTGAGACTAGCAGAGTCTATCACAACCCTGCTGACCTCTCAGAGGCACAGACCCTTTGAGAAATGCCCTAATGGGTCCAGCAGTGGGGGAGCCAGTTTGCCCCCACTATGGGCTCCACAGTGCAGAAAGCTTCCCATGGCTATGTTAACCCCTATGGAAATTCCCATCCAGTTCCTGCCTACCCCTACCCAAAACACCTCCTCATTGGAACTCTTTGAGCTAACTTCAATCAAGCCTTACCATCAAACTTTGCCTTCAAAGTTTCTGCGAGTGGTTTCTCAAATGAGAGTTAATAACTAAATGAAGTTGTAAACATGCTACTGCTGTAATAAAAATGTCTTGACCAGGACTGCCTTCAGCCACTTGATTTTAAAGCACCATGTGTCTTTCACTGAAGTCCTGTTAAAAACAAGCAATGGCAAAGCAACCAGTTTTGGCTTGTGCATAAGTATTAGGCAATTGCCAGGCACTGCTATCAGATGCCCAGGTACTCAAACCATTTTGCACCTGCTACCATCAACGGGCAGTTAATACCAATACAGCAGTGTCTCTCCCATGCCTACACAAATGCCCAAACTGTTAGCATTGCCAACGCTTATTTTGCTGTACACTTGATTTACAGGACCATGCAGCAAGTGTAAAGCAAATATACTACTTGGCTAAACTGAACCACATTGAATATAGGCTGTTCTAGTCAGTAATAACATTTATGGTGCATAGTCAGCCTGGACATACTTTCCTTTACTGGTTGGGAGTCCTTATATGGTAATATTGGCATATATTGGTGCAGCCTGAATGTACATACATGGGAAGAACCACCACAAATATATTTTTATGTTAGCTTATGTTGTGTGCCAAAAAGCATGACATGTATTGGAAAATGTTCCTTTGCATGGTTGGTCGCTTGCAACTATTGTTTTTTTTCATGTGCTTCTGTACAAAACCAATTGCAAACTGTATGGATTTCTACCCAATTCTGCAAAGAAAGTGCCGTAAAATGCACATTTTTAACCCAATGTTTCAAACATTTTATTGGGAGTGAGATACCCCTCAAACTCTTCTTGTTTGGTTTGGTCTCCCTCACTGTGTTTTGTCGATCCCGCATAATTGATGCAAACATTTAAGCCTCTTCAGGTCAGAAATTCACCAGCCCCCACTTTACATCATCTATCTGTCACTGTTTATGATTTGTGTTTTAATGTGCACACAGGGGCAGGATGCTCCTTAATGCTGGTATGACGCACCACACGCCGTCATAACATCCTATATATCTTTATGCATATAATATAAAAGTTAGTCTGGCATAAACCTTTCTTCAGTACAGAAATCGAACTTTGCTGTAGTTGATTTGCAGTTGTAATAATTACCCATATTTGGGTTCCTTCACATAAACTGAAGGGGAGATTTCTCGTGTCTCCTGTTTGCGGCGGTGCCGACGCTGGCCCACTGCAAATGGTAAGCGGAGGCCTACTCCAATTTTTTGCCCCAGGCCTCCCCACACCTTGTGACAGCCCTGCGTGCATACATTGTGACCAACACTAATGTATGACACAACCATGTGGTTGCTTGGAGCACATTTGACCGAGACGAGGCCTTTAAATGCTCAGGGAAAAAAGCATTTCCGTTCCTGTTTGGGGGATGGAAATGCAAGTGTGACAGCACTTCCAAAAGAAATCATGACAGGGTCATAAACTACCCGGTTATGATGTACGCTTTTGTTGCGCCTGTCACAGGCGCCTCCGGTTGACCCTCGTTTCTGGGCATTTAAAAGCTCATCCCATTTGTGAATTCGGGATGTGCTTTAAATTCCCAGAAACACTCAGTGATATGTGCAAATGCTCAAATGGGTGAAAAAGGCCGTCTGAATGAGTGCAGCTAAGATGCAGAATGTGCCTGCTCCTATTTTTGGTGAAAGTGATGAGATCCGCTGGCAAAGTTTGAGAATCTGGCCCATAATCTCTAACAACAGGTGCATATGTACAGCAGGGAGTTGTTGCAGTAATTGAGTGACAGATCAACACAACACATCTTGGGTTTTCTAAATTTCGACTAGACTGTCCTTTACAAGGGGATTCTCCTTCTCCTCTCAATGCTCCATGATCATTTGACAAAATATTATTCCATCTATTCTAGCTTCAGTCAACATGTTCGTGACGTAGGGATTTGTCCTCACAGCTGTAACCAATGACTCATTACGTCTCTCCTAAATATAATGTTTGCAGACTAAAAAAATGAGTGAGACTTTTAGATCCATTTCACAACTCCCATTTCTTGGCCACATAATTTGAGAATACCGTCACCATTCACCCGCAGGGTTACCTGGATGATTATATGTTGCTGCATGACTGACTGGCAGGCTTGCACAGGCATGGCAGATAATTCAGATTCTCCTTCTGAACATTCTGACACCTACACACACCACACAAAAACATGAATCACAAACTTCAGACCTCTAGACTCACAAATCAGCATGCCAACCACCCACGCAAACCAAAACAGCAGAGGGAATTTCTCACACACCTAGCATTAAAACAATCATACTTTCCGTTCACACAAAACCCCCTCGTCACATATAGACAATCAACCCATCGGCATACTCAGCATACAGCACATTGCGGTTACTGCCTCTATATATGCATTACCTCCCACCAAATACATCACTCAGCTCAGCACTCTAACGACCAACCCTCTCCAGGGCCAGAGGCTGCGTCAGTTGCTTGGGAGGAGTGTTGATTCACTTCACATCATAAATTAGTGGGTGAATAAACCTTCAGGGGTTGGATAGCTTTTCGACTGATTTGGTTTGTTTGTACATGTCATTTTATAAACTGAATTGCATTGTGATGTTATGTTGATTTGTACCGCGCACTGCTACCACCCAGAGGCAGTCTCCAGGCACTTGCGTGGCTCTGCAAGAGAGGGACCTGGGGAGGTTAGTGAGGATAAGATGAGAGGATAGATTCAGAAACAGGAAGAACTGGCTTCTCTGAGTTGTTTTTCATGTCAGAGTTGGTAGGGAGGCCCTGTGCGTTGTATCCATATGGGTAAGACTCAGTGCCTCGGGTGTGTGCTAGTGCTTGTGTTGTTGTTAGTGTGTTGCGTGATGTTGGGATGGGATGTGGTTGTGCACACTGGTTAGATAGTGTCTATTAGGGATTCAGAGTCACAGGTGGCTGTAGCTGTAAGGCTATCTGGTGTCTTTGTGTGTACTTGCGTTGCTGACGGTTTTATGGACTATGTGGGGTGGATCACTTTAGGTGTGCTTATGGCATCTAAGAGATGGTGGGTGTGAACGTAGAATGATTCTTGGTGTGTTTATGTATAGTGTGGCTAGGGGAGGGTTCATAAATTGGTCGGGTTTGCTGGAGCCTCTGGTGTAACTCTTTGTTTTCCGCTTGATGTTATCTACCGAGGTTCTTGGTTCAGGTTTGTCAGCCCATATCACCCCCTCTCTTGTTGTTTGTCGTTAATGTTATTGCTGCCGGTGTCCCTTTGCGGTTGTCATTATCTGTTGAATAGCAAGGTTTTGTGTCGTTTCCTGAAAGTGATGTGGTCTTCTGTGGTTCGAATTTCTTTGGGCATGGTTAGCAATTAGTTGTGAGAATGCTGTGCTGCAGAATTTCCTTTTTTCATAATATTTTGTCTCTATTTGTAGGTCCTTGCTGGCTCTTAGGTCACTTCTTGGGTGGTATGGGCTAATCTTGTCTTGGAGAAATTCAGCTCCTTGTTTGTACAAGGCTTTGTGGGCAATGCAGAGTGCTTTAAATTTGATGCAGTTTTTTTACCGGTAAGCAGTGTAGGCTTTTTAGTGCTGGGGTGATGTGGTCTTTTCTATTCAGTCTTAATAGGATCCTGGCTGCCGTATTTTGCACCATTTAGAGTTTCTTGGTTAGTCTTTCTGGCATTCCTAGGTAAAGGCTGTTTGCATAGTCAATTCTTGTGAGTATCAGGGATGTGATTTGGAGGGTTCTATGAGGGAAGGAGAGCTAGGGGAGTAATCCTCCGAGTAGTCTTAGGGAGAAGCATTTCATTGGTTTTGGGTTGACTTGCGGTTACAGGGATAGTCTGTTGTCCTAGGTTATTTACTACATCAGTAGTCTCCGGTTGCATTCCCATGTCATCCGGTCAGTCCAGTTGTGGGTTCCTTCTGCGAGTGAGAGCATTATTTCAGTTTTTGCAGGGTTCAGTTTAGTGTCAACACCCACTCTGTGTTGCAGGCCTGAGAGACAGTACATAGAGGACCCCAAAAAGGAAAGGGCATCGGCCTTCCCATTTTTCACCCCTGGTCGAAATGTAATCACGTAGTCATATTCAGCAAAAAAAAAGAGCCCAACGTAGTTGTCTTGAGGATTGGGCCTTTTCCGTTTTTAGGTACTGGAGATTCCGGTGGTCAGTTATTACGGTGATTGTGTGTCTGGCGCCCAAGAGGTAGTGCCGCCATGCCTTAAAGGATGACTTAATGGCCAGGTGTTCTTTGTCTGTGATAGCGTAATTGAGTTCAGGGGGTGTGAATTTACGCGACCAGAAGGCAACAGGATGTAACTGGCCCGTTTCGGGGTCCTTTTGTGAGAGGACGGCTCCCATAGCCATGCTTGAGGCGTCCTTTTCCACCAGGTATGGGAGATCAGGGCGAGGGTGGCGTAAGATTGGGGCAGATGTGAATCTTGCTTTGATTTCCTGGAAAGCTTCCTTGGCTTCTGTTGTCCACTGGAAATTTTTTTTGCTTTTCCTTAGCAATGACGTGATGGTATGCACGATTTGCGAAAATCCTGGGATGAACCGGCGGTAGAAGTTTGCAAAACCCAGCATACTTTGAACCCCCTTGAATGAATTTGGGGATGGCCAGTTCAGGATAGCATCTACCTTGTGTACATCCATTCGGATTCCATTCGGGCTGAGAATAAAGCCCAGGAATTCCACCTCGGAGATGTGGAATCAGCACTTTTCGAGCTTGGCGTAGAGCTAGTGTTGACGGAGTTTCTCCAATACGGATCGGACATGTTTAACATGGTCCTGCTTTGATGCGGAATATACTAGAATATCGTCGATGTACACTAGAGCACAGACATCAATCAATTCCCGTAGGACATTGTTCATGAAGTATTGAAATGGTGCAGGCGCGTTGCAAAGGCCAAAGGGCATTACTTGATATTCGTACAAGCCGTATTTGGTGCAAAAAGCAGTTTTACATTTGTCCCCCTGTTTTAAGCGAACAAGGTGATATGCCCCCCTCAGGTCTAGTTTTGTCTAGATCTGGGCATCTTTGACTTGATCAAGCAATTCAGGGATCAGTGGCAGGGGGTAGCGTTTTTTTACGGTAATCTGGTTCAGTGCGCATTAGTCGATGCACGTTCTCAAGTCCCCCTCCTTTTTCGGTACGAAGAATAGAGGACTGGCTGCTGGAGACTTCGAGGGACGGATGAACCCGTTGGCCAGGTATTGGTCAAGATAGGCCTTCAGGTGCTGTTTTTCTGGTTACGTGAGTGCGTAAAGTCGCCCACAAGGGATTTGTGTGCCGGGTATCAGGTTGATTTGGCAATCGTATGGTCTATGCAGTGGCAGGGTATTAGCCTGTTCTTTCTGAAAGACATCTTGAAAGTCCTGGTATTCACTTGGTAGGGTGCCGATTGCCACAGTCGCAAGCATGGAGGTTCTGGTGTCTATTGGTTGTTTCTCTTAGCAATAACATGTGTGGGCGCAAGTCTCGGGAAAGGCCAATTCATTTGCTCGCCAATCGATTCGAGGATTGTGAGCTACCAACCATGGCATTCCCAAAATCAATCGGAACTGTGGTGCCTTAATGAGGTCAAAAACGATAAATTCTTGGTGTCCATCCTGGCACAGAAGGGTTAAAGCTGCAGTTCATTGGGATAGTGGACCAGAAGCTATTTCCGTGCCGTCGACAGTGGTAACAGTGTCGGTGGTTGATTTAGGGCATAACGGAAGCCCCATCTTTGCCGCAAGATCCTGGTCGATGTAATTCCCAACGGCTCCACTGTCAATGTACGCTCTTACTGCGTGCATCCGAGATGGTTGTTGGTGATTGATCAAGACCACAGATAGTGCAAAATGGGAGGTCTGTAGTTCACTTTCTTCGCTGGACAAGTGGACCCCTTCACTTGCCGGGCTGGGGAGTTTTCCGATTCCTTGATGGTATCTTCCTTGTCCGTGGCCCCTACCGTCCTCCTCAGTGGCTTCACAGGGCACTCTTTAAGGAAATGACCTGACCTTCAACAGTACAGACATAACTGCTGCTGTCTCCTTTTATCCCTTTCCGGTTTAATCAAGGGGGATCTGACCCCCCCAATTTGCATTGGTTCTCCTGAACCTTCCGTTGTGCGGGCAATATTGTCCTTTGAACGCACATACATGGGGCGAGGGTCCGGTCTGGTTCGATCTGCTCTTCGGTCCTGCAACCTATGATCCAGTTGAACAACAAGGTCAATGAATTCTGAGCAGTCTTTCGGGTGGTTCACTTCTTGTGCGAGAACATCCTTGAGCTCCCCCCGCAGCCCCTGATGAAATAACGTGGTTCTCTTCTCCACTGGCCATTCTGCTTCAACTACGAGTCTATTGAATGTGGCTATGCATGTTAATACGTCTTGATTCCCTTGGCGTAGGGACAGAAGTTCGTTGTCCAATGCCTGCCCATGAGTACGACGGGCGAACAGCTTTTCCATCTCCTGCTGAAAGCCCCTGAAGTCATGCAGCAAAGGATCGTCTTGGGCCACAAAGGGTACAGACCAGTCCGCGGCGCTACCACTCAGGTAGGATAGCACAAAAGCGACCCGTGATTGGTCATCCGGAAAGGCCCCTGGTCTACAAAGGAAGTGCAGGCGGCACTGGTTCATGAACGTTGCAAACCTCTTGGGATCCCCCGTAAATCGTTCGGGTGGGGCCAAGGGAACTGCCCCAGGAAGGGTTATCTGAGCGGGATTGGCTGATGATGCTGGCATCGAGGGCATGCTTCCCGGCAATGGTGCATGCCGTGCTTGTGACTGGAGAAGTTGCCGGCTTAAATCATCAGTGTGTTCTTTGGCTACTATCAGCTCTCTTCTCAGGGTCTCCTGCCTGGCTGCATGTACTTCAGAACGTAGCTGCCCCAACATGTGGGCTAACTGGTCGGTTTATGATGTTTCCATGACGCCCAGGTGGATTTTGATGTGAGGCTTTGCGTTCTGTAACGCTCACCTGGTATCCACGGGGACGTCACTCAGCCTGTTCTGACCTCTTACGACCTCAAACCCTTCCCTGGAGTCTACTCGACTGGAGACTGGGCCTGAAACACAGGATTGGTAGAGTTTAACTCCCTATTGTCTCTGTGTGCTTGAACCCCTTCTTCCCCGGGGTCAACCCTTCCCTTTGATCCACAGCTCACCTTGTTTTCTTGAAAAGTGTGCTCTCCGTCCTGCTTTCAGCACAGGGGCGCGTTGATTGATGCAGGCTGTTGCTGCCTAGTTACTTCACTGGCAAGAGTCCGACAGGTAAGTATAAGGAGTGTTTTGAACAGTTCTCTAACTTTGTTCCTTTCCTTCCTTACATGATGGCCGGCATCCAGGGATGGCGACGTGCTGCTGAGATGAGTAGCGCTGAAGGTGAGTAAGAGCATGATGCGCGATGCGACTCTTTTGTATTTGTATTGAACTGAGTTCTTTTTCTGTGTCTTTTAGGTGCTGCAATGTTTTCAGCGTGGATGCTGGTTATGAAGAAGAAGTGCGGTGAGTAAGCGCGGTATGCGGTGCCTCTAGATTTTTCCACGCTAACCTGGAGTGTCTTTGCCCTCTTGCAGATGGATGAGAAGTTCCGGAGACAGAGTTCCCCCAGAGTGGCTTGGATTCAGGTAAGCGTTTGAAGCTCGTACAGTCTTTAAAAATAAGCGAAGATTTGCTGAATGCTTACTAATGCCTTTTTCTGTTCTTTTCCCTTTTCCTTAGGAAGCGGCGTGCCGGGATGGGAATGACACCGCCGAAGATGCCCGCAGAACAGAAGGAGCGATGAATGATGGGCAGAAGCGCCGCAAGGTAAGGCTGTTCCTAACAGTGTTCTTGTTCTTGCAGGAGCTGAGCATAGAAGAAAGATGCAGGCCTACTGGAGACTGATCCGAACACGGTGAGTGTCACGCTGCAGGTGTAGAAAACGCAAAGCATGTTTCTCAGCCTGGGCGTGGCTTAAATAGTCTCTGGGTATCCCAGGTGTCTCTGGGCTGAACCACACCCAAAAGACTAGACTGCACATGCAATTCTGGGAACCAAAATATGTGGGAGCATCCATCTTGTCCCCATCAATGCACTACAAGTCCAATCCCCCATGTTAGGTGATCGTGGCCTGGCTATAGCCTGACATCTTGGAGGGCTGGGGACATGAGGGGCAGGAATCATGACAGGTTTATGACCCCAGGTCCAGAAGTAATCTTCAGGGGTATGGCCTGATTCCCTCCAGTACTTTGTGAAGTGTGAGGGTCAAATGCAGGGCCCCTTTCAACAGGGAGGGAGCACAACCAATTAAAGTCCTTTTGAAACCTGGTGACTCACTTTTCTATTAACAAAAATGCCCTTATGCATGTTATGGGGAGTTTATTGCTTTCAGTGGTGAGAAAGTCTTTTATAGAATGTCTCTTATCTAAAGTCTTTTATTGAAAGTCTCTTAACCCAGTCAGAGAGAACTAGTTTTTTCCTATGGGAGAAAACAATCTAGACAATTCAGAGAGGACTTGCTGTTCCTACTGAAGAAAAAGACAAGCATTCCTAAAAAAAGAACATTTGATGTGCTGGTCCTTGCAGGGCAAAAATGTGCTGACACAGCTGTCCCCCAGATCCCATAATAATGCAATGGAGCAATGGCTATGTAAGAAACAAAAGACAACAGCTCTTGACCGTGAACGCCCACGTGAATCTGTACTGCTGGCATTCATAGGGGCCAGCTTGAGGCAAGATACCCCTTGCTTACCCATTACAACCAAGTAGGAGCGCCAGAATCTAAAGAGTGGCCATGGCCGCTATGATAAAAAGTGCAATCCCAAAATGGCAGACTGCATACATATATTCTTGGATTGCGGACCTGATTGAGCACCCAAACTGCTGCGATATACCCCTACTGCACAGCAGCCCCCTCAAGTCCAGACACCACCCACCAGCCCCTCTCACCTCTGACACCACCCCCTGGTAATCCCTCATGTCCTGATGCCACCCACCAGCCCTCTCACCTCCAACACCAGCCCCTGGCCGCCCCTCAGGTCCTGACACCACCCACCAGCCCCTCTCACCTCTGACACCACCCCCAGGCAGCCCCTCAGGTCCTGACACCACTCATCAGCCCCACCCACCTCCAAGACCATCCCCGGGCAGCCATGCTGGTCCTGACACCACCCACCAGCCCCCTTCATCTCTGACACCACCTCCAGGCAGCCCCTGAGGTCCTGACACCGCCACCCTCCGGGGGCAGCCTTGGGGTGGTGTCGGAGGTTAGGGGGGCTGGTGGGTAGTAGCATGCAAAAATCAATGAAAGAACTGAGTCAGGTAGGCAAGCATAGAACTCAAAGCCCCTGCAACTAACCCAAGTTGAACAGGCATGTGTTTGTGTGATGTGAAAGATCCTGCTAACCCCACACCCAATGCACCCAAACTGCTACCATATACCCCCACTGCACATTAGCCCCCTCAAGTCCAGACACCACCTACAGGCAACCCCTCAAGTCCTGACACCACTCACCAGCCCCCCTCACCTCTGACACCACCCCCTGGTAGTCCCTCAGGTCCTGATGCCACCCACCAGCCCCCTCACCTCCAACACCAGCCCCTGGCAGCCCCTAAGGTCCTGACACCACCCACCAGCCCCTCTCACCTCTGACACCACCCCCAGGCAGCCCCTCAGGTCCTGACACCACTCATCAGCCCCACCCACCTCCAAGACCATCCCCGGGCAGCCATGCTGGTCCTGACACCACCCACCAGCCCCCTTCATCTCTGACACCACCTCCAGGCAGCCCCTGAGGTCCCGACACCCCCACCCTCAGGGGGCTGCCTTGGGGTGGTGTCGGAGGTTAGGGGGGCTGGTGGGTGGTATCAGGACCCCAGGGGCTGCCTGGAGGTGGTGTCCGAGGTGAGGGCAGATGGTGGGTTGTGTCGGGATCTGAGGGGCTGCCTGAGGGTGTTGTCAGAGATGAAGGGGGCTGGTGGGTGGTGTCAGGACCTGCAGGGCTGCCTGGGGGTGGTGTTGGAGGTGAGTGGGGTTGTTGAGTGGTGTCAGGACCTCAGGGGCTGCCTGGGGTGGTGTCAGAGGTGAGAGGGGCTGGTGGGTGGTGTCAGGACCTGAGGGGCTGCCTGGGGGTGGTGTCAGAGATAAAGGGAGTTGGTGGGTGGTGTCAGGGCCTGAGGGGCTGCCTCGGATGGTGTTGGAGGAGAGGTGGGCTGGTGGGTGGTGTCAGGACCTGAGGGGCTGCCAGGAGGTGGTGTTGGAGGTGAGGGAGGCTGGTGGGTGGCATCAGGACCTGAGGGACTGCAAGCGGGTGGTGTCAGAGGCCCTGACACCACCCAAAGAAAAACTCACCTCCGACCCCACCCCAGCCTGGCCCTGACACATAATAACCCTGCCAGTCCAATGTTGACCAACAACTTACCTCAACTCCGCTGGCCTGCCACCAGCATGAAGCACACCGGCCACATATCCACCCCTAGACTGAACAACTGGGGGCACTGATGCAGAATCCATATCTGTAGCTCATCACATGACCCTCTGGTACATCACAACTAGTTGCACAGCAACAGGACAGCAGAATATAGCACCAGCTACACTGTGAATGCACCATGTACATGCGACATAGTAAAGCAATGTAATGCAATCTGAGGTATCATTGTGCCCATGTGCCATTGCAATGGCCTCAAAGTGCTTTAGGTGAATGACCTAAGAGGACACAAGTCCAAGGCATCACTGATAGGATATAGTTACATGTAATGTGTGTACATAGTAGCATGCAAAAATCAATGAAAGAACTGAGTCAGGTAGGCAAGCATAGAACTCAAAGCCCCTGAAACTAACCCAAGTTGAACAGGCATGTGTTCGGGTGATGTGAAGGATGTCTGAAAGTCTGTGCGCCAAGGAGATGGATGGTGTACAACCCGACTTAAAAAACTCACATGTGAAGATGACGCTTTTCAGTGGCAGATGTGCAGCATGACATGAGAACATCCACTGGGTGGTAGCTGATGTGCGTATGTGGGTGGCCATGCATCGGAAGGGACACACCTACCGAATAAGACTGCACAAGTGATGGGCGTATGCCACACATCTACAGTGAGGCCCCAAACCATGTGACAGTCACATAACAAATGCATACCGAAACCAAAGTAAATGAAATGCAGCACATAAACAAAGAGACATCAACAGCTGTTTGATGAAGAAACTCAAATATGTATTATAAATATGTACACTATGAAAAACGACTAAGTTGAAGGGGGAAATCTCCAAAGGCAAAAATGAACAAAAGTGAAAAAAGAAAATCCACTCAATGAACTGAACTATATACATAGGTAGCGGGTTCAATAGTCTCTGATCACGACCTCTGTTCTCTACTGGATGGCTTGCAGGCACTCTAACATCCTCCTCCCCTCCACCTTCACATCCCTGCAAGCCTCCTTCAGGATACCAGCCTGCCTCAGAGTCATTCTCTCCACCACCTCTGCCCTGGCCGTAGCAACCTTTGCCATCCTAGCCAGCTGACACTCCGCCATCAGCTGCATTCGGAAGTCCATTCTGATGCACACCATTTGTCGGAGTCTGCTCTGTTCCCCCTGCCAGGTGACTGAACTGTCCTGCCTCCTTGATGTTGTCGGGCCCTGTGAGGATTGCCGCTGGACACTCCTAATTTGCTGCTGCCTGGCTGAGCGTACACTGCGCAGGTACCCCCGCCGTTTGGATGTTGCATTTTGGGGCAGTACAGTACCAGCACTGTCTCGAGGTGCCAGCAGTTCCACTGATGCATGTTCCTTTGTTGGTGCCTGGGCAGGCACAGTGACCACCCCTTCTGTAGTTGCTGGGACGTGCTTGCCCCCTTGAGTGTGTGGTGTGGGTGGGATTGGAGTAAAGGGGGCTGTGATGGGAACTGGCAAGGAAGGCCTTCCGGAGGATCACTGGTGCACAGAGGAGGCAGTGGAGGAGGGGGAAGTTGAATGTGCCAGTGCACAGAGAGAGTAGTGCACGTGCCAGCTGGCCTAGGTAGAGGCACATTGATTTGTGATGCTGTTAGAGCTTAGAAAAAATAGCTCTCATATCATCATGAGTCGTGGCCGTCCGCCTTGCAATACCAGCCATCAGGGCATGCAACATCTCAGGGGTGATATTGATTTGTGATGCTGTTAGGGCTTGGAACAAATAGCTCTCACATCTTCACGAATCATGGACATCCGCCTTGCAATACCAGCCATCAGGGCATGCAACATCTCAGGGGTGATCTTCCTTGGCCCAAGAGGGAGCAGGTACAGGAGGTTGGGCAGCTCCCTCAACAGTGCACTTTACATCCTCCTCTCCCTGGCCCTGAGGTGCAGCCTGAACACCCTCCTGGATACCCCCACAAGACCCTGTGTGCTGGCCTTCATCTGCCTCCTCCACCACCACTACCTCCATCTCCCTGGATGACTCCAGGGAGCTTTCCTCCCTGGATGGCCCCTCTGTTTCTGCACCCTTGCCCACAGCCACTGAGGAGTACCCCACCACAACAACCTCCTAGGACATACCCCCAGTAGCTCCGCCAGATGTTCCTTTCACTGCCCCAGCGAACTCTCCCTCAGATGAGGCGGTCTCAAAGGTTGCTAGCTAGGGTATGCGCTTCGGTCTGGTGGCTTGGTCCCTGCCTTTGTGCTCCACAGCGATGCTGCTTCCCTCTTTATGAGCTGCAGCAACTGTGGAAAATGGGACAAAACACATTGACATCAGTAATCATCGTCAATGCATGTGTGTCATAAACAACATTAAAATCACCAAACATGCAGCATGTTGCAACCAGTAACTGACACACACACACACACACACACATACACACACACACACACACGCACGCCCATGCAAACTGTATGCCAACTGCTGCATGACTGTAGTGTGAAGCCTGGATCACAGTCATGACACATGTATAAGTCAACCAAACACATTGTTGAGTGGCCACCAACACATCACCCAAAACATGCAATGCCACCATACCAATGACCAATCAACACAAGTATGAAATGCAGCCATGGGCATGGGAACCGCACCAGGACACCTGACCACACAAACACAGTCACCAACATGCACATGCGACAGCATGACCTGCAAGCAAGCAACATGTACCGCCACACATATCTGGGAACAAACTGTACATGTAATGTGGCCCACCAAAAAGATTGCATGTACACACATACACATGTGCTACAAATGCAGTGGGATGAGAATTCACATCCCTGTCCCGGAGATGTCAATGCGTCAACTTGACATACACAGACACCCATGCACATGTGTCCCTCTCAGCAGATATGTCTGCATGAATGCACTGTCAGGTGTGCCACACATGAAGTTGTCCATCATGCACGTCCCTAACATGCCCACAGCATAGCACGTCCGCATCCGTACTGTCCCAGCACTTGGTACATCATCTCACACAGCATGTGACTGAGTACAAGTCATTGATGAAAAATCTGCCAATACCCATGCAAATGCCAGTATACAATGTCTGATGCCACATATGCCCAGCATTGGCATGAGGCAGAAAGCTGCTGCGTCTCACAACACACACAAGCTGCAAACAGGATGTGACATCTGTAAACATGCATGCCACAAATACGCTGTAGAGCATTTCTCCACATGGGTACTCACCAGCAGCTTCCAGACAAATTCACCAGGCCAGGAGCTGGGAATGAAGGTCTGGATAGAACCTCTCAAGGACCTGCAGCTCTACCTGGGTGAACCAGTGGCAGCCTGCAGAGTACACCTACATGGTGGTTTCTTTGGTGAGGGCTGCCACCACCTTGGAATGGCTACCGGCCTTCAGGTTGTCCCAATGTTTCTGGACCATGGTCTTCATGTGATCTGATACCCCCTTAGCATTGATGGCAGCCATGATGTCATCCCAGATCTACAGCCTTGCGTTGTTGCCCAGATGCGTTGCTGTGTTAAAGAGGCCATCATAGGTGCCCAAGACCTGATCCTCCAGATTGCCAACTTCAGTGGGGGTTTTGTTGGCAGCCCTCTGCCTCGATGTGGGGGTGCTGCACTCCTCAGAGGATGTAGATGGGGCAGTCATGGAACCCCCGAGGCAGATATGACTTTCCTGGGTTCTGGTAGTAAGCAAGCCAAAGCATGGCTGGAGGATGCAAAAACAGCAGTTCGCAGGCAGGAGGAACTGTGGTGTGCATCTCTCATCCGTAGCAGCCGATGACAGAGTAAGGGCCCTTAATGCGTAAGTCACGTCCTACGAGCAGGGATGCTGCACACCTAAGTGGCACACCTATGCAGCTCACGGCAATGACAGTGTAATATAAGGTGTGCAAGGCGCATCACTGGTTGTGCGTGTGAAGGTACGAGCCAGACAAGTATCACAAATGTATTCGGAGGTACTACGCAAGCCGTTTACTTCAGGTAGTGCGTACTGCATATTATTTTGTTGCAGGGTTGCCTTTGCGCATACGTGCCTGTGTTTGTGTACTTTTTGAGGCCTAAGGTGTGTTGTGTATGTAATTTTTGAGTTTAGGGGTGCCTCTGCGTATCACGTACAGTATTTTCTGCTTTTCAGAAGTTTTCCGGTATCACGTACACCATTTTTGAGTTGGGTGGTGCCTCTGCTTATCGCGTAAGGTATTCAGTATTGCATATGCAATTCTTGAGTTTAGGGGTGCCTCTGCGTATCGCATGCCAGACCCCATGACGTGCAGTAGCAGTTTGCATTGTATGAGATGACAGTGGCCGTTCCCTGACAGTGTCATCCAAAATGACAGTCAATGACTGCTGGTCACTCGCTCATGGCCACTCAACTGACACTTCATGTGACAATGTCATGTGCATGGCACTGTCATGACATACAATGTCAATTTACAATGCATATTCCTGACTTCTGCTAGGCATACAGCGAGGGGCTCACGCCGATGTGGAGCCACACATAGGGTGCCAGGAGACCTGGTGTTGATATTGATGTGACCCAGAATACGGTAATAGTCATATGTGTGGTCACTTTGGACCCCTACACTGAGAGATTTTTGATTTTTACAGCGCACATATCTCTACTACACATATGTCACATCGTTCATTGTACAGCACAATGATGCAATGGACCAGGCTGTCCTGGTCAGGGTGCATTATTGTAATAAGGTGACATTTGGTAGTGGTTGTGGTGTTGGGTGGATGGTGTGGATGCAATGGAGGGGGGATGCATGTATGCCATGTCCCAATGCAGCTACAGGAGCACTTTTCAAAGGATTTGACAGTTTACCATTACAGGCATATGGCATATGTATTGATCGTGAAAAATGGTTGAACAGTATAGATGTGTGTTTTGACTGGACATGCTTGTTCTCTTCTCAGTTGACATCTTGTTTTGTGTGTCATGTTTTGATGGCGGTAGTATCTGTGGACTTGGGTGGCTGACAGATGCTACGTGAGGGCCTTCACCATCACAATGCTCACTCTGCAGTACTTGTCCCTGGTTTGTGTGGTGACATGACAGTTGCATGGACCATATGTCAATGTGTATGCCCCTTTTGTACTTCAATGTGTCCACTGATGGTATGGACAGGACCCAGGGGGTGGGGTGTAGCATGTCAGGAAAAGCCATACATCCGTGGCTTACAGCTCATAGTGTGGAACATCACAATGTCAGATGCTTACGTGTCCTGTCATTTTGTGCCTGTCTGCACTTTGATGCACATGGGCATTTTTGTCTGGAGGAACATGGCTGAGTATGTCATTCTTTGCCCATGTGTCAGGTGAGGATGCACCAGATGCAGAGGAGGAGGAGGAGGATGAAGAGCCATTAGTAGGTCAGACCACCAGCGAGGGCTGTGGTGTCGTTCACCATGAAAACCCACTGGTGCTACAAATGATCATTAGTCGTGCTGCAGCCTCTTTGGACTCTTCTGACTCTGCTAATTTGGATGCAGAACCAGAAGTGTTTGCCTCACAGAGGAAGAAGGTGAGTGCCCCAATGGGCAGATCAGATGGGGCCATTGAGTCTATGGCTGTGGAGCTGGCTTCAAAAGGCCAGTAGGTGGTGGGTACCATGTCCTTGGTGGTTATGGCTGCAATGCTACCCTCCCATGAGTTGGCGTCAGGTTCTGGGACTGATGTCCAACAGAGGCTTGTAGACCTGCAGCCAATGACAGGGGCACTGCTGCAACAGGCATGGTCCCTTGTATGAGGCCGCCGTGGGCCCAGCGCACGCGATGGACGTGTTCAGGCTGGAGAGACAGTGTGGGAGCAGCAAATGTTGCGTGCTGCCATCCAACATGGCAATGTGTTGGACAGAATTGCTGAGGTCATGGATAAAATGTCCAAGAACATGACCCCATCAGCGGCCTGAGAAGTGCAGCGGCTGCAGGTCATGCAGTCCTCAAGCCGCTCCCACACACTGGGTGGGGGGGCAAACATCAAGGGCTGACGGGCTGAGCTGAGATGACTGCTGGAGTCTCTGCATGCAGGTGCTCAGGCACATAGAGAGACCCTGAGGTGTGAGATGGAGGTATTGAGGACTGCAATGCATGATGAACTCTCTGGCACAAGAACACATCTCCATGATGTCCTTCTGCCCCTTCTGGGGATGCTGCCCCGAGACAAATCCACATACGGCACAGCATTGATGTTCATTTGGGGGAGGCTATGTTCAACACAGACACCAGGCACACGCCATTGGCCAGGTGTTGTTTTTTGACATGGTGTACATGTACCATGCATTGTACACTGGCAGATATTTTGCAGCCTGATGACAGCTACTTAGTGCATCTCACTTCTCCCTTCAGTTCAAAGCATATTGGTCTCCATTCAATCCAATCCCTGTGAAGTCTGCCTGCCCTTAGTCTTGCCTGTTGCCTGCTCCCTTTTGCTTGGCCTCTGTTTCTCATTCCTTTCTCATGTTTGCTTCTCTCATTCATGACAGTTGCCTCTGTGCCCTGCCTTCCCGTATGACTGCTGTGTTTGTGAACAGCTGTCTTCTGCCAGATCTTGCCTTCAATGCAATAGCTGATATGTTTGCATCACATCGTCTTGGACTTCACATCATCAGCTCCCTTGACAGTTTATTGCACTGTGCCGCTACCATGTTAATCAGGGGATTCCATGTTGTGGCATTCAAAGTACTTGCAAGGATATCCTGGGTTTCCAACCACTCAGTGATCTCTTTTGGGAGTCCTCTGAGGGTCATATTGACTATGGCCAGATCAAAGTATTCACAATGTTCCATCACCATGAGTGGTAAGTGGTAAGTGGTACTTGGTCATTCACTGTATGGTTCTCTGGGGCGGAAGCAGTGTAGGTGTTGTGGTTGGGTAATGTGTCACTGTGTGGGTTGTTTTCTTTGCATTGGCGGGAGGTGGGCAGATCTGGCTGCACTGGTGCAGGGACACATGGTGATCAGTGGCTGAGGAGTTTGTGTTTGCATTTGTTGCATGGCACTCAGGGGGGCACATATCGCTGAGTAATTGGGTGCATGGATGTGTTGCCTGCCAGATGCAACCATGTGCTGGTTTTCTCTACAGAGGCATTCTGCTGGGGGTAGATGTTTGCTGAAATTGAAGGGGACGTTTCTATTGTATGTGTGTACAGGACACATCATCAGAGTTGTGTGGTTTGCACGCCCACAGCCGGGGACATCCGTGCATTGCAGGGTACAGATGGTGCAGGCTCACAAGGTAAAAGGTGTGAGGTGAGATGTGCATTTTTATTGCAGTGCAGTTGCATTTCTCAAAGTGTGCATGACCTGTTTGATGTGAATGTCTATTGTACGCATACTCATCGTCAGGGTATGGGTTGGCCATTCGACCTGTATATTCTTGTGGAACACGCATAGGGATTCAGGGCACTCCTCACATGTGTTGCTATCTAATTTACATTTTGTACTGTCCCTTCCTACTTGTGTTCTCGTGTATGTAGTTTGTGGTCTACATGGTCAGGAACTTTGTTGCTTGTGTTTTTGGTTGTAATACATGGACACTGTTAGTTCCAGTTGCTATGGCTGTGTTGGTGAACTGTAGGTTCCAGTTGCTATGGCTGTGTTGGTCATTTGTGCAGAGCCCTACAGATGAGTGGTGTGTCGGCCACTTCAACTCCATAGAAATTGGTACATACTCACATCAAATAATAATGGGAAGTGGAAATGCTCCCCAGAAAAATGTATATGAAAAAGACATGTGGAATCTTGTGGCCCTGCTTTCACCCTCACAACATGGATATGTTTGGCCCAGTGGTGCACATAGTACCACAGGTGTACAATACAGTTTAAGCTGCCTGAATGGGAGGAGTAAACATGTATCTTTTGATGTGCATATATGACCAAGTGCAAAGGAATGTATATTTCTCCAAAAATTCAGTTTTTCAGTTAGGACACATTTTTACTCGCTTCTGACTTACTGTCACTGGGAATTTGACTTACATTTGTACTCCCTATGAACTCATGTAACTTAAAAGAATAGGGAGTACAATACTCCCACTTGCATATCTTATCTGGAGCACTGTTTGTGCATGTTATTTTTATGTCTAATGGACACACACAATTTGCCTCTCCCAGACACACATTCTCAGGGTGTAGTTATGGGCATGGAGGAAAGGCCCAAATTCACCATTGAATGGTACCTGGGATGTGGCCTCACTGTGTGTGCTCCACAGGGGCAGGTTTTAGGTGAACTATTTTTGCACTTCTCTGCATGCCCTTTGGCCAGCCAAGGACAAGGGTGGTGCATGTGGATGAGGGTGGTGTCCCACCTGCATTTCCACTGGTACGCCATGCTGTATGGTGACGTTGTGCAGCACACATGCTGCCATTATGATTTTACAGACTACTGGTGGGGCATACAGCAAAACCCAACCAGAGTGGCCAAGTGAGCAGAAACATGACTTTGGAACCCCAAAAGTGCACTCCACTATGGCCCTAGTAGCTACATGTGCTGAATTGTATCTCACCTCAGCTGGTGTGACAGGATTCCGGAACTGCATCATCATGAATGATGACAGCGGGTAGGCAAAGTCCCCTGTAAACGTGTGTCGGATTTTCAAATCTAGATGGGTTTTTAATCCACCTGTTGCCCATGGTGAATTGTTGCATTTTTCCTGCTACCCTAGTTGAATCTTGTCAAGTACCCACCTCATCTGTGCCTGCTTAGTTGCTAGGCTGCCTGGTGAGTTCCTTCGTGCATTTCTGCAGAACCTCTCTCTCTCTCTCTCTCTCTCTCTCTCTCTCTCTCTCTCTCTCTCTCTCTCTCTCTCCCGGGCATCCTCGCTGCCCCCTTCTCTATGTTGCTTTCCATCTCCCCTTTCTATTCTAACTGCTGTTCTAGCTCTTAGCACACTTCCCATCATCCATGTGCATCATCAATTCTTACTCCAAAGGCACTATCATTGCCCAGGGCTCTCAGCCCAACTCCTCCTTCTTGAAAGATGTCTTCCGTCTCTCATTAACTTCCTCCCTTCTACCTCTCCTCCTTCTTCTAACACCCTTGTCTCCTCGCTGCCTCCATCGGTGGTACCTCGTCCCTGTACCCCTCCTGGAAAACCTTTAAAAGGGCCAACTAGCTTCACTTAGCTACCCTCAATTCCTGCTCTGCTGTCAAACATTCCTCTAACATCTATCACCTGCTTGAAGACTTTGACCTTGATGTACTTGCGCGCACCGATACATTGTTCAGTGCCAGCTCACTGCTTTTGACACTCTTCTTCCTGAGGGCTGCAAGAACCTCTCCAAGTCCAGGCCTAACCGGCATGGGGGTAGAGTGGCCCTTGTTTTCCCAGAATGGATCCCTGCCTCTAGCATACCCATTCAATCCTACTCCTCCTTTGAATGCTTTGTTGGCAAACTTTGTGTCTCTCCTACCCCCACTTTTGCTACCATCTATAGGACCGCTGGGCCCATCTCCCTCTTCCTATCGGAGTGGGCCGACCTCACCTCTTCTCTCCTGACTTCTACCTCCAAGCTTCTCCCCCTTGGAGACTTCAATAATCATCTTGACTCTCCTGATGCAGCCCTACCCTTTTGAACCTGTGTGACTCTTTCTCTCTCTCTCCATTCTTCCCTCTGGCCCGGCTCACTCAGCCGGGCACACTCAGGATGCACTCATCTCAGCTGACCTCTCTCTCTCAAACCCTCTCAGTACACCTCTCTCTTGGTCAGACCACTCTCTCCTCTCATCTCATCTGGAGCTCCTGAGCTCCCTGGCTAAGTCTCTGCCTGCACTGCCATCCTCCTTTTCCGTCATTGGACTGATGAAGCGAGTGTCAGTTGCTGCTTTTTCCACCTCTTTTACTCATCCCTCCACCCTTGCTATTAATTCTCACTTTGTCTCAGCTCTTGCTAACCGTCACCTCTCCATCTCTAACACCATCGACATCCTTGCTCCTGCCATTAGGATCTGCATGAAGCTTGTCTCCAAGTGCAACAGTTAGTATGATTCTGACCTAGCCTCACTCAAAAGCTAGTGCATAGTTGCGGAACAGAAGTGGCTGACTTCTCGCACATCCCCTGACAAATTGGCCTGTCGCCTGCTCCAAAGACATTAGTGACTCTCCATTTGGTCCAACAAGGCTGAACTATTACAAATCTGGAAGGTACTTGCCAATCCTACCGCAGTCTCCACTTCTCCTCTTCCTTCTCAGGCCCTCTGCACGGCTCTGGCCCCCCACTTCACAACCAAAACACAGGACATCCTGTCCTCACTCTCCTCTACTCCCCTCTCTCCTTCTTTTGCACTGAGGCCTCCCTTGGCCCCTCTCCTTTCATCCCTCCTACTCTCCTTCTCACCCATAGCACTGGATGTGGTTACCAAAACTGTATGTTCTAAGAAAGTCTCCTCCAAACAGGTGCTCCCCTGCTCCTCTAGAACTATCAGGGACAATATTGCCACCCTTGCTCCTTCTTTGGATGCTTGCGATTGTGGCAGATGTGCTCCGTCAATTTGGGGGGCGTAGCACTACATGTGTACAGTCAATTAAACCTAGTACACCTGGAATGTGTGCTACTGTGTAGAATTCCTGGCATACTCTCTGCCTTTCTTCCAGTGTTTGGGGCATATATATGGGCCTGTGCATACACGCACGTGCTGTTATACGTGCCAATACCTGATGGAGACAGCGGGATTGTGTGGCCTGCAATATCCCACCAACTATTGCTGTGGTCGAACCAGTTGAAATGGAGTGTAGTCAGCACTTTCTCAAGGGGGGTAAGGGCTAGGTCATGCTCCCACTCCCTGACAAGTTCTAGGATTACACTGGGGGGAGACCGGTACCTAGCATATACCTGGTCATCAGGCATCCTGAAAAGTATGGTGCTTTGTACGCAAATCCAGGCCCTCGGCATCCTCCTCCTCTGATGTATGTGTACAACATCTCCTGCTATTGCTGGGTTCATCATAGCTGTGGACGTTGATTTGGTGTGCATTACGTGCTTTATACACATTGGATCCTATGCACGTAGATCTTTATGCCTGCTATCATGTGGTGGATGGTGGCTTTTCCCGACACAAGGTTGTGAGTTGAATTCCATGAATGCAGTTGGATTTGCGGTGGAATGGGTGTGCGATTGCTTAACCTGGCCCGTCCCTCAACACGCCCACATTTACCTTTGTTCTTCCTCATTCTGCATGTTGCGCCCCCTATTTAGGTCTCTGCGTAGGCCCGGCTCACACCCTGCAAGGAGTCTCGTGCAAGGCGCTATACTGCTCGCATAGACATGCAAAGCCTGCGCAAAGTCCCCGCAAGGCCCGGAAAAGTCCTGCAAAGTCGATTCCATGAATCGAAGAACAGAGTTTTGCACGCAAAATGGCACGCAATGCATTTTCTCTCCTCCTTATCTGGTTCACTTTGCCTCATCCAGTTGCTCCCCGGATCTCCCTTGTTCTATTTATTTTGTGCCTCGCTTGCTGCCTGCCTTTCCTCTCCCATAACTCTCACTAATCCTTCTTCTGGAACTTTGCCTTGGACTAGTCTCTTGCTCAGAATTTAGATCCACCCATACCTTTGGACAATTTAAAATGTTTTGGGTTAGTGCATCCTTGTGCCAACAGACTGCTGGCTCTGGGCTCATCCTGTTCCACCCCTTCATAGTGCATTGGGCACCCAATGGCAATAGTGCCATTGGGAAGTTATGTTCCACGAATTGATATTAGGTGCCCTTCCCCTACTTCCCTTCTGTGGGTCCAGTGCTTTAAGTGGGCCGGGGCCTGCCGGGGCCGGGCCCCGGCAGTCTCCAAAAAGTGGGGCTGAGCCGGGGCCCCGACCTCACCACGCCATGGCAGGACGCATTATCCCGCCGCGGCCGCAGCCGCGACGGGAGATGCGCCCGCCACTTTAACGTCTGGCAAGCTGACAGAAGTGCCAGCCAGGCACAGCGTTGCTGTGACTGGCTGGCACTTCCGTCAGTCACTGTAACTTTCTCTGATGACCCTTCATCTGAGGGGCCATCAGAGGAAGCTAGAGTCCCTTAGTTTTCCCTCGCCAGGTCACTGACACTCAGCGAACCCACGGGCTCCGTGATCTAATCTGCAGATTAGATCACGGAGTCCGCGGGTTCGCAGAGGGTGAAAGACACCTCGGGCTCTGTGATCTCTGCTTAAGCAGAGATCACTGAGCCCGAGGCGCCTTTCTGCTTTGGCAAGGCTTTATAAAAGATGCCTTTAACTGTGTACGTTTAAGCCATCTTTTATAAACGTAGACATATTTCTATGTTTATAACAGACGGCTTGAATCGTACACAATTCAAGGCATCTTTTATATAGCTTTGTTGACGGACAAAGCCACCTTGGGTTTTGTCCGTCCTCAACGCTTTATAAAAGATGGCTACGTTTCAAGCCGTCTTTTATAAACATAGACATATGTTACAAATGTCTATGTTTTTAAAAGGCAGCTTGAAAAGTACACACACCATAGTAAGGTAAGCACACAAGTGTGCGTAACTTACTATGGTTTGTGCACTTACAAGCCACCTTGTATAAACATAGAAATATGTAACATTGCTATGTATATAAAAGAAGGCTTGAAAAATCACAAACCATAGTAGTACGCAAACAAATATTTAAATGCTCAAATACATTTATATATTTGTTTGCGCACCTTACTATGATTTGTGCACTTTTAGGCCACGCCCGCAATGGAAGCCACGCCCCCAAACGAGGGCCCCCCCTCAATTTTTTACCCCACTTAAAGCACTGTGTGGGTCTTCAACTGTCCTGTTGAATCTGTCAGATATGGACGTGGGTGGGTCTATGTCGCTTGTTTACGGCTTATAATTGTTTCTGAATATAATTATATTGTTTTATGGAAAACCTCCTCTGTTTTCTTCTTTTGAGCACTGGGTCAGGAGCATCACATTTCCTCCCCAAACATCTGTAGATTTCTTGTTGGGTTTGTTGCTTATCTGGTCCTCAGGGATTGAAGGGGAGAGGCTCACTGTGAGGACCAGAACTGATGCAAGTCACCTTTCTGATGTAAAATGTATGAAAGAGGATCTGACCCTCTTATTAAATAAATAAAAATACCCTACCTTAGAGGTATAGAGTGACACCTAGCTTTCCGCAAAGCTATCAAGACGTTGCTGTTTGTTTGATTGGCCTTCGCCCGCCTCGTAGTCCCCTTGTGGGCTAACGGCAACCATATCTGCCCACTGTAACCTCAATACTGTAATTTACTCCTAAAGCCAAACTGTGATACGCTCATTGTAACCTAGAGCAATGTTGTAATCTACGCTCACTGCAACTGGGAGCAATGCTGTAATCTACTCATGTAGTGAAACTGTTATGCTCTCACTGTAACCGGGAGCACTGCAGCCTCCATGTAACTGAGACACACCCATGTAACAGCATCTCGATGACTCTGGGCTCGTAGTGCGCTTTATAAATTAAAAAATAAAAATAAATGAAATAAAATAATCTTAGACTCATCCAACAGAAAATGATCTATCACTTCTACTGCACTCCACTGAGAAGGTTTAGATGTAAAATGAGCACACCAGATATGAGATGGGCTTGTTAAAAGGGCATGGGCGCAGACCTGCATGTGGACAAATGAAGAGAATGTGATAGAACTCAGAAATTACTGTTGACTGTGTTCTGCCTAGGTGCCCGTTATTGCTAATTTTGGGGGGTGTCCCGCCGCGGTTGAAGTGAGCCCCTGGGTTCATCTGCCTCTCATTGTTGCCAAGAAATAAATATTTAGGGTGTGGAGCACTGTGACGAAAATCTTGTGTGACAATTGGATTGAGATTTTATGTGGGAGCCGAGAGAGTTTTGGGAGCAGTATTTAACGCTCTTTACGTCTGATTCCACCAATTTTCCGCCCGCACTTTCCCCATTCCTTGAATTGCCTTCTCCCCCGCCTCCCATGTGTGCTATCCCGTATCCTGTGTAGTAGTTTTGTGTCTGATTCATTGGTTAAAAAACGCACTTTCATTTCTGAACAGTATGTAATTCATCCTCTGTATGTATCCTGGGCATGGTTTGATCAGAATATGGCTTTGTTCTATAGGGGGCAAAGCCTCTGTTTACAGTAATTAGCTGTCTGAAGAACCTTCTTGACATATAGCAACTGGTAACATTGAATTATAGGTGAGCTGAACAATGCTAGTTTTTCTCACAGCATATTACTGTGCAGGACATTGTAGATATTTTGCTCTGTTATATTTCTGTGCTCAATAAAACATGTTTTTCTTTTAAAACTTGGCAGGAGTGTGGGGACTCCGAGGATGAACGAGAGATTAATATCGCTCCTGCGGGTCAGGTAAGGCCCCAACTCCTGCAACTAGTATTGTGTGGCTGAACAAAGCAGGGTATTTCTCTAGTTATGAAACCTCATCTTAATGTGAAGAGTAAGCCTATTACAGTAGCATAATACCAGAATGTGTTCACTTTAAGAAGGTGCCAAAATCCTTTTGTATTTTCATTTAATTCATATTTATTAATTGTCAAAAATTGTAATCGTTTTTATTGTCCCCTGAACGATGAAACACCATGTTGGCCCCTACCAATAATCATACCTGTGACCCAGAGATCACACATCTCCACAATAGGTTCTCAAAACACTGAGCTATATTCCCATCACTGCCTTGCATGTAAAGGTAAATTGTGTTGCAGATATCTAAACTCTCCACACTAACCAATTATTAAATGATACCATAGCATTTGTAGTCATGGGTTGCACTTTCACTGATGGAAGGGAATCTTGGCACTGATAACAGATGTTTCTTGTTACCCCTACTCTACTGTACTCTTTTTACTAACCTTGGAAGCATGAAGGGTTGAGTGGCTGTGCCAGGTTTCAAAACTGGTGATCGTGAGGTCAAAAACAGATCCCTTTAGTGGAGGCATTAGACGACTGAACCACGTTTATGAGCTTATGACTTTTTTTGATGATCTGTCAATGAACTTCGCTGGTTTTAACATATACACAGTTGTTTCCCTTTCTTTGATTTGTCTTTATACTGTGGAGAATACTACAGATCCACTTTTAAGACACACACTTTGCTGCACTGCCCTGCAATCATCCCACAGCTGCAAACAATCTTTTGTGCCCTATGGCCTTTTCAGGGTAATACATAACACATTTATCTAAATATTTCTTATATGTTGTCAGGTTCATATACCATTTGGTTTGGTGCTTGGCAAGACAGCTTTATTAAACAGTTAGTACTAGTTTAGCTTTTGAAAGGCAACTACTTACAGAACATTGTATGCTAATGTAAAATTAAAGATGGGGTGGGAGAAGACGTAATAAACTGTCTAAAATGTCACCTATAGAATCAGGAAATATAGGCTCAAATCCTGCCTTCCTCACTTGACCAAACCATACTATCCTGAGCACATCACTATGAACCACAGTGCCTTGTTTTCCTTAGCTGCCAAAACGGGATCACCTAGAAGTGATTATGTAAGCGTTCACTACAAAATTGTCCATACTAGCAGAATACGATGTTGCTCTATTTAAGATATACTATGCAATAATCCTCACTCATGCAAGGGTAAACAGAATCGTTCCAAGTGAAAAGATCTTTAAAAAAAGATCTTTTCACCAAAAGATCGATTTAGAAAGACCACTCTGTGACAGCACAGAGCGGTCTTTCTAAATGGAACTGTCACGTCCCTGCAGCACACAAGTGCACGCAGGGGCTGACAGACACATCAGAACCCGGAAGTGCAGGACGAGGAGAACGGGTAAGTATGTGGGTGCATGTGTGTTGGTGTGTGTGTTGTGTTTTTGTATCTATTTTGGTTTGGGTTGGGGTGAGGGGGCTGGGGCTGAAATCCCATGGGAGAGGGTGGGGGCGAGGAGGAACAATGGGGGGCTTGGGGTGAAAGTGTCAGAAAGTGTCATGGTCAGTGCAGTGAAGCCAACTGCACTGGCTCCCCAAGGACTCAACTGTATGTCAAGTTGCATGTTACAAGGTGCGTTCAATAAACACCTTACAACCAATCTAGCTTCCTGTGTTAATTGGGCCACCACATAATTGGCAACAAGGGCCAGTGACAAACTTGTAGCAACCATGCAAGGTGCCACGTTGCCTCCGGCTTTCCTCCAGTCCCCTGGCAGACCTTCCATTCCCTGGCGACAGTGGGAGCCATTATTCACCACTTACTTGGAGGCTTTGGGAGGTACCAGCTTTTTGGCTGCCAGGAAGAAAGCCAAGCTACTCAATGCAGTGGGTGTTGAAGGACAACACATCTTCCCGTGCCTGAAGGCGGAGCCTGCTGCGGGCGATGGGGACGACATGTTTAAAGAGGCAGTTCATTGCACCATCAAGCGTTTCTCTAACAAAGAAAACGTGTTCCTACACAGGCTCAAATTCTATACTAGGAAGCAAGAAAACAGTGAGCCAGTTGATGATTATATCACCCGCATGAATGAGCTGGCAGCCCTGTGTGGATTTGGGGACAACGCAGAGCAGGTGATATGTCACATGTTGATAGTACACACCAGTTCCCGCAAAGTTCAGGACAAATGTATCCAGGAGAAGGAGCAAGACCTGGACAAGGCAATTCCGATAGCAAGAGCCGAGGAGGAGACATCGATCAGACGCAAGGAAATGGGCGTATCCGTGTGAGCCTCCAAAATGGCGGTCGTCCAATGGAAGGGACGCAGGGATAGAGAGTCTCGAGACTCCACCAAAGACAGGGGACCCAAGTGGAGAGAGCCTCAGAAATGCTACAGGTGCAGCAGCACCAAGCACTTAGCCAATTAAAGGACTGCCCGCAAGAGATTCGGCCACTTTGCCATTGCCTGCACGTGGAGCGAAAAGAAAGTACATTGAGGGCGACAGAGGTACGAGTGATGAGGATGATGCAGAAGATCAACCCACAGTGATCACGGTGAACTCGACTCGCGCCAGAAGAGAGAAACCTCACTGCATTGTGAAAATAGACGGTAATGAACCCGAGTAATGGCCGACTCAGGGTCAGTTCTGACCATTCTCCCCATACAGACCAACGAAAACATGGTGGGACGTGATTTGGTAGAGATCGGAAGCACCATACCTCTGCCTGTAACTAAGCTGTAAATTTACTTATGCATTTGTTGCGCCCAGTTACCTCCGGGTTTGGTGCGCCATATAAATAAACAAACAAACAAACCAGACACAAGCCCACAGTCTTTGGAGGGGCCACAGTGGACCTCTTGGGGTACATCAAAGAGAAACTTGAATTCAAAGACAGATACACCACGACAAAAGTTTATTTCTCGACCGAATTTCCCGTGGTGCTGGCATGGGATGATCAACATAGATTGAGTATTAGGTTGGACCCCAGCACCGGCAAACAAGTGCTGTTGGTCTCCTTGGAGGAGCGTCAAACCTACAACATGAGTTTCCCATGTTGTTCTCTGAAGCACCAAGGAAGATAAAGAACTATGTCCACAAGATTCGGCTGAAGCCGCATGCTGTCCCAGTGCAGCACAAAGTCAGGCCCGTCCCAGCAATGGTGAGGTCGGCATTAGAGTCTCAACTCCGCAAAATGGTTGAAGAGGGCACAATTGAGACAGTTACATCTTCAGAATGGCTAAGTCCTGTTGTCCTCATCAAAAAGAGGTCGTCAAAGGACTTAAGAGTGTGCATAGACCTGCACAGCATCAATTTGGAAGTAGTCACTGACAGTTTTCCATTGCCAAGCATTAATGAAATAATTCTGATGATGAAAGATGCGAAAATCTTTTCGAAGCTGGACATGCGCGATGCTTACCATCAGATAGACCTGCATAAAATTTCAGGTCCCCTTACAGCCTTAATATTGCCATTCGGCAAATAACAATATACTTGCATGCCCTTCAGTTTGTCGTCAGCCGTATCAGCGTTCCAGAGAATGATGAACTCACTGCTCCACGGAATCGACAATGTGTCCTATTTCGAGGATGATACCCTGGTGTATGCCAAGGACGTGGAGACCCATGATGGGGTGCTGAGACAAGTCCTAAACAAGGTCCAAGATGCAGGAGTTTGCCTGCGCTACGAAAATGTGTGTTTGGAGCGAGTGAAGTGGAGTACCTGGGATACCCGATCTCAAAGGAAAGGATGAGCCCTAAAAAAGACATTGTACAAGCTATTATTGATGCCCTGGCCCGACCTTGAAGGATGAGTTTTGCTCATTCCGGGGACTTGCGGAATACTACGCAAACCTTATTATCAGATTCTCAGAGACGACGTCCCCGCTGAGGGAGCTTCTAACGAAAGGAGCGGAATACACGTGGGACGCACAACAAGTGGCTGCATTCAACGAGGTCAAGAGGAGAATTATGCATGCCCCATGTTTGAAACCTTTCAACCCTGAATGGGAGACCTATGTGACGATGAAAGCCAGCGCCTACCGGCTGGGTGCCACCCTCACCCAAAGAAGAGGAGACTCAGAGAACAAGTCGCAATTGCATCCAAAGCACTGTCCGATTTAGAAAATAATTACTCCACAGTCGAGAAAGAAATGCTTGCGTGTGTCTGGGCCGTGGAGTACTTCAGATCATATGTCTGGGGCACCAAGTTCCAGCTGGTCACTGACCACAAGCCCTTTTTGCACATGCTCAGTCCTGGAGGGATGAAGGCTACAACACCACGACTGGCAAGATTTGCGTCCAAACTACAAGAATACACTTATGAAATGAATGGAAGAACGCCCAAGCGGACTGCATGTCCAGGCAACTCAATCACAAAATCCCACGCACAACGTTCCTTGAAGATTAATGCATCGTGGCATCCATTGGGGACCTAAGAGACAGGGAATTCATTGAAATGAGTGATGAGTGAGCCTCATTGGCAGGAAGAAATGAGGCAAGACGAATCCCTGAGCCGGGTAGCAGAATGGACTCGTACTAGTTGGCCCCGCAAGAGAGCAGTCCCGGAAGGCCTTTGGCCGTATTGGAAGGTCAACGAGGAAATTGTAGAAATGGACGGCCCAGTGATGAGAGGGGATAAGGTAATTCCCCCCAGAGGCATGTAGAGCCCATGACGGTCATCTGGGTATCAACATGACACAACACAGAGTGTGGGATGCCTATTGGTGGCCTGGCATGGACCAAGAAGTAAGGACAATGATTGAGAGGTGTCACGAAAGTGCCAACAGTGACAAAAGATTAAAAGTGAGACAAGCACCCACGATCCCCACATAAATTCCCTCAGGGGTGTGGCACAAAATAGGGCTGGAGTTCATAGCAAGTCTTTACCACCCCCAGCAAACGGGCTGGTGGAAAGAGCCAACTGGTTCTTCTGAGGAGCCCTACGACTAGTGAGTGCCGCAGGAATGAATCCCTATAGGACAGTCAAAGAGGCGGTGGCAGCACATGAACTGACCCCCAATGCCATCACAGGCCTCTCATTGTTCAAAATGTTAAGAGAGCGAATGGGGGGGCGTGGCTAACAGACGAACGACAGAGACGTAAACTCTCACTCCTCCAGTGCCGCCGGACAGATCCTGCACTCATCCTGGCTAAAATGCAAATGTGAAAGCCCAAAAAACACCTCATAGACACAGGAACATATGCTGCACTGAATCGGGTGGAAATGGAGTGAAATCGGAGGGAGAATCAGTGACAACGGCGATCGAGAGCCGCGGACCCTAAGCCGCGTATGGCTTCCAAGATGGCCACCGAGAACCTGCTTTGGGTGAAGAGCGGAGGGAGCGGCGTACAATCGTGGGGCCAACTGTAGAGGGAACAAGATCAGACGACACCCGCGAGACCGAGGTCGACTCGTAAGTCACAGGACCCCTGAACTGCCACAGGTGGAGTGATCGAGAGGCCATCGGCGACACCCAACATCCTCTCCCCTCCAGCCCAAGAGTGAACTGCAGTGATGGCGCTCCCGCCCCCGGGGGTAGCAGTGTGCGGCTGGTGCTCCCCCCCTGCTGCTGTTGTCCGGCGGGGAGCGGAGCCGTTCCTGCAGGGGAGCGCCGCAGAGACTGTTCATCGGGGCCGAGGAGACACAGCCAGATCCCGCCGACGCCCTCCCTTGGGCACCCAGCACAGCGAATGAAGCGACAAGACCTGTCCCCGGTGGCATTGACACGACGTGCAGACGGGGCCATCACAGACCATCTAGACCCCCAGCAAGATTGCGGGCGCTCCGCACCGTGTAGAGTGCCTGCTGAGCACCCAGCGACCTGGAGGCACTGATCAGGATCCACTACAACGGATGCAAACCACGGCGGTAAGGAGTGGGGGGATGCCGGGGCCTGAGACCACAGACGGGAGATGTTGCCTGCCCCCCACTGCCATACCCGCACATTAAGGTGGACCTAGTACCTCCACGGAGGCCTCCTCCAACGGAAAGCGGACGCAGTGCTGCTGACCCAGGAGCCAGCCAAATCAAGTGGGCCACTGGTGGTGGGCCACGGAAGCGAACAGGCCCCAAGCCTGCACTGGTGCTAATGGACAGTGTAAGGTGGGTGGCCCTGGCACCTACCCTGGCCTAATTAGAGAGCCGCAGCGCCAAGGACACATTTGTGCCGCCTACAAGGAGCAAGCCAAGCCACGCCAACGAGCCTGCACTGGGCTACTGCGTCGTTGGTAGCAGCGGCACATTAAACCGAATAGATACACGCTGCAGCGGCTACAACTGCTCCCCATGATTGTGGAGGGCGCGTGGGTGCCCAATGCACAGTGCAGGCTCCTCAGCACGGCTCCATCCACCAGAGCCCATCATCACCAGACACCACCCGACACATGTGCCCTACAGCCAGAGCGAGAACTGTAGTGTACCCTCGAACAACACATCTACTTACCCGGGTTGCTGTCGCCTTCCCCCGTCTAAACAAGGCATCCAACTCCAGCGCTGCCTTAGCAAATAAGCAAAATGGGAAAAGATAAACCCAGAAAAACCTTGACACAAAGCAGAATTGAACAATATGCAACCACATCAATGTCGCGCTCCCCTGAGCGACCGGCATCAATGGAAACAGAATGCATGGAAGATGAAATCTCCCTCAGGGAAGTGATGAGTGCCATTGCCAGCTCCAGAACATCGATGGAGAAAAGGATGGACAGTATTGGCGCGGACGTGTCCCTATTAAGGCACGATTTACAAATGTTAACTTTGCGCACGGGAGAAGCAGAGGCACGGATCTCAGAGACTGAGGATAACGTACGAGGGATAAACCGTCATATGTCCGGCAGGTTAGCACAGATCAAAATCCTAGAATCCAGAGTGGACGACAGTGTAGGCAGATCCCGGCGAAACAACATTTGCATACTCAGCCTCCCTGAGAAAGCGGAAGGGGCCTGCATGGAACTTTTCCTTGAAGAATGGCTCACGAGCACTTATGACGCAGAGTCCTTTTCCAAATTTTTCTCCATTGAGCGGGCACACCATATACCAACCGGTAGAGTCACACCCGGCACAAATCCGCGCACGGTTATCGCAAGGTTCCTAAATTACAGGGATAAAGACACTGTGCTACAGCTGGCAAGATCGAAGGGAACAGTCACATACGACCGATCAAAAATAGCTTTCTTCCCTGACTTCACCAGAGAGGTGTAGAAAGCGTGCCAAATCCTTTGACCCTCTCAAAAGACATCTGCACCCAGTGGGAGTCAAATATGGACTAATCTTCCCTGCCCAACTCAAAATATTTCATAACGGCACAACGGTGCACTTCACTGACCCCAAGGAAGCGTGGAATTGGGCTGAGACACATATAGATGGCGACTGGAGTGCCGAGGGAAACAAAAGAAGAGAACGCAACAGACCGCATCCTGAGCACCCACCAGACCTGGAACCGCAGCAACACCCACAGGCCGAGATCCCGCAACAAGGAAACGAATAACATGATGCAACGTCACATAAGAAAAGGTTACCACCACATGGGAAAAGCAAGGAAACCCAAGTTCAGCACTGCAAATCAAATCACGAAGCATACTAAGGCCGGCGACCAATAAGTAGCGGTTCCCCCCCTAGACAACGCAACAAACGCTTAGCACCAAATAAAGGTGCTATACTACCCAGCCCCAAACTGTACCCTGTCTGCAGAACTCCAATACGGAGCGGGCATATGCAAGATAAAGTTTAACTGTTTATAAGTTTAAGTTGGGTCAACAGATGCTTCAGTTGGGGGTGAAGTATAGGGAGGGGGGAGTTGGAAGTAATGTTTGTAATCTATGTTCAGCATACAACGGTACCATGAGCACAGCAAATAAGGCAATCGCCGTAATGCATTATACCCTGTTATCTTCGGCGCAACAGCAATCTGTGGAACACAGCGGGGATCCTAACAGCCAACCATCTAATGGCACCTGAGACGGCCCCTAATAACAAACGTCTAACGCTCCTGATGTGTAATATGAATGGGCGAGGATCCAGCATCTAAAGAAGACTGGTGCTACAACATATAAACAGGCATTCCCCAGACATATCTCTCCTCACTAAAACGCACCTGGCGGGGACCACATGCAAATTATTCCAGAGATCCAATTACTGCACAGCGATACATGCAGGTTTCTCCATGGGAGCGAGAGGAGTGCTAATACTGATCCATAAAAGACTGCCACTTGAGATCAATCATGTATTGCAGGACAGAGGCGGTTGCTATGTACAAGTTCAGGCAATGCTCTGGGACCAAACTTGGGTGATTATGGCAGTATATTCCCACCCAGCCCTCCTCAATACTCTACTAACTGACATTATCCCCATATTGACAACAAATATGGCAGACACATGGGTGATTGGAGCGGACTTCAATGAAGTAATGGACAACGCCTTTGACCGCACGCATTTGAGGACCTGAAACCCTGCCAATATAACCAGACTGGCCGCCTTTGTGTAAGCACTGGGGCTTCAGGATGCGTGGCGAGACCTTCATGGGGGGGAACGAGAATATTCCTTCCACTCAGGAGCGCATGCCTCCATGTCCAGAATAGACTATTTTTTCCTGCCTAATCAGAATATCCACAAAGCCTGTAACGCATTCTTCCTCCCACGAGGTATCTTTGATCACTCTCCATTATTACTCGAATTGGAAACGGATAGACCACGTCCTCCACCCTCATGGCGGCTCAACTCCTACTACCTAGGGTTCCCAGACCTACAAGAGAAAATAGAGGCTGTTGGGTGTCTTGGCCCACGGTCAAGTTATTATGCTGCAACACTTGGTGCTGTGGGCTTAGGAAATCCAAGAGGGCAGAAAAGCCCACATTTGCGACAGAATCCTGGAGAACCGTGCAGTTTTGCGCACAGCAAAATGGTGCCCTGGCCTGCCACCCACCAGTGCGAGCGTGAGGGGCCAGGAGTGCCATGAGTGAAATGTGTGCCAAAGGAAAAACAGCAGTGCCGGTGGCTAAAAAAAAAAGCGATTTGAAATCACCTTTGTTTCCATGAAATGCAAGCTAAAAATGCCTATTTTAAACATCGCAAGATATTCAAAAATCTCAATGAACACCAGCAGACATTTGGCAGAATGTAATTTTGTGTGCATACTAAATCTGGAAAGAGAAAGAGCCCAAAACAATGTTTATAACAAAACTGGCTGAGCTGTGGATGTCAGCAGCTGAAGTGAAATTGGACTGAAAGACACTAAAATCTAAATGTTTAAAATAAATGAGTGACCTACTGTTGAGTGTCACATAGTTTGCAACTGTTGAAATGTCATAGTTTTAAACTTAGAATCAGCGTTCTAGCTGCATGTGTAAAAATTGTCAGTTTGATTTTAATGTAGAAAACTGGGAACTAAAGTGACATTTAGCTGAAGCCTGGCTTGAAGAGAGTGAATTCTGCCCGGCAACTACCCCCGACAGGAGTGAAACTTGCTCCGCCACTCTTCCCAGGCCTGGCTGCATTCTGCTGCCCCTGCCAAAAGGAGATGACACCTCTCTGATTGAATTAGGGGAGGAGCACCTGGGGACTACAGGAAACTAAACAAAGCACTGTCCTTGGCCCAGGCAAATGTCGTAAATGGCTTCCTCTTGGAAGGAATCGGGGAGGGGCACTGCATCTGTGAGCCAGCTGAGCTTGGGGGAAGTGGATAAACAAGAAATTCCACCATGTGCTTTGGAAAACCACACCCCTTTGGGGCCAGAGCATAATTTTAAAAAGATGGATAATTCATAGTGCGGATTTGTAAAAATTATATAAATAACATCTTCATTCTTGTGATTTTTCTGTGCACATTTTAAGAGGTGTTAGGACCCTGTGGTATGTTCTTGGGGATAGTAGCGAAAAACAGGTTGTTACTCCAAATGTATGCATGTTAAAAATCTGACACTTTATCATTTGAAACCCATATCCCTGGTGCACATTTGTGTAAAATCTGGAAAGGTTTAGAGGTCGTTATCTGGATGAAAAGGGAAGAATTCTGTCATAAGTGGACACGACATCTTACAAAGACAGGGATCGGATGGTTTGGTGCTACAGAAAATATGCTAACTGGACGTATAATGTTAGAAAAATGGTACATAGATAAATATGTATTTGGATCAGAAGTAGATTTGTGTGCAATTTGACAAGGGGAGGATCCTCTGACCATAAACCTACCTCATCACTCTGACTCACAACCCAGTTCCCCCAATCAAGGGAGAGAGGAGGAACTGGCCAATGATAAGTTGAGAGGGTTGGGCATTCAATTCCCACTTCAAGCTGATTTCTTGCAGAGCGTTTTGCCAGAAGACACCAGATCCAGCACTTAGACTTCAAATCCAGACAGAGACCAGAACTTTGAATTCAGACTTCAGAATTTGTCAGCAGGCCTCAAAATCTTTTGCAAACTGGTTCACCCCAGACTTCCAAGGGGCACATCAAAGTAAAACAGCCGAGCTGAGCTGTTTGATTCTGGCCTAAAACCCTGTGCCAGAAACACCCAGAAAGCAGAGCTGTACCCGGAACCAGAGACCAGACCACCGTGCAGTGCCAAGAACTTTTGCCAGAACCAGAGATCCAGACCACTGTGCAGTGCCGCTAGCAGAGCTGACCCAGATCGCTGTGAGCAGAACCAGGCAGAGACCGTCCGTGGCGAGGGAACCGCAGTCCAATCCTAACCCGATCCGTGGCAAAGTCGCATTCCTGTCCAGAATATAGTGTGAGTACCACCAGAACTGTGCAAAACCCAATCTCTTAGTTTAAAATAATCTAATTCAAACTATTTTAACCTATTGAGAACTGCATCCTAGAAATCCTGTGTTCCTTCTGTGATCTCAAACCTGAAAACTGTCATCTGTCATTCTGAGCTAGACTTTTCTTTTGAGAATGTACCTTCACGAAATCCTCTGTATCTCCGGAACCGTTTGTCCTAGGAACTTTCATCTTAAAGCTAAGATTCTGGGCTTTTCATTCTATTCATTATACTTTTTCCGTAATCGCGCTTGACGCACTTGGAAAAATTGCCGCGATTTGCGATTTGGCTCAATTTCTACACGTGTCAAAGTAGCAGCTCATCGCTTTCCTTTGCTGAAATTCGTTTGCAACCTGACAATCATTCATAGAGCATTGCTAAAGTGAGCCTGGACTGATTTAAAGTATCTCTCACTCACCCTGAACCTCCTATAGGGAATTAAAAGCAATTTGAGTATATTTTTCACTTCATTGCCATCGCATTTAAAAGGATTTTGCCTGTGTTTAAAATCATCCTTGTGATCTAAGCTTGCTAGGGTGGAACTGAATTCGGATTGTACTCTGATTATATTCCTGAAGACTGTGTGTGTTACTTCCACCTCCTTACATTGCATAGAGGAGGGGTGAATTGCCAAAAGGGGAAAAGTGATTATATTATGTTTTGCTGAAATCATATCAAGTTTATTCCTGTGTTGCTTCTTTTCCACCTTGCATTTCCTTGTACCATATAAAGCATTCTCAGCTACCTTATCCTATATACTAAGCCTAAGTAATTAAACCAGCATGCTAGTATCACCCCATCCATTGCTGATTACTGTTCCTATTCACAAGTGTGATATCAATTATTAATTTACTATAAAGTGTGATATATATATATATTGTTTAATTCTCAAATAAACCTTTTAAATTTGCAAAACAAACTTACTTCTTGGCTCAGTGGGGTCAGGGGGATTCTAAGAGAGGGGTGTTATATAAGGGTTGTCATCCAGAGTACACGAACTGGACATCAAAATATATAAATAAGGGCTTCCCTTGAGCAATCCCAGACAAGGCACTGACTTAGTGGGACTGCTTGATTGGAGTCTTTAACAAGGCAGCCACTTCCAAATACTTCGAACTAAACGCAGGCTCGGTTGATGATCCTACCATACTATGGGAAGCATATAAGCCAGCCCTGCAGGGCGAAATCATATCCTGGACATCAGCCAAGAAAAAAGCACACCGGGAACTGATCATAGAAGCCAAAAGAGAAGTTGTGAACAAGGAAACAGAGCATATTGCCAGTGACACCGCCAAAAAAGCACACAGTGCCATGAAAGCACGCCTATATGAAACGGGGGAAAAAGCTGGTAAGCTGCTGGCATGGTTGGAAAGGAGCGATGAGGGACAACGGAAAGTAAAGAACATCACGACGAGAAATGCAGAAACAGCCTCCTCCGACATAGAAATAGCAGAACGATTTGCTGACTTCTACGAAGAGCTATACACGGCCCCCTGTGGCACGACCGATAGCTCCATACTGGACAGCATCGATCTTCCAACACTCACCATGGAGCAAGCCAACACGCTAGATAACAAAATAACAGAGGAGGAAATATCAGCAGCCATTGCCCAACTTCAAACAGGCAAGACCCCCGCCCTAATGGCTTCCCACTTGACATCTGGAAAAAACTAAGCCATTTAAATATTTCCACCCACCTACTTAACCTGTTCGAACATTCCCTAACACTGGGTGAGCTCCCGCCAGACCTCCACAAAGCCACTATAATAGTGATCCCAAAAAAAGACAAACCTCCAGACGAGTGCATCTCTTATAGGCCTATATCACTAATCAACAGCGAAGCGAAAATACTAGCCAAAATACTAGCAAAAAGACTCCAAACGGTCATTACTGCACTGATCCATCCGGACCAATGCGGATTCATGCCTCAAAGATCAACAAGAATGAATATTTGCAGGCTACATCTGGCACTGGAGAGAGCACCTGCCCTACAACATTCATTGGCGCTACTAGCCATAGATTTCTAAAAAGCCTTCGATTCAGTGTACTGGGAGGCTCTGTGGGCAATCATGAGAAAGATGAACTTTGGGGAACCATTCATAAAATGGGTTCAGCTGGTTTACAACAGCCCGCTGGCAGAGGTTAGAGTGAACGGATGGCCCTCACGCATCATCCAACTGCGTAAAGGTACCAGGCAAGGGTGCCACTCTCAGCAATGCTGTTTGCATTAATAATCGAACCACTAGCAGTCATTCTACGGGACACAACCACGTGGACAGGTTTCCGGTGGAACTCATATTGGGAAGACAAGGTTTCCCTATATGCAGATGACCTCCTGGTATATCTAGGTGCCCCGACGGTCTCCTGCCCGATAGTTACTGAAATATTAATAAAATACGGAGCCTTCAGTGGCCTCAGGGTGAATTGGTCCAAATCTGTGCTCTTTCCGGTGAAGGGAATAGACTGCATACCGCCACTTGGCTCCCCATACCAAATCGAACTTACACAGTTCCGATATCTGGGCATCATAATTGCAAGCACACTGGACAGCTATGTGTCCCAAAACCTACATCCACTAGCCAAGAGGTTTGCGGAAAACGTAGTCCATTGGGAAGCACTACCACTAACATTGTTGGGCAGAGCAGCGCTCTTCAAGATGCTGGCTCTACCCCGGTTCTTGTACATACTCCAAAATGCCCTTCTCCACATCCCCACCACGGAATTCCTTAAAATAGATAGAACGACTCGTAAACTATTATGGGGAGGGAAGCATCCAAGAATAGTTCTCAAAACCCTTCAGCGCTCAGTCTGGGAGGGGGGAATAGGACTCCCGAATATCCATGTCTACTACTGGGTGACCCAAATGGCGACGGTAAATGACATACTTCATGGCAACCCGAAACTTCCCCTCATACAGGCTGAAATAGCTGCACAGCATCACATGTCCCAGATCGAAAGCCTTTACGGCAAGCAGCAACACCCTCCCGAACGCTCGATAATAGCGCATACAGCCCAAGTATGGAAGGAAACACATAAACACATTGGTTGGGACAAGAGAATTACACCAGTCCAGCCTATCTTGAATAATGTCCACCTTACAGGTCTTAGCAAACTCCCCAAATGGCCTAACTGGGCAACAGCCGGTATTCAAACCATACAGCAAATATATGTAAATAATCAAATCATACCATTTGCCGAAATCTCAGCCACATACGGCCTCCGGCCGTTGAGAACTACCACTATGGACAGCTACAACATGCACTCACCGAACAAAGAGTCCAGCTGGCGGACATGCTGGAATGTACCCCAATAGAAAGGAATATAGTCATAGACAGCGTGAAAAGCAAGGTCACTTCGACCATGTATAATGCCATCTCCTCGTTTGCCACGAATGAGCTATCGAGCCTGAAGCTGAAATGGGAAAGAGACGTGGGCCCCATACTACCCGAAGAATGGATCTCGACTCTGATGTATCCCAGAGACACTGCAATCTCGGCTAGAATCAGACTCATCCAACTGAAAATTCTTCACAGAATATATTCCCCCCGGCTAGCATTGTACAATTGGGGTAAAGTGACCGACCCCAAATGCCTACGTTGTAAGCTAGAAGAAGGAACCTTCTACCACATCCTATGGCAATGCACACGAATACAACATTTTTGGCGAAAATGTAGTGAAAGACTCTCTAGGGTCATGGGCCGACCAATTCCAACTGACCCCAAACTCCTCCTCCTGGGAATTGAGGAGGAAGGGGAAATGTCTCACTTTGAAAAGCTGCTACTCTCAACTTCCACAGGAATAGCCAAAAGAAATATCACACAATTGTGGGGCTCTGAAATAACCCCACACTATGAGCAATGGACAGCAGATGTAGATGCTATCATCCTAATGGAACGCCGAGTCTACCAAGCAAGAGGCTGCCCGGGCAAGGCAGATAAAATATGGGGGAAATGGGAACAATTGCCGTAAAGCCGGCACAAAAAGGACTAATGGGCTCCCGGGTGCGACCCCGTCATCACCCCAAAATGCAACACCACCACCGGTCTTTACCCAAATGTGTTCAGCAGAAAGTGCTGTAGTTGACAGTGACATTGTATTTATGTAATCCTCGTTGCATGAGTGTATATATATTCATGCAACAGATGTTCAAAATGCTCCTCCATATGTATGCAAAGTTATTTGTTTGTTTATGCTTTGAATGTTTTTTTTTTGGTATGAGAGAACAAAATCTCAATAAAAATTTGTTATAAAAAAAAAAAAGAGACAGACGAGCTGCATACACGTTGGTACCCCTGTGGCTACACAAAGTTAGGCAGGACAACAACATTGACATGAGTGAAATAGGTTAGAGAATACAGAAGAGCAAGGACGTCATGAAAGCACAGAGTGACGTGCGCAGAGCCGTAAATTGCACAGAAGTCAATGAAGGGGATCTAGTAAAAATACGACTGCCCCACAAGAAAACCACAACTGGCTCCAAGCATAGCCAGTCCATTGAAATTACCTAGAAAGGCACAAATCGTGTGCATACCAGCAATGGGAAAAGGTGGAACCTAGAAAGGGTGGCCATGTACAAGAAGAAAACGCTGACAACCTGCACCACTACGGGAGTAGGAGATGCCAGCGGAATCATGGGAATCAACCGACGGTCTGCAGCATCAAGAGTCGGAAGAGAACCTGAGTGAGAGTGTCATGATGAGACCTGCAACCTCAGTGAGAGAGCAACACCAAGAAACAACCCCAACCATCCAAGGCTCAGGAGAAACATCAGGCATGAATACTCCGACCCCGTAAGCAGTGATTGGCCAGAATGGACCCCAATGAGAAAAGAGAAGACCAACCAAATACACAGACTTCGTAATGGAGTAGAATAAAGCTGTTCTAATGAAAGGAGATCTGTGGGGACCTGTCCCGCGGGATCTCGCAGCCACGAGATCTCATGAGATTATTTTCTGGAAGCATGCACAGAGCCGGAGAGCAGGCAGATGCGGAGCAGACTGCCAGGGCAACGGTCGTTCCCCAGAACTCCTCCTGAGGTGGGGCTCTACATCCCACTTAGCAGCCATACACCCTGGTACTGCATTGCTTTATCCCCAGAGCGTATTTCCATAGCCATATGATGAGGCGTCGTGGGGGCTCTTGTAAATAGGCAAAGACTCTTAGGCAGAAAGTGTCATGGTCAGTGCAGTGAAGCCAACTGCACTGACTCCTCAAGGATTCAACTGTATGTCAAGTGCTCTGCATGTTACAAGGTACGCACAATAAACGCCTTACAACCAATCGAGCGTCCTGTGTTGACAGGGCCACCACACCAGTCCCTGTGTATCTAGTTACCCATTTGCTCTCCAAAGAGTGCTTTGTCACCTTTCGCCCTTTAATTTATCCTCTAGCTGGTAACATTGAACATGTCTACAATACTACACAATTTGTTACAGGTTGGCTTTCCCAGGATAGACACCCTTCTACATCAAGCCCATAATAACTGATCGATTGCTGATGTCCGCACATCTTTTAAAAGATCAGGAGATGGTGACTGGACATCAGAGTTATTTCTTCACAAAGCACGTGACAACACTGCATGACACACCTATATGGCATCCCCAGCGACCATAACTCAGTGGAGGCATGGAGGGGACCACGAAGCAAGCTGCATTTGAGTAGCTTCCCCAAAATCTTCATAGGATCCAGAAGGGTGCTGTCTGCGTCTGCTCCTCCTTCCAATTTGTAAGAGGGAGTCAGTCAACTCATTGTTGTGTCTGTTAGTATCAGTTGCACTTTTTAATTAATCAGAGGTATTTCCCTTTTGGTTCCCCTGTTCATACGTAGTACAATGCCCAAGAACCCATATTCTAAAATGGACTCCAGCAGGCACCATTTGATAACTGTTCTAGTGTAGTTGTCAACATGGGTACAGCCTAAATTGAATATGTATCAATTCAATGAGGGAAAGGATTTGTTTTAAAGAGTTAATGCTCTTTAATGCAAGGGTTACATCTGCACACGTTAGGAATGGCAAGCAGCACGTTTTAAAAGCAGCCGATTGAGGCAGCCTCCTAATAAAAATAATACATCACACTGCATCCACCTCACAGCACTATTTCTCCACTCTGCCACTTTAACATAGAATAAAGCCACCTACTATTTCAAGCGAATTGTTGTGAAGTAGTGGTCTAGCCTTCACCAATTCCAGGTAACGACATTTTCAAGCTACGTGTCCCAAACATGGATTTGTTTTTGGTCTATGGTCCAATGCAAAAAAGACCACCGTTTACACATTCTTTTTACACCTGAAAACGTTCACGAAAGTCCATCAAACTTGGCGTTTGGTGAATTTATTTTTACGAGATCAATTTCAATAGGAAAATGTTGTCTGGCAGCAACCACCAAAGTATAAACATAAGTACTATACTTTCATTCTACATAAAACTTTCTTTGGTCACAAATTCCCTTTTGCACTGTGTAAATGTTCAGTAGCTCCTGCTACTGGGTAAACGGGCGAGTCTGACATACTATACTTATGGAATTCACGATTGTCAGTTTCTGACCTGTGCATTTCCTCGTAGCAGCACATCACGTGACCTGAAGAGCTTTAAATACCATTTGCGTAGAGCCCTTGCGGTATATACGGTCACAAACTGTAGCCTCACCTGCTAACAGGAAATAGGCACCTGGGAAGCTGGTCATGACGTTGAATCTGTGTGGTGGGTGTATTTCCAGCAGAAGATTTTCGGGTCATTTTCATGCCAAAACAGCAGATGTGTTGCAAGAAAGTACGGTAAACTGGCATTTTATATTTTACTTGAACCTTTTCAATCTGCTTACTACAATCTACTGACTAACACGCGTGAATCAATTGTGGGAAGTCTTCGATTTGAAACGGCATGCATACACACACAGACACGCACAGACACCATCAGCGTAGACGCACGATTATATAGTCTATAATCGATTTGGTTATATCTTTGCGGCGAGTAAAGATCCGAAAATTAAATGATGCACGCGCCCAGCAAGATTCTCTTTCAGTTTCATAATTGTGAACTTCCTCAATAAGAGAGGCATGAGGAGGGCGTGGACGTGGCTGTCAGACAAAGTTACTTCACATCCGAGGCATTTCAATGAGTTTTGCTTGTGGTCGTGGAACTTTGTACTTGTTGAAATCGTGACTTACTTTATTGCTTTGTTATGCCATTTTAGTCGCCTTGGTATGTTCTGTAGCTTTCTTTAAAGTCTGGACAGTAGATATTTTAAAACGATTTTCTTGTAATTGAAAAATCCACTAATTATCTATTTCCTTACATCTAGAAGAAGGAATATTTTTAAAACATGTCCCAATAATATTGTATTTCATGTTCCAGGGTCAGTGGCAGAGGCATCTTTTGAGATCATGGAGTTGTGAGGCTCCTGCCGTGCTTTAAGTGGGCTTGGGACAGCCGGGGCTGCCCCAGCCAGTGTCCAAAAATGGGGCTGAGCCGGGCCCTGCCGGCTCCCGGTCCCATTATCCTGCCACGGCCACAGCCGCATCGCAAGGGGAGAGGCAAGCTAACAGAAGTGGCAGTCAAGCTGGCTGGCACTTGTGCCAGTCACTGTAACCTTCACTGGTGACCCCGTAAGTGGTAAGTGGTCACAAGAGGAAGTTACTGTATTTTTGTCTCCCCTCCCCAGGTCACCGAGTCGTCTTTAACCCTCGGCGAACCTGGGGACTCCTTGACATAATTCGAGGTTTTATAAAAGATGCCTTGAAAAGTACACAATTCAATCCATTTTTTATAAAGTTTTGACGGTGGGTCCGTCCTCAAAGCTTTATAAAAGATGGATTGAATTGTGTACTTTTCAAACCATCTTTTATAAACATAGAAATATGTTACATTTTTTATGTTTATAAAATATGGCTTGCATTGTACAAAACCATAGTAAGCTATGCATACACAATATATACATGCTTACATGCATGTATATACTTGTTTGCGTACCTTACTATGCTTTGTGTATTTTTGAGGCCACGCCCATCCCACAAGCCACGACCCCCAAAGAAGCCCCCCCCCTCGATGTATTACCCTACTTAAAGCCCTGGGCTCATGAAAGTGGCATCAGCGTTGTTAAAAATGTAAAGGCCAGTAGCAGCTGATGAATATTTTCAGCTTAATATCATCACCAAATTAGTGTAATCACAATATTTGAAACAATTGAGTAAACCAATCATACTATTCACAATTTTTCTTTAATGTAACACAGGAAATCCAATAGCTACAGGGTTACCAACAGTGCCCAAGAACATTTCACTTTTTTCATGAAGCTGGGCCCACAGTATATACCAGCATTACCACTGTACATCACTTACATGATGCTGAAACACCCACAGCATATTCCATCATTCATACTATAAATGACCTTGATGTTGCAACCACAATACATGCCAGTATTGCCACTCAACATCACTTTTATGATGTTGTACGATCTGAAAGTCTCATAGCCTATTAGATCTGGTTCTTGTTTGTCCTCCCTGTTCCTCCCTCTTGCCGTGTTGCGCCTCGAAACACTTGTGAATAGTAGGCACATAACAAATGAACAATAAAATAAAGAAATAAAGAAATAGCACCCGTATATGCAGGCATTATCACTGTAAACGACTTTGATGAAGCTGTGCCCACTCCACCAGCATTACCAGAGTAAATAACTTCCATGTAGCTTCGCCCAAAATAAATACCAACATTGCTAATGTATAGCAGGTTAATGATATTGTGTCCACGTTATATGCCACCATTGCCTTAGCAATGGTGGCATATCACACGGGCATTGCCCCAGCAGTTTTCATCCATCATCTTTATTGCCATCAGATTTTGGAAAATTGGACCATCAATGATTGGACCGATGTACAGCAGGTAGCAAGTACACTTCAAAGCATACACCATGTTGGTAGTGCTGATGGTGATGTACCGGTTAATTTTCCATTTTATTGGTGGGTTGCAATACGAAAATGAACACTTGATAGCTCTGGGTCTCGAAGGAGGGAAGCTAAGCGCCTTTCCTGCATACACACACACACACACACACACACACACACACATATATATATATATATATATATATATATATATATATATATATATATATATATATATATATATATATATATATATATATATATATATATATATGTTTGGCAAAAGGAGGGCATGTCACTATTGGAAACGAAAAACAAAAAAATCCCACTAAACTGTGCTATGGGATGATGCCCACTCAGGCGGGTCTACCGTCAGGTTTGAGCACTCTGCCACACCAGAGAAGAATTGGCTATTTGTATATGTGCCTGTTCACTCCCACAAGGACAGTCCAGTACTTAAATGCCAGGGAAATGTCCTCCATTGAAGAAGAATACCAGTAGCATCCTGAGACTCGTGCTTCTGTCTTTCTGGGCTTCATTAGTGAGGAGCAGTATCTCGCTATGCACAGAAAGTCCCTGGTCTTCCTAACATACTATGGAACTCCAAGCCTTCCAACATTTGCCAAAAGTTTGTCAGCCCATCTGCTGAGAACGAACAAGGCCAAATGACCTGTCATATGGGATGGCGCATGAGCATGCATTCCATTTGAAAATGCAAAATATTAGGTTTCCCCTCGCAATATGGGGGCTTTTCTAACAGGTGGTCAACTGTGTAGGGTTTTATGTCCATTCATTGACAGTGTTTTTCAATGGGGTTTTTGCCAAAATGTATTTTGAAAAAATCAATTTAAAAATGTATTATTTATTTTGGGGGAGTCTCCCCAACCCAGCCCTCCCCTATTCATTTTACACTATTTCCGACCCCCCCACCCCTTTTATAACCTTACCAACCACCCTCTATATTTTTCAATTCGTTTTTTCCAAAAGATAATTTCAGCAAAAAAGTCCAGCGGAAAAAACACAGTCGATGAATGAACGTTTTACCCTTTGTACTTTCCTACACATAATTGGTGGGAAAATGAAAGAAAAATAATTGATACTTTGAATGCTTACACATTCTTGAAAATGACTGCTTTGATAATTATAAAGTGTCACTTTCTAATTTCCCCAAATCCTCCCACCTATAATTCCTTTTACATCATTTTCCCCCAATTCTGATTTTTTGGTCCGATTTTGAGACTGAGACCCATTTCTGCACAGCAGGTCTATAAAAAGTGAACCTTGAAGACCCATTAACCCAGTAACTTTTCAATAAACAAAATCCATAACCTCATATCTCATCATTGATTGGAATGTTATCCAGTCCCAGGACCAGGACCATCTTCTACTAAGCATAAGCTGGATGTGCATCTCAAAAGCAAGGCTAGCCCAGCGAGGCTGAATGAGGCCTGGCATATAACAGGAGTACCCCTTTGCCCCACAGGGACTTAACAGAGACTTAGTGAGCCACCCAACCTGCGTGATTTTTAAAACAGCGTTTTATTAAGTTGTGCACAGCAACGGGTTTGTCAAACGTCACAGCAAAGTATTCCACGCTAAAGCATTGATACCGGTATCTCCTGCTCCGTGGTTTCCATTCCCTCTTCCTCCATACACCCCCTCCCATTCAGCTTTATCATCTCCTACCCCTATGCTTTTTTCCTATTCCCGAACCCGGAGTCCTTCCCACCCTGCTTCTAATCCCCTCCTCCCCCTCCATCCCACCGACTCTCCGCCCCATTCATCCCCAGATAGTTTTTTTTTTGTTAAACTTCTTTTTATTTTATTTTCATATTTCTGTGGGAATCCCCTGTGCTTATGCACTACTTGGTCCCATCGTTTTATAACATCCACCCCTGATCTCCACACTCCCACTTTTGGGGTGTCCGAACTCATCCACTTTTCTGCTATCGCCCGTTTTGTCACTATACATGCTATATATATATGAAACCCTCATTGTGTCGGTCCATTTCTTCCTCTCCCCAAATTCTAAGTAATGTTCCCTTGGGGTCCCATTGTATTGGCTTCTCCCAAATCCCTTCTACTTCTCGTCGGACCCCCTCCCAGTATCTCTGCAGCTTCGTGCATTGCCACACCATGTGGGTCTTACATTTGGGGTAGGCGTTGTCCTCCCCCTTCTCTTTAGTTTGTCCATGGAGTAGTAGACCCTGTGCAAATACTTGAATTGTATCAACCTCGGGCGGGCTGCGATGGCCACCTCCCTGAGGTACTGTAGGGCCTCCCCCCATTCATCATCCTCTATTGCATCCAAGTTCCTGACCCATCTGCCCTTGACATGTCGTTGAGCTAAGCATTAAGGCCTTATAGAGGGTTGTGACCGGCTTTCCCTTAATTTCTCCATCCAGTACATTGCGCTGGATTGGAGAAGCCTGTGGGATCTCATTTCCTGTGTTTATGTGTGGTGCCAGGACATGCCTAAGTTGCAAGTACTCATAAAGATCATGTCTTGGCAGCGCCCAACTCTCCATCAACTCCTGAAAGGGTCTGATCCCTCCGTAGTCACTAAATCACTCAACATCTTAAGCCCTTTGGTCTTCGAATCCACTCCCCATCTCAGGTGTTGGATTCCTTCAATGCACCTGTTCCCCCAGATCCTGGCTGCCAAGGAAAGTTTCCTCCTCCATCCCTGATACCTATGGGCTTGCATCCAGGCTGAGCTCACCACAGCCGTAAGTGGCAGGCTCCCGGCCTTTTGGGGTTTCCCCATATAAGGTCCCCTCCCATCCATCCATCAATTCCAGTTCTGTGTCTACCAAGATAACTCTAACCCCACCTGGTACGCCCAGCCACTTGCTATGGCCAGTTTCTGACCACGTGGTTCACTCTAATCATAACAGTAAGGTATTCTTGAATGCTTTCATTGAGACACTTGGGATTTCATTAAGGAGTATTTCCTTTAATTTACATAACACATCTAACTACGATAAAGAGATGTAAAGTATTTAAAGTGGTTCCACGTGTTTTTGCCTCTGCCACTTTACCGATTTGCACTTTAAACATTAATTTTTCAGCACGATCGTTTTCGCTTAAAAAAAAAATAGCACGTTCACCCTCCGACTCGTCATCGAACGCACCCGTACGACCTCACCCTATCACCCACCACCCCCAATCACCTAACCCAAACACACAACAAATATATATATATTTATAAAATTAGGCGAAAACGACAGCAGTGAAATGTTTAAAATGTAAACGTGTAAAGTGGCCGCGTTGAAAACATGGCATTCCATATGAAGCATATCTCTGCCTAAGCAATCCCTTTTATTCAAAATGGTACGTGCTAACACACGGTTTGAGATTACATTTCAATGAGCAGGAACTCCTGCTCGTAGGTTCATATGTTTAGCATGACGATACAGGGGCTATACTTTACACATGACCACTATACTAGGCTTATTGTGGCATTATTTGGGCATCTGAAGCTGCATTTTGCATAAGATAGCAGAAACTGCCAAACTGTACCCATATATTAATTTACCTGAATATGAATGCATTATTGGAGCATTCAAGGCGGAAGGTATCATATGGGTGCAGTACCTACACATATGGGTTCATACCGTAGCACAGAGTGGCAGTACCAGGCATATGAAGGCATCACTAGGGTATTGGAGGCTGCAGTTGACAAATAACAGCCGGAAACTAGTGGCTTTGGGGAAAAAATGGCCAGAACCTTTTTGTTATTCAGAATTACATTCTGGGGCTACCATCTAATGAGAAGTGTAAGGGCTTGACAACTAATGCAGTGTGCAATCCCAGCACGCTATCTTCACTTAGTCCTATACAAGTCCTCGAGATACACAGAGTGAAACCTTTCTCTATTATTATTATTATTAACCAACACATATCCCTTCAATGAAACCCTTCAATGAAAGGTAAGACCATTATATGCAGTCACTGACAATGCCTTCTTCAATTGAGCCTCAAATTGTTGTCATATTATCTGCATTTGATATTTATGGTTTATAAGTAGGACTGACTACTCCACCTTTTTCCCAAGCTGATTTAAAAAGTGGGTCCAGAAATGCTTTACCACTCTGAAGGTAGGTCGGAGGATAGCTCATGGGCAACAAGCTCGCCTTGGAAGCAAAACAACACGGAGCAACCCGGGTCCGCGCTTAGAAACCTCTGGGTATTAAGCGCGTCATAAATAACCTATCATGTAATTCTTTCTTTTATACTTATGAAGTTTCAGGATATTCAGAAAGTTGCATTTTGCCTTTACAAATGGCTTCCCATTGCTCCAGCTTGTGAGGTTGTGGGTTTGTTTGAGAAAGGAATCAAAGCAAAATCGTATTGCAGTCATATGGGCACCTCTCTTATACAAATGTGTACACTGCTACATTGATATACTAGATTATATCCCGAAAAGCCTGCTTCAGTCATGTTTTAAGGAAGCCGCCTTATTGGCATTACCTTCTCAGGTAGAGCACCCTCACTCTAGAAAGCCTGAGGCCCTTGTGGGAAGACTGGGCTGTTCCATGATTGATGTTGGATTTCTTTCCATGCCTTCCCATATCCCCAAAAATGCACTTATTGGAGATTTCTGCAGTCACCTCTCAAACACCGCAGACAGTGCTGTGTATACACGCTCCCAATTGTGTAACAGCTCCGTGCAGTTCAACAGCATGCGTATAAACCATGCGTCCGCGCTACTGCAGCGCGGGCACCAGCCTTCGTGATCAGGGTAAACATTATTTTGCCTCCGTAGTGCATGATGTAGCACGTGTAGAATCTTATACTGGATTAGTTTCATCCTCATGTTCGTGGACACCAATTTTGTGAACGCAAACATAGCCGCCCACCGCTCATCTGCGATCCCAAGCTTCAGTTCTACCGCCCATTTCTCACGCGAGGTGTCTTGCCCTGGCGTGGTCCCAGCTAATATTTCTCTGTACAGGGTGGCCGGCATTCTCCGGCACCCATAAGAGTTGGAAATGAAGACAAGTAACTTGTTTTCTGGGGGTTATATAGGGTAACATTCCCACCTTTTTTTCACTCCGGCTCTTAGTCTATAAAGCTGTAGTATTTCTATAGATGTGCCCCTGTGTCTCTCTTTCCATGTCAGAAAATTCCCTTCAGGGAACAAGTCTTCTATACAGCAATATTCCAGTGCTAGCCAGTGTGCCTTCAACACAGGATCCCACATGGGGGTAAAGACTAGGGAAATTCCACAGTGGCAGCCAGCGGTAGTATGGTTCCCTCACATTAGCTTTTGCAAAGATTATTCGCCCAGCTACTAGTGTCGTCTGCACCTGGTCAAACTGGCACTCCTCTTTATAGTTGCCATCAAGTATCAATGCTCTCACGTCAGAGCTCCATGCCGCCGCCCTCTCTAGCTTAACATGGGGTGGGATCCCCTCTACCCCATAATAATAAGTTGCAAACTGTGCTTGTGCCGCCAGCCAGTACCCCTCCATGTTCAGGTTATTAAACCCTCTGCTATTATACGACTGTGCCATTGCCGTCCACTTTTTCCATACAGCGCCAGCGTGCCACAGGAAACAAGACATCATTATGGAGGTCAGTAAAAAGCTGTTTACTGGCAACACCGGCACATTCACAAAGGTGTATAAGAGTTTGGGTACCAGTATCATTTTGATCAGTGCTAACCTACCAGCCAGTGACATTGGCACACAGGTCAAATGTGACATCTTTGTGCGCGCATATGCTGCCTGGGCCTCGAAGTTATCAGTCAATAGTGAACTTTTACTCCTGAATATTGCAACTTAATTCATCTGGTGCCCACTTCAGTGGGACAGCTACCTGGGGCCGGGGTGTGCCGTCAGTTAGGGGAAACATCTTGGATTTCCAGTAGTTCACCGTAAACCCGGAGTATCAACCTATGTTGCTAATATTGATCATGATGGGGTCCAGGTTGTGCTGCAGGTCTCTTACGTATAGCAAGACATTGTCTGCATATAGTGATATGATCTCTGGCTGTCCCGCTATTCCGATACCCATCCCCTTGTGCTGATGTTGAATTAGGTTCGCCATGGGCTATTGCTAATGTGAAGAGTATGGGTGACAGCCGGCAGGCCTGATGCGTCCCCCTGCCAAGAACCAATGGAATTGACTGCATTGTGTTAGTCCAAACCGTGGCCACGGGGTTCATATACAGAATTTGTATGTATCATATGAAAGTTTCACCCAGGCCACATCTCCGGAGGAGCGCAAACAAAAACTACCAAGACACGATGTCGAACTCCTTTTGGGCATCTAGTGCCACTGCATTGCCCTTGGGGCACACAAGGGCCCTGATGTTAAATAGCTGCCTGAAATTAAGAGATGTCGACCTCCCTGGGAAGAAAACCTGCCTGATTATGGTGTACCAAGGCTGACATCAAGGGTATGTTAGCTAGCCCCCTGCATCTACTTTAGTATTTATGTTGACAAGGGACAGTTTCACTCCTCAATGGGGTTACCCGGTTTCAGACTGCAGGAGGTTACCCACCAGCACAGATTCTTCCCAGATCTTCAGCAAATGGGGCGCCCGCAGGGACTCATATTCCATGGAAAACTCTGCTGTGAGCCCATCTGCGCCCAGCGCCTTGTTTCTTGGCAGCGCCTTTACTACTTGTAGTGTTTCTTCCACCGCAAATGGGGTGTTTATCTGGGTTCTGCGGCTTAATAGTAGAATAGACATAGAGATGGACTCTAATAAGTCACACAATCCCTCCTCTCCATCAATCTCCTGCTTCTGATAGGGTGTTGCATAGAAATTTACCAAGACTTCATTAAGGCCCTTCTCCGAGTATTGAATCTCTTGGCGCTCATCCTGCACTCCCACGATATAGGTTGGACCCCCTTCCATCCGTATGAAATTAGATAACGCCCTTCCCGGCCTCTCCTCCTCCCCATACCGATTGGCCGCAGCGGGCTTGACAAAGTATTGCACCTCTCTGTCCGCATGCCGCCAGAATGACTCTTAATTGGTCTTAATGGAAGGGAGCATTGCATTGTTGGGCACAGCCGCATAGTCGCTTTCCATCGCCTGAAGCCTATCTTCACTATAACTTTAAGCAACCCAAATTCCCTTGACATTGCCATTCCCCTGATGGAGACCGGAAATGTCTGGCAGAGTGTGCTCTGTGGCACAGAACTGCTATGGTTAGTCTGGAAGAATGTACGGATATCTTCCTCCACATCCGCGCGGAAGACCAAATCTTGTAGTGCCAGCGATTTAAACTGCCATGCAGCACGGCTCCAAGGTGTCGCGCCCCAACTCAGAACCAACACTATTGGGGAGTGGTCAGAATAAGTATGGGGGAGTATTAAAGCTTCTGCAGTCGGTCCCACTAAGTGGTCTGAAATCAAGAATCGTGGATGACATATCGTGCACCAAGGAGTAGTAGGTGAACCCCTTGACCTCTGGGTGTAATGTACACCACAAGTCACTTAGTTGAAGTCTACCCATCATATTGCATCAAATGCAACTGACCTCTTTCAAAAGTGGCCTGGCCGTTGAACCCGTACGGTCAAGGTCCAAGTTCAGTATAGTGTCCATATTGCCCCCCGCCACATGAGCGGTACCATCGGGTATGCCATAAGAATATCTGTCAGCCCCTCATAAAACCCCAGGTTGTCTAGGTTAGGTCCATATGAGTTCACCAGCAGAATCTGCTTATTCACTAGTGTGCAGTGTATCACAATTTAGCGACCATACAGGTCTATATGTGAGTGCAGTGGTTTAAAGGTGACCCACTTATGTATCAGGACCAGAACACCTCTGGATTGTGTCAAGAAGTTAGTGTAAAATCTATTCTACCCCCATACTTTGGCAAAGACCTCATTAGTGCTACAACGTGCATAGGTTTCTTGTAACAGAAATATATATATATATATATATATATATATATATATATATATATATATATATATATATATATATATATATATATATATATTTTGTCTCGGTTCACATGAGACATTATTTTCCTCGCTTTGGAATAATTCCTGAGGCCCCTTACGTTCCAGCTCTGGATATTAAGAATCCCCATTGCGGTCTAAAGCAAAGCCATGCATGTCCCCAGTGTGACTAGGCTGTTCTCCGCCGGCGGAAAAGCGTGGCCACCAGTGCTCCTGCATGGACAGTTTTAACCCAACATCCCTTCCCCCACCCTCATAACCCCCCAACCAGGGCCATGATCAATCCCCCCACTTCCCTCCCTAACCCCAACAGTTACGCCAGCAACATACCAGCAACCTTGCATAGGGGATCACCAATACTACTTCTGCCCCCTCTGCCCCCGGGTGCCAGCCCGCCCAACCTTATTCAGGATAGCAGAACATATAATCCTAATTGCCTGACTCGGCCTTCATTCTAGTGCGGCTGAGCTGTGTAGTACCGATAACATCTAACAAGACACTCGTTATCATCATGCACAGCCAGTGTCATCAGCGTTGTCCAGGACAGGGACCACAGTGTAATATGGTGCTCAACATATCATGTGGTCTAGTCATGACTTTAACATTTTTCTATTGTATTGGTGAATCTCTAAATTTGCTTATGGTCATTTATTGAATCTTAGTTACACATGTACAATTGATTGGTTCTTGTATTGGTTAAGCCTTGAGAAAGACCTGTGAGGATTGAAACACGTGTTGGCTGATTGACTCTCTCAATTAAATTTCACGTACAGTTCATTTGTTGAAAGTTCTGTGACTGCTTATTAGGATAACCAATGCAAGTTATCTGGGTGCAACCCTTACTAATCATTCTACGAGGTGTGGGATGCACCTCCCCTTCCTGTGTTCCTGCTACAGGCTTACCCCATCTAGTTATATTTGAAAAACGTATGGTGATTCACTTTCTAGTACCCATTGCTTGTGTTTACCTTGTAACCATCTAGTTTTGAATCCACGTTCACTTTCACTCTAATCCAGTGGTGGAATTTGTACTCTCACGTACTGATGACATCCAGGCATTATTCTCACCCAGGGGCTCCACAAAACATGCATTCAGAAATGTGACTGCAATGCATGATAGTTTGAGACAGAAATGTTTGAACCATTTTCTATCAAAGAAATTAATTAATTTTGGGAGCAAATGACTATGTGACAATTTTTAGATCAGGAAAAGATTCCTAGAGGCCTACACATTTTGATCTTCCCCAATTTTGAAGATTCTGAAGATGGGGATCCAGCCCAACTATGGGAGGACAATCTTATAAATGGATATAAGGTGATGATACAACTGCTAATTGAACATGTGGACAGAGCACACAAAAGACTTAAATCCCAAGTCAAAGTTCTAAAAAATTAGAAAAAGTTATTTAATACCCCATTTAAGGTTTGGCACTTAAACGCCCAAGTGATGTGAAGACATCTCAATCCGAATGTATTTCTAGTACGTTCTACACCTCCTAATATACTCCAATAAACTAGGAGACTAAATAATTCTACCAATGTGCTGCACCTTCTTGCATTTAAAAGAACGACAGAGGCACTCATTTTCCTTTTACCAATTGTCCTTTTCTAGAAATAAGATATAGAGAAAACCACCCCAAGAAAAGCTACTGGTTCTACAATTATATTAGCAGCTTTCTTCATTACTGGGTCGCTTGGAATACTTAAGAGTCTGGTGAGATATTCAGCACCTGTCCCCTCTTTATTGGGAATTCCTTTTATCAGGTTACAGCTTAGCGTATAAAAAAAATGTCTTTCTTGCTTCTTCAACCCATTTAATTTCTATCAGGGTTCCTTGCCCTGAAGAAGATGGTATACTTAGCCCTGCTGAAACGCAGTGTTGTGCGTGAACTGCTTCACAATTAAGTGGTGTTGCTTTTTAAGATACACTATAGTTAGTCCTCCCCTGTAGTCGTATTTTTTATTTAAAAAAAAAACTTGATTTACCTTGTTTGCATTGGGTTACAGGTATAAATTCATAGTATAGCTTGTACACTTCATCCGTATGCAAGTGGCATTATATCTTCCAACCATATCATTACACATTTTATTTTGCTTTACTTTACATAACTGGATCCACTCAGCTGAACATTTTAACTGTAATATCGTGTTAACATTTTTCTGATTAGCATTGATCCTTATTCATGTATGCACGCAATGGGGCCCAAATGTCTTTAGGTCTGCACGTCGTTGGGACTGTGCATACATAACCCTCCTTCATTTCGTTTGCAAAAGTCAATTCTTTAAACCATTCTTGTATTGTTGGCGCCAAATTTGGTTTCCATTTTAATCAAATACATGTCTTGGCTATAATGCATCCCATATTAAAGAATCGGCGGGTCGTTGCCCCAGTTTTCCCAATATCGCCAAGCAGGTAGCTGAGGGGGAGCATTATTGAGGGTATTTTGGTTATTTCATGTAGCACATCTGCCACCCTTTGCCAAAATTCTAATACAACTGGACACTTTTCAAAACATATGGATGGTGCCTGCCGCCCTCCCCCCCCACATTTCGGGCAGATATTCTTGGCGTTGCGGGAGAACTGTGCAATTTTCTCTGGTGTATAGTGCAATCTATTCAGCACCTTAAATTGTATGAGTTGAAGTCACAAGTTCATCGAGACTTCGTTCATGAGGAGGCAGTATTTCTGCCATTTGGTTTCGTCTATGGTGGTTTCAGTGTCTATTTCCCATTTTAGCCTAACTATGCCATGCTCTTCACTCCCGTTTTGTACCTTAGCATATATTCTGGATAGTAAACCCTTCCGGCTGTCCCACTGTGCCACCATCTCTATACATGCAGTTTGTTCCGGTTCCTGCGGGAATGTTGGCCGATTTTTCTTGACCGCTTCGCGCATGCGATAGTATTGCAATAGTCGCACTGGGTTGTCAACCAGCTCCAATTTAAACTCTTCAATTGTAACAAACCTGGCATCTGGGTAGAGGTGCCCCAGTTTCATTTCTTTACCAGGGTCCCGTGCCGTCTGGATATCTATTTCCAATGAAGGTGGGAGCCCAGGCCAGATCCATAGTGGGATACTTTTGAAGTATGTGGTAGTCGTGCCCATTCTCTTATTTATTCGGTTCCATGCGTTAACCTTAATGGGGACAAGGCAGAGATACGGGTGATGGTTTCTTCCTCCCCCTCCCGCACTATTCTCATTTCCTCACTTTCCTTATCACTGTGGTCCTCTGCATTGTGGCCCCTGGAGCTCGGCCTCTGTTCCTCACCTGTCTGTCTGTTCAGTGAGGAATCCATCAGGTGCAGCCCAAGTCAGCTCGATATGTAAAACATACTTCTTTCAGCTCAGGGTATTAAGCTCAGGGTATTAAGCAAAGTCTTTGATTTCCTCCCTGCTAATCTCTGTCCTCTTTTGGTTTCCTGGTGCTGAGCCATCTTGACTACTGCAACTCTCTATTTTTGGCTGAACCGGCCTACATCCTCCATCGGTTGCAGCTACTGCAAAACCTTGCAGCGCGTATTTATTTATTTATTTCTTACATTTGTTATACGCCCAGACCCTGAGGTATCACAGCGTGGTTACAGACATCATGGTTATTATACAAATATATTTATTTATTTATTACATTTGTTATATGCCCAGACCCGGAGGTATCACGGCGTAGTTACAGACAGTGGGTAATACAATCTTACATTATAAAAGAAACAGTGCAAACAGTACAGAAAAGCAAAAGTGATAATACATACAATATGTATACAAAAGATGGTGGCGGTCGAGTCAGGGTGGGAAGGGGCTGGTTCCGTAATTAAAACAAGGATAAATAATTACACAATCATTATTACATCAATGAAGCAATTTACACAATTCTTACAGGATAAAGAAGCAGTTGTTAGCATTATCTGGGTTGTACTATTCAGATGAGGCAAAGTCTAGAGAATCTAAGTGAGGTGGCTGCGGCTGAAACTACCGTGGCCAAAACGTTTGCATGAGAAAGGTGCAAACTACCAAAAGTTTGCACCTTTCTCATGCGATCACACATTCATATTCACACCCACACACACACACAACACACCTATAACACCCCCCAACCCACACCCTCAGCACACCCCCGCCCACACCCCAAACATAAACAAACCCCACTTACCTTCATCTTCACACTGGTTCCCTGCAGCGCCAGTTCCCTTTCACTTCCGTTATTGGGAACCGGCGCCACAGGGTCCTCAGCACACCCCCACCCACACCCCAAACATAAACAAACCCCACTTAAATTCATCTTCACGCTGGTTCCCTGCAGCGCCAGTTCCCTTTCACTTCTGTGATCGGAACCGGCGACACAGGGTCCTTTTCTTTTTCTTTTTTTTTTTAACGGAAGGCTGCGGGGGTGTCCCCCGCAGCTCCCGCCCACTGTACCATAAAGTATAGTGAGCGGGGCAATGCAGGGGAAACCCCTGCAGCTCCCGTTTCTTTTTTTTTTTAAACGGAAGTCTGCGGGGATGTACCCCGCAATCCCCGCTCACTATACCATGAAGGATAGTGAGCGGACGATGCGGAGCACACCCCCGCAGCCCCCGTTTCTTTTTTACAATGCTACCACCAAAGGTTTGAACTTTTGGTGTTCGAACCTCTGGTGGTAGCATTTTTAGAACTTTTGGTCATTGCAACCATTTTTCCTCGGTAAAATCGGCCTATACCAAGTCTAGAGTTAGCAAGGCTGGGTCTAATCGGTTAGAATTGCTTAAATAACCAAGTTTTTAGAGATTTTTGAAAGCATTGGAATTACTCTTCAGCTTTGATGTTTATCAGGAGTGCGTTCCAATATTTAGGGGCCAGTACTATAAAGCTGCTGCCCCCTGCTCTGGAGTTTTGTAGCGTGGGATTACAAGGAGTGAGATATTATTAGACCTAAGGGTTCTGGTTAAGGCTTTTTTGGCTAATATGTTGTTTATGTATTTAGGGGCTTTATTGGCACGGCATTTATGCGTGATACAGAGGATTTTGAATATGATTCTAGCCTTGATAGGTAGCCCATGGGTTTCTCTCCTGATGTCAGAGATGTGGTCAGATTTGTTAATTCCTTTATTTTCCATGAGTTGCAGTTTAGTAAGGTTGGTGTTAGAAGTCCCTAACAGTAGTACACTACAATAGTCCAACTTGGATAGTATTAAGGCCCTGGCTAGGGTGATGCAATTTTTAGATGAGAGGAATTGGCGACTTAGAGCGATAAGTTTGGCAGTATAAGAGGTGGCTGAGGAAAGGGCATTCATTTGTTTTATCATAGATATATTCACATCTAGATAGACACCTAAGGTTTTAACCTGTTTGAGTACTGGTATCATGGTGCCATCGATTTTGAAAGTTGAATAATCGGGATGTAAGGCATTGATTTTAGTTGTGGTTCCTACAATAAGAAGCCACCATTGCCACCAACACCCTTTATGGTGCGCAAATCTCCCCAGTTCTGCGCTCACACCATTGGAGATTATCTTCAAATCCCTCTGTATTATTCAAGGAACCTATTATGGAGTGGGAGCAGAATTCCTGCAGGAGAAATGTCAGCACTATCAACTGGGTTGTCCTTTGAGATCATGTGGTGCCCGGCTCCAGGTCATCCCTCGGTTTGGGTGGGACCGGATGGGTGGGCGCTCTTTTTCAGTCGCAGCGGCCAAACTGTGGCACTCTTTGCCTTTGTCACTCCGGGCAACTGCTGACCACCTTTGCTTTTGTCGACCTTTAAAAAACCCTCTGTTCGAGGTCCTCCTGTTGCTGATGCTACCCTAGCTGTACACACACACATATGAAGATTGAAAGTTGCACACACGTTTATTTAAAGCTGCTCAAACATGGTCAGAAAATGTTGCATACACATGTAAGAAATAAATAAATTAACATGTAAGAATCCCCTGAACCACACCTAATATAGAGAAAGCATTCTGGTCTGTAAATGGTGGGTGTCATTGGAAAAATTAAGACTGTTTTGATTCATTTAAGCAGCAATATTATGCCTCATATCAAAATAATTTTGTGAAGTTAAGGATGACAAGTCATAGAGGTGTTTAGAATGTCTAGTGTCTTTTTAGATAATAATATATAGAACATCGATTTTCTAAATGAATGCTTGCATGAATTGATATTAGTTAATCTTACCCAGAATTGGGGGGTGAAACTATATACCGGGACATGAAACTAGCCATGTCACCCTAGTGTGGACCTATAATTTAAACGTATAAAATCACAAATATTTCTACAGGTGCTGAATCTGCAGTAGCAGTCAAGGTGGTGGGCTTTTTTCATGGATGTTGGCCTGCTCCTTCGTGGTGGCCTCCTCCGATACTGTTCCAGCACCAGTGTAGCATGCAGAGACAAGCATGCCAGCTAGTGTACAGTCATGCACATGGTGTGCAGGAGTGTGGATTAGCATCACACAACATCGAGGCACTCGCCTGGGGTGTCCTCTTTCGCCCATTCTTTTCGTAATCTCTATGGAGCCATTGGCAACTGCTATTAGACATGATGATAGAATCACTGGAATTAATTTTTATGGCATTACCCAAAAGTGGTGGTTATATGCAGATGACCTTCTTCTGGTTGTACAAGACTTACCTTTAACGATTCCAGCACTAATGGACCTGATTAAAACTTTTGGATACATTTCAAATTATAAAATCAACTGGTCAAAATCTGAAGCCTTGCCTTGCACACAGAGTACTAGCAGTTGGTTGGTCAAAAATCATGGTTTCAAATGGTGCCCTGAAATGATGAATTACTTAGGTATATGGCTAACTCCTGATATTGGTGTTCTCATGGATCTAAACTTAAAACTGATGATAAATAATATCACTGCAGAATTTGAATGATGGGATTCCTTAAAACTTTCCCTGGGAGTCAAGGTGAATGCTATTAAAATGACGATAACACAAAAGATAACATATGTTAGGGCCACGATACCGCTTCCTACTAAGAGGTCAACAATAAAGCAGCTGGATAGTCTAATCCAAAATTTTATATGGGGAAAAAAAGAAGTTTTCCTTGTTTACAGACCCTTAAGACAATTTACATCATTTCATTGTTAAGTTTACTGTGATATATTTTTTCTGTTAAAAATATATATATATATCTTGCTGCTGAGCGCTTTCTTTAATTAATTAACAAAGAAAGAGAAGCATAATGGGAGCCTCCGGTCTTGACATAGAATCAAAATTTGACTGATTTCCTGAGATCAGCCTGGAGAAGCATTGCAGAGTCTTTGACTATTGCACCAAGCTTAATGCGTTAATCACCAATATGGCTGAATCGGGCAATTCTACTTAGTAATAAGACAATATTTTGGCCAAATTGGTTCCTGACAGGTGTGAAGAGGATTGATGACTTGTTCAGGACTGGAAAATGGAGTTCATTTCTTGAGTTTAAAAATCAATTTCATTGACAGGATTGTTCATATGGAGAATACTGTAAACTAAAGAAAGCTATGAATTTAAATACTCTTGAGCCTACCGATTTGTTGGACATTGTTAAGATAATAGGCGGGCAAGAGCATACGGCTTCTAAAATGTATAAACTGCAGAGTGGAAGTTCAAGTTGGAATGAAAATAACATGGCGTCTTGGGCGTTATACTTGCAAGATGAAATGTCACAACAAAGATGGATGGGGTTATGTAGAAAAATTCCAAGAATGTCTTTAAATATTGGTGAAAGGGCGCAACAAGTAAAGTTGTTGAACAGAGTATGTTGGACCGCAGAACGTATGTATCGGCAAGGTATATGCTCAACGGATGCCTGTTGGAACTGTTGTCTTGCACGGGGGTCACTTGAACATATTTCCTGCGAATGCCATAAATTAAGATCATTTTGGAAAGATGAAACAAACAGAGTTAATGAACAGAGTCTTGAACGAAGAAAAGAAATTTAATTTTGCAACCTTGATTTTGGGCAAAGATACGAATTTGGACGATTTAAGCTATCACTATGTGACTTGGATTTTAAGAGGTTCATTGGTGGCAAAGAAAATATTTATTTGTCACTGGAAATCAGCTGCATTCCCAACGGAAGAAATGTGGATGGAGGAAATGTATTCATTGTGTGGAATAGAAAGAATGGTGATGTCAATGCAACAAAAAGAGAAGCTTTTTATTAAAATTTGGGGTTGATTCCTGAATTTGGATCCAGAAGGAGATGGAAATGAAAGATGAGACGCAGGATAAGATAAGTAATTTTAAATGTTTTTTTGTTGCTGTTATTCTGCGTAATATAAATTGGAATGTACAGATGGAATGTTTTGATTATTTGTAATTTCCTCTCTTTCCCCCTTTCTCTCTCTCTCTCTCTCTCTCTCTCTCTGTTTCTCACCCCCCTCTCTCTCTCACCCCCCTCTCTGTCTCTCTCTCTCCTTCCTGGATCTTCTATTGAATTAGACACTCAGGATTATTACGGGGTTTAGTGGTAGGATGACGGAGTGTTTCCTTGTATGTTTCGCGAAATTTTACAGTGTTTCATGATTGTGATTTATTTTTATTTTGAATTTGTGCTTATTGCTATATGTTTGTATAAAGGTAAAATGAATAAACTAGTTAAAAAAATAAAAATAAAGATCCAGATACAGTCATGGACATGTCCTCTGGATGCAATGATTTTTCAAATGTTTATGATTAAGCTAATATCATTGACTGGAAAGTGTAGAGCACTATTGTTTGAAACATCTGAGAGCAGGTATTATTGAGTGGACCAATGGCCCTAAAATGTCCTCTTGGGAGGATAGCTCAGGGGCAATATGCTCGCTTTGGAAGCAAGACGACACGGAGCAACATGGGTTTAATCCCTGGGTCCACGCTTAGAAACCTCTGGGTATTAAGCGTGTTATAAATAACCTATCATATAATATATTATGGTGCTCTAGTGGTCGGGACTGGTATGGTACTGTCCCTATGGCAAGTATTCATGTGCTTATCGTTGGCATGCTTCGGGTGGATTCTTCACTTCTGCCCTTCATTCACTTTCTACCTGTGCTGCATATGTATGTTTGAATAAATGGAAATGTAATTTGTCAAATTGTGACATTGCGGTTGCTCAGCCTAACTTGGGGCTTTGTCTGGCCATCTCTTCTTGCCTGTGTTTTTTCTTTGTGGGATCACCAGGTGTTTGAAATAATTAAGAATATCATTACATGGGTCCTATAACTTCCAGTTTAAAGTTTATTTCTTGCTGACGTTATGAAAATGCAGCTGACGGGATCAAGAAAGGGTTACTTCTGTCACATATAGCATGAAGATGCTTCAACTGAGAATCTGCAGTTAGTGTATTTTCGTTTATTTTTTTAAATAAATTAACTGTGTGAATATTGTGAATGGGAATGCCCATTAAAGATGGTGGTTAACAGGCCTCATTCCTCAGGCAGGTCCTGTGAGAGGCTCGGTAAAGCGTATGACTGCTTGGCGAGGGATTGCAGTTTCATATCGAATAGGTCATTTTAGAGCGCTGAATATATATCCAATCACTCACCCCCCCTTGCCTAACATTTGTTTAAGGATGTTTGTTAATTGTGAAATATGTTATCTTTTCAGGTATTTTTGAGAATAATAACCAACTGACTGTGACCCTGGGAAGACCAAAATCAATCTGCATATCACGGTAAAATAACAGGATTTGCATACGTTTTACATGCTTTAATCCCATTGACCATTCAGTGCTGTGACAGAGTAAATAAACAACATTGTAGAAAAGGTAAAGAACGTCAACATTCTGAGTGCTTTGGAGCATTTTTTCACAGATTTTATTTCCTGCATGGACCTCTCATAGAAGTACCAAATGGAACATGAAGGAATTCTCCTGAAGGTTTTGATGCAGTAATATATAGCCTCTTACTGGTTTAGATGGAATGAATAATCCTCCTTGTGATCTATTACGAAGGATTTTGGCGTAGCCGAAAGATGGTTTGAGGAGAAAAACGTTCACCTTGTGTTGATCCACCATCATTCTGTTGGACCATCTTCCTCAATGTCACGTTCTTTGCATTTCAACATCATATTTCCGTTCTCAGAAAAATGTGTACGCCAACCAAGCAATGGTGAACTCGGTCACACGCTACGCCATTACTATATCAATGTTCTGCACCCCATAGGATGCTCACGTAAGGAGAGCTTTCGGGACTGTCGGAGCTAAGAATGAAGTTTACTAAACATAACTTTTTCATGTCGTTCTTTGGGTTTGTCTCATACCTTGTTGACATTGGGATAGACATCTCCGTTGCTGTAAAGCATTTCACTGGAGGACATTTCATTGCAGGGTCGCTGACACTTACCTTTATACTTATTGCAATGATCATCGTGCAAGTCTTCAGCTATACATGGTTTAAGTCGGACAATGAATATGACAGACAAGGAAATCAGGACTGGATTATTATAAGCCATCTCCTTCAGTTTGGAATTTTTGTAAGGTAAGTGCTAATTCTGTACAACACATGCACGTATGTGAATGTAACTTTAAAAATGTATATAGTCTGCATATGTTATGTTATTTGTGCAGTGCATGGTCTCCAGTACCTTTGGCGATTCTGAAACAGAGTGGGTGGGTATGGTTAGTGGTGAGGGAGGCAACATGCAAGGTAGTGTTGCTGTTGTGTTGATGTATGCAGACCAGTAGTACCCTGAGCTCTACTGCAGGTCTGTTTCTCGGGTTCTGTGTCCAAGCCATTGAGGGATTTGTGTCCAGAGGGGAGCATTGTGTGCGCATGGTACAAGGATGCATTGCCTGTGATAAGTAATTTGGTGAGGAGTAGCATTCTCTTATTTGATGTCTTTTGGGAAGGAGTTTAAATAATGTTAATGACTCCAATCAAGCATTCCCACTAAGTCAGTGCCTTGTCTGGGATTGCTCAAGGGAAGCCCTTATTTATATATTTTTATGACAAGTTATAATCTGGATGATGAAACCTTGTATAACGCCTCTCTCTTAGAATCCCCCTGACCCCACTGAGCCAAGAAGTAGGTTTATTCACATGGACAGCAGCACAAAAAAAGACATACCGGGAAGCATTAGTAGAAGCAGAAAAAGAAGTGGTGCGCAGGGAGACACAGCACATAGACAATAACACACCAGAGACAAATAGAGCACTGATACTGGCACATAAAAAACTACACAATCTATCATTAGACTGTGCAAAAAAGGCACACAGAGCCGTGAAAGCATGGTTGTACGAAACAGGGGAGACAGCAGGTAAATTGTTAGCCTGGTTGAAAAGACGGGATGAGGGACACCAGCAAATCAGATACATTAAAACTGTAAATGCGAATGCTTTGCGACCTACTATGAAGAGCTCTATAGCTCCCCAAATACTCCAAGCGAAAACATGCTACTAGATGAAGTCATTCTCCCCTCACTCAATGCCAAACAAGTCGGCGCACTGGAGAGCAGTATTTCAGAAGAAGCGATATCCGCAGCCATCTCCTCTTAAATGACTTCAATTCAGCAATCCCACTAAGTCAATGCCTCGTCTGGGACGCCCAAGGGAAGCCCTTATTTATATATTTTTATGACAAGTTATACTCTGGATGATAAACCCTTATATAACGCCCCTCTCTTTGAATCCCCCTGACCTCACTCAGCCAAGAAGTAGGTTTGTTTTGCAATTTAAAAGATTTATTGGAAAAATGTAAATATGTATATATATATTACACTTTTATAATAAATTAATATCTGATATCACATTTAAGAATATGACAGTGATCAACACTGGATAATCTTACACTAGCACACTTAGGAGTTGGTATGGAAAGAACAAGGTAGCTGAGAATACATTTATGATTTCAATGAATGCAGTGATGGAAAGAATGCAGTACAGAAATAACTGGTAGGGTTTCACAAGAGATAATATGTTCACTTTTCCCCTGGTGGCAATTCACTCCCCCCCATGCAATAGAAAATGGAAGGGAGAGCACACAGTTCTCAGGAATACAATCAAATGTAGTTCAGTTCCCCCCTAGCAAGCTTATATCACAGGGATGATTTTAAAACACAGGCAAAATCCTTTTAAATGTGGTGGCAATGAAGTAAAATATGCTAAAAATGATTTTTAATTCCCTATAAGAGATTCAGGGTGGGTGATAGCTACTTTAAATTAGTTCAGGATCACGTTAGCAATGCTCTATGAATGATTGTCAGGTTGCAAACGAATTTCAGCAAAGGAAAGCAAGAAGCTGCTATTTTGACAAGTGAAGAAAGTTGAGCCAAATCGCAAATCGCAGCACTTTTTCCGACCAAACGGTTCCAGAGATACGGACGATTTTATGAAGGTGGTTTTTCAGAAATGAAATAAGGATTCAAAATGGCAAATGACACTTTTACAGGTTTAAAATCTGAGAAGGGACACACAATTATATGATGCAGTTCTGGAAACAGGTTCAAATGTTTTGAATCAGATTATTTTAAGCTAAGAGATGGGTTCTGCATAGTTCTAGCTGGGTACTCACACTATAAATTTGAAAGGAATGGCCTCGTCACGGATCTGGTCAACAAGTTTAGCTGCTGATCTCTCTGCTCGGCGGGTCAATCAGGCACCGGTTCTGCTCACAGCGGTCTAGGTCTGGTCTGCGGTTCTGGATACAGCGGTCTGGTCTGGCACTCGACACTGTACGGATCTCTGGTTCTGCTGGTCTGGATCAAATGGATTCTGGAGTTCTCCGTCAGCGTGCTGCGCAGGAATTCAGTTGAAGGTTGGAAAATGAATGTTCCAGTCTGGCTTCCAGTGGCTCTTTTTATGTCTTTTGGGAAGTGGGTGTGAAGGCTATCTTTCTGTGCCCACCCCACTCATGATTTGATAGGTCAAGGATTTCTCTTTGACCTGATTTAAGAAGGGAGCAGTGAGCCATCAGGTGTCATCATTATGGCATACAGAAAGAACACTCCCCTTTGCTTTTACCTTAGAACATCATTTTCATAACTAAACACATTTCCCAGATACACAAGTGGTTGACATTACATATACACTTCATATATCACATAAGGTAGTTTCTGTTCCAACTCTGATGTTTCTAAGAGCTTGGATTAAGAAATGACAACATTTTGCGCTTTTTGGTTGGTTTACCAATATTGGATTTTTACCAAAAATGACACAGATGTACACCGCCTTTCTACACATATTCCAGTAATATTTCATTTTTCTAGCGTGAACCCCTTGTCTGCAATCTCCATAATTCATAGGGTTTTGCCTCAGAACATGGTACAGAGTTCTAACACCTCTTAAAATGTGCACAGAAAAATCGCAAGAATAATGATATTAATTATATAATTTTGACAAGTCCGTACTATGAATTATCCCTCTTTTTAAAATTATGCTCTGGCCCAGAGGGGTGTGGTTTCCCAAAGCACATGGTGGAATTTCTGGTTTGTCCACTTCCTCCAACTCAAGTTGCTCACAGAGGCACTGCCCCTCCCCGTTTCTCTCAAGAGGAAGCCATTTACGACTCCCCCTAATTTAACATTTGCCTGAGCCCAGGAAGGCTCATTGTTCTGTTTCCTGCAGTCCCCAGCTGCCCCTCCCCTGATCCAATCAGAGAGATGTCATCTCCCTTTGGTGAGGGCAGGAGAATGCAGGCCAGGCCTGGGAAAAGTGGCTGAGCAAGTTTCAACTCCTGTCGGGGGTAGTTGCCAGGCAGAATTCACTCTCTTCAAGCCAGGCTTCAGCCAAATGTCACTTTTGTTCCCAGTTTTTCTTCATCCAAATCAAACTTACAATTTTTACACATGCAGCTAGAACGCTGATTCTAAGTTCAAAACTATGACATTTAACAGTTGCAGACTATGTGACACTCAACAGAAGGTCACTCATTTATTTTAAACATTTCGATTTTAGTGGCTTTAAGTCCAATTTCACTTCAGCTGCTGACATCCACAGCTCAGCCAGTTTCATTATGAACATTATTTTGGGATCTTTCTCTTTCCAGATTTTGTATGCACACAAGTCTACCTTCTGCCAAATGTCTGCTGGTGTTCATTGAGATTTTTGAATATCTTGCAATGTTTAAAATAGGCATTTTTAGCTTGCATTTCAGAGAAACAAAGGTGATTTGAAAGCGCTTTCTGAGCTAACCGGCACTGCTGTTTTTCCTTTGGCACACATTTCACCCATGGCACGCCTGGCCCATCACGCTCGCACTGGTGGGTGGCAGGTCAGGGGAACATTTTGGTGTGCGCCAAAACTGCACAGTTTCCCTGGATTCTGGTGAAATGTGGGCTTTTTCGGCCATCTTGGATTTTCTGAGCCCACAGCACCAACTGTTGCAGCTTAATGACTCAAACATGGGTCAGGACACCCAACAAGCCCCCCCGCCCGACTGCGCTTTGATTTCGAATTGAGGGGGAGTCGGGTGCAAAGGATTGCTCCATGCGCTGGTATGTCTGCTGGTATGTCTGCATCATCTTCTTCCAATTCCGTAGATGGCACAGTTCAGCATCTTTTCCTCCATCCAGTTGGATCGATCGGTTCTCCTCGCCGGTCCTGATGGGAATATTGGGCGGTACCCCGGGCCCCTCGGATCTTTGCTCCCGGTCCCCGGGTCATCCTCCTTGATCAGTCTCCATGGTCTCATCTCTCCTAGGATGATAAAGCAAAGCGGCAATACACATTCCTAGACATTTTTCCACCACTATTAATGGTGTGGCGAACATATACATTTTATACATCAGGATACATTTTGCAGTGTTATTTTAAAAACAAGATATAATCAGGAGACATTTTCCTTCAAGAATCATAATATTTTAGAGACCATATGTGGGATATTTTAGGGTTGGAACTAAATTACTCTGGCGCAGCCCCCTCTGGTATTGCAGAGGACTCCTCCAATTGCTGCAGGGTGTGCCTCGGATGGCAACACTTTAACTGATTTATATGGACCCACTTGTCTTCCCCCTTTGCCAAACTGCCTTTGGGGAGGCGGATCTTGTATGCAATTGGGGAGATCTTGTCTATAATTTCAAAGGGTCCCTTCCATGTAGACAAACATTTTCGCTGTTTGGCCTGATTCCTTTGGAAATTGTATAGATAGACCCGGTCTCCCACATTATATTCCTTCCTGGTGGTTTTCAAATCATAGTGAGTTTTCATGCTATCAGCTGATCTTTCTAGATTCCGCTGAGCATAGGCAAAAGCATGTTGGAGGTGTTTCCTCAAATTCTCCACATACTCATGAGTTGTGGAGGCATTGATCAACGTCTGCTCTTGAGTCCTGTAGAGCAAATGCTGGGGAAGCACCATCTTGCGTCCAGTCATCAACTCAAATGGTGTTAATTTGGTTGCAGATGAAGGGGTAGATCTGATGGCCATTAGGACCAGAGGTAATCGGATATCCCAACTTGGCCCAGAATCTGCCACAAACTTTTTTTAATATGCTCACAATGGTTCTGTTGTATCTGTCCACTGCACCAGAAGAGGCTGGCCGGTAAGCAATATGTAGCTTCCTTTTGACCCCCAGTATCTCCCACATCTTTGTCATTACCTCGCTGGTGAAATGGCTACCTCTGTCTGACTCAATCCTTTGAGGTAGACCAAAACGGGAAAAGATGTGGTTAATCATCAGGGCAGCTGCTGTTTCTGGCTTGCAGTTTGGGGCCGGGAGACATTCCACCCACTTGGTAAACAAGCATGTGACCGTCAACATGTACTTGTTTCCCCTAGACGAGCGAATCACAGGGCCTACAAAGTCGATTTGCAAATCTGACCATGGCAGTGTCATCCCCCTCTTTTGGAGAGGCCCACAGTGTGTGAGGGATGATGGCTGAAATTGTGCACACACCAGACACCCCTTCAAATATTGGTCGAGGTCCTGCCCCATGTGTGGCCAGTATGCAACCTCTCTGAAGATTTCCATTGTTGTGTGAAACCCCCTATGACCGGCTGTGGCCGTCTCATGGGCATGACTTAACATCAGGCTTAGGAATGAGGTAGGGACCACCCACTGATCATGGCCAGCTTGGGATTTCCTTACCAACAAACCGTCTTGGATTCGGAAAATTTTTGGACATTTCATCAACACTCTAAGGTCCTCTTTCCCAATGTAATCGGTATCCGTCAGGGGAAAGTTCTCAGGGTCCTCAATGTGTTGGTAAAACTTACCAATTATTGGATCCCCCTTCTGAGCCGTAATTAAATCAGCATCAGGGGTCTCCTTACTCCATTGTGCAGTTGAAAGATCATTGTGAGCACTTGTCTGGGACCTAGAGATAGCAGTGACATGGATTTCCCCCAACAGGGATTCTATTTCTATTAGATCCCCTTGGATGGCCCCGGTTTTGGCCAGCTGATCAGCTAAGTCATTTCCAGTTTTGTCTGGTCCCTCTTCTTCGGAATGACCCTTGATCTTTTTCCAGTAGATGGTCATCCAATTCGAGGTGACCAGATCATCAATGTTTTGGATTAACTTCCCATGTTTCAAGGGTTTGTTATTAGCACATAACATGCCTCTGGTTTTCCAATTAACCAGGTGCTCCACGAACCCGTTCCGTACATAATCTGAATCTGTGATTCTGACCAGTTTGTGGAGTTGATGTTGGACAGCAGTGAGGATGGCTTGATGCACAGCCATCAATTCTGCCACCTGACTACTTCGGGGACCAATTTTGTACCCAGCTGAGGGTTCTGAGTACTCATTCACCCATGCATTCCCTACGCCAGCCACCATTTCTTTGTCCCAATTGCTGTCAACATGGTAAGAGCATCCATCCACATAGACAGTGGGCATTCCCTCACACTTGTCCTCTTCAAAGACGTTGCTTTTTAGACTTTCGTCCTCGAGACAGTTTTCTCTGGCACAATCATGCAGGTCAGCCAGACCTTGCACGAGGGGACTCTTCTTGTTTTGGCCATATCTGACTTCCACAAGAAAGCCTTGCATTGACAGGATCCAGGAAGTAATTCGGGAATTACTCACATTTCCGGCCCGGATTCTGTCACTTTGGAGGTATTGCAGAGACTGGTGTGGAGTCTCCACTATGATGTGTTCCCCCTGGATGAACGGGCGGTAATTCTTCAATGCCCACACCGTTGCCAGGAGTGCCTTCTCATAATCATTGAATTTTTCCTCCACAGAGGATAAAGTTTTGCTCGCATAGGAGATCACTTTATTGACCTTGTCATGCTTTTGGTATAATACTGCCATCAAGCACGTATTAGAGAACCCTGTCTCCAGGAAGAACTCCTTGTTTCTGACAGGGTAAGCTAGGCAAGGCGCTTGTGAGGGGCTTCTTTTGAGTTGTCTTACTGCCTCGGATTGTTCTGGACCCCATTCCCACTTGACCCCCCCCCCTTCAAAAGATGAATCAGGGGTCTAGTGATCTCTGCGTAGCCCTCAATGAACTTTCTGCTGTAATTAGTCAGTCCAAGGAGGCTCCTTAGTTCCCGCAGAGTTGTGGGATCCTTCAGTTTCTGAAGTGCTTCCACTTTCTTTTCTTGGGGACAGAGACCCTGAGGAGTAATCTCATGCCCCAAGAAATTAACACGGGTTCTACACCACTGTGCTTTCTGAAAGGAAAGTTTTGCTCTGGCGGCCCTCAACTGTGTCAGAACATAACGGATCTCCGCTATGTGTTCTTCCGCAGATGAACTTTTGATGAGGACATCATCTACATAAGCCAGGTTACCCCTCGCACCCAGGTCGAGCATGGCCTTATGTAGGAAAATGTTGAACTCATTGCCGGAGTTGAGGTATCTGAAGGGAGTCCGGGTCCATGTGTAGTGCTGGCCCCCAAAGGTAAAAGCCAGTTTGTATTGGTCCTCCCTACTGACAGGCACGGTCCAGTATCCATTGGTCAGGTCTATTGCAGTGAATACCTGTGACCCCTGAATCTGGGCCAGCCCTTGGTCAATGTAGGGCAGAGGCCATCGGGAAGTATGGACCCGTTTGTTGAGCTCCCTACGGTCGGAACAGTGTCTCCACTGGCCGTTTGGCTTCAATATTCCCAGAACCGGATTATTGAAGGTGCTGTGTACTGGACGGATTATTCCCCGGGACTCAAGGTTCTTAATTATTTCAGTAAGGGACTCCATGGATGCGAGAGGCAAGAGATATTGCTTCACAAACACTGGAGTCATGCCAGGGTCTGTGGGAATTGTTATTGTGTGGATGTCGGTGCGACCACAGTCATATGAGTCTACCGCAAAGAGATCTTGGAAATCCAAGAAAACTTGTTTCAACTTTTGCTTCTGTTCCAGAGTCACGCAGGCATCAGCTAGGTTGACTCTCTCTTCCACCATCTGCCTGAAGCCTGGAAAGACTTCTGGTTTTGCTATCTCAGCGGCCTCCTCCAGCTGGGTGGAGAAGTCCCTGGTCAGAGTGCTGATTTGGACCTGAGGCTTCAGGTGGGAAAGGCAGCCCTCATGGACCTGGAAAATCACCTCATCCCTTCTGAAGGGCATAAGGGCAGGAAGTGTACACAGGAAGTTCCCCCATGCCGGGTAAAGATCCTGTCTGGTGTTGTATTGTCATCACTGTCACTGTCAAAACAGTCCTTGGGGATTGGTCCTAACAGTACATTTCCTAAATCAATGGAGAAATGTCAGTCATCAACCGCCATTCCAATAATGGTGCCAGCGGCTAGAGTAATACTCTTTAAGTCGCTGTTATCCACCTCTGTTGGAATGGTGTCATGTTCTATGTTGACTAATGGTGTTGGGTTTACCCCTAACCCTCTCTGTTGGAGGAAAGCATTTAGATGAATATAAGCATCAGGGTTTTTCAATTTTTGTCCTCTTTTAACTTTCACTTCCAGGGAGAATTGTCTGGTCCTTTCTGGGATGGTGACTTCCTCTTTAACCGGAATTTCAACTGCATACGGTAGCAATTGAGCTGACCTAAATGCTTTTTCTGGATCACCAAAGCCCATGGGATTATCCGCTAATCTGGACCAAGCTTTGAAGTCTATTAGGTCCAAACTAATGGCAAAGCGATTCAGAATGTCACTTCCTAAGTAAAAGGCGGCAGTGACGTCTCGCACGACCCAACAATTATAGACTATGCTCTTGTTGCCAATGGAGATTTTGAGCATACACCTGCTTGGCAGGAGATGTTTGGAATTGGGTGTTTCCAGATCCATTTCCCATTCGTCTATCAGTTTGAATGCGGGAATGGCTGGATCTTTTGGGAGTTGGCGGAACATGGCTTTGCTGATGAAGCTCTTACTGTTGTTCACACACACTCAAGCGAGAACAGAGTCCTTCCCATCATTTAACTGAACAGGGATGAACAACTGCTCTCCAATTTGCTGAATATCAGCCAGGCTCTGAGCTGATTTCACATCTTTCTGGACTATCGGAGTGGGAATGTCTGATTGCGGATTAGTAAAGAATATCAGAGTGTTTCCTTCCAGTGTGGAATACCACCTTAAACTGGTGGGAAGGGTGATTTTCAGAAATAGAGAGGACCCCCCCATCACCAGACTGTTGTCCTACTGCTATTACTGTCACATCTGGAATTTAGTTGTTCTGGAAGTGAAATTCTACTTGTCAGATTTTTGTTCAACCATGTGGCAGGTGCCGTTTAAACTAACATGGTTGACACTCTGTTTTAATTTTATTGGTCGGCTAGTCTGGGTCCAGAGGACCTTGTTTAAGCAATCTATTAAGGGTGACAACCTTCTCAGGAGGTCATTCCCTAGTAAACAAGGGGTGCCCTCTGGAGTCACTACTATGACCGGGTGCTTCACCTTGTGTCGCCCAATTTTGATGTCCAAATCTGCATTCCCCTCGACGGGAATTTCCTTCCTGTCAAAGTTCTGCAGTTGTCCAGGAAGAGAGGTGAGAGGAATACAGTAATTCTCCCCCCTTCCTGCATTTAGTTCATCAAAGGCCCTTTTGGACAGAAGGGTAGCTTGGGATCCAGTGTCCACCCGTGCCAAAATTGTACCCTGCCCCTGTACTTGTACCGGGGCATAATATCTTCCCTCCTTCTCCTCAAGGGGGCACAGATAATGCACATTTTTGGACAACTGGTGGGCTAACCTTCTGGTTTTGGACATTGAGAGAGAAGAAATTTGGGCAGAATTCTGTGGAGAGTCATGGGAATCTGCAAGAAAAAGTTGGCAACTTGAAATGGTTTTGGGTTTCCCTGGTTCTGGTTTCTGGGCCGCCCCCCCCTTTTTGGAGGCAGTCATCAGGATGGGTTTGACCCATGGGATTTTGGTATTGTTGGTTCTGGGATAGAATGATGGGCGGCGACAGCTCAATCACCACATCTACCCAGTCTATGGATGCGGTTTTAGGTTCCCCTGGTTCCGGTTCTGGGCCGCCCCCCCCTTTTGCAGTCAGTCACCAGGATGGGTTTGAACCAGGGGTTTTCGGTATTGTTGGTTCTGGGATAGAATGATGGGCGGCGACAGCTCAATCCCCACATCTACCCAGTCTGTGTTGGAATCCCTTGGGACCCATTTTTCCTTGGGAGGAGTTCCCCCATCTCTGAAGGAGAAGATCCTTTTCCCAGGATCCTCTGAGGATCCCTCTCCCTCAAATTGGAAGACCTGTACCTCCTTCACAAAATGGGTCTGTTTGGGTCCTTTGTTTCTCCTACCTCCTCTTTGCTCCTTGGGTGGCAGACTTTTGTCGGGGGGGATTCTGCCGGGGTCGGCCGGGCCGTCCGCAGACCTCCGGGCAGGGAGGCCCCAACTCCTCCCGTGTATATCTCGGATCGAGACAGAGTATGAGGCACACACAAGGAGCAAGGCAACTTCTGTCGTTTATTATGCAAACGGCAGGGATGGGTCAAGGAGCGTACGCGTTCGTCCTGACACACACACAATAGTGGGGCTCGCAGGCCCTTTTTACTACATTATGACGCGCTACTTGCGTCATTCCAAAAAGTTACCAAAAGAACCTATCGCCACTCTTGATTGGTTGCTCGAGTGGTGGGGTTAGTATAGTACGCCTATAGAGAATGATATTAGTGGTTAAGGTGTAGTCAGGTGGTATATCTGGGTTGTCCCTACAATTAGATACATAAGAATTGTTACATGAAGACCCCTGAGGATTGGCTAACGTTACTGACGTCTGAGATAAGAACCTCATGTTCTGATTGGTGCATCCGTGAGCTCCCCAGCCTGGGACCACCGTTGTTCCCAGCACACGGTGCACCTGTGGTTGCAACAGTGTTTCAATATGGGTACGTGCAGGCAATGTGAGGATTTATTCATAGGTGGGAGACTGACCGTTCCCACCGTAGCAGGTGTCCATTGAGCCTTTCAAGTGTGTCGGCCTGCGTCTCGTAGCGAGGTACCCAGACGCCTTTTCTCTCCTGGGTTTTGGCATCTCGTCAGGTTCGGCTTGGTCACGTGGGGAGGGACCGTGTTTGAGGCATAATTCTGCACAATTAATATTGTTTTTCCACTGTATGTCTGGTTTAATTTGCAGATATGATTTTAACATTGGTACGTGGAGTGCGAGGTTGCAACATCGTGCCTTTGAAGATTTGTTTCTTGACTGTGGGTTTGCAACATTACGACCTTGGCTGGTTGCTCCACTGGGTTCTTTCTGCAGGCTCAGCAACCTGACTTTTGCTTTGTTAATGTCCACGGGAACTCTTGCTTGAGGCCTACTTGGGCCTGGTGCACGAGTAATCCATTTAGTGCATGGATGCTTTAGGTTATAGTGGCATACAGTTTCATGGCCAGTATCGTGTTTCCATTATATCTCTCATGATGGTAACGGGTTTCAAGAGAAGCGTGAGCAAGCGTTATAAATGAGCTCATGGTGCGTCTTGCGTTTCTGCATTCTGAAAGCCTATGTAAAAATAATAAAGATGCACGTCCGTGAATAAGCCTGTCGCCTACGTCAGAGCACTGAGTATGTTCTTCGTGTAGATTGGTGTGGAAATGTTCAGCGTGTATAATAGTTCAGCGGTGCTTCCCGTTATCTAGGTCGTCATGGCATCTCTAACGATGTGTAGATTTCAGTCTAGTTGGTCCGTGCCGCAGGTGTCGGCATGGCCAGTGCGGGCTGTTGGGCAGGCAGATGGACACATCCGTATGTTTCTGTACCAGGGTATTTGGTCATCTGGTAAATGGGCAAACTCTTCTCGTGGCGGGTGTCTGGGCCGCGACCCTCTAGGCCAAGCGCGAGAGGTGAAGGACGGGAGTCTGGTTTTCCATTCTCCCACTTCAGTCCCCCCTCTGGTCGACTTGTCGACCACAAACATATCCTTCTCGTTATCTCCTCTTACTCTCCATATCTTGGTTATCCCTCCGAGATGTCCATAATGGTTTACGTGATCTTCAAATGACCAATACATGTATTCGCATGTTCCTCCAGGAGTACAGTACACCCATCTTCCTATGTAGCTCCTAGGGTTCCTTGGGTTCTCGATCTTCACTGATGGTGGGTCTAGATGATTGGCGATGATTTGGGTGCGCAACTTCTCCCTTTCGTGTATTATCACACCTGTGTGCTGGCCGTCATCCGCTGGCATCAAGGGGTGCATTCCCACCATTTCCAGCAACTCATCAGTTGAGCGCGCCTTCCGGGCTTTCCAAAATCTAATTATTATCAGTGCAGCTCCAGCCAAAATAGCACATCCCACTATTATTTTCAGTCCATCTGACAGCCAAGATGGCATCCATGACCATAATAGTGAAAACCAGCTTTTATCCTTGTTTACGCCGTTACTTTCGTCCATCATTTTGGAGTGCATCTGGGCCAATTGTGAAACTGCTTCTGTTAGTGTACCATTGTCGGCATCGTTGGCAGGTATGAACGTGCAGCATGATTGTCCTATCTTTGCACAAACTCCTCCTTCCATTGCTGTGAGAAGGTCCAATACATATCTGTTCTGTAGTGCTACCATCCTTACAGCTCGCAGCTCCTCTTTAATTGCGTTAAACCCATTTACTGTCGAATTTATGGTCATCATTAGTTCCCATCTGGTTATTTGCAGCCATTTTGCGTTTGCGTATGCCTGCAGTCCCGGATGTATTATTGAGGAGAAGAACATTGCTGCTCTGCTGAATAGTCTGTGTTCTGGCGGTATTGATGTTAGTTCCGTTTCCGACCTTCCCCACAGATAATTTCCTGTTAATGGCTCTCCTTGTCTTTTTCTCCTGTTTAGGACAGTATCATTGCTGTTTGTCCTGTTTTCTTGCTCCTTCTGGAGTGGTGCAGATCTCTTTCTTCTCCTGTCTCCTTCATCCATTTTCGGAAATTTCGCCACATCGACATGCTTCTTAGGTACCACTAGTGATGGTACATTGACGTGTACCATTGTGCACACACCACTCCACAGGGGAGGCAGTGTATGATATGCCTTTTCTCCGCAGGCCCAATAATGGTCCATTATTACTGCTGTTCCCGCTCCCCCCTCAGGTAACTCCATCACACTTGCACAATTGGTGTTATATCCCACGTCCACCTCTCCTTTATGCTGGTAACATACTTTGGGCGCAGTCAATGGTAATATAGTTATCGGGTCTTCATCTTCTTCTACCCACGTGAGCATTGGTACATACTTGATCCATGTCGTCCAACATCGATGATTGTGTGTCTCGATGGTTGAGATAGTTTCTTTTGTTACCATGTTGCTGCCAACCACTCCTATCTCCCAGCTGGTACCCAGGAACACCTTTCCTGTTATCGTCAGTAATGGCCTCTCCCAGCATCCTTGTTTACCCGGAACTTCCGTGGCGTACCAATCACATGGTAGATACTGCAGTGTTACCTTCTTTGTTTCTCCTTTTTCAGGGCCACTTGTTATGTATCTGAATGCTTCAGCATGTAAACTGGTCTTGTGATAACTCAGATAGGTCTTGAGGAAGTTGTTTTCATATGGGTATGAGTCTCGTGTTTTCCATGTCATGTGCACTACTGTTCCTTGGAATCTTCCTTTCGTTTGGAACAGGGCCAAATATATTATGCACTGTGCTGTTTTTTCATCTATTTCTGTGGCAACAAATGTTCGTGAAGCGCTCATGGCGTATGGTATTAATGAGCAAACGTAACAGCTATCCTCAGTTGTCTGCTTACCAATGCGGGTCATGTGCTGGTACCATATGTTGTTTGTGACGTGTGCTGAATCTTGTACATAATTATCAATACCTTTATTGTCTGAGTATGTGCTGCGTTTAACTTTATTTCGCTTTTGTTCATTGTTACTGTTACCACCTGACGTAACACCTGTTGCAGCAGGGAGGTGGGGTACATTAGGTTTGGGTGCAGCAAAAAAACTCATAGCATAGCTGTACTGCCATACAGAGGCAGCCAAAACTCCGGTGATCATAAAAATCCCTATTATTTTTATTACATATGCTAACCTCACCGACATTTTTGCTCTTACCTTGCTGCAGTCCTGGCAGCGTATTCTTGCGACGTTAAAGTTGCCCGCCTAAAAATTCTCAAAAAGTGCTTGTTATTAAATGTTAGTTTTGTTTCATTAAGCTCTCCCTATCAAATAGTCATTCAGTGCCCAGGTGAAGAGTTGCTCCCACGCTACTCTAAGTGATCGGTCTCTCAAGACCGGCAAGTATGGGCGGAGGTGGGGCATGTAATTTTCTATGGCCAGGAGGAAGGCCGTGTAGTATACACGTACCCTTTTCTTTTTTAAGTATGTTGGCCTTTTTATTTCGTATACAAATTGGTGTGACAATTCTTCTGGGTAACTATCGTCTGGCAGCACCATCTACGCCTGCACACTGAATTTGTTAGATAACTTTTCTTAACAATACAATATTACGCAGCTCCTGTATGTGCGAGAGAAAAAGAGAACATTCACGTGTTTACATGTGTATTGGTGCAAGCGAAGTCCTTAGTTTTTATTACAATTGTATTTAGTAGTCAATGGGGGGGGGTTTGCTCAGATGGCGGGAGCAGTTTTACTCTTTGAACGTGTGACCATGGGGTGGGCAGTGTGGGGATCGCCCCCTTCTTCGTCCGTTATTCTCTCCGAGGGAACAATTGGGTCGTTGTCTGTGGTTGTGTTTTCTTCCGCTGCCGGGGATGTTGTTGGCGTTTTTCCAATGGACCTGTCGTTGGCGCTGGGGCGGGTCTGCAGTTTGTAGATTTTTACATCATGCAGGTGGTTCCACGCACGCTTATCCTTTAGTTTTACTGCTCTTGTTGATACGTCCTCTACTAAATGGGGGCCAGTGAACCTCTGCTGGTTCCACCTTCTATTAAAATTTCGAAGTAGTACGTGGTCACCTTTGGCAAGTTGGCACAAGTTCTCCTTTTCCAATTCTGTATTTTCGTCTATTTCTTGGTTGCTGGTGGACCCGCCCCGTGTGCGCTCGAGCTGTTGAGACACAAACACAACGCTAGTAATCAAAGAAGACACATATTGATACATTTCATCACCTAACACATTCGCAGAACTTTCTTGGTCGGTGAATGCCCTTGACGTTGGTGTTAGGGGAAGGCGCATTTGGCGTCCAGTAACCACCTCGTGTGGGGTGAGGTGGTGGTCGGACCCTGGCCTGTTTCTAAGTTCGAACAGTGCTAACGGAAGGCAATACAACCAACTTTTCTTTGTTGTTTGCTGTATTTTAGCAATTGCCTCCTTCAATAGGCCATTCAGGCGTTCACATACACCATTGGCCTGTGGGTGGTACGCACATGCAAATTTGTGTTTAATGTTCAGTAGGGATGTGATATGCTGGAACATTTCATTTGCGAAATGGGGTCCGTTGTCTGATCTTAACACCTCGCACACTCCCCACCTGGGGAATACCTCCCTTACTATAAATTTGGCTGCTCTAAACGCATCAGGGTGTGAACAGGGCCCTGCTTCGATCCACCTAGAAAATGGGCATACTACTACTATCATGTATCTATTGCCTTGACAAATGTTGATCATATCAACATAGTCAATGTGGAGGTGCCGAAAAGGTCCTTCTGGTCGGGGTATGGTACCTCTTATCACCTTTAAAGTATGACCGGCCGTGAACTGTTGACATGTAAGGCAATTGCTGATAAAATTTGACACATGGGATGTTAACTCGGGACAGAACCAATCTTCTCTAATTCGTGCTGCTATTATTTCTTTGCCTGTATGGGCAGGGTGATGTAATTGGTTCAAGGCGGTATTTAACAATGCCAATGGTATTACAACTTTCCCAGTGCCACCCTGGCGCCATAGTGCGTCGGTTGGTGACATTGTGCATCCTCTTTTCACCCATACTTCTTTTTCGGCCATTGGTGCAGCCGCTTGTAACTCCATAATCTGGGTGGCTGGGAGATGGGTGTACCCTTCTTTTATTAACATCTCCCTCGCTATTCCCCTCCCTCTCCCTCTCTGTGAGTCTGTGGGGTTCCATATCTCACCAAAATATGCAGCATATTTTGCATGTGCGTCTGCTGCTGCATTTCCTTTTGATATATAGTCTTCTCCATTGGTGTGTGCTGTGCATTTTACTAGGGCTAGTTCTTGGGGATCGTTTATTACTTCAATTAGTTCAGCCAACAAGAGGGCATGTTGTACTGGAGTGCCGTCAGCTCTCCTAAACCCTCTTCTTCTCCACTTTGATAGCCCTGAGTGGACAGTGGATGTAACATATGCACTGTCGGAATATATAGTAACTTTTTTATCAAAACTTTCCTTTAGTGCCAATATGAGTGCAACCAGTTCCGCCGCTTGAGCAGAGTAATGCTGTGGTAATTGTACACACTTAATAGCCACACACACTGGCGCTTCCATCATTTGTACTACTGCTGCCCCAGTCCTCCTTATCCCGTCTCCTTGATCAATAGTTGATGACCCATCAATAAACAAAAGCTCACCTCCCTCTAGTGCGTTTTCTTCAACTTTCCTAGTACATGAGTACATCTCAGTTACTTGGGTGCAGTCGTGGGCGTAATCTCCCTCTTCAATTACTTCTGCTAGGAACCTTGCAGGGTTAACCGTGCTACATCTAACAATTGCCAGTTCAGCTTTGGACAAAATAATCTCATAACCTGTTGCCCTCTGTGTCGTCAGTGTGGACTTAGGTTTATTCAATATCGCAAATAGTGCATGTTCTACAAATAGTGTAGTTGGACACCCCATAGTTATTGATGATGCTTTTTCTACTGCAAATGCAGCTGCAGCAAGACCTTGTTCGCAAGAGAATTGTCCTAACATTATTGGATCTAAGTGACCGCTGTAAAATGCTACTGGTTTATAGCCCATGCTAGTCTTTTGGGCCAATACTGCTTTCATTACTGCTGAGTCGCAATGTGAAAATATAAAAAATCGTCGCTCATAGTCTGGGGATGCTAGTACTGGAGCAGTTGATATTGCTTCTTTTAATTCATCAAATGCCTCCTTCATTTCCATAGTCCATCCCAACTTTTTCTCCCCTTTATTTGCTTCCTTCAAACCCTCAAGCAGGGGTCCTATGTAAGAGCTGTAATCAAATACCCATGCTCTACAGTAGTTGCACAGTCCCAGAAATTGCTGCAGTTCTCTTACAGTCTGTGGCACGGGAGTGCCTGATATTGCCTGTGCTCTTTGTGGTGCAATCCTTCTTCCATATTGTGATATCAGTTGGCCAATGTAAAGTACCTGTTCCTGACAGTATTGTATCTTTTCCATGTCTACCTTGTACCCCTTTTCAGCCAATATCGTCAACATTTTTAATGAGTCCTCTCTACATTTATCTTCATTTGTACTGCAAATTATTATGTCATCCACATACTGTAACACTGTGCTTTCCAACTCAACGTTACCCAAATCCATCTGTATTACCCTATTGAAAATTGAAGGTGATTCACAATATCCCTGTGGTAATCTGGTATGTTTCCACTTCCTATTTCGGTAAGTGAAGCTTGTCAAGTCTTGTGAGTCTGGGTGTAATGGTATTGAGAAAAAAGCATTTTTAAGGTCAATCACTGTAAACCGTGATGCTTCTGCTGGAATGCCACACAAAATTGTGGCCGGGTTTGCTGTTACTGGATACTCTGCTTCTACTATGTTGTTCAACGGTCTGAGGTCCTGTATGAACCGCCAAGACCCTCCTTTAGCCTTGCGCACCGGGTACACAGCTGTGTTGCATGGGGATTCTGAGGGGACCAATATGCCATTGTTTATAAGGGCTGTTATGGTTTCGTATATGCCCTCATCTGCCTCTCTTGACAATGGGTATTGTTTCACTCTTGGTAGTATGGCACCCTTTTTTAATTTTATCTTTACACCCCCTATGCTTTTAATGCATCCTACATCATAAGGGCTAATAGTCCATAATGATTTTGGCACCTTTGACATATCTTCTTTAAAAAATGGGACTGGTGTGCCAGCGGGTGCCTCAAGTGCCATTGCAATTTTCTGTGCCACTTGTTTGTGAGCCACTGTTAGCCACATTTCTACACTCATCATGAACACCATTTCATTTTCCTCCTTTTCTTCTGAAAACAACTCTTCATCTGACACCTGGGTCAGCCTACATCCTTCTGCTAGTGCTATCACCGCCCTCCATGCTCTCCCTTCTTTATCTTGGGCGTGCACAGCAACATAATCAGCTGTTGCAATAATGCTCTCAATGTCCACTGCAATGACCTTCCCTTCCAGTTCATTAGCTGGTGTTTCTGGTCGGAATAGATAGGCTGCTGGTCTCCTCCATATTTTCCCTCCTATCCCTGGCATCCATGCAAATGCCATGTCTGTTCCGTACTGGAATAGCTCGCCGTCTACCGGCTCCGCCCTGATCGCTATCTGTCCACAGTATGCTTGCAAAATCTGTCGTGCTGCAAGCATGTTAATCCCTGGAGTAGAGCAAATTATGCCATCCTCTGTAAAGGAGATCGTCATATTTAATCTGTTCATTATGTCCCTCCCCAGTATGTTTACTGGTGAGGCACTATAATACAAAAGTGGTACTGACAGATCGTAATCTCCAATAGATAGCGGAACGTTATCAGTAAATGGAACCAACCCTTTAGCCCCAGAAAACCCTTGTGTGTTCATGGCTTCGCCTGACATCTTAAACTTACCTTCCCTTATGCAAGACCGGGTCGCCCCGGTGTCAACAAGGAATGATAATTTTTTGTCACCTATCGTTACCTCTATGCGTGGCTCCTCCGCACTATTAGGTGTTACTGACAGGATGGGACACACCAAGGCCGTCTGTGGGCTGTCCTATTGGGGGTACAATGACTGGCCATTCCCTGTGTAAGGGTTGTGCCCCAACACCGTCACCCCACCCAATTGCGTTCGTTCAGGTTGTGGTGGTGGTTGTATTAACGCTGCACCAGTTACTTGTGGCAGGTATTGTTTTATTTGTTGTTGTGGTAGGGAATAGTGTTGGTCACTCCCTTGTGGTGACATCTGCTGTGGTTGTATGCCCTGCTGTTCTTGTGATGTCCTATGTTGTGCTTGTTCGTTCCATGCTGGTGTTCCTGGCCTGACCCTGCATGTACGTGACATGTGTCCTAATAGTCCGCAGCTCCAACACACGGGTGGTTCCCTGTTTTGCCATGGGAAGTTCCCTGTGTTGTCCTGGTATACTGGTTGCCCTGTCTGGTAATTATTTCTGAGTCCCCCAGCCTGTTGTTGGGTATTATATCCGTATCCTCTTCCCCTCATAAACCCTCCTCTCCCTCTATTATAATTATAATACCCAGCTCCTTGCATTGGGTACCCTCCTCCCATGTTCTGTGCGTGTGATTGCAGAGGCAGCACTTGCTCTATTACCTCTTGTGGAGGCGCTATTTGAGCTGGATTTTGTGCAGCCACTACTTGCGTTGGGCTTTGGGCCATTGGTGTTGGCGCAGTTATTAGTGCCCCTTCCATGGTATATTTAGTAAGTTTTTTCTGTACTAATTTGGCCTCTTCTGTTTTCCTGTCCTCTTCCTTTTGTTTCATTTTTCCTTGCCATGTTCTACAGTGATGTACTATAGTCAGTTGTATTTCCGGCCATGGTTTTGCTTCCATCCCCACTACTTTCTTTAATTGTCTCTGAACTCCTTCTGGGAGCCCTTGTACTAGTATATGATAAAATATGGCTGGTGTTTTGTCCCATTGTTCTCTAGTTTCCATGCGCCACTTCTCTTGAATATCCTGGATATAATCAACAGGATCCTCGTTCTCACCCATCTTACGGGAAGTAATGGCTCCTATGTCTGATGTGTCTGGGTACTGCACTCTTAGTGCCTGCCATAGCGCATGTCTGCAGTTTGCAAATGGTGCCCATTCATGCGATGTGTTTGTTATTGTTACCCCATGGAATCCCGCTCTTTTCCAAATGTCATCCGCTCTATCCCCTAATATTGATATTAACAGGCCCTTAACATCTCCCACTGCTAGTTTCTGTCCTGCGGTGTGTTTTTCCATTTCATATATCCATTTACCCGCACCTCCACTTAATGATGGGAGCCTACATTTTATGTTTTCCTTATCCGTATGTTTCCAAGGTACATATTGTGGTCTAACCCCTCCTCTCTCCAGCAGTGGCATTACATTCTGTCTTGTGTCATCCTTTATGCTCCATGATGTTAACTCTTCACACCCCTCCTCTTCCCCCATTCCTTTTACTACTTCAAATCCTTCCTTACTACCTCTTCTCCTACCTCCCTCTTCTTCCTTTCCCCTTTTTTCATCCTTTCCTGTGTTCAATATTGGCACGTCTGTTTTCCTGTCTTGCCTGCGACTAGGGAGGTCTCTAAGCCGACATGCATAAGGTGTAACTTCGTCCATGAAGGGTGCGAGCTTTATTCTGTGCAGAGAGCGTGCAGTTGTTGAACATGTGGGGTGTGGCGTTAGAGAGCGTGATGGTGATGTGGGTGGCGTGTGTTGGTTGGTGAGCGTCGGTGGCGTGTGTTCGTTAGTTTGTGTTTCTCCCATTCTTTTCACTTCCTCCTTACTTCTCTCCAGCTCCTCCCATCTTCTACTCACCCATGGCGAATCTATGTTTGTTCTAGTGAGGTATAGCTTATCTAAGCTTTCCCTTTCACTCTTCCTTCCATCCTCACTACAAAAATCATTCATAAATTGCGCCCCCCACTCTGCCTTTTTTCCTTTTATTGTTACAGTTTTTAAGTCTATTAGGTCTCCCTCTTCCTTTCCGTTGTTACCACCTGTTCCCCTTAGTGCTGACGTTGTTGCTACCTCTCTATTTTTATATACTTCTCCCCATCTTTCACTCTCCCTCTTACTCTCTTCTCTCTCCCCTTCACTCCTCTCCTCCATCTCCCTACTATTTTCCTCTCTTTTCCTTTTTAATTCCTCCATTACTTCGTTGCTCATCTGTTCCAATATCCTTTCATCCTCTCTCCTCCTTTCCCATTTCACCCTTTCTCTTTCTACTATACTCTCTATTACCTTCCCCTCTTCATATTTTTTAGCTGTCTCTGATATTATCCTCCTCCTCCATATTTCCATTTCCTTTTCATTTTCTTCTTCTTCCTTCTTCTTCTCCCTCATCACTACTCTTGATACCCTTTCTGCTGCTGCTTTTACCCTTACAGCTTCCCTCTTTCTCTCCTCACTTTGCTCCCTTAATTTTTCCAATTCGTCCTTATCTTCTTTCCTTTTCCTCACTCTCTCTCTTTCCTCCCCCTCAAGTTGTTTTATCAGTTCATTCTGCTCATCCCTTAGTTTAGCTAATCTTTCCTCCAAAATCTCTTCCTTCTGCCGTAGCAGCTCCTCTCCCCTCATTTCACTCTCTCTTTCACTATCCTCGTTTGTTCTCTTTACCGCCTCCCTTTCCTCTCCAGTTAGTGATCCTCGTAATTTCAACAATATCTGTGCAGCTACCCACTCATCGTTTCCTATCTCTACAGTCTGCTCTTCTCTCCTCCCGTCCCCCATTGGTATCTTTCCATGAGCCACATATGGTGGAGGGCTGTATGCCGGGTTTGGGTATCCTTCAGCCGCCCTTAACTGTCCTTTTATTTCTCCTAATTCTCTTAAAGGGTACAACCCTCCCCCCTCTGTTTTCACTCCCGGTGTTAAGGGTATCTCATTGCTCGGTTCCTGTTTTATGTCAGCTAATTTATCAACCTTTCCTCCACCCAGTTTTTCATTCCCCATATTCTTTGTTCCTTCACTCTCCTTTTCCCCATCCGTTCCTTCTTTCTTAATCTCCTTTTCTTCCGGTGTTTCCCCCATAGTGAACATTCCATTTGGTCCTGGTCTAGACCCCTGGAACATCCTCCATAAGTTAAACACCTCCACATGGTTTGCCAACTTCTTCCCCTTGTATGTATTGTGCAGATGGTTTAATAGTGAATGTTGGGCATATGGGTCAAAGCTACCATTAGGCGGCCATGGTGTCAACATTTTGTTGTCCGTCCCCTGGGTCCACTCTATGCTGTACTTAATTAACTTCTCCCTATGTGGTGGCAGTGTGGTGCATATATGTTGTAGTGGGGTAGTGAGGGTATTCCCCCACCCTCCCAACCCTCTCCCGTATGACATACTAGCGCACCCTTTCTTACCCTTCCCCTTGCTACCAGTTTGCAACATACAACCTTTTATTGCTTACCTTGCCCCGCAAGTGTGGGGACTTACGACAATCCTTTGACAATTTATGCAATGATAATAATCACACAAAACAAAAAAAAAAATTATAAAACAAATATATTTATGATGTTATATTATATTCCTTCCCCTACGGCCCCCTGCGGCCGAAGCGCACGCAGCCCCCTGCAGCTGCGTACCCCTTACGACGATCTTACACAGTCGTCCTTTTTCCCCGTTCTCCTCCCACCTTTACACTTGCCGTGGCCGGCGTTCTCCGTGCGCAGCCACGCCCCCTTCCCCTTCTCCTCTTTGATCCACTCGTTTATCGTTTATCTCCGTGTCCGCTCCTTTATCATGTTTCTCTTCCCCACCAATGTCAAACCCAAAGCTTCTTGTGTTCACGATATCTTACTAAATCCCTACTGGTGACGTCACCTATTTCTTCGAACTACTGGTATATTCGTGTTATGTTCTTTAAATTCAAAATACACTTGCAATCTACCCCGCTAACCCTACAGCTGTCTTCCTGTCTCTCCTGGAACAAGGTAATCTCATCAATACTATAACCGGACTGCGCACGCTGCGTCGCCTCGCGTGTGATACGCCCCTCAACAGGAGGGCTTAACCAGCCAATTATCTTCCGTTTTGGGCAACTACGTAACTAGCCACCGCCCACAGGGAAACGTCATCTACCTATCGAGTTTCTTGCTCGAACAATAGGGAACCTCATCTACCTATCGAGTTTCTTGCTCGAACAATAGGGAACCTCATCTACTCATTGAATGATAAATGTCAAATCGTAGGAAACCACACACACCCACCCTCACACGTAGTCGCGATTTAGGCCAATCAGTGTCTTTCGAGCGGCTGCACGTGATGTTTTCGTGCCCCGCCCCCCTTTTTCGCGTAACGTTAGCTTTTTGTTGCGAGCGTCTGCACGTGTTGTTCTCGTGCCCTGCCCCCCTCTTTCGCGTAACGTTAGCCGCCTTCTCTCGCACTCAATTCACTACCATTCATTCCATTATCATCACTCAATTAAACCTTCACCCCACCTTTTTACAATACCTCCCTCCTCCCTTATTTACTTCCGCCCCCTCCCTCACAATTTCGCATTGCTTGTTGTGCGTGTCATGCTCACCAAGTTCCCTCGATGCAGGGCCGCTCGACTGCGTGCACCCCTCCAAGCGGCTCGCCACCTCCCCTCGTCTGGACCACGTCTGGACACTCGCCGACCGCGGGCGGGATACTTCTCAACCGGCTCCCGAGGGCCAATATCCGGATTGCGCTGTCCGGTCCTCTCGCAGCTCCGCGATGGTCCTGTAGTCCTCAGAAGGGGGCAACGGCAGAGGGGGCCGCGCCGCCGGGCCTCCCCGCAACGGGAGTGCCTGGAAAAATAAAAAATAAAAGTCGATCTTAAACAGATCTCAGCAGTGCCTCCAACTTGTCGGGGGGGATTCTGCCGGGGTCGGCCGGGCCGTCCGCAGACCTCCGGGCAGGGAGGCCCCAACTCCTCCCGTGTATATCTCGGATCGAGACAGAGTATGAGGCACACACAAGGAGCAAGGCAACTTCTGTCGTTTATTATGCAAACGGCAGGGATGGGTCAAGGAGCGTACGCGTTCGTCCTGACACACACACAATAGTGGGGCTCGCAGGCCCTTTTTACTACATTATGACGCGCTACTTGCGTCATTCCAAAAAGTTACCAAAAGAACCTATCGCCACTCTTGATTGGTTGCTCGAGTGGTGGGGTTAGTATAGTACGCCTATAGAGAATGATATTAGTGGTTAAGGTGTAGTCAGGTGGTATATCTGGGTTGTCCCTACAATTAGATACATAAGAATTGTTACATGAAGACCCCTGAGGATTGGCTAACGTTACTGACGTCTGAGATAAGAACCTCATGTTCTGATTGGTGCATCCGTGAGCTCCCCAGCCTGGGACCACCGTTGTTCCCAGCACACGGTGCACCTGTGGTTGCAACAGTGTTTCAATATGGGTACGTGCAGGCAATGTGAGGATTTATTCATAGGTGGGAGACTGACCGTTCCCACCGTAGCAGGTGTCCATTGAGCCTTTCAAGTGTGTCGGCCTGCGTCTCGTAGCGAGGTACCCAGACGCCTTTTCTCTCCTGGGTTTTGGCATCTCGTCAGGTTCGGCTTGGTCACGTGGGGAGGGACCGTGTTTGAGGCATAATTCTGCACAATTAATATTGTTTTTCCACTGTATGTCTGGTTTAATTTGCAGATATGATTTTAACATTGGTACGTGGAGTGCGAGGTTGCAACATCGTGCCTTTGAAGATTTGTTTCTTGACTGTGGGTTTGCAACATTACGACCTTGGCTGGTTGCTCCACTGGGTTCTTTCTGCAGGCTCAGCAACCTGACTTTTGCTTTGTTAATGTCCACGGGAACTCTTGCTTGAGGCCTACTTGGGCCTGGTGCACGAGTAATCCATTTAGTGCATGGATGCTTTAGGTTATAGTGGCATACAGTTTCATGGCCAGTATCGTGTTTCCATTATATCTCTCATGATGGTAACGGGTTTCAAGAGAAGCGTGAGCAAGCGTTATAAATGAGCTCATGGTGCGTCTTGCGTTTCTGCATTCTGAAAGCCTATGTAAAAATAATAAAGATGCACGTCCGTGAATAAGCCTGTCGCCTACGTCAGAGCACTGAGTATGTTCTTCGTGTAGATTGGTGTGGAAATGTTCAGCGTGTATAATAGTTCAGCGGTGCTTCCCGTTATCTAGGTCGTCATGGCATCTCTAACGATGTGTAGATTTCAGTCTAGTTGGTCCGTGCCGCAGGTGTCGGCATGGCCAGTGCGGGCTGTTGGGCAGGCAGATGGACACATCCGTATGTTTCTGTACCAGGGTATTTGGTCATCTGGTAAATGGGCAAACTCTTCTCGTGGCGGGTGTCTGGGCCGCGACCCTCTAGGCCAAGCGCGAGAGGTGAAGGACGGGAGTCTGGTTTTCCATTCTCCCACTTCAGTCCCCCCTCTGGTCGACTTGTCGACCACAAACATATCCTTCTCGTTATCTCCTCTTACTCTCCATATCTTGGTTATCCCTCCGAGATGTCCATAATGGTTTACGTGATCTTCAAATGACCAATACATGTATTCGCATGTTCCTCCAGGAGTACAGTACACCCATCTTCCTATGTAGCTCCTAGGGTTCCTTGGGTTCTCGATCTTCACTGATGGTGGGTCTAGATGATTGGCGATGATTTGGGTGCGCAACTTCTCCCTTTCGTGTATTATCACACCTGTGTGCTGGCCGTCATCCGCTGGCATCAAGGGGTGCATTCCCACCATTTCCAGCAACTCATCAGTTGAGCGCGCCTTCCGGGCTTTCCAAAATCTAATTATTATCAGTGCAGCTCCAGCCAAAATAGCACATCCCACTATTATTTTCAGTCCATCTGTTTCCGGTTCCTGGGTTTCCAGGGGCTGTTTACAAGTGGGGAAGGAAGCTTCCTCCAAGACTTTACACCACCCTTCCCCTTGTGCCTCCTCCCTGGGAACTGGTGGGTTATCGGGGTGCTGCCCCCATCATTGTTCTGGAGCACCAGGCCCAGAGTTTGGGGCATTCTGCGGTGGCATGCTCATCTGAGGGTTCTGTTGAGCCCTCAGTATGTGACCCAGATCCCGTGCCATATTTTGGACCTGGCGCTCTAACTGTGAAACCCGCTCAGGCTGATACGGGGTTCTATTTTCTCCCCTGGGCTGATCCCGGGAAGGGTAGCTATTCCTTCTCTGGTAATACCCTGGGTTGGGGAGATTCGGGTACCCCTCCACCCTTGGCCTCCCCTCTCCCGGATTAGGTGGTCTGGGCTCAGGGAAGTGGGGAAAGAAGGATGGATGATTTTGGGGCTGGAAGTTGGGTGGATACCTGCGGAAAAAGTTCTGACCAGGGTTTGGTGAAATTCTGCCCTCCTGGGGGAAGTTAGGAGGGAAGTTCCCTGGGTCAGGTGTTTGGCTGGACCCCCCCCCCTTGGGCTGGAGGAGTCCACACATAACCCAGGATGGGTCTGTTTCCCTTGTAGCGGGGGCTTACATAGTCAGGGGAGCGAGGGACCCCATTTGTGGGACTACCTCCTTGACTCCCTGTCTGTGACTGGCCCGAGGGCCTTCTGGGCTTAGAATTATTCGGTGCAAGCAGGTTTTAAGGCCCCCCCATCTCCAAATCTAAAACGGGGGCAACCTTTACCTCTGCCACCTTGGCAGCAGCAGGGGTGCTGTTGGTTTTGAGGTTTTTGGGCTGATTCTTATTTTCCATTGGTTTCTGTGGTATTACCCAAATTGTTCGTTTACAATTGTTCGAATGAACAATTGACCGAATTTAAAGGGTCACAATTGACCTTTTCACAATTGACCGTATATATATATATATATATATATATCTGTTTGGTAATATATATTTATATATATATAGGGGTTTTGGGGGGTTTGGTGTTAGGTGAGGGGTTGTGGGGGGTTTCCCCCCACATATATGTTACAATTGACCTTCACAATTCTGTCAATTGTGAAAAGGTCATTTGTAATTCGAACTGTTGTAAAACGAACAATTCGTATACAACCGTTTCTGCACCTCATAGATGCGGGTGGCTTGCTCAATGACCCAGTCTAAAGATCTTTTCTCGTGAAAGTCTCTCATGAGCTGGGTCATTATGTATTTGGATAAGGCATGGAAAAACGTATTAACAAATTATTTACTGTCCGTGCGTACCCTTTTTGTAGTCTGTGCAAAAGCACGCTATAACTCCTGCCCAAATTCTTGTGGGGCCTGATCCTCCCCACATTGCAAATTGTAGGCTGCCTTACGAGCCTCTTGGGGATTTCTGTGAACAGAAAAATGTTTCAAGTTGGCTGCCCTGTAGGTGGACCATCTTGAATGATTTTGGTCCTCCAGCCCCGCAAAGAAACCGGAGTATTCTGGGGAGAATGTCCATTTTACATACTGAATGCAGCTACTGCTGTCTTTCAAATGGAAAGTCTCCATCATTTGCTCATAAAGCTCCAAGTGTTCCCAAACAGAATACTTGCCGTTCTTGTGATAAGGGGTGATGACACTCCTTATTGCCTTAATCTGTTTTAAGGGGTCCTTAAGCAAGGCCCGTTTTGCCTTATTGGCCTTTTTGGTTCGGGTAACCCTGGTCCATTTATCCTCTGACTCAGAAGCACTGCTCCCAGAGGTGCCCATCTGATCTTCCAGGTTTTCCCGGATTCTGCGAGCCTGGGAATGGCTGGCAGAATGTGGGGACCTGGTCTCCTTTGTCCTGTGACGTTCAGAGGAGTCTTCAGATTCCTCCTTGCTGCCAGGATTTGATGGGTACCCCCCCCACTGACCTAACTGGGCAGAGGTTTTCAGGATGCCCTTAGTGGGCCTACTCTCCTGGGGTTCCCCACTAAATTGCACTGTGCTTAGGTGCCCATACCCGGATGCCCGCCCATCCATTCCTGGGAGGTACTGGCCTATGAACCCCATACTTTTGGCTGGATAGTAATCTGCCCTCCCGGTGGCCCTGTGCTCATGTGCGCCAGGGGACATGGGGGTGGCAGAGTCCAAGGACTGGGAGAGATGAAGGCCTCTGGTACTAGGGCTCCTGAGGTTATGCTCAGGTGTTTCCCTTTCCCAGCGGACTTCATCTCTGTCAGCCCCTGCTCCCTGTTGCAATGCAAGAGCCTGCGCTTTCAGTTCCTCAGTTAAGGCCTTACTAGACTCTATCAGTCCCTCCTGCATGGCTACCTGTTGCTGGAGCCTATCATTGTGCTGACAGAGAGCCTCATTTTCTCTCTGCGCTTCCTGGTTGGTCCTGGAATACTGGCCCAGTCTTTGCTGCAGGAGGGTTACCTCCTGAGTCCCATCCCTACTGGCCTGCTCCTTTCTTGCCAGAGCATCTTCCACCCTCCTGGTGTGCTCTAACAAGTTCTGATGCTCTTTTTGGAGGTCACCCAGCCCCTGGAGGGCCAGGTGATTTCCTTCAATTTTCTTTTTTCTTTTAATTGGCAGACTTCCTGGCCTAAGGTGTCCCTTTCCTGACTAAAAGCCTGCATCTGTGCCGCCAGGTCGTCCCTCTGCCTTTGAAAGGCACCAGCTTTCTGGCGTTCTTGATCAAACTCTGCCTGGGTATCTAGGTCTTTCAAAATCATTTTATTGCTTTCCTCTTTCTCTCTGTCTAGTCGGATTTGAAGGGTGGCTACCTGCTCTGTGCATGCCCTGTTAAAGTCTAGTTGTTGCTCCAGCTTTTTCTGGCTGTGCAGTAGGGAGTCCAAACTTTCTTGGTACTCCTTCTGCAAGGCCAGAAATCTGGTATCCCGGTCAGCCCTTTCCTGTTGCAGGATATCCATATCCTCCTTTATTTTAATAATATACTGCCTACTATCATTGTCTGACTCCTGGCTCCTCTGCAGCCTCTGCTCAGAAGAAACCAGGTCAGATTGTGCCTTCTCTGATGCCATTAGTTGCCTATTTGCCAGATCTTGGCCTTCAGCACATTTGTCCTGTATAGCTCCCATATGTAAATATAAATATGCCGCTACCCTGGCAATCTTGTTGTGCTCATTCTTGGCCTTAGGGGCCATATATAGTTCACTCAGGGCCACATGTAAGGGACCCTGATCTCTCCATATATCTGACCCTGTTTCAGTGATCTGGGGTGTGATTGCCTGCAACCAGACCGCCTGGTCCTGATGAGCCCACTCACCTCTCACAAATAGCTTATGTAAGAGGTGTTCTCTGGCTTTTTTGATATCTACCAAGGTCGTCATTCTGGAACTTGATGTGACTTACAGAAGTTTGTATTTTATTTTGCAAAACAGACCGTTTCCTTAGAGCGTTCCTTTGAGGGGTGTTTTTACAGTGTAACACGGTGTGGTGATCCAACAGGATTTATATATCCTGTCAGTTAGCACACTGTATTAATCTGCACAAGTGATAGATCTAATCCAGAATCCCCGGCTACGAGCCCCCACTCTGTTAGTGACTCCAATCAAGTATTCCCACTAAATCATTGCCTTGTCTGGGATTGCTCAAGGGAAGCCCTTATTTATATATGTTTATGACAAGTTATAATCTGGATGATGAACCCTTGTATAATGCCCCTCTCTTAGAATCCCCCTGACCCCACTGAGCCAAGAAGTAGGTTTGTTTTGCAAATTAAAAGATTTATTGAACATTTAACAATATATATATCACACTTTTATAATAAATTAATATTTGATATCACACTTTAGAATATGACAGTGATCAACACTGGATAATGTTATACTAGCACACTTATTTTATTACTTAGGAGTTGGTACGGAAAGAACAAGGTAGCTGGGAAAGCTTTATGGTTTCAAGGAGATGCAAAGATGAATAAAAGGCAGTACAGAAATAAACTTGATATGATTTCAGCAAAAGATAATATGATCACTTTTTCTCTGACAATTCACTCCCCCCCTATGCAATGTAAGGAGATGGAAGTAACACACACAGTCTTCAGGAATACAATCACAGTACAATACGAATTCAGTGCCCCCCTAGCAAGCTTATAGCACCAGGGATGATTTTGAAACACAGGCTAAAGACTTTCAGGTGATTGGCAAGGGAGTGAAATATGTTAAAATTGATTTTAATTCCCTCTAAGAGATTCAGGGTGGGTGATAGCTACTTTAAATTAGTTCAGGATCACTTTAGCAATGCTCTATGAATGATTGTCAGGTTGCAAACGAATTTCAGCAAAGGAAAGCAAGAAGCCTGCTATTTTGACAAGTATGGGTTCGTTGGAAAGCCTAGAATCTTAGCTTTCCAATGAAAGTTAAATCTCGCTTCTAGCACAAACGGTTCCAGAGATACGGACGATTTTATGAAGGTGGTTTTTCAGAAATGAAATAAGGATTCAAAATAGCAAATGACACTTTTACAGGTTTAAAATCGGAGAAGGGACACACGATTCTATGATGCAATTCTAGAGACAGGTTCAAATGTTTTGAATCAGATTATTTTAAGCTAAGAGATGGGTTCTGCACAGTTCTAGCTGGGTACTCACACTATAAATTTGAAAGGAATGGCCTCTTCACAGATCTGGTCAACAAGTTTAGCTGCGGTTCTCTCTGCTCGGCAGGTCAATCAGGCACCGGTTCTGCTCAAAGCGTGCGAAAGCGTGCGAATCACAATGCCAGTGTGAAAATCGCAGCAAAACCCGCGTGCAGCGATTCATGGGAGTCCGTGCGCGAGGAAATCCCAGGATGTGTGCCAAAATACTGCGTGGCGCGCCCTGGCGCACACGTCTTCAAACCGCGTGCGCTAAGCGCACAGCGAAAGCGCACATAGTGCGGCGCACACAACAAAAGTAGGCGTAACACGGGGCGTGACACACGGAATGGGGAACAACGTGTGAAAATGAGGGCGTCACGGGGGAAGTACAGGAGGCAAGTGCGCAGAACACCCACACGCTCGCCTACAACACGTATTCATGGAATCGAATAGGGCAAACAAGCGCGCGGGCAAAGACGCGCACAGGCCTAAACACATCCGCCACACGAAGGCAGGCGGTAGCGTCCCTGCGCATGAAAGAAATGTGCGCCAAAATGTGCGCTAACAAAAAGGACGTATATACAGCCATGTTGAATGTCCCATATTGTGGCCCCCTAGGACAAATGACGTGCAAAGTGGTACGCGACAAACACTGACACCCGCTGTGTGAAAAATAGCGTGTGCGTGTATTTCGGGGGTGTGCGGGAAGTTTCACACGCGATAGGCCTTGGGCGAGCGGGGTACGTGTATTTCAGGGGTTCACGTGAAGTTTCACACGCGATAGGCCTTGGGCGAGCGGGGTACGTGTATTTCAGGGGTTCACGTGAAGTTTCACACGCGATTGGCCTTGGGCGAGCGGGGTACGTGTAAATCTGGGGTGCGCGGGAAGTTTCACACGCGATTGGCCTGGGTACGTGTATTTTAGGGGTGCGCGGGAAGTTTCACACGCAATTAGCCTTGGGCGAGCGGGGTACGTGTAAATCTGGGGTGCGTGGGAAGTTTCACACGCGATTGGCCTGGGTACGTGTATTTCAGGGGTGCGCGGGAAGTTTCACATGCAATTTTGCTGTCAGAGCGGGGAACGTGTATTTCGGGGGTGCGCTCGGAGTCCTACACGTGAATTAGCAGTGTGGGTCCCCTCAGGTGTCCCCTCTACCCCCTCCACGACCCCTGCAGGCAGCCAACACCCCTGGTCATGTCCCGCAGGCAGCCCATCCACCATGGGCATGCCCCCCAGCTAAGGCACATGTCACCTTGCAATATGATCAACAACTCATTTCCCCCTGCACCCTCACCCCCAGCAGTCAGGGGCACCTGCCAGCAGGCCCCCACTCATGTCCCACTCATGTCCTGCTGCACCAACCCCCAGCAGTCAGGGGCACCTGCCAGCAGGCCTCCACTCATGTCCCCCTGCACCCCCACCCCCAGCAGTCAGGGGCACCTGCCAGCAGGCCCCCACTCATGTCCCCTTGGACCCCCACCCCCCAGCAGTCAGGGGCACCTGCCAGCAGGCCCCCACTCATGTCCCCCTGCACCCCAACCACCCAGCAGTCAGGGGCACCTGCCAGCAGGCCCCCACTCATGTCCCACTGATGTCCCCCTGCACCCCCACCCCCCAGCAGTCAGGGGCACCTGCCAGCAGGCCTCCACTCATGTCCCCCTGCACCCCCGCCCCCCAGCAGTCAGGGGCACCTGCCAGCAGGCCCCCACTCATGTCCCCCTCATGTCCCCCTGCACCCCCACCCCCCAGCAGTGCAGGGCACCTGCCAGCAGGCCCCCACTCATGTCCCCCTGCACCCCCACCCCCAGCATTGAAATGGCGATTCCATGACACAAACCAAAAGTCTACTATGTACATCAACACATGTCCCCACACGAAGGCAGGCGGTAGCGTCCCTGCGCATCAAAAAAATGTGCGCTATCAAAATGACTGCTGGGGGGTGGGGGTGGGGGTGCGCGGGAAGTTTTACATGCGATTTTGCTATCAGAGCGGGGAACGTGTATTTTGGGGGTGCGCTCAGAGTCCTACACGTGAATTAGCAGTGTGGGTCCCCCCAGGTGTCCCCTCTACCCCCTCCACAACCCCTGCAGGCAGCCAACACCCCTGGTCATGTCCCGCAGGCAGCCCATCCACCATGGGCATGCCCCCCAGCTAAGGCACATGTCACCTTGCAATATGATCAACAACTCATTTCCCCCTGCACCCTCACCCCCCCAGCAGTCAGGGGCACCTGCCAGCAGGCCCCCACTCATGTCCCCTTGCACCCCCACACCCCAGCAGTGAGGGGCACCTGCCAGCAGGCCCCCACTCATGTCCCCCAGCACCTCCACCCCCCAGCAGTCAGGGGCACCTGCCAGCAGGCCCCCACTCATGTCCCACTCATGTCCTGCTGCACCCCCCCCAGCAGTCAGGGGCACCTGCCAGCAGGCCCCCACTCATGTCCCCCTGGACCCCCACCCCCAGCAGTCAGGGGCACCTGCCAGCAGGCCCCCACTCATGTCCTGCTGCACCAACCCCCAGCAGTCAGGGGCACCTGCCAGCAGGCCTCCACTCATGTCCCCCTGCACCCCCACCCCCAGCAGTCAGGGGCACCTGCCAGCAGGCCCCCACTCATGTCCCTCAGTACCCCCACCCGCCCAGCAGTCATGGGCACCTGCCAGCAGGCCTCCACTCATGTCCCACTCCTGTCCCCCTGCACCCTCACCCCCCAGGAGTGCAGGGCACCTGTCAGCAGGCCCCCACTCATGTCCTCCTGCACCCCAACCCCCCAGCAGTCAGGGGCACCTGCCAGCAGGCCCCCACTCATTTCCCCTTGCACCCCTGCCCCCCAGCAGTCAGGGGCACCTGCCAGCAGGCCCCCACTCATGTCCCACTCATGTCCCCCTGAACCCCCACCCCCCAGCAGTCAGGGGCACCTGCCAGCAGGCCCCCACTCATGTCCCCCTGCACCCCCACCCCCTAGCAGTGCAGGGGCACCTGCCAGCAGGCCCCCACTCATGTCCCCTTGCACCCCCACCCCAACAGTCAGGGGCACCTGTCCCACTCATGTCCCTCTGCACCCCCACCACCCAGCAGTCAGGGGCACCTGCCAGCAGGCCCCCACTCATGTCCCACTCATGTCCCCCTGCACCCCCACCCCCAGCAGTCAGGGGCACCTGCCAGCAGGCCCCCACTCATGTCCCCCCGCACCCCCACCCCCCAGCAGTCAGGGGAACCTGCCAGCAGGCCCCCACTCATGTCCCCTTGCACCCCCACCCCCCAGCAGTCGGGGGCACCTGCCAGCAGGCCCCCACTCATGTCCCCCTGCACCCCCACCACCCAGCAGTCAGGGGCACCTGCCAGCAGGCCCCCACTCATGTCCCCCCTGCACCCCCACACACAAGCAGTACAGGGCACCTGCCAGCAGGCCCCCACTCATGTCCCCTTGCACCGCCACCCCCCAGCAGTCAGGGGCACCTGCCAGCAGGCCCCCACTCATGTCCCACTCATGTCCTCCTGCACCCCCACCCCCAGCAGTCAGGGGCACCTGCCAGCAGACCCCCACTCATGTCCCCCCGCACCCCCACCCCCCAGCAGTCAGGGGCACCTGCCAGCAGGCCCACACTCATGTCCCCTTGCACCCCCACCCCCCAGCAGTCGGGGGCACCTGCCAGCAGGCCTCCACTCATGTCCCCCTGCACCCCCACCACCCAGAAGTCAGGGGCACCTGCCAGCAGGCCCCTACTCATGTCCCACTCATGTCCCCCTGCACCCCCACCCCCCAGCAGTCAGGGGCACCTGACAGCAGGCCCGCATCCATGTCCCCCTGCAACCCCAACCCCCAGCAGTCAGGGGCACCTGCCAGCAGGCCCCCACTCATGTCCCCCTCGTGTCTCCCTGCACCCCCACCCCCCAGCAGTGCAGGGCACCTGCCAGAAGGCCCCCACTCATGTCCCCCTGCACCCCCACCCCCCAGCAGTGCAGGGGCACCTGGCAGCAGGCCTCCACTCATGTCCCCTTGCACCCCCACCCCAACAGTCAGGGGCACCTGTCCCACTCATGTCCCCCTGCACCCCCACCACCCAGCAGTCAGGGGCACCTGCCAGCAGGCCCCCACTCATGTCCCACTCATGTCCCCCTGCACCCCCACCTCCCAGCAGTCAGGGGCACCTGCCAGCAGGCCTCCACTCATGTCCCCCTGCACCCCCACCCCCCAGCAGTCAGGGGCGCCTGCCAGCAGGCCCCCACTCATGTCCCACTCATGTCCCCCTGCACCCCCATCCCACAGCAGTGCAGGCGCACCTGCCAGCAGGCCGCCACTCATGTCCCACTCATGTCCCGCTGCACCCCCCCCCAGCAGTCAGGGGCACCTGCCAGCAGGTCCCCACTCATGTCCCCCTGCACCCCCACCCCCCAGCAGTGAAATGGCGATTCCATGACACAAATCAAAAGTCTACTATGTACATCAACACATGTCCCCACAAGAAGGCAGGCGGCAGCGTCCCTGCGCATCAAAAAAATGTGCGCTATCAAAATGACTGCTGGGGGGTGGGGGTGCGCGGGAAGTTTCACATGCGATTTTGCTGTCAGAGCGGGGAACGTGTATTTCGTGGGTGCGCTCAGAGTCCTACACGTGAATTAGCAGTGTGGGTCCCCCCAGGTGTCCCCTCTACCCCCTCCGCGACCCCTGCAGGCAGCCAACACCCCTGGTCATGTCCCGCAGGCAGCCCATCCACCATGGGCATGCCCCCCAGCTAAGGCACATGTCACCTTGCAATATGATCAACAACTCATTTCCCCCTGCACCCTCACCCCCCCAGCAGTCAGGGGCACCTGCCAGCAGGCCCCCACTCATGTCCCACTCATGTCCTGCTGCACCAACCCCCAGCAGTCAGGGGCACCTGCCAGCAAGCCTCCACTCATGTCCCCCTGCACCCCCACCCCCAGCAGTCAGGGGCACCTGCCAGCAGGCCCCCACTCATGTCCCTCAGTACCCCCACCCACCCAGCAGTCAGGGGCACCTGCCAGCAGGCCTCCACTCATGTCCCACTCCTGTCCCCCTGCACCCCCACCCCCCAGGAGTGCAGGGCACCTGTCAGCAGGCCCCCACTCATGTCCTCCTGCACCCCCACCCCCCAGCAGTCAGGGGCACCTGCCAGCAGGCCCCCACTCATTTCCCCTTGTACCCCTACCCCCCAGCAGTCAGGGGCACCTGCCAGCAGGCCCCCACTCATGTCCCCCTCATGTCCCCCTGCACTCCCACCCCCCAGCAGTCAGGGGCACCTGCCAGCAGGCCCCCACTCATGTCCCCCTGCACCCCCACCCCCAGCAGTGCAGGGCACCTGCCAGCAGGCCCCCACTCATGTCCCCCTGCACCCCCAACCCCCAGCAGTCAGGGGCACCTGCCAGCAGGCCCCCACTCATGTCCCCTTGCACCCCCACCCCCCAGCAGTCAGGGGCACCTGCCAGCAGGCCCCCACTCATGTCCCCCTGCACCCCAACCACCCAGCAGTCAGGGGCACCTGCCAGCAGGCCCCCACTCATGTCCCACTCATGTCCCCCTGCACCCCCACCCCCCAGCAGTCAGGGGCACCTGCCAGCAGGCCTCCACTCATGTCCCCCTGCACCCCCGCCCCCCAGCAGTCAGGGGCACCTGCCAGCAGGCCCCCACTCATGTCCCCCTCATGTCCCCCTGCACCCCACCCCCCAGCAGTGCAGGGCACCTGCCAGCAGGCCCCCACTCATGTCCCCCTGCACCCCCACCCCCAGCATTGAAATGGCGATTCCATGACACAAACCAAAAGTCTACTATGTACATCAACACATGTCCCCACACGAAGGCAGGCGGTAGTGTCCCTGCGCATCAAAAAAATGTGCGCTATCAAAATGACTGCTGGGGGGTGGGGGTGCGCGGGAAGTTTTACATGCGATTTTGCTGTCAGAGCGGGGACCGTGTATTTCGGGGGTGCGCTCATATTCCTACACGTGAATTAGCAGTGTGGGTCCCCCCAGGTGTCCCCTCTACCCCCTCCATGACCCCTGCAGGCAGCCAACACCCCTGGTCATGTCCCGCAGGCAGCCCATCCACCATGGGCATGCCCCCCAGCTAAGGCACATGTCACCTTGCAATATGATCAACAACTCATTTCCCCCTGCACCCTCATCCCCCCAGCAGTCAGGCGCACCTGCCAGCAGGCCCCCACTCATGTCCCCTTGCACCCCCACCCCCCAGCAGTGAGGGGCACCTGCCAGCAGGCCCCCACTCATGTCCCCCAGCACCTCCACCCCCCAGCAGTCAGGGGCACCTGCCAGCAGGCCCCCACTCATGTCCCACTCATGTCCTGCTGCACCCCCCCCAGCAGTCAGGGGCACCTGCCAGCAGGCCCCCACTCATGTCCCCCTGGACCCCCACCCCCAGCAGTCAGGGGCACCTGCCAGCAGGCCCCCACTCATGTCCCACTCATGTCCTGCTGCACCAACCCCCAGCAGTCAGGGGCACCTGCCAGCAGGCCTCCACTCATGTCCCCCTGCACCCCCACCCCCAGCAGTCAGGGGCACCTGCCAGCAGGCCCCCACTCATGTCCCTCAGTACCCCCACCCGCCCAGCAGTCAGGGGCACCTGCCAGCAGGCCTCCACTCATGTCCCACTCCTGTCCCCCTGCACCCCCACCCCCCAGGAGTGCAGGGCACCTGTCAGCAGGCCCCCACTCATGTCCTCCTGCACCCCCACCCCCCAGCAGTCAGGGGCACCTGCCAGCAGGCCCCCACTCATTTCCCCTTGCACCCCTACCCCCCAGCAGTCAGGGGCACCTGCCAGCAGGCCCCCACTCATGTCCCACTCATGTCCCCCTGCACTCCCACCCCCCAGCAGTCAGGGGCACCTGCCAGCAGGCCCCCACTCATGTCCCCCTGCACCCCCACCCCAGCAGTGCAGGGCACCTGCCAGCAGGCCCCCACCCATGTCCCCCTGCACCCCCAACCCCCAGCAGTCAGGGGCACCTGCCAGCAGGCCCCCACTCATGTCCCCTTGCACCCCCACCCCCCAGCAGTCAAGGGCACCTGCCAGCAGGCCCCCACTCATGTCCCCCTGCACCCCAACCACCCAGCAGTCAGGGGCACCTGCCAGCAGGCCCCCACTCATGTCCCCCTGCACCCCCACCCCCCAGCAGTCAGGGGCACCTGCCAGCAGGCCTCCACTCATGTCCCCCTGCACCCCCGCCCCCCAGCAGTCAGGGACACCTGCCAGCAGGCCCCCACTCATGTCCCCCTCATGTCCCCCTGCACCCCCACCCCCCAGCAGTGCAGGGCACCTGCCAGCAGGCCCCCACTCATGTCCCCCTGCACCCCCACCCCCAGCATTGAAATGGCGATTCCATGACACAAACCAAAAGTCTACTATGTACATCAACACATGTCCCCACACAAAGGCAGGCGGTAGCGTCCCTGCGCATCAAAAAAATGTGCGCTATCAAAATGACTGCTGGGGGGTGGGGGTGGGGGTGCGCGGGAAGTTTTACATGCGATTTTGCTGTCAGAGCGGGGAACGTGTATTTCGGGGGTGCGCTCAGAGTCCTACACGTGAATTAGCAGTGTGGGTCCCCCCAGGTGTCCCCTCTACCCCCTCCAACACCCCTGCAGGCAGCCAACACCCCTGGTCATGTCCCGCAGGCAGCCCATCCACCATGGGCATGCCCCCCAGCTAAGGCACATGTCACCTTGCAATATGATCAACAACTCATTTCCCCCTGTACCCTCACCCCCCCAGCAGTCAGGGGCACCTGCCAGCAGGCCCCCACTCATGACCCCTTGCACCCCTACCCCCCAGCAGTGAGGGGCACCTGCCAGCAGGCCCCCACTCATGTCCCCCAGCACCTCCACCCCCAGCAGTCAGGGGCACCTGCCAGCAGGCCCCCACTCATGTCCCACTCATGTCCTGCTGCACCCCCCCAGCAGTCAGGGGCACCTGCCAGCAGGCCCCCACTCATGTTCCCTGGACCCCCACCCCCAGCAGTCAGGGGCACCTGCCAGCAGGCCCCCACTCATGTCCCACTCATGTCCTGCTGCACCAACCCCCATCAGTCAGGGGCACCTGCCAGCAGGCCCCCACTCATGTCCCCCTGCACCCCCACACCCCAGCAGTCAGGGGCACCTGCCAGCAGGCCCCCACTCATGTCCTTCAGTACCCCCACCCCCCAGCAGTCAGGGGCACCTGCCAGCAGGCCTCCACTCATGTCCCACTCCTGTCCCCCTGCACCCCACCCCCCAGGAGTGCAGGGCACCTGTCAGCAGGCCCCCACTCATGTCCTCCTGCACCCCCACCCCCCAGCAGTCAGGGGCACCTGCCAGCAGGCCCCCACTCATTTCCCCTTGCACCCCTACCCCCCAGCAGTCAGGGGCACTTGCCAGCAGGCCCCCACTCATGTCCCACTCATGTCCCCCTGCACCCCCACCCCCCAGCAGTCAGGGGCACCTGCCAGCAGGCCCCCACTCATGTCCCCCTGCACCCCCACCCCCAGCAGTGCAGGGCACCTGCCAGCAGGCCCCCACTCATGTCCCCCTGCACCCCAACCACCCAGCAGTCAGGGGCACCTGCCAGCAGGCCCCCACTCATGTCCCACTCATGTCCCCCTGCACCCCCAACCCCCAGCAGTCAGGGGCACCTGCCAGCAGGCCTCCACTCATGTCCCCCTGCACCCCCGCCCCCCAGCAGTCAGGGGCACCTGCCAGCAGGCCCCCACTCATGTCCCCCTCATGTCCCCCTGCACCCCCACCCCCCAGCAGTGCAGGGCACCTGCCAGCAGGCCCCCACTCATGTCCCCCTGCACCACCACCCCCAACAGTGAAATGGCGATTCCATGACACAAACCAAAAGCCTACTATGTACATCAACACATGTCCCCACACGAAGGAAGGCGGTAGCGTCCCTGCGCATCAAAAAAATGTGCGCTATCAAAAAGCACGTATATACAGCTCTGATGAATTTCCCATACTGTGGCCCTCCAGGACAAATGACGTGCAAAGGGGTACACGACACACACGGACACTCGCTGGGTCAACAATAGCGTGTATTTCGTTGGTGCGCGGGAAGTTTCACACGCGATTGTGCCTGGGCGAGCGGGGTATGTGTACTTCAGGAGCTCACGGGAAGTTGGGCTTGTGTGAAGTTTTACATGTGATTGGGCCTGTGCGAGCGGGGTACGTGTAAATCTGTGGTGGGCGGGAAAGTACAGGAGGAAAATGTGCAGAACGCCCACATGCACGCGCCAAAAAAGACGCGCTAATCCGGAAACACGTACGCCAGCAGGAAGCAGGCGTACGTGTACCCGTGCAGCATAAAAGTGTGCGCAAACAACAAGCAAGCTCAGATGCCAGGAAGAACATATCGTTCCTAGCAGCAATGGTCGTGGGATACCGCAGGAGGAGGAGGAGGATAGTCAGGCCCAGAATTTTCACACCCAGAACCAGCCTTTTTGCCATGCCTTATGACCAGGTGTATGGGAGGTACAGGTTTCCACCTCACATAATACTCGACCTGGTCAGTGAGTGGGAGGTTGACCTCACATCACCCACCCTCTGCTCCCAAGCACTCAGCCCCCTGGAGAAGGTCCTCAATGTACTGCACTTTTTGGCCACCGGATCATTTCAGCGGACAAGTGCCACAGTGGGGCTGGTGTCACAGGCCACACAGTCACGCTGCCTACACCGGGTCTTGGCCATCATGAGTGCACGCCCATCAGTGCGCAGGCACATATACCTGCCCAGAACAACTGCAGAAAGGCAGGCTGTCGTCCAGGATTTCTACATGGTGGCACAATTCCCCAAAGTCCTAGGTGCCATTGATTGCACCCATGTGGCCCTACGTCCCCCCAGGGCATCAGAGCACATCTATAGAAACCGCAAGCACTGGCATTCCATCAATGTGCAGGTAGTATGTGATGCCAAGGGAATCATCACCTCAGTATATGCCAACTATCCAGGGTCCACCCACAACAGTTTCATTTACAGAATGTCAACCCTAAACCGGGACCTAGAAGCTGGGCGGCATGGCGATACATGGCTGCTTGGTGAGTATAAATGCCACAGCACATGCAATTCCTTTCATGTTGCTTTTAATACATTTTTTTTTCTTACTTCGATGTGTGGTATTATCTCATTGGTTTCATGCGTGTCATGATATGGGTTTTGACATTCACTTGCGTACCACTGCAACTGTGTTGTGCCCTATGGTCGCCCAGACCTCATTCGCATTGTGTTGTGCCCTATGGTCGCCCAGACCTCATTCGCATTGTGTTGTGCCCTATGGTCGCCCAGACCCCACTCGCATTGTGTTGTGCCCTATGGTCGCCTAGACCCCACTTGCATTGTGTTGTGCCCTATGGTCGCCTAGACCCCACCTGCATTGTGTTGTGCCCTATGGTCGCCTAGACCCCACTTGCATTGTGTTGTGCCCTATGGTCGCCCAGACCTCATTCGCATTGTGTTGTGCCCTATGGTCGCCCAGACCCCACTTGCATTGTGTTGTGCCCTATGGTCGCTTAGACCTCATTCGCTTTGTGTTGTGCCCTATGGTCGCCTAGACCCCACTTGCATTGTGTTGTGCCCTATGGTCGCCCAGACCCCACTTACATTGTGTTGTGCCCTATGGTCGCTTAGACCTCATTCGCATTGTGTTGTGCCCTATGGTCGCCTAGACCCCACTTGAATTGTGCTGTGCCCTATGGTCGCCCAGACCCCACTTACATTGTGTTGTGCCCTATGGTCGCTTAGACCTCATTCGCATTGTGTTGTGCCCTATGGTCGCCTAGACCCCACTTGCATTGTGTTGTGCCCTATGGTCGCCCAGACCCCACTCGCATTGTGTTGTGCCCTATGGTCGCCTAGACCTCATTCGCATTGTGTTGTGCCCTACTTATAACGCCTATGCCCCCTTCACGCCACTCCCCTGTACATTACCTTAGCCCCAGCATGCTACTCTGCCTGACTGCGATCATGTTCCCGTTCTGTGTCATGCAAAGTAACATACCCTGCACTGGCAACAGTTACCTAGCCTATAATAATGGTTTAGTCCGACCCGCCTGCCCAAGACACCACCCGATCACCTGCCCTACACCATTCCTGCCCACCACACCAGCCTTCCCCCCGGACACCAAGTCCGCCCTTCCCACCCATAGACATGCACACGTTCCGCATGTCGCAGCTAACACACACCTAGCTGTCTATAAGCAGAACCCCATCAACACGAGAGCATCTTGCCCTACCATTGACTACAACACCTCTACATTAGCTAACCCAACCAACTCCCGTAACACTACCCTCATCCCCTCCGATCGGAATTCTAGACTTGGCGCCAGAACCCACCACAGACCTAGCAAAGGCCCTACCAAATCACTCAATAAGATCAACCCTCACACTGTAACACCCATCAACACTATCCATCCCAGTCTTAAAGGAGCTCTCCTAAATGTCAGATCATTAGTCGCCCATGCCTCAGAAGTCGCTGACATTATTCTAACAAACAACCTGGACTTCCTTGCGGTAACCGAAACATGGCTGCACGATGCTGCAGGTCCATCTCTTACCCTAGCCATACCTGATAACTACACCATCCTTAGAGCAGATAGACCGAACGCTCGAGGTGGCGGCGTAGCTATCATCTTTAAGTCCACGCTTGACATCAGACTATCCTCTGCTCCCCCACTCAAATCCTGTGAACACATTACAGTCAAATTTCAAACCTCCCCTAAAAGTACTATTACGCTGCACTTAATTTACCGACCCCCGGGCCCTCCTGGCTCATTTGAGGAAGACATCACTTCACTAGTTGCTGAAAGCTCCAAACCATCAGCACAATTGATTATACTCGGAGACTTTAACCTTGGGTTTAACGAGCCCCTAGACACCCCAGCCACTGCCCTGGCCATGGCATTAGAGGAGCATGGTCTCCAACAACTTTGCTCCAAACCCACCCACTCGAAAGGCAGAATCCTTGACTGGATAACTACCCTTAACTGCAACATTACTACGAAAGATCCCACACAACTTATCTGGACTGACCACCACCTCCTCCCGTTTGACATTCTTACCAGCAACTCAGCACATAAAAGGCCTATCATGGCACCTGCCTGCCCTACTAGGAAAAAGAGCAATATCACAGCGGAAGCCCTAATACCTCTGGTGATCCCTACTTTAAACGCACTACCCGCCACAACGGACTTGAACCAACTGGTCAACGCCTACAATGAGTCCATGGCCAAAGCCATTGACATCATTGCCCCACTGAAACTGCGCAAAGGAATACCCAAAGCGCACCTGAACACATGGTTCACCCCGGAGCTGAAAACCCTGCGTCAACAAAAAAACAAACTTGAAGCACTCTGGAAATCAGTGCCTTCTATAAATAACAGAACCAATCTCACCAACATCTCCTCCCTCTACAAAAATGAGATTATACGGGCCAAGAAAGTATCTCTCAATACTAGGATCTCCCAGGCAAGCTCCAGTACTAAGGAGCTCTTTAACATACTAAAGGAACTAGAAAACCCCATTACCCCCACTGACTCTTGCACTAAGGATAAACCCTGGTGCACAGGGATCCAGAATGCCCTAGCTAACAAAATCTCAGGGCTCCAAACTAAAATCAACAACAAACGACAACAACTCACTCTCGATCCCACCTCCTTCCCCACGCCCCCTCCACCTACTGCCACTAGTTCAGGCTTCACCTTCAAAAAGGTATCCATATTGGAGGTTCAGAAAATTATAGCATCCCTTAAACCATCGAATTGCAAGGGGGACAGCTGCCCCGCACAGATCATAAAAGATGCAGCTAGGGACCTCTCCCCATTTATCACCAAATTAATAAACCTGTCCTTCGCCAACAACATGGTCCCCAGCAATCTGAAACAGTCCTGGGTCCTACCGCTACTAAAAAAAACTACTCTCAACCCTGACATCCCCACGAATTACAGACCCATTACCACCGTCCCATTCCTACTAAAAATCTTGGATAGAGTGGCTTATTTACAAATCCAGGACTACCTTGAGGCCAATCACCTACTAGGAACTCGCCAATCTGGCTTTCGACCACAACACGGGACAGAAACGGCCCTTGTTGATCTCAAATGCCAGATAGACGAACTCAAAGACAAAAACAAGGCTGCCATCCTTCTACTCCTTGACCTCTCCGCTGCCTTTGACCTGGTCGACCATAAAATCCTGTGCAACCATTTGTTTCTGGCAGCACACTTCTCCCACTCTGCAGTCACATGGATCCAATCTTTCCTGGACAACAGAACCATGCGGGTCTTCTCCCCCCTAGCAGCGGCTGACCCTATCCCCATCACCTGCGGTGTCCCACAAGGATCCTGTGTCTCACCTACCCTTTACAATATTTTCACCAAGCCCTTATTCGACAAGCTGGACAATCTGGGTGTCACCTATACTAACTACGCAGATGACACCCAGATACTCCTCACCCTATCAGGCAACTACAACAAGGACGCCAAATGGATCAATGAAGTCTTTTCCATCATTCAGGCATGGATGGCCACACATGGCCTATGCCTGAATGATGACAAGACTGAATTGCTTCTTGTCGGCTCACCGAACACTATCAGTAAACTCTGTCCCGGCTACACTAGCTTCACTATTGACGGTAACACCATACCCATTGCCAAGAGCGTAAAAACCCTCGGTTTCTACCTAGACACGAACATCAACCTAGCTAAACAAATCAACATGACCGCCTCAGCCACTGCCTACACCGGTAAACTAATCAGGGCCTGCAGACCACTGATCTCCCCTAGCAACTGTCTCATCCTAGCCAGAGCACTCATTCAATCTAAACTGGATTACCGTAATAGCCTCTATGTAGGTGCCAACAAAACAGTAATCAATAAATTGCAAGTTTTACAAAATAACGCACTCCGTGCCGCCCTCAATATTCCTAGAAGGGAACACATCTCCGCCACCAGAACTGCCTGCAAATGGCTGTCCATCCAACAGAAAATTGACTTGAAAACCATATGCCTTACTTACAAAGCCCTCAATCATCTTGCCCCACCCTACCTCTCGAACAAATTTACACTAAGACAGAACACTAGAACCACCAGATCGTCCAACTCATTACAACTAATAGTTCCCAAATACTCCCTCAAAAGAGCTGGAGGATCCAGCTTCCCAACTTTGGCATCACAACTCTGGAATTCCATCCCACTGGATATTAAATCTACACCTACTTTCCAACCCTTCAGAACTAAGGTCATTTCCTGGTTAACCAACAAATAACTGTCCTACCACATATGTATGCACTCCGAATGTCCAATTTTATGTATATTGTTTGAATACTATTATCTATGCCCTATCAATACTGTACTATTGTCTTTTACCTGTAACCTGATGTTCAAAGCGCATATATACCCCCGGGTCAAGAGCGCTATATAAATAAATAAACAAATAAACAAACAAACAAACTTGCACCCATTGTGTGTGTGTGACGGACATGTGTTCATTTACATACTTGTCATTGGGGTTGTATCATGAAATTGGCATTTCTATGTGGGTGGATGCAATACTTGGGTGGGTCTTTGGCATGTGGAGGCTGGCCATAAGGGCCAGGGATCTAGATTGTGATGACGTGTTGGCTGGGGGACATGTGTTGGGGCCTGCTGGGGTGGGGGTGCAAGGGGACATGAGTGGGACATGAGTGGGGGCCTGCTGGCAGGTGCCCTGTACTGCTTGGGGGGTGGGGGTGCAAGGGGACATGAGTGGGACATGAGTGGGGGCCTGCTGGCAGGTGCCCTGCACTGCTGGGGGGTGGGGGTGCAAGTGGACATGAGTGGGACATGAGTGGGGTCCTGCTGGCAGGTGCCCCGCACTGCCGGGGGGTGGGGGTGCAAGGGGACATGAGTGGAACATGAGTGGGGGCCTGCTGGCAGGTGCCCCGCACTGCTGGGGGGTGGAGGTGCAAGGGGACATAAGTGGGACATGAGTGGGGGCCTGCTGGCAGGTGCCCCGCACTGCTGGGGGGTGGGGGTGCAAGGGGACATGAGTGGGACATGAGTGGGGGCCTGCTGGCAGGTGCCCCGCACTGCTGGGGGGTGGGGGTGCAAGGGGACATGAGTGGGACATGAGTGGGGGCCTGCTGGCAGGTGCCCCGCACTGCTGGGGGGTGCAAGGGGACATGAGTGGGACTTGAGTGGGGGCCTGCTGGCACGTGCCCCGCACTGCTGGGGGTGCAAGGGGACATGAGTGGGGGCCTGCTGGCAGGTGCCCTGCACTGCGGGGGGGTGGGGGTGCAAGGAGACATGAGTGGGACATGAGTGGGGGCCTGCTGGCAGGTGCCCCGCACTGCTGGGGGGTGGGCGTGCAGGGGGACATGAGAGGGACCTGAGTGGGGGCCTGTTGGCAGGTGCCCCTGTCTGCTGGGGGTGGGGGTGCAGGGAGACATGAGTGGGGGCCTGCTGGCAGGTGCCCTACACTGCTGGGGGGTGGGGGTGCAAGGGGACATGAGTGGGGGCCTGCTGGCAGGTGCCCTGCACTGCTTGGGTGTGGGGGTGCAGGGGGGACATGAGTGGGACATGAGTGGGGGCCTGCTGGCAGGTGCCCCTGACTGCTGGGGGGTGGGGGTGCAAGGGGACATGAGTGGGCCATGAGTGGGGGCCTGTTGGCAGGTGCCCTGGACTGCTGGGGGGTGGGGGTGCAAGGGGACATGAATGGGACATGAGTGGGGGCCGGCTGGCAGGTGCCCCACACTGCTGGGGGGTGGGGGTGCAAGGGGACATGAGTGGGGGCCTGCTGACAAGTGCCCTGCACTGCTGGGGGGTGGAGGTGCAGGGGGACATGAGTTGGTGATCAGTGGTGCAAGCGGACAGGTGGCTTGTCTGGGGTGCATGGCCATGGTGGATGGGCTGCCTGCGGGACATGACCAGAGGTGCGTAGTAGTCCCCTGTGGTGTGGTCTGCCTGCAGGGGCCGTGGAGGGTGTAGCGGGAACACCTGGGAGGACCCACATTGCCAATTCACGTGTAGGACTCCCTGTGCACCCCCGAAATTCACTTACCCCGCTCTGACAGCTAAATCGCATGTGAAACTTCACGCAAACCCCAGGAATATTGGCCCTGTCCGAGCGAGCGGGGTACGTGTATTCCTGGGGTTCGCGTGAAGTTTCACCCGCGATTTCAGCAGGGTACGTGTATTCCTGGGGTTCGAGTGAAGTTTCACCCGCGTTTTCAGCAGGGCACGTGTATTACGGGGTTTGAGGGAAGTTTTACCCGTGATTTCAGCAGGGTACGTGTATTCCTGGGGTTCGCGTGAAGTTTCACCCACGATTTCAGCAGGGTACGTGTATTCCTGGGGTTCGCATGAAGTTTCACCCCTGATTTCAGCAGGGTACGTGTATTACGGGGTTCGCGTGAAGTTTCACCCGCGATTTCAGCAGGGTACGTGTATTCCTGGGGTTCGTGTGAAGGTTCACCCGCGATTTCAGCAGGGTACGTGTATTCCTGGGGTTCGCGTGAAGTTTCACCCGCGATTTCAGCACGGTACGTGTATTACGGGGTTCGTGTGAAGGTTCACCCGCGATTTCAGCAGGGTACGTGTATTCCTGGGGTTTGCGTGAAGTTTCACCCGCGATTTCAGCAGGGTACCTGTATTACAGGGTTCGCGTGAAGTTTCACACGCGAAAGGGCCCTGGTCGAGGGAGTACGTGAATTTCAGGGGTGCGTGGCAAGTTTTACACGCGAAAGGGCAACGCCCATGCACAATACGTCACAGACGCGCTTACGCGCTAAGGGCCTTTGGTCCAATGATATTGCGTACGTGTATTGACGCGCTTACGCGCTAAGGCCCTCCCCTCGAATTACACGCTGATGTGCAAGATTTTCACGTGCCAAATCACTCCGTATCAAGCTGGCCACGCGTACACGGAAGACTACTCTCCTGCCCAGAAGGCCATTTTCCTGCCCCCCAGAGCACCGAGCATGCTCCCACCAGCCATCTGCTGCTGCCTGTCTGCCTGCTGCCCACGTACCCTGCTATTTGGTGCCTGCACGTCAGCCATCTGCAGGTGTCCAGTTGCTGTGTCCACCCTTGCTGGAACAGAAGACTCCCGACTGGGATTCCATCGCTCCACAGCCCATCCCCAGGACCCAGTTGCCCACCCACTCCTGCCTCTGGGGTTGCCATGTCGGGCACTACACCATCTGGCACCACTGGCAACCCCCAGCCAGAGAGGCAGAGGGCCACCAGCTTCACTGCCACCGAAGTTGGTGTCCTGGTGGAGCATGTCCTGGGGCATTATGATGCCCTTTTCGGAACATCACTCGCCAAAAAGGAAGGACGGGAGATGTTCTGGGATGACGTAGTGGTTGCCATCAACGCGGAGGGGGTGGCAACCGGCGACATCAAGCACGTCAAGAAGCGCTGGGAGGACTTCAGGTGCAGGACCCTCCACAAGGCCCGGCGCCTCGTGGAGGGGGGCCGGGCACGCCTGAGTTCCATCCAGATGAGGGTCCTGGAATGCGTAGGCCCAGGGCTCCACGCCCAAATCCTTCGGAGGCAGACCCCTCTGGAGTTGAGCAGTAAGTGGCCAAGCATTGCTGTGTGAGACAGGACATGTTGCAGTGTGCTGGTAGTCTGATGCTTGCCTGTATGTGTGACATAGGCCATGTATGGATGTGTGTGTGCAGGGACATCATGGTCATGCATGTGAGACCAGTTATGTGTGAGCCACATGGTTGGTGCATGTGTTTTAAAGCAACATGGGGAGCTCTATGTGGAATGCACACATGAATGCATGGCTGTCTCTGTTCCTGGAAATGGAGGGGGGGGTGAGGAATGGGTGCTGATGTCATGTACATGTATGGTGCACATGTGTGTGTGTGTGCCTGAGAAGTGTGTGTGTGACTTTGAAACGCCATGGATGCATGTGACTTTGAAGGCAACATCTTGGTTTACAGGGGCCCTTCCACATGGATGTTGATGTTGATTGCAGGCGCCCGGACTGTTTCTGCATGTGTGTTGTGTGCATTCAACCATGTGTTGTGGAATGACAGGATGGAAGTGACATTTGACAGTGCCACTCATGTGTTATTGCTTCCTGTCTAGGGTATTTTGTACTGTACCCTGATGCTTGTATTCTATGTCTCCCTCTACGCAGCGTCAAGTGAAGAAGAGGGTGGAGACGGCGCTGTGGAGCCAAGCGGCGGGGATGCCTCCACTGGGCGGCGACGCAAGGCCCAGCCACCCTCCCAGGAATTACCATCATCCGGGAGCAAGGGGGCTGGTGCTGCGTCTGCCTCAACGGCTGTGGCGGAAGGGCCAGGTGAGTGCCCACAGGGGCTTCCAATGGCGGAAGACGGTGTGGAGTCATCCAGGTTGGTGGTCTCCACAGAGGAGGAGGAGCCCGCTACTGAGCCGCACATGGGGCCTGGTGGGGGTAGTACCACTGGTGCAAGTGGTGCAGTCCAGGGCCAGGGTCAGGAGGCAGCACAGGTCACTGCGGAGGGGCCTGTGCATGTCGCTGTCCTTGACCCTGTGACTGCATCATCATGCACCAGCAGGGAGGCCCCGTCCCAGGCCGGTCCGCAGGTAGGGGAGAGTGCCATATCACCTGCCTCTCCACTACCTGCGGGCGAGGGGTCCCGCGACCGTATGGGAACCGTCCTGGTGGGTGTCGCGTTGCGCACGCGTGTCATTCGTGATGACGTGCGTTCTTCCTGGGCGGAGAACTCACGCCATCATGAAGAGCAGCGTTGTGACGTGGCACTGCTGGGAGGGGCCCTGGTCGGAGGGTTCCTACATGTGACGCGCACTCTGGCGGACCTCTCCTCCTCTGTGGAGGCTATGCGCCGGTCGTTCTCCACATCGCCTTCCAGCCCAGATTCCACCAGGGCCCCCTGTGGACCTGGCCTGACCAACACAGCCAGCTTGGTGGAGATCCCAACCCTGCCACAGTCAGGAGTTGGCGGTCCAGCAGGGGTGGACACCACAACTGGAGACCAGCAGATGGAGGATGTGCAGGCACCATCGGACAGGGCACATGGACAGCAGCAGCAGCAGGAGCAGGCTGTAGGTGGGAGCAATGATGGCTCGGGGCCATCAACATCGGAGGGGCAGGCATCGGCTGGAGGGCAGGAGGACCCTGGATGGGAAGTGTCTTCCGTGTGGCAGCGGTTGGGCCATGCGATAGATGCGGAGCAGCAGCGGGCGGAAGAGGCACGGCTCACGATGGTCAGGGCGGAGAACTCCATGCGTAGAGCCCTGAGGCGGGCCGAGTTCCTTGAGGCCATTCACAGGGACCTGGAGTTCCAGATGTCATTGTCCCTGCGAACCCTAAGGGCCATGGAAGAGGACCGCCACCGGCACATCGAGCAGGAGTTCGATGATGCCCTGGCCCGGAACACCAACATGTGAGCCGTTGGACTTGCCCACTGCCTTTGTAAATAGTTATTTGGTTGGTATTAGGTTTCCTTTGTTTTTTTTCTTTTTTTTGGACCTCTTGGACAATGGACCACATTTTTGTATATAGTTTTTTTATTAGGTAGTAGTTTTTGATAGGTTTCATTTCTTCAGTTGGGATCATGGACCCTGGATTGTTCATCTGTATATAGTTAACTGTTGGATTCTACTTTTTTTTTGGATTTCCCCATGGAGCAATGGTTTTCACTTTTGTTTTTCCCTTGGATTTAATTTTTTGAACTGTGACTTTGGACACCTTTCCTTTGGATTATGATTTGTTGTTTTTCATTATTTTACGGACATGCAACTTTTCTTTTTTAATTTCCATTGTCGCTTGTTTGATTTTAATTCCATTCATGTTGCTTTTAATACATTTTTTTCTTCATACTTCGATGTGTGGTATTATCTCATTGGTTTCATGCATGTCATGATATGGGTTTTGAGATTCACTTGCACCCATTGTGTGTGTGACGGACATGTGTTCATTTACATACTTGCCATTGGGGTTGTATCATGTAATTGACATTTATATGTGGGTGGATGCAATACTTGGGTGGGTCTTTGGCATGTGGATGCAGGCCATAAGGGCCAGGGATCTAGATTGTGATGACGTGTTGGCTGGGGGACATGTGTCAGGGCCTGCTGGCAGGTGCCCCGCACTGCTGGGGGGTGGGGGTGCAGGGGACATGTGTCGGGGCCTGTTGGCAGGTGCCCCTCAGTGCTGTGGGGTGGGGTTGGAAGGGGACATGAGTGGAACATGAGTGGGGGCCTGCTGGCAGGTGCCCCGCACTGCTGGGGGGTGGGTGTGCAAGGGGACATGAGTGGGGGCCTGCTGGCAGGTGCCCCTCAGTGCTGGGGGTGGGGGTGCAAGGGGACATGAGTGGGGGCCTGCTGGCAGGTGCCCCTCAGTGCTGGGGGTGCAAGGTTACATGAGTGTGGGCCTGTTGGCAGGTGCCCCGCACTGCTGGGGGGTGGGTGTGCAAGGGGACATGAGTGGGGGCCTGCTGGCAGGTGCCCTGCACTGCTGGGGGGTGGGGGTGCAGGGGGACATGAGTGGGACATGAGTGGCGGCCTGTTGGCAGGTGCCCCGCACTGCTGGGTGGTGGGTGTGCAAGGGGACATGAGTGGGGGCCTGCTGGCAGGTGCCCTGCACTGCTGGGGGGTGGGTGTGCAAGGGGACATGAGTGGGGGCCTGCTGGCAGGTGCCCCTCAGTGATGGGGGGTGGGGGTGCAAGGGGACATGAGTTGGGGCCTGCTGGCAGGTGCCCCTCAGTGCTGGGGGTGCAAGGGGACATGAGTGGGGGCCTGTTGGCAGGTTCTCCGCACTGCTGGGGGGTGGGTGTGCAAGGGGACATGAGTGGGGGCCTGCTGGCAGGTGCCCTGCACTGCTGGGGAGTGGGGGTGCAGGGGAACATGAGTGGGACATGAGTGGGGGCCTGCTGGCAGGTGCCCCGCACTGCTGGGGGGTGGGTGTGCAAGGGGAAATGAGTGGGGGCCTGCTTGCAGGTGCCCTGCACTGCTGGGGGGTGGGTGTGCAAGGGGACATGAGTGGGGGCCTTCTGGCAGGTGCCCCTCAGTGCTGGTGGGGTGGGGGTGCAAGGGGACGTGATTGGGAGCCTGCTGGCAGGTGCCCCTGACTGCTGGGGGTGCAAGGGGACATGAGTGGGGGCCTGTTGGCAGGTGCCCCGTACTGCTGGGGGGTGGGTGTGCAAGGGGACATGAGTGTGTGCCTGCTGGCGGTGCCCTGCACTGCTGTGGGGTGGGGGTCCAAGGGGGTAATGCGTTGGTGATCACTAGTGCAAGGTGACATGTGGCTTGGCTGGGGGGGCATGACCATGGTGGATGGGCTGCCTGTGGGACATGACCAGGGGTGCAGGGTAGTCCCGTGTGATGTGGTCTGCCTGCAGGGGCCGTGGAGGGTGTAGAGGGAACACCTGGGAGGACCCACACTGCCAATTCACGTGTAGGACTCCCATGCACCCCCGAAATACACATACCCCACTCGCACAGGGCCTATCGCGTGTGAAACTTGCCCGCACCCCAGTAATACACATACCCTGCTGAAATCGCATGTGGAACTTACCCCGCACCCCAGTAATACACGCACCGTGCTGAAATTGCGTGTGGAACTTCCCGCGTACCCTAGTAATACAGGTACCCTGCTGAAATCGCGTGTAAAACTTCCCCGCACTCCAGAAATACACATACCCTGCTGAAATCGCGTGTGGAACTTTCCACGCACCCCAGTAATACAGGTACCCTGCTAAAATCGCGTGTACAACTTCCCCGCACAACAGAAATACACGTACCCTGCTGAAATCGCGTGTGGAACTTCCCACGCAACCCATTAATACAGGTACCCTGCTGAAATCGCGTGTACAATTTCCCCGCACCCCAGAAATACACGTACCCTTCTGGAATCGCGTGTGGAACTTCCTGCGCAACCCTGTAATACACATACCCTGCTGTAATTGCGTGTTGAACTTCCCCGCACCCCAGAAATACACGTACCCTGCTGAAATCGCGTATCAAACTTCCCCGCACCCCAGAAATGCACGTACCCTGCTGAAATCGCGTGTGTAACTTCCCGCGCACACCAGTAATACACCTACCCTGCTGAAATCGCATGTTAAACTTCCCCGCACCCCAGAAATACACATACCCTGCTGAAATCGCGAGTGTAACTTCCCGTGCACCCCAGTAATAGAGGTACCCTGCTGTAATCGTGTGTTAAACTTCCCCGCACCCCAGAAATACACGTACCCTGCTGAAATCGCGTGTGGACCTTCCCGCGCACCCCAGTAATACACGTTCCCCGCTTGGCGTTTGCTGTTTGGCAGCCCTGTATACTGGTCCAGGGTTAGCGCAGCCCTTTGCGATGAATTGGGAATTTTGATGGCTTTTCCTTGTGCGAGGGCATTCTTGGGGGCGTAACTGGCGCTGCTGCAGGGTGGCTGCGCCACTCTGCGCCACGGCTGGTTTTGGAGGCTGAAATCCATGAATACGCTGTACGCGGATATCAATTTTAGCGCATGCGGCTGGCGCAGACATTCGCACGTGCACACTGTGCGCCAGCCGCGTGCTCCACTTTTGTGCGAAATTCTATGAATTACCCTGGAAATATCACATAAGGTAGTTTCTGTTCCAACTCTGATGTTTCTAAGAGCTTGGATTAAGAAATGACAACATTTTGCGCTTTTTGGTTGGTTTATCAATATTGGATTTTTACCAAAAATGACACAGATGTACACCGCCTTTCTACACATATTCCAGTAAATTTTCATTTTTCTAGCGTGAACCCCATGTCTGCAATCTCCATAATTCATAGGGTTTTGCCTCAGAACATGGTACAGAGTTCTAATACCTCTTAAAATGTGCACAGAAAAATCGCAAGAATAATGATATTAATTATATAATTTTTTTTTTTTTAATAACACATTTTATTGGTGTTTTTAGGAAAAAACAAGGTTAAACAAATAAACAACGTAAACAATCAATACATGCGCATTGCCGGAGAGGGTTACTGGCTGTTTCAGATGTTGTACACATATGTTTGCAAAGGAAAAAAGGGGGGGGGGACAGCTTTAGTTGAGCCCGCAGGCAGCGTCCAGTTGTTTTATAATCCTCATTGGGCATCTTCCCATTTCCTCCACACTTTCAGGGCTTTTGCCGGGCATCCTCTGGCCGCGTATACTCTGTATTCCGTTGCGACACAGATATCCACATCCGTTCTCCATTGTTCATAGCTCGGTATTTGGTCCGAGCCCCATTTTTGAGCAATGTTCCTTTTCAAAAGTGCGGTGGTGGTGAACAAGAGCAGTTTTTCATATCTAGATAGGTCAATTTCATCATCTATCCCCAATAGTAGTAGCTTAGGGTTTCTGGGAACTGTTTTCCCCATAACTCTAGAGAGTTCCGCACAGCATGCCTCCCAAAGTGGTTGTATATGTGTGCAATCCCATATGATGTGGAAAAAGGTACCCTCTTCCGTTTTGCATCGCAGGCAGTTCGGATCATCTATTCTTCCCCATCTGTGTAGGGCCACCCTGGGATAGTATACTCTGTGTAATATCTTTAATTGAACCAATCTAAGCCTTGATGAAATCGCTATCTCCCTAGGGAACATCAATGTCATGACCCATTCCTCCGGCAGTATGGCCCCCACGTCCGATTCCCACTTGGTCCGCAGTGACAGTAGATCTGGTGTGCCAAAGGAACTTATGGCACTATATAGAACCGATGTCACTCTCCGGGTAATTGGTTCCGGGAGTAGATTTCTCTCAATGGGGGTGAAGTCCGGTAGGGGGCTCACTTCGGGGAGGATGTTTCGTAGTGCGTGTTGTAGTTGAGCATAGTGGTAATGTTCGGTTTGGGGAAGTCCAAGTCGGAGAGCCAGCTCTGCAAAAGGGACCATGGTGTTATCTTTCACAACGTCTCCCAAGATGGGCGGACCTTGCCGGGACCAGTTCGGCCACCTGGGGAGCGTGTATACACCTGGAAGGTTCTTGTTGTTCCACAGAGGTTGGGCCTGCGATAGTTTGTCGCCCCATCCCACGAACTTGTGTGCGTCTGTCCAGATTTGTGTTAGCTGTGCGCGCATGTTGGGAGTAGCCGCGCGGTCTCTTTTCTTATAAAGGTACAGCATGATGGGTTTTCCAGGAGTGTCCGACTCTAGAGATTTGTTGTGTGGTGCATCGGTGTCGCCGTGTAGTTGGTCATTCACTTTCATCAATTGACTGGCCCAATAGTATGTTTGCATTCGGGGTAGTCCTATTCCGCCCTCCCATATGGATCTTTGGAGTGTAGCTAGGGCTATGCGTGGATGACCGTTATTCCACAGCAGTCTGCGGAGTGTCTGGTCTATTTTCCTAAATATGTTTGAAGGGATGTGTAATGGGGCATTTTGTAATATGTAGAGTAGGCGGGGTAGGGTCATCATTTTGAAGAGTGCAGCTCTACCCAGTAGTGTCAGCGGGAGGGATGACCAGTGACGGGCATCCTCTGCAAATCTTGTCATGACTGGGTACAGGTTTCTGGGCACATAATCAGTCAGCTTATTTGTTATTAGAATACCTAGGTATTTGAATTGTTCCCTTTCTACCCGGTAGGGACATTGGGGCGGGATCGAGTCTCCCTCTTGTTTAAGTGGGAATAAGGTGGATTTGTCCCAGTTTACTTTCAGGCCACTGAAGGAGCCGTATTTCTGCAGTAAATCAGTCACTATGGGGCAGGATCTGACCGGGTCTTGTAAGTAAACCAATAAGTCGTCCGCGTATAGGGACACCTTATCTTCCCAGGCTTCAGACCATCTAAATCCCTTCCATGTTTCGTTTGTTCTTAACAGTATAGCGAGTGGTTCAATCGCTATTGCGAATATCATGGCCGACAGTGGGCATCCTTGTCTGGTTCCTGTGCCGATTTCAAAGGGGCCTGACACGTGACCATTCACTTTCGTGACTGCTAGCGGGGATTTGTACAATAATTTAACCCAGCTCATAAACTGGGGCCCGAATCCCATCCTTTGCATTATCTCCCAGATCGCATCCCACCTGATAGAGTCAAAGGCCTTCTCAAAGTCTACGGCCAACAGGGCCAACGGGTCTCGGATGGTGGTCGCATTCTCCATCGCCATGAATAATCGATGTATATTCATCCGCGTGGATCTCTGCGGCATAAAACCACACTGATCCGGGTGGATCAAGGAGGGTATAACTTGCTGCAATCTATTGGCTAAGGTTTTCGCTAAAATTTTGGTTTCTGTATTGATAAGGGAAATGGGCCTATACGAACTGCAGCACTCTGGGGGTTTGTCCGCTTTGGGTATGACCACTATGGTGGCCTGTCTCAGGTCTTGTGGGAGGGACCCTTTGTTTCGGGAGGTTTCATACATTTTCAGCAAGTGTGGTGTAATTACGCTCGTGCCTATTTTCTTCCATACCTCGACCGGAAGGCCGTTGGGTCCCGGGGCTTTCCCGGGTTGAAGGTCGGCTATGGCTGCAGACAATTCATTCTCCGATATGTCGGTTTCTAGCAGGGCTCTTTGTTCAGGTGTCAGGGAGGGAAGGGTGATTCCCGAGATGGGTGTAGTGTCAATGGGGGAGATTGGCGGTCCATAGAGTTCCTTGTAGTAGCTTGCGAACTCTTCCGCTATGTCACGGTCCGCTGTCACTAGTGTATTCCCCTGTGTTCTGATCGCTCTAACATGTCGGAGCCCCTCGTCACGCCTCTCCAGCCACGCCAACATTTTGCCTGCCTTATCCCCGGTTTCGTACACTCTGGTCCGCATCGCTGCGTGTGCCTGTTTGGCATTGTCCAGGGCGACGTTTTGAAACTGTTTTTGTGCTAGCTGTAATTCGCGATGGGATTCTGGGAGGTCTTGGGATAGATGAGCTACCTCTGCCTCTTGTACTCGCTTTTCGGCCGCCCGGATCGCCGCGGCGTGTTTTTTCCTATGGGCTGCGATCTGGGATATGAGTTCCCCTCTCAGTACGGGTTTGTATGCCTCCCACAATGTTACAGGGCTATCCACTGAGGTTGTGTTCAGTTCAAAGTATGATTCTGTTCCTTTTTTGATATGTTCGACTAGGTCGGGGAAGCCCAGATAATAATTGTTTAGCCTCCACGTGGGTGGGGGAATCGGCCTGTGTGTATTGAGCACCATTACGAGCGGGGAGTGGTCCGATATACCTCTGGGTAGGAGGTGTGCATCGGTTGCTAGATGTAATTCGGAGATCGGGAGAAAAAAGTAATCAAGTCTAGATAATGAGGCGTGTGCTCCGGAGAGGAAAGAGTATTCTCTCGTGCCAGGATGCAAATGTCTCCACACATCTTTCAGGCCTATTGCGTCGGCGAACGTGGCTAGTTTGGTATGCGTAGCTGGATTTCTCGAGCGGATGTGTGTTCGGTCAAGTTCTGGGTGCATGACCTCGTTGAAATCTCCCCCCACCACCATCAAGCTCGAGGAGTCCGCCGCCAACATTGGCGTTATATCTTCAAGTAGTGCAGTGAGTAAGGTAGGTGGTGCATATACGGCTAGCATGGATATAGGCCGCTCCCAAAGGGTCGCGGTTATGTGAACGAATCTACCTCCTGGGTCCTGTGTGACGGATGAGAGGGTCAGTGGAAGTCGTTTGTGCACGAGGATCAGCACCCCCCTAGCTCCCATGGAGAAACCTGAGTGTATCGCGATGCGGTAATTAGTTCGCTTGAAGAGGTTGCAGTTTGTGCCCGCCAGGTGCGTTTCGGTTAGGAAGGCTACATCGGGCGTATAACGGTTCAAATATTGGAGTACAAGGCGTCTCTTGATACTGCTGCCTAGCCCATTCACATTCCAGGTCATTATCTTAATAGACCTGTTCTTGCTTTCAGCGGTGTGGTCAGTCATGGTGGTCGGGAATCGGACATGCCGGGTAATGTTGTGTGTATCTCCGGGCATTGCCCCTTATCCGCCCCCCTGGAACCCGACCCCAGCCTATTGCGCGCATTGATCTTAGAGCAGCAAACCAAACAAATAAACTCTGTCCTAAACACAAACTCCCTCGTACCCTCCCCATACTCCACCCCAACTGGAAGTACCTGTCGCCCCAACATTAGGCCGAGCCTGACAAGGGTCTGCTCGGACCGAACAAACAATCAATACATTCGATATAACTTCTTTGCGATTCTGTCGCCGTTGCTCGGCGCTGGTCCTATTACCTTTGTTGAGGGGGGGGGGCCCCCGCTCGAGCCGCCATTTCTTCAATGTGGGGGGGGGGAAAAGCTCTGACAGTGCATTGCTATCAGCATGTGTCCGCACACTTCAGTCGGCTTCTCTTGGTGGTAGTCCATCCTGGCCTTGTAGTGGTTGTGCATTCGGGGATCTGTCCGGGCGCGGTCTATTTCGTTCACGTTCCCTTCTATTTGTGGGGCCCCAATCTCCCTCCAGGTTATTTTCTGCCCAATTCCATGCATCCTTTGGGTCATTAAAGTGCACGGTTGTGCCATTATGGTAAATTTTCAGCTGTGCCGGGAACAGGAGACCATATTTGATGTTTTGGGTCTGTAGCTTCTTCTTAAGCTGGTCAAATGATTGGCGTGCTCTTTGTACTTCCCGTGTGAAATCCGGGAAGAAAGCGATTTTCGCGCCGTTGTAGGTCGTGGCTCCCTTGGATCTGGCCATTTGCAGTATCGCGTCGCGATCTCTGTAATTTAGGATTTTGGCAATCACAGTGCGGGGTGGGGCCCCAGGCGTTGGTCTGCCTGTTGGGACTCGATGTGCACGTTCAATGGAGAAAAGTTTCGAAAAATTCTTTGGGGCGTATAGGTCCATGAGTAGTTGTTCAAGGAATAGTTCCATGGAGGGGCCTTCACTTTTCTCAGGTAATCCCAGGATTCGTATATTGTTCCGTCTAGAGCGCCCCTCTCCTTCCTCCACCCGTTCCTCTAGAGTCTTAACACGTTGCAGTACTCTGGTCATCTGTTGATGGATGTTTCGGAGGCCATCTTCCGTGTTGGATATGCGGGTTTCCGCCTCTCCCGTGCGGGACGTGAGTTTCTGCAAGTCATGGCGTAGGAGGGACACTTCTGTGCTGATGCCGTCCATTTTAATCTCCATAGCGGTTCTGGAGTTGGCTATGGCGTTCATAATGTCTTTGAGAGAGGGTTCGGGTTCCTCATCTTCAGTAATTGCCGATCTTTCCTGTGTCGGCTCCGTGGCCAGTGTGGGCACCGCGTATTGTTCCATTTTGCTTTGCGTCGTGCCTCTCCTGCTCTTGTCCTTGCCCATGACCGTTGCAGTCACAACTTCGATGAGGATCCGCCTTGATGATTCTAGTAGCGTTGTGCGTGGGCCGGGGCACGGATTTAACTCTCGATCTAATCACAAGCGATTTTCTGGGAGCGGGCAAGCGGGAAAGCTGCTCGCAACCACTGCCTCCCGCCCACCCTGCTCCTCACCGTTTCGCGTGCCCAATCACGTGCCTCTCCGTCGCTGTCTGTCGCCCCTTGTTCTGAGTTGGCGGGCGCTCAACGCGGAGCGGAGCGGAGCGCGTACGGTTGGTCACTGCCTTCCCATCAACCGTTCGCTCCTCCTGTATGGCGCTGTTCTTCGTGCCGGATGTCAGTGGCGCACTATCCCAAGTCACTGTCGGCCATCTTGGATCGAGTTCGGCGGGTGCCACGCTCTATCACCTTCCACCGCAGTTATCTTCGCCTCCGGCCTCCGTTTTGTTACGGGAGCAACTGCAATGTGTCGTGTCGTCTGTCGGCCAACTTTTCGTAATTTTGCAGGAGTGTCGCAAGTCAAATTCCCCCAGGATTTGGCAGGATGTGTTGGCGGCACCGGGAGCTCAGCGAGCACGCGTCTACATCGGTCGCTCGTTGGCCACGCCCCCATTTTGACAAGTCCGTACTATGAATTATCCATCTTTTTAAAATTATGCTTTGGCCCAGAGGGGTGTGGTTTCCCAAAGCACATGGTGGAATTTCTGGTTTGTCCACTTCCTCCAACTCAAGTTGCTCACAGAGGCACTGCCCCTCCCCATTTCTCTCAAGAGGAAGCCATTTACGACCCCCCCTAATTTAACATTTGCCTGTGCCCAGGAAGGCTCATTGTTCTGTTTCCTGCAGTCCCCAGCTGCTCCTCCCCTAATCCAATCAGAGAGGTGTCATCTCCCTTTGGTGAGGGCAGGAGAATGCAGGCCAGGCCTGGGAAGAGTGGCTGAGCAAGTTTCAACTCCTGTCGGGGGTAGTTGCCAGGCAGAATTCACTCTCTTCAAGCCAGGCTTCAGCCAAATGTCACTTTTGTTCCCAGTTTTTCTTCATCCAAATCAAACTTACAATTTTTACACATGCAGCTAGAACGCTGATTCTAAGTTCAAAACTATGACATTTAACAGTTGCAGACTATGGGCCTGATCACGACCTCGGCGGTAACCCTTAAATCCAGCGGTAGCGCTATTACCGCCAGATTTAAGGGGCCGCTGAATCAGGGCTTTGGCGGATTTCGCCCCAGCTCTTGGCTGGTGGGAAATCCGCCGAAAATTCGTGCTATTACCGCCGGCGAGAAATCCGCCGGCGGTAAGAGCGCAAATTTTCCCCATTGAGCCCAATGGGGAATGGGGCATTCCTGAATGGGCTCAATGGGGAATGGGGACTTCCAAGTCCGCCCAACTCATGATCCTGCGCTATTAGCGCCGGGGGCTATGGCGGTCGCGCTAATAGCCCCCGCGCTAATAGCGTTAGCGTTACCGCCGAGGTCGTGATCAGGCCCTATGTGACACTCAACAGTAGGTCACTCATTTATTTTAAACATTTCGATTTTAGTAGCTTTAAGTCCAATTTCACTTCAGCTGCTGACATCCACAGCTCAGCCAGTTTCATTATGAACATTATTTTGGGCTCTTTCTCTTTCCAGATTTTGTGTGCACACAAGTCTACCTTCTGCCAAATGTCTGCTGGTGTTCATTGAGATTTTTTAATGTCTTGCAATGTTTAAAATAGGCATTTTTAGCTTGCATTTCAGAGAAACAAAGGTGATTTCAAAGCGCTTTCTGAGCTAACCGGCACTGCTGATTTTCCTTTGGCACACATTTCACCCATGACACTCCTGGCCCATCACGCTCGCATTGGTGGGTGGCAGGTCAGGGGAACATTTTGGTGTGCACCAAAACTGCGTGGTTTTCCTGGATTCTGGCGCAATGTGGGCTTTTTCGGCCATCTTGGATTTTCTGGGCCCACAGCACCAACTGTTGCAGCTTAATGACTCAAACGTGGGTCAGGACACCCAACAATAACCACTTGAGTGGCTTGGTTAGTATTCCTTTGGTGTGTTTACATGGACAACTGAACGGCAGACATCCGGTGTGTTGGCAACAAATACAGTAAGGTACTAATCTCCGTTGGGAACTATGGAGCAGACTCACGCAGGGCACAGAAACTGTGCGTAACAAATTCATCTAGGGGAAGCAAGAGGCAGCAGCAGAACAACAAATAATATGGGCAAGCACTTGGTAAACAATGAGTCAACAATTAATCTGTCACTCTGGGGCAAACATTTTCCTTGGCAGTTGCTTGGTAAACGGTGGAGCAACAATTAATCTAGGGAACCGGGGAGCGGAAACCATGGGACAACAGTTACTTTAGGACAAACACTTGGTAACAGTAGTGGAACAATTAATCTCGGGCAAACTCATGGTAACTATACAGCACCAATTAATCTAGAGGACAAAAATCAAAACAGAGGGCAAGAGTATATACGGGGCATTAAGTCATCTGATAACAATAAGCCAACAGTGAATCTGGTACACCAGGGAGAAGAGTACAGTGTGGGACAATTATTGCATTGGCAACGATTACATTATGGACAACCAGGGAGCAGACAGTGGTGGCAAGTTAGTGGGGCAACAACCCAATGCAGATATAGCCTGGGATAATTATAGTTAGTTGATTGTTCTTTTATAACATGCTTAATAGCGGGATCGGTTTCAAAGTGCAAGACTGGAATTCAAACCTGTGTTGCAATGCGTTGTCTTGCTTCCAAGACAAACACGTTGCCCCTGAACTTTCCTTACGACTCTAACACCAATTAATACCAATGGTGCCAAATAATCTCGGGCAACCAGAAAACAAAATATTGTGGGTCTTCTGGAAGCAGTGGTGCAGCATCAGTAGCCAGCCAGGCAGCAAGTCCATTGGGGGACTGCTCTCACAGTGGGTAAAGAAATTAAACTAAGGGCACCCATGGAGCAAGTATAGCGGGGCAACCAATAATACGTTTGGCAATAATTTGCCTGGTTAACCAGAAGCAAATACAATGGGGTAACAGGTGATACAGTGGGTGAACAGTTTTTGTGTGGCAGCCAGATACAGTGTAGTGTGTCAACGATAAGTAAAGAGAGTAACGGGACAAGTAGCGTATGGCCACTAAGGGGCACAATGCAGCAGGGTGACAAGTGGTACCCTTGGCAACAAATACATTAGGATATACAAATAATACTTAAGTGAACAGAATCTTTGCGTAAAATCCTGTCCGTTACTTTTATAGAGAACTCTTCTTGAATAAGACGTGACTAGGCACATGTTATAACTTACTCTAGGTGAGTAGTGAAGTCAGGGGATGCTCTTCTAGCCAAATGCAATACATGTTTTCGAATTCCAATCCTTTTCTAAAGTACTAGAAACTGCCCTTGTGGTTTATACACTTGCTCTGAGGAGCACTCTGCGTGAGCCCTTTTCCTGATCAGCTGTATGCCCTGATCTTTCTGTATTGATGCGCACACTTCCAAAGTATCACAAGCTCTATTCCTGCCTTTCACCCCACTCTGTAAGTTACCTATCTCCAATGTTTCTCTAAAATCTGCTCCCTTTTCATCCCTCTTCTCCTCTCCCACTCCTCCGCTGACTCTGGTCATCCCTGGTGGGGCATATTAAGCATAGGTGATGCAAGACCAATATGTCGGTGGCTGTCGTAGCCTAAAAGCTGATTAGCACAGCATTACGTGCTTTTATTGCGCATCGCTCATCTCTGCAGGGGCCAGGGAGTGGCATTAGGGGCTTTACTGGAAGGGCCTGCAGGTGCCTCTAATGCAGATCACCAGTGGACGGCTAACAGCGGCCGCGAACCCCCATCCACAACTGCAGTCTCCCGGTGTAGAGCCGGCACAGGTGCCCGTCACTGCGCCAGCCTGCAGTTGCCTCTCTTACACCAAAAGGCAGGAGAAGGATTAGCCCCTATAAACTTAATGACAAATGTCTTGAAAGATGGAATGTCTTCCCTGACAGTACGACTGAAGAGCTGGCAACCTTCCTACACTCTCCAGCTAGAGCAGCATTGTTAGCTTATTCTGGTGCAAAAGTAATACAACTTCTTAAACTGTTCACAGAGTTGAAAAAGGTATTGCGTGACCTTTATACTGTGGGGGAAAAGCGCCTGATAACATGTTAACCATTTAAACTAGCCACTTGATAGGAACTCTAGCTGCAGCCCCCCTCCATTCTTTTCGCTGTAGGAAGTGGGAAAAAAAGAAAACAGGTTTTAAGCTCTGCTTGCCCAACAGCTGGCAATAAAAGGTACACGTTCCTGGTCCTGTGACCATGTACAGGGTATTCAATCAAGATATTTAAAGGAACATATGCTCGGCTCTTAATATTGTGTAACTTGCTAACTGAACTTTAAATAAGTTCAAAACACCATTGGAAAACAGAAATTCGCTAGCAAAAAATGCAAATTAACAATGCAACTTTCAAAATAGCCTCTTATCTTTCAGCATTCCAATAAAGAAAGAATGCAAGCTTTTTATTAAAAGGCTTTAATGTAAATAAAACAGCCACATGTATTCTTTTCAAAGCACTTGTAAAAAAAACATAAGCATAAGAAGAGATAAAGTATTCCAACCATAAATTTATAAGGCTATTAATTCCTCTCAGCTCTCAGCGATCAGCTTTAAACGGACACACAACTCCGCTCTCACTTGCAATATACTTTTATTTAGAGTTTGGGGTAGTCCATTGGGGGTAACTGTGCACTTGGAACAGTAGGACCAAAGAAGGACTCATCGTTTTTCAAATGTCCTCTTCCACCAAAAGCTCTATGTCCCTCCATCAGTTTCTTAAAGGATAACTCCCACAGATCATAATTGAGATTGAAATGAAATATAATTGAGACCCTTTGCCCACTGCCATACGGGCACGGAGGGTTGATAGAAGAGATAGTTATCCCAGAGTGGAAAGAGGAAGCAGGTTGACATTTCTAAAGAAAAAGGAAGTCACCTTTCTTCAACCATTGAGGTTGCCTTGAGGCATTGGTACATACGTCCAATGTGGCCACAAGGGTACCCAAAAGATGTGAAGTGAATTTGAAAATATTGAAGGTTTTATGACAACAAACACAAGACAATGCTGCCCCTGATGAATGTCCAACATGTATATGTTTGAATTGGACAGAAACTTGTACAAGTAGGGCTATCATAAGGTTAAGAGGAAATCACAACAAATATATCAACAAGAAATAGGCCCCAGTGTGAAAGTTCACATCGAGGATATGTTGTTACTGTATCAACAAGATTCATAAATGTTGTTTTTTATTTGTGTTGTTTTTTTATATAATATTTTATGTGATGGGGGTGCAAGGGGACATGAGTGGGGGCCTGCTGGCAGGTGCCCTGCACTGCTTGGGTGTGGGGGTGCAGGGGGGACATGAGTGGGACATGAGTGGGGGCCTGCTGGCAGGTGCCCCTGACTGCTGGGGGGTGGGGGTGCAAGGGGACATGAGTGGGCCATGAGTGGGGGCCTGTTGGCAGGTGCCCTGGACTGCTGGGGGGTGGGGGTGCAAGGGGACATGAATGGGACATGAGTGGGGGCCGGCTGGCAGGTGCCCCACACTGCTGGGGGGTGGGGGTGCAAGGGGACATGAGTGGGGGCCTGCTGACAAGTGCCCTGCACTGCTGGGGGGTGGAGGTGCAGGGGGACATGAGTTGGTGATCAGTGGTGCAAGCGGACAGGTGGCTTGTCTGGGGTGCATGGCCATGGTGGATGGGCTGCCTGCGGGACATGACCAGAGGTGCGTAGTAGTCCCCTGTGGTGTGGTCTGCCTGCAGGGGCCGTGGAGGGTGTAGCGGGAACACCTGGGAGGACCCACATTGCCAATTCACGTGTAGGACTCCCTGTGCACCCCCGAAATTCACTTACCCCGCTCTGACAGCTAAATCGCATGTGAAACTTCACGCAAACCCCAGGAATATTGGCCCTGTCCGAGCGAGCGGGGTACGTGTATTCCTGGGGTTCGCGTGAAGTTTCACCTGCGATTTCAGCAGGGTACGTGTATTCCTGGGGTTCGCGTGAAGTTTCACCCGCGATTTCAGCAGGGTACGTGTATTCCTGGGGTTCGAGTGAAGTTTCACCCGCGTTTTCAGCAGGGTACGTGTATTACGGGGTTTGAGGGAAGTTTTACCCGTGATTTCAGCAGGGTACGTGTATTCCTGGGGTTCGCGTGAAGTTTCACCCACGATTTCAGCAGGGTACGTGTATTCCTGGGGTTCGCATGAAGTTTCACCCGTGATTTCAGCAGGGTACGTGTATTACGGGGTTCGCGTGAAGTTTCACCCGCGATTTCAGCAGGGTACGTGTATTCCTGGGGTTCGTGTGAAGGTTCACCCGCGATTTCAGCAGGGTACGTGTATTCCTGGGGTTCGCGTGAAGTTTCACCCGCGATTTCAGCACGGTACGTGTATTACGGGGTTCGTGTGAAGGTTCACCCGCGATTTCAGCAGGGTACATGTATTCCTGGGGTTTGCGTGAAGTTTCACCCGCGATTTCAGCAGGGTACCTGTATTACAGGGTTCGCGTGAAGTTTCACACGCGAAAGGGCCCTGGTCGAGGGAGTACGTGAATTTCAGGGGTGCGTGGCAAGTTTTACACGCGAAAGGGCAACGCCCATGCACAATACGTCACAGACGCGCTTACGCGCTAAGGGCCTTTGGTCCAATGATATTGCGTACGTGTATTGACGCGCTTACGCGCTAAGGCCCTCCCCTCGAATTACACGCTGATGTGCAAGATTTTCACGTGCCAAATCACTCCGTATCAAGCTGGCCACGCGTACACGGAAGACTACTCTCCTGCCCAGAAGGCCATTTTCCTGCCCCCCAGAGCACCGAGCATGCTCCCACCAGCCATCTGCTGCTGCCTGTCTGCCTGCTGCCCACGTACCCTGCTATTTGGTGCCTGCACGTCAGCCATCTGCAGGTGTCCAGTTGCTGTGTCCACCCTTGCTGGAACAGAAGACTCCCGACTGGGATTCCATCGCTCCACAGCCCATCCCCAGGACCCAGTTGCCCACCCACTCCTGCCTCTGGGGTTGCCATGTCGGGCACTACACCATCTGGCACCACTGGCAACCCCCAGCCAGAGAGGCAGAGGGCCACCAGCTTCACTGCCACCGAAGTTGGTGTCCTGGTGGAGCATGTCCTGGGGCATTATGATGCCCTTTTCGGAACATCACTCGCCAAAAAGGAAGGACGGGAGATGTTCTGGGATGACGTAGTGGTTGCCATCAACGCTAAGGGGGTGGCAACCGGCGACATCAAGCACGTCAAGAAGCGCTGGGAGGACTTCAGGTGCAGGACCCTCCACAAGGCCCGGCGCCTCGTGGAGGGGGGCCGGGCACGCCTGAGTTCCATCCAGATGAGGGTCCTGGAATGCGTAGGCCCAGGGCTCCACGCCCAGATCCTTCGGAGGCAGACCCCTCTGGAGTTGAGCAGTAAGTGGCCAAGCATTGCTGTGTGAGACAGGACATGTTGCAGTGTGCTGGTAGTCTGATGCTTGCCTGTATGTGTGACATAGGCCATGTATGGATGTGTGTGTGCAGGGACATCATGGTCATGCATGTGAGACCAGTTATGTGTGAGCCACATGGTTGGTGCATGTGTTTTAAAGCAACATGGGGAGCTCTATGTGGAATGCACACATGAATGCATGGCTGTCTCTGTTCCTGGAAATGGAGGGGGGGGTGAGGAATGGGTGCTGATGTCATGTACATGTATGGTGCACATGTGTGTGTGTGTGCCTGAGAAGTGTGTGTGTGACTTTGAAACGCCATGGATGCATGTGACTTTGAAGGCAACATCTTGGTTTACAGGGGCCCTTCCACATGGATGTTGATGTTGATTGCAGGCGCCCGGACTGTTTCTGCATGTGTGTTGTGTGCATTCAACCATGTGTTGTGGAATGACAGGATGGAAGTGACATTTGACAGTGCCACTCATGTGTTATTGCTTCCTGTCTAGGGTATTTTGTACTGTACCCTGATGCTTGTATTCTATGTCTCCCTCTACGCAGCGTCAAGTGAAGAAGAGGGTGGAGACGGCGCTGTGGAGCCAAGCGGCGGGGATGCCTCCACTGGGCGGCGACGCAAGGCCCAGCCACCCTCCCAGGAATTACCATCATCCGGGAGCAAGGGGGCTGGTGCTGCGTCTGCCTCAACGGCTGTGGCGGAAGGGCCAGGTGAGTGCCCACAGGGGCTTCCAATGGCGGAAGACGGTGTGGAGTCATCCAGGTTGGTGGTCTCCACAGAGGAGGAGGAGCCCGCTACTGAGCCGCACATGGGGCCTGGTGGGGGTAGTACCACTGGTGCAAGTGGTGCAGTCCAGGGCCAGGGTCAGGAGGCAGCACAGGTCACTGCGGAGGGGCCTGTGCATGTCGCTGTCCTTGACCCTGTGACTGCATCATCATGCACCAGCAGGGAGGCCCCGTCCCAGGCCGGTCCGCAGGTAGGGGAGAGTGCCATATCACCTGCCTCTCCACTACCTGCGGGCGAGGGGTCCCGCGACCGTATGGGAACCGTCCTGGTGGGTGTCGCGTTGCGCACGCGTGTCATTCGTGATGACGTGCGTTCTTCCTGGGCGGAGAACTCACGCCATCATGAAGAGCAGCGTTGTGATGTGGCACTGCTGGGAGGGGCCCTGGTCGGAGGGTTCCTACATGTGACGCGCACTCTGGCGGACCTCTCCTCCTCTGTGGAGGCTATGCGCCGGTCGTTCTCCACATCGCCTTCCAGCCCAGATTCCACCAGGGCCCCCTGTGGACCTGGCCTGACCAACACAGCCAGCTTGGTGGAGATCCCAACCCTGCCACAGTCAGGAGTTGGCGGTCCAGCAGGGGTGGACACCACAACTGGAGACCAGCAGATGGAGGATGTGCAGGCACCATCGGACAGGGCACATGGACAGCAGCAGCAGCAGGAGCAGGCTGTAGGTGGGAGCAATGATGGCTCGGGGCCATCAACATCGGAGGGGCAGGCATCGGCTGGAGGGCAGGAGGACCCTGGACGGGAAGTGTCTTCCGTGTGGCAGCGGTTGGGCCATGCGATAGATGCGGAGCAGCAGCGGGCGGAAGAGGCACGGCTCACGATGGTCAGGGCGGAGAACTCCATGCGTAGAGCCCTGAGGCGGGCCGAGTTCCTTGAGGCCATTCACAGGGACCTGGAGTTCCAGATGTCATCGTCCCTGCGAACCCTAAGGGCCATGGAAGAGGACCGCCACCGGCACATCGAGCAGGAGTTCGATGATGCCCTGGCCCGGAACACCAACATGTGAGCCGTTGGACTTGCCCACTGCCTTTGTAAATAGTTATTTGGTTGGTATTAGGTTTCCTTTGTTTTTTTTCTTTTTTTTGGACCTCTTGGACAATGGACCACATTTTTGTATATAGTTTTTTTATTAGGTAGTAGTTTTTGATAGGTTTCATTTCTTCAGTTGGGATCATGGACCCTGGATTGTTCATCTGTATATAGTTAACTGTTGGATTCTACTTTTTTTTTGGATTTCCCCATGGAGCAATGGTTTTCACTTTTGTTTTTCCCTTGGATTTAATTTTTTGAACTGTGACTTTGGACACCTTTCCTTTGGATTATGATTTGTTGTTTTTCATTATTTTACGGACATGCAACTTTTCTTTTTTAATTTCCATTGTCGCTTGTTTGATTTTAATTCCATTCATGTTGCTTTTAATACATTTTTTTCTTCATACTTCGATGTGTGGTATTATCTCATTGGTTTCATGCATGTCATGATATGGGTTTTGAGATTCACTTGCACCCATTGTGTGTGTGACGGACATGTGTTCATTTACATACTTGCCATTGGGGTTGTATCATGTAATTGACATTTATATGTGGGTGGATGCAATACTTGGGTGGGTCTTTGGCATGTGGATGCAGGCCATAAGGGCCAGGGATCTAGATTGTGATGACGTGTTGGCTGGGGGACATGTGTCAGGGCCTGCTGGCAGGTGCCCCGCACTGCTGGGGGGTGGGGGTGCAGGGGACATGTGTCGGGGCCTGTTGGCAGGTGCCCCTCAGTGCTGTGGGGTGGGGTTGGAAGGGGACATGAGTGGAACATGAGTGGGGGCCTGCTGGCAGGTGCCCCGCACTGCTGGGGGGTGGGTGTGCAAGGGGACATGAGTGGGGGCCTGCTGGCAGGTGCCCCTCAGTGCTGGGGGTGGGGGTGCAAGGGGACATGAGTGGGGGCCTGCTGGCAGGTGCCCCTCAGTGCTGGGGGTGCAAGGTTACATGAGTGTGGGCCTGTTGGCAGGTGCCCCGCACTGCTGGGGGGTGGGTGTGCAAGGGGACATGAGTGGGGGCCTGCTGGCAGGTGCCCTGCACTGCTGGGGGGTGGGGGTGCAGGGGGACATGAGTGGGACATGAGTGGCGGCCTGTTGGCAGGTGCCCCGCACTGCTGGGTGGTGGGTGTGCAAGGGGACATGAGTGGGGGCCTGCTGGCAGGTGCCCTGCACTGCTGGGGGGTGGGTGTGCAAGGGGACATGAGTGGGGGCCTGCTGGCAGGTGCCCCTCAGTGATGGGGGGTGGGGGTGCAAGGGGACATGAGTTGGGGCCTGCTGGCAGGTGCCCCTCAGTGCTGGGGGTGCAAGGGGACATGAGTGGGGGCCTGTTGGCAGGTTCTCCGCACTGCTGGGGGGTGGGTGTGCAAGGGGACATGAGTGGGGGCCTGCTGGCAGGTGCCCTGCACTGCTGGGGAGTGGGGGTGCAGGGGAACATGAGTGGGACATGAGTGGGGGCCTGCTGGCAGGTGCCCCGCACTGCTGGGGGGTGGGTGTGCAAGGGGAAATGAGTGGGGGCCTGCTTGCAGGTGGCCTGCACTGCTGGGGGGTGGGTGTGCAAGGGGACATGAGTGGGGGCCTTCTGGCAGGTGCCCCTCAGTGCTGGTGGGGTGGGGGTGCAAGGGGACGTGATTGGGAGCCTGCTGGCAGGTGCCCCTGACTGCTGGGGGTGCAAGGGGACATGAGTGGGGGCCTGTTGGCAGGTGCCCCGTACTGCTGGGGGGTGGGTGTGCAAGGGGACATGAGTGTGTGCCTGCTGGCGGTGCCCTGCACTGCTGTGGGGTGGGGGTCCAAGGGGGTAATGCGTTGGTGATCACTAGTGCAAGGTGACATGTGGCTTGGCTGGGGGGGCATGACCATGGTGGATGGGCTGCCTGTGGGACATGACCAGGGGTGCAGGGTAGTCCCGTGTGATGTGGTCTGCCTGCAGGGGCCGTGGAGGGTGTAGAGGGAACACCTGGGAGGACCCACACTGCCAATTCACGTGTAGGACTCCCATGCACCCCCGAAATACACATACCCCACTCGCACAGGGCCTATCGCGTGTGAAACTTGCCCGCACCCCAGTAATACACATACCCTGCTGAAATCGCATGTGGAACTTACCCCGCACCCCAGTAATACACGCACCGTGCTGAAATTGCGTGTGGAACTTCCCGCGTACCCTAGTAATACAGGTACCCTGCTGAAATCGCGTGTAAAACTTCCCCGCACTCCAGAAATACACATACCCTGCTGAAATCGCGTGTGGAACTTTCCACGCACCCCAGTAATACAGGTACCCTGCTAAAATCGCGTGTACAACTTCCCCGCACAACAGAAATACACGTACCCTGCTGAAATCGCGTGTGGAACTTCCCACGCAACCCATTAATACAGGTACCCTGCTGAAATCGCGTGTACAATTTCCCCGCACCCCAGAAATACACGTACCCTTCTGGAATCGCGTGTGGAACTTCCTGCGCAACCCTGTAATACACATACCCTGCTGTAATTGCGTGTTGAACTTCCCCGCACCCCAGAAATACACGTACCCTGCTGAAATCGCGTATCAAACTTCCCCGCACCCCAGAAATGCACGTACCCTGCTGAAATCGCGTGTGTAACTTCCCGCGCACACCAGTAATACACCTACCCTGCTGAAATCGCATGTTAAACTTCCCCGCACCCCAGAAATACACATACCCTGCTGAAATCGCGAGTGTAACTTCCCGTGCACCCCAGTAATAGAGGTACCCTGCTGTAATCGTGTGTTAAACTTCCCCGCACCCCAGAAATACACGTACCCTGCTGAAATCGCGTGTGGACCTTCCCGCGCACCCCAGTAATACACGTTCCCCGCTTGGCGTTTGCTGTTTGGCAGCCCTGTATACTGGTCCAGGGTTAGCGCAGCCCTTTGCGATGAATTGGGAATTTTGATGGCTTTTCCTTGTGCGAGGGCATTCTTGGGGGCGTAACTGGCGCTGCTGCAGGGTGGCTGCGCCACTCTGCGCCACGGCTGGTTTTGGAGGCTGAAATCCATGAATACGCTGTACGCGGATATCAATTTTAGCGCATGCGGCTGGCGCAGACATTCGCACGTGCACACTGTGCGCCAGCCGCGTGCTCCACTTTTGTGCGAAATTCTATGAATTACCCTGGAAATATCACATAAGGTAGTTTCTGTTCCAACTCTGATGTTTCTAAGAGCTTGGATTAAGAAATGACAACATTTTGCGCTTTTTGGTTGGTTTATCAATATTGGATTTTTACCAAAAATGACACAGATGTACACCGCCTTTCTACACATATTCCAGTAAATTTTCATTTTTCTAGCGTGAACCCCATGTCTGCAATCTCCATAATTCATAGGGTTTTGCCTCAGAACATGGTACAGAGTTCTAATACCTCTTAAAATGTGCACAGAAAAATCGCAAGAATAATGATATTAATTATATAATTTTGACAAGTCCGTACTATGAATTATCCATCTTTTTAAAATTATGCTTTGGCCCAGAGGGGTGTGGTTTCCCAAAGCACATGGTGGAATTTCTGGTTTGTCCACTTCCTCCAACTCAAGTTGCTCACAGAGGCACTGCCCCTCCCCATTTCTCTCAAGAGGAAGCCATTTACGACCCCCCCTAATTTAACATTTGCCTGTGCCCAGGAAGGCTCATTGTTCTGTTTCCTGCAGTCCCCAGCTGCTCCTCCCCTAATCCAATCAGAAAGGTGTCATCTCCCTTTGGTGAGGGCAGGAGAATGCAGGCCAGGCCTGGGAAGAGTGGCTGAGCAAGTTTCAACTCCTGTCGGGGGTAGTTGCCAGGCAGAATTCACTCTCTTCAAGCCAGGCTTCAGCCAAATGTCACTTTTGTTCCCAGTTTTTCTTCATCCAAATCAAACTTACAATTTTTACACATGCAGCTAGAACGCTGATTCTAAGTTCAAAACTATGACATTTAACAGTTGCAGACTATGGGCCTGATCACGACCTCGGCGGTAACCCTTAAATCCAGCGGTAGCGCTATTACCGCCAGATTTAAGGGGCCGCTGAATCAGGGCTTTGGCGGATTTCGCCCCAGCTCTTGGCTGGTGGGAAATCCGCCGAAAATTCGTGCTATTACCGCCGGCGAGAAATCCGCCGGCGGTAAGAGCGCAAATTTTCCCCATTGAGCCCAATGGGGAATGGGGCATTCCTGAATGGGCTCAATGGGGAATGGGGACTTCCAAGTCCGCCCAACTCATGATCCTGCGCTATTAGCGCCGGGGGCTATGGCGGTCGCGCTAATAGCCCCCGCGCTAATAGCGTTAGCGTTACCGCCGAGGTCGTGATCAGGCCCTATGTGACACTCAACAGTAGGTCACTCATTTATTTTAAACATTTCGATTTTAGTAGCTTTAAGTCCAATTTCACTTCAGCTGCTGACATCCACAGCTCAGCCAGTTTCATTATGAACATTATTTTGGGCTCTTTCTCTTTCCAGATTTTGTGTGCACACAAGTCTACCTTCTGCCAAATGTCTGCTGGTGTTCATTGAGATTTTTTAATGTCTTGCAATGTTTAAAATAGGCATTTTTAGCTTGCATTTCAGAGAAACAAAGGTGATTTCAAAGCGCTTTCTGAGCTAACCGGCACTGCTGATTTTCCTTTGGCACACATTTCACCCATGACACTCCTGGCCCATCACGCTCGCATTGGTGGGTGGCAGGTCAGGGGAACATTTTGGTGTGCACCAAAACTGCGTGGTTTTCCTGGATTCTGGCGCAATGTGGGCTTTTTCGGCCATCTTGGATTTTCTGGGCCCACAGCACCAACTGTTGCAGCTTAATGACTCAAACGTGGGTCAGGACACCCAACAATAACCACTTGAGTGGCTTGGTTAGTATTCCTTTGGTGTGTTTACATGGACAACTGAACGGCAGACATCCGGTGTGTTGGCAACAAATACAGTAAGGTACTAATCTCCGTTGGGAACTATGGAGCAGACTCACGCAGGGCACAGAAACTGTGCGTAACAAATTCATCTAGGGGAAGCAAGAGGCAGCAGCAGAACAACAAATAATATGGGCAAGCACTTGGTAAACAATGAGTCAACAATTAATCTGTCACTCTGGGGCAAACATTTTCCTTGGCAGTTGCTTGGTAAACGGTGGAGCAACAATTAATCTAGGGAACCGGGGAGCGGAAACCATGGGACAACAGTTACTTTAGGACAAACACTTGGTAACAGTAGTGGAACAATTAATCTCGGGCAAACTCATGGTAACTATACAGCACCAATTAATCTAGAGGACAAAAATCAAAACAGAGGGCAAGAGTATATACGGGGCATTAAGTCATCTGATAACAATAAGCCAACAGTGAATCTGGTACACCAGGGAGAAGAGTACAGTGTGGGACAATTATTGCATTGGCAACGATTACATTATGGACAACCAGGGAGCAGACAGTGGTGGCAAGTTAGTGGGGCAACAACCCAATGCAGATATAGCCTGGGATAATTATAGTTAGTTGATTGTTCTTTTATAACATGCTTAATAGCGGGATCGGTTTCAAAGTGCAAGACTGGAATTCAAACCTGTGTTGCAATGCGTTGTCTTGCTTCCAAGACAAACACGTTGCCCCTGAACTTTCCTTACGACTCTAACACCAATTAATACCAATGGTGCCAAATAATCTCGGGCAACCAGAAAACAAAATATTGTGGGTCTTCTGGAAGCAGTGGTGCAGCATCAGTAGCCAGCCAGGCAGCAAGTCCATTGGGGGACTGCTCTCACAGTGGGTAAAGAAATTAAACTAAGGGCACCCATGGAGCAAGTATAGCGGGGCAACCAATAATACGTTTGGCAATAATTTGCCTGGTTAACCAGAAGCAAATACAATGGGGTAACAGGTGATACAGTGGGTGAACAGTTTTTGTGTGGCAGCCAGATACAGTGTAGTGTGTCAACGATAAGTAAAGAGAGTAACGGGACAAGTAGCGTATGGCCACTAAGGGGCACAATGCAGCAGGGTGACAAGTGGTACCCTTGGCAACAAATACATTAGGATATACAAATAATACTTAAGTGAACAGAATCTTTGCGTAAAATCCTGTCCGTTACTTTTATAGAGAACTCTTCTTGAATAAGACGTGACTAGGCACATGTTATAACTTACTCTAGGTGAGTAGTGAAGTCAGGGGATGCTCTTCTAGCCAAATGCAATACATGTTTTCGAATTCCAATCCTTTTCTAAAGTACTAGAAACTGCCCTTGTGGTTTATACACTTGCTCTGAGGAGCACTCTGCGTGAGCCCTTTTCCTGATCAGCTGTATGCCCTGATCTTTCTGTATTGATGCGCACACTTCCAAAGTATCACAAGCTCTATTCCTGCCTTTCACCCCACTCTGTAAGTTACCTATCTCCAATGTTTCTCTAAAATCTGCTCCCTTTTCATCCCTCTTCTCCTCTCCCACTCCTCCGCTGACTCTGGTCATCCCTGGTGGGGCATATTAAGCATAGGTGATGCAAGACCAATATGTCGGTGGCTGTCGTAGCCTAAAAGCTGATTAGCACAGCATTACGTGCTTTTATTGCGCATCGCTCATCTCTGCAGGGGCCAGGGAGTGGCATTAGGGGCTTTACTGGAAGGGCCTGCAGGTGCCTCTAATGCAGATCACCAGTGGACGGCTAACAGCGGCCGCGAACCCCCATCCACAACTGCAGTCTCCCGGTGTAGAGCCGGCACAGGTGCCCGTCACTGCGCCAGCCTGCAGTTGCCTCTCTTACACCAAAAGGCAGGAGAAGGATTAGCCCCTATAAACTTAATGACAAATGTCTTGAAAGATGGAATGTCTTCCCTGACAGTACGACTGAAGAGCTGGCAACCTTCCTACACTCTCCAGCTAGAGCAGCATTGTTAGCTTATTCTGGTGCAAAAGTAATACAACTTCTTAAACTGTTCACAGAGTTGAAAAAGGTATTGCGTGACCTTTATACTGTGGGGGAAAAGCGCCTGATAACATGTTAACCATTTAAACTAGCCACTTGATAGGAACTCTAGCTGCAGCCCCCCTCCATTCTTTTCGCTGTAGGAAGTGGGAAAAAAAGAAAACAGGTTTTAAGCTCTGCTTGCCCAACAGCTGGCAATAAAAGGTACACGTTCCTGGTCCTGTGACCATGTACAGGGTATTCAATCAAGATATTTAAAGGAACATATGCTCGGCTCTTAATATTGTGTAACTTGCTAACTGAACTTTAAATAAGTTCAAAACACCATTGGAAAACAGAAATTCGCTAGCAAAAAATGCAAATTAACAATGCAACTTTCAAAATAGCCTCTTATCTTTCAGCATTCCAATAAAGAAAGAATGCAAGCTTTTTATTAAAAGGCTTTAATGTAAATAAAACAGCCACATGTATTCTTTTCAAAGCACTTGTAAAAAAAACATAAGCATAAGAAGAGATAAAGTATTCCAACCATAAATTTATAAGGCTATTAATTCCTCTCAGCTCTCAGCGATCAGCTTTAAACGGACACACAACTCCGCTCTCACTTGCAATATACTTTTATTTAGAGTTTGGGGTAGTCCATTGGGGGTAACTGTGCACTTGGAACAGTAGGACCAAAGAAGGACTCATCGTTTTTCAAATGTCCTCTTCCACCAAAAGCTCTATGTCCCTCCATCAGTTTCTTAAAGGATAACTCCCACAGATCATAATTGAGATTGAAATGAAATATAATTGAGACCCTTTGCCCACTGCCATACGGGCACGGAGGGTTGATAGAAGAGATAGTTATCCCAGAGTGGAAAGAGGAAGCAGGTTGACATTTCTAAAGAAAAAGGAAGTCACCTTTCTTCAACCATTGAGGTTGCCTTGAGGCATTGGTACATACGTCCAATGTGGCCACAAGGGTACCCAAAAGATGTGAAGTGAATTTGAAAATATTGAAGGTTTTATGACAACAAACACAAGACAATGCTGCCCCTGATGAATGTCCAACATGTATATGTTTGAATTGGACAGAAACTTGTACAAGTAGGGCTATCATAAGGTTAAGAGGAAATCACAACAAATATATCAACAAGAAATAGGCCCCAGTGTGAAAGTTCACATCGAGGATATGTTGTTACTGTATCAACAAGATTCATAAATGTTGTTTTTTATTTGTGTTGTTTTTTTATATAATATTTTATGTGATGGGGGTGCAAGGGGACATGAGTGGGGGCCTGCTGGCAGGTGCCCTGCACTGCTTGGGTGTGGGGGTGCAGGGGGGACATGAGTGGGACATGAGTGGGGGCCTGCTGGCAGGTGCCCCTGACTGCTGGGGGGTGGGGGTGCAAGGGGACATGAGTGGGCCATGAGTGGGGGCCTGTTGGCAGGTGCCCTGGACTGCTGGGGGGTGGGGGTGCAAGGGGACATGAATGGGACATGAGTGGGGGCCGGCTGGCAGGTGCCCCACACTGCTGGGGGGTGGGGGTGCAAGGGGACATGAGTGGGGGCCTGCTGACAAGTGCCCTGCACTGCTGGGGGGTGGAGGTGCAGGGGGACATGAGTTGGTGATCAGTGGTGCAAGCGGACAGGTGGCTTGTCTGGGGTGCATGGCCATGGTGGATGGGCTGCCTGCGGGACATGACCAGAGGTGCGTAGTAGTCCCCTGTGGTGTGGTCTGCCTGCAGGGGCCGTGGAGGGTGTAGCGGGAACACCTGGGAGGACCCACATTGCCAATTCACGTGTAGGACTCCCTGTGCACCCCCGAAATTCACTTACCCCGCTCTGACAGCTAAATCGCATGTGAAACTTCACGCAAACCCCAGGAATATTGGCCCTGTCCGAGCGAGCGGGGTACGTGTATTCCTGGGGTTCGCGTGAAGTTTCACCTGCGATTTCAGCAGGGTACGTGTATTCCTGGGGTTCGCGTGAAGTTTCACCCGCGATTTCAGCAGGGTACGTGTATTCCTGGGGTTCGAGTGAAGTTTCACCCGCGTTTTCAGCAGGGTACGTGTATTACGGGGTTTGAGGGAAGTTTTACCCGTGATTTCAGCAGGGTACGTGTATTCCTGGGGTTCGCGTGAAGTTTCACCCACGATTTCAGCAGGGTACGTGTATTCCTGGGGTTCGCATGAAGTTTCACCCGTGATTTCAGCAGGGTACGTGTATTACGGGGTTCGCGTGAAGTTTCACCCGCGATTTCAGCAGGGTACGTGTATTCCTGGGGTTCGTGTGAAGGTTCACCCGCGATTTCAGCAGGGTACGTGTATTCCTGGGGTTCGCGTGAAGTTTCACCCGCGATTTCAGCACGGTACGTGTATTACGGGGTTCGTGTGAAGGTTCACCCGCGATTTCAGCAGGGTACATGTATTCCTGGGGTTTGCGTGAAGTTTCACCCGCGATTTCAGCAGGGTACCTGTATTACAGGGTTCGCGTGAAGTTTCACACGCGAAAGGGCCCTGGTCGAGGGAGTACGTGAATTTCAGGGGTGCGTGGCAAGTTTTACACGCGAAAGGGCAACGCCCATGCACAATACGTCACAGACGCGCTTACGCGCTAAGGGCCTTTGGTCCAATGATATTGCGTACGTGTATTGACGCGCTTACGCGCTAAGGCCCTCCCCTCGAATTACACGCTGATGTGCAAGATTTTCACGTGCCAAATCACTCCGTATCAAGCTGGCCACGCGTACACGGAAGACTACTCTCCTGCCCAGAAGGCCATTTTCCTGCCCCCCAGAGCACCGAGCATGCTCCCACCAGCCATCTGCTGCTGCCTGTCTGCCTGCTGCCCACGTACCCTGCTATTTGGTGCCTGCACGTCAGCCATCTGCAGGTGTCCAGTTGCTGTGTCCACCCTTGCTGGAACAGAAGACTCCCGACTGGGATTCCATCGCTCCACAGCCCATCCCCAGGACCCAGTTGCCCACCCACTCCTGCCTCTGGGGTTGCCATGTCGGGCACTACACCATCTGGCACCACTGGCAACCCCCAGCCAGAGAGGCAGAGGGCCACCAGCTTCACTGCCACCGAAGTTGGTGTCCTGGTGGAGCATGTCCTGGGGCATTATGATGCCCTTTTCGGAACATCACTCGCCAAAAAGGAAGGACGGGAGATGTTCTGGGATGACGTAGTGGTTGCCATCAACGCTAAGGGGGTGGCAACCGGCGACATCAAGCACGTCAAGAAGCGCTGGGAGGACTTCAGGTGCAGGACCCTCCACAAGGCCCGGCGCCTCGTGGAGGGGGGCCGGGCACGCCTGAGTTCCATCCAGATGAGGGTCCTGGAATGCGTAGGCCCAGGGCTCCACGCCCAGATCCTTCGGAGGCAGACCCCTCTGGAGTTGAGCAGTAAGTGGCCAAGCATTGCTGTGTGAGACAGGACATGTTGCAGTGTGCTGGTAGTCTGATGCTTGCCTGTATGTGTGACATAGGCCATGTATGGATGTGTGTGTGCAGGGACATCATGGTCATGCATGTGAGACCAGTTATGTGTGAGCCACATGGTTGGTGCATGTGTTTTAAAGCAACATGGGGAGCTCTATGTGGAATGCACACATGAATGCATGGCTGTCTCTGTTCCTGGAAATGGAGGGGGGGGTGAGGAATGGGTGCTGATGTCATGTACATGTATGGTGCACATGTGTGTGTGTGTGCCTGAGAAGTGTGTGTGTGACTTTGAAACGCCATGGATGCATGTGACTTTGAAGGCAACATCTTGGTTTACAGGGGCCCTTCCACATGGATGTTGATGTTGATTGCAGGCGCCCGGACTGTTTCTGCATGTGTGTTGTGTGCATTCAACCATGTGTTGTGGAATGACAGGATGGAAGTGACATTTGACAGTGCCACTCATGTGTTATTGCTTCCTGTCTAGGGTATTTTGTACTGTACCCTGATGCTTGTATTCTATGTCTCCCTCTACGCAGCGTCAAGTGAAGAAGAGGGTGGAGACGGCGCTGTGGAGCCAAGCGGCGGGGATGCCTCCACTGGGCGGCGACGCAAGGCCCAGCAACCCTCCCAGGAATTACCATCATCCGGGAGCAAGGGGGCTGGTGCTGCGTCTGCCTCAACGGCTGTGGCGGAAGGGCCAGGTGAGTGCCCACAGGGGCTTCCAATGGCGGAAGACGGTGTGGAGTCATCCAGGTTGGTGGTCTCCACAGAGGAGGAGGAGCCCGCTACTGAGCCGCACATGGGGCCTGGTGGGGGTAGTACCACTGGTGCAAGTGGTGCAGTCCAGGGCCAGGGTCAGGAGGCAGCACAGGTCACTGCGGAGGGGCCTGTGCATGTCGCTGTCCTTGACCCTGTGACTGCATCATCATGCACCAGCAGGGAGGCCCCGTCCCAGGCCGGTCCGCAGGTAGGGGAGAGTGCCATATCACCTGCCTCTCCACTACCTGCGGGCGAGGGGTCCCGCGACCGTATGGGAACCGTCCTGGTGGGTGTCGCGTTGCGCACGCGTGTCATTCGTGATGACGTGCATTCTTCCTGGGCGGAGAACTCACGCCATCATGAAGAGCAGCGTTGTGACGTGGCACTGCTGGGAGGGGCCCTGGTCGGAGGGTTCCTACATGTGACGTGCACTCTGGCGGACCTCTCCTCCTCTGTGGAGGCTATGCGCCGGTCGTTCTCCACATCGCCTTCCAGCCCAGATTCCACCAGGGCCCCCTGTGGACCTGGCCTGACCAACACAGCCAGCTTGGTGGAGATCCCAACCCTGCCACAGTCAGGAGTTGGCGGTCCAGCAGGGGTGGACACCACAACTGGAGACCAGCAGATGGAGGATGTGCAGGCACCATCGGACAGGGCACATGGACAGCAGCAGCAGCAGGAGCAGGCTGTAGGTGGGAGCAATGATGGCTCGGGGCCATCAACATCGGAGGGGCAGGCATCGGCCGGAGGGCAGGAGGACCCTGGACGGGAAGTGTCTTCCGTGTGGCAGCGGTTGGGCCATGCGATAGATGCGGAGCAGCAGCGGGCGGAAGAGGCACGGCTCACGATGGTCAGGGCGGAGAACTCCATGCGTAGAGCCCTGAGGCGGGCCGAGTTCCTTGAGGCCATTCACAGGGACCTGGAGTTCCAGATGTCATCGTCCCTGCGAACCCTAAGGGCCATGGAAGAGGACCGCCACCGGCACATCGAGCAGGAGTTCGATGATGCCCTGGCCCGGAACACCAACATGTGAGCCGTTGGACTTGCCCACTGCCTTTGTAAATAGTTATTTGGTTGGTATTAGGTTTCCTTTGTTTTTTTTCTTTTTTTTGGACCTCTTGGACAATGGACCACATTTTTGTATATAGTTTTTTTATTAGGTAGTAGTTTTTGATAGGTTTCATTTCTTCAGTTGGGATCATGGACCCTGGATTGTTCATCTGTATATAGTTAACTGTTGGATTCTACTTTTTTTTTTGGATTTCCCCATGGAGCAATGGTTTTCACTTTTGTTTTTCCCTTGGATTTAATTTTTTGAACTGTGACTTTGGACACCTTTCCTTTGGATTATGATTTGTTGTTTTTCATTATTTTACGGACATGCAACTTTTCTTTTTTAATTTCCATTGTCGCTTGTTTGATTTTAATTCCATTCATGTTGCTTTTAATACATTTTTTTCTTCATACTTCGATGTGTGGTATTATCTCATTGGTTTCATGCATGTCATGATATGGGTTTTGAGATTCACTTGCACCCATTGTGTGTGTGACGGACATGTGTTCATTTACATACTTGCCATTGGGGTTGTATCATGTAATTGACATTTATATGTGGGTGGATGCAATACTTGGGTGGGTCTTTGGCATGTGGATGCAGGCCATAAGGGCCAGGGATCTAGATTGTGATGACGTGTTGGCTGGGGGACATGTGTCAGGGCCTGCTGGCAGGTGCCCCGCACTGCTGGGGGGTGGGGGTGCAGGGGACATGTGTCGGGGCCTGTTGGCAGGTGCCCCTCAGTGCTGTGGGGTGGGGTTGGAAGGGGACATGAGTGGAACATGAGTGGGGGCCTGCTGGCAGGTGCCCCGCACTGCTGGGGGGTGGGTGTGCAAGGGGACATGAGTGGGGGCCTGCTGGCAGGTGCCCCTCAGTGCTGGGGGTGGGGGTGCAAGGGGACATGAGTGGGGGCCTGCTGGCAGGTGCCCCTCAGTGCTGGGGGTGCAAGGTTACATGAGTGTGGGCCTGTTGGCAGGTGCCCCGCACTGCTGGGGGGTGGGTGTGCAAGGGGACATGAGTGGGGGCCTGCTGGCAGGTGCCCTGCACTGCTGGGGGGTGGGGGTGCAGGGGGACATGAGTGGGACATGAGTGGCGGCCTGTTGGCAGGTGCCCCGCACTGCTGGGTGGTGGGTGTGCAAGGGGACATGAGTGGGGGCCTGCTGGCAGGTGCCCTGCACTGCTGGGGGGTGGGTGTGCAAGGGGACATGAGTGGGGGCCTGCTGGCAGGTGCCCCTCAGTGATGGGGGGTGGGGGTGCAAGGGGACATGAGTTGGGGCCTGCTGGCAGGTGCCCCTCAGTGCTGGGGGTGCAAGGGGACATGAGTGGGGGCCTGTTGGCAGGTTCTCCGCACTGCTGGGGGGTGGGTGTGCAAGGGGACATGAGTGGGGGCCTGCTGGCAGGTGCCCTGCACTGCTGGGGAGTGGGGGTGCAGGGGAACATGAGTGGGACATGAGTGGGGGCCTGCTGGCAGGTGCCCCGCACTGCTGGGGGGTGGGTGTGCAAGGGGAAATGAGTGGGGGCCTGCTTGCAGGTGCCCTGCACTGCTGGGGGGTGGGTGTGCAAGGGGACATGAGTGGGGGCCTTCTGGCAGGTGCCCCTCAGTGCTGGTGGGGTGGGGGTGCAAGGGGACGTGATTGGGAGCCTGCTGGCAGGTGCCCCTGACTGCTGGGGGTGCAAGGGGACATGAGTGGGGGCCTGTTGGCAGGTGCCCCGTACTGCTGGGGGGTGGGTGTGCAAGGGGACATGAGTGTGTGCCTGCTGGCGGTGCCCTGCACTGCTGTGGGGTGGGGGTCCAAGGGGGTAATGCGTTGGTGATCACTAGTGCAAGGTGACATGTGGCTTGGCTGGGGGGGCATGACCATGGTGGATGGGCTGCCTGTGGGACATGACCAGGGGTGCAGGGTAGTCCCGTGTGATGTGGTCTGCCTGCAGGGGCCGTGGAGGGTGTAGAGGGAACACCTGGGAGGACCCACACTGCCAATTCACGTGTAGGACTCCCATGCACCCCCGAAATACACATACCCCACTCGCACAGGGCCTATCGCGTGTGAAACTTGCCCGCACCCCAGTAATACACATACCCTGCTGAAATCGCATGTGGAACTTACCCCGCACCCCAGTAATACACGCACCGTGCTGAAATTGCGTGTGGAACTTCCCGCGTACCCTAGTAATACAGGTACCCTGCTGAAATCGCGTGTAAAACTTCCCCGCACTCCAGAAATACACATACCCTGCTGAAATCGCGTGTGGAACTTTCCACGCACCCCAGTAATACAGGTACCCTGCTAAAATCGCGTGTACAACTTCCCCGCACAACAGAAATACACGTACCCTGCTGAAATCGCGTGTGGAACTTCCCACGCAACCCATTAATACAGGTACCCTGCTGAAATCGCGTGTACAATTTCCCCGCACCCCAGAAATACACGTACCCTGCTGGAATCGCGTGTGGAACTTCCTGCGCAACCCTGTAATACACATACCCTGCTGTAATTGCGTGTTGAACTTCCCCGCACCCCAGAAATACACGTACCCTGCTGAAATCGCGTATCAAACTTCCCCGCACCCCAGAAATGCACGTACCCTGCTGAAATCGCGTGTGTAACTTCCCGCGCACACCAGTAATACACCTACCCTGCTGAAATCGCATGTTAAACTTCCCCGCACCCCAGAAATACACATACCCTGCTGAAATCGCGAGTGTAACTTCCCGTGCACCCCAGTAATAGAGGTACCCTGCTGTAATCGTGTGTTAAACTTCCCCGCACCCCAGAAATACACGTACCCTGCTGAAATCGCGTGTGGACCTTCCCGCGCACCCCAGTAATACACGTTCCCCGCTTGGCGTTTGCTGTTTGGCAGCCCTGTATACTGGTCCAGGGTTAGCGCAGCCCTTTGCGATGAATTGGGAATTTTGATGGCTTTTCCTTGTGCGAGGGCATTCTTGGGGGCGTAACTGGCGCTGCTGCAGGGTGGCTGCGCCACTCTGCGCCACGGCTGGTTTTGGAGGCTGAAATCCATGAATACGCTGTACGCGGATATCAATTTTAGCGCATGCGGCTGGCGCAGACATTCGCACGTGCACAATGTGCGCCAGCCGCGTGCTCCACTTTTGTGCGAAATTCTATGAATTACCCTGGAAATATCACATAAGGTAGTTTCTGTTCCAACTCTGATGTTTCCAAGAGCTTGGATTAAGAAATGACAACATTTTGCGCTTTTTGGTTGGTTTATCAATATTGGATTTTTACCAAAAATGACACAGATGTACACCGCCTTTCTACACATATTCCAGTAAATTTTCATTTTTCTAGCGTGAACCCCATGTCTGCAATCTCCATAATTCATAGGGTTTTGCCTCAGAACATGGTACAGAGTTCTAATACCTCTTAAAATGTGCACAGAAAAATCGCAAGAATAATGATATTAATTATATAATTTTGACAAGTCCGTACTATGAATTATCCATCTTTTTAAAATTATGCTTTGGCCCAGAGGGGTGTGGTTTCCCAAAGCACATGGTGGAATTTCTGGTTTGTCCACTTCCTCCAACTCAAGTTGCTCACAGAGGCACTGCCCCTCCCCATTTCTCTCAAGAGGAAGCCATTTACGACCCCCCCTAATTTAACATTTGCCTGTGCCCAGGAAGGCTCATTGTTCTGTTTCCTGCAGTCCCCAGCTGCTCCTCCCCTAATCCAATCAGAGAGGTGTCATCTCCCTTTGGTGAGGGCAGGAGAATGCAGGCCAGGCCTGGGAAGAGTGGCTGAGCAAGTTTCAACTCCTGTCGGGGGTAGTTGCCAGGCAGAATTCACTCTCTTCAAGCCAGGCTTCAGCCAAATGTCACTTTTGTTCCCAGTTTTTCTTCATCCAAATCAAACTTACAATTTTTACACATGCAGCTAGAACGCTGATTCTAAGTTCAAAACTATGACATTTAACAGTTGCAGACTATGGGCCTGATCACGACCTCGGCGGTAACCCTTAAATCCAGCGGTAGCGCTATTACCGCCAGATTTAAGGGGCCGCTGAATCAGGGCTTTGGCGGATTTCGCCCCAGCTCTTGGCTGGTGGGAAATCCGCCGAAAATTCGTGCTATTACCGCCGGCGAGAAATCCGCCGGCGGTAAGAGCGCGAATTTTCCCCATTGAGCCCAATGGGGAATGGGGCATTCCTGAATGGGCTCAATGGGGAATGGGGACTTCCAAGTCCGCCCAACTCATGATCCTGCGCTATTAGCGCCGGGGGCTATGGCGGTCGCGCTAATAGCCCCCGCGCTAATAGCGTTAGCGTTACCGCCGAGGTCGTGATCAGGCCCTATGTGACACTCAACAGTAGGTCACTCATTTATTTTAAACATTTCGATTTTAGTAGCTTTAAGTCCAATTTCACTTCAGCTGCTGACATCCACAGCTCAGCCAGTTTCATTATGAACATTATTTTGGGCTCTTTCTCTTTCCAGATTTTGTGTGCACACAAGTCTACCTTCTGCCAAATGTCTGCTGGTGTTCATTGAGATTTTTTAATGTCTTGCAATGTTTAAAATAGGCATTTTTAGCTTGCATTTCAGAGAAACAAAGGTGATTTCAAAGCGCTTTCTGAGCTAACCGGCACTGCTGATTTTCCTTTGGCACACATTTCACCCATGACACTCCTGGCCCATCACGCTCGCATTGGTGGGTGGCAGGTCAGGGGAACATTTTGGTGTGCACCAAAACTGCGTGGTTTTCCTGGATTCTGGCGCAATGTGGGCTTTTTCGGCCATCTTGGATTTTCTGGGCCCACAGCACCAACTGTTGCAGCTTAATGACTCAAACGTGGGTCAGGACACCCAACAATAACCACTTGAGTGGCTTGGTTAGTATTCCTTTGGTGTGTTTACATGGACAACTGAACGGCAGACATCCGGTGTGTTGGCAACAAATACAGTAAGGTACTAATCTCCGTTGGGAACTATGGAGCAGACTCACGCAGGGCACAGAAACTGTGCGTAACAAATTCATCTAGGGGAAGCAAGAGGCAGCAGCAGAACAACAAATAATATGGGCAAGCACTTGGTAAACAATGAGTCAACAATTAATCTGTCACTCTGGGGCAAACATTTTCCTTGGCAGTTGCTTGGTAAACGGTGGAGCAACAATTAATCTAGGGAACCGGGGAGCGGAAACCATGGGACAACAGTTACTTTAGGACAAACACTTGGTAACAGTAGTGGAACAATTAATCTCGGGCAAACTCATGGTAACTATACAGCACCAATTAATCTAGAGGACAAAAATCAAAACAGAGGGCAAGAGTATATACGGGGCATTAAGTCATCTGATAACAATAAGCCAACAGTGAATCTGGTACACCAGGGAGAAGAGTACAGTGTGGGACAATTATTGCATTGGCAACGATTACATTATGGACAACCAGGGAGCAGACAGTGGTGGCAAGTTAGTGGGGCAACAACCCAATGCAGATATAGCCTGGGATAATTATAGTTAGTTGATTGTTCTTTTATAACATGCTTAATAGCGGGATCGGTTTCAAAGTGCAAGACTGGAATTCAAACCTGTGTTGCAATGCGTTGTCTTGCTTCCAAGACAAACACGTTGCCCCTGAACTTTCCTTACGACTCTAACACCAATTAATACCAATGGTGCCAAATAATCTCGGGCAACCAGATAACAAAATATTGTGGGTCTTCTGGAAGCAGTGGTGCAGCATCAGTAGCCAGCCAGGCAGCAAGTCCATTGGGGGACTGTTCTCACAGTGGGTAAAGAAATTAAACTAAGGGCACCCATGGAGCAAGTATAGCGGGGCAACCAATAATACGTTTGGCAATAATTTGCCTGGGTAACCAGAAGCAAATACAATGGGGTAACAGGTGATACAGTGGGTGAACAGTGTTTGTGTGGCAGCCAGATACAGTGTAGTGTGTCAACGATAAGTAAAGAGAGTAACGGGACAAGTAGCGTATGGCCACTAAGGGGCACAATGCAGCAGGGTGACAAGTGGTACCCTTGGCAACAAATACATTAGGATATACAAATAATACTTAAGTGAACAGAATCTTTGCGTAAAATCCTGTCCGTTACTTTTATAGAGAACTCTTCTTGAATAAGACGTGACTAGGCACATGTTATAACTTACTCTAGGTGAGTAGTGAAGTCAGGGGATGCTCTTCTAGCCAAATGCAATACATGTTTTCGAATTCCAATCCTTTTCTAAAGTACTAGAAACTGCCCTTGTGGTTTATACACTTGCTCTGAGGAGCACTCTGCGTGAGCCCTTTTCCTGATCAGCTGTATGCCCTGATCTTTCTGTATTGATGCGCACACTTCCAAAGTATCACAAGCTCTATTCCTGCCTTTCACCCCACTCTGTAAGTTACCTATCTCCAATGTTTCTCTAAAATCTGCTCCCTTTTCATCCCTCTTCTCCTCTCCCACTCCTCCGCTGACTCTGGTCATCCCTGGTGGGGCATATTAAGCATAGGTGATGCAAGACCAATATGTCGGTGGCTGTCGTAGCCTAAAAGCTGATTAGCACAGCATTACGTGCTTTTATTGCGCATCGCTCATCTCTGCAGGGGCCAGGGAGTGGCATTAGGGGCTTTACTGGAAGGGCCTGCAGGTGCCTCTAATGCAGATCACCAGTGGACGGCTAACAGCGGCCGCGAACCCCCATCCACAACTGCAGTCTCCCGGTGTAGAGCCGGCACAGGTGCCCGTCACTGCGCCAGCCTGCAGTTGCCTCTCTTACACCAAAAGGCAGGAGAAGGATTAGCCCCTATAAACTTAATGACAAATGTCTTGAAAGATGGAATGTCTTCCCTGACAGTACGACTGAAGAGCTGGCAACCTTCCTACACTCTCCAGCTAGAGCAGCATTGTTAGCTTATTCTGGTGCAAAAGTAATACAACTTCTTAAACTGTTCACAGAGTTGAAAAAGGTATTGCGTGACCTTTATACTGTGGGGGAAAAGCGCCTGATAACATGTTAACCATTTAAACTAGCCACTTGATAGGAACTCTAGCTGCAGCCCCCCTCCATTCTTTTCGCTGTAGGAAGTGGGAAAAAAAGAAAACAGGTTTTAAGCTCTGCTTGCCCAACAGCTGGCAATAAAAGGTACACGTTCCTGGTCCTGTGACCATGTACAGGGTATTCAATCAAGATATTTAAAGGAACATATGCTCGGCTCTTAATATTGTGTAACTTGCTAACTGAACTTTAAATAAGTTCAAAACACCATTGGAAAACAGAAATTCGCTAGCAAAAAATGCAAATTAACAATGCAACTTTCAAAATAGCCTCTTATCTTTCAGCATTCCAATAAAGAAAGAATGCAAGCTTTTTATTAAAAGGCTTTAATGTAAATAAAACAGCCACATGTATTCTTTTCAAAGCACTTGTAAAAAAAACATAAGCATAAGAAGAGATAAAGTATTCCAACCATAAATTTATAAGGCTATTAATTCCTCTCAGCTCTCAGCGATCAGCTTTAAACGGACACACAACTCCGCTCTCACTTGCAATATACTTTTATTTAGAGTTTGGGGTAGTCCATTGGGGGTAACTGTGCACTTGGAACAGTAGGACCAAAGAAGGACTCATCGTTTTTCAAATGTCCTCTTCCACCAAAAGCTCTATGTCCCTCCATCAGTTTCTTAAAGGATAACTCCCACAGATCATAATTGAGATTGAAATGAAATATAATTGAGACCCTTTGCCCACTGCCATACGGGCACGGAGGGTTGATAGAAGAGATAGTTATCCCAGAGTGGAAAGAGGAAGCAGGTTGACATTTCTAAAGAAAAAGGAAGTCACCTTTCTTCAACCATTGAGGTTGCCTTGAGGCATTGGTACATACGTCCAATGTGGCCACAAGGGTACCCAAAAGATGTGAAGTGAATTTGAAAATATTGAAGGTTTTATGACAACAAACACAAGACAATGCTGCCCCTGATGAATGTCCAACATGTATATGTTTGAATTGGACAGAAACTTGTACAAGTAGGGCTATCATAAGGTTAAGAGGAAATCACAACAAATATATCAACAAGAAATAGGCCCCAGTGTGAAAGTTCACATCGAGGATATGTTGTTACTGTATCAACAAGATTCATAAATGTTGTTTTTTATTTGTGTTGTTTTTTTATATAATATTTTATGTGATGCGATCATTTTATAATTGTGTTTTTGATTAATACAATTTGGATTGTGATAAATGTATGGTAAAATGGTGGAAGATGGTATAAACCTGTTTGTTTGAGGCACTTTAATCACATCTTCTTTATGTAGACTGTATGACTATATCCATGTGTTAAGAAGGTAGTGATCACTACATCTGGACTCAGCCGTTTGAGATCAGGGTACAAGGTAGTTCACATACAGCAATGGAGAGCATCACCCTAAGGAGAAGGGGGCGACATCAAATGCAGGCACGAAGCAGGTCACATACATCAGTGGAGAGCCACATCATAAGGGCGACTTCAAATGCAAGTGCAAGGTAGGTCACATACAATAGTGGAGAGCCACACCCTAAGGAGAAGGGGGCAACATCAAATGCAGGTACAAGGTCGGTCACGTACTGCAGTGGAGAGTCACACCCTAAGTAGAAGGGGCTATAGCCCATTTGCAGGTACACAGGTGGTCACAAAACAATGGAGAGCCTCACCACAAGAGGCGGAGGGCAGCAACAAGAGGTAGGAACAGGAAAGGCAGGGACAATTAAGGTAACAGAAAGTCTGGCAGTACCACGCCTCACAGAACTTGAAGCAATTGATGGCTCAGTAAGAGAACATCGAAGTGCAGTAGCAAACTGCAGGACAAAAAGTGAGTGGCAAGTAAGCAGAGAAAGTCAAAAGTCAGATAGAGAGCATTCCATGGGTAGAATACGCTGCAGCCGTGTTATGTTTGAGGGAGTGGGTGCAGTATAGGATATTGAGAGAACATTGCAGGCAGACAGCAGGAAGGAGTCGGTGTGAAGGAGGATTCAGCCATCCTTACCTAAGAGGTGTTGCCAGTGGCGAGCGATGCCTTGGATGCAGAGGGACAGCAAGCTGAAGTGGGGGAATAACAGGATAATGAAGACAACAGCTGCCACCGGAGCAAAGGCATCCCCGCACAGGCTCAGACAGGAGATGACCCAGGCCCTTCGATGCAGCCCTTAGATGGGATCTGGCTTCGCCTTTCTGGATACATCGATGTGGATGTAATCATTAGGGTTCCAGCCAATCCACATTTAGTGGAGCCGGGATCTCACATTAACAGGGCTGAAACAATGACGAGGGACCAGGGCGACTATGTTGTGAAGGAGCCGGCGCTACGACGAGACCATAGGAAGCCCCCTGAGGCTTACCTTCACAAACGCTGATCTTGGCCGGCGAACATGGTGGACAGGAGTATGTTTTGAACTGCATTCTCAGCTATTCCCTATACTCAGGACTTCAGAAAACGAATCACATTGTACTCGTAAGTGCATACATGAGGGGCAGCGAGGTCTTGTTTGTTTAAATTGAAATAGGTTTAGACTTTTGCGTGGAGAAACACACATAATAAACCTTTGAGCTTCCCTCATGGATAACCTTGATAACACACCTGACAGGATACTCTAATATGCGTTTCATAGCTATGAAAATAAGGAACTAGGAAAATGATTCAACTATGCAGTTATGTACACACAAACCACGCGTATTTTTGAAGACAACAGTCAGCCTTTAATACAACTTACAATGACATAACGATATCTATAAATTAGTACAACAATGGTTAGCAATCCCATTTTAAATGTCACACTATACCTATGCTTTAATAAAACCTGGAATTCAATAGGTACAGAAAAGAATGAAGAGAGCAGTTGAACTAAAACAGGGCAGAAGGCGAGCAAAAGAAGGGAATAATAAAACAAATGATGTGGATGGTAAGGGAGAGGGATCAGAAAAAATAAAGAATGTAAGAAAGAAAGAAAAAGACAAAGAAGGAAAGAAACAACTGAAGAAATAAAGGAATAGAGGGTTCCTGATTAACTTTTATGGAATACAAATCTATTAGCAACCATGCTAAACAAAACACTCGTCTTTATGCCTTAATAAATATTTTATTTCAACAGTCACACGACTTTGGGGGTGGATAACACAGCCTCCCTTACAGGCCACTGGGGTATGTTTTCATAAAATAGGTATTTAGTAGGAATAACCAAATAACACGTAATAAAAGGTAGCATGACATACTTCCCCGAGAACATTGTATATTTCATTTGATTGAAGACCCGAAAATGTGCAATGGAATTCTATAAATAGGGAGTTAGAAAACAAATATGTGTCATGAACACATATATAATTAGTGCTTCAGTTCAACATTCTTGGAGGGTATTGCTTCAAGTGGGGTTCTGACCTTCCAAATGCATTACTAAGGGGTCCCATATTGACTTTTATCACTGGGCCAGTTATAGATCTTCCAATATAAGTTTTCATTCTTTGCATGAAACATACCTGATTCAATCACTCCCTGTTAGATACTTTACGCACATGTTGTAATGATTTTTAAGCCAATAGCAATCAATCGATCAACCTGCGCCATGTTACCTCTGCGTTCTGCGTGCCATACCAAATGAATAAACAAACCTGGGCAACCCAATAGCAGGCTCAAATGAGAGGGTTAGAGATGATATATTACAAAATGGCTTTGTGGTCAGCCAAACTGTGCCGCACAACATTTAAAGGAGTTCCAATAGGGTATGGTTGAGGTGCCCAGGCGTGACTTCATATGAACGGCAAGAGTCACGAGTAACAAGAACCTATCCCCAACACGAAGCTCACTTACATGCAAACAGGTTAACTTTTTAATCATTTGCATTGCGAATTGTAAAACAAAGATGTAAATGCAGGCATAATGAAGATTACCCAGGCTGCTTACAGCTCTGGAAGTCTTGATTCTATTAAAAACAAGGAGGCGAGCATTATGCTTTAACTTCTTTATTCTCACTCTTCAGTAGTTTTACATCTTAAACTTTTCCTCTCTCTCTCTCTCTCTCTCTCTCTCTCTCTCTCTCTCGCCCTCTCTATCTCTCTCTCTCTCTCTCTCTCTATATATATATATATATATATTCGATCAAACTACTCACACACAAAAGGCTGTTTACATTGTAACAACAACCTCTGTAGTGACTCAGAACTAACAGAGCACTCGACCCAACTTACATTAGCACCAATCTTTATTTGGATAAAATCACATCATAGATAAAAGAGAATCTAAATCAGCATGGACTTACATATGCAGCTTTGAAACTCTCTGCTTTACGCCATGCGTTCCACCCCTTAGCAGGGACTTCCTCAGGTGAAATATTCCAGCCTCTGTTTCTTGAACCTTCCTCTAATTCTAAACTTTCAAGAAGACGTTCCTATACACAGTCATGTGACTACCCTTCACGGGTTTGCTAAACTTGTTACTATAACGGCGGCCATCTTGGACCCGGTTTAACTATTGTAGCTTCAAATGCCCATTATATATAATGAACATGTTATAGTTTGACAAATGTACATGTATCAATGTCTTTATGTCTTCACCATGCGTTGTCTATATTATAGTGGCTACATATTTGGAAACTCACAATCAAATCCTGCGTGGTCTGAATTCCTAACTAGCATATCTATGGAGGCCAATCTCATATGCGATGGCACAATTATTCATTGAAAATAGACAGTGCATATATCATCCATCAAAAATGCCCAATGGTGCATATTTAAAAGATAAAAGTCATACAAAAGTCCTGCCCAAGTGGGCAATAGTCAATTTACTGTTCTATTTACCATTAACCACAATGAATTAAAGTGCATCCGTGCATACTAAAAACCATCTCTTACACATGTTAAACATTAAAAAAAGTATATACAAATTTAGTCAATGACATCATAAGTGTAGAGCCGATCAGTTGAAACGTCCCTTAATATCATAAGATCTTCTAAACTTTAACCTCATTAGCATTCTATTAAATTTAAAGTGACAATGCTCACAAAGTGACTAAGTGCTTGTCATTAGACGGAATGTATTCCTATTTTCAACTTTCAAAAAAGTGACTACGTGCCAGTCATTCAAATTCAAAATTGACTAAACATCTTACACATCTACCCTAAATGGGATATTCTATATTTCAGAGTATTAAACATTGATTCATAAATAGATTCATGATTGAATGACTACAATTTAAGGTGCTGTTATCTTTTGGTCACCATTCTTTAGAGGGCAACTTTGGTCTTACATCTCTTAATCGTCTAACAAATGTATCGTCAATTCTTCTCCAGTGTTATGGCAATTTGTTTTTTTAGTGTTCAGGGTTATGATTAATCTTGACTCCAATTTGTGCAGTTTATGGTCTCTATTCCCTTTCCTCTTGTGTATGGCAATATAAGCCAGGGCATATAATCTCATTACTGATACATCACTTGGCTAGTGCTTTTCAGCAAAATGGACTGCCAATGGATAATTGACGTCATGGTTGTGTATTGCCCTATAGTGCTGTAAAATACGTATTTTTAATAGACAAATGGTAGATCCTAAATATGTTAACTTGCAGGGGCAAGTTATGGCATAAACCACAAATTTAGTTAAACATGTTAAACATGTTATTTTCTGTTTAATCTGCCAGCGTCAATTCAATATAGTGCCATATCTGATTGCTTCAGTTTTTGTGGTTTAGCTACGTATTTTACAACTATTTCATTTGTTAAAACACATACTCATTGTTTGTTGACTTAGTCAGTTATTAGTCTTATTCACTGTTCTCAGCATAATGGATGAAACAAGATATTTAAGAGATCTAGCCATGGCAAAAGTAATAGTAGGCCTACTACCTATTGAGGCTTCTCCATCCACATCTGTTTGATGTGCCCTATAGTTAAGGTGAGTCGGAGATGCATTTGAACCGCTTAAAATTCTATTGTTAATAACTTTTGATTTGAGTAACGGATTTCGCCGAAATTTCCAAAGTGATCAAAAGTCTGCGTGCCACTCCTGACTGCAAAGTTTCGTAAAGATTGGGTAAATAATAAAAGTTATTAAGCGTCACATTTTTTTTCTCCAAAAGTGCAGCCTACTTTCCATTAAATTTCAGATAGGCAAAATAAGGTACATTTTTGCCAAAGCGCACAGCTTAAACCGCTGGACTGATTTGGACCAGGTCCGAAACAACTTGGGCACAAAGCATTGAGTCGCCATCCATGCACGGTTTGGGGTTATTCCGTGCCCGTAGTTATTTTCAAATTTGACAGAGAAGGGGGTGCCTCCTTCCCCAAAAATTATAGTTATATCTCCCATGGTGCATTGCAAGATCATGGTTTTCAGAAATGAAACAACTGCATCTTGTTTTTCTCTGGATGCGAGATATATTTGCGGCTATAGCAGGGGTTATGGGAAAATGAAACGCAGTAAAAAGCTATTTGCAGGTCAAAAAACATAAAATGCCATCAGGGTAGAGGTGGGGGGATGGCTAGCACTGAGTGAAATTTGGGAGCTGGAGGGGGTCCAGGTACCAAGTTTGAAATACTAAGCTTTCTGTAGCCTCAGCTATAGCCGACATCTGAAAGCAAACTGTGTCACAGAAGCAGTGTGTGCTCTGGGGTGAAAGGGAGAGGGCAGGGGAGGTGAGGAGGCCGTCTGGGGGGAGTTGGCACAGATGAGGGGGCACTTGGTGATGGCCGAGGGGGGCAGGGAAGCATTTCTTTTCTTCTGCTGTTTTTCCGATCGATATTCGCTGCTATATCCGAGGTTACAAAGGACTACAGATTTGTTTTAAAATACTTTATTTTTGTATTTTATCAACCAAACAAAAACATGCATGGAGTCCGATTCCACCCACTGCTCACCCAAACAAGAGAGTTCATATCAGCAGAACATGAAACATATACTTTATCATTATTTCACTCAACATTGTCAGTCCGCTGTTGTAATCAGGTATTGGATATATGGGCCCCAAACCTCTGGAGGACGAGCATGCAATGGTAGAGTCTGAATAAAGACAGTCTCAACGTCATGGCAGTAAGCAACATCCTGGAGCCAACCTTGTGCGCGGGGAAGGCGGCCCTTCCTCCGGGTCATTGCCATACTCCTGCACGCCGCCACAAGCAATAGCCCCGTGAAGCGTCTCATCGCGAGCTGCAGGGCCCTTGTACATCCCCTCAGGGATAAGACAGGGTCTGACTCCAGTGGTTCCCCGATGAACAGGAAAATGTTGGTTAACACCTCTGACCAGAACCCAGAGACCCGCGGGCACTCCCTTGCCAAATGGAGAAAACCTGCCCGAGCAAATTCACAACTGACGCAGGCAATTGGGGTGGTGGGAAAGTGTTTGTGGAACCTGGCTGGGGTGTGATAGATCTGGTATAAGAAATTAAAATGTATCCACTTGTATTTGGAATTTAGGGATACTTTCTGAGTTTGTCTCAGCACATATGTCCAGTCTTCATCCCCAATAGTTTTCCCCAGAGCTGCTTCGCACCGCTTTCTCTGTGCCCCTGCCTCCCACGGTGTATCTGACACAATGCAACCGTAGATGGGCAAGAACAAGCAGCCCTCCCCTGAGATTGGATCACCCCATGCAATAGTGGGCACACCAAAGGTTGCGCCATGAGTGAGGTGAAGAGGTCTTTAAGCGCATGCCGCAAGTGAAAATAGAGAAAAACATCCAGCGTCGAGTTGCCCCCCACTCCCTTGCCTGCTGGATTGTAAGGAATACACCATCCACGAACAGATCACCAAGGGTTTTGATACCTAGTTTGCTTGCCCATTGTAGATATGTCCATTCACTGGTTGTGGCCATACCGGGTATGTGACGTGCTGGAAGGAGAGGCGAATACAGAGTGGGAAGGCCCACCTTCCCCGCCATTTTTTCCAGACTGCACAGGTGATCTTGACAACATTTAGGGTATTGGGTGGTGCACGGGGCACCCGAGAAACATCGTCTGTAGCAGGTTGGGGGGAAACTAGTGCCCTCTCTAGCGGTACATGCAACCTCACAAAATGTGTAGCATACCAGTGTTGAAGAAAGTGTGCCTGCGCTGCCCAGTAATATCGCTCAAGATCAGGTAGAGCTAAGCCCACTCTTGGCTGTGTTGAAGTCGTATATGCTACCTTTGCCGGCTTCCCGCCCCACATCAGATCAAGGATAAGCAGTCGCTGAAAAAAGCTGCTCGACAGTAATAAGGGAACATTGAGAAAGAGATACAGAAATTTGGGGCGTATGATCATTTTAACGATAGAGATCTGCCCGAGAAGTGTGAGCGGAAGCAGTCGCCATCTCGCTACTGCCTCCTGAAGTTTCCCAGTTGCCCTCCCGTAGTTGTCGCAGTACAGGTCATCTCGATTGCGAGACACCAGCACCCCTAGGTATCGGACTCCAGCGATCTCCCACCTACGGCCAAACTCATCTTCAAACCCCTTGGTCTCCTCCGTAAGGGGGAACACCATGGACATGCTATGATTGATTCTCAGGCCCGAAAATTCCCCAAACCCCAGCACCTCCCATATCACAGGGTGCAGAATGTCCTCTGGATTGTCAATGTAGAGGGCCACATCATCGGCGTAGACAGATATAAGCAGTCTGTGCAGGCCGAGGTTCAGCTCCCTCTGAATGTGCCGCTCTCTCATGATTGCCGCCAGCGCTCCATTGCGATGGCAAATAGGAGCGGGGAGAGAGAGCAACCCCCCCCGTTCCTCCTTCCCATCTTGAAGCCATCCGATCTCGCTCACCCCACTATGATTTTCGCCAAGTTGTTAACGTATAGGAGAGAAACCAGTTTAATAAAGTAGCGGCCGAATCCCAGCTTTTGGAGTACTGCAAATAGAAAGGGCCATTCGAGGGAGTCAAAGGCTTTCTTGGCATCAACAAAAACTGCAATCGCCTGGGACGTATGGTCAAGGGCCTCAATAACCCTGAAGAGGTGACGAAGACCATACGTGGTGTTCCTTCTGAGGATAAATCCTGCCTGATCTACCAAAACCAGACAGGGCATCAGTAGGGAGCAGCAGGTTTGCAAGGATTTTGGTGAATATTTTACTGCCAACATTGATTAAGGAGATTGGTCGATATGAGGCGCATTCTTCGGGTGGATTACCCTGTTTATGCATCAGCACTATATTTGCCTCGCACATCGTGGGGGTCGGAGGGAGCGTCCCGTCTGCAAGAGATTCCTCATTACTCTGAGGAGCCCAGGAGCCAGAATGGGTGCGTATGTCATGTAAAACGCTCCCGTTAAGCCATCGCCCCCAGCAATTTTGACCTGGTAGCTCCACCCAGTACAATTCCACCTTTTCCAGATAGTGTCGTAGGGCCTCCAGCCAATTTCTTGGATCCATACAATTCCCTATAGAATGCCTGGAATACTGCTGCAATACCTTCTTCAGAGTACACTGGCCCACCCTAGGGATCCCTCACACATTACGCATTCCACATGTGCTCTGGTTTCCGTTCTGCTTTCACCATATCTGCAACACAAAGGATTACAGATAACCCCTGGTATGTGTAGTTCAGTATTTTTTTATTTATTCATTTGAAAGATATTGTTTATATAACTATAGTTACGTCAGAGGTGAAACATCACTGACCATGGCAAAAGGCCATGGCTAGTGACTCATTTGCCATCCAGGCCGCCCTTTCACGCAGCAACCCGGACAGATTCTGCTTAGCTTCAAAGTAAGGAAGGGGCCAGCCTCCTCAGGCAATGCTGCCTGATAAATGAGCCAAATTTACAAGACCACTTAGAGGAATGGGCCATCCCTTTTCTTGCTTTGAAGCTAGTCAGGGTCAGCCCTGCTTTGAAGCTAAGCAGGGTCAGTTCCAGTTGCTGCATGGATGGGCAACCAAAAGGGCATCTGATTTATTTACTTTTTTTTAAACCATGCCACTGTCAGTCCTTGAAGGTTTTGCACTCAGAGACAATTTTTTGCCTTTTGCTGAATTGCATTATGGTATTTGTAGTCTCCCAGTCAATAATAAAACATAAACAAAGTGGGTATTTTGACAGAAACAGTGGGTTTTGTATCCCCGCAGTAACTGGGACGAACTCTGCTTAACTTCAAAGTGAGGAAGGGGTCAGCCCAGTGAGGCCATGTTGCATAATATATGGGCCCGCCTTAGAAGAACACTTAGAGAAGCATGGCCTAAGGGGGCTGGATCCTTCCTCGCTTTGAAACTAATCAGGGTCGGTCCCAGTTACTGCATGGATGGCACAGTGCACAGTCCTGAATGCTGTGTGTTTTCTTAGTTTTAAATATCTCATAGCACACAACATTCACATTTATATAAAACAGAAAAAAAGAAATTTAAAAAAATCACATTTATGCTGAACACTGCTATCAGAGAACCATGGCCTTAAGGAGTTTGAGACACAGCACTTAACCATTATACTACAATGATGTTATTGTTTGGATTTTCGCATGCTTCATACATAGCCATATCATTGAACATAGAAAATTATAGGGTGAGTATGAAATGTATGCACCCTGAAGCACCAAGCCATTGTGGCCTAGTGGTCAAATGTGCACCTCAAACTCTGGCAGACCAGGGGTCAAGTCTGTATGTTTTTTAAATTTAACTCATTTAATTTAATTACAAGAAAAGCAATGCAAGCGGGTGGTGGCGAGGTTTACTGCAGTGCAGTCCGGTGAACTTATTTAGCATGAGGCATTTAGATGTGGCTGCAATGTCAGCCACGTCCAAACATTCCTTGTGCCAACATAATGGCGTTGGATTGGCTTTTGCGCTGAAAAGGGCATGCCGAAATGATGGCACCGAAAAGGGGTGTACCGCATGGAGAAAGCTGCTTAACCCAAGTGTGTGCTCCATCGCAAATTATTTAATCTCACTGCGCATTGCTTAAAAACATTGTGAGTTGTCAAAGTTTTAAAAATCTCATAACACACAGCATCTGCATTATTTTTTTTTAAACCGTGCTTCTGTCAGCTCTTGAAAGTTTTTCACTCAGACAGTTTTTTTGCCTTTTGCTGAATTGCATACTTGTATTTGTAGTCTCACAGTCAAGATGGGGGGAATAATGCCACAATTGTACACTTTTGCCTAACATAGTTCTATAAGGATTTATATATATGAGTGACACTGCGTTGTGTGTGCTTTTGAAGTTAGCTTTAGAAATCGGAGTATTGTTGAAAGACAGACATGGGGTGAGGAGGGGAAATGATGAGAGGGCAAGTAAGACATGAGTATTTACCCACAATGTGGCAAGGGAATTTGCAATCCTGGACACTGGTTCAGTTATTTTTCCCTGATTGCGGCTGCTTTTCAGGGCACCAGTAAAGGACGCATGTGGGTGGACAGCGTAACTTTTTAAGAGGGCGGATGCAACCCTTTGTTTTCTTTTTAGAGGTTGGTAAGCTTGCTCAAGTATTTGGATACCAGGACTTTACTCAGGCTGTCATGTTCCCAGTGCAGACGCTTACCCACAAGACCACAAGCTCTTGTTTCATATTGGGATTTTGTTTTCCATGGGAAATTTCACTACAGATTGCTGGGTTTAAAAAGTGATCACCTTTTATACTTTGCCAGCATATTTATTGAAAGATTTCCTCTCTCAGATTATTTTTCTGGTGTTCATTACTTTTTTAAAATGTCCAATGCTATTTTGTCTTGTGCAATTTCTTCTAAGGAGAAGGTCAATTGAACTACATTTGTATATTTCACTTTAAAATATGTGGCTACTTACTGTGCGTATATTCATGAGTGCCAGCTTTTGATTTTCGTTATGGGAGCAAAAGTACTTTGGCATATGTTATTCTTGCAGCCAATAATGTTTTATCCTTTTCTGTGCTGCTTAAATGCCAGTAGTTGGAGTCGTGCGATGTATCACAACTGTCACCAAGAGACGGGCCATAAAACAAGGGGCTTGTAGCACGCTGCTGAACCAAAGTATGTGATCCACTGCAAATAATTTAACTGCAGAGGGCATTAACTAAAAACATCGGGAGTTCTCAAAATCCTGCAATGTGTTATACATAATTAAAAAAAATAGATCTTTTTACAGTTACAGTGACAATGAGGGTGAAAAATCACTGGTGACCCAGGTCTCCCATACGTGCAGTAACCAGGACTGACCCTGCTAAGCTTCAAACTGAGGGAAAGGCCTGCCCCTGCAGGCCATGGTGCCTAATCAATGAGGCAAAATTACAACACCAATTAGAGCAACATGGCCTGAGGGGGCTGGTCCCTTCCCCACTTTGAAGCTAAGCAGTACTGTGCGTATATTCATGGGTGCCAGCTTTTGATTTTCGCTATGGGTGCAGAAAGTGCCTGGGCATATGTTATTCTTGCAGCCGGTCATTTTGTTCCCTTTTCTATGCTGCTTAAATGTGGTTAGTTGGGGTTGTGTGATGTATCACAACAGTCACCAAGAAACCGGCCATAAAACAAGAGGATTTGAGCACGGGACAGGACATAGGGCCTCATTACACGGAATGGCGGTGGACCAAGGTGCTATTAGCACCTTGGTCCATGCCAGTAAAATACTGGCACCGCCTTGGTGGAAAGGGGAATTACCGCCCTATTCCAAGGTTGGCGGGGTGGTAATTCCCCTTTCCCCCATTGCCCTTCCCCATTCCCATTTTTGCCCCATAGGGCTCTATGGGAATGGGGAAGGCGCTAATTACGGTGCCGCAAATTGCGGTAACGTAATTAGCTCCCTGGTCCCTTTGCGGGATGGTTTTTAACGCCTGCAAAAAGCAGGCGTTAAATTCTCCAACCCGCAAAGGGACCTCGTAGTAAGGCGGTAAGGGTTTACCGGTACTGGTAAAATACTGGTACCGGTAAACCCTTACCGCCTAGCGTGTAATGAGGCCCATAGTGTCACTCAAATATATAAATCCTTATAGAACTATGTTAGGCAAAAGTGTACAATTGTGGCATTATTCCCACCCCCCCATCTAGACTATCAAAATGTAATTCAGCAAATTGTTTCTGAGTGCAAACCTTTCAAGGACTGAAAGTGGCACGATTTAAAAAATAATAATGCGGATGCCGTATGTTATGAGATATTTAAAACTTTGAGAACTAATAATGTTTTTAGGCAATGCGCATTGAGATAAAATGATTTGCCATGGAGCACCCACTTTGATTAAGCAGCGTTCTCCAAGTGGTACACACCTTTCCAGCACCGTTATTTTGGCGCAAGGGATGTGGCTGACATTACAGCCACTTCTAAATGCTCACATGCTAAATAAGATCACAGGACTACACTGCAACAAACCTCGCCACGTCCCACTTGTGTTGCTTTTCTTTTAATTCAATTAAATTAGTTAAATTAAAAAAACATACAGCCTTGAACCTTGGTTTGCCAGAGTTCCAGGCCCAGGATTTAACCACTAGGTATCAATGGCTTGTTGTTTCATGGGGGATACATTTCATACTTAGCCTATCATTTAATATGTTCAATGATGAAAGGCTCGGTATGAAACTTGTGAAATCCACACAATAACATCATTGTAGCATAATGGTTAAGTGATGTGTCCTGAACTCTTAAAGCCCAAGGTTCTCTGATGGCAGTGTTCAGCATAAATGTGATTTTTTTTTAATTTCCCTTTTTCAGCTTTCTAAAAATGCATATGCTGTGTGTTATGAGATATTTAATACTAAGAAAACACACGGCATTCAGGACATGAAGACATCTATCTGTGTGGTCATATAGTTGTGTGCATGTGTTGTTGGACTGAAGGATAGTCCAAATTTGATGACTGATTCTTCATCAGGGGAGAGGGGTCTCAATGAGATGTTGAACATTTTTAATTGTACGTTTTCCGTCCTCGACCCCTGCCCCTCTGTCCTCTCCCAGAGCATGCCATCATGCCCATGGCATTGTCTCCCCCTTGTCTGACATCCTCTTCTTGACTTCTTTTTCCTGTTTTTCTTTCTGTTCCTCTTCCGCGGGTTGAATTTCTTCCACTCCCCCTTTTTTCTGTTTTGTTGTCCTGGAGGAGCAACTTGAATTTGTCTAAGAAAATCAGACCCTTGCTTCACACATCTAGATCTGAGCTTTCAACCTCTGAACTACTTGGATACTCTGATATTATAGTTTAAAAATAAAATTATTAATTTTGATCAAACAAAACATAACCATCACACTCGACAAATTCGTTTTCAAGCTTCTTCAGCGTACATTTACATGTGATTATTATTGTCTTCCCCCTTCCCTCCATTCCAACTCGAGCCTTCACCTTTATCAGCTTGCCCTCTTTCTGGGGCTAATCCCCTTCATCATTCTTGGACGTGTCTTGTTCACTAGAATTAGCGTGGTAGGATCTCAACAATGTGGCTACCAGTTGTCTCCATTCCATCAGAGGTCCCACTTCCCCTTCCTCCCCTCTGCTAGCTGTTTCGTACCATATTACTGTCTCAGCTTCTGCCCATTTCAGGAGGTCGTTCCACCATACTTCTAATCTGGGTCTGTGGGCTGCTTTCCAGCTCATGGCTATTCTCCTTTTGGCCAGGATATAGGCTAGGTCTTTGAGTTTGGATACATGTTTGAAGTTACGTGGTCTGGTGAAACCCCCTATCATGCATGCCCAGATAGATTCCACATTTAGCTGGATCCCCTTTTCTTTTTCTTTTTTTTGTAAACTTTTGGTTTTTATTCACATTTTTTAACAATACAAACAGGTTCGATGCAAGCACTGATTAACCCTTTACCCCGCCACCCCTCTATCCCCCTGCCCCAACACCGGCCCGCCCTCCATCCCCATGTCCGGACAGAGTTTTCATCTAGGGAGACTCTGAATGTTCTCTCCGTATCCTGTGCTTAGGAGATGATGCGATTAGTGACCATGTCTCCGACTGGCTTGGAGCCACCTTTCCCCGGGTCGTGGGTCCCCAGGTCAATTACCACACGTCTCAGGACTGGACCCGCTCCGCTCGGGCTGGGATCTTTGCCTCGGAATCAGTGAACGTCCCATCCCCAGGACTGTTGCACTCCATATCAGTTTGTAAGGAATGAGCCAGTGTCATTGTTCACCATGGCAGTCAGCTTGTCCATCAAAAACATGTTTTTCACTTTTTTCATCCAATCTTCCTTGGAAGGGGTTTCCGGGCTCTTCCATTTCTGTTCCAGAGCTACTCTGCCTGCCCTCAGCATTGTCTCCCACACCCGTGGGTATCGGTATAATTCTGTGTCCTCCGAGGGGGGAGCCCCAACAGCATCGTTAGCGGGTTTAGTGGGAGAAGATCCTCTGTTACTTCCGCAATCCAGCCCCTCACTGACCCCCAGAAAGCCTGGACTTTCGGGCAATGCCACCACATGTGGCTCCTGGAGCCTGCCTGTCCACACCCCCTCGGGCACCTTGGTGACACCCCTGGGAACATCTTTGACAATTTTACTGGGTGCCTGTGCCACCCCTGCAGAATCTTAAAGTTATGTTCCATGTCTGAGGTGAAAAAGTTCCCATGGAATGCTATTTTGAATATTCTTGACCAGGCATCCTCTGAGATCTCCTCTCCTACCAGGTCATTCCAGAACGCGCGGAAACTCCTCCTTCCCTGGAGGTCGTAAGTATTTAACATTTTGTACATACTAGATACCGCTCCCTTCCTCGAAGTTGCCGCGTCTAGGAGCATCTCGAAGGGGGTCAACTGTCTCCTCAGGTTTAGACCCCATGACTGGTGGCAGAGGATGCCCTTAAGGCAAAGGTATTCGAAGATGGAAAGAGACCCTTTTCTGAGAGCGTTGTTGTGATCTGTGCTTGTGGAGTCATCTGTAATGGAATGGAAGGCACGAGCTCACGGAATGTATTGTTGTGATTTGGGTGATGTGCGAGTGTTCTGGAGGAGTCGGTTGGAGTGTGCCTGCTGGGTGGGAAGCCGGTTTCTGTTCTCCATATGTTAATCTGTATCTGGAGACATTAAAGACTTACCTGTAACTTACCTGCACGTCCGGACATCCATTATTACGCTGGCGACGAGGTTCGGGGCTGCTGCAGAGGGAGCAGCACAACTGGAGAAGACACTGCCCTCCATGTCCAATCCCACCCGGCAGGGCCCCGTCCAGCAAATCGAACCGTTACCGGTCCTGTTGCTGCTCCGTGGCTGTGTTGCAGCGAAGACCGAGGCGCAGTCGGCGATCTCCGGTGGTCCGCAGCAGGGGAGTATTTCCTGTGCCTCCTGGGTCCAGAGCCGGACCGAGGCGTAGTGTGTGATCTCCGGCGGTCCGCAGCAGGGGTTTGTTTCCTGTGCCCCCTGGGTCCGGAGCTGGATTGTCCCGTGACGAGAGGATTACGGCGTTCGTAGCGGGGAAGTTTATGTCCCTGGATCCGACGCCGGACAACGCCTGTTCGGGGCTCTGGAGAGCTTTTGTTTCGTGACAGACCTGTCAGTTGATGTGGCCCATCGAGAGCTTCTGAGGAGATTCCATGGAGTTTTGTGGTCAGCAATAAGGGTTGAACTACGGACCCTTACAGTAACTGCAGTCCTGCAGCCGTAGGTGGGTGGTGATCCGTGGCAGTTTGTAGGAGCTGCACAGTCGTGGGATCTTCCTCTGGTGTGTTTTGAAGATTTCGTTTCCATCAGGGTGCTATCTTCCCCTGCAACCTACAGGTGGCGCCGTGGTGCGCGTCTGTCGGGGCTGGTGAGCACTCCCTGTGCTGCTTCCACGGTAGTTGGAGCTCTTTTGTTTTTGAGGTTGCAGACCTTCCTTCCTGCCAGTTACCATGGCCCAACAACTCCAAAACAGTCCAGGTTCGTGTAAGGAGCATGGTGTCATTGAGGCATTACTACCATTGGCCAGGAACTCACTCCAACCAGGCTGGTTGCCAGTGGTTCCAAGGAGAATCACAGGGACTATTCGGAGGTACGGCGTGAGGCAGGGAAGGAGAGTTCAGGTGATACCAGTAAACGGGAGGTGCCTCAGTTGGGAGTTGTAGTGCTTTCTGTTTTTCATCATCCCTCCCGTAAGAGACGTACTGAGCTGGAAGGAGACAGGTTTGTTAAGCATCCTAAGAGGACTTGTAAACATGGGTGCATGTTGTGTGGAGATGAACAAAGTGACGACGGAGAATTTTGCCAGAGACGTGTTTCCCTTCTTGGCATCCTGGAGGGTTTTGATCCTGATCTCCATGACTTTTATGTCAGCTTGAAGGAACTCTCTTTGAATGAGGATTGATTTGTTCGCGTTGTTCAGGCCAGTATGTATGTGTGCGAGTGGCGGTGTTTGTGGCCTCTGTAGTGTCGTTGTATGGGCCGTGTGGATGTGGTGTTGTGCTACGTCTGTGTTTGTACATGTAGTGGCCCTGTGTTACGTGTATTTTGCTCTATGGTGCAATGCATTTTACACATTTTGCTGCTTTGCCCAAAATATGTTTGATTGCCTTTGCATTGTTCAACATGTAATTTTAACTTTACAGGTGCGTGGGTTTATTTCAAGTTGTTGGGAAGGGTCGAGGGCGGCAAGGGATTTTTGTTCATCGAGGGTTTAGTGATTTTGAAATGTTACCGTTTTCAATTTATGAACGGTTTCGCCAGGTCGTGGACTGGGGCCTGAACTGTAGGGAATGTCCAACAACTTAACTGTTTATATTGCTTATGAATCGTTATGTGTTACAAGCATTGTCAGTGCTGTATGTGGAGTGGGCGTGTTCCCGAGTGTACGGAACGTGTATTCCTTTTGGGTGCGTATGGGCTGTGAGTGTTTCTGGGTGAGTACTTCTTTACTCTCAGCGCCGGGGTGTTTAGAGTGTATCAAGTTTGGGTCATCGCAGGTTGCGGTTTTCGTTCATAACCTGCTTTGTTTGGGTTTAGGTTGTCTACTGCAGGATTAGCGTTTGGCGTCTTGGTTTTACTACATAGGCGGCCGGGTGGGTCTATGGGGTGGAGGGTCATGGATTTCTTCATGTTGATAGTGATTTCTGCTGTTTGATGAGCTAATTCACTTCAGGTGTTTGCCAAATGGATGGCCGGGTGGGTCCTTTGGTTTTCGTGTGACTTCTTTAGGTTGTTTTGTCAATGGATGGCCTAGTGGGTCTTTTGGTTTCCGTGCAACGAATGCAGGTTTAGCGATCCTTTGGTTTTCGTGCAGCTAATGCAGGTTTAGGCGATCTGTATCTTGTACCTTACCCATTGATGGCCGGGTGGGTCTATGGGGTGGAGTGGTTTTAGGTTCTCCGTTTTGGTAGTGTTTCCTGCATTGTGATGAGCTATTTCACTTCTTGTGTTTTTGCAAAGGGATGGTGGGTTGGGTCCTTGGTTTCTGTGCAACCTCTTTGGGTTGTTTAATCAGAAGATGGCCTGGAAGGTCTATATGAGTTACGTATTATATAACTTTGTCTTTACCTAATTGATGGCCGGGTGGTCTATTCGGGTGATGGTGTTTCTCCGCGGAGTCTGGGGTACCGGCCGGGCCTTGGATTCAGTTGGAGTTGGGTTCTGTTTTGCACATTTACGTGTTAATGTTCAGTTTAGCCTTGTTTTGCTTGGACATGGTGACTTGCGGGTTGTTGTTGGGTCTTGTGTTGGTGGTTGTGTCTAGTGCAGGTGGTATGTTTTCTTTTCGTGCCTGTGGGTGTTTGGTTGTGGTTTTCTGTGGTGGCTGGACTGTTTGTGGTGCTGGTTGTTGTGGGTTTTGGACGGCCGGGTGGGTTCAATTCCTATGGGTGGTGCTCTGGTGTCGTAGGCTGGAGGCTCTGGGGTGGCAGCCTGGGGCAGAAGGTGAATAGTGCACGGTTGGTTGTGAGCATTGGTCTGGTCTTGAGTGCCAGGTGTGGCAGGCCTGTTATCCGAGGGGCAGCTCGGGTATGGTTAGTGTAAGGGTTGGTGTTCTTGCATGTTAGTCCTGGGTTGTAGTTTTAGGAACGATGGTCCATGGACTGGTGTTCTGTAGTGTAGTTGGCTTGGTGCTTAGGTGGGTAATGGTTGATGAATAAGTGATGTAAGGTACTCGTGTCTTGGCACTGGATTGTTTTCACGTATAGTGTTTTGGCACATTGGCTTCTTTTCACGGTAGTGTGGATGTTTGTTGGCAGCATTAGTTTTGAGGGCTTTGTAATTTTTAGGGAGGTTGTGGAGTGCACGTCATGATGGCCACATGATGTGCATTTTTGTGGTTGTGAATCTTGGTCTCCTTTGAATTGTTGATTAACCAAAGGGGGGAGAAGTGCTTGTGATCTGTGCTTGTGGAGTCATCTGTAATGGAATGGAAGGCACAAGCTCACGGAATGTATTGTTGTGATTTGGGTGACGTGCGAGTGTTCTGGAGGAGTCGGTTGGAGTGTGCCTGCCGGGTGGGAAGCGGGTTTCTGTTTTCTGTATGTTAATCTGTATCTGGAGACATTAAAGACTTACCTGTAACTTACCTGCACGTCCGGACATCCATTATTACAAGCGTCCCTCAGCTCCTCGTAGGTTAGGAATTCGCCCTCTCTGAACATCTGCCCTGCCCATTCCATTCCCATGTCTGACCAGGTCTGGGAGTGCTGGAACCCCTTACTACCCAGATTGAGAGGGTGGCCCCAGAGGGAGGTCATTGGGGATGGCCATGTGGTGAGGTATGCGGTCTGGGGGCCCTCTTTCCAGATGTCCCAGAGAACCCCCAAGGTCGGGTGAGTTTTCAAGTGTTTCGGTATTGTCTTGCGCGGCACCCATAAGAGGTCACAGACGTTTAGGGGGTGGGCATCCATGTCCTCTAGATATGACCAATACGTCCCCAATTCTTCTTTCATGTGTTCTAGGAGGATTCGCAACTGGGCGGCGCGGAAATAGAGGTGAAAATCCGGCAACCCAAATCTTCCCTCCTCCCTTGGCAGAGTCAGCGTGGCCATCCCGGTCCTCAGGGTTTTCCCATTCCATATAAAGTCTCGTACTGCGTTTCGTAGGTCTCTAAAAGTCTGTTCTGGGACACTGGTTGGGAGCGCTGTGAAAAGGTACAGAAGCCGTGGTAATACGTTCATCTTTACTGCCGTCATCCGGCCATACCAAGAAAGAATCATATTACCCCATCTCCTCAAATCGGATGTGATCCCGGCCATTATGGGGTCATAGTTAGTGGTGGCCAGTTTCGATAGGTCCCTGGTAAGCAGTACACCCAGGTATTGTATAGCGTCCTTCCCCACTGCAATCCCATGAAACCTGTCCAGGGGGTCTAGTTTTGGGTCATGTATCCTCATTGGGAGCAAGACTGATTTCGTAGTGTTGATTTTCAGGCCCGAGAAGCCCAAACGCGGCCCCAGGGCCAGGAAGGGGGGGAGCGAGGAGCCTGGGTCTGCCAGTTAGGCTAGAATGTCATCCGCAAACAGGGAAAGTTTGAATTCAACCTCACCTCTTTTAATCCCCCTGATGTCCAGGTGAGCTCTGATTGCTATGGCTAATGGTTCCATCGTAAGGACATATATCAGGGGGGAGAGTGGGCAACCCTGTCTTGTTCCTCGGGATAGGGGGAATGGTTCGGACAGCTTCCCGTTCACTTGAACCCTTGCAGTGGGGGCTCTGTAGAGGGCAGTTACCCAGCTCATAATGTGGGTCCCGAAGCCCATTTTTTGGGGGAGGAGTTCCATGTATCTCCATTTGACCCTGTCGAAGGCCTTCTCTGAGTCTAGGGAGAGGACGCATGCATCGAGCTCCGAATTTTGGGTGAAGTGAAACAGATCTATTGTTTTGCGAATGTTATCTGACCCCTGCCTTCCCCTAATGAAGCCCACCTGGTTCCCATGGACTAGCTTCGGCATTATCACCTCCATCCGCCTTCCCACCACCTTGGCCAGGATCTTTACACAAATATTTAACAGCGATATGGGGCGGTAGGAGGAACATTCTGCGGGGTCCTTCCCTTCCTTGGGCAACACTGCTATTATGGCCCCCATCATGGATTCGGGGAGGATGCCCCCCTCCAACACGGAGTTGAAAACTCTCACTAGGTACGGGGCTAGGGAGGAGCGGAATCTTTTGTAAAAGTAGACAGTAAAGCCATCTTCCCCGGGGGAAGTTCCCACCTTCATCCTACTAATCACCTTCTCTACCTCATCCTCGGTTACCGGGCCCTCCAACCCCTCCGCCAACTCCCTCGACAGGGACGGGATTTGGATGGAGTTCAGGAAGTCTTCTATCTGGGCATCGCCCCCGTCATATTCTGAGGAATATAATGTCTCATAGGATTGGCGGACAGCCTCTCTGATATGGAGAGAGTCGTAGCCAAGAGACCCCTGGGCATTCCTTACCTCCTTCACCATTCTGCTTCTCTGGACCTCCCTCAACTTCCAAGCTAGGATCCTATCCGCTTTGTCCCCTTTAACATAATATTTTTGCTTGACCATCTTGAGACTCCTCTCCATTTTGTGAAGGAGTAGGTCCTTTAGCTGGAGCCTGAGATCCTCCAGGGCAGCCACCCGGTCGCGCTCAAGGGTCTGATCCGGGGGGCCCCCCGGCTGGAGACGGGCTATTTTTTCTCGCAGGGTTTTCTCCTGGGCCTCCCTCACCCTCTTCTTTAGAGCCCCTATTTTGATGAGGGTTCCTCGTAAGGTTGCCTTGAAGTCGTCCCAGAGTGTGTGTGTGCCCACCTCCCCGTTATCATTAAGCTCAAAGAATTCTATTATGGCATCTAGGACTTCCTGGGTGTGGACCTCGTCCTTTAATAGGGCATCATTACATTTCCAGCGTCCTCTACGCTCTTTACGCCATACCTCCTCTATGGAGACACGGACCATGTTGTGGTCTGACCAGGGGACAGGGTCTACCCTATAGCCTGTGACATATGGTCGGAGGGTCTCGTCCACCAGAATGTAATCTATCCTAGAGAACGAGGTGTGGGTGGCCGAATAGTACGTAAATGAGGGGACATCTATTCTGGGGGTCGGAATTGTATCAACCAGGCCCAGTTCCTCATTCACCCTCTGGAAGTTTCGCTCCATGGCTTCGTTTGAGGGCCTGGTGCTTTGGGGGCCTACCCGCTTTCTGTCTATGGATGGGTCCAGAACCATGTTGAAATCCCCCCCCCCACCACCACCGTGCCTTGTACAAATAGCTTGAGCCTCTCCCTCACTTCTTCCCAGAACTCGGCTTGACCTTCGTTCGGGCCGTATACTACTGCAAGGGTCAGGGGGGAGCCCTGCAGTGAGCCCCTTACCATCAAGTAGCGGCCCTCCGGGTCCTCCAGAGTGGCCTCTTTGTCAAAGCCTACGTCCCTTGCTACCAGGATGGCCACCCCTCTTTTCTTCACTTTATGGGATGCGTGGAAAACCTCTCCAATTCCACCCCCTCGCATTTTAGATTCTTTCCCCCGCGCCCAGTGTGTCTCTTGCAAGAAAAGCAGGTCTAATTTCGCCCTCCTGAATTCTCTACAAACCAGAGACCTCTTAGTGGGGGTGTTCAGACCCCGCACGTTCAGGGTATCCACTCCCAGGGCCGGCAGGCTGTCAGCCATAATCTAGGCTCCCCTCTCTTTTAGTCAACAGCATCGCATCGTTACTCCCTTCCCGCTCCCTTTGTCTCACCGCTTGGACACTTTTTAAATGTTTCCCCAACTGCCCTCTAAGCCCCAACCCTAACTGAAGAACCCAAACTAACTCGTGTATCCCCACCCCCCTTCCCGGCGTCCAGCCAGTTAGTTCCGCCATTGCGGGCATTTGGCCAGACCCCCAACCTACCCTCCTCGGCCAGGCAATCATTGAAAGCTCGTTTTTTGTGAGCCCCCCCTCTACTTCATCCCCTCAATCGCCCCCGCTTTACTTGCTGTTCACGGGGACTCCGCCTTCAGCAAAACCTCTTATGTTCCAATTCCCGATCTGCAAGTGGTTGGGTCACCCCAGTCGTCAGTCTTCCGAATCATTACGTTCTCCTTCCCTTGCGGATGGTGAGGTATTAAGCTTTCTGTATTTCCTTGAACTGGTTTTCCTTCTCCTGGAGCCCGACGGGCCAGAGACACCTTCGCCAATCGCTGCTGGGCCAACTGGGCCTCTCCGGGGGGGTTGGCTCCGTCACATAGTCCTGAATGGCTCCCCCTTATATCTTCTTCTGTAATTAGCATTGTCCGTTGACCCATGTATTCGAATGCCAAGGAGAAGGGGTACCCCCACCTGTAGCGCACACCCTTGTCCTTTAATAGTTGTGTTAGGGGGTGGCACATTCTGCGTTTCGCCAACGTGTAGGCGGAGAGGTCTTGAAAGATCGAGATCTCAGTGTTGTTGTAGGTGATCACACCCGCCTTCCTCGCTTCTTCCAGTACCTTTGTCTTTTCCGTGTAGGAATGGAACCAGGCCAGGACCGAACGGGGGCTCCAGGCCTTTCCGCCAGCCCTGTGCATGCGGTCGAATGTAAGTTCTGTAGTCATCTCCTAAGCGAACAGGAGGGTGGTGATGTCCCTCACCACACGGGTTAAGTCTCTCTCTGTTTCTCCCTCTGCTTCAGGGATTACAAAAAATCTAAGATTGTTCCTCCTTTCCCTGTTTTCATAGTCATCCATCTGCCTGGCCCTCTCCTCGTCCCTCTTCTCCAGGGCCGCCAACCACATGCCCATCTGCACCTCCTGGGTTGCGGATGTCGACTGGTTGGTCTCCACCTGCAGAAGCCTATCCTCGACCTTGTCCACCCTGTGGTCCATTTTCTCAAATTTCTGTGCGATGTCTGATCACATGTCCCTAATTTCCTGAAGGATGGAGGCGAAGCCCCTTTCCATTGCTGTTGTGCACTGCGCCGGGGCTTCCGGCTGGGCCATGTCCCCCGTGCGGTTAGGGTCCTTGATATTGCACCCGGCTTCCTTATAGCGATAAGCTTGCAGGGTCTCCAGCCAGTTCATTCGGTTGTGTGGTGTGCCCACTGCGGGGACCACCGCAGGCTTGAGGTGTTGGGGATCCCCACCAGGACCCGCTTAGCAGTGACCAAGATGAGTTGCACAAGTGAGTCCGTTGGGAGGGTTGAGCCCTCTGTGGGGGAGGGTTGAGCCCTCTGTGGGGGAGGATTCCTCCGGGCGGGCACACGCCCCACCGGGTCCAGGTGGGGGCCACGCACCCGGGTCTCTCCCCTGAGATCAGCTGTGTGTCCCTTGTTGTATATGGGGGAGGGGGGAATGTTTTTCGGGGGCTCAGGTGGTCAGCCCCCCCAGGGGGGGCCGCTGTCGCCGTTCCTTTTACAAATTCTGTCGCTCCCCGACCCTTCCTGGGTGGTAGTAGGCAGGCACACGCCCTGCGAGCGAGCCCAGGGGCCACCACCTACTGGAGTCCAGCGCCGTTTGTCACCGTCTCCTCAGTGGTGGCGGGCGGGAAAGCTCCTAGGTCCTTCGGGGGAGGGGGCTTCCGCTCCCTCCGCGGGGGCAGGCATGCCGCGGTTCAGGCCGTGTTATGGAGGCCTGCGGCCGGCATGCAAGGTTTCCGTTGGACCCACTCGGGGAGGGGGGCCGTGTCCCGGGGGGTCCGGTCCCCCCAGGTCTATTGCGGGGTATGTTGCAGGGTGTCTCTGCTAGGCCCCGGCCCCCACGCTGGCAGGTTATGGATGCCAGGTCCGGGGTTGTGTGATGCATCCTGCCGTTGGATGCGCTCCCCGGCTCGGGGGGTGGGCAGCGGTGGGAGCCCACCTCTCGCTCCTGTGCCTCGCCCCGCGTCCGTGAGGGCAGGGAAATGGGTTGCGGAGGGGGCTGCGCTCTCCAGCGTGGTTCTCCTGCTGCGCCGGTGAGAGCCTTCTCTGTATGAGTCGCGGCCGGCGGTACGCCCCGCAGTTCCGCCCTCGTGGGCCATGAGGCCCGATCTCCATCTCCGCAGGGTACCTGAGAGTCGCTCTTTCGAGCGGGTGAAGCCCGGGGGGGTCTCCAAGTCGGGCCGGCCTCGTGTGTCCGCCTGGGGACTACGGGGGGGGGCTCAATCCCGACAAATGGCCCAGTTTTGACAGGAGCACGGTGTTCAGGCAGCCATTACCTGTGCGCCCCCTGGTGGCCTCTCGGATCCCCTTTTCTAATAGTCGAATGCTTATTTTCCTCCAAGAATTTTCCAACCTCCGGGCACGCCCATAACATGTGGATCATCCCGGCATCCACCTCCCCTCACTTGGGACATTTTTGTTCTTCTTTACTTCCAAATCTGGCAACCTTTCTGGGGGTCATGTATGCCCTAAGAGTGACGTACAGCTGTATTTGCTGCAGCCTAGCATTCCTAGACACCTTTTTATGGTATCTCTGAGCACTCTCCCCCTGTCCGTCTAGCATGGGTTCACCCGCCTCCTCCTCCCAATCACGTCTCAGTTGGGGCAGCTCCTTACCCACTCTCGACATAACCAGTTCATAAATCCGGATGTTTCGTGTCCTCCCTCTGGTATATCGTACATCATTTCTAAGGCAGTATCAGGTTTTTCTGCTAACGTTATTTCGGACCACGTATCTTTCAGCCGTCTGATTACTCTAGTATATGTGATATATTGCCCCACATGTACACCTGTCTCGTCTACTATCGTTTTGAAGTCCAATGCCTTCCCCTCTTGACATATGTCTCCCAGGGTCGCTTAGCCTACCGGCTCCCAGTGTTTACGAATTAACTTTCTGCAGTTGCTCATCTACCCCGCGTAGCGTCACGAGTGGCGCCTGCGGGGAGCTTGGGGTCGGATTTTCCATAACTCGGCACGCTTTGTGCCATGTCTTCCACCCCAGTTCCAGCAGTCTCGATCACCCTAGGGGTGTCACGGTATTCGTTTTATGACGGTACGATAACCTTCTTGCCAAATGACGGTATATCATGGTTATCGCGGTATAGCAGGTGGAGTTAACTGATCTTAACAAATATTTTCTAAAAGGTCATAAATTGACAGATGTATCATCACAAACAAAACCAGGCACCCACGGCCAGAATTGGGCTTTTCAACATACTTTCCACTGAAACGCCTTGCTTCCACCAAACACAAACACACGTGTGGAGAGGAGGGGGTGGGGTGGAGGCCTGCTGCAACTGGCAAAGCAAACTGAATAGCTTTTCTTAAGTGGTCATTTAGGCTTTTTGCTTCCCCACTGGCTACTGGTGAAGATGAATATGTTGCTATCTTGATAACCTGCATGCCACAGATCAATGGAGGCTGATGGTAGTATACGTCCCCACCATGGCCAGGGGGAGCTTTGACCAGAACCCCATGCTATTCTTGATTCCTTCCACTGCCCTCTCCGTATTGTATTTATGCTCGTCTTCAATTGTGTGGTATATTTTTATCCCCAGATATCTGAATGTCGTGGTCTCCCAGGCTATCTGCAAAATAGGCAAGTTCTCCCGTGGGACTCCTCTATACCTCCCCAAGGGGAACATGCACGATTTGCGGGGGTTTACCGCTATGAGAGACAGGGTCGCATAGTGCTCCATCGCCTCCAGGATGTATTGTAAGTTTTCCTCTGGGTAGCGCAGGTACAGCAGCACGTCATCCGCATACAATGAAATCAAGTGCAGTCCCCCTTTAGTGTGGACCCCAATTTCTCCGTACTGCTGTCTTAAACTGATCGCTAATGGTTCTAACGCAAGGATGTACAGCATCGGAGACCATAGGCATCCCTGTCTTGTGCCTCTGCTCAGTTGCCATTTGTCTGAAATGATCGCTCCCATTTTCACCCTAGCTGTTGGGGAGCTGTACACCATTTTCACCCACCGCAGGTACTCCGGGCCCATCCCGTATTCCGACGGCCATCAGCCATGGCCACCTTACAGAGCCAAAGGCCCTTACCGCATCCAGCAAGACCATTGCTATTTCCCCTGGATCGCCCTCTGCCTGTTCTATAATGTGGTGGAGCCTCCTCTGATTATCGGATATGCTTCTGCTTGGGACATATCTGGTTTGGTCAGGGTGTATACGTTTGTTTATTACCCTCTTTAGTCTATTCGCCAGTACAGCAGTAAGAATTTTGCTATCCTGGTTTTGCATGGTTAAGGGCCTGTACGATCCACAGTCTGTGCTTGGCTGGCCTGGTTTGAGAAAGCGGTATTATCATCGCCTCCCTCAGGGATTCGGGCAGTCTCCCTTTCTTGAAGGCCTCGTTTAGCATTGCCAGCAGTGGGGGGAGCACTTCTTGTCTATACGTTTTATAGAATTCACTGGGTAGGCCGTCTGTCCCAGGGGCTTTGCTCGTGGGCAGGTGTATTACCACTGTCTCTAGTTCCTCTAATGTGATCGTAGCATCCAGGTTTTCTCTGTTTTGCTCTTTCAATTTAGGTAATCCTATGTCTTCCAGCGTCTCCTGAGTTTCCTGCTCTGCGGACTCCCCTGCATCTTCGTAGAGGTGCTTGTAGAATCTACGGAATCCCTTGTTCACACTCTCTTGAGTGTTCCAGACTTGGCCCGCTTCTCCCGTTATCTCCCTGATCGCTAGCCTTGGTGTCTCATTTTTTTATAGCCATGCTAGCAGCCTCTCCAGTTTGTCTCCCCCTGCATGTTGTCTTTCAATGTATTTTTTTAATTCAGGTTGCATAGCCTTTCCCAGAGCCCACTACAAGTCTGTTGCAGTTGGCTCACCTGTTCGGCATCTGCTAGTGAGGTGCCCTCTCTTTTTCATAATAACTTCTAGTTTCTTTTCTGTCTCCTGTAGCTCATGCTGTATTCCCCCTTGGAGCCCTCTAGATTTAGATATGGCCGCCCCTCTCACTACCACCTTGAAGGCCTCCCGCAGGGTTCCTTTTGACTCCACACTTCATGTGTTATTCTCAAAGTACCCCACTATCTTCTCCCTTAAGTTCTCTCGGAATACGGTATCCTTCAATGCCTCCACTCTAAGCTCCCATGTGGGGATCCTGGCCCTAGGGGGCTGATGTCGCCACATCAGCCCCCTAGGGCTGGTCCTGGACATCCTGGCCCTAGGGGGCTGATGTCCAGGACCAGAGAGGAGTGATCTGATAATATTCTCGCCTTATATTCTGAGCTCATCATTTCCCCAGCAAGTTCCGAAGTGGCGAACATCTAATCCAGTCTCGTGTACAGACTATGCGGGGTGGCATAATGCGAGTAATGCCGATCATTCGGGTGTTGCTGCCTCCATATATCTTCCAACCCAAAGTCTCTCAGCAGGGCCTGTAGCCTTTTCGCTGCGGGAGTGGGCTTGTCCAGTTTCGTATCTGACCTGTACATTTTGGGGTTCAGGGTGCAATTGAAGTCCCCACCCTATAGAACCGCACTCCTCACATGGGAGGCGATTTTGCTATGTAGTGTCTTAAAGTAGGCCGCTGTATCATGGTTAGGGGCATAGGTGTTTATAACATAGCTCTCTGTTCTCTAGCAGCCCTTGGATCACTACCATCCTCCCGTCCGGTTCCACCATGGCCTGTAGTAACTGGAAGGGCACGTGTGGCGCCACCCAAATCATTACCTCTCTAGCGTAAACTGAGTACGTTACACCTATGGTGGTCCCTTTCCACTTTTTCTTTACCACCTCTTGTTTATCTTTGGTGAGGTGGGTTTCTTGCAATAGGGCTATATCCACTTTTTGCCTTCTCAGATACATCATCACCTTGTTTCTCTTCAAGTAGCTATTAAGGCCTCTGACATTCCAGGTTACTATTCTAAGGTCTCCCATTGTCATCCGTATCCTGTCCCTTCTCCCTCCCTCCTTCCCTCCCCAATTTGGCATGGTTGTATGCTCGCTCCCTGTCTAATTTCAACATAAAACCCTGAACTGCCCCCCGACCCCCAGTTTTCCCAACTAAATACACTGCAGACCTCCCAACTTCCCCCCCTCCATCCATCCATCCCGTTCCCAACTGTTGCCCAGCTCCATTCCTGGATCTCAGGCTATCCCGCATTTGGTCCTATCTCGGTGTTGCCGATTTCAGGAACCCAGCAGGGGGCTGCCAATCTATTGGCAGCCTAACTAAGCTATCTGTGGGGGTGTAAGAGTAGGTCTATCAAGGTTCCTGCAATTTTATACTTTTGCGCCATGCTCGGTCACATCCTTTTATTTAACCCACCTTTAGTCTATCCCAGCTGGCCTCTCCCTAGCATATATTGAAGTCCCAATGTTTTATTTTACAGCACCTCGGTTTCTGCAGTCGTCGTCTTACTTATTCGATCCATCTTCCTTCCGGTTGTTTGTTTCCGACGGGCAGTTTTGGGCATCCAGCCACTCCACTGCGTCCTCCGGGGCATCAAAGAACAGAGCTCTGCTTCTGTGATACACCTTCAATCTCGCCGGATACATCAGCATATATTTGTATCCCGCCTCTCGTAATCTTTTCTTCACTTTCCCATAGTTCATTCATCGTCGCTGCACCAAGAGTGTGTAGTCCGGGTACGCTGTAATATTCGCAGAAGCCCTCTGTATCATACCACCTTTCCGTAAGTGTTCCAGGATCTTCTCCCTAACTCGATAATTCAGGAGTTTGGCCATTATTGGTCTTGGGGGGGCTCCTGGAGGTGGCTTCCTAGTTAAGGCTCTGTGCGCTCTTTCCACCGCAAATCCTTGGGTAAGCGCCCCTCCCCTATTTCTTGCAGCAGCATCGTCTCCACATAGTCCATCGGATTTGATCCCTCTGTGCCTTCTGGTAGTCCCTCAATACGTATGTTATTTCTCAGAGCGCGTCCTTCTGCTTCCTCCGTCTATTTTTCAGGTTGCTCACTTGTTGTTTCAGGATATGGAGCTCTGATGTGTGGGGCGCACATGCGGCAGTGTTTGGGGTCACTTCTTTTTCCAGTTCGCCCGTGCGTTCTGCTAGCGCGCTTACATCTTGTCTGAGTAGGTTGACCTCCTCCTGGAGTGCGCCGTCTCTGAGTTACAGTGCTGCTTTAAGATCAACCATGGCTGACTCCAGTTTAGTTTCCCAAGTTAGTTTCAGATCCGCAATCGCTTCCAGGATCTGCTGATCCTTACGCTCCGGGTTGGCGTCCGTGGGGGGGCGTTCTCTCCATGCTCCTTGCCCCCTCTGTTGGCTGCAGTGTTCTTGTGTATTCCTCCATCATGGGTTGTTTCCCTTTTGTCTCCGTCTGTTTGCTCGCCATCTCTGGGTTGTTATGTGCCTCAATCCAGGGTGTCGGAAGTGTGGTCTCCGGCTCTTCTGGAATATTGTGTGGGTAGCTGTGGTTCGTGGGGGAAACTTGGTCAGGTCCACTTGTACCGTTTGTGTTCTTCTACGAATGGATTGTGCTCTCTCAAGTCTCCCGACTACTGGCGCTGTTGATTCCCTTGTAGGCCAGCCCTCTTTGGGCCTTGTCGCCGCTTCCACTTATTTGGGAATCTTGGTCCTATGTCAGCCCCGTGACTGTCCCGTCAGTTCTTCAGATGCCACTCGGCTTCTTTGCTGCACTCCCTATTCGGGCCATGGTGTGCCTGCCCGTGCCTGGCGTTCACACCCGTATGAATGTACGCATAATTTCGCCTCCAGCCTTTTTTCCCTGCATTCCGCAACTGTTGTTCCTTCCACTGTATGCGCATGCGCTGTCTGTTCTTTTTCAGCTAACCTAGTTGCATGTGTGGTGTGCCCCAGCTACACCTTATCTGGTGTTTATAATGGTGGGTCTCCGGGCAGCAGGCGCTTGGCTGTGTCCAATTCTAGTCCAAACAGCGCTGTCTTCCAGGGTTTATTGTAGTTCCCTTGTGCCCCTCGGTTGTGCGCTCTGCTTCCCCTTCTGCCTTCCGGTCAGGCTGCAGTTTCAGGGCACCGCCTTATGCGGATTGCTATGCGCCCTTCATTGGTTCGGCCTGCGGGCTTGCGCACTGCGCTTTTTATTATGTCTTACCTCCTATTGTCTATGTGCCCCCCTTCCCCATTGAAAGGATGTCTTAGGGAGTTGTGTGTAGTTTCCTCACAGTTGGGGTTGCGTCCAAATCAACCCATCCGGGAAGCTCAGGCGTTCCCCCAGGTTGTTTACTTGTTGTGGCCAGGTGTGCTCATAATTGGTGGGACCGCTTTAGTGTGCGGCCACACCGTATGTTCTTAATTCGTGTCACGCTGGGAGCCGGGACTTCCCCAGTAGTGTTGGCTGCTGCAGTGTCCGTATGCCCTGCGCAGCACGCGGTGCACGCGCACACTGCAGCGGGCTCCGTGCGGCTCCTGCCGCTTGGTATCGCGTCTGCCCTCCTTTCCGAGTCTCCTGCGGGGCGTTTGTGGAGGCTCCCGCTGGCCCGACAGGGTCCCTGGGGCCAGTTTGTGATCCAGTGAAAAGCTCCTCTGACATTGGGGTGGCGCGCGCTGCAATCCCCGGTGTCGTCCTCCTCTGGGGCCAGCAATTCGTGCTCCTCACAAACAGCTCTTGGGTAGCTTCTTCGGGTAACAGCGAAGCACTTTTTCCATTAGTGCGTCCGCCTCTGTGACAGGCGGATGCAGGCGGCCGTTAGTGCCTCCCTCTCAGCTGGCTCCTCTTCGTTCCTTGGCCAGGGTCCGCCTTCGTTTGGGCTGCAGTGCAGTGTCTTGTTTATTTCTCCCACGGCATCCAGCCGTCTCACGGTGCGTTCCTTTGTCCCTTGGCGGCCGCCATTTTATTTTCCTCTCTCATCTGATGTACAGATCTTCTTCGGGTCGCAGTTCACTGGACGTGCTCCGATCTTCCCCACAACATCGACCGCTTTGTGCCCGTCAACTTTATGTTCCTGTGGGTATCAGTTTCCTTGTCACAACTGCCTCCAGGCATGTATATATACGCAGATTAGGAACAGATCGGCAGGAGCTCCTCGGGACCACATCTTGCTACATGGCCATGTAGCCACGCCCCTTTGATATTATAGTTATGGGAGTAACTGCGCTTTGCGTTTTGTCAAACTTCACTTTCATTTGTCCATCAAATCGTTTAGCAAATGTATAGATCTGACCTTGTTCATAGTCCAACCTGTCTCTCTTGAATTTATGTTGTTTCCTCTGTCTGATTTATCCTTCAAATCTTTCCAGGTTTTCTTCCTTTCTGTTGATGTGCTGTTTGCATTCACCTCTATCTTCTGAGGTATATAATTGTTACTCTATTGCCTCTATTTCCCCGCATACATTTGGTTCTATCTGCCTTCCCATATTTAATAAGACTCTCCATCATACTGAAGGAGCAAGTGTTTGTGTGTTGTGTCCATTCTTCTATTAATGCACGGTCTATGTCTTCAAACGTTATTATTGTGAGTATCCTTAGACCCCTCGCGATTCTTTTGCCTTCTATATAGGCTTGCAGAGTCATGGCTTCCCACCATTTTGATATTTCCTTTTTCTTAATCCTCTCGAGTTTGTCCATTTTTTGCTGTACTGTCAAACTTGCTGGGAGACTATTGTCCCCCTGTTGGTTCACGGATACATTTTCCTTATTGAACATGACTTTAGCCACTGCTATCCTCTTGCTCTCCATCTGGCCCATCATGGTAATTGACTGTTGCAAAGGCAATTAGCTTACTGTACATTTGTTTATGCACCAAACTCCAGCCAGTTCTTCTAAGAGTTCTCTTCAGAGCCAACTTTTTGCATAGGCACTAGTCAGCAAAGAACTGTAACTACCCCACTGGGCACTGATCTGCTCAGAAATGTATGCCGTGCTTACTATAGTGGGCACTGCACCGTCACACATAGATGTATGTCACACGTGACAGAAAAAATATCTGAAGCCTATATATGCACTTCAAGCCCGTTGTGGGGTTTGCAGGGAGAGACCATGTATGGTCGGAGTCCTCGGTATTGGGGCTTGTTTCGGGGCTCAGGAGGCAGGGACATTTGGTTTCAGGCAACAAAGCCTGTGTTGGGGCTTGTATGGTATGGTAATGTTTATTTGCCATCATGAGCTTGTTTGCACAGATTGCAGAGAGTACCAAGCCACTCCAGGGTTTGGTGAGCTCTCTGTGGTGGGATTTGGGCCCGTTTTTGTATTTACCCTGGTGTGTGTGGAGGTGCCTGAGCTTAGCATCATGCATATTTGACTCACTCTGGCTGTGGCTACGCCTGTGAGGGTGTGCATCTCTTAAACCATCAGGCTGCCATAGCTGACATTGTGTGTGTCTGGGAGGTGATGCGCCACCTTCAGGTCAGGTGACAGACTGATGATTAGTGCACCATATTTTGGTCAGGCAAGACTGTGTAGACTGTGTCTACGATATCTATAGCTATGCCAAACCAGGTCAGGCTCCATATTGCAATCTGCATTTTCAACAGAGTCTCGTGTGAGAAACCTGGAGGTGTCTCACCCGCTAGTCCCCAGGAATCTGTCATCCCGGCTGTCAGGACACGCTCATTGCTTTTGGATCCAGTTCCTGGTGGTGGACCAGTGCGGGAGGATCACCTGGATGAGGGGTCTTCGGGGAGTGGAAATGGGACACTGGATGGTGAGATGCAGTATCCCCTTCCCTGTAACACCTTTACCCCATCCTACCAGGTAGGATACCTAGGAACTCAACCCCCCCCCCTTTCCCAACACAACCACTTTCTCACGGACAGCTCACTGTGAGAGAAAACAGCCTAACACCTGAGCCGTATACATGATGTGTCCCAATTCAGTGGTCAGGCATGGTCAGGCAATTACGGATCATTACACACACCTGACTTCCATCACACTTCCCCACACAGATAAAAGGTGGAGCACGAAAGCACACTCTGAGCAAGGCAAAGCACACAAGGAAGCAGCAGTTCCAAAATGGCAGTTTAATACAAGGCGGAAGACGGCAAGACCGAAGGACTGTATCTTCTATGAGCCTTCGAGAATAGGAAACGTAAAACCTGAAATCAAAGCTGAAGAATCCTGCATTGTGTGTCGGAGGTACCAGGGGCTCTCCTGCGTCGGTAGTCAAGGCAGGGAGAATCATTTGCCACCATGGAACTGTCCTAGGCTCCTACAACAAAGCAGCACCAGTGAAGTCAGCACAGCCGGTGAGTTGGGGCGACTGATACCAGACCGGTCTGTGTGGAAGCCAAGGTTGCAAACGGCAACATTATATATAAGAGATCAGTGTATGAAGCATATGTGGCAAGTGACGCAAATATAATTAAAACAGCAGATGAGTGACTGAACTTTAAAGCTAAGATACAATACCATAGACAGAGTGTTCCGGCATCACGTGGGTGCTCATTCGAAAGTCTCTGTTAGGTATCCAACTAAAAGGTGACAAATGGTAAAAGAGAAGGAATTGTGCAATGGAAGTGGTCCTGTACCGGGTCAAGCCAAACTCTGTGCACATTCAAAGTCTTTGATATTTGAAATTGGTTCGAGCCTGGCCAAGGGAGACTAATTGGGTTAAAAAAGGGATCAGAGCAGGGCTGAGGGGGATCCGGGGTGGACCGTGAGTCACCGGAAAAAGTATATCCTATGAACATTGTATTAAAGTGATCTGAGCCCGGATAAGGGGGATCCAAGGTGACGAACATTGTGCTAAAGGGATCTGAGCCTGGCTCAGGGGGATCCGGGGTGAATAGTGAATCACCCGAAGTGAATACTTGTGAATCTCTGAAGAGGAAAATAACTTGTTTATTTGGTTGCATCAGGCACTCTGAGTGAAGAGACTTTGGAATCAAGGAGACTTGCGCACCGAAGGCCCTGATGCTAGTGATTGAACTGTATCCTCGTGCTAAAGAAGCCAGAGACTGTGCTGCGCTCGAGTGAACCGTCTTGTCCCGTGCTGAAAATATGGGGAAGGGAGGCCTGACATATAGCCGGAGCCATGTCCAGTTCTTCGAGTGCTACTTGACCAGATGGGGGGGTAGGGTGCGTATTTCGCAGTTATATAAGGCTCTGGGGGAGGGGTCGGTAGAGGGAGAGTTGAAGGTTAAGGAGAAGTGGGAAGCGGATATGGGGCGGCCTGAATCAGATGAAGAATGGGGCCAGGTTTGGGACTTGGTCCGGAAGTCTTCGAGGAATGCCTGCTTCCAGCTGGTCCAATTTAACATTTTGCATAGGGTATATGTCACCCCTTTGGCACTTAGGACGATGACAGGGGATCGGTTGGGTGAATGTCCTAGATGTGGTTCGAGCGGTCGGAGTTCTGGCACATGGTGTGGGAATGTGAGGTTATAGTAGAATACCGGGACGAGGTGCTTAAAGGAGTAAATGAGGTATTGGAAACCACCCTGGAGTGATGTCCGGAGACCTGTTTGTGGGGGAAGCTCCGGGGAGGGGGGGAGCAAAATAAGGTACGGAACAGAATGGGCTGGTTACTGCTCATATTGGCTAAGCGCTGAATGACAATAGCGTGGAAATCGCCCCAGGGCCCGATGATCAATTTGTGGCGGAAGGATGTACGGAGGTGGGGGCTAGCGGAGCTAACGGTGCTGCAGAATTGGAAGACGGGAGAGGACCGGGAGGTGGTGATGGTCCATTGGTCCCAACTGTTAAATGATCTGGCGAAAGACAATGATTTACGTCCACCGTGAAGAGGCAGACGCAGGAGGGGGAATATGAGAGGGGTATGGGGGAGGAGGGAGCCCAGAGGTGTGAGCAGAAGGTGGATAGGCCTAACCCTCAACAAACAATTGACACTGAAGCCTGCTGTGTTGTGACCAATGGAGACAAAAGGAATTAGATGAGACACTGGGAAACGGTGAGGGGGGGTGGGATTGGGAATCGGTTGGATTGTTTGATTAATGATGTTCATGTATGTGGAGGGATTGGTATTTGGGGGGTTAGGGAGGGTGGGGGGAAGTTGTGGAACTGTTATAATGAAATGCCAATCAAGAGTGTTAAAAAACTAAACTAAACATGTGAGGTATTCCTTATGCAATAAGTAGTGATCATAAGCCTTTAGCACATTTCCTTTCCACAAGGGGATATGGTTTGGCAAAACCTAGTATTGCGAGATGGTTGTCTGTATAGCACGGATTCAACTTTGTGGTGAAATCTGTGCTGGGCCGTTGCAATCCAGTGGCAAATTGTTTGTGGAGGTCTCCCAGGATGGATTCTTCTGAGGTGGAGTGCGATGATTGGATTGCGCAGATGGTTAAAACTGTGGACTGTGCATTTTGTAAGGAGGTGTTGTTGGAGGGCATTGAATGTGAATTGGAATTGAAGGAGGTTGTTGATAGAACTGAGCAGGGGTGGCGCACTGGTGTGGAGGTCGCTTCACCATTTTTCAAGGTAAAAGATGAGTTGAGCAGCTCGGTTGGGGCTTAGCAAGAGGTGAAAGGTTGGTTTCTCTAAAGTCGCTTTGGAGAGAGTTGGTTAAGTGTGCTCACTGAGGCCATATTGGTAAAAGTCTAACCAAATGCAGATTTAGGGCCACAGTTTGGTGGCCTGGTAGGGATGGCATGGTGGATGAGGAGGTGGGATTTTGTGTTCCTTATGGGGCTAGCGATAAGTTGTTAAAGACTCAGAAGGTGGAGATTGGTAGTGTAGATGTCCCGGAGCAGGCATGGGAGAAAGTGGAAATCTATTTCATGGGACCATGAGTCTGTTAGGGCAGGAACATAGATTTGCCATCGTAGTAGTCGATTGTGCATAGTGGTAGCTTTAGGTAGAATTTGTGGAAAGCATTTCAACCAACTGCGTGATTGATTTTATGGAAAAGTTGTTCTCTATATAAGGTTATCCTAATGTTAGAAATTCTGATAATGGAGTTCAGCGTGTGTCACAGGAGATACGTGAGTATTTGGAGTGTAATGGGATCAAAAATAACAGCACTTCTTTGTTCAATCCTAAAGTCAATAGGCTCGTAGAACTCACTAATGGCATTATTAAGGAGACTATTCAATTGGCATTTTCAAATGGTTTAGACTGGAAGAAAAGAGTGCAGAAAATGATGAGAGTATTCAGAGACATGCCAGATATGTTAACAGTAATAACTCCATTTGAGAAGATGTGGGGTACTGTGATGCTGGAAATGCATCAGTGGGACAGGGCCTCCATATCCTTGTCCTTTACTGCTTTTTATTGTGTGTTCTGTTGTTTTTTCCGCACAGGAGTTCATGGTTTCGGTGAACAGACCCGTGGGATACCCTTATGGCACCCATGGGTAATGGTGCAACCCTGTGCACCTAGTGTATGTTTTTGGGCACCTATGTGTGACCCACAGAGCAGGGTACAGGCTGGTGGCAGCTCCGTGCTGAATTGACTGGTGCCCTGAGCGTCCTCCATTTTGGGATGCCCAGGCCCTGTCATTGGAATCGGTAGATTCCTGATGGAGACAAAATGGCCCCCATGGCCGCTTGCCTTCCATCGCCTGTTACCTTGATCTTCCTGAAGTCCCGGGAAGCCCTGACTCTGTCCCTTCCCCCTGACTGGCTGTTGGGTGGAAGTTCCATATATGGCAGTGTGGGGAAGTGCCAACCAGACTGGCTGGAGCCTTCTCAATGACCGTATGTTGTGGGTACGCCTGTGGGTGGGACCTGGTTGAATGGAGTGTGTGACGAATACGCATTCTGTGTTGTGGGTGTCTAGTATCTAGTGGTTGACAAAATGACTGAGACAGCCCTGCCCGAAACCGGTATGAATGCAGTGTGGAGTGTTGAATGGCTCGGTACGTGTCCCAATACACATAACTTGTTGTGAGTGTCTGGAGAGAAGTGAATGGCCTGAATGCACTGTGTGCCTGATTGGCTGCCGGCCTACCTGAATGCCCTTAGTCGTGATTGGATGCTTGAGTGTGACCCAACGGAATGAATGGGAGATCAACAGTATATCTGGGGACCTCTCACTGCTAGGAATCGTGTTCAGAAGCTGAAGTCCACTACGATGAGTAACTGGAGTAACTGAAGCTTGACCTTGAAGCCCTGCTGGAAGAGAAGAATTGTTGTTGCTCTCCTTCATAATCTGAAAGCTGCTGTGCCTCCAAGGACTGACCCAGATAGGACTTGGTAAGGCGCCCTCTTCCCGAGCTACGAGGACCATCGTGCACCAATTGATCTTTGCCAAAGCTCCCTGGTAGACAGACCTTCGACAGGCTGCCAACCCGATATGGGGAATGCTGCAGAACCCCAAAGAGAAGCACTCGGACTGTTGTCTGCCTCTGTCGACGACCGCTGTCGCTGACTGGAGCCGCTGTGCTCCTGTTTGCCTAAGAACTTCATTAATCCAAGGACGCTCTCATCCGCATCGTCGCCGCTGTATCCTGCTGGAGAAGGCCTGACCGTCGACGTGCCGAGAAGTATCCACTGGCGGGTTTCCCGCCACACAAAGACCACAGAGATGCCGACGACTCGACGCCCTTGCTGGGCCACAGTTCTTCAAACTCTTTGCGTTCCAGAACTATCGACACCGAGGTGCCCCGCACGCCTCTTCCTTGCAGGACGTCTACGATTCCACGTCAAGGAGCACCGCTAGGAATGACGCAGCCACTTCACCGTCGTAGCTCAACCTGTTCTCCGTCAGACGTTCGACGACCCGTGACTCCTGCCTTAAAGGGAGGGCGCTCAAGAAGGGCCGTCGATTCCCCGACGAGGAACGCTACAACGCCAGGTACTTTGGGGTTGCAGAACTATTGGGAAGTCTAGTGTGAACAATATATGGACTGGGATTGTATCTTTATACTACAGGTTGCCCAGGTGGGGGGATCTCCACACAGAGCTGTGTTCAACGGTAGTGACCAGTATTCTGCCAATTGTTCAACCATCTTGCTTTCCTTCCTCTCTCTACTTCTGGTTTCCTCTTTATTGATCTGTGTGACATTTCAACCATATAGTTGATGCACTTTAATGAGATCTAATAATCATTGTGGTACCACTTTAGAACTGTATATATTTACCATTTTTGATTTCCAGAGTACAAAGTGAGTTATCGTGATATTGTATATACCTTTTAATATTAATGATATAAAGGCTGTGTTTTAACCGATACAGTGTGCAGACATTTCCTTTGTGAGTGCTTGGGGACTACACTGTACTTAAGAACCAGCCCGCATCACCTACTGAGAAGCTAGACCTTGATTGCTCGTCCATTGCTATTACAATAGAGAATCTTGGCTGGGGTCCTCTGTGCCTCTCCTCTACCATATAGAGAGCAGAAGTACAGACTCCCTCCACCGGCGTCTTTACAGGTACGAAGATGCGTTCAGAGCTATTCCCACATTGGCTGGTTGAGGATAAACACATCGGAATTGAGCAAACATTTGTGGAGGGAAGGATGGTATGTGTGGGAGACTTAGTGCATCCAAAAAAACCATTTAGTGCACCAAAAGGCTGCTCTCGCTATTTTGAACCCATCAAAGTGGGTACTAGGCGTGTGGTGATGAGTGATGGAGCATGGATCATCATGGGCCGTGATGAGGAAATTCCTTCGTCGTCCTGAGTTGGTGATGCATATGTCAGTCAAGATGGTATACAGGAAGGTGTACATGGTGGACAAAACAAGGGGCCTCATTCCGAGTTTGGAGGTAGCCATGGCGCTATTAGCGCCATGGCTGCCTCCAAAATCGGTCCGGGTCCGGCCTGGTGGAGGGGGGACTTACCGGGACATTCCGCCCTAGGCGGACTCGGTAAGTCCCCATTCCACAAGCCATTCCCCATTCCCATTTGAGCCCCCATAGGGCTCAATGGGAAGGGGGAAGGCGCTAATAACGGGCCCGCTCATTGCGGGCCATTTATTAGCTCCAAGGTCCCTTAACGCGTCCCGTAAAGAACGTGTGGTCCGACCACACGTCCTTTACTGTTCCCTCCAAAGGACCTCAGAATCGGGCGCTAAGGGATTACTGCCACTGGTCTCCTTATCCCTTACCGCCCGACTTGTAATGACCCCCAAGGTTTCCTGGCATGATGTTAGGAATGAAGGAAGGAGCTCTGGTCTGGCGAGAAGGAGACCTTCAAAGCTTGAGGATTATGTGATGCAATGATACATATCTCCTGGTATCTTTTTGTTATCTTATGCTCCACTGACATTATATCGTTTACATTATTCTGTTTCTATATCAGCATTAATCTATATATTCTTTCCCAGTTTCCTACCCCTCCCTACAAATCATAATGTATGGATCAGTTTTCCTGTTTTATTACCTGATATGTGCAAGAGGGAACATATGTGGTATTTTTATGCTGTATACGCAATGGCAGTCCACGTTCCATTCTGGAATGCCATTGTGTGCACCAGAGAGTTTTGACAGTTGGTACTGCATGGCCGTTAACGGACAAATCTGTCACTGGTGTGGATGGACCTGCGATGGGGTCTTTTCCCTTAATAAACCTGAGAAGTAACATTTACTTCAGTGAAGTGGGTCCTTCACAACACAATGCTTCTCACATCCGCTTCCGACAACTGTCTTGGTGGTAGTATTTGGATGCATTGTGCAGGACAATGACCACAAACAGTTCTCTGCAGGAACATTTATCGGAGGGACAGGGGCGTCGATTAATTAAAGCTCCCTGGAATATCCTAGGTCCTATTGAGTAAATATGGGCACAGCTAAAGAGGGCCCTGAAGCATGTGTACAAGCTGAAGAACAAGGCAACATTTTTGGAGGGCATCTCATAGTTTTGGTTGCATGCCCCAACCGCAGATATCCGTGCAAGGACAATAAACCACATTAAGAAGGTACTACCCATGCTCCTGTAGCGCAAAAGATCTACAGCCAATATGTGAATGTACTAGGATGACCAGATTAAAAAAAATTAAAAACGTGACAAGGCAACTAACATAAACGTAGGACTAACTTTCGACATGGGCTGTCCTTGCACTACACTTCAGGAGGGGTTGGAGGAGAAGGCAGTTTAAGTGTTAAATTGTAAAATGCAGAATTTCTTCTGTGCGAGATTTTGTATTCCTGCCTGCTAGCTATGAAGACCTAGTACCGAAAAAAAACTAGGACCACTGAGTTTTCCAATAGAAAAATAATCCTGAGAAAGGGGGACAGAGCACTTAATTCCAGACCAGTCCCGGCAAAACAGGGACGTCTGGTCACCTTAGAATGTACTGAATGCCCACCTCTGAATGTTCATTCGATCATGTTATATTACTCATCTTATTCAAATACAGTACCATCCAGATGTACATACTAGAACCGCTGGCAAACATGTTATTGCAGGAGCAAAATTGCAAGTGAAGCACAGTATGGTGAAGTGTAAAAGCAAAGACTTGTCTACTCAGTGTAACTGTATGCATGGGAGGTGAAACAACAAACAGTCAGAGCCAGCAGGGGGAGGGTTGATGATTGTGAATAGATCAGCCATGGGTGTCAGGATGGGTGTGTGGTATATGGTGGGGTTCAGTGGGGAAGTTTAACAGCTGCCATTGCTGTCTGGGGCAAACGTTAAGTAGTGGGGATGGGGAACAGGTAGGAAGGTTGATGGCTGCCACTGGTCTGGGGGCTATGGGAGGGAGCATACGTGGGAGTGTGTGTGGTGCCATAGGTGCTGCCTTTGAATCTGCAAAAATAATGTTTTTCTATTCATACAAAGCTGTGTTTGGTCAGCCTTGAACTTTCTTAAATGTACAAAGGCGAGGCTGGTGTTCCTCAGAAGTACAAGAGAGATGTGTATGGCATTATTTCAAGTACATACAATATCATAATGAAAGAAAGAGAGAGAATATCTGCAAGAGAGCAAGGAGGATTGCAAAGAGTGCATAGGAGAGAGAGATGGAGAGAGAAAAGAGAGAGAGGGAGAGACAGAGAGAGAGGGTAGGGGAGGAGAAGGTTGCAGTGCTAGTGTCGGGGCTCCAACGTCGCTGTCCTATGATGGACTACTCTGTTAGTTTTGCTAGGTGACTTTAATCTTCATCTCTCCTCTACACAATCCACTTCTCCCTCTCTTTCTATTCTTGATTCTCACTTTCTAGCTCCACTTCCCACTCCTTCTACTCACAGCTATGGCTCTTCTCTGGATTTAATGTTTCTTTCTTCTTTTACTGCCTCATCTGTAATGGCTTTGCCAGTCTATTTATCTGATCACTCGCTTCTTTCCGTATCACTTCTTCCTCCTGCTTCCTCTCCTCCTTCTGTTTCTCTGGTGCCTAAAACATTCTACCAATGTGACTTACGCAACTTCAATTGTTCACTTCATCGTGACACCTGTACTAATATTCTCCTCTCTTGCACACTTCAGCTCACTTTCCGTTGATGAGGCTTCTTCTATTTTCTCTTCTGCTGTTCTGTCAGGTCTTGATCAATTATATCCTCTTTTTGTTTTTCCAGCCTTCCTGTAAACCTGCCCAAACCTGGCTCTCCTCTCATCTTTGTTCCACGCAGTGATTTTGCTTGGAACGACGTTGGCTCAAACTTCGTTCTCCATCTAATCACTCTGCTTACTTCGCTTATCACGCTCTTCATGACAATTGTTTAAATTCTCCTAAACATACTTATTTTTCTAATCTTCTTCATACTCAATCGGCTCATCCGAGAGGTTTATTCCAAACTCTAACCCGTCTTCTTTCTCCTCCTCTTCCCAACCTCTCTATTAACTCTACGCTTCTGCTCTTGACTTCGCTACCTTCTTTTCTACTAACTCTACGTCAAGACATTGTTAACTCTCCTGCTTCTAATACTCTGTTTTCTGCTCCACCCAAACCTCTAACCTTTCTTTCGGACTTTGTGCCTGTGTCCAACTTAGACTTAACACTACTGTTGGCCAAAGTCCATCCTGCAGCAGCCCCTTTGGATCCTAATCATTCTGCCCATTTCTTGTCTCCTTATTTAACATCTGCCTTTCTATATCTACTTTTCCAGCAACTTTTAAACACGCTATCATTATTCTTATTCTAAAAATACCTTCAGAAAATTCCCTTGTTGTCTCTAACTTCTGCCCTATCTCTCTTCTACCTTAACTATCTAAGCTTCTGGAGTGCCTAGTCTATTCTCAGATTTCCTCCTTTGTTAATGATCTATCTCTCCTACCACATTTTCAATCTGGTTTTCTCCCTTGTCACTCCACCGAGACCGCCTTAATGTGTGTACTCAACTCTCTTCTGTCAGCTTGTCACGCCAAAGACTCTTCCTTTCTTATTCTTCTTGATCTATCTGCTGTTTTCGACACTGTGAACCACTCTCTGCTCTTGGACTCTCTTTCCTCTTTTGGTTTTGGGGGTTCAGTTCCTTTGTGGTTTTCTTCTTATCTTTCGAATAGAACCTTTTCTGTTTCGTGGGGTGGAAAGGTTTCTTCACCATTCCCTCTTGAGCACAGTGTCCCCCAAGGCTCAGTGCTCGGTCCCTTTCTTTTTTCACTCTTTAACTCTTGACTTGGTCCTGTGATCTCTCCTTTTGGCATCTCTCACCACTTTTATGCTGACGACACACAACTTTTCCTTTTCGCACTCTCAATGCTGGGAAAACTGAGGGCCTATTTTTCCCTGCCAACACATTCTCTCCACTGCAATCTGTCTCTTTTCCACCATCAACTCTTTCTATTTCTCCCACTGCTCGTAATCTCTGTCTTTATCTCGACTCTAATCTTTCTTTTACCCACCACATTTCCCTTACATCCCGCTCTTGTCGCTTTCACCTGCACAACATTCCCAAAGTCTGTCCCTCTCTTACTTTTCACGCGACTAAACTGCTAATTTCTTCTCTTATATTTTCTCGACTCTTCTATTGCTCAGTTACGCTTTTTGGTCTTCCTTCTTCTCGCCTCGCTCCTCTGAAATCTATTTATCATTCTTCCATTCACTTACTCTGCCTGCTTTCTTAGCATGACTCTATTTCAGTTTCGCTTGCTTCTCTTGGATGGTTACCTTTTCATTCTCAACTTAAATTTCATTTTCTCTGTTTAGTGTTTAAATCTCTCTATGGGTTAGCCCCTGACTATCTTACTGTTCTGCTGTCCTTTTACACTCCTTCTCTCCTTCTCGTTCTCTTTGCTCTTCTTCTCATTTCAGGTTGACTGTTCCCCGCCCACCCTTCACCCAGTCTCGCTATCGTTCTTTTAAGCTTCTTGCTCCTTTTCATTGGAACCTTCTTCCATTATCCATTCGGTCTATCATTGTCGATTTTCTATTTCAGGTCTCTTTGAAAACTCACCTACTTCACTGTTCTTGATTGTTTGCTTTCTGATTTGATAGTCAACTACTCTATTTTCAATAATTCTGTACCGTTGTTTTTAACTATGTACAGCGCTTTGGATAAAAGTGCTTTATAAGATTCAATAAAATACAAATAAAATACAAATAGAGAAAAATGCCTGGTATGGATCCCAGTTAAAATACATTACATAAAACAACACATACCTGTCGATCCGTTAAGACTTCAAGGTGAGTAAAATAAAATGTTTTAGTTTTTGTCAGGTAAGAGCCCATTGTATTCTATGGTGGGATTTGTGGGATGCTGTGGTTGAGTCTAGGGTGTATGACACCCGCCAAATGCAAGCGAGTTGAGGTGTACGCATACATCAGTTCTTTATAAATGGAGAGAGAGAGAGAGCGAGAGAGAGAGAGAGAGAGAGAGAGAGAGAGAGCGCACGATGCCTGGTATAAAAAGCATTAAAGTAAATAACGCTAGATAATGAACACACAGAGACAGACAGTGAGAGAGATATGTGCTGTATAAATCCCAGAAAATATACATAACATGCCATGATTAATGTACAGAGAGAGCGAGAGATGACAGAAATGCATCCTACGGAGAGAGGAAGCGATAGAGCGATATGGCAGGTATAAATCCCACTTACAGCACATAACCTAGCATAATGAACGGACGGACGGAGAGGGTTAGTTAGAGATGACAACGAGTTCACTGCACTAAGAGGGACTTGAAGGAGAGCGTGAGAAACAACATGAAATAATGAATGCATGTACCAGGTGCACTGCCTCCAAGCCGAATGGCGGAGGCAATGTCTTGTTTATGTCGGCAGACGACTTCCAACTCTTGGGGAGCGTCTGTGAAGAAAATATATATTATAATATAATGTTATAATATTTGAGCACATCATCCCAAACATTCCATAGAAGAATACATTGAATTAAGATACAGAAGAAAGTAAGAGGGAGAGAGATGCCCCAGAGAGAGTGCACGAGAGAAACAGAGATAATGGGAGAGAGGTAGAGGGAGACAGAGGCACAGAGGAACAGAGAGTGAGAGAGAGAACGAGAGAAGGACCATGCATTTGACATAGTGAGCTGTGTGCATCACAACATACAGTAACATAACATAATGAACACACGGTGTAAACAGAACACACTGCAGTAAGGTGAATGCTTTATTCAGGCTAGGCAGCAGTTTACTCACTCAGGTGGACCACAAGCACCTTGTTCTCATATGCCACATTCATATTAAGGATTAGTTGGACAGAAACGAGGAAGGTCTGTGCAGTGGTTTTATTTTGTTAATCGGTGTCTCCTGAATCAAATCAGCCTAACTGTAAAATGGTTTCTGTTCTTGCATAAGGTGAGGGAGGGGAGACATTGCATTGCACTGTAGCCTTCCTGCCTGATGGACAGGCCGCCTCTGGTGTGACTAATGTGTCTCTTATGATGGACCAGTGACCCTCAGTCATATTTGGTGTACATGAACACAAGAATTGTGTTTTTTTAAGATTCTACACAACACCTCTGTACTTTTTACTTACAGAAATCAGTCTGTGGCTGCCACATGCAGGTAGGTCATACGACATTCCTGTAGTTATGTTCACAGTACGTTTAGACATTAGTGAGACATCATATGTTGCTATGCGATGTCCCAAGATAAGTGTAAAAATGCTGTGCACATGACTTTGTATTTTGCAGATCTCAACTCACGAATCTCAAAATGGATCTCCTGGGATTGGGACCAGGGATGCAAGACCTTTACCTGATGTACAGATTGCACAGGAAGCCCAAACTTTAGTTTTACAAGTAGGGTCTGCAATGTGTGATTCGCGCAATGTTTTGGGTTCTACTTCTGTGATCCCTGACATGTGACCATGAGGGTTAGGAGTTGGAGTCCAAAACATATGTAGAGCCAAGGTTTGCAGATCCTTGATTAGTGCAGTGACTAGAAAGCCCCTCCCCCCTAATTGTCAGGACAGTGGAGTAACGTTGCTGAAAATGTTGGGGGGGCACAGGGGTGGGGTGAAGGAAGGGCGGGTGGTGGTTCTTAGGGATCGTTTGGGCCAAATTGTTTGATAAAATTTGGTTGAATGGTAGATTTGACTGAATTCAGTCGCCACCATTAGTTTGAAGCCGAAGATACCAAATATGAAGAGCTAGGGTTGCGGGGGTGTCCCCCACTCCCTATGTTCGGTATTTTTTACTTCAGCAGTTGCAAGGGTGTCCCCCGCTTCCTCAGCATTGGTGGCAAGGGACCCAACAAAAAAAAGAAGAAAAAGGGACCCTTCAGCGCCAGATCCGACCCGCATTAGATGGATGTATCTGACGCTGCAGGGTACAGGAGAGGCGGTGGATGGAGAAAAGGTAAGTAGGTGGGGATTATGGGTGTACTTGTGGTTTGGCGCAACATGGGTTTGTTTTTTTGTGCCGAGGAAAAAACATATTCACAGCAAAAATGACTACGGTCAATTTTGCTGTGATTTTGTACCTCGGTCAAACAACCTAAATCCATGAGGGATAACACTAGACTACTACACCACAAGAGTCCATTGCTGACGCTCTGTTATAACTTTCATAAGACTGGTGGCCTATCTTTCACTTCAGTTGGGTCCCCACACATCTCCAGCCGGCCTGCCATGCACCCAGTGACACAGCATAACATTCACAAACTTAATTCCAATAGAACATGCAAACAAGGCATTATTTATCATTCATTCAGACACAAAAGTCCACACACATATGCTTGCATACATTCTCACCCACACAGAAATGCACCCAGCACCTCCATTGACATACACTGTGTGGACACAACATTTATATGTACATATACAATAACACATGGAAACAGTGGCGCAACGTCCATTAAGCAGACCAGACTTTATCACCCCCTGATCCCTGAAATTTTGGGCTAAATTGACTTGACCTAGCTGAACTATTAAGCCATGGCCAAAAGGAACAGATTCACTAGAATGTCAGCAAATCCCTTGATTTTTCCTTTCATTTAAAGGTAAAAGCCATCGGTTAATGCAGTGCAGTGGGTGAAGTATACTCGGAATCAATGTTTAAATGCCATATATCTCCACACTTGGGTTCTGCACAGCACCTTATATGTGTACGTGCTGATCGATTTTTTTTCTCCAAGATTCTGACTGATTAAAATTAAGGTATGTTTTCCTGTGTTCAAATGGCTCCAAGCAGTGGAGTACTAAGTGGGAGAGGCGGGGGGGGGGGGCAAGCTGCCCGCCGTGGCTCTTTTAAGAGCCAGACTGGGACATTTTTCATTGGGACAACTCTCCCATTTGGCACATCAAAGAGGGCTCACAATGGCAAAGGTGTCCCACAGGCAGGACAATGTTTGCTGAGCAATTGCTGCACAGGACACCTTACTCGTTCCAAATGTAGAGGTGTCCCGCTGCCAGGACATTGTCCCAAGGAGCTCCGGGCAGCAGAGGGCCCTCATGTTGCTCTGTATCAACAGAGCATTACAATGTGAGCGATTAGGCACTGATGGGAGGGATGGGGGTACTATTAGCAGAGACTTTTGCCCCTTTAGAAATGTGAATGGGAGGGATTGATCAGAAGTGAGAAGGGTGCATAATGTTGCATGCTTTATGAAATAATGACTATGGCTTTAAAACCCAAAGGGGATGTGTTATCCTCACATTAATCTACATGATGCTATTGTGACGTTGCATGCAGATTGGGGAGAATAAAACTAAAGCCATACTCCCATTGCTCAACATATTTCTATGACAATGTATACAGTGTATGGTTAGTTTACTATGAAATGCTAGTTTATTATGTAATGTGGTTTGCTTCCAATGCATTGCTATAAATCATTATTTAAGCACATGAAATGTAAAGCAAAACCTCAATAGATATCTATATCAACTAAACTTGGAAAGATGTGTGCAGCCGCTTAAATTGTCCACATCGCAGTGTCACCATTTAACCAAGTGTGCGATCCTGGGCTAATCATTTGATCACATTGTGCCTTATCTGCAGCTCTGCAAGGGACTCTGATTCCCTTCAAAGTGTATGTTAAGGTATCATGGTAATATAATGGAAAAGCCTCATGACTATAGAGTTGCTCCACATATAACAAAAGTGCAATTTAGGTATTTTGCACCACAATGTTATTTGTCACTTGGCATATTTATGGCAACTTATTCTAAAGTCACTTCCATGGTGTCTCCAAGTATCAAGGACCGACGATGTTCCTTGCAATGTCCTTTTCTGTTAAGTCACTTCTGTTGGTGCAATCCATATAATAATAAGGCAGTTTGCATGTATTTTGCCTCAGAGGGCTTGGACAGAGCTCTAATAGATGGGTTTCCTGCATCTGGAATGATCCTGCGGTTTTATGTTTGTTGTGTGTTAAAATGCCATCTTCCACTAATGTTACCAAAAAAGTAGATTGGGGCAGGAGTGGGTGGTTTGGGGGCACCAATGAGACCATGTGGAATTCCACACACTGTATTTCGTTGCTCCCTCCTCTCTCCCCTCTGCCCCCCAATCTTACAATGCTGGATACTCCCCTGCTTAGTTTGGTAAGTTTGGTAAGTGAAGCAGTTTTTGGTGGCCTGTAAACTGAACCATGACACCCATTTACTAATTTGCACCAAACCGTCCTGAAAAAGTGTCTACAAAACTCGAAATACTTTTTGCCAGTTTGGTGAAGATTATTTTTGGCGGCAGGGGGAAAAGCTATACAGTGCTCCTAAAAGTGTGCTTTTAACACAAAATCCCATACGGTTCCTTCTGCGCACCTAGAGCAAAAACTGCTTAACAAACGTTCACCATGTTTGGAAGGCGTTTAGCATTCACATTTATTTCCCAGAATTTGCAGAGTACGACAGTTTTGGGTCACAGGTTTTCTAAGCTTGACTCTTTCGACTCTACTTGGGGAGGGAGCACCTTCCGCTAACTTTATTTTGAAATTAGGATGGTGGTGCTTTAGTAGCTTCTGAAAAGTGGCAAGACTAATTTTAGAGTCATTGCAGAGCTGTGGCTTGCCACAGAGAATGCACCATTTGTTATTGTGAGTGTGTCTTCATACCTGTGGCCTTAATGTGTACTGTGAGCTCTGCTCACATAGTCCAAATGTGACACACGCCCTCACTAGGGTCAGACCGCAGCCCAGCCCCTCAACAAACATGCACAAACACCATAAAACATTATTTAAAAAAAAAAGGACCTCTGCTCTGCTTTCAAATGCTGCCCAGGCCACGTATCATGTTACACCGACCTAACATCTTCACACTCATGCACCTCCAGACAGAAACCAGCAAGCTGAGTGAGCTTCCTAGTTCCTGTCTTTGTGTCGCACAAATACAAAGCCGAAAATCAATTCTCTGTGCTGCGGCCCCTGGAAGTGCTGCTGCTAGCGTGGCAGCACAGGCGCCAGGCCCTGCAACACCCAGTTCAGCACCCTGGCTGCTGACTTTGAGTCAGGCCAGCCAGGGTGAGGGACTGAGCCATGCAGGGCATCCAAGCCCTGAATGTGTTGCAGCGCGGCTGCCAGGCATCTCAGCATTGTGTAATGAGACAGCGCAAGCCATGCTGGGCACCCCAGCCGGGCTTGCGCCGTTCAATTACATAATTGATGATTGCAGCCCCCATGCCCTCCCTCCAAGAGTTGGGGGGGGGACAAAAAGGCATGCCACAGAAGTTGTGGGGGACAAAACCCTCTGCCCCGCCTTATAATTATGCCCATGTGTCAGGATACATGTTGGATATTTTCCAGTGCGCTTTTCCATTCTGCCAATGCTTCGGCTTGATAACAACACACAGCAGCATAGTACGGCATCCATAACTATAGCAATGGGAGTCAGTGTGTTTATCCTATCTTTCCAAGCAACTGCCGTGGTCTGACTCATAGCAAATCTCGCTATTTTCACTGACTCAGTTTGTTTACATTTTTAGCTCGGGCTCTAAAGCCCAAACTATTGCATTTTATTTCTTTACTTATTGGGTATTTACAATGCGCCTATACACCATGCATTTCAAGGCACATCAAGAAAAGGGAAGGGGATGAGATGAGAAAAAAATCAAACAAAAGCGATCCTACTACGTCTTGAGACATTCGGACCGTGCAAGTACAGTAACAAGAATGCAGGGGAGAGGGGGGGCCTATGAAGGGAGAGGGTGCACAGGGAAGAGACAAATAATAACATTCCTAGTAGGTCGTGGGACAATTCGGAGCGTGCAAGTGCCATAACAGAAAAGAGTGGTGAAGGGGAGGAGGGTAAGTGAGGTTGGGATGAATAGGGAAGAAGACAAACAATAACGTTCTTACTAGGTTGTGTTGGGAAATTGGAAAAGTTCGAACTTCGCACACCATACCACTGACTGGGAGTTGGACATGTCATCATCGTCATTTCTGTCACTTTCGCAAATTGCTACAAATATTACAATATTTATGGTAAATGGGATAAGTGTTGCATTTGGGTTAGTTTGTGTTATTGGGCCTCATTACGAGGAAGGAGGTAACCATGCCGCTTTTCGCGGCATGGCTACCGCCATACCGGGTATCGGGTCCGGGTTCCTTGAATGAGGAATTACCGGGACATTCCGACCTTGGAGGGCCCGATAATTCCTCATTTAAGTAACCCGGACCCGGTACATCCCCATTCCCATTCGAGCCCGAAAAGGGCTCAATGGGAATGGGGATGATGCTAACGACGGGCATGTTAATAACGGGCCCGTCGTTAGCATCCTGGTCTGCTCGCTGGACCCGCTAAGGACGCCTGGAAAAACCAGGCGTCCTTAGCGGGTTCCCGCAAGCAGACCTCGTAATGGGGCGGTATGGGGGCTGATGGCTCCGGCCCCCATACCGGCGCTATTAACCCCTTACCGCATTCCTCGTAATGAGGCCCATTGTGTGTAGAGGCGATACATTTGTAGATTTGAATGCACACAGAAACATAACGATGAAACATTGTGACACAAAGGGTCCCTCCACACTCAGGTGACGCAGGAGATGAATATGTGCACGTTGAGTTTAGCTGTATGAATTGCGGCCATGAGAGGAGATCATAATAGGTATAGAATGCACACATAATGGTATACATGTATGGGAAGTATGTTTTTAATTTAGTAAAAGATATAAAATATATGAGGTGAGGTTGCTCTATTTATCATGGGGTGTTTTTGCAATCATGGCAAAGGCCCGTCAGCAATCAGGGAGCAGGTTCCGTAAGCTGGTCAACAAGGTGGTTGCGGTCAGTTTGCAGATGGCTCAAGTGCTGGAGGGTGAAGGGATGATCTCTGGTAAATAGGAGAGTTCATTATTGTAAGGCATAGTCATTTATGGATTTGGGTTGTTTGCCCGTAATGGAAAAGTTTGCGGTTGAAAAGACTGTAGCTAACTTGGCATCATGGTCAAACAACCCAAAGCAAATGCCTCCCCAAACATACCCCACAAATACCCTCTCCTCCTTTACTTAACTTTTTCTTCTGGTGGCACCCCTGATTGTGTGCCGCCGGCTCCCGGCACCACCGGTTCTCTTCATTTACATGCTTGGGAACTGGCGCTGCAGGGTCCTTTCCTTTTTTTTAAACTTTTATTTTTACCTAGGGGGTGTCCTCGATTTGGGGTACACCCCTTTAAGCCCTGAATCCAAAAATGACGAACATGGGGAGCAGGGGACTCCACTGCATCCCTCGCTCCTCATTTTTGGTATTTTCCCATTCGTACGAATGGTACGGGCCTTTTTCGGTCTTTTGTACCATTTGTACAAATGGGTACAGTGTTTTTCGACATTTCCGGCATTTATAAAACCCATAGGGTTGTTTGAACAGGGGGCTTCACCCAGGACACTTACAGAGATCAGTAGTAATACAGAGCGATTGTGTTGTCAGAGAGTGGGCGGAACTCATGTGACTAGGAAGGGTCAATAGTCATACAAATCGACACCGGACAGGTTTGGGCAATGCGGTTTGCAACCACAAATAGGTCAAAGAGAATCTACGTGTCTTTCTCCCATCTTTATGTGCTTAGGTATTTTTAGGGCAGGTCCATGTACGTCATTAATAGGAATTCTGTTATTTTGTAACTAAGAGGCAAGATTGCCACCAAATATAGAGAGGTTTTTGTGAAGGGGTATGCTGAAAATGTAAACCTTGTAATTATAGGTTTTAGGGGATTGTGTTATAATATCTGTGTCCAATAAACTGTGTGGGTTTTAGATTTCTCGGTACAGGGCAACCAGTCATGTTTGGGGGATGCCTTTGTAACAGTATCTGGGGGAGTGTATTAACTGTTGCAAACTGTATATAATATGTGTTCTTTGTGTGGTTCAGGGAGACCAGGGTTAGTTTGACTGTTAGATGTCATGAAAAGACAGAGCAAAGAATATAAAGAAAGACACGACAAGTGCTGGCAGCGTTAGTGATGAAAAGGAATAAAGAGTGGGGCCAAAAATAATGCTAAGATTATGAGCTGAAGGACTGAAGGGGATGTCAGAGGGTGGAAATATGAGGCAAGTAGGAGGGGAGATTTGGACGGAGAAGAAGAGGGAAAGAATTGAACTTTTTAAAATAGATTAAGGCAAAGAAAGCATTCCTGGAGTTGAACATACTATTCCCTTCTCCGTGAACGAGATTGTCATGTTTAACTTTGTCATTAGGTCTCGTCCCAATATATTCACAGATGCTTGCCTTGAATAGAGAGCAGTGGCACATTCATGTCACATTCTCCTATAGAGACTGGAAATTCTTTTGTAAAAGCAACACAGCTTGTTGCTCCTGTGAAGCCCTGAGTATTTGTGGCCTCGCCAGACAAAGAAAACTTGCCTTTACGTATACACGAGCGTTTCGCACCTGTGTTAACTAAGAAAGAATATTCTTTATCCCCTACACAGACATCTACCCTTGGTTCCTCATGAGGGTTTGGTGTCACTGATAGGATAGAACATATCAGGTCTCCCAGTGAGCTGTCCTAGTCTATATATAATCTTGTCCCATTCTGAGTGAACGGATTTCCCCGTCACGTGCAGCATTTCTCATTCCTGAATTCAGTACCTGTCCTGTACCTGTTGTTTGTGACAGTTGCTTTGGCAACTGTTGAGATTGTCCCTGTGGAAAATGTGTCACATTCTGGGGTTGCAAAGTCTGCTGTACTCCCGGCGCTTGCTGCTGCACCGTGTGATTCTGCACAGCTCCATTTCCACCGTGCTGTGAGAATGCAGATGGATTCACCATCCCTCCTCTTGTGAATTGGTTGTTTTGCACCATTCCTTGACTTCTGCACGTACGTGCTAGATGCCCTGTCATCCCACACATCCAACATGTTGGCAGTGGTCTGATATTTGCCCATTTTGCATACCCTGGTTTCCATTTTGCATATTTTTAAAACCTCCTTGATTATTCTGAAACCCTCCCTGATTTATCTGCCATCCTCTTCCTCAAAGGCCTCTTCCCCTTGGGTAAAGCCCGTTATTGTTTTGATCAAACTGTCTCTGGCTATTGGCCTGCTGCATGTTTGATCCGTCTGTATTAATTATCATTGCCCCCTCAATGGCATACTTTGATAATTTGTTCTGCAACAATTTAGCCTCTTCACCTTTCCATGCAGCGTCCTTTTTGCGATTCTTTTCTTGCAGCAGCCTGCAATAGTGCGCAATGGTCTACTGTATTTCAGACCATGGCTTTGCCTCTATCCCTACCAATTTCTTAGTTGCTTCTGTACCTGTTCTGGCAGCCCTTGACACAAAATATGGTAAAACACGGGTATAGAGTTCCCCCAAGATTCATGCGTTTCCAGCACCCAGGCATCTTGGAAATTCTGAATGTAAAGCAAAGGATCATCTGACTCCTTCATCTTGCGTATCATTAAAGCTCCCATATCAGAAGAGTCCGCATATAGCACTGGAAGCGCTTACCATACCGCAGTTCTGCAATTGTTAAACAGCACTCCGTCATGCGCGGTATTAACTGTAGTCACTCCAGGGTAACCTGCTCCTGCCCACACATCATCAGCTCTCTCACCAAGTATGCCGATTAAAAGACCCTTAATATCTCCTATAGCTAACGTGTTTGCTCCTGTCATTTTTTCTAACTCATGTATCCATTTTCCGTTTCCCGATTTCAACATTGGGAGCTTATTTTTCAGGTTTTATCTGTCCATGTGAGGCCAGAGTATATATTGTGGTCTCGTTCCTCCTTTTTCTAGTAAAGGGAACTGTGACACACAACACTCCTTTTCCTCTCTCATCATTTTTCTGTCTACCGCAGGGGTAATATTCCTGCATCGCCATCTACCTGGCAAAGTCCTTAGCCTGCTTGCATAGGATGGTGGGGACACCCCCTCTGACAGTATGATACTCCTTTATGCCGATCTGATTGTATGGCTGACTCTGATGTCTTAGGTGCAAATCCACTAGAATCTGACCATCTCACTCCCTTGCCCCTAGAGTTAGCGTTTTTCGCGTCTTCTCTTTCCTCACATTCTTCTCTGCGTCCGATACTGTCTGTGCCCAACTCGTGCAACTTCTCTCATCCTCATTATTTCTGGTTAGAGTAAGCCTATCTAATGACAGCTCTCTATTTCCACTACTTAGTGAGGCATCCTCAGTATCATACAACTGAGTGCTCTCCAGACGCTCATCCTCTCCTTTCCCTTGGGGTACCGTTTCTAGCCCCATCTCATCGTATATTTTATCGATCGTCTCTCCGATGTTTCTGGTGTCGAAGTCATCTTCTATATTTGCCCTAGACGTACCTGGTAGTGAATCGTACTCAAAAAATAATTCTTCTATATCTTCCCAGCCTAATACTGGATCAGGTTTTTTAACCTCTTTATCTAGATATTCGAGATCCCGTGCTCTCTGTGTTCGCTTATGTTCTATATCGTCATAAAACTCTCTATGCTTCCTCTCTTCCTCTCTGACCCTATCTTCTTCTTGTTTCCTCGCATCTCTTCGTTCATTTGCTCTTCACATTTCCTCATCCCTTCGTCTTTTTATTCTCTTCTCCCGTATCTTTGTTCTATCCTATCTCGATCATCAGCTGTTCTTTGCTTATGATCGCTTCTTCTATGCTCTTCTGCCTTTTCCTGTTTTCTGACCTGTTCATCATTATGTAACTGCTCTAGTTTCTGTATATCCTTTTTCTTATCCCCTTCATCTCTTGATTGGTTTTCCTTTTCCGTTCTCTCTAGCTCATCCCTTTCTCCCCTTTGTTTCATATCCTCAATGCCTTTACCGTAGAGTTTCAATAAAATCTGACCTCCGATCCATTTGTTCTGTGCAAATGCCATCTCATCAGTCCTATCCTCATCTCCTTTCCATTTCTTTCCCTCTCTTCCCGTATCTAGAGATGTACTTGCTTGTGTTTGGTCCCCTTTTTCCTTTTTGTGCCTCTCCTGATCCCTTGGGACTTTGGAGGTAACATCTATCTCTGGCTCTGATTTTCTCTGGGCTTCGTCATTACTTTGTGTAGGTGACTCATGTGCTTGGTTGCTATATCCTGTGGCTGCTTTAAGTTCCCTCAACGGGTATAATCCTTCGTCCTTACCAACTTTGCTTTTCATTTCAGACGGGGTGCGTGGCGCAGAAGGCTCCTTACCCGCTCTGTGCATATGTTCAGTATCCAACCTATCGGTGGCTCCTCCTCCTCCTTTTCTTGTGGCTACATCTTCCAAAGCTCTAAACTAGCTAGGTGTTTGTCTAACCTTTTGCCAGTGTACGTGGCGTGCAAATATGTCGTCAAGTGCTGTAGGACCGTTTTAGATAGCGATCCTCCCTGGCGCCATGGCATAAACATTTTGCCTGCGGTCCCTTTAACCCATTCTGCACTGTACTGTTTAAGCTTAGGTGCATGCTTCGGCAGCTGTTTGCACATGTGCACCAATGGGGCAATATCTTCCATGCTCAACCTGTTATTTTATCCTCTATACAACACTTTACGGTTCACAACCACGATCAACAATATGAGCAAGCACCAATCATCGCAAGCTTCAATCCCGTTTTTCAACAAAAAATGTCACTGTTACTTTTGTTAACTACGACCATCAATACATGCCATGCAACCTCATATTATCATGCTCGTACAATTTTTATGCTAATTTTTAAAGGTTTTTTTTACCTTTTTATGTCATAGACAAAAACATGAGACAGATAAGACAGACTCCGGCCGGCTACACAAATCTCATGCCATCTGCTTCCTCAGATGCATTCTGCCCCTAATTGTATTCCAACATGGAATTTAAACCCATTTCTTTCAGATCGTCTTTAATCAATTCTGGCCGTCAGTGTCATTCTATCAATTCAGGACCTTCAGGAGGCTTCTTCTAGCGCTCTTTAAAACCTAGGAAACTGGGCGTATACTCTCTACCTCATGCACTCCCAGTATCTCGCTCGGTCACCCTCGAGTCAATATTTTCCCATTATATATACATTATACTCTTACTCTGACGTTATTTCTGTCCCACCTCCCTCTGTTACCTTCCCTTACTTGTTTCAAGGCCTGCAACTTTTTTGCCAAAGCATTCAGACTTTTTCACTCACCGTTCGCATGCTTTTCCTCTCCGGATGCCCGGGATCACCGCCTTCGTTACTGCCTTTCCGTGCTGCTCATCCGATCGGCTGCTTGTAGAAGTGGGAAGGGATTTTTGGAGGAAAACAAAGGTTCCTTCAGACCTAACCCTCAGGGTTTTTAATTAAACTAGCCACTATCTACAGGGAGCTTCTCGTTCTATCAGCCGGATGGCAAAGGACTCATGATATTGCTGAGGACCCGAAGTTACTTATGTCGACGGTCAGTGGGTGTCTTATCTAATTGAACCATCCTATCTCAGCTACCAAGTGAACTGGATGAACCCCTGCCAGCCCATAAGACTTGGGGTCTCCAAACAGCCCTTTAAGCTGAGTAGCAGCACCCTCGAGATAGATCGGGATGCAGATTCATACTCTTGCATCAAATAATAATGATAGCTCAATAGTTTGGCAAAGGGAGTCCATTTAATGACAAGTACAGAAAATGGGGAGTTCAATGAACATCTGCAACCGCTCGATCTTCCTTCTCGCTTAAACTCCAATTAATTTCAGAAAAACAACATTTATACCAAAAACTTGTCATCATTTACGTGTACTCTTAAAAACCTAACATGCAAATTGATTGGTTCTAGGAAGGTAACTTTAACATAGGTACTATATCTGTATATGGTAACGGGGAGAGGGGATTGGATAATAATATTGGATGGGGCAACTAAGCGCCTCATTCAAACTGGCCAATGTAAACGTCACAAGAAGTACAAGGTCCCATTGGCTCAACTCTCTATAGGACCCTAGATTACATGGTCCACTATGATTGGGTTGGCATTGAGCCCACACATACATTTCCACTTGCGCTTAGCAGCATGCAGAATAATGAGCCAGGTGCAGGGAGTAAGTCTGTACCCCAGCTTCCCTCCAATTTATGTTACAACCATTCATCACCTCAGTGGCCGTGTGTCAATTACTGCTTTGTACTGCTTTGTAGTTTGGCCTTGAGTCTGCTTCTTGGTCTGAGAAAGTTAAGGAGTATGGGTACGACAAGGCCCCATGCGTACGTGTGAAGTCTCATCCCTTTCTTCCTGCCTTGCCACGTGACTAGGACACCGTGAAACAGGCCTCTTCTTCATGCAATTTCATGTATTTGATTTACTTCTGTCAGTCGTTTACCATCTGCGGCTTATCTCGACCTTGCTGAACAGGAGACTCTTATTTATCCCTTTAACTGTGGGCATTTCTAGCCTATTCCAGTCTGACACAACCTTGGCTTCATTGCATGTTTACCTTCACCAGGGTTTCTCTCTGTCTTTATTCTTTAACTGTCTGCTGAGGCCTGGGGTCCCACAGGAACAATTGCCAGCACAACACTGAGAAAGCGTTAGTGAACATTGAAAATAGCATGAGGTTCTGGACTAAGCTCCCCTTGGCCATGATGGGAAGGGGGGCACTGTTGAAGATGGTTGTATTGCCCAGACTACTACATTTCTTTGGGAACATACCATATATGATACCAAATCGATTTTTTGTCAAACTACAGACCATATGCAGGTGATTTCTTTGGCACGGAACTAGGAACCGAATTGCCCTTTGGAAGTTGCAGAACACATATAATAAAGGGGGTATAAAACTGCCTAATTTTGAGATCTATTACTTAGCCAGTCAACTGCAATACGTGGCCAAATGGTTATCTGAAGACTCAACCTCAGAGTCTAGACTGTTGATATTGGAGTGTGCCCCGTTTTTTATGAAAGAAGTGATATGGCTGCCCAAACTAGTTGAAAGAGTGCCCGGAGATGATGGTACTGTGATGGAAGTTATGGCGTAAAGCTTGTCACTAGAATATCAACCTGACGCGGCCATAGAAATGATACATGATATAGCAGATGGATGGCATGAGATTTCCAGAATCTATGAGCTATTGATGTCCAGGGTGGGAAAGGAAGTGGCCCAATTAAGACAAGACTGGGAAGAAGAAGTCGAGGAACCCATGAGTGACGGGCTGTGGGAGCGGGCCCAAGGGTACCATAAAAAAGTGTCTAGGAATGCAAGGCTACAGCAAATACAGCTATATGTAACCCACAGGGCATACATGACCCCTCAGAGGATAGCTAGGTTTAAGAACGCCAAAGGACAAACATGCCCCAAATGCGGGGAAGAAAACGCAGGGATGACACATATGTTTTGGGCATGTCCAGAAATTGGGAAGTTCTGGGGAGAAGTAGCCCACCGGCTAAATGAGAAAGGGATCAAGATAAATGCTGAATCAGTGTGGGCATGCATGGTAGGAGGGTTCCCTAGATCGCGCCAATTGAAACATGTGAGGAAACTTAAGGACTTGGCATACATACTTGCCAAGCGTAGAATTGCCATGGGGTGGTAGGCATGCAACAGACCGAGGGTAGAAGTCTGGTGGAGAGACCTTCAGAAACAGACTAAAGCTGAAACGGTAGTGTGGCATGAAGCGGGCATTAGGGGGCGGGGTGAGGAAGCAGAAACCCTGATGGCCTGGAAACACTTAGTGGCTACATTGTATGGGTCCACCCAGGACTGCTCAAGCGACCAGAAATTTGCTGAGAACACGGAAAGGGAAATTCCCCCGGAAGAGGGAGAAGCAGAATGCGAAGTGGAGTAGGCTCGAATTGGGGGGAGGGCAAAGGGTAAGCAGAAGATACTTAACGATATGTGCAAGATGCTAAAGTATTATGATAGGTACTGCAGGTTTTTGTTGAATGTTGACTGTTTGTTGTACAAATCAATAAAATTGTTTTTAAAAAACTGTCTGCTGAGGCCCTCTCCTCTTGAGACCTTTAGTAACCTCGATTCGATTCTGCTCATGTGCGTAGTGGATTTTCACTCATCTATAAAGTGCTTTTGAAGTAGATAATGATAGTTGGCGCTTGCCGCAATCTATTTTACTACTAAGCATAAGCAAGCTTCACGATTTCTTTGCTTCTTGCGGTTTCCTGCGTCTGTACACATTTAAACTGGCTTTATGTCTTCGTTGTGCATATGGCGTACATTTCTTCATCTTAAAGTAACCTGTTTCACCTTAGGCCCAAGACGTCACTTATCCATAGTATTTCGTCTCTTTACCAGCATTCTTGGGTCATTATATACTCTATATGTGTGTCAGTCCGATTTCTCATGACGTCACCAGTCATCTACTTTTAGTATCTTCTTTGCTTCTTCAGGTATTCCATTCTGACAAACATCCTTTTGTCGTGCCTGTAGATATGGATTTCTAAGTGGGTACCTTACTGTCCGGGTTTGCTTAGTTGTTGGTGCTTCAATAGGTGCTGTTATTCCGATAGGCACTGGGCAGAGCCAGACTGCGGCTGTCTTCTGGCTTATTTGTTCTCCATATGTCACATATCTTGGCATGAACGTTCCTGGCACTTCAATGGGGGTGGCTGGAGTGCAGATGATGTCTGGCACTTCCTCTTCAAATGGGTTGGAAGAGGAGCCGTTGCAAATGTGGCTAATGACAAACAGTGTCATGCAGCTGTGTGTTTGTGTCAGCGCCTCCCCCAACAGTTGTGGCTTCCTTTTTCCTCATTAGTTGTGGCAGTATCCAGTGGAGCTCTTCAGCCCTCAAATCTCCCGGTTTGAGACCCCCGTCTCTTCAGGAAGCCACAATTTACTTCAGAGTGTAGCCGGAGTGTCCCTCAATTTGACAAGCTATCTTCTGTTTCATCGGAAATGGAGAACCTTTGAGGGTACATTAATTTCTTTACCTTGTCCACTATTGATGTTGGAGGTGCAAGGCAACGCTCCAGCACATCTCAGCTGAGGCAGTTCTTTAGCTTCACATTATCGAAAAATTAAGAAACATCATGCTGATAGGCAGATCACATTAGGCCCATGCAAGAGTTATACTAGTAAGAAATGAATAGGGGAAATTCAGAATTGGAACAGACATCAGCCAGTACACCATCGCTCCTTGAAAGAGATTTTTTCTTTGTGTAACGCTCACCTGGTTCCCACGGGGGCGCTGGTCTAGTCTGGATTGCTGTGGCCTCTTCTAGCGTGATGCGCAGGACCCGGAACACCGATTGGACAGGACCTCTAAATCGTGCTTGCCTGGCCCGTAGGAATATCCTTCTGCAGATGAGAAAGGGGATTAACAGTCTGCAGAATAGTGTGCTAGCTCCCCCCTTTCCCCATTCGTTCCTCTCTAACTTCCTCCAAACCCCGGTTTAAGCTCACCTTATGGTTTGGAAGGATGAACTCTCCATCCTGCTTCTGGTGCAGGGGCGCGCGTTCGTCCAGTTACTTCACTGGTTTTCAGAATGGCGCTGGCAAAATCCACTTGACTTTCCTGAGCGATGCGCCGTAAGTATGAAAGTTCAAAGTTCAAGTGAGGCCCCCTTTATGTTGTCTTTCTAACCTATGATCTGTCCTTTATTTCAGGTGCAGAATGAAGGCGATGTGTCGAGGGGTTAAACTGCTGAGGTGAGTAGTGATGAGGGCGATCCCTCTAAATGTCCTTATCATTCCCCAGAAATGTCTCTTGTCCTTTCCCCATAGGGGCCGGGGTACGGTACCTGCCAACGGGGCGGCGCCGACCCGAAATGTGGAAGAAAAGCCGGTAAGTATTATGGCTGTTAATCAGGCTTTCCTTCTGTGTTCCTTCTGCTCACCTTTTGTTTCTTCCTCTCTCCCCTAGGTGCAGAGATGTGGCGTCCGATGCTGACAGCCGCGATGGAGCCGGGAGATGTCTCGAGGACAGGTGAGTGAAGCGTGGCGCTGCAGCGAGCAACGCAATACTTTTAAATGGAAGTCTTTCTTCAGGGATGCTGGCGAGAAGATTCCGGATGCAGGTAAGAAGTTTGAAATAGTCCTTGGTTTTCACCTTTCTCTTCTCTTCCTTCCTTGCAGGTCTTCCAGGTTCGAGGCGGGCGTGGCTGGAGTCCAGGAGCAGGAGCAGACACGGTGAGCGTTAAGCTGCAGGAAGCAGAACAACGCGAAGCATGAGCTGCTGTCTGGGCGTGGCTTAAATAGCCTCCAAAGAAGTCCCAGGTATGTATCCTTCCCCAACTAGGTATGTATCCTTCCCTGGCCACGCCCGAGTGAAAAAATAGTCCCTATGAAAAAATGGTCCCTTTCAGGTCTCAGGGAGGCCTGAAGCGTGCAGCATGGTCTGCATCAGGTAAGTGCACAAAACACCTCCCTTTTTGAGCCTGGCGCCTGTGGCGCCAGGACTGATGTCCAACATGAGCCTGGCGCCAAAGGCACCAGGACTGAGCCCAAAGAGCCCCTATAAGGGGCTGCTGGGCTTTTACCCGAGGGCATGATGCCTGCTTCCGGGGGTGCTGGGCCTGGCCTGGTGCTCCGGGGGTAGGCATCATGACACTTTGTGGCAGACTGCAGCTGACCAAGCATCATATGTTTACAGTGAAATAAGAGACTCAGCTTGCCTTATTAAACCACTGGCTATTGTAGTTTAAACTGTCACTTGTAGATATGAGTGGCCAAGACCTTACTCATTGGGCCCCGTCTGATGAGGTACTGAAATGGTAACTGAATACATGCCTCGGAATTTATATATATCTGCTACCTATTTTTGAGGGGAAGGATTCTGGAGACATTTTACTGTATCTCCTCATGACTCTCTCTGTTTCAAATCTATTCAAAAGATCTTCGTAGGCAATCAAGCCAAAGGGTAGAACAAATATTCTATAAACAAGGAACCAAATCGAAGATGTCAGGACACACGAGGAGTGGATTGGGCAGGTGGGGCTTCTTCTGAGTAAGGAGTGCCATATGCAGCAAGGACTGTGTTGAAGGAAGAGGAAGCAGGAAGCAGGAGTTAATCAGAGGTTGCCATTTAATGGATGGCCTCTTTATCAGTAGATGCTCAAACAACCTCATCCACCACTAGAGATGTGGTGAGTTTAGAGGCATCATAATACAGAGTGTCTACCATCTAAACTGGACTGTTTGTAAATTACTATATGAGACTATCACATATAACAGCATCCACGATTATATTGTAGCATTCAGATGAGCCTAATAAGACCAGAAGAGTAAGATTGCTTATAACCACTTTGTTTTAATCACAAAGTACTCATTGTTAGGTACACAATACAAGGTGTTTAAAAGAATGCACTGTTCCAACATCACATAATACAAAAATATATCATTTTGAAGTCAAGGCATTCAGTTGTTTTGAAAAATTGAGTTTGCTAATTAAACATTTTTTGATTAGCAAACACACTTATTTGATTAGCAATTTTGTACCAGTTTTTATAATGTCACCAGAAGGTAGTTGTACCCAAAACATAAAATGAGTAACAAAACAGCATTTTTGTGTACCGCTGAAGTGAGGCATTCGTGAGATTAGTGTCTTTAAATGTAAATGTTAACTGTCTGAATGGACATAAATAAATGATAAAAAGCTCTGAGAATAGTATTCAGTTCAAGGCTGTGTGCACATAGATGCAGTTGGTGTTGCACAGGGCAGTGTCCCATATCCTGCATGCTTGACCTACCATTTTCTGTGTAAAGAGAAGTTCAGAAGTTTCATGAATAAAAAAGTTTTCAATGTTAAAGCCTGAGACTAAGTACGCAGTCTGGTGTTGTGGCAGGCAGGGAAATTGTCAACTTCAGGTGGACAGGATGGCCCTTGCCTGTCATTGATATCAACTGTTTTCAATATAGTGTTAAATACCACTTTCGAGGGAGGGCAGTGCCACTAAAAGTCCCACAGCCCAGGCCAGGTAGGCCCAAGCATAGCATTTTTGCCCTGCACACCCATGAAAGCTGTATTTATCTCCATTAGCATTCAGACCCCAACCTCTGTGGTGCAGATACTCCTTTTTTGTTTGTTTTTAAGGGAACCAGGCTTTGCGCAATTCATGCTTCCCTTGCAAAGAAATTACACACATGTCTGCGATTGGAAGAAAATATTTTCAGCACCTGAAGGTGCCCAGGGGATGGGGTGGTGGGAGGGTGGAATGTAGGTGTGGCACACCAGTGGAGAAATTACCTGGGACATTGCCTCCCAGGACAGGGTGAAGACTGGGCAGCAGCCCTGCATGAATTGTGTGTGGCTACTTACAGATTCTGCTTGTATTCCCTGCCTCCAGATTGGCCAGCTCTATCTCGCAGGTGCTAATATATAATGCAATCATAAATGTAGAGAAAAGCGAGCTCTAGAGGTAAACTACAGTGTATGGTATTGCAGTAGATCTGTAGACGTACAGACTGGATGGAACTATTGATCAGTACTTTGCATAAACATCTAGCTAGCTTTGTGTATTCATCTTGTAAGAGGAAAGAAAGTAAGACTAAACAGAGTGGATAGCACAGCAGGCAGAGACCTGGCAAAATAGATGAAATATTGTATTTTGTGGCATCTCACCTTCAGGGTAGCTTTTAAAAATCAATAGGGTGATGAGATAGATTGTCAATCAGTTTGGGATCAGCTCATGGGTTGAGGACCTGTTGCATAGATGTTTGCAACCAGCAGGTCACAGAACTAGGTTTGTCATCAACAGCATTTGGCTGTGGGATCATGTGCATTTTCAAAAGTGTTCACTCGTCAATAGGACGCACCATCCCCAATTAAATATAATATAGTTGACACTAGGAAATTTAGATACACAAACTTAAAATTTACTGACAAAGACCATGCAGTGTTTTACAGTAGCAATACTGTAATTATGCATTATTTAACAACTTACATTTTTACGAATGGAATTGGACTGTTTTTTTTTAAAAAAAGTAAAGCTAACATACTGGTCTTTGCCAAACAGGAGATCGTTAACTTAATAAAAGTATCCATTTGATTACTTCTGTTTGCAATTATTTGACTAAGAAAGAACTTTCCTTGCCTAGCGCTCCCATGCAGGCCTTTGGCACTTTAAGAAATGGAGGAGATGATAGCTGCTGCACTCTCTCTCCATTAGCCCCTTTGAACTTGCAGTGAACAGAAAAAGAAGGCAGAGTGAACCTTGCGGGCAAGAGGAATGCAAGGTGAACTGTGCTTTCATTTAACAGGGTAATTTAATTAGCTAGTTGTGCTACAAAAGTGTCAATTTAATTAGCAAACCTACAGAATGGCAAAGCACACTGCTATACAACACTGCTTATTTTATGCTTTGAAGTGACCTTAACCAAAGTTAAGGTCACTTCATAATGATATATTTTTTAATTCTGTGATGTTTGAACAGTGAACTTTTTGAAACACGTTCTATTGTGAACCTAACAATGAAGGGAGTACTTTGTAATTAAAACAAAGTGATCTTAAGTAATCTTGCTCTTCTGGTCTTATTAGGCTCATCTGAATGCTACAATATAATCTTTTGCCTAATATCTAGAATGTTGCGCATGGTGAATGGTGTAATACTGATACATGTTTGACTACTAACGGCAAGGCTAGCCTTAGTACACCGTCCCAAGCAGCACACACCTTCACTATCGAATACTCCATGCGCAAAGCTGGCAGAATTTTGCCTATTCTCTCTCTAATTATCACATTAAGAGTGTGTGCAGAACTGATCAGTTGAACACTTGACACAGGAAATATAGTTAAACTTATTTATTAAACAATAGACTGCATGGATGAATGGCTATCCATGTAAGGACCTGATACAAACTAAAAAGAGTAGCCAGGTGGCCTGGGAACAGGGGAAGGTAACTAAAGTAGGCATAACTAATGAAGTGTCAGGGCTTACTGATGGCAGTGTTCCCCAATTCACTTTTTCCGACCCTATGAGGGTTAATCCCCTTGTAAATGTCTTCCACCCCATGATGCCAGTTGTCAACTATACTCAGTTCTGGCTGGATTAACACCTATAGGACCCAAGGATTTTAACTATAACTCTAAAAGTGAAACAACTACTCAGAAAGCTTCAAGATGAAGGATGAAACATGGTGGATATGCCTTATCTAAAGGACCTAGTTTCCATGCGAGGATTCCTTATTCTAATGTACACAGTTTATGGCACACTTCTCTGCCTTTGTGTGAACAACAGGTGGTGACGACTCCTGCACTTGGCCTGATTGCTGTATGGTATATGGCAATGCTGTGTGTTGGGTTCAAGGGCATGCCACATTATGTCATTGATAACATCGGTAACAGAGAGAAAGTGTGCCTGGGTCCTTAAGCTACGTGCTAACTACTTGATCATTTATGAAGACCAGGTTAAAACGTTCTTGATTGCAAATAGAGAAGAACCATTAGAAAATGAATGGATTAAGGTCAACAAGTTGTATTAACCAAACATGTTACAAGTTTCAATGCTCATGTTTATTATGTATGCCAACAGGTGGTTTGCTCTTAAGAGCTTCCTCAGGGCTTAACATGGGAGTGGTAACATTACAATGAATAATGTTGTTAAAGTAAAATGAATAATTATATGATCATATTAAAAAAAACCTGTGTCAGGAAGACTGCATTTGAGATAACATATCTCTGAGTAGATTACATGTGAGTTCCATCAACCACAGTGCTGATACTTTTCAATATCGAGTTCTGATCCTGAAGTCAGTAAGCAAATGGTGGGTTCTTAGTTGTGGGCTTTTTTATAGTAATTCCTTTAGATTAATTGGACACTCATAGCTTAGAGGTCTTGTGTCTGTCTCATGTAACAATAAGATGCAGATGCCTTAGTGGCTGTGGGATGCATTCAATTAAACAAATAAGTAATTATATAAGCACATTCTTGTGCATTTCTCATGACACAAAAATGCTGCAGATGCCTTTGTAGGGATCAGACTGCATAGAGCGCATTAGCTGAAGTTCTCTGTACACGCGACCTGCAGTTTGTCATAAATGCATTGGTTGTCCATTGTTGTAGTTAGCTCAGCAGGCCTGCTGACTATCGTCTGTGTTGCCTCAGTCTAGTTTTGGCCCATGGCTGAGGTCTCACATTTCAGAGCTATCTCTAACCTCTCAATCCTTTACAGGGTTGCATCACTGGGCCCAGCAAGTGGTCTCCACCCACTCCTCTTTCACCCACCAGGGCTTAAGCTATACCTTCCAGGAGACTCCTGGCCACTTGGCCAATTCGGGCCTCCTCCAAGGTCTGGAGTGCCTTCCTCCACAGAGTAGTGCTAACACCTGAACATAATGCTGGAACCTCTCTTTCCTTTCTCATGAGCCATATCTCCTCTGAGATGACATGAACAAGGTTTATTGCCTGACCTGGTTAGCTGCTGCATCCTTGCATCCTTAGACCGTCCAATGGAGAAGTGGCAGTGCTCAGGAGGATTGACCATTCTCTGCCTCTACGGATCAAATCTCTTAGCGGGCGGCATGCCTTTGCATTCAGAGTTACCCAGTCTCCCGCAATGGGTGTTCTGTGGTAACTGTGTCACAGTAGGCAGACCTGGTTACAGATTTTGCACCGGAAGTGAGTAATTAGACTACTACTAGTAGGCCCCTATCGACAGCCCCTCAGAAGCAGCACAAAAGAACAGGACATATGGACTGAGCTTAATTGAGTAGACCGGTTGGGGAGATAGAGAGTTTGGGACCAGCTGCATGCTTATACTAACAAAACTCTCCCAGCCAGCTTGCAGTGCTCTGTTTCCATTGGCACCATTGTAATGGTGTATGCAGGTCTTCTGCAAGTATGTTAGGTTTAGGAGTAATAAAATAACCTGAGGGATGTAGTATTTTGATATACCTCTAAAAGCAATTGATTAGATTGTAATGTTACTCTCAAATCCTCCAGTTTTGCTTTCACTAGTGTTGGAATATTTCATGAATGCTCATTCAGAACTGTCTGTAAATCTGATTGCCTTTTACACCGCTTCTTTGGAAGATTGTGTGGCAAAGTATATCTCTTGGCTCTATTGGTTTTCAAACTCCCCTAAGCCTTCTTACGGATGGCCTGGCTCACTCGCTGCACTTTAATGTTCTGTGCAATTCATGATGGGTATTTATACGCCATCAATTTAAAAGTTATCCAGACACCATTGCTTGTAAACATATTGTCTGAGGGTCTCACTTTGTGCAATATTCCTGCCGGGGAAGAGGAAGTGGGCATTCAAGTGAGATGTTTTCATAGAATTCTCTATGCTGAAAAGGAAAGGCTGTGTAGGTTAGGGCTGTCCTTCCTATGTCAGCACTAAACATGATTCGTGGGTGAGCTTTGATTTCCCATAGTGTACCCACCTGCTCTGAAGCTGTCCTCAGGGTGGCTGTGGGAAAAAGTGCACCCTTCATTCTGCTCTAGGAATTCTGAAACACCACAGCGGAAAAGCAAATTCAGGTGGATATCTCGCCAAATTATTTCCTGGCAGACTCTCGTGCCATCTGTGTAGAGATATCGCGGGACCCGAAGTTTCGCGAGATCCTGCGAACATCAGAAGTGAAAGCTCCCGCGAGCACGAAGTGCCAGAATCTGGAGCAGAGGGCACGGAGCAGATTCAGCTCCCGATGCTCCTCTTAAAGACTCACAGTTATTCATGTCTGTTTGATCTTTGATATACAGCAGGTTTGGTTGCAGGGCTTGTTGCCGCACAATTTAGAGATAGAGTTATATCTGCATTAAGGAAGCTGATGTTGGAACCACAATAAAGCATTTCCACTAGAAACCCTCAAGTCTACTGTGGATCATTATACTACATAATTGGCGGCGAGGATCAGGACTTGAACTCACGCGGCGCCATGCAAGGAGCAACCCTACCACCGCCATTTCTTCAAAGGCCAGGTAGGCCTGCCATCCCATGGCCACAATGGCAACCTCTATTCACCACGTACCTAGAGGCTTTGGGTGGCACAGGCTACACGGCGGCGAGACGCAGAGCCATGCTACTGAATGCACTAGGCGTTGTAGGCCAAATGGTGTTTGAAAGCCTCACGCCTGAACCAGTGGCCGGCGACAATGACAATGTGTTTAAGGAGGCTGTTAGGAGAATAGCCAAACGATTTGCCAGCAAGGAGAATACCGTCTTACACAGGATAAGGTTCTACAGCCACAAACAGGAAGCGTCCGAACCAGTGGACGACTGCATGACCAAACTACGCGAATTAGCCACACTGTGCAATTTTGGTAACAACGCGGAAGGACTGATCTGCGACATGGTAATTGTACATACCAACAGCAGGAAAGTGCAAGATAAATTCATTCTGGAAAAGGAATTACAGCTGGAAAAGGCTGTCGAGATTGCGAGGGCAGTAGAAGAGCCCGCAGGAAGGAGGAAAGAATACGCAGGTGGACATAGCCCTGCAGAGGTACAAGTGCTAGCTTTCCAACCCAAGAAGGAGAAACCAGTAGTCGATACGAGAGACGGGAAGTGGGGAAGGAAAGAACCGTTGAAATGCCATAGATGCACCAGCACCAAACACTTTTGCCTATGACAAAGAATGCCCAGCAAGAGACAAAGAATGCTCAGTGTGCAAGAAGATAGGACATATTTCAATTGTGTGCATATGGCGGAACAAAAAAGTCACCAATGTCAATGCTGAGTACAAAGCAGAGAGGGAATCCTCCTCTGAGGAAGAAGGGAGGCACACTGTAGTAATGGTAAACAGTCCACGTGCCAGGAGAGAAAAGCCCCACTGCGCCATCAAAATAAATGGCCTGGAAACGAGAGTCATGGTGGACTCAGGCTCGAACTTAACTATCTTGCCTCTGCGCACATACAAAGAGAAGATGGGCACAGAAACATTCAAAGTATTCAGCACCCGGCACAGGCCCACGGTGTTCGGAGGTGCATCCATCGAGCTACTAGGTTACATCAAAGGGAAAGTGGAGTTTAAAGAGAGAGAGACCACCACAAGAACATACTTCAGTGAAGAAGGACCAGCAGTTTTAGGTTGGGACGATCAGGCAAAACTTAAAATCAAACTTGATCCCAGCACAGAGGACCAGGTGTTGTCAGTCAGTACAAGAGGGGCGCCAGCTGCCAGAGAAGATTATCCAAATCTGTTCTCGGAAGGGCCTGGACAAATCAAAGGCTTTGTTCATAAAATACTACTCAAGGCTAACGCAGTCCCCGTTAAGCACAGAGTAAGGCCAGTACCAGCGACTGCTAGAGACACGCTCAGAAACCAACTTGACAGAAATCGAAGCATCAGAGTGGTTGAGCCCAGTCGTTCTCATAAAAAAACAAAATTCACAAGATCTAAGGGTATGCATTGTTCTCCGCAGTCTGAACCTGGAAGTAATTGCAGACAGCTACCCCATGCCAAGTATCAACAAGCTAATTCTCATGATGAAAGAAGCCAGAGTGTTCTCCAAGTTAGACATGAGGGATGCGTATCATCAAATACAGTTACCCAAAGACTCCAAGCCATTGACCGCATTCATCACCCCATTTGGCACCTACCAGTTCACGAAGTTGCCCTTCGGCCTATCATCGGCGGCCTCAGCGTTTCAACGCATGATGGACGTGCTACTGCGGGACGTAAAGAATGTGTCCTATTTCCAGCATGATATACTGGTGTACGCTGCAGACGAACAAACACATGATGCCACTTTGAAGAAGGTTCTCGCCAAGCTGCAAGAAGCTGGAGTGAAGCTAAGATATGAGAAATGTGCATTGAAAGCACATGAAGTTGAATATTGGGGGTAACAAAATATTGGCACATGGCATAAGCCCCAAACATAACCTGCTGCGAGCAATAATCAAAGCTCCAGAGCCAACAAATAAGGATGAAGTGAGGTCATTCCTAGGACTAGCCGAGCACTATGCTAAATTCATCCCCAGGTTTTCGGAAACTTCAACGCTTCTGCAAGATCTACTTAAAAAAGGGTCTGAACTCACATGGCAAGAAGCCCAGAAGAAAGTGGTAGAAAGCATCAAACAACATATAGTGGAAGCACTGAGCCTACAACCGTTCAAACCAGACTGGTCTACAGTCATCACCACGCATGCCAGCGCTTATGGATTAGGGGCCGTTCTCACCCAAAAGAAAGGGGACACAGAACATGTAGTGGCATTCGCCTCCAAAGCCCTATCCACAACTGAACAAAATTACTCCACAGTCGAGAAAGAAATGTTGGCCTGTGCATTGGCCGTGGAACACTTCAGGACATACGTATGGGGCACAAAATTTAAATTGGTCACCGAACGCAAGCCCCTCATTCACATGCTCAGTCCGGGAGGTACAAAAGTGTTGACACCCAGGTTGGCAAGCATAGCAGCAAAGTTGCAGGAATAGACCTTCGAGATGCAGCACATATCTGGGTGGAAGAATTTGCAGGCAGACTGCATGTCAAATTTGCCTGAAGTCAAAGACAAAGCCACAACCTTCCTGCAAGAGGAATGCATAGTAGCATCTATCTTAGACCTCAAGGCCCCAGACTACCTGGAGCTGAGCGAAAGACATTGGACTGAAGAAGATGGAAAGACCCCATCATGGTGAGAATCAGGGAATGGATCAGGAATGGATGGCCAGATGAAAGGGCAGTGCCAGAAGGAATGAGACTATACTGACAGTCTCTAAAATGTCCTCTGCCACTTTCCAGTACAATCATGAAAAATGATCAAGTGATACCACCTATGGGGATGAGGAAAATCATCCTGTGCAGAGCCCACGCGGGGCATCTAGAGAATACCATGACACGACGAAGAGTGAGAGAAGCATACTGGTGGCCTTCCATGGATCAGGATATTCGCACAATGATTGAGAGATGCCATGAGTGTCTCACGAGTGATAAACACTTGAAGATCAGACAAGCTCCCATGATCCCCACCGAGATCCCCGAAACAGTGTGTTCAAAAGTAGGACTGGACTTTATCGGACCACTGGAGGCAATGATGCCGAACATCGGTACAGCACAGCCAACAGGTTCATTAAAGGAGCCATCCAATTAGCGACCGCCTCAGGGATGGATCCCCTCAAGACGGCCAAAGAGGCCATTGTAGCTCACAGGCTAACACCCAACGGCATCACTGAAATCTCCCCATTTCACATGTTGAGAAGGAGGAGAGCAGCGTCCACACTAGTGCCACCATGGTTGGCCAGAATAAGAGAGGACGATGAAGTTGACATGTCATAAGTGGTATAGAGCATTAGATCATAGAGAACAGCAAAGCATGCATGAAAAGGTGGAGTGACAGAAGAAGAAGGACAACTCAAGGGTGTGAAGTAAAAGAAGGAGATTGGATTAAAGTACGTCTACCACCCAAGGACCAAATGACTGGCTCAAAGTTCAGCAAACCTATAAGAGTGATTCATAGAGGAAGCAACCATATCCGCATCGAGGATGGCCGCACATGGAACATGGAGAGAGTAGCCATGTTCGAAAAGAATCGCGAAGGAGAAAATCCACAAGAGGGACTCAAAACCTATGAGGGACCTGACAGAGAGACTGTGAGAGAACAAGAGCCGGAAGCAGGAAAGAAAGAGTTCAAGGAAGTGGAAGTCGAAGAAGACATTATCAAGGGGAGGTGTGTAGGGATATCGCGGGACCTGAAGTCTCGCGAGATCTTGCGAAAAGCGGAAGTGAAAGCTCCCGCGAGCGCGAAGCGCCAGAATCTGGAGCAGAGGGCACGGAGCAGGTTCAGCTCCCAGTGCTCCTCTTAAAGACTGACAGTTATTCATGTCATGGACTTTGTTCTTTGATATGCAGCAAGTTCGGTTGCAGGGCTTGTTGCCCCACAGTTTAGTTATATCTGCATTAAGGAAGCTGATGTTGGAGCCACAATAAAGCAGTTCCACCAGAAACCCTCAAGTCTACTGTGCATCATTATACTACAATCTGCCTCATCTAGTAACGCAATATTATATTTGACTTCAGGGCATCTAGCTTGTGCTGAAACCCCTCCTTCGTGCAAAAGCATTAGGTATTAAAAAGTCACTAAGCTTCCTTGAGGGACATAGGTTTGAAGCCCATCAAGTGGGCTTCAAACCGGGGTTAGCAGGTCGGCGAGTAGAGTGCTTGCTGTGCAGGACCTACCACCATATGTTCGAATCCTGGCAAGGACAAACTGTCTTCTTACATCCTTCCAAGGTCGATAAATGAGCACCACACACATAGGTAATAATAAGCAGCGCTCAGATGCCTGAGGGTTCGTAGTGCTATATAAATGCAAAATGATTATTATTATCTAAATAATTCTTCTCTCCAAGTCTGTCTCATTGGCTGTTCAGCAGTTCCTCATGAACCGTGAATAGTAGCTCAGCTTGCAGCTATTTCCTGCCCGGGTGCCAACCTGATGTACATGGAAACTGATCTGTGTCTGCACGGTCAGGACTTGCTTAAAAGGGTACCTGACCGAACCAAAGGGCCTTTAAACTCCATTAGGCACCTTTCAGCTGTCAGAGGCTCCATGTGTCCAAGGCGCCCCTGAACCTGGAGACCCACGGCAGACCTGTCGCACCGACCCTGGGCACAAGTACAGTATATCTGCACCACTTTGGAGTAAAAAACACAGAAAGTTAAGCACGATGTTCCTCTGAATAAATCTGCACCTTTAAAAAAGTATTTTAAAAAAGTATTGCTAAACCTTTTTTAAAGTTATATGGTGCATCACCAGTTTCGAAATCAGTCCTAGTCTTACGCAATTTCGGTCCAGCTTTATTGACTCTGCTCATGCCTGTAAAGAAACTCATGGATCTAGGAAAACCCTTCTGACTAAGACTATGGGCCTCATTCCGAGTTTGGTGGTAGTCATGGCGCTGTTTGCGCCATGACTGCCTCCAATAACGGGTCCGGCACCGGTGTTGTTCAATGGGGACTTACCGGTGTAGTCCGACACTGGCGGGATCGGTAAGTCCCCATTGAACAAACCATTCTCCATTCCCATTTGAGCCCCCATAGGGCTCAATCGGAATGGGGAGGGCACTAATAATGGGCTCGCGACTTGCAAGCCCGTTATTAGCGCCCTGGTCCCTTAGCGGGACCCGTAAGGGACGTGTGGTCAGACCACATGTTCCTTACGGTTCCCTCTAAGGAACCTCGGAATAGGGCGGTATGGGATTGCCGGCACCGGTCTCCTTAATGGTGCCCGGTATCCCTTACCGCCCTATTCGTAATGAGGCCCTATGATTCTTCACCGACAGGTGCCGTGTTGTAATTTATGAGATCTGAAGCCATGTCCTCAGCGAATTATCTAGCAAATATGTGCATGTGTCTCTCTTTGTTATTAGTGATATATATTTTTATATGTGCTATTGTTTTGTGCGTGAAAGTTCCAAAATCTCCAGTGTGTTTTATCGGTCCATGTGGACTGCGCAAATATATCTACCAAAGTGATCAAGTCTAGGTTTCATTCTCTTTTCCTTTTGAAGGTATTCCCTTGTTATGAAATATGGCTTCCACGCGGCATCGTTTCCCTGTTGCAGAGCGAGAGAAGTTTATTGTGGGGACATCCATAAAGCCGCTGTGGATGCAATGACTGATCTGAGCATGCTGCGGCTGTTTGAGACTTTCTTGGAGAGCATACCACAGCTGATACTACAGATATACATTCTGATGAAATATGAGGATATCAGCCTCATTCAGTGTAAGTTTCATGTATTTATTTATTGGATTAATCACCAGGGTTGGTGAAAAATGCTCTCAGACAGGAAAATAAAATGGTGGCAAACATCTGCAAATTGTAGTTGCTGACTTTTTGCTACTGGCTGCTTGAATGGTAGCACCCCGGGTTCTATATTCGGTACAATTTGTGGCAGGTGTTGCATTTTAAAGCACCTTGTGCCAGCATTGTTCAAACATACCAGGTGTACAGAGCACTTAGTCATCAAACTGCCCACATAGGCCCACAAAACTGACCCAAACTAGCTTGTTGGTCTGGTCTTTCACCTTATTGAGCTAGAGATCACTGACAAACATTGTGAATGGTCTTTAAAACACGAACAATCAAAAAGACCAATTTCAGTGCCAATTTGACTTCACAAACACTGTGTGCCATTGTCATGCAAGGCATGAGCTTTTGAAATTCCACACACTTTTACACCAGAATCTCTCTCTGCAATATTTAGCATTTTCTAGACAAAAGACCTATAATCCGTTTTGGAATAAATGCCATACATAGTAGGTTGTGTTGCCTTCAGAATTCTTTTCTTGCTAACATCAGTGGTGACCTTGGAGACAAGGCTTGAGTCTGAGCGCTCCAAGTCCTAGGTTGAATATGTAGTTTCTTTTTTTGTGAGCTTCTTGATCTGTGCTATTTTTCCACAGCTGGGTTGATTTCACAGGGTCAGCGCGGCGATGGGTCGCGGGTAGCCCTCAAATGGATGTGCAGTGATGCCAGCAAGTGTCTTGATCCGCAGATTCACATTCAGATCAAGCTCTCCATTAAGCATGGTGTTGAGCTTTGCCAGACGTTCATCTGGCATCTCGATGCCCAGCTCCCTGAGAAGGTCTGCTGTTCTTGTGAGTTGTGGAGCACGGGAACCCTCTCCGTAGGGCCTTGTTCTGCAAGTTTGTATGGGACTCACAGTGCTGTCCCGGGCAATTCTGGTTCTAATAATTGCTTTGATAGCATTAATTGCAGTGCCACTTTTTCTCTTGATTTTCTGTTGCCATTCAATTTCTACTGTCCATCATGTCGAAATGGAGAAAAGAAAGCAAGATCTGCCCAGTCACCTGTCCTTCGTCAGGCTCGCCATGGTGAAACTGCCATCAATAGTTTGCCTTTGTCCAACCACCGACATTCAGTCTTCACAAATAGCTGTACGGGCAGGCATGGCAGGAGAAACCCTGTACATGTCTTCTCGACTTGTTACAAGCGAATATAGTGAGTTAATTATGACATCGGATAACATTACTCATCATGTATGCGTTTATGTGAGTAATTTCTATAGTGCAGACGTGAGCTTAGAGTTTCGACTGTGCAGCAATTGCTTAAGAATTTGGGTGGTGTGAGGAAGCCAGTACACGAGCATTTTGTCATTGAGGAAATATATATATATCATAAGCAAATAGATGGAAATGAGGAGGCTAGTAGTGAGGATGGAGTTTATGCTGGCTGGTGCATAAATGCTATGCCACACACTCTATGCTAAATGGTCTTTAGTGCTTGTAACAGGAGACACTAAGGGTCTGATTCATGGAATATTTTCCCGGTTCAAAGTGACTTTGCACTGCAGACGCAAACCCTGTATTTGTAGTGTATTTGTCAGTGCAAAGTCTCGGCAAAGTCAGCACTTAGTCATTTTTGCATTTCAATTATTCCATGAATCGGGCCCTGAATCTGAAAAGCTAGACATTGCCTTTAAAAGTGGCAGCCTTGCGCTATTAGCAGGCATTGTAACTGCCCAACCTGACTGCACTAAATTATTACAGTCAGTGATGTCATGTTCCTGTCACAGGTGGGTAGTGATATGACAACTAGACTTTAATAAGAACAATTTCTGCAGGTTGTTTTTTACGCTGCGGAAAGTTTCCATGCATTCTTCCTTAATAATTTAGTAGTGCCTCCCTCCATGCAATTCCTTCTCTGTTGTAACAATGTCGCCTCTTTTCCTCCCCGCATTTGCACAATAAATTAGGAGATGGATAAGCGTATGCCTGATCTTAATGACCCACGTGATGTTAGTGGACTGCGCACCAGCGTAAACAATAACATGCCCTGTAAGAAGCAAAATCAAACGGTTTCGTGAATGTATTTACGTCAAAAATATTAACAAAAATGACAACCGAATGATTGTTTAAAATGCCTCATGTGTTTTACCTATGGCGTTATTTCAGACAAATGCAACACCAAAAATGTTACATACGTGCCACGTTAGAGGCTATGTAAATAATGCTGCAATACCATTGACAGCCATCAGCAGGAACAGCAGGCAACGCTTAAAATTACAGGAGCAAGTGCATCATGGGAGAACTAAGGGCACTCTATTCAGCAGCTTAGATGCTTCTTGATTGTTTGGCCCTACTGTATGTTGGGATGCAAGTGCAACGTCCCAAACATGGAAATAGGTTTAGGCTATGTAATTTGTATTAGTAAGATGCGCTGGTCATTTAGTGTCAGTATTTTAGTTTGGCACTTCAGCACACGTCCTATTTGTATTTAGCATTGTCACACTCTAGAGAGCTTCACAGAGCCTTATACGATGAAAGAAGGAACAACAATTTAATACCGTTGCTCATTATATGTAGAGGTTAGAGCCCGGGCGTGGTCAATACGTTTTGTAGCTAGTAGTAGTGACTGATGTTGTGCTTTGATTGCATGAAGGAGGTCGTAGAATATGCTGTTTTATTTTATATCCAGGAAAGCTTTTGGTAGCAGGTGAAAAGGTAGCTGAAGTGTCCATGGGGTAAGGGGCGTGCTGGAGTAACATTAGGGCTGTGTGCCGCATGTGCAAGAGTTCTGCTATTTTGGATTAGGCCTTGTTAGAAGTTGCAGCTTCTGGTAGTTAGAGAATTTGACCTCCTTTTGGAGCTTTTGCTCTGTCTATTTAATTAGAGTTTATGCATCCTTCCCCCAGTGAGTGTGCAGACAGCCAAGGTAATGGAGGAAGGGAGATGCACAGTGCAAATAGCAGCAGATTGTGCCAGGCCCAGCAGCTCACAGGAGCTGATAACGGAATCTTGGTTGTGGATGATTAGATTAGTGCTGCCACTGTGAAGGACGAATCTCAGGAGAATAGAGCCGGGTATCTAGCAGTGCCAAGGTGTCGAGCTAGGCTTCGAGGATACTGCCCTCATTAATAAGCGGCCCGTCCATTTGAACTACAGGTGTCTGAGCAAATAAATATTAGAAATGAATCCCCAAGTGCGCTACCTTGACTGAGTTGTTTATAAAGTACTTGGCACACAACAGCGATCAGGTAGGAGACGTTCTAGGGAAGTAACGTGTTCTAAAACAGTAGTAGCAAGAGATTATTTTTTTTGATTCTTTTTATTAACATTTAAAACACAACTGGCACCATGTGCCAACAGTCCCAGTGTCCCTCCCCTTCCCCTGGTACTTTTCCCCACTTCAGCTGTTACATATCGTCCAACATGTCTTGAGTTGTGCGGATATCAGGCGGCATTATTTCCAGTTCAGTCTTTTGGATACAGGAGTGCTGGTTCTGCCTCACCCAGGCACACTTATATAGATCAAATATGTCTGATACACCCCTTCAATTCGTGGTTTGAGCTAAGGCGCGGTTGAAGTCTCGTTGCCACCATCTGTTTGGCTTATTAGAAACTGCTTGTAGGCATCCCACATTCTACTATCACTGCATCTGTTATGAGTCATTGCTCCCCATCCTCTTTCCGTATCATTAAAATATTGGATATCTGCCTTCCATTGGGAGAATTGCGGACTTTGCTTCCCCATCCATCCCATAGCTATCTGTCTCTTGGCCAACATCAGGAGTAACCCAACAAGTTTACAAGTGTGCTTAGGCACCGTTTTGGTGTACCCCAGTAGGCCCATCAGCGGGTCCAGGTCTATCGCATGGCCTGTGATACCACTAAGCGTCTCAAACACCTGCTCCCAGTAGTATTGTATGTTCGGGCATCGCCAGGCCATATGAAGAATGTCTGCAAGTATACGATTGCCCCTAGCGCAGTTGCCTGTGGTGTCTGGGAAGCATTCTTTCAATTTGGCCGGTGTATGATAAAATTGGTGTAAATACATGAAATGGATCAGTTTCAATCTAGCATTAAGTCCATTCACAGCCTTCACTGCATACACCTGTGAGAATCCAGACAGCATCCAGGTACAATCTCCAATAATGAAGGCTTGGCAACGCGGGCTGGAATACACAGTAACCACCAAAAATATTCCCCAAAAAATTGAGAATCATTTTGGGGAAAAAAAGGGTAAAAGATGGAATGAGCTGGAAACTGTTCCCCAGGCACAGGACCCCGGCATGCGTCAAGGTCCAGTGGACAGTGGGCCTCATTACGACCCAGGCGGAATGGGTTTAACGGCACGGGTAATGGTGCCGGTGCCGCTAGACCCATTCCGACCTATTATGAGGTTCCCTCGCGGGACCCGCTCTAAACGTCTGGTCAGACATCCTTTGCAGGTCCCGCAAGGGGATCAGGGAGCTAAATACGGGCCCGTTATTAACGGCCCCGTTGTTAGCTCCCTCCCCATTCCCATTGAGCCCTATGGGGGCTAGGCCCTATAGGGGTGGGTAAATTGAATGAGGAATTACCGGGTCCTCCAAGGTTGGAATGGCCCGGTAATTCCTCATTCAAGGACCGGACCCGAGTTTGGAGGCAGTCATGCCGAAAATAGCGGCATGGCTACCTCCAAACTCACAATGAGGCCCAGTGTTTGCCCTGAAACCAGTGCCCCCCCTCTTGGCGATGGAACTTTATCCTGAAAGAGAGGCCCTAGAAATGCAAGCTCGGGTACCCAAAGTTTCAAGCTGTATTCAGGGGACTATAGAAGAATCAGAGTCTGGCCCAATAAAACGGATGGTGTCAACACATATTTTATTATCTCCACGAGGGCAGGGGACACTACAGCTGAATGAAGCTACACTTTCAGCGCTTAACTTCATATTGAACACTTTGGTATCAGTCTTCGAGTTACTGAAAGCGGAAGTCCAATCTCAAGCAGAGATTTTGTTGGAGCTCACAAAGGAAACATCAAATTTAGACTCCTCCCTGGTGGGATGCAACAATGTTATCAACACTACTCCCCGGTATGGAGGAGATGCGATTGGAGGCAGTAAAGCAAGGTTTGGATCTGTCAGCAATCCAACTGAACGTTGCTGCACGAAGGAAGGAGGAAGAGACTAACAATGCCCTAGTCCAAGAGATTTTGAAGAAAATACAATCCAATCCCCTTGGAAGAGAGGCTGAAAGTGAGGGGACAGAAACAGTGGACACCAGTCTGCTGTTTGATGATAACCCCCTGTCGGAGTCAATTCTGGAGGAATTCAGAAGATTAGCCACAGTGGTTGAAAGTTCAACAGAAGGAAAGTCTGGCCCCTCGCAACCTGATGATGAAGACCAAACACGGGAGTCGATCTCTTCCCTGCAAGTGCGGCAGGAGTCAGATAACTGGCGCACTAAAAGTAAAAGGAAGGTTAGGAAGAGAGAAGCAAGACGGGGGAGAAGGAACAAAGAATCTTCACTTATAATTGAAGAAGGGGTCAAAACGAAGAATCAAAAAAACATCAAAATAAAAAAGGGGGACAAAGTTGTGCTCCTTAAATCCCTTTTGAGATCGACATCAGTTGCCAGCTCAGCGGAAGCGCATAGTTCAAACTTGTTACCTTCTTCTGAGGAGGACCTGGCCAGATGCCAGCTTAAAGAATGCCAATAAGGAAGAGTAGGACAAAACAGCAAGAAAATGGAAGATGGTGACAAAGAGAGCCCCCAACAGGAAAAGATTGAAACGATTAACATCAGCATAGGCCTCCAAACGGACTGGAAAGAGAGGGAGAATGGAAGAATGTACAATCCAGTGGTGAAAGTGGTTGCGACTGAAGCATACAGGGGGCAGATGGACGTGAACAAACTCTCTGGTACACCAAACCCTAGAGTGGCCAAAAGATCCATCCAACAAATTGCTCCAATCTTTCTGCAAAAAGAAAAGTTCGATGGGAGTACAAAGATCACCTGCCATAGAATCAGTGCTGACAGTGGAGAGAGGCAACCTAAAAATAGCCCCTATCTTTTTCAAAAAGCAGATTACAACCATGGAGAATACTCCACTGGTAGAAGAAGTCAAAGTTGGGCAAGGTAAATCTGCTCTGCTGGAGATGAAAATGAATGGTGGAGGAAAATCCTCTGAATTTGGGGGGACACGCTTTTTGGCCAACTGTGCCAAAACAACACTCGCCTCAGCTGCTTGAACAAAACAGGGTCGAGAAAGGATCTGCCTCCAGTTTTGCGATGCCTAAACTGTGGCTCTGCTCAAAGTCCAAGAATAATAACTACAAATCTCTGAGCAGAGGGGTAATCATCTCACACTTCAAAAAAATCACAAATTTGTATCTGTTAGATACCCAGGACATTGAATCGGTAAAGTTCCCCTATCGCCAGAACCCCTTTTTGGTCGAAATAGGCCTTACCTCGTGAGAAGGCCAAGAAGCTATACTAGGGGCCTTTAAAGATCTGGAGAGACAGGGGATTCAGGTCTCCACTACACTGCCACTGGAAATAGCCACACTAAAGTCCACAGGTCAAAGATGGACATCCAGGGCAAGGGAGGCCTCTGGTAATAACGTAGGTCCAGTTGATTCCCTGAGGAACCAAATAGACAATGGAGAGAGCCTTCAGGACAATGCTCTGTCTCTTCTCCCTGAGATTCTAACGCAAGTGCTCCAGAAAATGGAGGTGGGAAAGCAGTCTCTTTAGTCAGCCTGAATTGTCTATGTTGTGCTGGAACACGCAGGGTCCAAACACCTTTACATTAAAAAAAAAACAAGAGTGGCTCTTCCATGAAGTAGATGTCTTGCTTCTGCAAGAAACGTGGTTGGTGAATCCAATAGAAATCGAAGGTTACTCAATCTATTCCCAACCAGCACTCCAAAAGGCTAAGGGAAGACCATCAGGTGGGTTATTGATGGTATTTAAAAACGCCTCGATTTCAAGCATGCAGAGTAAGTTTGAAAACAACAAACCTCGCATTTGGTAGTAATTTTTATTAATGTATACTGGAACCCCGCCTCGTCCAGCCTGCAGGATTTCTTAGAGGTTCTGTCTAAACTAATGGTGGGTGTCAAACTAGCATATGAGAGAGCACAGATAATACTGGCCGGGGACTTGAACACTCAATGTGTCCCGTTGGAGCAAATAAATGCAAACACGTGTTCACTGAGAATCTCAGAGAAGGGGAGAATCTGGGTGAAGTTCCTTACGGGATGGGGTTTAAAGGTCACAAATGGGTCAATTCCAGGGGACACCCCCCCATCCCACCTGGCACAGAGGCAAGTCTGCCTCGACTTTGGATTATATTTTTATGTCATCAGAATTGCTCACAAGAAAAGTTTCGCTGAACATCAAGCCGGAGGGCGGAAGTGATCACTCACAGTTGATTTTGACCTTTTCTGATATGGCGGTTAGGTTACCGGATAGTCAAAAACAGTGCCTTGTGATTTGGAAGGGGAAAGTCCGCCTCCTTAAATTCAAGAGAGATGGGGTACTTTTGAATAGCAACCTTTTGGGAATTCCAGACAATATTCAGCAGGAGAATTGCTGCCCGGAAGAGTTTGTTAATGTCATCTGGTCATCGCTCCCACCAAGTGTAGGCGGAGGGAGAAAACAGGTGCAGCGCCACACCTTTGATGTAGAAACGAGGCAGGCAAAAAAACTACAGGCTCAAAAAATAAGACAACTCAAAAAACTGGCCCTGAGTGGGGATGACTATAGGAGGGAACTCAGACGTCTGTCCTCTCAATATAAGCAATGGTCAATGGATAGAAAAATGTTTCGCCTCCAACAGGACGGGGAATTGATGTTAAAATTAATTAACAATCAGGATTCCCGGAATTTTTGGTCAGTGATTAATCAACTGGAGAGAAACACCTATAGCAGTCAGTGTAACTTGGTGACAGAAAGAGGGTGGGTGGACTATCTGTCTGGAGTTTTTGAGGACCCAATAAAGTCCACCTTCCATCCGGAGAGTGACAGTGTATGGGGTCTTCCCCTGGATGAACAGAGCTGGAGGAGCTAATCTCTTAAATCCTCTTCCTCAAGGGCAGCTGTGCCGAATGGCCTAACATATCAGGTACTGAAGAATAACCCAGCCTTCTGGGCGAAGTTACTTTTTTGGCTTTTTGGAGACATCCTACTGAGGAAGAGGTTCTCTGTGTCTTGGAAGAGGGGGACCATCATCCCGCTCTTCAAGGGGGGTGACCGGACCTTACCTATAAACTATTGTCCGATCGCCCTCCTGGACATCGAGAGTAAGCTGTTTATGAAGCTACTTTTGGGTGAACTGGAGGGCTGGGTAAAGGAAGCAGGCATCCTGTCTTCAGAAAGGGCCTCTCAACGGCATTGAATGGATTGGTGCTGAGCATCCTGAGTGAGAAGACAAGTCACAAGGGAGAAAAACAACTCTATGGGGCTTGGGTAGACTTCTCGAGGGCGTTTGACCAAGTAAACCGGAACAGGCTGTGGTTAAAACCCAGAAGATGGGGTATCCCAGAGGGCCTTTTAGCAATGCTGGTCGAGCTTGATAAGAACACAACAATCCGGGTCAGGTTAGAACATGAGGGATACCTCTCGGATCCCATTAGGGTTGAAAGAGGCGTCCGCCAAGGCTGCTTGGGGGGCCCATTGTTTTTCAACTTATATTTGCCAGATTTGGGAGAGTTCCTGGCTACCTTGGCATTAGCCAGTCCAGTGATCAATGGCTCTAAGATTCACTGGCTGGCTTACACCGATGATGTGGCCCTACTGGACCACACTGCAGTAGGGCTACAGCGGTTGCTAACTAAACTGGATTGGTACGCAAAGGAGAATGGCCTTACAATTAACCCCAAGACATCTAAAATTGTGGCCTTCAGACATCTGAAAAAAAAGGTAACCTTTGCTCAGTGGCTGCTGGGGGGCCAGCCAGTTCCAAGAGTCAAAGAGGTGATTTACCTGGGCTATAAAATCTATGCTGCACCATCCATCTCTAAGGTAGAATTTGACATCAGGAGTAAGCTTACACAGCTAGTCCCACAGATGAAAAAGGTACTGGGAAAGTTCTGTAAGTTTTCGATTCTCCCTCTGATCAAATTCTACTCTGCCAAGGTGGTGCCCAAATTGCTCTACGGCCTTGAAGCGAAGCCTTTCCTATGGATTGTGGAATGGCAGAGGCTGGAAGGCCTGATTTGGAAAAGGGTTCTCGGTCTTCCCCTAAGTCTCCCTATGGCCAGTCTGAGATTTGAATTGGGCCTACGTTCACTAAAGATTATGGCCAGCTGGAAATTAATTTCTCTCTTCCGTCTTGTCATCACGGCTCCGGAGGGAACATTGTACTCTGATATTAAACATGAATTGGGCAACCAGAGTTCAACTTCCCTTTCTGGAATAGAAGTAAAGGTCGAAGAAGAGTTAGACTGGGCAAATACGAAACGGGAAACATTGATTGACAATCCTGGAAAAGCAAAGAAATCCTTGGAAGAGATGGACTGGATAGAAGCGATTGATAATATGCGATAGTTGGCTCCAGCCAATCTGTTTCAGAAAGTCAATAAAAGACAGGGGCTCCTAGCCAGATATTTAGTAAAGTTCCCTGATTGGAGAATCCGGAAGAACTTCATGAGAATTCGTTTAAATGTGGCCTAGACGGGGGAAATTCTGTGCAAAAGGCGCTTGGGGGGATCGGCCACTGCCTTGTGTAGAGTCTGCACTAACCCAGCCAACCAATCCCTCAAACATCTGTTGCTGGACTGTGAAGGCACCTGGCCTACCAGACTTAGATTATTTGGCAGTTTCGGGGTGGGTAATGAGAAACATCAGGAGAACACGTTCTGGGATAGACTTGTAGCGGGTCATGAAGTAGCTTTGACAATCGCAGTGGTGCAAGTTCTGGTGAAAAACCTCATAATCTAGGACTCCAATTGTTGTGCATGGGGTCAAGAAGCATTGTGCCCATCGGACCTGGCTGAATACTCTTTAAAGGGGATTCTGAAGTGTAACGTTTGTTGAATCAACAGCATTGCCACTTTATTCAGTGCTCCTTTCTTATTCATTTGGACTAAGCTTTCTTTTTTGTATAACAGTGGGGTAGTTTTAGCAAAGAGATAAGTAGCTGGATTTTTTAAGGGGGTGTTACATTGGATCATGGGAAGTAGATCCCTTTTGTTTTATTTCTCTTATGTTGTTTTGGTGTTATTTGCTAAACTGTCTTTCTGCTCCTACCCCATTGTGTATCATCATATTTTATTGTGTTAATGCATTTTTTAGGCTGTACTTTTATTTAACTGCATAGTAACTAAGTGTGTGTGATTGTGGATTGTAAAAGGTTTTTTTCTAACCATATACAATAAAAAAATAAACAAAAAATATAGCATTAATGGCCCCTTTCTTGGTCATCTCGCAACAATATTTCCATATTTCTCCTGACATTTCCGTGCCCAAGGTCCTTTCCCATTTCCTCTGTGATGAGGTTCTCACCCCCTCCCCAGAGTTCCTGCACATAGTATACAACCCCGTATTTACCCTACAACCCTGCCCACCCTGGATCAGTCTATCTAGTATGGGGGAGACTTGTGGTTGTCCAGGAAAGGTTGTGAAGAGTTGACGAAGGATTGCTTTCAATCTATAGTACAGAAATATTTCCAAACCCGATAATTCCCCCTTCTCCTTCAGTATATCTAGTGTCATAAACCTCCCATCGGGGAAGAGTGCCCCAAAATGGTTCACCCCAACCTCTTCATCATGGCCACATATCCCACCCCGCTGGTGATGGGAATCCCTGGTATGTGTATCACAGGAAGTATAGGTGAGTAGGGGTCCTCCCCCTTGGTCTTATGTTCAATACAAGTCCAGGCTTTGCAAGTTACCTCCACAATGTGCGGTATCCGTTGTGTTGTATCTGGTGCTGTAAGGATGATTGATCACAGCAACGTTGGTGCCGCAATTGATCTCTATCTCCACATGTTGTCTTTCCCCTTTCGTTTCATACCAATACTGGAGAAACCCTGCCTGTTCTACATTGTAGTAGGTTTCAAATTCTGGTAGAGCCAGCCCCCTCCTGTATAGGTGCCGCCAGTTTGTCCCCGATATCCTTGTTTGCTTACCCGCACAGATGCGCTTTAGCACCGCTGACTTCAAGTTTCGGAAGAACTCCGCCTGGACCACTATTGGTGCGTTCAAGAAGACGTATAGAAACCTGGGTAGTAAGGTCATCTTAACAACCGATATCCGACCGTGTAGGTTAAGGGGGAGGTTCCTCCATCTAGCCATGGCCTCCTTCGCTTGCTCCAGGACCCTCAAGTAATTACTACTATACACCACTTTGTTATCCCTGGCTATATTAGTCGCCAGATATCGGGTTTGGATCATGTGCCATTGGAACCCCTACCCGTCGCGGTATCGCTCAACCCTTCCGTTAACGGGAACAGGACAGACTTGGAAGTATTTACATTTAGTCCAGAGAACGCCCCAAATTTCTGCACGTCCCTCATAATTGGGTCCAGGTTAGTGCTGGGATCTGTAATAAATGGCACCATATCGTCCGCATATAATGATATAACCACTTTGTAGGTATGTAGCCGAACTCCACGATGTAGGTGCAGTTCTCTTATCCTCTCCGCCAGCATCTCGATCGCCAGAGCAAACAGTAATGGTGATAGGGGCCCCCTCTGTTGTGTCCCCCTTTCCAGCACAATAGTTGGCGTTAACTGACCATTCACCCTTATTTTGGCCACTGGCTTTGTGTATAGTAGTGAAATCATGGCTTTGTATAGTTCCCCCATCCCAATGCGTTGCAGCACGGTGAATAGGAATGGCCACCCCACCAAATCGAATGCTTTAGTGGCGTTGAGTAGGGCGGCCACTATTGGGTCTTCCTGTTGCACAGCTGCTATCAGTTCAAACATTCTCCGGAGCCCGTATGACGTGGAGTGACCCGAGATGAATCCTGCCTGGTCCGCCCTCACCATCACTGGCATCATGGGCGATAGTCGGGATGCTAGAAATTTCACTAAGATCTTATTGTCTATTTGTTGATAAGCAATATCGGTCGCTAGGAGGAGCATTTGTTGCCGGGTTTATCCGGTTTTAAAAGCACCACTACCATTGCCTCCCTCTAGAAGTCTGGCAGATGCCCCTCCCTCAGGCTGCACTGAACCATGTATAGCAGGTGCGGGGCAAGCCTATAAGTGTAATGCTTATAGAACTCTGCCGTGAACCCATCAGGACCTGGCGATTTCCCATTAGGTAACGATTTGATGGCACCCCGCTCTTCCGCCAATGTCAATGGATGGTTCAGTTGTTCCCTCTCGTCGTCTGTACACCAGTATAGACCTACCTGATGCAGATACATGTCTATTTCCACCTGAGAGGCCTGTGTCTGGGATGAATATATTTGGCTGTAGAGCCCAAGGAACCGCTGTGCTATCTCCCTGTCTTCAAATTGGTCTTCCCATGCTCATCCGTTATCGAAAAGATTCGGCCTTTTAGGTCATCCATCTTCATCGCTTTCGCCAGTGTCCTGGTGCCTGTCCCTCCCCATATTGACGTAACGCTGTCTGGCCCCCAATATATTTAACTTACCTTAGTTCTAATGTCTGGAAATCCTGCAATTGTTGCAGGATTTCCGCTTGTTCTTGATTTGATGTGGTGGGGGTGGCCGTACCTTCTTTATCTGCCAGTTCCCTTCTAATTTGTCTTAGTATACCCTCCTCTTTGGATATGCACTCCCCTCTAATTACACACTGAATGCATTCGCAGAGTGTCCCCGCTGATTCAACTGATCCTTCATTAAATTAAGAAAAGTTATCTATGGCTCCCGTCAGGCCCTCCCGGAACACCGTATCTGTAAGACCCTCGCTTTTTAAGCGCCAGGGGAGTATTCCTTTAAATTGGCCCGTGATTTCAATGACCAGTGCTACTGGGGCATGGTCTGACAGGGTGCAGGAAAGAATTCTCTCCTCTTTCACCTGTTCCAATATTGAGTGTGAGACCAGAAAAAAGTCCAGATGCAACGCCAAGTTATGGGGCGCCGAGTGGCACGTACATTGCTGCCCAGTCCGGTTCCTAACCCTCCAAATGTCCTCAACCTCCCATGAAAGAGCCATGCCCTGTATCTGGCTTGTCCCTCTACCCCTTCTCGGGTGGGCATCCCCCGTCCGATCACATGCTGGGTTCATGACTGCGTTGAAATCCCCAGCCCATATTAACTCCCCCGTGGCAGCATCCCCAGCTGTTGATCTATCCAGTCCAATGTATCCACCCTATCCTGGTTCGGACCATAATAGTTAACTAGTGTAGGTAGTTTCCCTTGAATTGTGCCCTGAACCACGAGACCCCTGCCCTCCTTATCTTTGACAACAGCGGTGTGGTGAAAACCAACAGAGCTATGTAAGAGGGTGCCTACACCTCTTGCGTACGAGGAGTATGATGAAAAGTGTCTGTGGCATCCCCAGCTTTTCCTAAATTTAGATTCCACCTCCAGTGTTAAATGGGTCTCCTGCAAAAAAGCAATCCCAACCTGGTGCTGCTGCATGTATAGCAGGACCTTTCGACATTTTGACAGACAGTTTAGCTAAGTGTTGCCATTGCCCTTAATTAGGATATGAGTGTCATTAGCGATCTCATCATTCGATTCTGCTGACCCCTTCCTTTGCTGTTGTTCGCACCAAATAAACTCTGACCAATGTATGGGTGGTGTGGCAATCGTTCCGTACTGACCCTCCCCTCACTCCCCCACGACAACCCCAATCCGTCAGTGACCTGCAATCCCTTCCCACGTATCTAGTCGTCAGTTCCATTATGCCCTTTGTCTGTACCCCGCTGATTAACCCAACTCTTCAGCATTCTGCCCACCCCAACTATAACCACAACTTGTGCTTTCGCTTGAGGGTTAGCTTATGATACCAGCCCTCCACCCTACCCACCCGGAAGTATGGTTTCCTCAACACCCTCATCCCTATGCCCATGCTGACTTAAGTGTCGTGTGTTAACAAAGGATATGCTTCGTCTGGCGTAAGCTCAACCATTGTTCCCTCGTGGTCGAGGGTTCCCTGGGAGCGTCTCCAGAAATGCAGAGGCCTCTTCCGGGGTTTGAAAGAAGAGCGCTCGTCCCTCATGTTCAATGCACAGTTTGCCCGGGAATAGCATGATGTAGCGATTGACTCTGTTCCTCAGTTGTTTTTTTACTTCAGTATATGTCCTCCTGGAGGCTTGCACTTTGTCTGAGACGTCCGGAAAAAGTTTGATTGTGTCTCCTTTTTATGTTACTGTCCCTTTCTCTTGAACATTGCGGAGGGCGACATCGCTGTCTCAGTAATTCAACATGCAGGCTGTAATTGGGTGGGGCGGTGGACCTGGGATCTGCATTTTCCCACTGGGTATCCGATTTGCCCTCTGAACTATGCACACCGCTGACATTTCCTCTGATCCTTGTTACTCCTTTAGTATTTCCTCCACGATAGGTTCAATGTTCTTGTCCTCTACTGATTCCGAGACTCCAATTATCATAAGGTTGTTCCTACGTGATCTGGATTCGAGATCGCCCTGCTTATCAGCGAGTTCTTTCAATGCCCGCTGTACGTGTCATCTCTCTAGCCACTGCTGCAGCTTCGTCCTCCACTCTGGACACCCTCCCTTCCACTTCATCTAGCCTCTCACCGTGCTTGTCCATGCGAACTTGCATGTGATCAACTTTGCAGGTGAGAGTGTCCAGTTTCCCGTCCAGGGACTGTATGCTGGCTTGCAGTTGATTGAACATCACTTTAATATCTTGAAATGCCCCCACCGGGCTCTGTGACATCGTCTGGTTCTGATCTTCCAGGGAGACCTCCATTAGTTTGTTGTCCTTTGCCTGAGATGGTGCTTCAAAGTGCAGCTTGGTCTGCTGTTTGCCCCCCTTGCCGTACTTGGACATCTCCGTTGTTTGGAGAACCATGCGGGGTGGGTGTGCTATGTTCAATTGGTGCTTTGTGCCAGCGGTAGTCACTTTGTGCCTCTGTCAGGTGTCGCTCATACAGAGTTTTGTGGCCTCTATATTTCCAGCTCTGAAGCCAATCTCGTGGGATCAACAAGTGAGCGGGGGTTTTCTCTTTGCAACACCATCCCTAGATATTGAGCAAATCCAATGTTTACCCTTGCCCCATGCCACACACCTCTTCCACTCCGTTCTCACTAGGGCTGCACTGGCGTTATTATCTGTGACATTCTTGAAGTGCCACCAGGCTTTGTTCCCCTTCTCCTCCGGCCCGAGAAGAGCAAGTGTATGCAGTATCGACCTCTGTCACTAGGCTGTTAGATCGTCTTCTCCCATTCACTCCGTCTGCCACCTGTTTTAGATTGAGTCGTTTTCCTTTGGTGACTTTTTTCCTATTCACTTCCTTTTTCTGGTATTCTGGGGCAGAGGTTGGATCACTCCAAACTCCTGTCCGTGTTGGTACTCAGCAGTAGCAGTTGGTCCCATACATTGCTAATGTGGGATAGATCAGCTGTTGTCCATTATTAAGATGTCTCCTCAACTCCCCCCCATTCCATCAGAGTCTCTCTCACAATGTGCTGATAGCAGGGCTTCCTTTACAGATTTTCCGGCCGGTGCGGTATCCCCAGATTCCCTGTGTTGAAGTTCGTCCAAGCTGCCACTCGCCTCCTCCGCTCTGCAAATTCACGTGTATCACAGTTCACCAGCTGTAGTCTCCGGTTTTCCTGAAATGGAGTACCGCAATGGGGATGGTGTGCGCCTGTGTCCGTCGCTCTGTCAATGTAGTTCGTTACAATGCATGCTGTTTATGAGCAGCCAGTATGTTAACCCTCTTCACGGCCTCAGTGCGGGTCGCTGTATGGGTCCTTGAATCCTGCTGTTCTTTCCTGTGGGCCACCTCTGTGGGTTCTGGCCACCCTGGCCACTGCATGTTGTAGGGGTCAGAGTGGTCACCGCCCCATGTCGCGGCGCTGTTCAACAGTGGTGGCGTTTTAATGCGTTAGCCGATGTTCATGCTGATATGGGCTCCCGAGCATCTGCCATCCACTGTTTACTGGGTTTATCTTCACCGTCGCTGTTCTTTGCCAGGGGTCCCCATGGTTGCAGGGCCAGGTCATGCACTCCACCTCCCAGTCTGGGTATGGGCCACCTAGGCCTGGCCACCGGAGGGCAGGGGCTTCTTCCCCCAGTCCAGTGGTCTCACCGGTACGGTGATGAAGGCGTCTGCGTGACAGTGTCGGTACCCCACAATCTGCAGTGGGCCACACGTAGCAGCGGAGGGCCGTCTCCTCCGCCCTGCGTCCTCTGCCCGCAGTGCTGGTAATGCTCGTCTTTGTTGCGATTATTCCCCAGGGAGCCAGCTACCACTGCGACCCACGTCACAGAAGTACTGCTGCGACCCCGGTAGTATCCTTTCTCCGGGCGGGTGAGCTCTTCGACCCCTCTTACCCGGGGGCCGTGCACCTCTTTGGCTATGTCGGTTCCTCAGAGACTAATGTTGTGCACCTGGAAGTCTAACGTGCCGGCCTCCGACACGCCACTGTGACGCCTCATGTGATCCATTGTGTCTCCCCTGACACCACCAGTCAGTTCTAATACCAGCAGTCTTCTCTGTGTTGGTAGAGGTCCTTTGACCCTCACTGCTCTCCTCAGAGAACTGTCCCAGTGATAGTTTGCCACAGCACCAGGCCAGAGGCATGGCGAGGTCCTCACCCAGGAGTGCGCTTTTTTCCCCGGCTGCACACTGTCGTGCCACAGGCCGCCAGGCGTATTAGTTGATCATCAGCTTTGCAGCCATCTAATCTCTCCGGAGTTTCGCCATGTGGGTTGCATGGGCTTATTCAGCTCAGCAATGGTATCAGCCTAAGAGGTATTTAAGGAGAAAACACCTGATAATTACCGGATATGTGTGGGTGTGCGGGAGCTCTAGGGCTCGCGCCCATCTTGGCTGGGCTCTCTAGCACCCCACGTAGTAGCAAGAGATGATGCCAAAGAGTACAGCTGCAAGGTCGAAGAGGCTATATCGGAGTGCCAAATTGTATGGTCTCATGAGGAAGCCATTGTATTACCAGGCAGGGCTGACCTCATTGTTCGCATTCTGTCCCTGATTGGGTCTTGTCGGGGGTATGCACATAACGAGTTGGCCAAAGTTATCTTGACCAATAAGGAGAGTCCATTGTTGCAACAAAGTACGTGAATAGAGTGGACCAATCACATCACAGTGTTTTCTGCTCACTGTAAAATTAGGTCATCTTGTAAAATTAGGTGATCTTGTAAGGGGATGTATTTATATATGCACGACCAATGGGGTAATATTGTGGATGTTTATATTTCTGTATAGGTGTTAGCCAATGGGGAACGTGGGATTGTTATATCTGATAGGTATATAGGTACCACCACCTCTGCCCCGTAATGAGAGGACTTAGAGGCAAAGACCCCTCACCCATGCCCAGTGAGAAGGTGTTTCCTCTTGTGATTATCAGAAGATGGCCAAGATGAGCATCCCTCCTTACCTGCATTTGATAGACGGTGGAGGGAAGCCTGCCTCTGGAAGAGCAAGGGAACTATTGTTATAGAAACGTCCTGCCCTATCTCTGTAGGTAATCCGTGAAGGAATCTATTAACAGTACATTTCGTGGATCCAGAGATAGTGGTGCACAGAAAATCAAGGATATCTCTGCCAAGGGAGGATAAACTAAATTAATTCCTCAACCTCCTCTACCACATTTTCATAGGGCTTCATTACAAGTTTGCAGGTAGCAAACTTGTAATGAAGTTTTTATCTCAATACGGGGAGTTTCCTAGTAAGAAGGTGGACAAGGCTTGGCAACTGAGACTAACAATCACTCAAATGCAATTTTAAATTGAGATTACAAAGAATTGTAGTCGTTGGCAATTAAATGCATTTCATGTAATCGTTGAAACATATTATGCGATATCTTTTTTTTTTTTTTTTTTTAATATCTGTAAAAAAATTTTTTTTTTGCAATATCTGTAAATTGTTCTAATGAAGCTCTCACTTGAGGACAAATGTGTGTATTTAGTTATCATGCAGATGCATTGAATTGGCAATGAGACAGATTCTTTACAATTACAACCTGAAATTGAATGTGAATGAGTATTAGAATCAGTGGCACTGAAAGCCATGCGCGGACATAAGGGCTTGAGCTATTCGCCTGTTTCATTCACACTAAGAAAGAACTGCCACATGTCAGGGTTACAGAAGCCTGATAGCAACTTGGTTTACTGCCATTTGCCAAGCACTTTTTGTTGAGCTTCTTGCCCAAGGCCGAGCAAAAAAGGGCACAGTGATAGCACATTTGGGTGAAGCAGAGTAGTACCCACAAGCTGCATGGTGCCGTCATATTGCACAGACACCAGTCCATCATCCTCATTCTTTCAAAAGATAATGTCACCATCACCATCTTGTTAAGGATTTGGTGTGACTCACAGGGCCTCATTAGGACCCAGGCGGTAAGGGGTTTACGGCGGCTTAAACAGCGCCGATCCTTACCGCCTGATTCCGAGGTCCCTTAGCGCCATGGAGGATTTAACACCTGCTTTTAGCAGGTGTTAAAATCCATGGCGCTAAGGGACCTTGTTGTTAATTACGCCACCGTAATTTACGGTGGCGTAATTAACGCCTTCCCCACTCCCATTATGCCCTATGGGGCAAAAATGGGAATGGGGAAGGGTAAATGGGTTAATGGGGACTTACCGCCCCGCCAACCTCGGAATGGGGCAGTAAGTCCGCCAACCACCATGGCGTAAACATAGTTTACGCCATGGTGGTAAAGGTACGACCCAGGCGGTAATTTACCGCCTGGGTCGTAATGAGGCCCACAGTCCTTGTTAGGAAAGGTTGACTTTAATCCCAGTGGGCGAAAAATTAGACACATTAGAAAATGATCTTGCCACCCAGCTGAACACGAGTCTATAATACCTAGATTTCACCCAGCGAGTCAAAGTGAAGTATGCAGCTGGACACTGAAGAAACATGAGCGCATATCCAAGTTTATTTACTGTGTATAAAAGAACCTGGTGCCTTGTCCTGCTTTCACTCGCTCCGTCCACTCATCTCTCTCAACCCCCGTTCTTCGAATCCAAACACTGCTTTAACAAGAAACATTCCATCTCGTGCACACGCAGGACTGGGTGCCTAAGCAACGTAATAAATAAAGCTGTACAAGGAATATGTAAATACAACATCATCCCCCCTTTATAACAAATAAAAAATAAAACAAATGAAAAGAAAAAAACAATAAACAAAACCAAATGGCAACCAAAAACTGAAGATTTCATCAGGATAATTATCAAGCTATGAATCAAAAGAAAGCTTTAGACCCAAAAGTAGAGTCTCATTTTCAATTGTCCATGACATAGTCTTTCGACCAATTAGGTAATCTCCTGAGTCTTGAACTTCGAACAATTCTATCATCATTAACAACTTCAGAGTCGATCTCTCGATGTACATTTAACTCTCCCATTTCATTTCCTTGTTCCCCATTCATGATGCCATTTTGTGAGCGAACATTATCCTCAAACAGCTCAAAAGCTCTTGTATTAAATCTCTTCTCCATCTGATTTTCCACTCTACCACCACTCCACCTCCACTTACTAACACTGTCCAAATTCCAAATAGATACTCCTCGAACTCTAACAGCTCTTTTAAACACTTCAATAACTTCAACTGGACTGCTGTACTTAGACTCACCCTTCCTCACATTGCGTCCCAATTTGATTCTTACTAAGTGACCACGTGAGATTTTTAACCCACTTTGTTCCACGCACACCTCCTCCCTATCACACACTCTTCTTTTCCTATAATTCACCCACACAGGGTTGAGTAAAGTGTTGGGCACTCTCCCTCTCATCATTTCAAATGGCGATTTACCTGTGTCTCTTCTGACAGACACTCTCACACTCCACAACATTTCCTTAAGTGCCTTATCAGCAGACATATTGTTCCTCAATGCTCGTTCTACTGTCTCTACAATGACTCTATTGCACCTCTCCACCAATCCGTTGGTTTGCGGGTGATACAGTGCTGAAAATCTCCCATCAATTCCAGAACGTTTGGCAAACTCCTTCACCTCTCTACTTCTGAACTGTACCCCATTGTCACTGATGATCACTTTTGGATACCCTTCCCTTCCAAATACTTGCACCAACAATGCTATCACTTCATTAGAGTCAATCTTATTAACAGACTTGATTTCCAACCAACCTGAGTAGTAGTCCACCAACCCCATCAAGAATTTCTTCTCATGTGCCAAATTTTCATAAGGACCCACTATGTCAATACCTACCCTGTCCCATGGCATATCCGCTTCAGAGATGTTGATAGGTTCCAACTTAAAACTTTTGCAACTTTTATCACTATTTTGGCATGGCCAACAATTCCTGACAAATCTGTTCTTTGTACCTGTAATACCTGGATGTCCTTGGTGAGCCTTTTCAATTAATTCCTTATACAACTCCTGTGGAGGAATCAATTTATCCCCCCTTACCAAAAAATCATTTTCAATGGAGAATTCATCTCTAATCTCCCAGAACTTCATACAGTCATTACAAACCAACCTTTTCTAAGGCCATCCTGATTTTGTATACCTCATGACTTTTTGCAACGTCTCGTCTTTACCAAGTTCACTTAACCATGTTTCTCTTGGTGTCACTTCAAAAATGGTTGCTACAACCTCACAGTCTTCCTCAACGCCCAAGTCATCATCTACCAAAGGCAACCTAGATAAATAATCAGCTATAAGATTTCTTTTACTTGGGACATACTTTACCATAAAGTGATAATATTGCAATTTGAGGCTTAATCTGGCCAACCTGGGAGAAGCTCTACACATCCCACGTACAGTAAGCACTTCAAGTAAAGGTTTATGGTCTGTCTGTATTATAAATCTGCTTCCCCAAAGATACTTTCTGATTTGTAATTTTTTCACTACCATCATCAGCGATCTGTGACAAAACCACTCCTAGACCACTCCCACTGGCATCCACAGTGGCTTTGGTCTGTCTACCAAATACACACCCTCCCAACTCTACAGCTCCACAAATCTCATGTTGTATGCAATCTGTTGCTACATTGCATTCATCACTCCACTCAAACTTTGCATCTTTTTTCATCAGTTTCCTCAAAGGTTCCATCACACTGGCGAAATTCCTTACAAATTTATTATAATACTCGCATAGCCCAAGAAACGACCTGAGCTCATCCTTATTGGTAGGATTAGGTGAATCTCTAATCGCCTTCATAGCTTCCAATTTAGGCTTGTACCCCTTCCCATTCACCATGTGACCTAGATACTCAACCTCTTTCACTTTGAATTTGCATTTACTATCCTCTATTTTCAACCCAACCGCATTCAGTCTTGTCAACACCTCATCCAACCTTTTATCATGTTCTTCAGAAAGAACCTTTACCAAAAACAATAATGTCATCTTGGTATACTAATGTCCCGGCTAAACCTTTTACAACATGAGTCATTACTCTTTGAAAAACCGCTGCTGCGGATGCCAATCCAAAAGGCATCCGCTTGTACCTATAAAGACCATATGGTGTGATGAACGCTGTTATGTCTCTGCAGTCTTCTGTAAGTGATATCTGGTGGTATGCATTAGATAAGTCTAATGTTGAAAAAGTATCTGCATCCCCAATGCGATTTAACATCTCAGACATTATTGGCAAAGGAAATATATCCGTGATGATGTTCTTGTTAACATCTCTCAAGTCCACGCAAATTCTTGGTTTCCCATTTTTCTTTATAGCTACGACAATAGGACTCACCCATTGTGATGATTCAATCTTTTCAATCACCCCTTCTGATTCTAATTTTACTCATACTTGTTCAACTTTATCAACAATAGCAAATGGTATTGGTCTGGCTTTCGTGTGCGTTACTGGTAATGCTCCCTGTTTGGGTCGTATTCTATGAGCAAAATCTTTTAACAATCCCAAACTTGATTGTAAATCATTGCCAGGATTCAACACTGTTTTCATAGTTTGTTCTTTGCTGCTGTTCACAATTAGAATTTGCTCTTCTTCACATGGATCCAGCCTTATTCTTAAACCTGCTTGGTCTCTCCAGCCTATTATGTTTACACCCTTTTCAGCAACATATACCTTCACTTGAGCACGTCTGTCTTTGAATTGAATAATGCTTGAAAACCAACCAACAATGTGTATCTTCGACCCTTCGAATCCACCAGGATTCTTTATGTCTGATGCTTTCAACTTGCTTCTGAGGCCTTCCGCAACCAATTTCTGCCAAGTCTTCCTCGTAATAATAGTCCAAGTTGAGCAACTATCAACTTTTACTTTTAATTTCCAATTGTCTAAAATGATTTCACAACTTGGACATTTAAACTCTCTTCCCGGTGGTTCATGTATTACGAATACTCTCTCTTCATCGGACTCTTCTTCCTCCTCTTAAATAGCTGAAAACCTCTTTTTGCGTCTACATGTAACTGCAAAATGCCCTTTAATTCCACAATTTTCACATTTTTGTCCAATTGCAGGACAGTTTCTGGAGTAAGCATAATGGCCTACTCTACCACAACTGAAACATCTGTCGCCGTCTCTTGTCTGCGTGTTCTGGGCTCTGATTTCAGTTTTTGTCCACGACTTCCCTTTAGAAAAATTTCCTTTGATTGCTGATACTTTGTGTCTGTTGCTTTTATTCATGGCAAACTCAACTCGATTTCTTTTGCACACAGCATTGACTAGTGCTTGCTCTTCCACTTCCTGTGTATTCTTGTTACTGCTCTGTAACATGTTCTGAGTGGCTTCCTGCTTTTTATTCTTCATCTCTTTAGAACACAATTGACTGTGCTCTTTTCTTTTCGCAATGGCAATAGTCTCTGGTAGAGATGGGTTCCCCACCATCCATAATCTATCCTGAATAAGCATGTCTCTTGTATGAATTATAATTTGGTCCCTAATAAGTTCATCAAGGGTGATTCCATTTCCAAAGTGACATGTACGGACTAACAACCTCAAAGCCGAAACATATTCTTCTATGTTTTCCTGTTCTTTCTGAGCTCTTGTGTAAAAATTGTACCTATTTATTGCCACATTAGTCTCTGGGGCATAATATGTATCTAATTGTCTCAGGGCTTTATCATGCTTATCACTATCACCAGCTTCATCACCTGGTAATTCTGGAAGCTCTCTATATTTTCTTTGTCCTTCCAAACCTAACGCATGGAGTAATGAAAATGTATTTTTTCGAGAAGTGAGTCCTTCTTGTTCCACTGTCTGAATGTAATTCAACCTAGACTCCTTCCATTCGGACCAATCCACCGTCAGTTGCCCAGGAGTTGGAAGAAAACTGGCTGGTGGCTGAATACTAATCCCTTGCATAGCCAAAGCTGTACTAAGAAATTATGAACACTTTCCTCCATGTCCACTGAAATGAGCTTCACTTCAGAACTCAACTTTTTACTTGACTTGCATGCAGCATCAGAAGTCAAATTTCCTGTTGCAGTTAGGTAAATGTTCACAAAAAGGTATAATCCATAGACTATAATTTCATTTCTTCATGGGAGTAACCATTTGTATATTATGACTTTTGCACAACATTTTTTTTTTTTTAAAATACTGTGACAAGGATGAAGCGTGGCTTGCAACATCCCCGCCTGACTTCCTCGTCTGAGACAATATGGGGGCATGTCACATGACGCACATGACGTTTCCCAAGGTTCTTTCCTCTAGTTTTTGCCAAAAGCAACAAACTGTGTCCCCCCTCATGCGTGTGCACGTGAGCAACGAAAAGCTTCTCCGAGTGAAAATCTTTCCTGGATCATAAGAGATGATCCTTTCGGATCCTGCAGCCAACGAAGCAGCCAACGACTGCACAAGAAAACGAGGAAACGTTTGCTCGGAGCTACAGCTCTCGCTTTTCCTTTTTCTTTCTCCTCCGATACGTGGGTGCCGGCGCCGGGTAGACCCTCTTCGTCACCAAATGAAGTATGCAGCTGGGCAATGAAGAAACGTGAGCGCATATCCAAGTTTATTTACTGTGTATAAAAGAACCTGGCGCCCTGTCCTGCTTTCACTCGCTCCGTCCACTCATCTCTTTCAACCCCCGTTCTTGGAATCCGTACACCACTTTAACAAGAAACATTCCATCTCACGCACACGCAGGACTTGGTGCCTAAACAACCTAATAAATAAAGCTGTACAAGGAATATGTAAATACAACACAAAGCTGCCGTTCATATGGGCAGCTCTAGAGTGAGTTTGGTACTCACATTAGTCTGGAAACATCTTCCCTACTCATATGCCTACTGTCGAGCTTGTGCTGTTCTTTAATCAAGCTGTGCTTTGCCAAGATCACTGTTCACTCACACTTGGAGGCTTGACAATTGCATTAAGTATCTCAAAGGGAGATTTACTTTGCTCGATAGCATCAGACCTTTAACCAAATATTGCTTTGAGAGAGGATTGGGAAATCTAAGTGCTTTCATATTCAGAGCCCTACATATCTTGGCCCCAGTTTGGTCAAGAACACCAGATAATTCAGCCAACAAATAATTTAGTTTGGGTCTGGTGATTATGAAGAAGACTGGATTGTAAGTTAATGTTATTCAAATAAATCGAATGACCAGTGCAAATCCATAGGGGCATATACCTCTGAGCAGTGTGGAGATGGGGTGAATTGAACCAAACAACATGGTGTTCAGAATATTCAGAGAGGGCATAGGAAAGCACTTAAAAGCAAGAATCAACCACGTGGCACCCTGAACACTGTGATGTTCTGCATAGCTTTATCGGAACTAAAAGCCCAAAATCCTTTGCTGCCACCCAGAGCCACTGTGAGGCCTCTGCCTATAGCCCTATGACCCCTCGTGTCATTCAATAATTGCTATTTTCCTCACATGTAATCATCCCTGCTGCAAGCCATCTAGGCAGAACCATGGTCGTATCCCCATATCCTTCCTCAGGGGCAACTCAGAAATACTGAACAGAGCTGGGTGAACCAGGCACAGCAATGACCACATGGGGCCAAGAAGCTCACTTGAGCTCCTCTCAAGTTTCAAGACTATTTGGCTAAAACATGCATTGAGCAGCACCACTCTCATTCATATTTAAACGTTTTTGGGTGGTGCACTGTCTTAGTCTGGACTCAAAGAAACACAGACACTGCTGCATGTGCACGTGCAGACGAATGCCACTCACTGCAGCCCATCAACCTGTCAAATCCATGGTGGCAGTGATTAGGAACAGGTAACGATCAGGCACAATTACACATACAGACTCGTCATGTCGTAATACCCCTGGCTAATCCCTCATCCCCTATCCCATGCTCTGCATTCCCCTTCCTTTAAATCCATGCCGGCTAAAGCAGTCTCCTTCATTGCTGCCTGCCCCTCAACAAAACAAAGAATAATGCAACGCTGCTTTGTCTAAGCACAGTTTGATATGTGCAAAACTCACTCGCAAAACATTGGGGGCAGGGCCTTCCGACTCGTGGGACCATTCAGCCCTCATACATTTGCACAGTAGTTATGAAGAAATTGCAGCCTGTATCATGCAGTGGTACCTATCAGTGCCCCTGATTATGGCTAAGGGTGATTGGCGTGTCCATGGGTTGGGACAAATGCCCCTTATGTCATAATTTGTGTGAATGTTTAGTACTAAATACTATAAAGGGCCCTTTTTAGAATGGGAAAGCCCCATACCTCTCCAGTTAGTTTCCAAAATCTAAGCTTTCTTGTAGTACAGAGTCACAAACAAACCTCCCTCCACCTGTCTTTAGTTGTTTGCTTTGAGGTACACAGGAAACCTTTTGGCCATATTACTCTGCATTGTTGTGCATGTAGCCTTCCATCCACCAAGTGGAACATAAAGCGCAAGCACTATCTTTTTCCAACACATGCTTCTGTAAGGATTTGTACATGTTTCAGGTTGTTTTATTTTGTGATGTGTGTACTTTTCAAGTCATCACTATAAAGAACAGAATAATTTTAACCTTAGGAAGCCAAACATTAATACACATCTGTACCAACTAGAGTTAAGAAGATGTGTGGTCAAGTGCCTAGTAGATAGGGCTGAAAGTTCTGCTTCTCAGTTTAACAAAAGTATGTGATCTTGGGTAAATCATTGATCCACTGTGCCTTTTCTGCCAGTATTGGGAGTCCCTAAAAGGGATTTCCTTCACAATGTCGGCTTTTATAAAAAAAAAAAACTTCAATCATGTTTTAAACGCTCTGTACTGATGCTCTGTATAATGATAACGGTCTCTAATTATATATTGCCCTCTAGTTATTTGGCTCTAGCCATATGTATCAAGCGATGCTAAGCCCCAAGGAGCCCTTATTAGCAAAGACTAATGTTTCTACCTGTGATGTCAGTTTCTGTGATGTAATTTCTGGTGATATCAATACACATGCAAATTAGGGGGCCTTTCAACTCCTCGATCCAGCCCCGGTTCCCCTCCTTCTCTCTTGTTAAAGTATAGCTTGTTGAACTGTGCCTGATAGGGAGGCAGGAACCAAATCATGTATCCAGCTTTCTGACACCCTGCTATGTGGGCTGTCTTCACCTGAGCTGTCATTTAGCTAATTCTAAGGGACAAGCGATTGGTGCAAGCTGACAAGATGTTTCTTTACCAAGCATTCAAGTAAACACATAATAATGTGATATTTTTGGCATTAGCACATTTGGTGGCGCTTTGCACCAGTGTAATGCCAAAATCAACACAACAGGTTTAAGAGAAAGAAATGTGACTTGGAAGAAGAATATCGGGTTGACATGGTAACTGGCGACGCGTGTGGCACGAAATGGCTGAATTACAGTTTGTTATATATTGAAAGAATCCATAATGATGACCAACGAGGATTTGTGTCACAACTTTTGCATCAATAAGGAGTTTCAACATATTGGGGGTCATTACGACCCAGGCGCTAATTGCGCCAACTTTACCACCATGGTGTAAACTATGTTTACACCATGGTGGATGGCGGATTTACCGCCCCATTCCAAGGTGAGTGGGGCGGTAAATCCCCATTTCCCATTTTCCCTTCCCCATTCCCATTTTTGCCCCATAGGGCATAATGGGAGTGGGGAAGGCGCTAATTACGCCACCGTAAATTACGGTGTCGTAATTAGCATCATGGCAGGTTAGCGCCATGGATTTTAACGGCTGCTAAAAGCAGCCGTTAAAATCAGAATAGGCGTTAAGGGTTAACGACGGCGTTAACCCTTAACGCCTGGGTCGTAAGGAGGCCCATTGACTTTCCGTGCAGGTCAGCACAGTGATCTATCTTGATTCATTTCACTAACACCGGCAGATGGGAGTTTACACCAGAAGGAAATAGCCCCTAGAGCTTTTAGGGACGTGCAGTCATCTGATTACTCCTTTTGGACGCTTCTGTCTTTCATTCAGAGTCCTTGTTCGCGTGAGTATGGCTTACGTATTCCCTACTTTCACCATTCCCCTGCAGGTGCCACTGTTTTCTGAATTAAAGACGAGTGTGGGAACCCCATACCTTGTTCTATGGAATTTCACCACTGAGGAGGGTCTTCAGCCACTAGTTAACACACTGCACCCTTCACAGAGAAGAAATAACCATTTGCATATCAGTCTGGTCCCACCCACAAGGGCAGTCCAGTGTCAAAATGCTAGGCAATTCTCCTCTGAACAAAACTACTATCAACAAACAACCCCAGCCACGTGTCTTGGCCTTGTTGGGACTCCTAAGTGAGGTGAAGCTGAGCCTCTCTAAAGCACAGTGAGCAAAGGGTTGACATCTGTATTACCAAGGGTTACTTAGGTGGAACCCCCAAGTTTAATAAATTAAATAAGAGTGTGGGTGCTACTCTAGTGAGAACGAACATGAGTCAAATGCCCTGTTCTATGGAATTTTTTTCCACTCAGGAGGGTCTACAACCACGTTTTAGCTCACTGCACCCTTCACAGAGAACTAAAATAACCATTTTCATATCAGTCTGGCTCCACCCACAAGGGCAGTCCAGCACCGAAATGCTAGCCATCTCTCCTCTGAACAAGAGTACCATCAGCAACCCCTGGTGCGGGTGTTTTCAATGCAATTGTCCACTGCCTGGCTTACTAAAATGGTAATATCAAACAGAAGCGAAGAACTCGTCAGTTTGAAGGAGCTTCATTGTCATTTAAACATTCTGTACCTTAGGACAGAGATGCTTGGAAGCTTGGAAGAGGGTGGACAGGTCCAGGCAGTTCCCTACCCAAGGCAGTTGCTGTGTTACACATATCTATGGAGATATATTCCAGACATTGAATGTTCGGTCAAACTTATAGCACCAGGAAAGACCATTTAAAGACTAAGAGGAAGTAAGAAAGCTAACTGTCTGTTTTAACTAAGGTCAAAACAGCAAGAACTTTGCTCTTATCTTGGTTAAATGGGCTAGCTTTGTTTTGTAAGCATGTGCGGCATATACAGGTCAGTAACCACTTTGGGCACTAGCAACAATCATATTCTTTTTTGGCTTACAATGTTCAATGGAAGTATTGTTGTAGGTCCAAGACTTGAAAGTACAGTTGCAAAACCCAGAGTAGATTTGCTTATGCAGACATTACAATCAAGCAGTGGCAAAGCCAGTAGAACTACACATAATAAACAGGATGTGTTCACTTCCCTGAACAATGGTCTTTTTAATTGTCTATTAATAATGCCGGTTATAGCACATCATGAGGGATGCCTCTCACTTCTAAGCAATATAATAAAAGATGTTCATATTACTCATTTTAATGGTACTAAATTTACCGACCACTGAAGGATGAAGGGCTCAGTAGGCCCTGCTAAAATTCAATTTTTCAAATTAAAATGTGCCCCATGTCAGAGTCAGGCACTTAACTTGTTAGCTATTCACTTCGACCAACTTTTTTATGGGGTATGTTTTTAAAAATATTTCCATCCATTTTAGTAGCCTGTCTTAAAAAGAACCTCCGACTGGTCTTTATACACATGGCAATATGGCCCAGAGAACGGGACACCATTCCCCAGATGAGACCTCACCAGTGAATTGCACTGTTTAAAAAGAAATTCAAGTGGCAGTCCCTACTCTCAGTCTCTATACAGTTGCTTCTACACTGTTTTTGGTGGCAAAATTCTACAAGATCTACAGCATCTCAGTGGAGCGTAGCGGAGTGGTGTGAGAGTGGGCAGTCTGAGGCAGTCCCTACTCTCAGTCTCTCTACAGTTGCTTCTACACTGTTTTTGGCTGCACAATTCTACAAGATCTACAGCATCTCAGCGGAGCGGAGTGGTGTGAGAGTGGGCAGTCTGAGGCAGTCCCTACTCTCAGTCTCTCTACTGTTGCTTCTACACTGTTTTTGGCGGCATAATTCTACAAGATCTACAGCATCTCAGCGGAGCAGTGTGAGAGTGGGCAGTATGAGGCAGTCCCTACTCTCAATCGCTCTACAGTTGCTTCTGCACTGTTTTTGGTGGCAAAATTCTACAAGATCTACAGCATCTCAGTGGAGTGGAGCGGTGTGAGAGTGGGCAGTCTGAGGCAATCTAATGGCGTACAGGGTGGTCGGTGAAGAGCCCCCGGAGCCCATGCCCTCCTTGCCTTCCCTCCAGGAAGATCAGCGAATACTTTGCAGTTCGCGTCCTGACTCGGCTACTACAGTTGCTTCAGGTACATCAGGCACAACATCAATTACTTTGTCAGCTTCACCCCACTTGGGCTTTGCTACTTTGTCCAAACCCAGTGGGGGTACCTCAATCCCAAGCCTTGAAAAGTGCTTTTTTCACAAAAACAGATAAACTTAAACACAAGCCTAAACAGCCTGCCACCAGCTTTGCCACAGACTTTGTCCCAGAAGCGTCCGTCTCATGACCAAAACAGCACTTGCTCTCCCCCGCTGCCCCCTTACCTCAGGAGATCATCTTGGAGCCCATCCTGCCAAACATCCAGGCAAATCCTCTGTGGAGGGGGGAGCTCTGCGCCTCCGAGGCAAGCGTGATGCGGGCACAGGAGAGTGGAGCTCCGGCCCCACCAGCCATTGGAACTCCGGGGGCCGCATCGAGGGAGACTAGAGCAGATTCCGGTCGTGAGGCAGTGACCCCCATCAAGCCCCGCGGCCCGGATCAGGAGCCTGCCATTGGCTCGGACGACCTGCTCAGAGCGCTCAGAGAGGGGGCGCCAGTGCAGGAGAGCAAAGCCTGCGTGGGAGGTGGCCCACAGCGCCACACTGTGGCTTTTGCAGGAAGTGCAAGCACTGGGATGAAACATCGAGCACAGTCCCATGTGCAATCTTCACCACTTGCCAACAAATTGTTGTCTGTGACCTTGGCCCCCCCTATCAACAGAGTCAGTCTCAAGCGACCCCATTCCAGTCACTCAATCCTTGCCATGCCGGCCAGCAACCCAAGAGGTATGGCCCGGAGCAAAGAAAACTGGAACTACAGGAGATAAGCGAGGTGTGCCAACTCACAATCTTCATGCCATCCCTTCAGGCTCTTCTCTAACAAGGAAAGACCAACCGATACAGTGCAAAAGACCATACACAAAAAAACTCAGAAGAAAGGTCTCCTTTTGAAATCCGCAACCTCCGCATTACTTGAGAATTCCCTCAAAAACCTTTTTCAAAGACAAACTAAGCGTAGGCACTATGGGCCTGGTGAGATCTCTGATGCTGACCTACTGGAGGTTTTATTTGACCCTTTGGTCGCAACCTCAGCCTCTCAACCTGTAAAATTAGTATCAAGCCCACTTCAAGAGCCGTCGGGAAGTCAAAGATGGCACTTTGGTCTGCCTCCAGGTTTTCAATCACCTTTGCAAGAGACTGAATCCTTGCCAACTGGGTACTGTGCCTCGTTAGGACCTCAAAAATCTCCACCTCAACTTTCAAAGGGGCAGGAGCCCCCCAATTCGTCGATAGGAAATCTTCCGCCTTCCAACCTATCAAGCTCCTTTAGTCCTCCAATTGACCTGAGGGGTGATGCAGCTAATCTTGAAGCTCCAGAGTAAGGATCAGACATCGCAAAAGAGCTCCCCCGGAGAGCAACCCTCGGAGTACTGTGCTTCTAGGCACATTTGCATCAAGTCCTAGGCACCAGGAGGTTCTTCAGCCTCGCATAAATGGTTCTACCTTTTCTGTTGCTGCTACCCGGTTTCCCAACATTATCTTGGATCCGCCTCTTGAAGAGCCTAGAGTGGCTGTACCCTCCATTGGCCACTTGCGCTCGACTTTGCCATCTTCTTCTCGTCCCCTTTTGATAACCTTGCCCCCGCGAACCTCCAATCATAGAAGGTTGAGCGAGTTATCATACAGTACTGTCAAAGACACCCCTACAAAGAAAACGGACATCTTCTCAATTATGTCATCAATTACTATAGCAATGGTGCCATTCTGCAATTTATATGAAGCTATCAACGCTTCACTCAAAGACCACACCTCCATATTCGCAATGATGAGCTCCAAGCTTATTTACCTGGAGGGGTATATAAATGCCCTGGAATGGCGCAAATCTGACTCGTGCCCCTTGGCGCACATGAGCCTTGTGACAGATGCTGGCGGAAATGCTGCAAAAGAATTACATCGAGGAGTGCGGCCATCCACTGACATAAGCACCCAAATGGAGCTTGGGGCGTTGAATCAAAATGCAAACCCCCCCGATAAGAAGGACGGGTCGACAAGGGTTTTTCAGAGCCCTGACAGGGGTGTGGAGGAGCAGTCAGTCAACAAGTCAGCACACTCTCCCCTCTCATCCCCGGACAACCAGGTGCTGTGTGTGGACGACTTTCCACTGTTTCCAGCTAAAAGCTAAAACAAAATTGGAGAGTAAGCTCAACACAAAAAAAACAACAGTGATAAAACGAGTTGCGAATAGCAGTGCAACTTTGACACCTTCAGGAACTGCCAAAAATAATTCTCCACAAGTCTATTTAAAAACTGTCACAGGGACCAAAACAGCCCCTTTAGGCCTTAAGCAGGCTGTGGCTTCTCCGTTAGAGAGCATCCAAAAAATACAAAGCTGGTGATGATCAACTAGTGGCCGCACAAACTAAAGAAACCCTGACGCTTCAGGCTACTGTTCGGTTCACACAACGTTCACCTCACACAGTGGACGACTTCCTTGCACATAAGGATTCGATGGATTTGAGTCAACATCTTGATATTCTTGACGACAGCCATATAGAAGCTGAGGCGCAACCACCGAGTCGTGATCGCTGACAGGAGCAATCTGTTACAGTAGACCCCTCCAGTTTTCAATCGCTGAGTGACCGATTTAAAAACCTGCCAGACTCTCCAACAGACGGCGTCAGATCTCTCAGAATGGTGCACAATCAAACTGCCTTGGTGATGGAACCTAGACCTAAACACACATCAGCAAAATATTCATTGAGGGTCCACCTGACCAACTCCAGGGCTGAAAACGGCCAAGTCCCTTCTAAATCTCAAAATGCTCAAAGCCGTACCCACCAGTATGAGCATGGGTATTCTCCATCAAAAACACAAAAAAGGTACTCTAATCACCATGAGCGAGATAAGTTCAAGTCAGCTCCCACCTTTAATTTGAGGCAGAGAACAGGAAACTAAAAAAATACATCGTGCTAAATAGACGAACGGTACTGACTCAGATCCATCAATTCAGATGATTTTACTACAGTTGAACTGGCTCACGAGGGGTAAAAAGTGACGTGCCTCTGGTAGACAAAGCCTAACGGGGTAGACATCTTGCTAAGAAAGGCCTCTGACCACCTGTACAAGCAAGTCTTTGAGCTGATATACCTAAAAAAGAACGATTTGGGGTCTTCAGATCAGGACCAATATCGAAGCCGCCCTCATGAGCAAGGAAGAAGATCCTCCCCCCGGGTAGTTGCCCCCTTACGGCAAAACAGAGAGGTGGTAAACCTCAAAGAGGGCAGTCCTCGAGCAGTATCTCCATGCCGCCTCAGAATGGATCCAGGCCATCTATTGACCACAAGGGCAGATCCAACTCCTCATCAAACAAACGCAGCTAAAAGTTCAAAAGATTCTGTGGAAGTATTAGGTGACTTAACAGTTCCAGCCAAACCATATCGGCACAAGCCTGACCTACAGCAACAATCGTGGATGTGGCTGCCAAAAGCTCTGAAATCAAGACTCCATAAATAGCCACCAACGTAGGCATCCAACGACTCGCCGTCTTTGTCCCTCTCACTAGCATGCTGGAACACCAGAGGCTTTCTCCATTTAACAGTTCCGGGAGACATCAATCTAGGAGAGTATGATATATTATGCCTGCAGGAGCTCTGGCTCAAAGAGAAACCACTTTTCGACGGCTTTGAGCTGTCCTTTTCAGCGGCACTGTCAGGTGACAAAGGCAGACCCACTTCTGGCCTGCTTATTGCAGTTCGACTGGGAAGTGGCCTACAGCGGGAAAAAGTTCTCCTGGAATCAACATTTCTTCTAGCAGCTCTCCTTTCATGGCCCCACCGATCTCAGAGATCTAGCTCTCGCCAAACCTTGCTCCTCGTGATCATTTACATCTACTGGAACCCTAAGGGAATCCAACCTGAAGTGTTGTTCGACCTAGTGATTTCTGTACTAGACCTTGTACAAGCTGACCTGAAGAACGTGGACATCTTGATATGTGGCGACTTAAATATTACCTATGTCATAGGTGTGAAGGATCAAAAAGACTGTTCAGCCACTCAGGCTAGTTTACGTGGGAAGAAATGGTCAAACTTAATGTCAGCTAGAAACCTGTTTAACATAGCCACATATGTGGTGCCAATGTGCAACACACCGACATGGAAGAGAGGAGCATCACATTCAACAATTGATTACATTTTCGCGTCTCCATCTCTGCTTCCCATCCTTAAGGGATTAAAGGTTGTCCAAACTTCGCAAAGTGACCATAATCTTCTCCATCTAGAATGGTCAGCTACAAAGCCACAAAACTCTTACTATCTAGCAACGGTCGAACCAGCAGGTAACGGAAATCGCCTACGGCTGTCTCAAAATAATATTCAAGCTTTAACAAAAGTTTACACGAATTTGAAAAAATCTTTCCACAGTGGACTATCGTCCTATACTCTATCCTTTTAGAAAGGCCAACGTTTCCTGCTCGAGGAAGGCCACTAAGGAGTCTGGCCATATTCACACTTTTGACGCCCTTTTGGGGTCAAATTGTAACATGGTCCGTAAAGCAAAAAGAACAGCATCACGTCATAACACAGAACTTAATAGAATGTGCGCAGAAGAGGCCACCAAGAGTTACAAGGCATGGCTAAGATCATACCGCCAGATCCTCTACCAATAGGATTCAGAGATTATGTTAATTCAAGTCAACAATCAGAATTCTCGAGAATTCTGGAAGCTGATAAGACCTCTGGGCAGAGCTACTGATGTAACCCTGACCAACAGCATTGGGGAGGCTACATGGACACAATTCTACCTAAACTTGTTCAAATCGCCCTTGGGTAAACCTACATGACACCACTGACACATTGTCAACAATATCAAAGCTGAAAAACTCAAGGGTTCCCGGGCCTGATGGCCTAACCAACGAAATCTTAAAATCTTCTCCAGCGGAATGGGCCGAATTGCTGAGTTTAATGTTTGAAAGATGTGGCAAGCTAAGGAAAATCCCTCCATCATGGAGTTCATCGGTGATCGTACCTATCTATAAGAAGGGATCTAAAGACGACCCGCAGAACTTAGGCCCCGTGGCATTGCTTGATGTCATTGGCAAGGTCTATCGGAGTCTGCTCTTGAAGCATTTTTCACTCTGGGCAAATAAATCTCCATGCGACAATCATTTTCAAACTGGATTTAAGAAGGGGATTGGCACCAGCATCAACATCATGCTGCTTAGCATCCTGAAAGCAAGGGTCTTGGAGGGCAACCCTAAGATCTACTTGGCCTTCATAGACCTCACTCAGGCCTTCGATCTTGTCAACAGAGCCACCCTTTGGAGGAAACTAGCAGGCTGGAACTGCCCGCAGGAAATCCTTGGCCCTTTGCAAGCCTTGCACAAAGACACTAGCATTCAAGTACGGTTGAGTTCCAAAGGACTGCTATCGTCGGAGATTCCAACAGCCAGAGCAGTTAAGCAGGGATGTCCACTTGCCCCTTTGCTCTTTTTGGAATACTTCGGTGATTACAAGGAAGCCACCGCCGAGATCAGATCTTTCCCCCCAGCAATTGGCTCATCAAAAGTCCCAAGGATCTTATATGCAGATGACCTAATCCAATTGGATCAAACACCAATAGGCCTGCAACGACAGCTAAACGCACTCTCCAAATACACGGCATACAATGACCTTGAAATCAACAAACTTAAGACAAAGATTCTGGTCTTAGAAAAACAAAGTCGGAACCAAAGTAAATTGTCCTGGTACTTGGAAGATGTGAAAGTCGAACAAGTCCGGGACTTTAAATACTTGGGGGTCTTGATCGACTCGTCCAAAAAAGAAAACTCCATGCAACAACATCTGTACGAAAAAATGCGCAACCTTATTTCCTAAGCCAAAATCCTGGACAAAAAATATGGCCGGTTCACATTACTTCTGACAATAAAGTTCTATCGGTCAAAAGTGATCTCTACCATCACATACAGCGTAGAAGCTATGCCCTTCCTCCCAAAAGCGCTTTGGTCCACACTTGAAAGCCTGTTCTGGCGATCCATCCTGAATCTCCTGAAATCAACGCATATAGTGTTAATTAGGCGTGAATTGTCCTTAACGTCCCTTGAGGCAATCATAGCACGAAACAGCATCATGCTATATCGCAAACTCATGGATCCATCGAGTCCACCAATCTTCGCTTTAGTAAAAGAGGAGATGAGTCTAGGTCAGTGTAAAATGTTCGCTTCTTGGGAAAATGGCTGCAAAACGAACTTGGTCGAGTGCGGCAGCTCAATTGATGAACTTTTGCAGAATCCAACCAAAACAAAAAAAACGTTTAGATGAGTCTGACTGGATTGCCACCTTGGATAAAGCTGCAAATTATAAACTGACTTTCCACTTGCCCCCAGCAGTCCGAAAACTAAACGTCTTACAACCGTTCCTGTTGAAACATCTGAATAGAAAACTTCGATCAACCCTCCTGCGGGCAAGATTGAACCTATTGCCATCAAATGAGATTCGTAATATAAGAGGAATTTCATTGTCTAACGGCTGTCAATTATGCAACACAAATACAAGCCCTGAAACATTGCGTCACCTGTTACTATCATGCCCAGGAACCGAGCACTGTAGAATGCTGTATTTGATGTCGCACCTGACAAATGGATATTTAGCGGAAGAAGAGCTGTGGTGGGCCCGCTTAATAGGGGGCCTTAGACCTTAATGGGCGATAGCCGCAGCAAAAATCCTGGACTTGTTTTTCAACAACAAGGATGAGAATCCCTGCCTGGTGCCAAATACTCTACCGGGTTAAATGTCTGTGATGACAACGGCTGAACGCCTTCGGAATAAGTAATCTTTTCTGGGCTCTTCTTTAGTTTTTCTTCAGCTCCATTTTGAATTTGAGTTCTTCTTTCTACTTTTTAAATTCCTCTTGTTTTACGACTTTAATGTTTGTCACTTGTAAAAATCACTTTGGTGATTCAATCTCGTAAATAAAAGAAAATGCAATCTCAATGCAACATCCACTTCACTTTTGAAGAAGTGTTAGTGGGACAACAGGGAAGCTCTCTGAACAAGTTGGTTGCGTAGGGCTGGATGACGCCATGTTATCAAAAAATGAAAACTGCATCTCGCCATACAAAAAAGACATGTAAACCATATTTGAACACTCAAAATATTTAAGTAATGCATCTTGTTGTAGAAAATGAAGGAAATATGTTAACTCAAAAAGGCCCCTATAGACAATGTTGTGCATAACATAAACAATGCTTCCTTACTGCATGGGCATTTTTGGATATTCTTCAAGTGACATGTTACACAATATTATTTTATAGTGGTAACACTGGCCTCCAAAGATAACTATATGAATTTCAGAAGATATTCTATTTTAGTAATTAATGATGAAGCACAAAAAATAATTGATGTGACTCTGAAGAACAAACACCTTAAATTCCATGTATGTATGATGAAATGCAAAAATAATTGGTTCCCAATAATGTATAAATGTATAATGTATAAATGCTCTCACCTTCTCCTCGAGGAGCCGATGCTTAATTGAAGTATCTTGTGTTCTTGGGTGCAGCTCCAGGAAACCCACCCTTTTATTACTTATTTTGCAATTCTCTGAGACCAAGAATGAAACCAATGAGCACATGGACTGGAATGGCCTGATAAACAAAAGATGGAAAATAACCTTGCGTGGTATCTATCTGTCATGGGCTTGTAAAAGGAAGTCTGGGAGAATTATAGTACAGATGTTGCTGAGGAAGATGGTCATGTTTGGCAGGCAGAGCTCCTAACATTAATAAATATGAGTTAAACGTCATACTGTATGCGCCTTGTTACTAAAGAGTGGCGGCAAGCATGAGAAAGGATCTCCTCCACCCAGAAGCGTCCAGAAACAATTTTGCACTATTGTGGACAGGAAAGCCAATGTTGAAGCCGAAGACACCACTCAAACCGAGAGGCGTCAAACTACAGAGAGCACGGGCGAGGAGCAGAGGCACCCTGAGGAGGGCCCTAGCAAACAGAATTTATTTTTTTACACAGGCAAAACAATAAATGGTCCCACCAGCTACGGCATGTGCTGAGTGTCATCAGGCCTTTCTCTAACGCACTGTCGCCAGTGCGTGGTGTACTGCGCTACACGCCACGTTCACTTGGTCAACCAGTTGTCTGGTAATGGCAAATATCTAGTGTCAATATAAATCAGAAGGGGATCATAAGGAAGTGACCGGAGGAGATGAAATCTCAAGTTATAGAGATATGCATAGGGTTTCAGTCCCAATTATGTTTTTTTCTGAATAAAGTAAATACGTAGTTCCCTGGAAAAGATAGATACAGTTGTTTAAACACTATGCAGTGCTAAAACAAAATACATTGCTGCTACTATCCTACCTGGGCGCGCAAGAGAAGAAAACATTTGTGGATCTGCCTCAACTCATGGTGAAAGAGGCACAGACCTTAAATGAATATGAGAAGTGTGTCAAAAAGTTGAAGAAGCATTCTGGAACAATATTGCTTTGGGAAAAGAAATGCAGGTAGAAGGAAACAGTAGAACAGTACAAAACAGCTCTGAGAGGAATGGCATGGTCCTGCAGGTTTGGCACACAGACAGATGAAAGATTGAGGTATCAATTCATGTTGGACTGTCGTGATGGGAAAGTGGGAGATAGACTGTGGTCTGAAGATGACACTTGGCTAGAAGATATTGTTCTGCTAGAAGATATTCTACACATAGCGAAATAAGTAGAAATGCTAATCTCTGTGTGAAAACGTTGGAGAACAGGGCCAGGAAAATTGTACTAAAGGACCGGGAAAAGTCCACATGCAATCAAACTGACAAGCAGGTGACCCATAAGAAATCTGGGTTGTTTTGAAAGGTTTAGGAGTGCACCCAGAAGGGATTGCCCAGGAGGCATGTTGCTAAACAAAAACGCTATTACAGATGCAACAGTATCCACTAAGCAAAACACCCAAATTGCCCTGCCACATGCATAATTTGCAGAATACACAACTGAAAAGGTAAATTTGCCAGATGTTGTAAGACCACCCATTTGGTAAATTACATAGAGAAGATACGTTAGAACTTTGAAGAGAGCATCTACATGGTTGACAATGATGATGAATAATCTATGTGTTTTCAATGCTGAAAACAAACATTGTTCGGTAAACAATATTTGTTTTCACCCACTAAATCCCCTTTCTAACATATTTTAGGACTGGTGCAATTATATGAATAAACTCCAGTCCTAGAATACATGCCGAAAGTGTTGGACAGTGGCTGAAACAATATCGTTTATCCAATGATGTTTGTTTTCAGCGCTGAAAACACTGCATACCGAATAATTAGATTGCCCTACCTTCTTAGTACATTAGAATGAGAAACCTGAAAATAATGATTGACTTAGGGGTTAAAAATACTCTACTTCTGGAAACAATATGGAAGGACAAGTTTGATAATAGATACTTACACAAAGTGGACATCAATCCTGTAGCTTATGGAGGAGTTCATATTTATTTGATTGGCTGGTTCAAAGCTGAATTGCAGTTTAAGGAAGGACAGCAAGTGTAAAAGTATATGTATCAAAAAAAGGAACTGTTCGTTTATTGAGCAGGGTGCACCTGAAAAAACACAAAGAAAAATAAATTATGAATGCAGAAGAACCGGTACTAGCATTTCGGGAAGAAAAAACGGGTCCTTTTGCCATAGTATTAAAACAACTGGAAGGGTGTATGAAAGGTTTCATAAACCAGATTAGACTACGGCCAGGGTCTAAAACTATTGACCAAACATTACACAACATACCTGAGAATATGTCCCTTGGAAATGTGCATCTGCTACTGGATGGGATTACACCAGAATAATTCTGAGTCCAAATAAACGGACAAACTCAAGAAGATGGTAAATTGCTGTTTTATTAGCAATTATCTAAAACAGGGAGGTTACAACGAACATCAAACGGACGAGCGCTCATTCTCCGCGATTTCCACATTAAATACAATTATATACTTTCTTTGTGCATCAGAATGATGTCATGCTACATGTCAATAGTGAAAAACCTATCAAGGGTTGGAATTGGTTAAGGGACACATCTAGATATACAATCATATAGCAACTAGGTTTGTTATTGGCTGTCAGAAATCAGGTGGACAATTTATAACTACCTCTTCATACGTGTCATTTAAGAAAAATCGGTTACACAGTGTTTCATTGGCTTCTCAAGCTATAAGGTCCTTTATTTTATGGACTAATACAATTGGTTTTGCACGCTTGTGCCATGTCTGGAACATTCGATTCTATTAGCAGCACATAAGTGAAGACGCAGGTGCAAGTAGATAGGACATGAAGCTGCCCCACCACCCAATTAGCCCAACCTCTCTCATCACCCATGCCTTCTGCCATGAAATTCTCTTTGTACTTGGCCTTACAGAGTATTCTTGTCCTAAGAATGCAAAGGGAGTGAAGGCATGCACTATTATGTCTGCAACTCCAAGTTCAAGCCCTATTTTAAGCCTTGACTCATGTGACAAGAGACCACGATTTTGTTAATTCTGCAAGCTTTTAATTTTCTTTAATGAATTAAGCCTTGGCATCTTCCATGTTCTTTCTTGCAACTTAACGTGAGAGGATTCTCAGTTCTTGACTTCAGGCCAGACAGCCTCCCAACGCCGCTCCAACAACCTGCTATTCTACTGCGACACAGTGTTTAATTTTCTCTTCATGGTTCTTTGGCTTACTTATTTCATGATACCAATGTCCAGTTTCTATACAACGGCGGCTCCGTCTGCATTGTATTCACTACTTGTTGCTAGCCTATACAATGACTTGATCTATCTTGCATTTCAGCGTATGTACATTCTTTTTAAATATTTTTTTTATTGTATTTGGCTTAAAAAACCTTTTACAAAAAAACATTTTAACAAAGGAAAGCCACTTAGAAAATTACACAATCATTATAAAATGTCATTAATCAAGGACGCTTAAGAAAGAACATTTTTCATGTTACAATTTAAAATGATCAAGCTCGATAATAAACACCTCGTTATTTCTTTGGAGAGTTGGAAACATTGTCAGTTGAGATCTCCTCCCATGATTATTGGAGTACCCCCATTCTCTGCCTTGATTTTTCCTAACAATGTAGGTAAGTCATCAAGGAAGGTCTGTTGGGTGGAACAGGCGGGGTTCCAATAGATGTTAACAAATATCATCTCCAAGCAAGGCTCCTGTTGTCTTAAAAGAGCTTTACAGGCTTGAATTCCCATGTTATTATTTGTGATTAGTGTGGCCTCTATGAAAGTCGATTTTTGAAGGCCATCAACATACCACCACTTGGTCTACCTTTGGCTTATTGAAGTGACGACTGGGTGAATATTAAATACCCTTCCACACTGATTGGGTTAACTAGCCAGGTTTATTGTAACATCAAGACATCAAAGTTACTAAAAAGGTGGTCTTTAATTTTCTTGGAAGTGAATGGCCCTCATTACGACCCTGGCGGTAAGCAAAAACGATGCCGGTAAAGAATTACCGGCATTGCTTACCGCTCCGGCCGATTATGACCTGATAAAGTGCTATTAGCGGCACCGTAATTAATGGTGTCGCTAAAAGTGCCAAGGGCGCGGGCACGCGACCACCCATGCCACAAATACCGGCATGGCGAAAAGTGGGGAACATTACGAGTTGCGCGGACATGCAATTAACGCCCTAGTGAAGGCCGTAAAGTACCTTACCGCCATGGTGCAAATACCGCCATCGCGGACCACGTGTAAACGGCCATGTGCAGTGTTCCCAACTGCCACAGGTGCACAGAATCAGCACAGGTGGAGGCAATACAGACTGGGCAAGCACAAAAGGAGCACACTCCACCCCTTCCCACACCCAGTCACACTCCACAATGATTCCAATACTACTAGCAATGCTGGGGCTGGAGGACCTGATTGCAGTGGAAGTCTTACTACAACAACAACAACAACAACAACAACAACAACAACAACAACAACAACAGGCAGCACAGAGGAGATGCAGGAGGAGAAGGAGGGCAAGGCAGGGCCAGCATGCCCCACCAGCACAGCCAGTGGCACCACGCAGGCAGCCCCAATCCCACGCATCAGAGCCAGTCCATTCAACCTAACCGCTGAGCAGATCCACACCCTGTACTGTCTGGACCGGGACACCATCACCACCATTGTGGACATGATACATGACGACATTGTCAGCCTGATAGAAACACGCACCGCCATCCCACCCCTACTGAAGGTAGTGTCTGTGCTCCACTTCCTGGCCACAGTCACCTACCAGCACAAAGTGGGGCACTTGCATGGTATTTCACAACCATTATTCTCACGTACACTGAACCAAGTGCTTGATGCCCTCCTCAAGCACACAGACGACCACATTTCCTTACCACGGTGTGCCCAGGAGATCTCAAACACCAAAGTAGGTTTCCATTCACTGGTCAGCATACCTGGTTCCATTGGCGCCCTCGACTGCACCCATGTGGAATTAGTGGTCCCACATGCTATGGAGGTAGCGTACTGCAATCGTAAGCTATACCACTCAATCAACATGCAAATGGTATGTGACTCGAACAGGATCATCACACATTGTTGTGCCCCATTCCCCGGATCAACCCATGGTTCAATGGTCCTGCGGAACTCCGCGATACCACGCTACATGGAGCGACATGCAGGGCAGAGATCCTGGCTTCTCGGTGAGTCGCATGTTATGCCCATGGAAATGTGATGTGGGTAGGTGATTGAGGTATAGATGCATACTTCACCTGGCTGAGATGGGGGGGGGAGATGCATACTTAACCTGGCTGAGATGTGGGGGGAGAGATGCATACTTCACCTGGCTGCGAGTACCAGAGGGAATGGCGCATGCTCATACCCCAAAGCAGCCCAGGCTGGAGCTGACACCTGACCACATAATGCAAGATGTAAGCAGCCCTACCATGTAAATGAAGCAGTGTCACAACCATTCCACAGCCATCTGCATGTGCACTGTACCAAATCAGACCGCATCCCTCTCAACAAAATGCAGTTACAAGCAATGACTATAGCCAATACACAGCACCAAACACCATCAACTGAAAGGACAGTCCCCCATTACTGCGTACAAAGGAGTCACATGAGGGTCAAATACATCAATACACCACTACACTGACACAGAGGCCCAACTGAATTGCATGACACCATTTGTTGTGCGTAGCGAGATCATCATGAGGCTGACATCAACGGTGCCAGGATGAAAGCATACAAATTACTGGACATCTGCCAGATCACAGAAACAACCGCCGTGGACTAACACAGTACATGAGCACTCACAAGGAACTGGACCCCCCTGCGCCCACTAGTTGATGGCATGCAAACCAGTCCATAAGAAGAATACACACATAGCAGTCACATCGTGTGTCTCCATTCATGCATGGAAATGGGATGCAAATAAATGCATGCCATGGTGTCACTTAATGAGGTCAAATATGATGTGATGACTTACACATACATTGTTGCCCACATGCAGGTGATGCAGGCTATCCCTTGAAGAGGTGGCTCCTTACCCCAGTCCGGACCCCACAGAACAGGCACGAGGAGGACTATAATCGTGCCCATACACGAACCCGTGTGGTGATTGAGCAGACATTTGGCCTCTTGAAGGCACAGTTTCTCTGCCTCAGCAGGTCTGGTGGGGCACTCCTGTACCGCCATGAGAAGGTGGCAAAGATCGTCATGGCATGTGTCATGCTACACAATATGTGTATAAGACGGAATGTGCCCCTGCCCCCTGACACTGAACTGCAACCACCTGACGAAGAGGATGAGGAGGGTGGGGATGGGGCAGCACCTCAGGGAGGCAGCGATGCACAGGAGGGACGTGACATGCGTCAGACTCTGATCAACCAATGTTTCTAGCACACATGGACGGGGGTGTTACATGGAGATGGCACTCGGGGCACTGGGTGTGTCAGGGACATGGACACTGTAGACTGTTAACCAATAAAGCACACGTACGCAATAAGCAATGTCCACACATGTGAATTATGAGTAACCAAAATGTGTATTGAAGAAGCATAACTAAGTGAACAAGCCCTCCACCCCACACACCCACTCCCCCTCCCCCCTCAACTCCCCAACACACCCTCTCCTCCTCCCCCCTCAACTCCCCAACACACCCTCTTCCCCCTGCCCCCTCAACTCCCCCACACACCCTCTCCCCCTGTCCCCTCAACTCCCCAACACATGGTGTGCAGTACTGTCCACCAGTGGACCACATGGCACCAGTATGCAAGGCTGTGCCTACTGGCATCCCCCTCTTCCACCACCAGGTGCCCCCTGTCTGATCGGCGCAGGTTCCTGCTAGACCTGCACACGGGGCTGGTCCTGGTGGAACTAGCAGCTGAAGATGTACTTGGTTGCTCGGATAACTGTGTTGGACGCATGTCGCGCATTGCTGCCACCATCTCAGACAGTACGTGCCGCATTGCGGCCAGTTCTGCACATATCTCCTTTGAGGTTGACTCTATTGCTGACTTCAGGGATACAGCACATTCACTGATGTCGTCCCTTACACTACCACATTCAGTAATCTGCTGCGTCAAGAGGCCAGTGAGCTGCTGCTGGCGCCTTACAATGTCCTGGATCCCCTCTTGGGTGTTTGGGGCTGGGGTGGATGTTTGAGGGGTTCCCGAAATACTGTGTTCCTCAGGCAGAGTTGGGGTGGGGCTGGGAGTTGATGGCCATGAGTTAGCCAGACACAGCCCGTGCATGCTGGTGTCAGGCAGGCTGCATGGGGACGGGGGTGGGGAATGCAGGGGGCCAGTGGGGGGAGTTGCAACATGCAGCACATCCCCTTGCTCGTCATCAGAGATTGCTGCTGTGGCAGCTGTTTCGCCAACCGTGCTGCTTGCAGACGAAGCAGTCCCTTCTGCCGCCGACACTTGGGTGATGGTGGCTGTTGTGGGCGCCATAGTGGTGAACGTAGAGCACATTGGTGCTGTGGCCTGTTGAGTGGTCTTGGCCTTCCGATGTCGTGCCGGTTGGCCTATGCGCCTTGAAGTGGAGGGGCAGTGTTGTCCCTCCTCGGCCCTGGCCTTCTTCCGTGGTGTGGCACTGGTGTCCTCATCAGTGCTGACAGATTGTGTGCCTGTAGGGGACCAAAGGAGGGAGAGGGTTAGTGATGGGTCTACGGGCATTGAGCATGCATTGGGGTGGCTGCATTGATATGGATTGGTAGATGAGTCACATTGGGGGGAGTGACATACAGGTTGCCTCACTCTTGGGTGGGTGATGCATGGAGGCATTTGGGTTGCAACACAAATGGGCTGCATCATGCATGTGGACAAGGGGATGCTCTGCACTGCCTGTAGGCAGTCTTGTGCTTATGTGTCTGGTGGACCCTGATATACATCATTGCACTGTCAGTTCATGTGGACATCATCGTGGTGGTATTGGCATTGTTTGATTAGAGAAACCTACCTGCATCGGCTGATGACGGGGCTCCTCTCTCCATGTCCCCGACTCCCTCTATTGACTCGGTGCCTATGGTGGAGGCACATATCTCCTCCCATGGTTGGAGTTTTATGGGCGACTCTGCACCTCCACCTGTCGCCATCCCAAGGTTTCGGTTGGCCAACAGTATACTTCGCACACGTAGACGTAGGTCGTCCCATCGCTTGTGGCATTGTTTTGGTGTGCGGGGTGTGGTGGCGACAGCACTGACTCTCTGGGCGACCAATGCCCAAATCTGCTTTTTACGCAGCAGCACTGGTCGGGACATATCAGTTGCAAACACCACGTCTGCATGCTCCTGCAGTGTCTCTGCCAACATGGTGAGCTCCTCCCTGGAGAATCGCTCCTGGCGCAGCCGATCTCCAGTTTTTTTGACAGCTTTTGGCATCCTAAATTCAAACAGGTGGTGGTTGAGGTGTGTGGTAGTTCTGGGGGTCAGATGGCTCCTGGTTGTGGTGGATGGCAATGGATTGTGTTTTTAAAGATGGCCGCCGTGCTGTTTCCTGTTCCTGTGCGATGACGCTACTTCCGGTTCCGCTTATTTACGGTCACTGCTAATAGCGGTTTTTCGCTATTTGAGGTGACCGCTATTAGCGGTGGCCGCTAATGCTGATGGCTAGGATGCCGGAGGTGCTATTTCCACTGCAGATGATGCCGGAAAGGGGGATTTTTCGGGCTTTTGCGGCATGGTGGTGAGTTAATTACCGGCATGGTGCAAAGCTTGTGCCCGCGAACTCGTAATGGGCCGCTTTTAGCGGTCTATTGCCAGCACGGACACGGTAATTGCGCCATGCCGGTAATGACCAGTACTTACCGCCAGGGTCGTAATGAGGGCCAATGTATTTGGAGCCCGCGTGTTCCAACAGATCACATTTAGGCCTGAATGTTTAAAGCAGCTTCTGACCCACTCGTAGCCTTTGAAAAACCTCTGTCAAAACATTTCTGCTAACAGGGATAGAGGATTAGCTTGTAGATGTTCCTCAGGTGTCTCCATCTTTTTTGGTGGGGTTTTGCGGTTCGAACTAGGTGCTTTTTCGAACCCTGCTCTAGAGATCCATTTTGGCACTAATGCAGGTAACTTTACATTTCCCTCTGGTCGGAAGGTAGTGACTAAGCGATCTTGTTTCCCTAATTAATTTGCAGCCCCCAATATTGCCTCTAAACATTCCCTTGATGATAGGCCTACTTCTGCCACCAGAGGATTAACATGGTCTGGAAATCGAACAAATTCAATGTCATGTGAATTTATGAGGTACAGACTAGGCAGTTTTTTGAGGATGGATAGTATCACTCCCTTGCATAAAGATTTTACATCGTTCTTATTTGAATTCTGAGTAAGCCAGTTTATTGGCATTGCGAATACCGAGCTTCCTTTATCCTTTCCTTTCCCTTGCAGATCTTCCTGTGTCTGATGATTCTGTGTATTGGACATCTTTCCAATCAGTCCCTCCATTCTTATTGATTTCCCTTCACCACTCGATATCGTTTCCACCATTCTGAACTTCCCTTCTCCCAGTCTGACTTCCTCAGAGGCGTTTGATGTCTCTGGTTTCTTTTGAACGCCTTTCAGGAAGATGGGGGCAATTTTCTGGTGGTCATATAGGGTTTTCTTTCCCATGGTTTGAGGAAGTTGTTCTCCCATCCCTGATTTCTGATTCTTTATCAGGAAGATTGGGGCTACTGGTATAGACCTCCCTATCATTTGTCGTTTGGGATTTGATTGGGATCTTGAATCCGTCCCACACTGAGTTTCTTTAGATTCCTTGTGGGTTTTTACTTTCCCACAGGGGCTCAGAATTCTTGGAGCTTGCCCATCGGTTTGGAGACCCACACTCACATTTGTAGTTCTGATTCTTTCTGTGCGACTAACCAATGGTGGGAGTTCTTTGTCTTGTTGCTTACTTTTCCCCTGCTCAGCATTTGACTTCTCTATTGGTTTCCCTCTCAGATCACTCGTTGGAATGGCGGTGGAGTTAAGTACTTCCTCTTCCTCTGGTGTAGTTGCCAGCGATGCCTTAGATAATGTTCTCAAGAAGGGATTGGTCTCTGACTTTTTTCTTTCAAGGTTTTTTGTTTCTTTGGTTTTTTTTGGTTTATCTTGAATAATTGATGAAAGTTCTTTAAGTCTTCTCTTTCTATGTGCTTTCCTCTTCCTCGTCCTTCTTATAAAGGACTGGCGAGGGTAGGGATCTTCCACCTCTATACTGGATACATCCTTGTTGAATTTTGAGTGACCTCCAGTGAGAAATGAGACTTGGGATCCTTCCTCTTGAATTCCCTCTCCCACATTTGCCAGTCTTCTGAACTCTTCCAAAACTGATTTAGACAAGGGCGTATCATCAAAATGTTGGTTTGGTTCTTATGTTGCTTTTTCTTCTCTGTTCTCACTTGCTTCTTGGACCCTGCCCCTTAGTTGGGACGATATATTCTGCATAAAGGAAAGACATACATCGTCATCTTTCCTTTTGATAGACAAGGCTTGTTGGGTTGCTGAGATATCTAATCCTTGTTTTGGTGTTTCAATTCTGAGATCCTTCAGAGTGGGGGCTTCAGTGGTGTTTATTACGTTACTGCATCCCACCACAGAAGAGTCCAAAGTAGCTAATTCTTTTGTTAATTCCAAAAGTATACCTGCCTGAGATTGTACTTCTCCACTCAGTAATTCAAAGACTGACACTAAAGAGTTGAGGACATAATTGCTTGAACTAGGCCCCCACTTTTGGTGTTTGATTGGGGGGACATAATTCAACTTCATCTAATCCCCTTTTTTCTAAAGTGCTTCCGTTTACCAGGGAGTTGTTGTTCGAGCCCCTGTCTGTGGCTGAAATGTCCAATCTTTGAATATCCACTAGTGATTCGTTCGGGAGTGCAGGGCAATCTTTTCTGTCTCTTCTTATTTGAGTCATTCCATTTTGGTTGTTTAATAGCATTTCCTCATCATTCTTGCTTTCACTTCTTTTTTTCCCGAAGTGGTATTCAATTTTTCTTTGAATTTCTTTAGTTGTGATTGTGTACTCTAGGCCTTTTTTCCAAGCGTGTACAATCGAAATTGGTTCTACCTCTACCTCTGGTCTCCTCCCGGGAGTGGTAGCTGTTGGTTCTGCATGTATTTGGGCTTGAATATTTTGATTGCTTGACGGTGCACAATTAGTGACTTCAGCCGCAACGTCCTTCCAGTTTGTTGGACTCCTGAAGATATAGGCTTTAGTGGCAGCTCCTCCCATTCCGGGGATCTTCTGTCGTCTTGTAATGGGTTGCTGCGTAGTTTCATTATTATATTGGCTATTACTTATGAGCTGCCCTTCTTGCTGAAATATTAGCTGCTCTGATTGTTTTCTTAAATTAGGTGATAGAATGAGCCCGTAACACCTGCTACTCGTGCAGTTGTTTTTAATTTAACCCGATAACCTTCCATCGGCAGTGAGTATTTTCAGTTGAAAGCGGGATCAAAGGGGCTAAACCCCTGCAGTCTCACGCTCTCAAACACTTATTGGTCGTTGAATTCAGATTATTCCCTAAACTACATCTATTTGCCACAGGGCTGTGTAGATATACAACTATTCTAAATTGTAACGCAGAGATTGAATGCACGAGACCTCAATTACTTTGGTGTATCCGGAGAATGTTCATGGGATCAAAGGGGGATACCCCCAACAGTCTCCCTCTAACCACATTCCGCAGCAGCTATGTTTGAATATTTAAATGTTTGCTTAGCTTACCAGTCTTAGAGTGGTGTGTGGCTCCGGTTTCACTTTGTCAACAGAGTACAGAAACGATTTGTCCCTGGACTCTCTGGCCCCTCAACGGACCACAACAGACCACTTGTGTCCCCACTTGCTCCGTGCGTGCTCCACGCTGTGAGTGAGTCTTTGTAGGTTTAGGCTCCACACAGCGAATAATGGCTCCTCCTTTTTTCCAAAAACACAGAAAAAACACTGCAACAGCCACAACAGACCACTTGAGTCCCCACTTGCTCTGCGCACGTTCCGCGCCTCAAGTGAGTCTTTGTAGGTCTAGACTCCACACAGCAAATAATAGCTCCTCCTTTTTTCCAAAGACACGGAAAAAACACTGCAACAGCCATAACAGACCACTTGAGTCCCCACTTTCTCCCCTAGGATTCATACATTGTCTTCATTCAGTATTCCAAGACTTTGTGCACACTTTCTTATGATGTCTTCAGTCCATGTTCTTTGCTCTTTCGCATATTCCTTCAGGGATGTCCTCCTGCAGGCTGTCATCAACTCGAGGGTACATTCAATATGGTTGTCTTAATGGATACAGTCTTCCAAACACTTGCTGCGGTATTGGTACAAAAGCTGGTGTTAGGCCACAGTCTCATGTCTCCAATACAGGGAAGGTAGGGGGTAGGATCTCCTGCGGATGTGTGCGTCTACGCCTGTACATTCCCCCTCTGGTCGAGTCCTCAACCACTGCTTCAAGTTTTCCTGATTCTTTGAATCTTCTCTTGAAGAAGGATTTCTTTGGTATCCATATCTTCGTCACCCCTCTCAGGGTGCCTGCATTTTTGATGTGTTTGTCCACACTCCAGGTCATGTAATTGCATTCTCCCCTTGGGGTACAGAAGACTCAGCATCCCACATAATTCTTATGATCTCACGGGTATGGGAATTTAGTTACTTCGGGTGCCCCAATACTTGATTTTATTTCCTTTCTAATGTCACTTTCAGTCTGCAAGTTGTCTTCTTTTTCATCCTTCACATCAATCATGATCTTGAGCCCCACTGCTTTCTTTGCTGTTTTCTGGCATCGTCCAATTATTATCTTTATAACAGAGAATCCAAACATTATCATCACCAATATTGCTCCAAGGAACTTGAACACAGTTGCCATCCAGTCGGGAATCCATGCAAACAGAAATAAAAAACATTCGTCATCTCCAATAGCCTCTGTCTCCTCTTCCATTTTTGTGTGTAGTTTTGTCAACATAGTTATAGCATCTGTCAGAGTCCCATTCTCACTGTCATGGGATGGGATGAAAGTACAGCAACAAGGCCTGACCTTGGCACAAACGCCTCCATCCATTGCTGAAATCATGTCAAGGACATACCTGTTCTGTCTGGAGGGTCCTTAACCTTATGGCCCTCAACTGTTTATGGCATTAAATCCTTTTATATTGGCGTTGATTGTCTGTAACAGCTCACATCTGGTGACCTGCAACCATTTGGCATTCACCATTGCTTGGAGTCCAGGCATAAATATAGATGTCATTATCAAGATGCAGAACAACTTGTGCTCATCCGGAATCTCATTGTAAGCATCTATTGACTTAGCTGAGAAATAATTCTCTCTCTTCATCTGCCGGAGTACAAGTGACCTTCTTTTCCTCAGGTGTTCATCCACTTTTGGAATCCCTCGATATTCAGGTCGCTCTGGGGAATCACCAAGGCTGGAACATTGATGAGAAAATGGAACACACCCCTCCCCAGTTCTTGGGCAACTTCATATGTGCTCTGGATCCACAGGCCCAATATAGATCCATTAGGACAGCAGTCCCTCTCCTCATTCCTGGAATATCAATTCTCTCCAATTCGGACTTTACCTTTGCTTCAAAGTCACATTTTTGCATTGGTCAGTGGGACTACAGCCACTGGTCCTGATTCATCATCCACCCATGTCAGCAGTTAAGAGTTCTTGGCCCATGACTTTAGGCACTCATCGTTCACTTTCTGCACCTCATGCACTGCTTCCTTCCTCAGTAGATGAGCTGCACAGTACAGCATCCAATCTTCCCATCCTTTGGCCGTAATCACTCATCCATAGATTAACAGCTGTGAGCACTCCCATCATCCAGGAATTCCAGTCTTTTGAGTTTTGTCAGAGCAATTCATCCTCTTCATTTCTGCAATTATTACTTTATCTTGTCCCACAGAAGGATACACAAGCATCCTGTCTGTCCATCCAGGCTCTTTGTCCATTTGCTTTGTTTTGATATAATCATCCAGGTATGGGAATGTCTGTCTTGATCTCCATCCCTTGGAACTGTCCTCTCAAGTACATGCTGCTAGATGGCTGGGGCACATCATGTGTCAACATTTCTTTTGAGATGAATGTTCTTTCTGTACTCATGGCATAGAGGATGAGAGAGCAGACATAACAGCTCTCATCAGATGCCCTCTTACCCACTTTTTTCATATGTTGGTACCACATATTGTTCCCCAAGTGAGTCGAGTTATCAAGATAGGTATTTATCCCCTGGTTATCTTCTTCTGCATCCCTTTTATGTCGTTTGACATTCCTAAATAGATCAAAGAAATTATCATCATTTGTACTTATACTGGAAAATATCACATGTCAGTTTTTCAATTGGACCACCAAAATGATAAAGACTTTGCAATGTGAGATACAAAAAGAAGAAATGAAAGCACTTGCATAGGTATATCATGCATAAGAGTTTAGACAAACATTTTGTGTGCCACACCATTTCTTGATGATTTACTGGCCTTATTGCTACTGCATTGTTTACTCCCTGAATCAGTTTTAATACAGGTACTCAAATCACATTCGTAGTTGCACAATCTGCTCGATTATCGCAATCAAAAGCCTCCTTATAACTGGGCTGTTCTTTGGATCTTGGAGAAAGGTGAGAATATTAACATCTCCTAACGAGGGTAGGGTATGAATGAAGTATAAACACAAAAACTGCAACCACAAACCTATGTGTGTCATTATCAGCTGGTGTCATGTGTTATTTTTGCAAAATGTTTTCTCAACATGAATCTGGGTATTTATCTCTCTTCCAGTGTTTAATAAGGAATTGGCGCTTGTGCATAGTGCTGATATGATTTTACTTTTTCAATGAATCTCTAAAAGGTACGTTTTAAGCTCTGGAATTCTCTACAAGTCCATGCACTTCCTGCTAGTATTTTAAGGAGTGTCCAATGAATTCCAGTCCAAAGAAAATGTTTTTTAATCACACGCTGCTTTGTCGTCCTTCCTCTTGGTCATCGATCAAGTCTGCACACACAGCAATTCTTCTCCTCGTCTTGCTTCCCAGTCAGCGGGTGCTAGAGGGAGGGTCTCGCCTTTGTAGATTTTTACATCAGTGAAATGTAACCACACTCTTCTTCCAGACACCCTAACTGCAATAGGGGAAACTTCCTCTATTTCACATGGTGTATTGAATTTTGGCTCATGCAATCTTAGTGTAACGTTTTTGATAAGCACTTGATCTCCAACATACAACTTTGGTGGTGGCATAATTCACTTGGAGCAGTTACTGGGCCGTCCTCTTCCATGTTCCTCAACCCCTCCCGCCAATGCTTGACTTGATCTGAAATGAATGAAACACTGGTAGTCATATATGTCAAATAATTGTGCATCTCATCACCTAGAGTCTGCACTACACTCTGGGCATCACTTCTAACTCTAGATGGGGCATGAGAGGCCTCCTCATGCGGCGCCCTGTTACTATTTCATGGGCGTAAGGTGATGGTCTGAACCTGGCTGATTCTGAAGGGCATGCAAGGCAAGGGGTAGGCAATATAGTCATCCCTTTTTCAAAGTTAATATAATCTTTTCTATTCTTTCTTTGAGGAGGCTGTTGAGCCTCTCGCGTGTCCTGTTTGCTTGTGGGTGATAGGCAGAAGAAATTGTATGCTTTATGTTCAATGAAAGCCCTATTGTTCAAATAGCTCATTTACAAAGTGTGGCCCATTATCGGACCTTAATACTCCGCACAAACCCTATCTCGGAAAAACCTTGCGTACTAAGTATTTTGCTGTGCAGTTTGCATCCAAGGACCGACTTCGATCCATCGAGAAAAGGGATACTCCACCACCAATAGATACCTATATCTATTACATGTCTGTGAAATATTGACGCAGTAAATATGCAAATACTGAAACAGGCCATTTGGACTGGGTATTACTCCTTCGATTGTTCTTAGTGTATGCCCAGCTGTAAATTTCTGACACACGATGCAATTCACAATGGACTGTGCAATCTGTTCCAGTAGATTGGGAACAAACCAGTCCTCTGCAATAGTTGCAGCAAGACTTTCTCGGGTTATATGTGCGTGGTAATGCAGCTGCTCAAGTGCGACTTTCAGTAATGCCACTGGCATCACTGGACTTCCAGTGCTTTCCTGTCTCCATAGTGCTTCCGTGGGGGATAAGGAACACCCCCTACGTCTCTGTAGCTCCTGCTCTTCTTGTGGGGTTCTACCCCTTATTGTGATTAGTTTCGTAATTGACAGCATATTGAATCCCTCTCATACCAACATGCTTCTATTTGATACTTCTTTGACATTTTGAGTTTCAAAACTCGACTTTTCTGAGGACTACGCAACCCTTCTAGCTTCTAAATCTGCAGCTTTGTTACAGCGTGAAAAATAATGTCTGTTTGTTTAGTATGCGCTGCACATTTTACGACCGCTATGGCCTCTAGGAGTTCTAGTGGCTTAATTAGCCTGTCCAATTAAGATGCATGTTGCACTGGAGTTCCGTCTGCATGGAGATAATCCCTACGTTTCCAACGTGACAGCCCTGTGTGTACGGTTGACGTCACATAGGCGGAGTCACTGTACACCGTCACTTCCTGATCTTTGTGTTTCTCGAGCGCAGCAATAGCGCTATCAATTCAACTGTTTGTGCTGAAAAATGGGATGGTAGTCCTGCATTCGCCACTACCTCAAATTCACCATTTATTCTGTATCTTACAACTGCGGATCCAGTATGCCTCTCCCCACAAGTCTGATCGATTTTTGATGATCCATCAATAATAAGAATCTCCCCTCCCGCTAAAGCATTTTCTTTCACACAGGGTATATCATCATAAAATTCAAAATAGTTAGTGCAATCATGTACATGATTACCTTCTTCTATAGGTTCAGCTACAAATGTGGCTGGGTTCACTATTTTACATCTCACAATTTTAATCGCTGGATTAATAATCATTATTTCATATGCAAAAACTCTTTGTGTCGTCAATGTATCTTTGGGTTGCGCTAAAATGCAAAAAAGGCATGCTCCACATATAGCGTCATTGCAATGCCCATGGTAATACCTGCAGAATTCTCCATCGCAAATGCAGAAGCAGCCAAAGATTGATCGCATGAAAAATGTCCTCTCATAACTGGATCTAAAATCCCACTTTAATACAAGAAAGGTTTATATCCTAGCGTTGTTCTTTGTATGAGTACTAAGTCATTACTCATCCATTGGTGTGTGAAAACAAAACCCTTCACTATAATGGGGGATTCCCAAATCTGGAGCTGTACACATTTTTATTTTTAATTCCTCAAATCCTTACTCCATTTCTTCAGTCCATTATATCTTTTTCTCACCAACTTGTGCTTTCTTAGGTGCTTGCAAAGTGGTTTTGTATATGTGCTGTCGTTGAACACCCAGGCCCTACAATCATTGCATTGGCCCAGAAATTGCTGCATTTGCCTCACTGTATCTGGCTTTGGTGTTTTCATGCTCTCTCAGGTGTCACTTTCTTTCCTTCATGTGAAATTAACTGGCCTATGTACAACACCTTTTCCTGGCAATACTGGAATTTCTCCTTATCTACTTTGCATCCCTTGTCTGCCAATACAGTCATTAACTGAACACAGTACTGCCTACATTCATCCTCTGTTTCACTACAGATTAATATGTCATCTACGTACTGAATTACTGCACTTTTGAGTTCAATATTACCCAAATCCATCTGTAGGACCCTATTAAAAATCAACAGGGACTCACAGTACCCCTGAGGGAAATGAGTATGTTTTAGTATTTTTTGGTCTGAACGTAAGGAAGTAAGGTCTTGTGAGTCTTTGTGCAACAGGATCAAGAAAAATGCATTTTTCAAACCGATCACCGTGAAATACTCGGCTTCAACTAGGATGCTACATAATATTGTCGCAGCGTTTGGAACTAATGGAAATTCCTCTTCTACAATCTGATTAAGCGGGCACAAGTCCTGGATAAATCTCCACCACCCCCCCTTTTGATTTATTTATCGGATACACTGCAGTATTCATGAGGAGTCTGATAGCACTAGGATTCCCTGTTTCATCAACGCTGAAATAGTCTCAAATATGCCTTTGTTAGCTTCTCGGGACATGGGGTACTGTTTTGCTTGGGGTAAAATTGCTTGTGGCTTGAGTTTTATTTTACCCTCCCATATTCCCTTCAATAGGCCAATATCATATGGGTTCGTAGTCCAAAGGACACCTGGCACCTTTTCTATGTCTTCCTGAAAGAATGCTGGTCTTTGCCACATCAGTGTCATTCGCTGTGGGACTTCCCTTTTCTCAATCTTTATCCAATATGTAATATGTAATGCTTATAAAAAAAGCACTAGCTTATCATCTATAGGTTCATCTCTGAACTTATCTACATCTGTTATATCAATCTGTATCCCTCCTCAAGAGCTATCACTATTCTCCATGCTCTGCCTTCATCATCTATTCCTTCAAGCATTGCTATTTCCCCCTCATTCTATAGCTGCTTCCAAGTCTATGGGAATGATCTGCCCTTCTTCCTCATCCATAGGTACTTGTGGTCTAAATAAACATTTAACAGGAATCCTCACAATTGTCCCTACTAATCCAGGTAGCCATGTTAATAAAATGCTCACTCCATACATGAAGATTTCCAGAGCTACCGGAACACGTGGTAAAGCCACTTGTCCTGTAAACGCTAGTATAAACTCTCCTACATTTAAATAGTGTATTCCTGGAGTGGAGCACGCTATTCCTTGATCAGTGAATGAAACCATCATTCGTGGTGCTGGTCGACCATGCCACCAGATATCCTTAAGCCAACCATTTGAAGACAGTGACTGCCAAGTCAGTTGCTAATGCTTTACCTGACATATTTACTAGGGTTGGCTTACCTAAAGAAGTTGTGTCTGACAAAAGAAACAACTGTATGTCCAAGTATATGCAAGCCATGTGGAAGGAGGGTGGGGTCACTTATAAGTTTTCATCGGCTTAGATAAGAGGTTTAATAGAACTCTCAAGAGCATAATTTGGGCTCTGGAAGAACCCCAAAGGAGAAAATGGGATCTCCTGTTACCATGCTTACTATTTGCTTACAGAGAGAGCTCAAGAGGGGGTTGGCTTCAGCCCCTTTGAGCTTCTTTTTTGTCACCCTATAAGGGGACCACAGGCCATAGTCAAGGAAGGGTGTAACGCTCACCTTGTATCCACAGGGACGCCACCCGACTGGACTGGGATGCTTCTGAGACCGCTGCACCTTCCCCGGGGACTCGCGCTGCCGAAGGCTTGTTCTTTTGTTTCGATAAGGTGCTCTCTCTGTCTTGCCATGCTGAGCAGGGGCGCGTCGTAGCTGGGCAACGATCCGCGGAGTTACTTCACTGGCATGGCCGGGGAGTCCAGACCGGCTGCAACTCCACTCTTGAGGTAATTCTCTAGTCTGGTTAAGAATGTCCGTATTTGTAGTTGCCCCGGTTGACCTTCACCTTCTCTCTTGTTGATGCAGAAGAGGTGATGGAGACGTCGAGCTGATATCGAGGGCTGAGCCCGAGAAGGTACGAGAAAGCGCAGGGTGCGGCGCTATGAGCATCCTTGAATAAGGCTAAACCTGTGCTGTCTTTCCTTGCAGGTCGCCAAAAGTTTCCTGGAAGAATGTGGCCTGATGGAAACAGGGCATTGGATGGAAGAGGCCAGTACGGCGGTAGACTTCCAGGAGAGCATGGTAAGTAAGCAGAGTCCGTAGGTGATGGAGCAGATGGATGATCGCTTACTAATTGTCCTTTTCTCTTCTCTCCTCTCTAGGATGTTGCTGGAGGAAGATAACGAATTCCAGGGAAGATTCCGGATTGACAGAGGACCAGGATGCAGAGCAGGTAAGGATGAATAACGTGGTTCTTCTTCTTCTCTCGCTCATGCAGGCCAAAGATGCTGAGCAGGACCCGGTGAACGTGAAGCTGCAAGAGCAGAATAACGCGAAGCGTGTGCTTCAACTCGGGCGTGGTTTAAATAGGCATCAGGTATCCCAGGTGACTTAGGGGCGGGCCACACCCTGGATGCTAGACTGCATACTGCAGTTCCACGTTGATCCTTGTGGGGGCAGCCATGTTGATCCATTGCCCAATGGAAACTTCACCTGCCCTATGAGCCTGGCGCCAACGGCCGCAGGACTGGCTCCAGGGTACCCGAGAGGGGCACGATTGGGCCCTTGGGGCTTTGTAGAAATACTGTGGCGAGGGCCAGAGGCCCCGAGATCCGTGGCTAGAGTTTGAGGTTGTGACAGCACTCCCCCCTAAGGCCCCTCTCGAGGTGGTTCTTCTGTCCGGTCCTGGCTTGGTGGGGTATTCTTGATGGAAACGCCGAATCAGACGCAGAGCATGAATGTAATCACTGGGCTCCCATGTCCTAACCTGTTGACCATATCCCTTCCAGTCCACTAGATAGTAGAGTTTCGTTCTCACATACTTGGAGTCCAGTATGTCTTCTACTTTGAATTCTGGTTCCCCATGAATTATTACGGGCCCTGGTGGGGTAGTTACTCGCGTTCCAGGCTGAACTGGCTTCAGAAGGGATACATGAAACACCGGATGTATCCGCATGTGGGTTGGCAGTGTCAGCTTTACCGCGGCTGGATTGATGATGGACTCGATGGGGTACGTCCCTAAAAACCGTGGGCGAAAGGTCCGAGTTTCCTTTAGGGGTACATGTTTTGAGGCTAGCCACACCATATCTCCTATTTGGTAGTCAGGGGCTTTGGTGCGATGCTGGTCCGCAAACTTTTTCTGGCGAGCCTTGGCCTGATGCAAGTGTTCTTTGGCTCCCGTAAAGGCCTGCGAAATGGTCGTGTGGAGGTTCGGGATGTCTGGCATTTCCAGGGTCGTAGGGACGTCCAATTCAGAGGTGCGTGGGTGTCTCCCATATACTGTAAAGAACGGAGTTTGCCGAGTGCTGCTGTGTAATGAGTTGTTATAGGCATACTCAGCGACCCATAAGAGATTCTTCCAATCCCCTCCCACTTGGTGAAGCATGCAGCGCAAATATTGCTCGAGTGTTTGGTTCGTCCTCTCAGTTTGACCGTCTGTTTGGGGGTGATGGCTCGTGGATAACCAAATGTCTATTTGGGCCAACGAGCAACACTTTCTCCAGAAGTTAGACACAAATTGGGTACCTCGATCTGAAATTAAGACTGATGGGAACCTGTGCAATCGTACCACATGTTCAAGGAAGGTTCTGGCGAGACCAGATCCATTAGGTAGGCCTTTGAACGGGAAGAAGTGGGCCATCTTGGAAAACAAGTCCACGATCACCAGGATGGTGTTGTAACCTTGATAGGAGGGTAGATCGGTAATGAAATTGAGTGATAATGTGTGCCAATGAGCCGGTTGAATGTCCAAAGGTTGTAGGAGTCCCGCAGGTCTTTGCTTTGAGGATTTGGTCTGAGCACAGATACCACAGGAAGTGATGAATTCAATTACATCTTTACGCCACGTTAGCCACCACTAACCTTGTTTCACCTTAGCCAAGGTTTTGGCAATTCCCAGGTGGCCTTCCATGAGGGAGTCATGATACTCCGAAATGACCTGTTCTTGAAGTTCTTTTACAGGCATGAATAGCCGATTTCTGTAGTAAGGCAGTTGGTCCCTAACACTATATAGTGTTCTCCTCTTGAACCCCACTCTCGTAGTTGCTCCCGAGTTAACACTTGCCGAACTTCATACAGCAACTCGTCCTGAGTCATCGTAGTTGTAATGCCCAAGAGTTTGTCCCCTGGAATGATGGCCACGGGGTCAGGAGGTGTATGCACCACCTCATCGGTGCCCATGCGTGAGAGGGCATCGGCCTTGCCATTTTTAACACCAGGCCGGTACGTGATCACATAATCGTACTCTGCAAAAAAAAGGGCCCAGCGTAGTTGCCGCGAAGATTGAGCCTTTGCATTTTTCAAATACTGGAGATTTCGGTGGTCCGTTATCACGGTGATAGTGTGTCTGGCTCCCAACAGATAATGCTGCTAAGCCTTGAAAGCAGCCTTAATGGCCAATAGCTCCTTATCCGTGATGGCATACTTGAGCTCCGGTGGTGAGAATTTTCGTGACCAGAAAGCCACCGGATGTAGCTGGCCAGTTTGAGGGTCCCTTTGCGATAATACAGAACCCATTGCCATACTGGAAGCATCCGTCTTCACCACATAGGGGAGGTCTGGGCGTGGATGTCGTAAGATTGGTGCAGTGGTGAATTTCGCCTTGAGTTCCTGAAAGGCTTTTTTCGGCCTCCTCTGTCCATCGAAACGTCTTCTTGCACTTCCTCAACAGCGAAGTGATCGGGTGTACTATTTGCGAGAACCCGGGGATGTAACGGCGGTAAAAGTTCGCAAAACCTTGCATGCTCTGGACTCCCTTGATTGAATTCGGAGCTGGCCAATTAAGGATGGCATCGACCTTGTGTACATCTATCCGTATTCCTTTAGGGGTAAGGATAAAACCCAGGAACTCTACTTCAGTAACGTGGAACGAACATTTCTCGAGATTGGCGTAGAGATGGTGTTGACAGAGTTTGGTAAGAACAGCCCGTACATGCCTAACATGATCTTGTTCTGATGCCAAATACACCAGGATGTCATTGATGCAAACTAAGGCGCAGACATCAATCAGCTCTCTTAGAACGTCATTCATGAAGTATTGGAATGCAGCTGGGGCATTGCACAGGCCGTATGGCATCACTGATACTCGTATAAGCCGTATTTAGTACAGAACACCGTTTTCCACTCGTCTCCTTCCTTAATGCGCACCAGATGGTAGGCACCTCTAAGGGCCAGTTTAAAGTAGATTTGGGCTTCCTTGACCTGATCTAACAACTCCGGGATCAGGGGCAGGGGGTAGCGGTTCTTGACGGTGACCTGGTTCAATGCACGGTTGTCGATGCAAGTCCTCAATTCTCCTTCCTTCTTTGGTACAAAGAACAAGGGAGCCGCTGCCGATGACTTCGAAGGACGGATGAAACAGTTGGCCAGGTATTGCTTCAGGTACGTCTTCAGATGTTGATTTCAGGTTCAGTGAGCACGTAAATTCACCCACATGGAATTCGGGCTCCAGGTATCAGGTCGATCTGGCAATCGTAGGGCCTGTGGGGTGGCAAGGTGTTTGCTTGCTCCTTTTGGAATACATCTTGAAAGTCTTGGTAGTGCGTTGGTAGGGTAGCGACCACCCCTAAGACACTTATAGTACCTTCTTGAATGGGTAAACTGGCATGCTTCCCCTTCCTTCCTTTTGGATAGCAGGTGTGCGTGCAGTCATGGGCGAAGACCAACTCGAGGACGCGCCAGTTGATCCCTGAGTTGTGCGCGACCAGCCACGGCATCCCTAGGATTAGTCAGAACTGCAGTGCTTTGATAAGGTCAAAGGTGATGATTTCTTAGTGACCATCTTCACATAGGAGAGTGAGTTCTGTGGTGCATTCGGACACAGGACCGCAGGCGATCTCGGTGCCATCTACAGTAGTTACAGTCTCTGTGGTAGGCTTAGAGCAGAGTGGCACCCCCATCTTTGCTGCTAGATCCTGGTCGATATAATTCCCCACTGCTCCACTATCAATGTAAGCTTCCAATGAATGCATTTTTGATGGCTGTTGATGGGTAATTAGGATCACGGGTAGAGCAAAATGGGAGCTCTGTAGTTGGATCTCTTCGCTCGACAATTGGACCCCTACAATTGCCGGGCTTGGTAGTTTTCCGACTCCTCACTAGGTGTCTCCTTGTCTGTAGCTCCAACGGTTCTTCTTGGCGGCTTGACAGGGCATTCCTTAAGGAAGTGGCCGGCCTTTCCACAGTACAGGCATAGCTGCTGTTCTCTCCTCTTATCTCGTTCGGCTTTGGTCAAAGGAGGCCTAACCCCTCCTAGTTGAATGGGTTCAATGGTGTTTTCTGATCCCCGCTTGGGTTGGTCTTTGGGATGCGCAAACATGGGACGTGACACCGGTTTGCTTCGGTCTATTCTCCGATCCTGCAACCGCTGGTCCAGTTGTACAACCAGGTTGATGAACTCAGTACAGTCCCTGGGTGGATCCACTACTTGGGCCAGTACATCTTTTAACTCCCCTCGTAAGCCCCTGTGGAACAAAGTGGTTTGTTTGTCCTCTGGTCATTCAGCTTCAACCACCAGCCTGTTAAAGGTGGCTATGTATGCCAGCAGATCCTGATTCCCTTGTCGGAGGGATAAAAGTTAATTGTCCAAAGCCTGGCCATGAGAGCGACGGGCAAAACGTTTCTCCAGCTCCTGCTGGAAGCCCCCGAAATCGTGTAACAGCTGATCATCCCGGCTGATAAACGGCACCGACCAGTCCGCTGCACTATCACTCAAGTAGGACAAAACAAAGGTCGCTCGCGATTGGTCATTGGGAAACGCCCCAGGTCGACACAAAAAGTGGAGGCGACACTGATTCATGAAAGTCGCATATTTTCGGGGGTCTCCCGAGAAACGCTCCGGTGGGGCTAGTGGCACTGTCCCCGGTAGGTTAATCTGAACCGGATTACTCGTGGGCGTTGGCATCGATGGGTTAGCTCCGGGCAACGGGGCTTGTCCGGTCTGCGATTGAAGGAGTTGTCTGCCAAGATCATCAGTTTTCTCTTTGGCCACTATTAATTCTCTCCGCAAAGCGTTGGTTTCTTGTCGGGCTGAATGTAACTCTGCACGTAACTGCCCCAACAACTGGGCCAACTGGCCAGTCTCCGAGGTTTCCATACTAGGCGCCCGGGTGGATTATTATGTTTTTTTAGGTTCGTGTTCTGTAACGCTCACCTTGTATCCACAGGGACGCCACTAACTGGTCTGGGATGCTTCTGAGACCGCTGCACCTTCCCCAGGGACTCACGCTGCCGAAGGCTTGTTCTTTTGTTTCGACAAGGTGCGCTCTCCATCCTGCCATGCTGAGCAGGGGCGCGTCATAGCTGATATCGAGGGCTGAGCTCGAGAAGGTACGAGAAAGCGCAGGGCGCAGCGCTATGAGCGTCCTTGAATAAGGCTAACCTGTGCTGTCTTTCCTTGCAGGTCGCCGAAAGATTCCTGGAAGATGTGGCCTGATGGAAACAGGGCGTCGGATGGAAGAGGTCAGTACGGCGGTAGACTTCCAGGAGAGCTTGGTAAGTAAGCGGAGTCCGGAGGTGATGGAGCAGATGGATGATCGCTTACTAATAGTCCTTTCTCTTCTCTCCTCTCTAGGATGTTGCTGGAGGAAGATAACAAATTCCAGGGAAGATTCTGGATTGACAGAGGAGCAGGATGCAGAGCAGGTAAAGATGAATAACGTGGTTCTTCTTCTTCTCTCACCCATGCAGGCCAAAGATGCTGAGCAGGACCCGGTGAACATCACACTGCAAGAGCAGAATAACGCGAAGCGCGTGCCTCAACTCGGGCGTGGTTTAAATAGCCATCAGGTATCCCAGGTGCCTTAGGGGCGGGCCACGCCCTGGATGCTAGACTGCATGCTGCAGTTCCACGTTGATCCTTGTGGGGGCAGCCATGTTGATCCATTCCCAATGGAAACTTCACCTGCCCTATGAGCCTGGCGCCAACGGTGCCAGGACTGGTTCCAGGGTACCCGAGAGGGGCACGATTGGGCCCTTGGGGCTTTGGAGAAATACTGTGGTGAGGGTCAGAGGCCCTGAGTTCCTTGGCCAGGGTTTAAGGTCGTGACAAGGGTGGGAGCTCCCCACTCCTCCTGTAACTACCAATGTAGTAGACTATGTGCTGGGTCTAAGGAAGAGCATGGTCCTCCTGATGGCTCAGGCCAGTGACAAGTTGAAGGCTGGTCAGGCATTGGTCAAACAATGGTATTACCAGAAAACTTCCCTTGTTCACTTTACCCCAGGTCAAGAAGTCCTGATCATGAACCCAATAAGGCCTCAAGCCCTACAGGATAAATGGTCAGGCCCTTACTCAGTTGTGGAGCAGCTGGGTGTCATGATTCCTGCTCCTCATGTCCCCAGCCCTCCAAGATGTCAGGCTGGAGCCAGGCCACGATCACCTACATGGTCCTCAAGGGCCTCTCCATCCCTCCCTCCAAAGACCCACTTGGAGTCAGACTTGGCGCTTGTGGCACCAGACTCACTCACTCCCATAGGATAACATTGGGGATTGGACTTGTAGTGCATTGATGGGGACAAGATGGATGCCCCCACATATTTCGGTTCCCAGAACTGCATGTGGAGTCTAGTCTTTTGGGTGTGGTTCAGCCCAGAGACACCTGGGATACCCAGAGACTATTTAACCCACACCCAGGCTGAGAAACATGCTTTGCGTTTTCTGCACCTGCAGTGTGACACTCACTGTGTTCGGATCGGTCTCCAGTAGACCTGCATCTTTCTTCTGCGCTCAGCTCCTGCAAGAACAAGAACACCATTAGGAACAGCCTTACCTTGCGGTGCTTCTGCCCATCATTCATCGCTCCTTCTGTTCTGCGGGCATCTTCGGCGGTGTCATTCCCATCCCGGCACGCCGTTTCCTGCGGAAAAGGGAAAAGAACAGAAAAAAGTCATTAGTAAGCATTCAGCAAATCTTCGCTTATTTTTAAAGACTGTAAGAGCTTCAAACGCTTACCTGAATCCCAGCCGCTCTAGGGGAACTCTGTCTCCGGAACCTCTCATCCATCTGCAAGAGGGAAAAGACACTCCAGGTTAGCGTGGAAACATCTAGAGGCGCCGCATACCGCGGTTACTCACCGCATTTCTTCTTCATAACTGGCATCCACACTGAAAACGTCGCGGCACCTAAAAGACACAGAAAAAGAACTCAGTTCAATACAAATACGAAAGGGTTGCATCACGCATCGCGCTCTCACTCACCTTCAACGCTACTCATCTCAGCAGCACGTCGCCATCCCCGGACGCCGGCCATCATCTAAGGAAGCAAAGGAACAAAGTTGGAGAACTGTTCAAAAGACTCATTATACTTACCTGTCGGACTCTTGCCAGTGAAGTAACTGGGCAGCAACGAGCCCGCATCAATCAACGCGCCCCTGTGCTGAAAGTAGGACGGAGAGCACACTTTCCAAGAAAACAAGGTGAGCTGTGGATCAAAGGGAAGGGTTGGACCCCGGGGAAGAAGGGGTTCAAGCACACAGAGACAACAGGGAGTTAAACTCTACCAATCCTGTGTTTCAGGCCCAGTCACCAGTCGAGTAGACTCCAGGGAAGGGTTTGAGGTCGTAAGAGGTCAGAACAGGCTGAGTGACGTCCCCGTGGATACCAGGTGAGCGTTACAGATGAGGTCAACTATTTGGTGGACCTTAAAAGGCCTGGACAGGCCCCAAAAGTGTTTCACATAAATAGGCTTCATCCCTACGGTTGAAATAGCTGCACTGCTGCTGGCATTAGATATGGAAGAGGAGGAATCAGAACCTCTCCCTGACTCATTCCAGAATGGTCCTTCAGAAGGCTCCATTGAGGGTGTCCAAGTGGCCCCTCACCTGACTTCTGACCAACAAGGAGAAGTAAGAAATGTGCTGAGACAGTTCTCCTCCTTGTTATCGCTAACTTCAGGTTTGACACCTTGGTGCAAACATGAGATAGACACTGGAGAAAGTGTACCTACCAAAAGTAGGAGTTACAGAATGTTGGATAAGTTGAGATCCTACATCAAGGCGGAGGTCAACAAGATATTGGGTGATTGAGCCTTCCAGTAGTCCATGGTCCAGTACTGTGGTTCTAGTGTCAAAAGCTGGTACCTCTGAACCTGAACTTAGGTTCGGTGTGGATTACAGGGCTCGGAATGCTGTCACCAGGACAGATGTCCACCCCTCACCTAGAACTGATGAGCTGGTGGATACCTTGGGTGCCTCCAAGTACTTCAGCACATTTGACCTTACTGCAGGTTATTGGCATATTGCCCTAGCAGAGCATGCCAAGGCGAAGACAGCATTTTTATCTCCAGAAGGCCATTACCAGTTCAAGGTAATGGCCTTTGGGTTGAAAAATGCACCTGCTACTTTTCATAGGCATGTTCTAAATCGGATGGACAAATTCTGCTTAGCATATCTGAATGATATAGCAGTGTACAATGTCACCTGGGAGGAACATGTGGAGCACCTTAGAATTGTGTTACAGGCTCTTCAGAAGGCCCACTGAACCATAAAGGCCAGCAAGTACCCGATTGATCAAGGATCTGTGGTCTACCGTGGGCATGAAGTAGGTAGAAGGAGGATTCAGCTTCTACCCAGTAAAGTGCAAGCAGTGCAAGCCTGGCCTACCCCCACTACACAAACCCAAGTGAGATCCTTCTTAGGACTCGCTGGGTACTATCAAAGTTTTATGGCAGACTATGGGAACATAGCTGCCCCTCTGACTGCTCTCACAACTCCAAAGAAACCTAAGAAGGTCTCTTGGTCTGAGGAGTGTGAGAAGTCCTTCAATGGTTTAAAAGATTCCCTGTGCCAGGTCCCTGTTCTCATGGCCTCTGACTACAAACTTGATTTCATTGTGCAGACAGATGCCTCTGACACTGGGATAGGTGCTGTACTATCACAGATAGATGAGAAAGGCAAGGAATACCTGATTGGATGCATTAGTCACCAGCTTAAGGGCAGAGAGCTCTGCTGGTCCACTGTGGAGAAGGAATGTTTATCTGTTGTGTGGGCCCTAAGGAAGCTGGGGCCCTACCTTTATGAGACCCACATCACTGTGCAAACTGACCATAAAGTGGCTGATGAACATGAAGGGAGAGAATCCAAAGTTGCTCCGGTGGTCCATAAGCCTGCAAGGGTTTGACTTCACCATTGAGCACAGGCCAGGTGTCCAACATAGCAATGCTGATGAGTTGTCCAGAATGTTTAACCGACCTGAGCATGAGGCCCATCCAGAGGTAGATTAGTTCCCCCTGTCCTTGGTCTGCGAGGGGTGAGTGTTAGGAAAGATTTCATTTAGGTGTAATTTTCCCTCCATTTGTGGACCCTCCAAACTTTTTGCTTTTGTGTGGCTATTCTATCCTGACTTTTTCCAGTGGAGCACAGTCTTCAACTGAACTCCCCTGGGCTTTTGCTCACTTGTTATCAGGAAATTGACACATCTTTCAGACTGTCAGTACTGGGAAACTATGTTTCCCTTAGTCTTTGACTATGTTGCCATTTCTTGGTAACTTCTTAACAGTGCACAATGTACCTTGCAGTACTGTGTGCTGTGGTCCTTTTTGTTTTTTGGCCCTAGACACCTTCAATTGATTTTTTGGTGATTATACAAGTGTGCCTGGGATGAACTCGTGGCAGCAGTTACCTTTTACAAGTGTTTTACTTCTTTTTACTGAATCACATTGCATTTACTGCGTTTGGTTCAAGACTGTGGCTAGGCCCGAAAGGGCCGAGTCACAAACTCTTTTGTTCTGTGCCAAGGCCATTTTGTCTCCCAGGTGGAGCCCTGGAATCCCTTATTCAGGTGGCCAGGACGCAGCCATCGCTGTTGGATCTAGTTCCTGGGTGTGGACCAGTGGGAGAGGATCACCTGGGTGAGGGAGAAGGGGGTTATGCTTGGGAGGATATCCAAGGTGAGGTGCAGTATTATATCGAGGAGGTAGAAGAGGACGAGATCCCTGAGGCCTTCGTACGTTACAATACATCTGCCTCCCCGCTCCAATTAGATTTCTCTGACCCAGATCCTACACCTCCTTTATACGTAATCAATCCTCTAAGGTCCCAAACCCGTTACACCAAAAAAGCATAACTCCCAGAATCCTTGTTTCACTGGTCTCCATTGAAATACTGCCCATCCTTCTTCCTGTCCCTCTGATTATTATTTTCCACACTCCCAACCTGATCAAAGTACTGCCGTTCCCACAACACCTCTTATTCATATCATGATCCCAAAAATCCTACCAATCCCATCCTTCTGATTATCATTTTCTGAAATCCCAGTCTACTCTGACAGAGTACTACCATTCCCACAATCCCCTATGTTCTGTTCTACATCCCGGTCATTTTCGTCCATTTTGCAAACCTTCCCCATCATACCCAGTTGGATATTCAAATTCTCAGACTTCCCCCCCCTTTCCAACACAAACACCTTTGCACAAGGTAATAAAACTGTTTACCTGACAAGTCCTGATACAAGGCCATGTAAGGCAATTAACCTAAGGCACACATACCTGATGGCCCTTCCTTTTCCCCACAGGGATAAACTGTGGAGCAGGAGAGCGCAGTACAAAAAAGGCAAGTACGACAGACAACACGATGAGATAGCAACCATGCGGCAGTTCAAGAGAAGGAGAAAGGCGGCAGGAATCGAGAGGGTGGTGAGGAGAGAAGTGATCTTGCCCTTTTTGTCCCAGGTTCACGGAAACTTTATGGAATAAAGCCTAAGACCACAAACAATAGCACAAGTGTCCTGTAGCAGATGTCAACGGTACACAGGGCATGCTCATGACGATAAGCAGGAGCGAGGGAATCTCCTGCGCCCGTGGTATTGGCCTTGACTCCAGAGAAGCTAAAATCCAAGCGGTTCATCACAGTCAGTGAGTCGAGGGGATAGCCGATAAGAACCGGGCTGTGTTGAGTGAGAATCGCAAACTGCCAAGTTTTGAACTAAAGCTGGTGAACTTTTGAATGAACTGTAAAAAGAGTGAAATGAAGACGAGTTGCAGCGGGAAACCGGCACCAAGTAGGTGCTAAAGCAAAACACTGTTCGAGCCCCATATGAGAGAAACTACAAATACCAGAAGGTCGTAGGTGGGCCAGCAAAATAGGTCAAAGTGGTCATACAGGGGGGCAAGCAAAATCCCTGTACAATTGAAAGACTTTGATCTACAAGCACAGTGAGAGAAACCATGGGAATTGAATCCCATTAAAGACATCCAAGAATATAAAAAGGCAAAAGGGGTCCGAGCCTGACCAAGGGTGATCCAGGGGTGAAGCCATCACCCAAACAAAAGACATAGAAAAATTGGGGGAGAAGAAAATCCTGCAAAAGGCAAGAGGGGTCCGAGCGTGACCGAGGGAGCTACAAGGGTCAAGCTATCACCCAAAGTTGATTCGTAATGGAACTGTGATATATTTTGAAATACGATACGTGAAGGGTCAGCGCCCAGAAGAGGGAGACCCAGGGGTTTAAGCATCACACTACGCGAAAGTATGATAAACAATTGAGAAGGGTCAGCGCCCACAAAGGGGAACCTAGGGGTGACCCTATAACCCAGTGCACATTAGGAACAAACTTCATTTGTTAAAGGAACTTTTGTTGTTTGAACACGTCAGGTCCTTGAAGGCAAGAGACTTTCAAGTGAAACGATACTTGGCCATCGACAGCCCTGATAACTGACAGCTTGTGGGTTAAAAGCTGAATTATCATCTTGTGCTAGAAAAGCCCAAGATTATGTCCTGAGAGCTGCCATTGGAACTGTAGTCTCATGCTGGAGAAGCTAGAGACTGTACTGTGCTTCAAGCTCCCATCTTACCCTGTGTCCAAAACATGCGGAAGGGAGACCCAGGCTACTGCATCCTGACATATTATTTGAGAATACTTCTTTCTTTTCTTGAGAACTATCCAACACCCCTTTTTGTATTAGTTGTGAGGTTTTGACAATAGGTTTCTTATTACAGGCCCTTTTTAATTTGACACAACGCCACGAAGACTGCCTTATTTTTCATTTGATGGTGGACGCCTGTTCCCACCTTAGATTTAGGTTTAACCCGCATACAGCAATCATTGTTCAATAAACACCCTTGAACTGTGATCACTTGTTTCTGTTTTACTTGTTGTCACCAAAATGATTGTTTCGTGGGTTTCTGCCTGTTACGTGTGTGTGCCCAGGAAGTGGGTTGGGACTGTCTGGTCCCAATCCAATCCACACTACTGGTGCCAGGATGTCTGGGTTGCCTGGGTTGCCTGAAAGACTGGGACCACCGTGGCCTATGATTGGTCCAGGACTGTGATGCCTGCATGAGAGCAAATCTTTGATTGGAAGTCCTCGATTTTGGTGCAAAGCTAATCTTGGATAAGAGAAGGGCTCTTCATCCATTCCAGGTCGATCACCTGAGTTCTCTACAAACTACAGAAGGAGCCAAGTATCCTGCAATGAAGAAACTGACTTGTGATTCGGTTGGAGATGCTTGGAAGGTTTGGCACCTTTCACCCTCTACTGTCCCGTCGGACCCCTGTTTTCTTCATCGATCAAGAAGGCCTGCCAAGGTGCTTTTCCCCTTTGGAGTGGTGGGAACAACTACTCTTGGTTCCCCCGCTTACCTGCTGAATGAGCCCCTTTGGAAGTGTTCCTTGGCCTTCCAGTGAACTGTCCAGCTCTACCTCAGGCTATCCTGCAGAATCGCTGCCATCTCAAGTTGGGACGTTGCTTGCTTGTGGTTCTGTGCCCTCTCCTGCCGGATTTTGCAGGCATAGCTCCTCTAGTTCCAGAATAAGGAGAGTGCTCAAGGCTGCCTGCATCAGTGATTCCTGCATCACTACCTGTTGGTGACGGTAGCTGTAGGTGTCTTGCTGACCTGCTCTGCTGTGCCCTGATACCTGCTGCACTGGGAGTGTCTTTGTATCTCTTCGGAAGCTGAGAAAAGGCAACTGTCCCATCACGTACGATCGCTCTGCCCCGGAGCCGCTGAGAGCCGGAGCGCTGCGAAACTGCAGGACTCAAATCTACTAGCGACCTCGACTAAACTGGCAAAGTTTGGTCCGGACTGTACTCAGGGTCAGTGAGTACTTGCATCACTTACCGGTGGCCCCCTGGCACAACCTATCTCTTTTACGCACAAATATCCCTTAATAGGTATTCGCTTTTGGCTGGATTAGCCTGTGCTCCCTACCTATTCTCCCCTTTTGAAAACTGCTCTGCCACCAAAGGAAGATCCTACTCGAATAGTGGGAGCCAATTCTTCATTATCTCAAGCACATTCCTGACTCGCTATTGCTCTTCCAAGAAGACCTGCTTTTTGTTCTAACTGCGCGATCATGCGTTTTTACGCACAACTGTACTGTTGAGCATGAGGCTCCCCACTTCTTAGGGCTGGGCGCGAAAGTTAGGAATGACTCGGTTGAATTGTTTAATGCTCCTAGTGTGTTAACTCACCCTTCTCTTTACAGGGTGTGGCAGTATTTTCTTCCCATGTCGCATTAGGAAACGTATTGTATATATGTTATATAGTAGAGTATTTTGAGTGGTAACTGTTTTGATATAACTAAAGTTTACTTGTGTCTATTGGTCCAGCTGTCAAGAAATGTATAGATATTTTTCATATACATTTGTCTAAGAGTAATTTGTGGTTCATTACTGTGTGTGCTCATTGTGGACCTCCGATCACTCTCACCCCTCGTAAAACTTAGTCTTGACCACCTGCCAAGCTGCCCTAGATTGGCCTGGCTTGTCCAGAAGGTTCCCCATTTTCACTAAACCGTAGGTGGCCACCTAAACTTCTGCCCACCAGGCCAGAGTTTAGAAATCCATCTTAACACCATCTGTAGACAACTCACACATTCACTAAGGGACTTACCCCAATACATGCTCTGCCTTGCAAGGGCTGTATTTGAGGCATCCCATGCTCTTATCCCCAGATCCCTTTTACTTGTCTAGTATTGTAATACTTGCTGCTGCTGGGCTAGAGAAATGGCTGCACGCTTTGCGCAGTTAGGAACGTTAAAGTTAGGAAATGAAAACGTGTTTGTTCTTATTGATGCATTGACAAGTGTATACCTGTAGCTAGACCTATCAATCTCACTAACCATTTCATACCATAATGACTGTGGTAATTCTGACGTGGCACCTTTGAACTCTGTCACATTTATAGCATGAGAAACAGATGCCTGTGCTACAAAACAAGATTATCCCTTGGCTTGGCATCCTGGTAACAATACAAATAAGATTCCATATGCATATCCTGTATACTACTGTCTTGTTCTCTGTGGTCATGTGAGTTACCAAATAGTAGTAATTGTGATTGTATCTACTAACTTCCCCACCCACTTCTATTCCTTCCATCTATACAAAACCTGTTATAGCCGTCATATCCACTGCTTCAGTGAAATCATCCCTCCTTGTTTTCTTTCTGTATACCACGTGTGACATAATGTTCCATACTAATACCTGAATGATACCATTCCTGTACAGCACAGAAACACAATAGAACAGATTGGACACATACTACGGCCTTGGCTAGTTCAGTAACTTGGGTTTGAGTCCCAGACTTGCAAAACACCTGGAATACTCCCCTGCCTGGTTCTCTTTCACAATTCTTCATAGGTGTGAATCCCAGATCTGTTCTTCAACTGGTGTACTCTCTTTCCGGGACATTATAACACATTCTCTCTTTCTTATTCAGCACAAGGGGGCATGGGGCTTCCCCTATTTACTTTATTGTAAAGTTCTGTAACAGTGAATATGATACTGATTCCAATGAGGATTACTTGTTCCCTCCATACTTGGCAACCAATTCACTCATTCAGGATCTCTTTGCCTTGGCTTTGGTGCCCCCTTCTCCGCTCTGGGCTTACCAACAACTTCTGCGCTCTCTCTCAAGCCACTCTCATTCATCCGGGTACTCGCCTTGGGGTCTGCTGGTCTCGTTCGGCTTTCCCCAGTCAGCAGCACAGATAATTCTTGCTCTTTGCATTGGAGCGATGCCCATCCTGGCTTCCAGTTCACACTGAGACTTCATTCTTCTTCGGGCGCTTCTCAGGTTAACTGGCACTGCTGTACTACGCGGCCGGTTCACAGTTTACCTCTTCATTTCTTCTCCCTCTGGTAGCGTTCTGCAGCCACGGTTCATGGTTCCACCTGCTTCTTGGACAGCCCTACTGGTACAGAGTGCTGGGTTCGGTATCTCTGTCACTGCCTCCACTTGCCTACCTTCAGGGTTCACCTCCAGTTTAGGACAATCTCTTCTCTGCCCTGCACATCGTGCCTCCTGCCAGTTTCTAAGCCAACACTTGGAAAAGGAAGGTCTCTCCAACTTCTTTCAGCAGCTGATTTAAACTCCCGCCTCTTTGCTGGAAAGTGTCCTGGACCAATCACTTTCCTCCAAACACTGGACTGATCATTTTGGTTCACACACTTGCTCATTTCAGTCCTCTTCCTCATTTCAGTACATTTTGCTTCAAAAGGTGTAAAATGTTTGTGAGGTTTGTCAGCAGCTTTAGGAGGTTGCTGTAGGGGTTTATCACAATATGCCATCAAGGCATGGGGAATGGATGGGGTATCCCTAAAAGGGAAGGGGATACCATACCTCGTCCGATGATTCCTGTCCTCCCCCCTGAGGGTCACCTCCCCTCAAGTGATCCTCCCTCGCGTAGCCACCTCCAGCGTCAGGATCAGGTATCAGCTGCCATCCCCTGGCCACATGAGGAGAGGCTACCTCGAGGAAAGGAGTAATGACATTTTCAGATTCAACACTTTAAAGAGACATGGGAAGAGGGGGAGGAAGTCATCCTACCAATTTCTCAAACCGCACAAAATCTGCATCTTCACATGACAGTGGTAAGAGAAGTTGTTGCGAGAACATCCAGGGCAAGCCCAAGAACATTTAAGGGCTAACTATGACAGGAAGGCTGTTCCCCGTAGCTTTTCCGTAGGACAGTCATTGCTCGTCCTACTACCAACGTCCAAAAATAAAATGGTTTCAAAGTGGTTTGGCCCAAATACCATACTTGAGAAGAAAGATCCCTTTGACTACCTGGTATCTCAACCTGATCACGTAAATCTCCTTAGAGAGTAGAGGGTAGACCCAAGTAAAGACTCCACAGTCAAAATAGCCACTCTGCTCACTGATGACCTAGAAAACACCCTAGTCTCCCCAGACCTGTTACCATCCCAGCAGGCAGATATCAAAGATTTGTTGGATCAGTTTCCTGTTTTATTTAGAGATCAGCCAGGCAGAGTTAAGATTTGTTTCCATTCCATCAGAACACCCCAGGGAAATTGTGAATTTAAGACCATATAGGATCCCTGAGTGAAGGAAGAAAATAATAGAAGAAGTGGCGGAGATGATAAAAGCTGACATTATCGAACCAATCCGAGAATCCTTTGTCTTCGCCCATTGTATTAATTGCCAAACCTGATCTATCGTGCTGATTCTGTATCAATTTCATAAAGTTCAATTCAATCCCTCTATTTGACAATGTAAGCGATATTCAATCAACACTACAGCTAAGTCAATGCCTAGTCTGGGATGCTGAGGAAAACCCTTATTGATGTATTTTTATGTCCAGTTCAGTACTCTGGATGACAACCCTTGTATAACACCCCCCTCTTAGAATTCCCCTGACCCCACTGAGCCAAGAAGTAGGTTTGTTTTTCAAATTAAAAGGTTTATTTGAAAATTTAAACAAGATATATATATATATCACACTTCTATAAATAAATTGATGATGGATATTACACTTGTGAATATGAGCAGTAATCAGCAAGAGGTAACTTATGAATAGGAACAGAAGAATAAGGTGGGAAACAATGCTTTATATGGTTCAAGGAAACGCAATGATGAATGAAATGCAGTACAGAAAATAACTTGATATGACTTCAACAAAAGACAATGTAATCGCTTTTCCTTGACAATTCACTCCCCCCCCATGCAATGTAAGAAATGGAAGGAGAGCACACAGTCTTCAAGAATCCCAACAAAATGCAATACGAAATGCAGTTCCCCCCCAGCAAGCTTAGAGGAAAACAGGTAGAAGTCTGAAACACAGGCCCAAAATGCTTTTAAATGTGATGGCAATGGATGGGAAAATGTGCTAACTGATTTTAATTCCCTCTAGAGATTCAGGGTGAGTGAGAGATGCTTGTTGGTATTAGTTCAGGCTCACTTTAGCAATGCTCTATGAGTTATTACCAGGTTGCAAACGGATTTTAACAAAGGAAAGAATGGAGCTGCTATTTTGACAAGTGGAGTTTGACAAGAGGAGAAATTGAGCCAAATCGCAAATCGCGGTAAAAGTATAGGGAGTAGCAAGCCTGTTCGTTGGAAAGCCTAGAATCACAGCTTTAAAATGAAAGTTAAATTACGTTCCTAGCCCAAACGGTTCAAGAGATACGGACGATTTAATAAAGGTAGAATTTCAGATTTAAAGTAAAACTCAAAATGACAGGTGACAGCTTGCAGCTTTAGAATGACAGATGACAGCTCGCAGCTTTAAAATGACAGATGACACGGTTTCTGGGAGGCACTTCTAATTAGGTTAAAATAGTTTGGATTAGATTATTTTAATTAAGAGATTGGGTTCTGCACAGTTCTGCCAGGTACTCACAATATAAATTTGAACTAGGCCTCGTCACCGATCTGGTCAACACGTCCGGCGGCGGTTCTGTCTGCTCGGTGGGTCAATCAGGCACCGGTTCTGCTCACAGCGATCCGGATCTCTGGTTCTGCTCACAGCGGTCTGGGTCAGCTCTGCTCTGCTGGTCTAGCCTCTCTGGATACAGCGGCCTCTGGTTCTGGATACTGCTCTGCTTTCTGGTCCGGAGCAAGTGGATTCTGGATGTAACACTGCTTTCTGGGTACTGGTAAAGGTTCTTGGCAAAGAATTCAGACAGCTCGCCCGGCTGTGGAATAGTTTGCAGATGATTTTAAGGATGCTGAGGCCTGCTGAGAAGAGTTCTCAGTTTGTGGGTTTAGGCCCCTGCTTTAAGTTCTGAAGTAAATTTCTGGTCTCTGAAGATTGATGGATGTGAAGTCTGGAGTCTCCCGGCAGAGCGTCCCGCAGAAAATGGAATTGAATCTCTCTACCTGTCACAGCAGTCTCTTTTTATGTGTTTTGGAAGTGGGTGTGTGCGTGTCATAACTGAGCCTGCCCCTCTCTACTTGTCATTGGCCCAATTCTCCCCTCTCCCATGATTGGGGGAAGGAAATGAATTGTCATCATGATGAGGTCTGTTTATGGGTCAGAGGATCCTCCCCATGTCAATTTGCCAACAAATCTATATTTGATTCAAATACATATTTCCCAGATACACAATTTGTTGAAATTACATGTACACATTATATGTTCCTTATGGTCCATGCTTGTCCGCCTCTGATCTTCCTGGGGGCTTGCATTCAAAAATGACAACATTTCGCGTTTTTTGACTGGTTTACCAATATCGGACATTTACCAAAAATTACACACATGTGCGCAAGGAGTATGGACATTAATTGATGAAGTGTCAGATTTTTAACATGCAGAAATTTGGAGTGAGACCCTATTTTCCACTAGCAACCCCCCAGAATACACCACAGGGTCCTAACGCCTCTTAAAACGTGCACAGAAAAATCACAAGAATAATGATATTACTTATATAATTTTGACCAGTCCGCACTTTGAGTTATCTATCTTTTTAACTTATGCCCTGGTCAAAAAGGGGTGTGGCTTCCCACATCACATGGTGGAAGAACTGGTTTATCCACTTCCCCCAAGCTCAGCTGGCTCTCACAGGCACTTCTCCCACTTCTCCCAAGAGGAAGCCACTTTACGGCCCCCCCAATATAACATTTGCCTGAGTCCATTGTTCAGTTTCCTGCAGTCCCCAGGTAATTCAGTCAGAGAGGTGTCACCTCCTTTTTGTGGGGGCAGCAGAATGCAGCCAGGCCTGGGAACACAGCTGTTGATCCAGTTTCAACTCCTGTCGGGGGTAGTTGTCAGGCAGAATCCAGTTTCATTAAGCCAGGTTTCAGCTAAATGTCACTTTTTGTTCCCAGTTTTCTACATTCAAATCAAACTGACAATTTTTACACATGCAGCTAGAGTGCTGATTCTAAGTTCAAAACTATGACATTTCAACAGTTACAAACTATGTGACACTCAAAAGTAGGTCCCTCATTTAATTTAAACATTTCGATTTTAGTGGTTTTCAGTTCAGTTTAACTTAAGCTGCTGACCTCCACAGCTCAGCCAGTTTTGTTATGAACATTGTTTTGGGCTCTTTTTCTTTCCAGATTTTGTATGCACACAAAACTTCGTTCTTCCAAATGTCTGCTGGTGTTCAGTGAGATTTATGAATATCCTGCAATGTTTGACATAGGCATTTTTAGCTTGCATTCAGAGAAACCAAGGTGATTTCAAAGGGCTTTTTAAGCTAACAGGCACTGCTGTTTTTCCTTTGGCACACATTCCACTCATGGCACCCCTGGCCCATCACGCTCGCACTGGTGGGTGGAAGGTTAGGCGACCATTTTGGTGTGCGCACAAACTGCGCGGTTCTCCTGGATTCTGGCGCACATGTGGGCTTTTTGGCCATCTTGGATTTTCTAAGCCCACAGCACCAAATGTTGCAGCTTAATGACTCAAACGTGGGTCAATACCTTTGACAACAACTATGCCTCAGATAGATTACCTAATTGATAATTTGGGCTTATATATCCACCATCGATCTTACCACAGGATATTGGCAGGTCCCTCTTAATCCCACAGATCGGGAGAAGACAGCTTTCTTGACACTTCAGGGTTTATTTCACTTTATGATGCTCCTATTTGGTCTACACGGGGCACCGGCTACATTCTAAAGCCTCATGGACAGAGTCCCTCAGCCATTTACACACTTCTGTGGAGCATATCTTGATGATATTGTGATATATAGTGAAAGTTGGCCAGACCATGTTTTCCATCTCTATGAGATTGTCAGGGCTCCACAAAAGTACGGATTAACTGCCAATCCCCATAAATGCCACCTAACACAGTCGGCAGTAAAATATCTGGGCTTTTTCGTAGGCAGTAGCTTGTTTCAACCACAAAACGAGAAGGTTAAAGCAGTCCTGCTAACTCCCACCCCCAAAACTAAGCGAGAGCTTCTTGAATTTTTGGGACTTATTGGCTATTACCAGCGAGTATTCCAAACTATTCCAGCCTAGCTGCAAACCTCACAGACAAACTAGAAAACGCACACCCTCAGAATGTAGTATGCAATAAAGAAGAGCAATCAAGCTTTGATTGACTCAAGAACATCTTGTGTGTTGAACCCATATGGAAGGTACCAGATGTTAACAAATAATTAATCACGTCGACCCTCATGCCACCTGCTTCACTAGATGCCGCCCGCCCCTCTCCTCCTTGCCACCCGGTACAGGTGTACCCCTCCTCTGTACCCCTTTGTATCCTACCCCTGCTGTACATCTGTTATGTTGTTACCTCTCAAAAGTGCTCTGTTATGCATCTTTACTGTTGTATACATCTGTAAAGTGTTCAGTTATGTATTTGTATTGTATACCTCTGTAAAGCGCTCTGTTGCTTCTCAAAGCTAGGTCTGCCCTTCGTAAAATACCATAATAATAATAATAATTACAACAATAATAATATCCCTGCAAACTGATGCCTCCAAAACAGGTCTTGCTGTGTTATCTCAGGAGTAGGACGGTATAGAACACCCGAATCACAGAAATTCGTCACTTCACCCCAAGGGAGAGCCTTTCCCTGTGAGGCTGAGGGGGTGAGCCCATGCCACAATACCCTCCCTAGGGTAAGAGACAAGCAGGACCTCACCGGGAGAGATCCCTCTTTGGGGACAAGGACTCCTGTTCTTGTGAAAAACTCCCTAGGAGCCATAACAATGGTGCACTTTTACAATCATTCAGTAAAGAGAAATATGAGGAGCATATTGAGATGAGTTATTGTGATAAAAGAATATGAATTGTCCCTTTAAGAGAAAGACTATATCATACTGAGATGAAGGAAAACCTATTTGGAGTAGTAAAGAATCAACAAACAGAATAAATGGACTACAACGTAGCGCCAGGGAAGGCCTACAGCAGCACAATAAAGGGAAGAGGCGGAGACTGGCAAGGAGCTGAGAAAGCCCACAATATTCAAGTTTGCTCACAGGTGTGTGTTAAGGAAACGTGGCATTCTATTCCAGAGCGGAAGCTGGAAGGAAATTCTGACGTGCAACATCAGCACGGGAAGGGACGGAGAGAGGCTAAGATTGATGCAAAGAGTCCTTACCAGAGGTAGGAAATAGGTGATGGCATGACTGAGAAAAATTCTGAGACCACTGTGGAACCGACACAGACAGTGCCGACATGTGAGAAGCTGGAAAAGCCATAGCTGCAAGCATGCAGACTGCACAAGGCCAACCTGACAAGGGAACAGGAACGTCGCAACCAAGCAAGTACCCCAGTGATGCTATCCCGGTACACCACAGGTAACAGGGAAGGTGGGAGACTCAGGAGGGTGACTTAGAGTCATTATTGGAACGTCCCAGTCCTAAATTGTTGAGATTGTATGACGATAAAGAGAATCATTACTGGAACGCTCCTACTCATCCAAGTCCTAAATTGTTGACATTGAATGAAGATAAAAAGAATCATTACTGGAACGCACCTACTTGTCCCAGTCCTAAATTGTTGAGATTGAATGAAGATAAAGAGAATCATTACTGGAACGCTGCTACTCATCCCAGTCCCAAATTGTTGAGATTGAATGAAAAACAAGAGAATCATTACTGGAATGCTCCTATTCATCCCAGTCTTAAGATACTGATGTTAAGTCAAGATAAAAGCTCTGAGACATTACAAAAATAGGAAACTTTGTGAGAGGGGAAAAACTGCATAACCATTTCAGACCAAGATTAAGCAACACACCCAAAACACAGTTAAAGACTGTGATATAAAGATTGAAAACCTATGAAGTCAAGAGAGAAGTGTTAAAGTGTTGGATAGCATTGCCATATGAGGGGGAAAAGGATACATACAAATAAAAGAGAAGAAGGTCATAAGAATAAGATGAGTAAACCAAAGCAAGAGAAGATTATACATTTTAAGAACGCTCTATCAGAACTGTGTGACCTAACCAGAGTAGTTCCCTAGAACTGTTTAAGAATAACCTATTGAGTTAAATTGGGAAGAATACCAACCTACAGGAGAAGGTTAGGAGGAGTAATTCTCCTGATTTATGTTGTTATAGTAGTGGAAGGGTTAGAGCAGGTTAGTTTGAACAGTGGAATGATTCTGAATTGGACTTTCACTGACGACAGACGAGCACCTTAGCTAGTTTGGGTAGGTAGGGACGCCTTGCATTATAAGCAAAGTTAGGCATTACCTTTTTTGTTCAACCAAATTATTAGTGAAATGGCTGTGCCCTTTTTTGACTCACCACATCAGCTTGCCACAAATGTATGTAAACCACTTAGAAATGGATTTGCTCAGTATAATTATAAGCCTTATTTAGAGTACGTCTGGGAAAAGACCTTTCCTACTCACATAAATGCAAATATAAAATACAGGTCTTGGTCTTTGTTGTTGGTAAAGACATGTTTTGAGAGATTTGCAAAATTGGAGAATTGTGGGGGCATTCCGAGCTGATATTCGGATCGAGTACCAGAGGGTGGGTGAGTGACAAGAGAAGGATGTTTTGCGGGTTCTCTCTTTCCAGACGAGTTGTGATTTAAGCTGGTTGCTCAATTTGTCTGTACGAGGAACGTATCCCACCAGATATGTGGAGCTTAGCTGCCAGTTATGCAGGTGTGCTACTTGTTACTGCTTTGCAGATGATACATCTGGATTTGAACAGTATACTGGCCTTGCCTGGAGAAGAAAACAGTGTAGTTTGCATAGGAATTGGGTGATTTGGGCACATTTCCAAGTACCCATAATAAGACGTGCTACAGCGTGGTCTACTGCTTTTAGGGTTAACTAATACAAAAAGAAATAAGTGGGAAATTTAACGACACAGGCATTCAGCCCCATAACAAGCAAAGGACAATCTGAAACTAAAGAACCCAAGTGTCTCTTCAGTCCCTCTTCATGTGTTTGGACTACTCAGTCCATGTACCAAATAGGTGCTCAGTAAAAGATCATTACAATGTATATAAATACAAACAATTTTATTAGACAAACTGGCTTATTCAATACATCCTAAAAACATTATACAAAAACATCATCATAAAACGTACACAGTGCATTTCGTTAATAAGACATTAACCTTTACATCACACATACTCTAAAACCAAATCATCCCCTGTGCCAACATTACAATGTTAAAAACCCTTTGTTATAAAAACTACCTATAAAATGCAAAATACAAAGTTGAAGTAAACAAGAAAGTGCAAAAAACTTTGGTTGCAGAATAGGAGGCCACTACTGATGCAGGTTGCCTCACTTAACCTAATAAATGGTCCTATGTGGATAAATCATTTCCCTGCAGAAAGGAAACGGGTACAACTGAATATGTCATTGCTGGCACTGCTCCACCTTCCAGTGTCATAAGACCCAACATGTTTCGTTCTTTGTTCTTTTGAAAATGAACTAACCGAGAACTTCTTCAGGGGACCAACTGCACTCACAAAGAAATATACATCAACATGTGATACCAACAGAAAGAAAGGGGGAAGGGAAGAAGCAAATACCAAATTGATGCTTTATGTCCAAATTGGAGAAGAGAGAGTGAGAAAAAGCAGCGATGAGAAAATGATTATAACTTCCAGCTGCCTAACCTAATGGGTACTACTATCTACCCTTTAAAGGCTTACCGTGTATTATGAATTGCCAGGTATTCTTAACCCGGACAAATTCGAGCGTCTTCAAAGTCGACACGAATATGGGAAACGACGTGAAAAAACGGTATGAGTAGAAGTCTATATAAAGAATCCGGGTAGTGGATCTTGAAATGATCCCAACAGTTTACATACTAGCAAATATTCAAAAAACATAGATGACTACGTACGTCTGATAGCCTCACTCTGGTAGCTGTTCATGCTGGTGCCTCAAAGACGGCGTGAGAAGGTGTTGAAAACTCGTAAACCTTCTGTAATCGCCTTGTCAGTACGGCTAATAGAAAGCAGACCTAAACATGTTCATACGTTTTAGAAAAAAAAATGTTATACACTCTGTAATGATGCTATAATCAAGTTATATTGACAGTATGAATGGTGGATAGACAGGAACACACCAGAGTATTATAGTAGTAGTGGAGGTACTTCAAGTGCGTAGCATAAGGATACAGAGGAAAAACCAATTTACCTTCTGTTCCATAGAAGTAAACATCTGTGGTGCACTACTGCATCCTATCCTGGTGCAGGCGGCATCTGATACTGCGCAACATTATTGAAAAATCTCATATCTGTCGTGTTATAGTGCGAACGAGCAACGTAGAGTGCTAAGGAGAAGCAAACCAAAACAATATCCAGTGTGTCTAGTATGCAATGCTCGAGATAATGAGGGTGAGTGAAAACGTTACAAGCCGTCATAGAATCTAGTGAGTGACCAAGCTGCTTACCGGTGTGAGTCAAATGTCGATCGTAATTTGGCGTCACTTCTGCTCTGTAGAACGCTTGCCACATGAGAAGCTGTGACCGCCATGAGGAGGGTGTTTTCCCCAGGAAGGGTTTCTGATTGGTGGAGATTTGGAGCCATGCCGTTTAGGCCTTCTTGGCTATGTGTTTCTGGAAAGACGGGCTGATGTCGATGGTGAAGCCTAGGGATTTTGCTGAATCTGAGTTGTGGATCAAATCCTTCTAGGAACATATCATTGAGTCATTGTTGGACAATTGTTGTTTAGTGGGTTGACCGATGAGGAGGAATTCAGTCTTGGATGGGTTAAGTTTGAAGTAGATAGTCGACATCCAGTTCTAGATGATGGCTAGCTAATTACAGAGACAACTGATGCCTGTGGGCTTTTTACACACATATACAACTGAGTATTGTCTGCATATTGGTGAATAACCATATTGGGATCTTTGAGGAGTGTGCCTAGAGAGTCCATGTAAAGGTTAAAAATGATTGGTAAGAGGATGGAGCCTTGGGCGACTCCATTGGAGACTGAGAGTTGGTTAGAATGCCATGTGTTCATCTGGATGGCCTGGTGTCTGCCTGATAGATAGACGCTAAACCAATTCAGGACAATGCCAGAGAATCTCATCCTGTCATAACGGGGGGAGAAGAGTATGCAGTGGTCGATAGTGAGTGTCCAGTGTAGTCTAGAGATCAAGGAGTACGAGAAGGCATGAGTCGCCTTTATCCATGATTTGGAGGGCATCATCCACCACCTGGATTATGGCTGTCTTGATGTTACACTTGGGGTGGAACCATGACTGTCATTTAGCTGATGAAGATATTCGATTCTGGCCAGTAGGTTCTTGATGAGTCAGTAGTTGGTCTGGTCGCCTAGGTCTAGTTTTTATTTTTTTAAAAGAGGTCACATGAGACCAGTCTTGAGAGTGTACGGGAATTACCATTCTATGAGGGAGGCATTAATGATGCTTAGGAGCACATTGAGCGCCAGGCCCATCAATTGTTTATCTATTTAATTATTTATTTATTTTGCATTTATTTCAGCGCACAAAACCCTTGGACATCTAGGCCCTAGTTACAGAAAGTGCAGTGTAGAGATTAAAGTGCAGAGAACACGTATGAGAGTTAAAGAGTGATTGCACACAGTAGAGGAGCCTCGCCTCATGGAACGGGGGGGCTACTTCAGGTGGGCAGACAAGCAATAGACAACATCAGTGAGTGTGCATTATCTGGTAAAGCCATGCCTCATGGTACGGGGGCTACCTCTGGTGAGAGACAAGCAATAGACAAAATCAGTGGGTGTGCATTATCTGGTAATGCCATGCCTCACGGTACGGGGTGGCTACATCAGCTGTGAAAGAATGATTTAGCGAAATAAGACGGTATCCGTCTGCTTAGGTTACCATTACGACATAGAAGCCTGCAGAACAGGCAGGCAACAGGAAAGAGTAGGTGGTAGTTGTGATTGGCCAAGAAGATATTGTCAGAGTAGTAAGTAGGTATGAGGGAGAATATCGTGGCTTGGGGGTGAGAGAGAGAAGAGAATTCAACCAGTGGGGCAGTTTGTGTGCTGAGGTGCGCTAAAGCTATGGGAGGTTGATTTGATGATCTCTCTGATTTTTTCTATTTTTTTTATTTTAAAAGTTGTTTCCTTCACATTTTTCCTGCATTGTTGGTACATTCGGGTTGGGTGAGGGGTTGGAACAATGCTTTACTACCTCAAAGAGGGCTTTGTTTCTGTTAGAGGCAGCTGCAATGGTGGTGGAGTAGTAAGCAGCTTTGACCTTGGTAATCAGAATCCTGCGGTCGGCGCAGAGAGATTTGAGGTTTATGAGGTCTTCTGTGTATGGTTTTTGTGTCACCATTAGCAATATAATCCGTGCCAAACTCAGAATACAGGGAAACATTGGTGGTTGAAATAGGTAAGCGGTGGAGACCATGTAAACTTCCATATATCAGCCCCATATGCATGTTTTCAATGGATGTTGCTCCATATGCCTTAAGCATTGCTTCAATTGGATAGCTTCCCAATTTCCTGGCAAAGCAGAATAAAGCAAAGCTACTCTGCTTCATCTGCCTTGCCTGCTTATTTATATGGGTTTACTAGTCTCAGTGCCTATACATGTGATGCCCAAATAATCATAAAACTCAACCCCTTCTAGCCATTCACCCTTACACATAAAAGGAAAACTTGTTTTAATATTCTTTTTCAGTGACATTAATTTGAACTTGGTATTATTGATTCCAAGCCCCCTTGAGTCCTTGAAATGGTTATACCTGTCAATTAAATCGTATGCCAATTAAATTCAGTAATTATTTTTGGAATTATGTATACTTGTATTTGTAGTACATGGTGTACATGAATGGTTGGACAGGTCGGATTAAATATTCTTTTTGGTGGTTTTGGGGGATTAAGACTTGTGTGTGAATTGTAATTACGAACTTGCAAGGCCACATCCAAGGGGCTCCTCTTCTTATGATGGGTGCCTGTTGGGACCCTGTACTGCATTGCTCCTGCACATTACTGCTTTCGTTGATGCCTTGACATATGTAACGTCAATTGTAACTTTGTCACAATTGTTATGACTACTGTGATTATATGTCATTAATAGAACTGTAACGTTCTGTTAAGTTATGTGCCCGGTTGCCCTTGGGCCTGGTCTGCACTATACAAATAAATACAAATACAAAATACAAAAAAATGGGGTTATCATTTATCTGAAGAGTTGTGTTATCATCTAACAAATGTGTGTTGGGGGCTGGGATGGTATGTCGGTCAATAGCCTGCCTCTTTCCTTTTGCGTAGATTTTTACATATTGGTTGATTTTAGTGAGTCGATGATTCTTTTCTTTGTGATGTTGCCATGCCTGTTTCATTGCTGTGTTAGTATTTGGATGTAAGTTTCTTATCCCTTAAATCAATCAGTATAGAAGTTCGGGATTTGGGCTTTTTGGTAATTACATCAGGGAGCGCTTAGCTTGTGGTAAGAGCTGTCTCTGTTGGACCCTTTGGTAGTAGGCCTAATTAAGGGGAGGTGATTCCTGTGGGTGCTGGATGCTTCTTATATGTCAAGGGTTCCTGGGTCACCTGCAGTGTATTTTTCTTGAGTCTGTGGTATTGACTACTAAGTAATCAACAAATCAATAAACTATTTGCGATTGGGCCCAGGACATGGTTGTTTGACATAAGGGTGCGGTTAGTGGTTGCAGGGATTATAATTTGGACACATGTAGCATAATCTTTGTCTTTATTTGGGTTTCTGAGACATGCAAGGGGTGGGGACGTGTATGGATGTGCCTCCCACAGTTGGAGAAACTGGTCAATACATCGAAGATCCTGGGTGATGTTAACAGGTAGTGAACATTATGGATTGGGAGACTTTTCTGTTGCCACGTTTCTTTTTTGTTGCCAGTTTTGCTAGTTAAGCAGTGTTGAAAAACACAAAGGCTCAGATGTACAAAACATGCTGATTTCAGGATGTGACAAGGAAAGTGCTTATTGCATCCTGCAAATGCAAACAACAAGGACTGAATGTAGGTCCTGTCACAACAGACTTTGGACCAGGAAATACACCAAGATGATATTCTTAACCTTTGTCAGTTTTATTAGGGGAAATAAGTAAAGGATGGGCCAACTTAAAGTCAATGAGGCACTTCCAATGCAGAAATGTCAGTACCGTCACATTTGCAAGTCCTGAGTGGCCTTCTTTGGCGTTTAATGATCCATAAATAGTCCTTGCAGGTCCTTGCAGGGTCAGCGATGGGTTACATCATCCATTGTCTGATTCTGGGCTTGGTAAGTTTAAAGGTTCTTGAACGCTTCTTCAGTGGGTAGTCTCTTGGCTGGGTTGAGGGTCGCAGCCCTTGTTCGGTTGGCAATGTTGTTGCATGCTTGTGCATTCATGACTCCTTCTTCAAGGCGTAACCTCACTGTGCTCTTCAGCATTTACAAACCCTTCTTCAGGTAGTTGACTTGTTGCAGTTTCTGGAATACCGAACTCCAAAGAGTAACTCAGTACTTGAGTCCATAGTGCTGCTGGGTGAGGCTGGGATATATAGAGAGGAGTTCTTCCAGGTCTGCCCTATCTGATTGCCCTTCAACTGTTCCCTCTTTCCCCTCTGAACTCTTGAGGTAACTGCCCTGTTGAGACCTTCTGGTCGTGCGCAGGGCTGACCTGGACTATCAGAGAATGCTTAAATAGCTGGTTGGTTTCTTACCACTTGCCAGCGTTTCTCAGGATTCACTGATCAGTTCCTCTCTCTCTGTCCTTCACAATTGTTCCGGGGTACATGCGCTTGTTCCTTCTCCCTGTCACCCACTACCAATCATCCTACTGTCTCATCCTCCTACCACCTCATTTTGGTATTTTTCTATTGCAAACACCCCCAGAGGTCTCCCAACCACCTCTTGAACTCTCTCTTTCGTACCACCTCCTATAGACATCTCTTATCACCTCCTCCATATGCTCAATACCAGCCTCCTGATCTCTCTACCTATCTCCTCCTCACTTCTTTCTGCTACCATGACCTTCTGATATCCTTCTTATGCCACCTCTTCCAGATGTTCACCAACAACCTGCTTCCCTGTACCAGCCTCCATCTCCTAATGTCCCACCTCCTTCTTCTTAATCTCACCTTCTCCTCCTGATGTTTCCTCCTCTGCCATAATGCTCTCTCTTCCACTTGATGTTATCACCTCAGCTCCCCTGTCACCTCCTGGTATCACCTCTTCCACCTCAATGTTCTCTCTGCCACCTGATGTTACCACCTCCAATCTACTCCCATCTTCTGATGTTACCTCCTCCCTCCACACCAGCGTCTTCTCCCTTTCTACTTGTATTCCTCACCAACCTCCTACATCACTTCAGCTTGTACCATCTCCACTCCAATATTCTCTCTTCACCAACTGCCACCAAACTCCAGCCTCCTACTTCAACAACCCACATTGACAGAATGGAGGCTTGAGTTTTATAGTATTCTCTTTTGACCCCTGAGTTTGGCATATGGGAAGTGTTTGAACTTTGTCCTGTGTGGGGGCTATTTTGGGATTGGTTGCTGCTCCTGGGTGGTTCTGGTAACGCTTTGAGCTAAGGGGAGCCGGACCAAGTTTGTCTCAGGCCTGGCCACCATCTTAGGTCTCACTTCCTCCTTTCTGTTACTCTCTAGGGCTGCATGTGCATTGCCCAGGTCCCCTGTTCCCTCTGTGTTGCAATTATATGCATAAAAGCTCTTGGCAAGCTCTCTACATCCTTTGAATATACAGAGAACGCCGACTTGATGTGAATTTTCAACATTTTCTCTCTCCAGTGATGGAACGATCTGCCATGAGCAATTAATTAGTTACGTTGTATATTATGCAGTTAAGCCCATGATCGGGAAACTGCAAGCTTCTAAAATTGCATCAAACCATGAGCAAGCACCATTGTATGTTTTGTGGGTCTCCAGAGCTTGCAGAGCATCTTCTGGGGCTTTCAAATTAATTCTTTGCTACTGCGGGAAGGGTTGTAACAATATGAGGCCCCCTCTACCAATATCGTGTGAAGGAAACTGACTTTGGTTAAACAAAGCTTTTGTTGGTTTTTCTCGCCCGCGATTTCTTGCCAGGAGGTTGGATCTGCTAAGAGAGAGCTTCAGGCTCTCTCAATTGGAGAGGGAATTCACACACGCTTGCCTTGAATCTACCCTATGCCAAGCAACGGAGATCATGGGAGGTTGACAGGGGGCTCTCCTCATGCTGCCCAATGTCCATCCTCTGGCTCCCTGAGTCACACCTTGATTGGTCCACAAAGACAGGCTGGGGACATTGTCAATGTCTCCTGATTCGTAAAAGGGACTTGTATACAGAAGGCTGGTTAACCTTTGAGTGGAAGGGCCCAGAGCCTGACCCCTTTTTTAAATGTAAATATTGGGGCTTGTGCCCAATACCTACATATGTATTTGCCACCTTCTGGACAGTGGTTTATGGACTTTGTGCATTCAGTTTTTATTTACATGCATCGGCCCTTATGCAAACTGTTGCATTGTTTCTATTTACCAACGTAATTGTCACATGGAAGAAAAACAAATTGTGAATCAGGCCCCAATTGTCCTTCTGCTTTGCACCTTCTGTAAGGCAGATCTTTGTAGTGTATGCACAATTTGGAGAAGACCCGTAGCTCTGCTCAGGTAGACAGGCCATAGAAACATTAATTTTCCAATGTTAATGGTCCACTAATATGTATATATTTCTTTTGTTTAGATGCATTCCTGGTGGCAGCATTTTGCAGTAATTCCTGGTCTGCTGTGGATTTTCAGATATCATTGCGCAAATCTTTACCGGAGAAGAAAGGAATCCGAGTGGGACTCCCTCTGGTGACGTTCCTTTTCTACAAAATCCTCACACTGACTTCCTGGACACTAAGCATCGCCCTGTTTGGGATTCTCAATATCTATTGTCTTATATCTCTCATAGCAGTTCTGTGGATTATGAGCTTCAGTTGGACTTGGAAGCAGAAAACATCATTTTGTCAATCCACTTGCATGGAAGTCCTGTATCGTGTTATTGTTGGAGTTATTCTGGTGTTTACATTTTTTAATGTAAGAGGACAAAAAACAAAAATCCCAATGTCTGTTTACTATGTATTCCGTGTGTTTCTAACAGCTAGTATAATCTCTTTGTGCTGGTACCTGGATCCCTCAGTCACTGAAAAGGCGTATTTTTTTCCAGTCTGTCTTACTATAGTCCTGGCATTAGGGTTAGGCATTTTTTCACTTATTCTTTACTACGCGGTATTCCACCCTAATATTTACAAAGTTGAAGAAAAAGGTCTAGACACAATGGATGGCCCAATTGGAGGAAGAATAAACAGGATGCAGAGCTTTCTCATGCTTTAAAGTAAATGGTACATTGCAATGTTTACTAATATCCAGAGAACCGCTGATTTAATGTAACTGTGACTACATTAAAGGATTTACCACAGAAGGCTTTCCATGAAATTCTGTCATTGTGTCTTGTTTTCGGTGATCACCTAGAAGGAAATATTTGTTGGGCAGTTGTGAATTGATGTCACCAATACACAGTACAGCACAGTCAACACAGAACATTTCTAAGCTATGTTAACCACCATATGAGAAGGGAATATTTAGAACCCAACCACTCTGGATAAATCTGCCAAAATATCCTGACACATTTTTTTAAATTTCAGACCATTCCAAGTGATGTATATCCAATCCCTTCTCCCGCAGTTTGCCAACATTTACTAGAAATTGTCGGGAAGAGCTTACTGAGTTTGGCTGGGATATGAGAAAGCTTATACAAGTAATAATACTGCATGGAGTGGAAGTTGACTCCTCTCTAAATGGAATGATTCCATCTGCAGAATGTGTGCCAACCATTTGCAGAAATGTTATTTTCATTAAACCTGAGCCACCCTGTTGTAATGTATACAAACACCTTTTCTTCATATTAATTCACAATGCAATATGTTTTAGAAATAAAACCCTTTCACATATTGCTAAAATCTCAAGACTCTCGCCATAGACCCATGCCAGGCCCCTTCCAGATGGCTCTAAATGTGGATGTTTCTAAACAAGGCCCAAGGGGTTCATTTCAATTATTGTCTCTGGCAAATTAATAATTTTCCACACACAGGTATGCACAGTCAACGGTAGTACTTATAATATCTTTGAAAGGCTTGTCAGGCCTATCCAAATTGTATACTGCTTTTTCTAATATAGTAAATTCTAATTCCTCTTTCAAATGTGTTCTTAATTCTCCAAAATACTTTTAGTTTAATACATTTAACACTTTAATTGGGACAAAGTTATTAACAAGAGGTATTAACAAAGCATAAGTTAGAGTTGTTGATTTTCACTAAGCATTATTAAATGGTGGAATAATTGAATGGCTGCTGCCCTCTGACAAGGCTTGAAAATTGGCAGTGCTTGATCGTTAAAGTGACATGTCTGCCATGTAATTCTCTGGGCTTTTACAAGTAAAAGAATTAAGGAATTATATTAATAATTGTTTGCCAGAATCTCATTTGTTGCTTCCTGAGGACAGCCTCAGAAAGGAACAAAAAAGTAAGGAAGGATATGTATTTTGATTAAAAGTCTGAGTTTAACAATCATAATTGGTACATTGTTCCAGTGATTAAACTGGTGTTGAATTGATTTTGCCCAAGTAACGTTTTAAGATTTATGTGCTTTCTTCACTCTAGTTTGAGAGACATACAAATCCCAAGGTATTTAATGCTGCAATTGTCCCTCCATTTAGTTGGCCTACAGATTTCTTCTTGGTCACATTAACAGTAACTATCTTGATTTTGGAATGATTTATTTTATACCCTGTTGCCTTTTGTTAACAATATTTAACTTGCATCTCTCAGAAGAAGCTGCTAGAGTTGGTTCGAGATGCAACATCATATCATCTACATAAAAATAGATCACCAATCTATCTTGAAAATGCTTCCAGTGCAACATAGGTTTCTATTTCTGATTTTCACCGCTGGTAGCTTTATTTGAATCAAATGTTAGGGGAGCACTTGCCACCCTCTTCATGTGCCGTGATTTATTGTTCCTCACTTCCAAAGTCAGAATGTTTCATTAACTCCTGGACTCCAAGGTCAAATCCTTTTCAGCATCTGCAAGACACAAAGTAATCTCGATTAGCTATCACTATTTCGTGGATGAGTGTTAGACAATTTTTCTGAGTCGTTCCCTGAATTTCAAATGCAGACCTGAGAAATCTGTAGCCTTGTGGTCAACATTGCAGTAATGCACAAGCAATTGCGACGGTCAAGCGAAAAGCGTATCTTCTTGGGAAGGCTGTAGCAAGTCAGGAAGGGGCCTGAAGCGATGAAGAGTTGGTTCCCACTATTCCAGTAGGGTGTGCCCTTGGCGGCAGATCAGTTTTCGAAATCTGAAAACAGCTGGTGAGCGCAGGCCAACCCAGCCAACATCGAATTCCTTTGGTAGACTCTATCCGTTGTACCGTGAATCTCAGCAAGAAATCACATAGTCTATAATAGGCACAGTATAAAACTATGAATTGTATTCTGGAAAACTGTCATTCTAGGAGAGTTGGACCTTGGGGTGTAATATTCAATGACAGTTTCTTTTCGGTTCATAGAGTAGGGGTAGACATGACTTCAAATTAGTTTTGGACAACAGTTACACTCAAGGTAGGTAAAACTGGTACTACAAGGCACTGAAAGCCTAGTGTAATCTGAGTCCTTTTGTGTTTGTCCAAGACACACCACGATAACATATGATGATATGAAATGACATTTGTTACGCACGTATGCACAAGTGCTTCAATGCGTGACGAGGCAAGCGAGGAGAGACAGAGGGAAGACAGAGACAAATATCTTAATCGGCCAGGTGACATTGAGATCGCGTAAGTGCAAAGGAAGTGGGGAACGGTAAAAATGCAGGGGGAAAAGGGGAGGGGGCAGTGCACTGCATAGGTGTCATGATTCCTGCCCCTCATGTCCCCGGCCCTCCAAGATGTCAGGCTGGAGCCCGCCACGATCACCAACATGGCCCTCAAGGGCCTCTCCATCCCTCCAAAGACCCACTTGGAGTCAGACTTGGCGCTTGTGGCACCAGACTCACTCACTCCCATAGGATAACATTGGGCATTGGACTTGTAGTGCATTGATGGGGACAAGATGGATGCCCCCACATATTTCGGTTCCCAGAACTGCATGTGCGGTCTAGTCTTTTGGGTGTGGTTCAGCCCAGAGGCACCTGGGATACCCAGAGACTATTTAAGCCACACCCAGGCTGAGAAACATGCTTTGCGTTTTCTGCACCTGAAGCGTGACACTCACCATGTTCGGATCGGTCTCCAGTAGGCCTGCATCTTTCTTCTGCGCTCAGCTCCTGCAAGAACACCGTTAGGAACAGCCTTACCTTGCGGCGCTTCTGCCCATCAGTCATCGCTCCTTCTGTTCTGCGGGCATCTTCGGCGGAGTCATTCCCATCCTGGCCCGCCGCTTCCTAAGGAAAAGGGAAAAGAACAGAAAAAAGGCATTAGTAAGCATTCTGCAAATCTTCGCTTGTTTTTAAATACTGTACGAGCTTCAAACGCTTACCTGAATCCCAGCCGCTCTGGGGGAACTCTGTCTCTGGAACTTCTCATCCATCTGCAAGAGGGAAAAGACACTCCAGGTTAGCGTGGAAACATCTAGAGGCACCGCATACCACGCTTACCCACCGCATTTGTTCTTCATAAACGGCATCCACGCTGAAAACGTCGCGGCACCTAAAAGAAACAGAAAAATAACTCAGTTCAATGCAAATACGAAAGGGGTGCATCGTGCTCTCACTCACCTTCAGTGCTACTCATCTCAGCAGCACGCCGCCATCCCCGGACGCCGGCCATCATCTAAGGAAGGAAAGGAACGAAGTTAGAGAACTGTTCAAAAGACTCATTATACTTACATGTCGGACTCTTGCCAGTGAAGTAACTAGGCAGCAACGAGCCTGCATCAATCAATGCGCTCCTGTGCTGAAGGCAGGATTGAGAGCACACTATCCAAGAAAACAAAGTGAGCTGTGGATCAAAGGGAAGGGTTGGACCCCGGGGAAGAAGTGGTTCAAGCACACAGAGACAATAGGGAGTTAAACTCTACCAATCCTGTGTTTCTGGCCCAGTCTCCAGTCAAATAGCCTCCAGGGAAGGGTTCGAGGTCGTAAGAGGTCAGAACAGGCTGAGTGACGTCCCTGTGGATACCAGGTGAGCGTTACAATAGGATAAACGGTCAAAATAAGACCATAAATAAAAAGTGCGGCCAGCTGGTGGAAAGCGCAAGGGTAAGTGCAGACATCAGGTGTCAATTGCTGGTCGGGGGCTGTAGGGATACAGAAACAGTCCCTGAGTGCAAGTGTTGCTATGGGGGCAGTGCAGGTGTGCAACTGGCGGGGAGGGGCACTGGGCTGGAGATCGGAGGGTACCCAGGTCAGAGGGTAACCAGTTAACCAACAAAGTTTCAGTTTCAGCCAGGAGATCAACAGGGGAGAGGAGGAGAGAAAGCAGATGGAGATAGAGGAGAGGAAGGACCCAAGTTGGACCTGGGAGGGTCGATCGGAGAGGAAAGAAGTCAGCCAATCTAGGGTCGGATCTGTGATACCCCGGTTATCACAGAGATGGTTGAGCAGGATGGCAGGGTTGACCATGTCAAAGGCAGAGTAGAGATCGAGTAAGTTGAGGACACAGGGGGTGTTGGAATCAAGGTTGGAGAGCACGTCTTCAGGCATGCTCAGGAGAGAAGTTTTCCGTGAGTCCCGAGGAAGTACAGGAAGCATCCAGTTCGATGTTAAAGTCTCAAAGAAGGAGACTTTAACAAGGAGACTTGCTAATTAAGAGGTATTAAGTAAACATTAATGATGACCTTAGTGGAGTGGAAGGAAGCCAAGAGGGCCTCCCACCGGGTGCCACCATTAATGGGAGAAGAAGAGAAAGGAGAGAACACAGAGACCATATGTAGAGTCCATAAGTTTGACGGGGGAATGACAAAGAGGATGCCGGTGAGGGTGTGCCTGGAGGAAGCACTGGTATACGTATTAGCAATGGGGAGGCCTGGGTTGGAGAACAGGATGTCCTTCTTAAACTTCTTCCTGCCAGATTTAGTGAAGAGAGCAGGGTAGTCGATAGAGAAGCAGTTAGAAAAGATAGGAGAGGCAGGGAGCACCATAGAGTTGGTAAGGAAAGGAAAGAAGAGGAATGGTGTTGGAGGGGGCTGGAAAAACCACAAGGGTAGGACACAGGGAGGGGCGCATGCAAAGCAAAATACGGAGTCACACTAGAGCAATTCAGAACTTTCATTTGAACACTGTTACTTTGGTTGCTGATATCCCTACCCATTGTTTAGCTTTAGTTGTGAAGGCAAGTCTAGGTTTTGGACACATACAGACTTTTAAGTCAAACTTTCTGACTCTGACTATCCCTAGTTTAATTAGGAAGGGGAAATCCCACCTAAGTATAGGGCAAGTTAGGCCTTACACCATCCTGACATTTAAGTTAATGAAGACTTAATCGAGGGCCACCCCTTTATTTATTTGAAATTTGAATCTGTTGTCTGTGCCTTGCTTCATGATGCCCTGATAAAGGGCATTGTATGTTAACATGGGTTTTGCCTCAGGATAAAGTGGAGGGAGGGAGCAGTTCCTTTAATCCAAAGAGAGGAATTCCTATCTCCAGGATGCCATGAGGGAATAGGGGAAGGAAGCATTGGGGAAGCAAGAAGGGAATTAAATCATAGAACGGACTGAGGCTGCTGAATGGGTCTATCTGTCATGCTACAAAGACTCACAGGAAAAGTAAAGCTGTGTTTTTCTCTTGGAAACCTTAGCCGATCTGTGATACCAGACATACACCCATTCTCTAACATTGGAGAGATTTTGTGGATGAAAAGGGTAATGACAAATGCTTAATCTCTTTTGACCTAACTGCAGCTTACCATCATATTTGTATCCATCGGGGCGTGGCCAGAAGGCAGAGAAGGAACATGGACATTTATGGAAAATATCCGTTAATAGGCTACCACATGACTGTGTGATAACCGTCAGTCCCACAGGAACTGCAGGTTCACCGACTGTACCTGCTCCTGGTCATAGAAGAGATTCAACAGGAGCCCCAAGCCAGACACCGAACCCGATCCTGAGATCCTGTAATGGCTGCTTCCTTTACAGCCTGATATGTCCCTTGGCCACAGAGGGGAAGATGGCCCGAGGTGTTGGACTGTGGGCAGCTGGTTGTGTCTTGCAGAGCACCCGTGATGCTGCAGTTTCAGAGCTTGGAAAGAACACACAGAGGAGGCGACTCACCTGACCTCAAGTTTGCAGCTGGGGATCAAACCCATGCTGCAGCGAGGCCTGAGACAGTGATACTGCAGTACACCTTCTTCACTCTCGGGAAGTGATTAGATCAAAGCCTACTGGCTTCCTTCCTGGCCCCAGACAGGATATACAAGGGAGAGTAGTGCTCTCCCTTCCTGGCCTGCCTCTCCCCTAATAATAACATCTCATAGAGCTAGTAGGGTCAGCTGCTGATGACTCTCTGTTGAAAGTGGACCCCCATCCCTTATACCTTCCAAGATTCGGAAAGCCTGAGGTGAGACTGGTAGAACATACATGGCGGTAGGAAAAGGTTGCCATGGGGGGCCCAACAGCCAAGGATGGATAAGTTTACAACCCCAGAGGTCTGGACGCAACCTCCTATTGCCGCTGCGACCCCAGTCCAAGACATACCTGGCCAATCAACCCTGGAAGGGAGAATTGTGGAGGTTCTATTGGCAGTGCAATGCTATAGGGTGGCCCTGGGAGGTAAAATAGGCACCACAGGCGAAGAGCTTAACTTACTATGGGCGAAAATCCAGAAGATAACTGAGAGGCAGAAGGCAACATACTCCCAGGTGATGGTGATGGAAGAAGATGGGGTACAACTGAAAAAGTAGGTTTAAGGCCTACTGCAAACCACAAGGATCCTGGAGCCGAGAGCTGAAGATGCAGCAGGGTGCTCACAGTGGAGTAACCTGTGGAAAGTTGGGCTTCCGGAAGGTCAGTTCTTTCTGGAATGTTTGGTGCAGGACGGTTTTGGGACCATGGGCCTCTCGAAATGTTTTCTGGTGGAGCGGGTGCATAGAGTCCCCACAGAGAGGCCTCTACCAGGAGCCAGACCCAGGCCCACTGTGGCTAAAATATTGAACTTTCATGACCATGACGCAATCTAGCAAATGGCGAGACAAAAGGGCTTGGTAGGCATTGATAACATCTCTGTCATGGTGTTCCCAGACTATACCAGGAGAGTACAACAACAGCACCAGAGCTTTGAGGAAGTCAGGAGAGTCCTAAGAGATTCCCAGAACTGATACATGTTACTGCACCCAGCTAAACTCAAGATCATATAAGATGACTGATACTGGTTCTGCCGTTCCCCTCAGGAAGCATGGTAGTGGTAGGAATTGGAAGGAAGCTGGGTGACAAATACTCATTCTAGAGGAACTGCTCAGAAGTACTGGTTTCCGTCAGGCGTGGCAGCATCGAATGCTGCATCGGGTGGGGGGCTTTGTGGGGCCCCACTTGGAGAACAGTGAAAAAAAGTAAGAGAAGATGGAACTATACAGCTTGTTGAGGGGATTGAGGCATCAGAGCTGGACACCGAGGAGAGTGCAGGTAGACTGCATATGGAATCAATGCCTGAGTGGTACCCATATCTCTGGACTGTAATGCGTCTGATAATAAGAAGGATGCAAGAGGACTGTACTTGGAGATGGATTTCGTGTGGAAACATAGTGCTAAGGTGGGGCGAACCCGCAGGGAGATAGTCTGTTATACCTCCTCTCTTGGGTTGAGACAATCAGCCGATTGGAATTGGATAGGCCACGCTCCTCACATAGGTGTTGGTGACCAAGAACCCCCCCTCTGTGGGTGGCGATTGGAACAACCGCTGTTAAAATACAAGTATTTGTTCTTTGACGTCACTTACATTGCAGGGCTATGGTTGTTGTTTTATGGTTAATGTTGATGTTGGGGAGTGAGGGGAGGGGTGGGAGACTAGAACCTGAGGATATAAAATGTAGTGGGCCCTTGGTGTTAGACTTTGGTTACCCTGTTCTTAGTATAATTAATTGTTGTAGGTTGAGGATAAGGATTACTTGAGAAGAACTATGGGGAGTGTTAAGGTGATGACGTGAAATGTGGGGGACTGGGACAGGCTGCTAAAAGGAGGAAGATATCTGGATACTTGAAGAGGTGGGTGATACCCATTGCATTCATGCAGGAAACGCACCTAATGACACCAGAGCTCCATACAATAAAGGTAGGTTGGTGAGGAATGGAATATGGTACATTCTATTTGTACCTTTCGAGAGGGGTCCTAACATGAATTGCCAGAGGGGTCCCGTTGCAGATATATATATTATTAGGTGATCTGGATGGCATGGAAATTCATATGCACCCAATATTGATAATGACAAGTACTTTCCCAATGTTGCGAAGCTGATAGGTGGTCACAGGCACAGAGAGATGATATGGGGTGGAGAATGTAATTGCTTGCTTAACCCACAGCTAGATCGATCGACATGGGAGCTTCCTCTAAAACCCAGGAATCCAAGTCTTTGAACCGAATAATGCAGGACCTAGATTTGGTGGAATTATGGCTGGAGCATAAGGGAAATGCAGGACCTAGATTTGGTGGAATTATGGCTGGAGCATAAGGGAGACATTAAGGGATACTCCTTCTATTCACACCCACATGCTACACATTCACAGATCGATTATATTCTGGTGAGTAGGAGTCTGTTTCCCAGCCTCCATGAAGTGGTTTGCACGGGGTTAACTATTTCTGACCATGTTACCTGGTGGTAGTGTTCACCTGGGGGGGAATCGGGGGAACTATACCTACCTGGATGTTATGGGCAGGATTCCTAGTAGATGAGCCTATAAGGACATAATTAAACAAACCATTGAGGACTATTTTAAAATGAATGAAGAAACAGTAGCAGACACTGGGATAGTCGGGGAGGCTTTTAAGGTCACAATTAGAGGGAAATGTCTTGGGTTCGGTGACGGTTCAAAAGACTCTGAAAGAGACAGAGGGGAATATTATGAACCTGGAAGGGGAGATGGCAAGGGGGAATAGATCTGGGGCAGAATTCCTCAGGGAATGCATGTTACAACAACAGGCACAGGAGCAGCTAGGGAAACATGAGTATATGCAGAACACATGGAAGATCCAGGGTGAGAGGGATATGTCTGTGCATCTGCTGGTCTGGCTCCTCAGGAGAGAAAGACCACAGGAGATTATCACACAAATACAAATAATGTCTCTCGCTATGACACAGATACAAATAATGTCTCTCGCTATGACACAGAAGACAATTATAGCACCTTTTGTGATTTTTATAAACAGCTGCACCACAGCTCTGGACTCACTGAGGAGAAAGACATCTTACAAAGTGGCAGATCAGGAGGCTCTTCCCAGTTTAGATGTGAATGCGGGTGCAGCTTTAGAGGAGCCAATTATGGAGGTGGAGATCAGATTGTCCATAGAATCCTTTAAAGCTGGTTAGGTGCTGGGCAGCAATGGCTTTTCAGCAGAGTTTTATAAAACGTATGTGAACATTCTTACACCCAAACTGAGACAGCTATATAATCATAGGTTCCATAAAGGGATCCTACCATCATCCATGAGGGAAGCACTAATAGTAGTGATACTTAAGGAGAGCAAAGACACTGTGAGTCCTATCGCCGATCTCGCTGATCAAACTCGACGCAAGAATATTGGGTATGATTGTTGCCACAAGGTCACTGAGAGGGTTGTCTCCTTTGGTTCACCCAGACCAGTGTGGGCTTGTCTGGGGGAGGAACACGACAATGAATATATGCTGCCTACAACACATAATTGAGATGGTGCAAGATCAAGAGGAGGAAATGGCGGTTTCTCACTGGACGCTGTTAAAGTGAGACTGTTGAGTAGGTATGGCTCTTTCAGATATTGAGGAGGGATGGATTGAGCACTAACATGCATCCCATGGGTTAAACTGCTATACCATAATCTGACAGTGAGGGTAAAAACAGGCAGGGAAATATCACTGAGCTGGCTATTGGAGAGAGGCAAGCGCCTTGTACTCTATTCTGTTTGCCGTAACGTAGGAATCCCTGGCGAGCATCTTCATGAACCAATTCAAGGAGGCAGCATTAGGGTGAAAAGATATTCACATGTGATATCCCTGTATGCAGACGATTTACTTTATATGTACAAAATCCAAAATTCCACATCCTGTATATGCTAGAGGTCCTTCAAAACTATAGGAGACTATGAGGCTTCTGCATCAATTACGATAGGTCTTTGGCTTTCGCGTTGACAGGACTCACACAACAGTCGCTGGGGAAACTCCCAGTTATAGGGGTTTGATGGGAGATGGACTCTTTTGCGATACTTAGGAATACAGGTGCACCATACAACAGCGGAAACTGCTCAATACAACACTAGGATGGCACTAACCTCAATAGAGGATAGCATGAGCTTCTGGAAGAAGCTGCCTCTGTCACTCATGGGAAAGAATGTGTTGTGTAAAATGGTTATCTTGCCCAAACTACTGTATCTATTTGGAAATATCCTGCGAGGTTGCATTTCTTTGAGCTACTAGACAATAGATTGCCTGAATTTCTGTGGGTCTGGACGCAATGCCGGATATCAATGTCCATACTCTTGCGTCCCATCCCCTTTCCTCCATACTGCATGGGCGTCCCTCCGTAGGGATGGGAGACGTAACCTTTTTCACCAGAAAAAACCTTCTTCCCCTTTCAGTTTAGAGGTGCGCAGGGGTGTGGCCCTGGGAGCATGCACTGCCCCGACTCCGCCCTCTGGCGCCACACCTCAGTCCCCTTTTCCGCGTCGACGAGAAAGGCACAAATTCACCAGCGCTCCTGGGTTTGGCTTTGGCCATGTATTTCCACGAGCGGATACTTCTTCTTCTTCTGTCTTTTTGTCTTTTTTCATTAGGTACTCCGTCCTCAGGCGTCACGCTCCTCCCCGGCGCATATCGACTTCAACAGGGTTCAGCAGGTGTCCAGCCTGCAAAGGGCTCTTACCTACGTCAGACCCCAACACCCTCTGCCTCGACTGTCTTGGCCCTGACCACGGCTGGCAAGCTTGTACTGCGTGTAATGCGCTTTCTTCGAGGGCTCTGAAGAACAGACTGGCTAGGTGGAGGTATGCTGAAATATTTCGTCAAGCATTGTTCAAGGCCCAAGGTAGGCCCACTCTTTTCCAGTGCACCCCGCAAGGGAGACTCCTTCCCAAGGACTCGCCTAAGGGGAGGAACCGCTCAGGTTCTCATAATAGCACAAGCACCAAGGCTAGTCCAGCTACCGGCCGACTGGCAGAGGGGTCAGCAGATCCTCCCTGTGACAGTGCTGAGGGACCGGAAGGTCCTTTTATCGGGTGTTCACCCCCGAGGGGCCACGCCCTTGCAACACTACCAGCAACTCTGTTGAGGGAGAAACGCCTACCAGGTCTCGACCTGAAGTACAGGGTAGGCCTCATGATCCACACTCAAGAGTCCTGGATGAGGCTGGGCTCAGTGAGCCAAGCAACACAACAATGGCATGTGGAAGGCAGCTCGACAAGATGGCTGTCGCGCCAGATAACATGGGCACCCGTCTGATACTGCACCAAGGAAGGAAGCAGATGGAGCAACGAATGTCAACGAGTGTCAAGGTGGGAATGGTGTCAACCAGGTACGTGGCCTACAGCATATCCTTCATTTGCGCAGGGCAGGTTCCCGCTGCGTCCATATAGTCAGGGCATGCAACGGCCTCAGCAGCCACATGCTACCCCATCAATATCACCTACCACCCCTCCGGCCTGCAGAGACAGGTTCTTTGAAAGGATCCTTGGGTTCATGAGATCTCCTCGCATGGGGGCCTTCCTCAGGGACACCATCCGGGATGTGCTCCCTCCGGCCCCTCTGCCCTTGGCTCCAGCGCCGCAGGCCCCTGTGCAGCTCCCGCTGCCCGCTCCGGCCTCCCAGCCCGTTGTGCAGGTGGTTCCGTACCAGCCTCGGCTGCAGTCTCCGGCTCTGGTCTCCACACCTCAGCCTTCCGCTCCCAGCTCTCCTCCACCGGCACCGGACCAACCGGACACCCAGGTGGACACAGACATTGTCAGCCAAGGCCTTCCACAAACGTCTTGCAGTGCAGGCAGAGTACTTGGGCCTTCCTCAACCGGAGGTCGAGCAACCAGAGCAGAGGGGTGTGTGCTTGCTGAGGTCCTCACGCTACACCCCGCAGCTAGAACGGGGATCCCGATGCAGAAGGACATTGTCGCGGTAGCCAAAAAGGGGTGGTTCAAGCCCCACTTGGTCCAGCCGGTCAATCGACGTGTGGATGCCAAGTACAGGTAAATGGAGGGGGATACACTCTTGCTATTGGCCCATCCTCAGCCACACTCTTTGGTGATTGCTGCAGCATCACTCTACTCCAAGCCTCAGTCATCCTCGGTCTCCTCGTCAGCGGCACTGCTAGGCAAAGAGGAGAAGATCTTGGAGGCGTACGGGAAGAAGCTTTATTCTAGCACTTCACTGCATCTTCGTCAGGCAACGCGGATGCCATGCTGGCAGCCGTTAACCAGAGGCTTTGGCAGGAAATAGCGGACTTCCTCCCAGAATTTCGGGCACATATCCCGTCACATTTCAAGGCGGGACACGCAGAGGCCAAAATTATGGCACAAGACATCATGGAGTCCAACGTGGCCCACATTAACACCTCTGGTCGGGCCATCTTCATAGCCACGGACATGAGAAGGACGGCCTGGCTCTGTGGTACTAAATTTAACCCGGATGTTCAGGAACGCATTTTGGACCTGCCATTCGAGGGGGTGACCTCTTTCACTCCACCATGGATGAGGAGCTGGATAAAAAGAAAAACAGCTTGCAAACGGCAAAGTCTTCATCTGTGCTCACAAAGGCCACGCCCAAGACGTACACCAGTCACAGCAGCGCTCGGACAAGGAGCGTGCATACAGAGGGTTCTGCGGCTTCAAAGAGCGGAGGTCCAGGCAGCCGGACTCAATATCGGCGCAAACAACAAAAAGGGGTTGGGGGTAAGGGCTTTTTCCAGTCCCCCTCCTTCGCAACAGCCTCCGAGGGAAAGAAGGCATGATGCGCCCCTTCAGGTCCATGTGTCTCCAGAGGGGGGGCAGGCTTGCTCTCCATGCACAGTTCTGGCGTCAGAATTTTGCGGACCCCTGGATCCTCTCAGTAGTATCCACGGGGTACCACCTACCTATCCCTTAATCTCGTTAATCTCCCTTAATCTCCTCCCTCCTCCCCTCCCACAGATTGGGACAGCAACTCTTTTGGCAGAGATCCGGTCGCTCGTGGAGAAAGTCCCTGCCTCCCAGTGAGGCTTGGGCTTCTACTCCAGGATTTTCGACATTCAGAAAAAAAAACAGGCTGGCCTGATAGTTGTGTTGGACCTCTCCACCCTCAACCTCGCCCTACCTCTACAAAAATTCAAGAAGGTTACGCCAGCACTCATAGCAGAGACATTGTGCAAGGGAGACTGGATGTGTTCCCTGGATCTGAAGGACGCGTACCTACACGTTCCGATCTGGCAGCCTCATTGTTCTTTTCTACGATTCAGAATCATGGGCTACCATTTCTAATACAAGGTGCTTCCCTTCGGCCTTAACTCGGCCCCCAGGGTCTTTACCAGGCTTATGAATACTGTGGTGGCCCTCCTCAGGGCCCGGGCCACCACTTCAGCAACACACTTCCCACGCTCTTATGAGCACACTCCACAATCTGGGCTTTTCGCTCAATCTCAAGAAATCCCAGCTACAGCCTACGCAGGGGGACTAAGGTATGTTAGTCACTACGTTGAGTAACTTATAATTGATGTGACGAAGATACTAGGATGGAGCGTTAATCAGTGAACTGTATTTCCTGGCGTCCCAACTGCAACTGCAAAATGCAGCTAGATGGCATCCCATGCTAAGTGGAGAAGACAGAGGGTCACTGGGAGATATCAGAATGGATTTGAATTGATTTGGGGGCATTTGGGGATGACAGATGCCTTATGTATGGTACGGGTGGTGTAGCTGGCATGAAAACATACCTGTGTGAGGCTTCGGCAGAAAGAAGGATACAGCCCCTACATCACTATTCGAGCGGATGAGAGGATAGCAATGATTGCTAGGGATATGGGAGACAACAAATGGGCCAGAGGGGGCTGTTTGCCGCTCGGGATCTGTTTGCGGATGGGCAGTTGTTAATTTTCACTGAGTGGGCTGAGAAATGTTGGAGTCCATCGGAAGAGCCCCAAGTGATGCCAATACTGACTACCATTTTAACCCTGGGGAGGGATAGCCATGCCATCTGTACAGTGCACTACAAGACAGCAAAGTCCTGCCGCAATTAAAAGTAAAAGAAAAATGGGAGAGTTAGGGGAAGAAATAACAGTGGACAAATGGTCCAAAATCTGTGTAAACGTTAACAGGGTGTCAAGGAACTCCAAATTTAAATTAATACAGTTTAACATATTACATCCAGTATAGCTGACCCCCCAAAATTACATATGATACTCCTGAGCAACTCCAATAGATGCCTTAAATGCCAGCAGGAATCAGCGAGGTTTCAACTTATGAACTGGGGGTATCACCCATGATTTCACTGACCAAAATTTTGAATGCCGAAAATGTTACTGTGTATTTCAGCGTAATTATATGTGGGGGGTGGGTTTGGGTAATATATAATTTGAGGGGAGGAGGCTGCGGGGATCTACCCCCACATTTGTGTTGATGGATAGAGTAAGCGCTTTGGTAGAGGAACTTCTGGACTGCACCCCCCATAGTGTCTGTTAAGAATGATGCCTGGTGGAAAAATGGTCAAATGCAAGAAGAAACTGATTAGCTTTTTGGTGCTCCTAGCAAAGAGACGAGTGGCAAAATCTTGGAAATGTACAAAGGGGCCCCGAATTGAGCAGTGGCTGCAAGATGTATTGAGATGGGGAACAGCTGAGAATCAGGTTCTGCAGGATAGGAGGCATGAGGGGGAAGAATGTGTGATCGAGATTGTCTGAGGAATTCTCCTAAATAATTTGATGTCCTCTCCAGACGACAAACCTCTGTGAAGCAGTGTGGAATTGTGTTATGACCGGCACAAAGGGCAGAAAATCAAACTAGAGGCGGGGGTGGTAACAATTACAGAAAACCCTGGGAGGAAGATTTATGTGGTGCTTGAGGCCAGGCTATTATAGAGAGTGACTGGAGGAAGATAACAATGACTCAAGATGGTGGGAGTGGGGAGGGTGTTTACATGGTTTTGTTTAAACTTGTTGTTAAGGAAAGAAATACGTCATAGCAAATCAGCTGTGGATTGAGGGCGAGGGGATGGGATGATAGAGGGCTCAAAGAGATCTATCTGGGCTAGAACGGCCTGATACACATTGGGCCTGATTTACAGAGCATTTTCCAAAAGGATTGCGCCATTATATATGGCTTCTGTGAATCAGGCCCATTATGTTTACCAGTTTATTCAGCAACCACACATCGGAGCTTCAGAATATGTTGTCTGTATTGAAGACTCACTTGAAGGATGTATGTGTGGATTCAATGACTGCAATTTTGGTCCCCTCTTGTATTCTAGAAAATACCCAATAAACATATTTCTTTAAATATTTGCATACATAAGGATTCGAGAGCAGGTATGTGATTCATCATTCCCAAAGGAATATGTAAACACATCTGCTTTCTAATTGCATAGGTTCTTGTGGTACCAGAGTACCGTAAGTGGTGCACAACCTGTTCAAAGGGGCAGAAGGCCTTCTGTTTGTCGGGCGGATCTCCTGGTATATGGGTGGGATGCTGTGGATCATATTGTTGGAAAACACAATTACTCTAAGTGAAGAAAAGTGTGGGATTAGAAAGTGCCAGATAAAGTACCTTGGGCAGGCCATTTCTGAAGGAGGTGTAGAGTCCAGGGAGGGCTTAAGGGGCTTGATTGCAGAAACTCCAGAGTCACAGAACAAGATTATTTCTGCCCTTTCTTAGCATGATTGAATGTTATTGTCAGTTTGTTCGTAAATATGCTCCAGGTGAAGAACACGTTTAACCTGAGAGAAATGGGTGAAAGACTGATTTACATCTTTTGTCTGGGGTGTCCAATTTGAGGGGAGGACAGACCACACACTGCTAAGTGTAATTCTTTAGTACAAAGGTCTAGACATAAGGTTCCTTTTAATATCAGGATACGGGTGGCCAGAATACAAGAACATACCCTTTTTTGTGGTGTATTTGCTAGGAGCAAGAAGCAGATTCATGTATTGCTTGTCTAAACGAACAAAAGCAAAATATTATGTAATGGGTGGTGAAGAGCATTGGTTGCACCCCATGGTGCAATTAGCATAACAAATGGGAAAATGTCACGAGGGACAATGATATTCTATGCAACCTGAGAGAAGCGATTCAGGCCACCAAATTAAACAAGCAAGCACTGAGGGATATGCAACCCCTAGATGGCAAACTCATCGCTGGACATTTTCCCACATTATACGTGGCATTTTCATGGAGAGCAAGCACCCTATATCTCCCTTCTATGCCCCTTGCCACTTCTCCAACTCCCTTAGAAATTAAAATAAAAAAATATAGCCTGACCTCACACCCTCTGTAGAAATGTTGAGAAAATAATGCAGAAAAACGTCTGAGATTAGTTGGTGTTGGATCTCTCCCTGCCAGTGTAGCTGGCGGAGGGAGAGAAGATCAGGCCCTGCAGCGGGCCGAGCCGCAGAGCAAACAGAAGACAGCACACGCTCTTGCTGGCTCATGCCCTGGACTGACTACCTTCCGGCAGGGCGGGCTCTTTATTGAACATCCGCCCTTAACGTCACTTTGCTTGCGGGACGTGAGGCGTACATAACATTCCTCCTTTTTCCCAACTAAATTCAACGACACCAAAACACATAACTACATTACACAAACAAACTAACTTTTACTGTACAATCTAGTCCAGCACAGTACAGCACTCTCTGATTTATCATTTTACCACTCGTAGGGGGTGATTACGACATAGGGGGTAACCATCCCGCTACTAGCTACTAGCTACCGCTACTAGTGGCATGGCTACCCCCTTACCGGATAACGGGTCCAGGTACCTTGAATGAGGAATTACCGGGCCATTCCGACCTTGGAGGGCCCAGTAATTCCCCATTCAGGGAACCCAGACCCTGAACATCCCCATTCCCATTAGAGCCCCCATAGGGCTCAATGGGAATGGGGAGGGTGCTAACAATGTGCACGTTAATAACGGGCCCGTTGTTAGCAACCAGGTCTGCTCACGGGACCCGCTAAGGGCGCCTGGTAAAACCAGGCATCCTTAGCGGGTTCCCACGAGCAGACTCGTAATGAGGCGGTAAGGGGTTGATGGCTATGGCACCTTTACCGGTGCCGTTAACCCCTAACCGATTCACTCGTAATGACCCCCATAGTCTCTTAGCCTCTCTGGAGCCTTCGGGGCTGACCTTAGGTCATACCGACCAGGCCTTGACTGAGGAGCTGTCCCCGGGCCAGTTCCCCCTTCTGGCTCACCTTCATCTTCTGGAGACGCCTTGTTCGACCCTTCCGGTTGTTCCTCGGGTTCTCGACTCAGGGTCACCTCTCTCTCATACCGGTGTCTCGAAATGTCTGGTGGCGGCTCTGCCTCCGCCTGTGACGGCCTGTCCCCATCGGTCCATATTTGTCGGGGCACCCTCTTGAACCACGCTGCATTTCTAGTGATCGACTGGTGCCCACGTGCCGCTGTCACCATTGTTCCTTCCGTCCTGATCACTGTCCAGGGGGCACTGTCGTAGCGTGTCTCAAGCTTGGTCTTTGTGGGGTTTTGCAATACCAAAACATGGTCCACGACCTGGTGTCCCGACCTTCTTGCGTGCCTCTAACACTCATGTGTTCGTTTGCTGCCACTCGCCTTTGTTAAGTATGATCGCTGTCGTAGATGTCCACTCCCCTACTTGGGTGGTGTGGTATGGACAAGTTTACCTATGTCCTGTACATGAGGTCTGCCGGGGGTAGACCTGTGGAGTTGTGGGGTGTCACTCGATAGTTCTGTAGGAATCTGTATAGATCCACTCTCCAAGGGCTGTATTGGGCCCTGGATATGCGCAGCACCTTGTTAATGGTCCGCATGAACCTCTCCACATCGCTGTTCGCCTGTGGCCACCTGGGCGTGATGTGGTGATGTTCGATGTGCAAGTCGTCCAGGTATTTCTTGAGTTCCGTCCCCTAGAATGGCAGTCCGTTGTTACTCTTTATGCGTCTTGACAGGCCATGTGTTGCAAACATCTTCTCGAGTGCATGTATCACAGTTTCTGCTGCCGTTGAGAATACAATCTCCACTTCTGGGTACCTTGAGCTGTCGTCGATGGCCACCAACAGGTATGTTCCATCTTGGACTGTGCAAAAGTCGATGCTGATAGCATCCCATCTTGATGACCCCCTCTCCACCGATTGTATGGGTTCAGGGTTTGGCGGTGCTCCCTTGATCTGGCAAGGGAGGCAGGACGCAATGATTTGCTCAACCCTTGTGTCGATGTGAGGAAACCACACCTGGTGTCGAATGCTGGCCTTTGTCCTGACCATTCCCTGGTGGCCTTCGTGTGCCACTGCCATGATTCTGTCCTGCAGGCTGCTGGGGATCACAATGCGGGCTCCCCTCAGGATCAACCCTTCACTGGTGACAGAAAAGTCCTGTCGTACAGGGAACATTCCAGTGAGGAAGTATCAGGCTGCTGACGTGCAGTTGTGTAAATGGCAGAGAAAATATTTCCACTCACCCATTATGATGGTGTTCTTGATCAAGTCGCAGCAGGGGTCAGTGTGCGTGGCCTCCACGATGTCTTCGATACTGACAGCCTTGGGTTTCATGGTGTGGATGATCTGGCATATGTGCTCTTCTGTCTCCTCTGCTTCACTTTCTTCCCCTAGGGTGGCAGCCCTCGGGTGTCTGGATAGGAAATCCACCAGATTGTCTGTGCCTGCTTGATAGGCCAACTTGAACTCGTATTGCTGCAGATGGAGCAACCACTTTCCAATTCTGGTCAGGGGTGTGCCGATGATCCCGTGAAGATCGGGATGAGTGGTTCGTGATCAGTGTAGGCCCTGAATTTCTGTCCATAGAGGTAGATATGGAAATGGCGGCAGCCCCACAACAACGCTATGGCCTCCTTCTCGATGAGCGAGTATTGCTGTTCAGTTGTCAGTGTAGGGTCATAGTATGCCATTGTTGTTTCGGCTGAGAGGGACGTCTTGGTCCGCTCGAACGCTTCCTGGTAGTCAGGGCTCCAGTCCCATCTGGTGTTCGATCTGGTGAGTTCCCTGAGTGGCTCGGACATTATTGCCAGGTTGGGGATGAACCTCCCGCAATAGGTTGCCATTCCCAAGAAACTGCGTGTCTCTGTGGGTGTTATCAGGAGGGAAGCCTCCTTTATGTCCGCAACCTTTTGTGGATCAGCTGACACTCCTGCACTATTGAAGACGTACCCGAAGAATGTTATTTACTCCTTCAGGAACTCACATTTGTCCCGGTGGATGGTTAGGCCTGCAGTCTCCATCCTGCTGAGCACCAGCTCGAGGCGATGTATGTGTTGTTGCCTGATGCTGGCGTGGATGAGGATGTCATCATTGACATTTAGCACTCCTGGTATGCCCTGTATTACTTCCTGGATGGCTTGCTGGAATACCTCTGCCGCTGAGGAGATACCAAAGCTCAGTCTCTTGTACCAGCCAGTGCAGCTGGCAGAGGGAGAGAAGATGAGGGCCTGCTGTGGGCCGAGCCGCAGAGCGAAAAGAAGACAGCACACGGTCTCGCTGGCTCGTGCTCTGGACTGACTCCCTTCCGGCAGGGCGGCCTCTTTATTGTATATCCACCTCACGTCACCATGCTTGCGGGACGTGAGGCGTACATAACAGTTGGCATGCTCATTTCCCTCCAGGTGTGAGAGTAGAGCTAGGCCCTTTTCCGGTAGCATGTTATAGCACAGTTATTCCCCCTGGCCGATTCATGGTGTTCTTCATCTTTGTTTTGTTAATGCCAATGGCCATGTGTGCAGCTGGCATGACCGTATTCTTTCTTTCTTACCCTCTTTGGATACCCCCTCTCCCCAATGGAACCCACCATGCACCTTCTAAGTGATCCTCTCCCACTGTGACCCCTTTCTTTGGGTTGAGACACCCTCCACGTTCCCATGCTCTGCATTCAAATACTGCTCTTCTCCAACCATACCACCCCTGGATGCCACTCTGTCACCCTTCCGTGTTCTCCTCTCTTACCCCTGTGTCTGTATGCATGAGCCCACCCCATCCCAATTAACCTGGTACTTGGGGCATCCTAGGTTTGCCCCATTCTCTCACAATGTTGTTTAATGCATGCTGCTGGCATTTGCTGCCCTGCCACATTTTGCCTGCCGTCATGAATATGCTATGCCTTCAGATTGCTAGAGTATCCACACTGGCAGAAAGACCTGAGATGGTGAGAGCACACAATGTAGGACTGAGTCATAAAGGTCACAATGTCATTGCAAAAACAAAAAGGAACGTCAAAAGTGTCTACAGGTGGCCAAGGTGTGATCTGCAGATTGTTGGTACTGCACAGGAATGTGTGATAGGTGCAATAAAAGTTGTATTTCTCACACAGCTATGACATAGGCAAGAATGCTGATGTTACCATGGGCAACACAGGATGCCAAATTAAAGGGTGGTGGGGGTGAGGCGAGTACTGCCCAGCTGCCTAGTTCTGACTGATCACCCTTGCAGATGGTTGGAGGTGGGATACACCCAGGAAATTTGAATAGGGCATGGGAGCAGGTTCTTTGAGGATGCCTTTTTGAGTGAGGGCTCCACAGCCATTATTGTAACTGATAATCCAATGCTGTTCACCTAAAAAGAAATGGAGAACTCCCTTGTAGAGAATGTGATAGGGCAAAAGACTAGTTTTGTTTACCATCGAGAAATTAGTAGAACTGTCAAGAGGTTCAATAGAGTGGTGAAGGAAATCATACAAAAAGCCCTCAGCTCTGGACTCAATGTGAAATATGCTGTGAGGGAAATAATGATGCTGCAGCGCTTCCCCCTCATTTGACCATATGGGTGTCACCTTTAAAGATGCTAAGCAGGTGGCACAGGAATTCTAAATGAATCAAAGCTAGTGCTGGGTCATGAAAAATTTCAGAGGAGAGTCATTACCATCACCTCTGCGTGACCAGGTAATGTAAGGGCGTTGGGGGTTGGTCGTCCCCAAATTGTTATTTTTTAAATAAGGGTTTGAAAGGCTGCATTTTACTGCACAGTGTCCACGAGCCCTGGAATAGGGTCTGATTTATGTGAGTTATATGTGTGATCTTTCCATGTCCCTGGGATCCTTCATCATTGACCACCAACATAAATAGTATTTTTCTGCTTCTGACCAGCGATCAGCACTGGCATCATCCCGCAAGGCAAACAAGTATGAATGGAGAAGGGAAGGGTGGTTAATAGTGAAGTTGGGGATGGTTTGCTCCCTCTTTGAAGGACCCATAAATATTCATGTTTTATCAGATTTTTTTGTGAATATTCAAGTCACTATTGAGTCGTTCTAATATCCCTAGACATAACCCTTTTGTCCCCATGTCCCTCTCGCATACCAAACATTGTAGTATAATTTAGTTCACTTATCTGTGTGGGGAGCACACCATGGCTAGTGACATTCCATAGTAAAGCCTTGAGTAACGCTTTTATGCCCTTCATTTATGCCACATTTTCAATCATTTGTATGGCAGAGAGGAGGGGCAGAACACAACTTGCGTTTCTGACGCCTACCTTCCTCTGCCATACAAGTGCTCCAGAATATGTGCTGGCGTGGATTTTTATGCCAGCGAATAATGCTGGAGAACCCGATGGAGTCCCCCGGCTTTCTGCACCAGCATAAAGCAGACAGAGCCCTTAGGGACCCATTATACATGCAGCCTGCTATACTCACATGGTAGGCAGCATGTACAATTACAAATAAACACTTCCGGACATGCTTGCATGCCCAGCAGCATTTGCTTTTAATTGTGAATGCTGTCTTACATGCGAGCATGTTCAGTAGTTTTTAATTGCAACTGTGAGTCCTGTTTGCCATGCACACACGTCAATCTAAAACACATTTTCCTTGTGTGTAGATGTGGTGCTTTGGGTTTCTAGCATGCACATGGAGCAGAAATATAAGCTCTATTGGGCTGCACAAAAATCTAAAAGCTTGAGTTTGGGGAAGCTGTACTATGAATTTAGAATGCACAGAAAAGTGATTTATCTATACTATAGTGAAATCAAACTGGTACATCTCCAATCAAAAATTGGGCTCGAGGGGAAATAAACTCTGCTGCACAAACCGCTCAGCGTTTGTTACTGACAAATTACCTTACTTTCATAATTAGTAATACTAGCTGCAAGGACTACCATCCTAGACTCAAAGTCGCCTCTTAAGTCTACAACAAAGTTATTCAAAAGATGAACTTGATGGTTTCATCCACTGCGCATAGTCCGTCAATTCAACGCGAATGTCCAATATTCAATAGTAAACTTCCTCCTCGGTTATTATCCAAAAATAAGCATTTAAACACACAGGCGACATATGATAGGGACGACTTTGATAGAAGTACCAAGCAACATAAGGCTACTTCTAGTGGAGAAACACAGAGAAGGCCAATACTAGTAACGCATTCATTAAATGGGCATCCAAATAAATTATGAGGTGATAGGGTTCACACACAAGTGTGTTTTGGAAGTGCAATTAACTCCTGGAACGAAAATGAGAGCAAGAGGGCATGTGTGAGAGGCCAGTGTCTCCGTACTGCACATGCACATAGTAGTGATTAGAAATTGACTTATTTGGTGGCATATGCACAAGACTAGTATCTCCACGCGGTACACGCGCTAACAACTGATTGGGGGAATGCGAGAGAGACCAGTGTCTGCGCATTACGCATGATGAATAAAAGGGAGCAAAAGGCGAATTAGCCCCCATGCGAGTGTTACCTAGTAATGATATGATATGGTATGATATGATATATAGCGCCTATACACAATGTGTTTCAAAGCGCTTCAAGGCATGGGAGGGAACAAGGGAAAATACAATGACATTCTTACAGGCCATGAACAGTAAGGATGTGAAATGAACTATCCTACTCGGCCTGACGACATTTCAGATAGTGCAAGAGCTAAGGCACAGATAAGGAAGGGAGGGGGAGAGTGGGAAGGAAATGGAAACAGACAGGTGACTACCGTACTAGGCCTGACGACATTTCTAGTAGAGCCAGAGGAAAACAAAAGGTGAGGGAGAGGGGTGCAGAAAGGGAGGAGAGGAACAAAACAAGCGACTATCGTACTAGGCCTGACAACGTTTCAGATAGTGCTGGAGGGAGGGGGGGAACAGTAAGGGGATGGGGGAGTGACAGGCGAAGTTGCTATCATACTAGGTCCAGGGACAATTCTGATAGAGTAAGTGCATAGAAGAAACTAAGGGGAGGTGGGGAGGAAATAGGAAAAGGGAGAGGGGAGGGGAGGACAGAACAGAGAGTAAGCAGTCAAAAAGAGTGGAGAAGCAAGAGGGGAGAGCGAATACAATAGCAATAATCATAAAAACATCAAACCAGTGCAGGCTCGGTTGCACGAGTCACCCTTCAGAGTCGTGAAGCGTGTATTAGGAGTGCGATATAGGCAGCAGTAAATGGGAAATGTGGAAATATCTTATCTAAAAATAATAATACATATTATGATTACAGGATAGGTGGGATGCATCCGCATAAGAAGCAGCAAGAACTTTTGAGAAAGTGAATCAGAATAAGGAAGGTAGTGTTTCAGTTAGTGTTAAGCCCTAAACATTAGGGAGATGACAGGTAACAGGCTGATCTGTACCTTATATTGTAGATTATTGGTGGAGTGAGGGGGCTCCTTAAAACTGAACATTAGTTCTTGTTTGATGGCATAGCAAAACATGATTAAGAGAGGTAAGATTATCATCAATAATATTCCTTTATATTGTTTCATGCCCCACGATACTTAGGTAAAGGGTGCTTAGTCTGTAATGAAGAAATCACAAATTAAGTTTGAGACTAAATGAGAACCATGGAGGTGTTGGACATATGGATACATCATAGCATTGCTTCAAAGGGAGTTTGCATTATTCATTATGTATGTAAGAATAACAGAAATGATGTGCAACACACGAGTAGGCGAAAATAGTCATTTGGATCCATTTACAATGCATGTTAGGATGCACAACTGACTTTTGGCATGCAAAAGGGGTTCACCTGGTTATTTAAATGTAAGAACAATAGAAATGTTATATATAACATACACACGCAGGTGAAAGCATGCAGAGTATAGTGTGTAAATATGGAAGTCACCTGATTTCATATCAAATAAAAGACGGGATTTCTTATGTGTAAATACATACTTTTATCCTCTGTCGTCCCACGAAACTGTAACTCCATTCCCTGGATGTGGAACGATCTCCGATACCTACTCTATGTGGTATTTACCAATCTTATTATTTTGACTGGATTCCCATACTGAAATATGCAACGTATTATGTATGATTTATGATAATTTATGCTTGAATGATTTGGTACAAATGTTTTTATTGTAATATAGGAATATGAAGGTGATTTAATGGACCTGATGAAGACCTGTGTACATTTAGGTCGAAACACATGTTGGATGTTGATAAATCACCATTAGAGAATAAATACTCTTGAAGAAAGAAACAACTTGACACTTATTTTTGGATAATAACCGAGGAGGAAGTTTATATTGGACATATGTGTTGAATTGATGGACTATGCGCAGTGGATGAAACCATCAAGTTCATCTTTTGAATATCTATATCTATACTATGGGCCTGATTCACAGAGTATTTTTCAATGGGATTGCACCATTGAAAAAGGCTTCTGTGAATCAGGCTCTATGCATCCACCCAAGATTGTGATCTTCTAGAAGGAAAACAACTAGCCCCCAATTCTCTAAAATGATTTGGATGTCTCCCATTTGGGGTGCTCTCACTTCAAAGCAGTGTAATTTCTGAAACAGTTTATATGGAAATGAAAATACTAACCTCCCTCCCTTTTATCTCAGTCTGTCTTTTTAAATATCTATGGCTTACACAAATTATTTTAAAAAGTTCTCTGTAATGCTACAAAGTGTGTGCAACTGTTCATGGCCCCAGCTGTTGACTATTCCTGTGAAAAACCACAGGATTGAGTTTATTTGGCTATGATTTATAAAATGCTGCACTCTTGGTGCTGGGAAATGCCACAGAGAAATGCAAATTGCTATTTGTTTTCATTTAACTATAATCTTACTCAGCTTTAAATACAGTGAAAGCAGGATACATTAACACTAACAAACTAAAATACGCCACTGCGCCCGGCACACAGGAAAATACCATGTGCTCTACTATAACTCAGATTTAATTTGGCTTTAAATAAAATGAAAAAGCAATGTTGCATTTCATACTAAACATATTAAATCATTCTATTTGGCATGAGCACCCCTAGTGGCAATCCCTCCCTGTCCACCCATTGTTATAGCTTTATAGACCTGTAGCAAGGGCCGTACTGGGTGTTATAGGCCCTGAAGACCGAGTTAAAGGCCCAAGCATAGCAAGGGTGTGGAGTGTTTAATTATAGAAAGCAACTGCAGGCATGAGTAGTTTTTTTAATTTTATCATGCAGAGCAATGCGTGGGCAAAGTTAGTTGTTTTAAATGTAAATATAATATTGAATTATTTCAACAACAAAAACGAGTGTATTGTTAACATTCAGTAGGTGGGCACTACATAAATGATTACTTACTTTTGTTTGTAGATGTTTCTGTTTCCTTGTTTGCTGCATTTGTATTGAACTATTATGGCGCTGAAAAGAAAGGTTTCCTTTAATTAGTTTTGTTGAGGGGGCACAAGAACGCGTTAAATATGATCGCATGGCAATGCGGCAGATAAAGTGCCGCCAGAGTTCAAAAGAAAGCTTTTATTTTGTCAGCTTTCGTGAGGGGGCTGTGCTATGTTATGTATGCTCATACAGCAATGCTGAAGGTTAAACATTCAGCATTCATTCACTTAGCTTCCAGGAGAGGGCCGGGCCACGGCATGGTAGTGTAGTGGTTCAACTAATTCAGGTGCTTAATGGGACGCAGGCAGATTAGAAAGGTGGCTGCAACTTTTTTCTCACAGGCAACTTCTTTTCTGGGCTGTCATGGGCGGTGGAGGTATGTGATTCAATTATTTTCCGGGCTGTATTTAATCTGCGGGCTATGCCAGTTTGTATAGCCCACAGATCAACCAATCACGTCAATGCAAACATAAAAAGGGTGTTCTAATAGGATTTAGAACAGAAATGAATTTCGGAGGGCCTATGTCTTATTACGTTGGGGAATTTTCATACTCAGTTTGACTGATTCTTAGATTTGATTTCTTGAAAGGGCCATTTTGTAGCCCTATTTGCAATGTTTGAAGATGTATTTTTCTGAGAAGGTTTATCTTGACATGGACCTATGTGGGTGGGGGCATCTCATTGACCAGAGGCGGGTCTTTGTTACAGAGAATGTAATGGAATTCTTTGATGGCTTTAATTATATAGGTGTTTTTTCTCTTGATGGTGAGAAAATCTCCTAGGATTTCAACCACATTCCCATTCAAAAATGTATGCAGGGATGAAGAGAAATTAGTTTGTGCCAGGTTCGAAACCAGCATTGACAAAGCCATATCATAATATCCTATTATTTCCTATACATGAAAGATTTGTGTACTTCTGTTGTGTTTATGGTGCACAAGCCATTCTTTATAAATACATTACAGTGCTTTTTCTTCTTTGCGTTAAAAATAACGTAAATAAACAACACATTCAAATTTACACACCATTTCATTTTTCCATTTCTACCTTCTTAAAATTGGAAGGTGCTTCATTTCAAACACATCACGTGTGAGCTTATTAAATGACAAGTGGGTTTACTGTTAAATTTGCAGTATGAAGCAAACACATTTTTCCACTGTACTTAGCAACATTTCTCACGTTTGTATTCACAATGAGAGAATTAAGTTCTAATATGGGTATTCTTTCCTTCATGTATAGCAGGAAGTGAACATTTTTTTATTTAGAAAAGAGATTTTGTCATGTTTTCGCCTTGCAGATCAGTAATGTTCCTAGTGTGTGGCAGAATCTGTATCATGTGTCAGGTGCTGTCCTTCAGGTGAGCATGCAGCTATCTTCCTCCCACAGGTGCTCTCTTTTCATTGTAATGGAAGGAAAATACATCACAGGTGAAGCAGCAAGGCGAAATTCTGGCACCTACCGCTTTAGATTCATCCACTCTCTACTCTCCCCTGGTAGAAGCTACTTTTCTATCACTACCCAGTACAGACTGCATGAAGAGGAAGCATGGCTGGATGTGCAATCCAAAATAACCCAAAAACTGGGTGGAACCACACAGTTATCCAGATGCTCACACACTGCTCACTCCATAGAGCTGCTGTGTTAATTAGGGTTGTGTAACTGCATATATTAATAGTAATTTGCTCCATAAAGAGTAGTTATTAAAGTTCCAAAACGTATTGTATCAAGGTAATAGTTTTAATGGCAGAACAATAAATGTATATAGCATCCTCATCAAGGTAGGCTCTTATGCCAATGCATTTCAGAGGGAACTCTTTCTTCAGGGCTGAGCCTTAATGTGTTGACCTTTCAGTGTGGATCTCAATGGTCGGGCTTGCAATCCACCAATGCTAACAGACGGGTCATCTGCTGAGGGCGGGTGTGCAAGTCCAACGGCTGAGCCTTAATGTGTTGATCTTTCAGTGTGGATCTCAAAGGTCGGGCGTGCAATCCAAAGATGCTAACAGACGGGCCATCTGCTGCAAGCGGGTGTGCAATTCCACCAGGCATGTGCAATCCACAAATAGCATGGGACAACTTGAGATTCTGCAATGTGTTCAGTAATATATTATCAAAATAAAATCACTTGATTTTGTTGTTGTTTGAAACTAGCATTCATCTTGATTTTGCATATGTTGTGACTGAAGTGTGCAGTCAAATGTGTTTTTTGTTTTAAGTCAGGCAGAAAGCTGTAGCAGGTTTCACAGTTATTGACTGAAAGCAGTCCACCGCGCTGCAGCACGTCTTATTACAGGCGCACGGAATCACCAACATCTTATGCAAACTACATTGGCATCCTCTCCAGGATACTGTTCAAGACTGCATGTATCATCTACAAAGAAGTCACAAATAGCACACCAGGTACCTGGCAACTAAGCTCCACATATCTGGTGGCACACGCTGCTCGTGCAAAATGACCAACTATCTTCTATCACAATTCATCTGCAAAGAGAGGACCCATAAGCAATCCTTCTCTTGTCAGGCCTCCACCCTCTGGAACTAGATTTTGGTGTTACCTCGAATGGCCCCACAATTCTTCAATTTTGCAAATCTCTTAAAACATTGCTTTTCCAACAACACCTTACAACTCACAGTACTGCGCTACTGTTAAAAGATGTCCCCGCAAATGCTGGTTACCCACACTATGTACAGCACTCCGCTGCTCTTGAGCTAGGTCTGCGCTTTAAACAATAAAATAAAAATAAAAATGCATTTTGTTCTGCAACTCAATCATTTGCAGGATGAGGTAGAAATTTGGTTTTAAAATAAAGATGGCCCACCACAAAGTGACAATTAGCAATTTCCAAGCATACTAAGAATTTAAGAGGTATAATTGTCACTGAACATGTAGTTCTCCTCATTGGCACATCCCAGTAATGTCTGCCTTGTGGGCATCACTTGATAGATAAAAGAACACACATGCACAGAAGTCATGTCTGATCCCCAGGTGAACACACTAACTGTTCCACACTGGAAGGGGTTTCACACCCCACACCTACCCCTTTGCAAGCTATGCCGCTTGAGGCATGGCAGCCTTGCATTACAGGAAGCCTCTTCAGCACTATCAGCACAACCTGTCCTGACGGTGCAAAAGAGGCCCTCTGTATTGCTGGAACAATTTGTCCTGATGGTAACTGGGAGGTACAGAGTGTGCAGTTAATTTTGAAGAAGCAGGCGTCTCTGCCTCCAACAAGGAATGTGGGGCTTGGCAGGCCTCCAGTTAACCAGGTGGCACCAGTAAAACTGCAACAATGTATTGTGCAATGGGTGATAGCTTGCTCTCAGTCATGTAGCATGGTATACTGAAATGCAGTAACGTGCAACATGACAGACAGCAGAGTCTACTCACATTTCCAAACTCAGAGACGCAACAGATCAAGAAGAACCTGACTAGCCTGCCTTCCTAAGAGGTGTTTCACACCCCACGCAGCCTCCTGTAAACTACACCTCTGCAGGGAGGCAGCACACAATAAAAAAACACACATTGAATTTAAGCATATTTTGCAAAAGAAACTGCTGATAGTGTAAAAACAAAGAAATATTGAGGCTGAGTACCACAAATGAAATACACCAAACACAGGCTATAAAGATTCACAGATCTTCATTCTACTGTACAGTTTACAAAGAAACAGATAGCTATCTGGCTCTCAACACCCCACAATGAGTACCAGCCCGTCAGAGAGAGGCGAGAGAGTGCTGGACATCTAAACATTTGGGTTTTTATACAGTTTCATCAATATTGTCCAGCCCCTCTACATGTTAATAATCTGCGGTCTAGACTTTGTGGCGAGTTCACATACAGTTTATACAATAATATGCATATGGATTACATGAGTTTGCATTTCTATCAAGTTACAATGGCGATGTATATTCTCGGATCCCACAGTAAGCCTTAGTCTATATCCCAACACAATGTAGTTCAGCCTGTGTCCACGCTTGGCGTTTGCCTTTCATTGTCGCCGATGTGTATTCGTGGATGAGACTTGTTAGCGCAGACAATCCTGGGACAACAGTTCATACACAGTACAAGGTCTCATTACCTAGTCTAAACAGTCGGCTCTCGGACAACCGAAACATTAACAGGACTTTGGAGGGTTGGGAGGCTTCTTGCAAGTTGAAAACACAATCCACCATTTTAGAACAGAGAATCGTACAAAACAGAAATCAAAATGGCGGATGAATCTTATAATTTCGGCAGCAAAGTCGATCAAAAATTGGGACTTTGCAACACGGTTTTCTTCGGAGAGCGACTAGGCTTAGGCCAATATAAATCAAAAGGAGGCATAATATGATTTCCCGTTTAACAATAGGACAGCTATTAAAAAACACTTAGTATGCTGTCTTGTGAGGACAGCCGAAGATTTGATCTTTTCAAGCATTGTTTTCTTAAAGGCACAGACCCATGACCTTTGACCCAGTATCTCCCATTGACCTTTAAACACCACAAAATGGGGATTTTCTTCAAAAGCCATATTTTGTTGTATTTGTAAGATTTACCATATGCTCTGAATCGCTTACTGTGTTTTTCAGCAAAGCTATTTTCACAGTGGCTACTTTCATCGTGGTGATTTCACCATAGCCGTTTTTGGAGAATTATTTTTTACATACATATGTGTTGTGTGTTTGATGTAGGGGCTTGCAGTGGTGGGCTGCAGGCAGAAGTGGTAGGGGTGGGTTAGATGGGAGTTTGTGGGCGAACATAAATAAATCACCCAAAATGGCTGCAGTGAAAACACCATGGTTAAAATAGCCGCTGTGGAAATAGCTTCACTGAAAAACAGGAAGCGATTCACAGCATATGGTAAATAGCTGTAGTGTAAAAATGGGAATCCCCTCTGAACAGTCACTTCTGTGTCTATTCAGCTAAGCTAATGGATAGGTTACTGATTAATGGAGGATCTTGTGCTACCAGAAAGGTGACCCCTGGACGCTTTTCTTGGGAACTAAGTTAAATAAACACTGATCACATTCCAACTGCTTTTGACCATTTTCATATGATATGCAAAAAGGAAGAAATGTTATGGGGTAATTTTACTTAATCAGAAGTTGGTAATGTAGGCCTTAACAAAAACTTTTGTTCAATCATTAGACTGCATAATATTTGGGGCATTGAGATATTTCTCACATATTAAAATACATTTTATGGGTCACTTATGTAATATGGCTATTTAAAGGAACACTGTTTGCATTGCAAATTTGCTGGGGACAATCTTGCTTTGTGGGATTAACCTTATGGGTCATTGTGGTAAATCAGAATCAGGAGACGGACAAGATGGCATTTTGCATGAAAAAAAGTGAGTTATTAAGACACCCAAAACCTATGCTGGTCCTAAATTTTTGGTCCCTACTTCTAATGAAAAGAAAGGAATCTAAGGGAGTGCTCATCTGAATGTCCTACAAAGTAAATCAAGTCCACCACCCAGAAAACCTAGTCTAACCCCATTAGTGTCCCACACAGAACACAAACTGTCTAACTTTAACAAAAGTAGACTAAGCCCTCTACCCAAAAGGAAAGAATGCTGGCTAGTTTCCGACCCCAGCCTGATGTTTCTCTACCATGACAAAGGGGCTCCTTTCCCACGAGTTTTACTGGAACAGTTCAACTCGTAAGAATAAATGTCTCTTCAAGCTTCCACTCCTTGGGGTGTCTTGTCAGTCTTAGATCAAAACAAAGGTGCTCCTTGCCCCGTGGCACAGTTAAAAAAGAGAAACAAATGCCCCTTTCTTCTTGGTTTGGTCAAGCACTTTGTCGCAGTCTCTGGTTTTCTTCTATCATTGGGAACCGCCTGGTAACTATGTTCACACCAGATATTCCTCTTGGTTTTCCCAAGTAACTTTGTGATGTTCTCTCCAGTGAATTATCTCCTTGGTTTTACCCCTCCCTGGGGGCTCGGGTCTCTCAGCCCACCTTGGGGTCTGGTTTCTTTTGCCCCATTCTGGGGTCTGCTTTCTCTCACCCTCCCTTGGGAATCCGCTTCTGTTTCCCCGGCTTGGGGTTTTGGGTCTCTCTCTCTTACCCCACTTAGGGGTTTCATGTCTCTTACCCTGTCTTGGGCTCTCAGGCTTCTCCTCTCACCATGTAGTTTGTTGATCTCTCCCCAATAGGGGGTTTCCAGTCTCTCACCATGCCCTGCAGTGTGGCTGGGTCTTTCTGCTCTCCTCCTGGTTCCTTGGGGCGATTGTGTACCTTCTGTCTCCACATGGTGCTCCTCTTGGCTGGGCTTTAAATAGGACAATGCAACATTTCTCCTTGGGCTGTTTCCAGGCTATCGCAACCTTATGGAGCTGGTACTGTCTTCTGGTGTGTTATTCGTCATTGATTTCTCACTATGCCGCTCGCTTGCCGCTTTGCGTTTCTCCACTGCTTCGGCTTCTCGTGAGCCGGGCTTCTCTGGTTGGTGTCCCGGCAGGGTTGTTGAGCATTCCACTGGCTTGATTGCGCTTTCATCTGCCATGCTGGCGTGTGCTGGCTTCTCTTTGCCACATCTCCCAAGAGGAGGTCGCTCCACAACCCTACAGCTCTGCAGGCTTCCCTCATCTGGTATAGCAATGCTGAGTGTGTCTTTATCTTCCACGCAACTAAGGTGTGGGTCTTAACACTGTTCTCTCTTCTGAGGTGTGGACCGTGCCTGAAAAGGGTCAGAAAGCATATCACCCATTAGTGTAGGAAGTGGTCAATCATTACACAGTTTAACATCCCTTAAGTCAACAAATGTATCAGTTTCTTCAGACAAAGGAGGATAACACATATCCATGTTTAGGTATTGCCAGTCCTCTAAGGGTTTGGGGGGGGTTACCCCCAGTGGGATCTTGCTTGCCCTGTCACCTAGTGGGTGCTAAGCTTAAGGGGCTCACCTCCCTAGTCCCAAAGGAGGTGGCTCACTCTTGGGCAAGGGGGACACATTCACGGGATTTATCACACCATGCACAATACATTTTGTTTGGTAAATGTGTGTTTCATTCATATTAAATAAACTTAAACTTGTAATTTATTTTAATACACACTCTTCAAACAGCGTTAGTGACACCACTCTCATCTTTTAATATTGCTTTTAGATAATCACAACCAAGTGGCGTAGAATAGCATACCCCGAAGAAGGGTCTAGACTGAGGAAGGGACCTGAAACGTTTTGTGGTATTAAAAAGGTCTCCCATGTACCGTATTGATTAAAAAGCGTTTTCTGTATATGTATTATACTGTTTCTCTGTATCTTATATTATACATGAGAAGGTGAATCAGCATGGCAAGAAAGCAAATGTGAAAGCCAAATGGCTGATTTTCCAAGAAAATGCACATTTGTGCAAATGCATTTTGATGAACTACACAATAAAGAATGTCATGTTTAGCTTATTATCAAACTTTTGTTGACTGAAGCTTTTAGCAATTGCATGAGGGTTGCACGGAAGTTGGCTTATAAATAATAAGTATATGCATATATTGAGAAGTCAACGGTAGGAAGTCTGACTATGGGATAATATATTTAGCTTTGTGCTGTTTGTCCAAAAGGCTTGCTTGCCTCCTTGGCAACATATTCCAGCAGTATATCCAGATCAGCGTCAGTAAAATGTTTCTTTCCTTTGCCTGCCATGTTCAGATGTACCTGGGTCTTCCTGTTACCCCTCCCCGGCTGCATCCACCCCTTCTGTCAATGCTGGTATCTTAAAGAGCCTCCCAACACTTTCCCTCCGCCTCCTGTACTGGAGAGTACTAGCAGTTTTTAGCTGTTCTTTCACTGTCCTAGGGCAGTGGTATTCCAACTTCATTATGCTGAGACCTCCCCCTTGAGCAGCAATAGTTTTGCCGCGCTCACCCTTGAGTAAAAATAATGTTGCCAGGGCCACACCAGATACCATATTTGCTTACATGTTCAATGATAAGGATTCACTGTACTCACTTTTTGAAGGGATTTGTGTCCTCCCTGGATATCCTTCTTGCCTCCATAAGGGGAACAGCCCCACAGTCTGAAGACCAATGTCCTAGGGTACATAGTTTGCTCTTGTGTGTTTGTACTAATTATGAATTGCTGTTTGCATTTCACAATTTCTTCCTGATACATGGCCTATGAACGCCACTGACCGAGGGTGTCATAATAGCTGGTCACTCTTTGTTGCGTCCCATGTTTGCTGTTTGTTAATACTTGTGTATCTCAATATTTCGAATGACATTGTATGTTCCATGCGACCCCATTTATTTTTGGATTTCGTGGTGCATTGCTAAATTTGCATTGCGACTCCTCCGCCATGATACTTGCGTCCCATTATTATTCATTTCTGTGAATTGATCGCAGGCAGCATTGCCGCCTGTAATATATGCATTTCTTATCCCGCAGGATCTGGGAAAACAGATCTGTGACTTTACAGAAAACAATCAGCTCCGCAATCGTTTCCAGGTGGGGACCCCCGTGAAGGAGGCACCTTCATGGGGTCTTGAGCCACATTCTGGATATTGATGGTGTTAGCTTGTTGATACTTATGGATGTAGACCAGCCTTTAATTCTATTAGAAATAGGAGACATAACTAGAAGGAGGAGGGCGCCTGCGCTATGTTGGGGCAGGTCTGCCACCTATGATGCATCTACCCAACCTTTGCCCTCTCCAAAATCAAAACCCTCAGTTTTCATGGATGTGGGCTGCAGTGCTTAATTTGTAAAATGAAAATCAATGTCAGGGCCCAAATATTTTCTAACATGGCGGTGTTACATTGGGGCGGCAGCTTGCCGGCACACTATTGCCACCACACATCTCTGCTCCCCACAGTGTCCAAACATGTGGGGTTTCAACTGCACCTCCCAAATGGCTCCAAAGGGATGTGGGTGCACTACTCATGGCAAATGTGTGATTTACAAATACCAATTAAAATGACGAATAATATTTACACACTGTTTGGATCTTGGAAGGAGACATCAAATGATTTACTGTTTCTTTAATCACATCATCCTCGTTATCATTTTCAGTGGATTTTATAGGTTGGAAGAGAAATATTGTGACTGTTTATAAACAGAAAATAGTGAGAGTGATTTCTTCCTATTGTATCATAATGGACAAAGGCAGACAACATATTTACAGAACTTATTAACTTTCCTGTCACAAGAAAACAGACAGAGTCTATTCTATAGGTTGGCACTCACAGGCGCTCTGCCACAGTCATGCCATTTTACCTGGCCTTGCCTCCCTAGTGGTGCTGCTGAGTGACTGTGCTGTTATGATATATGATAATAGCAAAATAAAAGAGTTGATGGCTGGAAGGTCTAGAATAAATCTTGACCTCTGGCATTGCTCTGGGCAACCCTCCAGAGCACCGTTCTTCGCCTGCCAAGCCATTACAATAGGGGAAAGACCATATGCAAATTAGGCTTGGCCCCACCCCTAAGGGGGTAGTCCAGCCCGAACTGCTAGGTCACATCCCTTTTGCACGAGACCACAAGCATCCCCAGACATGTTTCAGCCTTGTTGGGCATCATCAGTGAGGAGTAGCTTGGGTCTCAAGGCCCAGCAGGCAAGGGACCCACGTCTGGGCATACCCTTCCCACTCGGGGTGACAATAGCAAAACAAACGAGTTGATGGCTGGAAGGTTTAGAATAAATCTTGACCTCTGGCATTGCTCTGGGCAACCCTCCAGACCATCGTTCTTCGCCTGCCAAGCCATTACAATAGGGGAAAGACCATATGCAAATTAGGCTTGGCCCCACCCCTAAGGGGGTAGTCCAGCCCGAACTGCTAGGTCACATCCCTTTTGCACGAGACCACAAGCATCCCCAGACATGTTTAAGCCTTGTTGGGCGTCATCAGTGAGGAGTAGCTTGGGTCTCAAGGTCCAGTAGGCAAGGGACCCACATCTGGGCATACCCTTCCCACTCGGGTGACAATAGCAAAACAAAAGAGTTGATGGCTGGAAGGTTTAGAATAAATCTTGACCTCTGGCATTGCTCTGGGCATGATATATGATATGGCATTTATAACGCGCCTACATACAAGTGTTTCAAGGCGCGACGAGGCAAGGGAGAGGAACAAAAGGGAAGACGGACAGCGATCCTACTAGGTCAGGTGTCATTCAGATCGCGCAAGTGCATGGGAAGGGGGCAGGGACAGTGCAGTACACGAGATGATAACAATAAATAAGTAAACGGCTAGCATGTGGCAAGTGCATGGGTAAGTGCGGGCATCAGGAGTCAAGGGCTGGTAGGGGGACTGTGGGGCTACAGAAACAGTCGCCAAGTGCAGGGGTTGCCAGGTGGGCAGTGCAGGTGTGTGACGCTGGCGGGGGAAGGACCTGGGCCAGAGATCAGAGGGTGACCAGGTAGCCAGGGTAGTTCCGGTTACAGCCAGGAGGTCAGCAGAGGAGAGGAGGAGAAAAAGCAGAAGCAAAGAGAAAGGTTTTGAGGTGCTTCCGGAACCGGAGATGGTTCTCCTCAAGTTTAAGGGAGGCAGGGAGGCTGTTCCAGAGGGAGGCGCCACCTGAAGAAAGAGATCTACCATCAACTCGTCGCTTGGAGAAGCGCCTGATCCTGAGGGAGTTGGAGGCGGATGAGCGAAGAGCTCGAGTAGGAAGGTATTTAGGAAGAGAGACTTGAAGGTATTGAGGCCCCAGGCCCCAGAAGGCCTTGTGAACCATTATTATCTTCTCTGTGACGGGTAACGCTCCGCACCACTAATAATACCTGGGGTGTTGCCAGGTTTGCAAAAGATCCAGGGCTACGCTAATATCAGGCCTATCGGGACTCGGGCTAGCTAGCCTTTTGGTTGTAGCACCTGAGTTTCTATCCGGAGCTACAACCAAAAGACCTGGGGCTATAGCCCCCCAGTACCTCCTAGCAACGTATGTGTTTTTGCAGTCTAGTACGAGCCAGTGTCTCTGCACACTCCACGTTAGCTGCGTAACACAAGAGAAAGGGACAGTGGCAGTGCTCAGGTGATCAAGGATGAGTTCCGCCACCAGCAGTGACACAGCAGAGCAGGAGCTGTGTACCCCATGCACCAACCTTACCACCACCTCTCTCAGGTTGTGTGTGTAGGTTATCCATTCTGTTTTTTCCTTTGCATTCTGGGACTTACAGTCCTAAATGTAATATGGGAAAAGCAAAACTACAAGTTCCAGTATGCAATGAATACCATCATGACTGAATGGCATACTCATGCATAGGATGGGAAAACTGAGCTCTATTTACTACTCATACTGGTGCATAAAAGTACTTGCATTTACATAAATGCCTGTCTGCTTACCTAGTAAGCTGCCATCGGTACTGCAGTAGCCTGTTTGCTACCCACACCACACACCCGAGCCGCACACCCTTCTGCGGCAGTGCTGCAGATTATTACAGTACAGGGCATTGCTAATGTCATGCGGGATGACTGAAGTGGTGTAAGGGCACCACTAACATTGTTATTCATGAAAATGGATAACTAGCAGAGTGGCATCGGCATGGCTGATCAGGTTAATGAAACAATGAGCTGGCTTGGAATCCCGAGGCATCTGCCGAAGGTGGTCGGTCAAAATCTCGAAACAAAAATCTCGAATAACAAAAAGGTCGAAAAAAAAATCTCGAAAAAAAAAGTTGAATTACTCTTTTTTAATTATATATTTATTTTGGGGTCCGGAATTAAAAAAAAATGGTAAAAAACCAAAAAAAAAAAAAGGGAGGGGTTTGGGGGGGAACCCCCCCATTTCGAATAGAAAACAACGTTTTTGTTTTCAAGATTTTTCATTTCGGTTTTATCACTATAAACCTCTGCCGAAGCATTCTAATGTGGCTCATTTTCTGATTACAACTGAATAACAGGTAAAACAAATACAGTTGTCAAAACACCACATCCTGATCAAACTGAGTCTTATAAAATAAGGGTCAGTGCTTAGAAATAAGCCCCAAGACCAAGCCCTGACAAATACCTCCACAACGTAAGCACCGCAGTAGGGATTCCAACAAATATTTTTTGTTTTTTTAAATATTATTGGTGGAGTAACATTAGTCAGTGGCCCAGCATAATGATCAACACTTATCCCACTTATACCCAAGCAAGGTATGCAGTAATAAAATTGCGGCAAAAATGTTGCCTGTGCAAAAAAATCACGGCAAAAATGCTGTGGTTTGTCCCGGTGAAGTTGTACCCCGTTATACCATTTAAGGGGGGTGGGTGTTGCGGGGGTGTCCCCCGTCCCCTTAAATGGTATAATGGGTCTGGGGTTGCAGGGGTGTCTCCTGCATCCTTTACATGGATTGCGGCGGCAAAACCACTGCCTTTTTGCAGCGATTTTTTTATGTAAACGGCCATTTTTGCCGCGATTTTAACCCATGGAACTCCAAGCAAGAAGACAGCACATCTAGTCACTAATCTGGAGATCTGGCATTCAGGGCACAAAGCAGATGCCAGCACAACCTTTGAGGCCACACAAATATATATATATATGTCCCAATTCCCATGCACCGCTGTCACAGCTGGTGCACTTATACTGCACCAAAAATAATAGTGAAGAGGTAATTTACTGGACAAGAATTTCCATTCCCCATGGGCGAACACACAACCTCTCTCCAACGCCACGCTTTCATGGCCATTTGTGTTGTCATATTTGATGTCCTGGGTGTTAGTATGAGCAGTGTGTGGTGGGGGCGCAAGTTATAGTTGAATAGCTTGCCATAACTGACTAATTTCTTTGGTATTTTGATTTTGCACTGCAGCTATAACATCCATTTAAGACATTTTTTTTACTGAATTTCAATGTTTTTTTTTAATAAAGGAAGATGTTTTATGATGTTCCAGCACTGTATGTAACTAATTAATCATTCTACTTTTCATATGCATTAAAGAATTATGACACTCTTAAAAACATATTTTTGCAGCACATAGTGATGTGCGCCTCTCTGAGCAGCACATGTTGGAGATGCAAGTTGAATTGTATAGGGCATGAGGCTCCACCATAAGTACAGGGTCGGCCCAAACAAACCACCCTCAATATCTACTTGACCTAGCATGCACCCTAGTCTAGTGTCCACTATAAGCCCATAATGACGTTGTGGGGGACACTGATTATGGTTTGCTGCCATGGCCAGTGGCTGCAATCTCTGTGGCCTGGGCTTCACCCATATCACAAGCCCCATCACCAATCCACAGTAGATATAGTGCATTGCAACTTAAACATAATGCGTCTTGAACAAAGTTTCTTCCGTGAATTTCAAAACTTTTTATTCCTGAAGATGTGTCATACTATTCCAGAACCATATGTAAGTTATTAAAAATTCCTCTATAAAATATATGAAATGCCTATAAAGTTCCTTTAACATCCGTTTTGAAGCGCATATTGATGCGTGTCACTTTGAGTAACACATGCTGGGAATGATGCAAGCTATGGCTGAAGTGCCTGGTGTTATAGCTGTGTAGTATCATCAATACACAATACAGCTCGAGATCACAGGGTGCTGGTTGGGAGGCGAAGCAAGCACGAGCGGAGTTCTGCTGAAGCACGTCATAGTGCGAGGACGGCGGAATACGGAGAGCGAGCGGTGTTTCAAATACCAACGAGACACGGTCAGCCGGTGGAGCCTGATAACACGGAACAACTTATCTTTCCCCATATAAGCATAATAAATATATATGAGTCTGTCATACCGTGTCATGCGTATCAACACTTCAAGTGGCGACGAGGATTCGGGCTCCACCGCCTCCTTCACCTGCGCGTCCAGTTCGTGAAGAACATTTCATCAGGAACCGGGCCGCTCCGCTCAGTTCCCCGAGCGTGGCAGTGGCCCAGCGATGATGATGTCCGCTCCGTTCCTGTGAACGGAGCAGCAGTCAACGGAATAATCCACCGCCTGCCGAGCTCACATCACTAAAGTAAGTGCCATCGCTGTTTTATTTGAAACAGTCCAAGAGCAAACCCCGCCCACACTGTCAGCACACAGCCGAGTATACGAGCATTGCTTACCGTATATCATGTTATAGATGGGCACTGTTTAGCACAATTATTTAACAGTGTGGCAAATTGAAAATACAAGCAAAACTATGGATAATACATTGTGACAAGAAACACTGAAGTGGAAAGGCGAATGCATACTGGATTTCTATCTACCACAATAGTACACCACCTATTTTGTGTTCAATAATAAATATAAAGCTAAGTGTTAAGAGATTGTGCAAAATGGCATTCAGTGGTGTTCCGCCTCCCATGTTTTTTTTGACGGATGTAGGGGAACCCTCAATACCGTGGAAGAGATGGATCAAAGCCTTTGAACAATATGCAGGAGTGGTGTGTGGTCCAAATTGTAGCATAGAGAAAAGGAAATCTCTTCTGCTACATTGTTTAGGACCGGCTGGGCAAGAAAAATTTGAAGATTTACCAGAATTATCGCCTGAAGAGAGTGCGGATTTAAATGACTATGAATGTTCAGTGAAGAAAATGGGCAAACACTATGAAAAGAAATTAAGCACTATCCTAGAACGGTACAAATTTGGAAAGAAAATTCAAGAGGAAGGTGAAAGTGTTGAACAGTACATAACTAATTTAAGAAAATTAGCCAGAACATGTAAATTCAATACACAGTTAGATGAGAGACTACAAGACCAATTCATGTTGGAATGCAGAAGCAGCAAAGTAAGGGAAAAATTATGGGCTGAAGATGACCCACCTCTTGACACAGTTCTGAGGATAGCCAAAGAAGTTGAACATACGGAAAAATGTGTTCAGGAACTTGAGAACAGGATGCAGTCTGTAGAGATTAAACAAGAAATTCCAAAGAGTAATAACACGATGAACACAAATAAAAACAATGAATCAATAGCCCAAGTGATGGACACAACTGGCAGCAGAGACAAACTAGGAAGACCTCGTAAAGCATCGTGGAATGAAAACAGGAGGAGCAGAGGTGGACCCAGAGTAAATGAGAAAAGAAGAAGTCCACGCAGACAAGGAGGAAATCCACGAAGGAGAGTTGATGGAAGATGTTTCAGATGTGACAGTACTGAACATTGGGCTGATAATCCTGAATGCCCAGCTTTAAAAATTATATGTGGCAAATGAAAGGGCAAGGGACACTATGCCAGATGTTGCAAAGCATCAAATACTTCCATGAATTGGATTGGCAGTGATAATGACAGTAATAATGATGATGATGAATGTGTTTTTGCTATATCGGATGAAGAACAGGAGGAAGAAATGGAAAACCCTAAAGCCATGGTGTGTATAGATGGGGTAAATATGCACATGATGGTAGATTCTGGTGCCAAATATACGTTAATACCACAGGAGATGTGGGACAGAAAGAAACATGAATATTTACATGAACCCGACATCCGACCCAGAGCCTATGGTGGTATTAAAATAGATATCATTGGATGGTTTTGGGGTTCACTAAAATTTAAGAACAGGAAAGCGAATGGAAAAATTTACATTACAAAATCTGGGAGAGTTCCTTTATTAAGCTGGACTCATCAGAGCAAACTCAAAGTGAAATTGGATGCCAATGCTGATGAGTCAGTGATGAATATTGGAAATGACGAAACAAAGGAACATTTAACACACGAGAAAATGGAGGAAATGATGGAGAAAGTTTTCAAGAATGAAATTGGCTGTTTACGTGGATATTCACATAAAATCAGGATGAGACCAGGATGTGTTCCGGTTGCGCAGAAATTACGAAATGTTCCTCTTTCTATGAGAGAGGAAGTCAAGAATGAAATAAAGAATTTAGTCGACCAAGGGGTCATAGAAAGCATTGACGCCAGTGAATGGGTGTCCCCGTTAGTTGTTTTAAGGAAGAAGTCTGGTAAATTGAGAATTTGTGTCGACATGCGTGAGCTGAATAGATGTGTAATCCCAGACAGACACCCACTTCCAAATATTCATGAAATAGTTTCCACGATTGGTCCATCGAAGCATTTCTCCACTCTTGATTTAACTTCGGCATACCATCAGGTGAATCTACATAAAGAATCCAGGTGCATGACAGCGTTTATTACGCCAGAGGGTCTATATCAGTATAAGAGACTACCGTTTGGGCTCATATCAGCTGCGTCTGTCTTCCAGAAGGTCATGTATAAACTGTTTGAAGGAGACCAAGGTGTTATATGTTTTCAGGATGATATTTTGATACATGCTACCAACCAGGAAATACATGACGAGAGATTACGACAAGTATTTAAGAAACTGTATGAAGCTGGAATGACTCTTAGTAAGGAGAAATGCAAAATAAATTGTGGTATAATTGAATATTTAGGACATACTATATCAGCAGAGGGAGTAAGACCCAAGAAACAACTGTTAGAAGCAATAGAAAGCATGCCAAGACCCATATCCAAAGAAGAAGTACGCACATTCATCGGCATGGCCGAATACTATTCAAAATTCATGCGTGATTTTGCTACACATACTGTCCCTCTACGCGAGTTATTGAAGAAGAAAACATTTACATGGGATAACGAATGTGAAGAAGAATTTCAATGGATAAAACATGAACTGAATAAGGCACCATCATTGAGGAATTTCAAGAGTGGAAAGAAGACCGTTATCACGACAGATGCCAGTAATGTAGGCCTTGGTGCGGTAGTCACACAAGAAAGTGATGGTAAAGAGAGGTTGATAGCCTTTGCTTCCAGATTGCTGAAGGGAGCTGAAAGAACTTATGCAGCCATTGAAAAGGAGATGTAGGCCATTAAATGGGCGGCAGAGAAGTTTCGGAACTTCATTTGGGGTACCGAGGTAGAGTTTCGCACAGACCACAAACCATTAGTCCATGTCATAATGAATAAAGGTTTGGACAATGTCTCTAATCGTATGAAACGATGGGTCGTACTTCTACAAGAGTACAATTGTGTAGTGAAGTATGTACCAGGCACGAAAAATCGTGCTGCTGATTGTCTCTCAAGGCTCACAAATGTCTCGGAAGTAGATGACGTTGAAGATATGGAATCTGAAGTTGTGTTAAATATTGAAGGACTAGCTATATCGGAAAAGGAATGGAATGAAGCAGAGGAGATGGATGAGACATTCAAGAAGTTGAAATGCATCATTATGAGTGGTAATTCATTGACCAAAGCCAAATATGACGAAAGTGGGTTTTTGGAATATTGGAAAGTTGCGAATGAACTGAAGGTAGAAAATAACAGAATTATGAGGAGTGACAGAATTATTCCACCTGTAAGCTTACGCCGGAAGATCATTGAGTTAGGTCATGAGGGCCACCAAGGAATTGTAAAGACGAAGAGAATGAATACTAATGGTAACAATGATGTTGAGGAATGTCAGAGGAAAGCAATGCATGGTAGTCAGGGGAAGTCAAGGGAGAGAATGAATACTAATGGTAACAATGATGTTGAGGAATGTCAGAGGAAAGCAACGCAAGAGATAGACCCATCAATGATTTCCTTGCCAAAACCTAAAACAGATATCTTGCGCACGTCAAGAAGAGGGAGAGTCATTCATCATCCCTGCAGATTGAAAGACTTTGTGTGTGAACAATGAGCTCAACACAAATTGTGGAGAGACATACTAGATGTGTTGTTGAATGCCTAAGAAGGGAAGATGTGTAGTATCATCAATACACAATACAGCTCGAGATCACAGGGTGCTGGTGGGGAGGCGAAGCAAGCACGAGCGGAGTTCTGCTGAAGCACGTCATAGGGCGAGGACGGCGGAATACGGAGAGCGAGCGGTGTTTCAAATACCAACGAGACACGGTCAGCCGGTGGAGCCTGATAACACGGAACAACTTATCTTTCCCCATATAAGCATAATAAATATATATGAGTCTGTCATACCGTGTCATGCGTATCAACACTTCACTGTTGTCTTCAGTTGTGCTATCAATAGGATCGACCATCATCATTTCCCATCTGTGAAAGGCATAGTGAGCAAAAGGCAGTGGCTGCGAACTCTCGATGTGGTTAATAACCACTGAACAGGTTATCAAGCCTTGTTCTTCCGAGAGAGGGGCGCCCGCTACCATTGAAAATAATCATTTACATGATTTACAATAGTTAGTGGAAATGTACATCGTTATCTTGAAATGTATATAGTTTCTGTGCCTGTTACCATCATCACGTTTGTGGAACCAGGTGCATTCTATAATGGAGCATGAGCCATGTCACAAACCATGCCCATCAGTTCTGGGTGGAATGTTATGTCTGAAGTGGTGAACAGTTAGAAGTCGGCTGGAGAGGCCTGGGTCTGGTTAAGCTTGATCTGCATAAAGCTCTGCTAAGTCCTAACTGCTTAAGGGTATTTCTTCAACTTAATACTGGCTACGAGAGGACACAGCGAAAAGAGCAGCAGCCCCAGCCTTACACGGTCATTGAGCGTCATTCACATTGTGAACCTGGCCACTGTCAGATGCGCTCTGAGGAGCCAATTGGGTCGATAGGTGTCCGTGCTGGGGCTACAGCCAGTGTAAAGTAGGCGTTAGCAGTCCAATCATGACAGACCGGAGGTCTGCGTCCCGGAGCATCGACTGTGCAGTGAGCAGTGAGGTATGGCCCACTCTATGTTGTGAGGCTGAGAGGTGAGCAGCTCAAGGATGGTGAACATTGGGGACCTCTTGCACCGCACGCGGGCCGCAGAAATGAGTCACGGCCCCGATCATGGAATAAGCTACGACCCCATTGGAGAGGGAAGTCTTGCGAGATCTTTTGTCGGCAATTTTGTGGCCAGACGAGTTTCTGGTCTCTGTGCGTGATTACAATGTGCACCTCCATTAGAAGGTCGGGCTATGCACAAGTGATGTAATCCACACCAGGATTTCATACAATATGTGGACATATGTTCGTTAAAGGTCCCACATCGATATTTAAAAGTTCAATGGATTCACTGTGAGCACCTGAATTCCCATTTCCTTGCTTTGGAGACCATTTGGTGTGATGAATATCCCAGGGACAGCATTACTACTTACCCACCTGGGTGAACCCAATGTTAAGTGGGGGGACTGGAAGGATGGATTTATGAGATACCTATATGGTGTGTATGGTAATAATTTTGCCACAGATCGAAAGGACTCTCTTGTCTATCATTGCATGGGCCAAGATGGTCAAGCGATATTTAAGAAGTAACCTGACCTACAATTGCAGGAAGCAGTGGGATTGTCTATCTTTGAGCAATGCTTGCTGAAACTGGACAAGCACTTTATTGTCAAGGAGAATACATTTTTGGCTAGATACCACTTGGCCATGAGAGAACAGAAAAGTGGAGAATCGATTGAAGAGTTAGTTACTGTTCTTCGTGGCCTGGCGATTAAGTGTGACTACAGCCACTGCAGAGATTAACATATTAGGGATCAGTTACTTATAAGGTGTCTGATCATAAGATTAGGGACGCCCTTTGGAGAGAGCGAGAGAGGGAGCCAGCAGTGTGGATTTCTCACCAGAGAGGGCTATAGAAATTGCAAAGATAGTGGAACAAACTGAAAAGTGTATCAAGGCTTTGAATTCAGAACCTGCAAAATCTATGCTGAATGGGGCAAATGCTGTTGAACAAGTCAAGGTGCATAGGAAGCAGGGATATAAGGTGAAAGCCAAACTGATGAACAAAAAGACAACTGACTTTAAACAGAAGTTGGATGTGAAGACGCTTATCAAAACATGTTACAGATATGGGAGCCTGGACCATCTGACTAGTGACAAACAGTGCTGTGCGCAGCATGTGATATGCAGGGACTGTGGAAGAAAGGTCCATGTGTCATGCTGTTGCAAGCACTGGAACAAGCCTGGGAATGTTAAAATGATTCAGGATAGTATGACATTTTGGCAGGATGAGGGGAGTAGTGGAGGGGATAAAGTCTGCATGGTAAATGCTGTGGATGAAATGCCCATGCTGAAATAACTGTAAATGCGGTGCCTGGAAGGCTATCAATAGAGAGGGGGGCGGACTACACCCTGATGAACATGAAAACTTGGAGGGAGAAATGTAAATCTTGTGATTTACAGGAAGCAAATGTATGTGCGCTTACGTATGGGGATGTTCCGATCAATATTGTGGAGGAGTTCTGGGCACAATTCAGTTATGGTGAGAGTAATGCCCAAGGCATGGTAAGGGTAATATCCAAGGGTGGAAATGTGTTATCCTGGGATGCCCAAGATGATCTTGGTTTGAGACTTGATCCCGATTATCCCTCACAGGTGGTGGTTGTACGCAAAACCACAGGAAGAGTGGAGTCTGTCCAGGCAAGGGAAATGGATGTGGGCAAGTTGTTTCTGGAGGTTTTTGCTGGAAGGATGGGATGTCTAGGAGCGTTTGTATACCTGATTAGATTATGGCCTGGACCTGTGCCAGTAAGGCTGAAAGCTTCCACTGTACCACTTGCCGTGAGGGTAGATGTGGAAAATGAATTGAAACTCATGATGAAGGAAGGTATTATAGAGGAAGCGGATGCGGCGGTGTGGATATGTCCAATTGTGGCTGTGCGAAAGCCAAATGGGAGTTTGAGATTATGCATTGATATCAGGGGGCTTAACAAAATTGTGATGCCAGATAGATTTCTGTTTCCCAAAATTGATGATTTGTTGGTAAAAGTTGGTGGAGCCACCTTTTTCTCAACTCTTGATCTGAAGGCAGCCTACCATCAAGTTAAGCTGCATCCTGACTTCATGGACCTGACTGCATTTATAACACCTTTTGGATTGTATCGATGTGTAGAAGGATGTATCGATGTGTAGAAGGATGACATTTGGCTTGGTGTCTGCCTCCATTGTATTTTAAAGGGTCATGAATAAGTTGCTCAAGGGGCTTGCAGGTACATGTATTTATCATGATGAAAGATTGTTGTGCGGCAAGAACTTGAAGGGGCAAGATGAGCGACTGAAAGAAGTGTTAAAAAGAATAGCGGAAGGAGGTTTGACCATATCTGTTGACAAATGCAGATTCCGACAAGAAAAAGTGCAATATTTGGGACATGAGCTATCAGAGGAAGGTGTGAAGCTGAAATATGCCACCCTGGAGGCAATAAAAAAGATGAAGGCGCCTAAGGATAAAAAGGAATTGTTATCTTATTTGGGGTTGGTTGAATTCGATGGACAATTTGTAAAAAATGTGGCTGCAAGGACAAAAATAATGAGAACCTTAGTAAAGAAGGGTGTGAGATTCGATTGGTGTGAGGAGTGTGAAGGTGAATTTGAAAATATAAGGAACTCCTTAGTGAATGCCCCTATTTTGAAAGAATTTAAGGAGGGTTGGGAGGTACAACTTTACACGGATGCAAGTGAAAGTGGCCTTGAGTGCGTCTTGATGCAGAGAAGAGGGGAGGTATTACACACAGTTGTGCGTCTTGAAGGAAATTAGAAGTGTTATTCTGTTGTTGAGAGGAAAGCCCTGGCCCGTGTGTGGGGGATAGAGAGGTTTTGCCAGTTTGTTTGGGGGAGGAAATTTGTGGTTGGACGGATCACAAACCATTAGTAGACATTTTCAACAGGAAGGGCTAGATGGCGTTTCAAGGAGGATTATCAGGTGGATTGCCTCTATGCAGGGTTTGGACATGGAAGAAAGGCATGTGAAAGGTGAGTTAAATGTCATTGCTGATGCGTTGCCTCGGAATCCAATAGAGAAGGATGGCAATTCGAGATGTGAGAAGGAAGGTGAGGTTTTTGTGAACTGTAAGGCCACTAAGGAAAGTGATTGGAGAGAGGAATGAGAGAGATTTGACTCACAAGGTGGTGACAAAATATGTTCAGGAAGGGTGGGCGATAGAGGTATGCGATAAAAGGTTAAAGGGATACAGGATGGTGAAGCAAGAATTAAGTGTTGAGAAAGGAATTCTGTATCGGGGTGAGCGGATGGTCGTGCCAGATAACATTAGAGAAAAACTGTGCTTGAAAATGCCCATCAGGGACATTTTGGGGTTAGCAAGACGAAGGGTTTTCTGCACTAAGACTTTTGGTGGCCGGGTATGGATCATGATACAGAAGTGTTTTTGAAGGAATGTGAGGCTTGTAAGGATAGCGATAAGGTGTTGAGTACCAGAGTGCCTCCGGTGAGGGTTGTGGAGCCTTCCAGTTCAGTCTGGGACGTGGTGGCCATGGATATTTTGGTTCCCATATCTGTCATGGAAACCCAGAGTGCATATCTGGTTGTGTTGGTGGACTTGTTCTCTAAGTGACCAGATGTGTGCATAGTGAGAGACACTAGTTCCTGCAGGATTATACGATTTTTGGAGTCAGTATTCTGGAGAGAGGGATTTCCCAGAAAGAATGTGTTGGACAATGCTCCCCAGTTTGTGGGGAGGGAGATGGGAGTATTTTTGGAGGAGAATGGAATTGGACATTCCACGACAGCCTTGTATAATCCAAAGGGGAATGCCACTGTAGAAAGATTGAATGGGACACTGATGGAGGTAATTAGGATTGCAATTGCATCAAGTGGCGATTCAGAACATGCACTGATAGAACGCGCAGTGCAATATAGGATTGCACCACATCAGATAACAGGAATCTCCCTATTTGAGGCTTTGACAAAAAGGGTGCCAAATTCCAGGTTGCATCCAGGTTGGATAAAACAATATGCTAAAGTTTGTGAAGAGGTACCGGTGGGGGTTTTGCATCACAGGATGTTGGATATGCAGAGGAGGTCAAAGGAGAGGTTTGATGAGAAACCCTGTGTGTAGGAATGTGTGTTGGAAGAAGGTACCTAGGTTAAGGTAAGAAAAGGAAGAAGAGTGCATCAGGGCTTTGGGAAATTCTCATCTCCTTTGAAGGAGGTGAAGGATTTAGGAAATATAGTCCTATTGAGCAATGGAGAAAGGTGTAATAAAGCGAGAGTGGCTATTGTTAAAGGTTTTGACAGTAGCAACAATGGTTAAGATGTTGTACATAAAGTTCTCATACCTGGTAAAGGGAAGGAGGTGGTTATAGCTGTTGTCTTAAGTTGGGCCATCAATAGGATGGACCATCATTTACATAATTTTCAATAGGTATTGGAAATGTACATAGTTATCTTCGAATGTATATAGTTGCTGTGCCTTGATGGTCTCACTTTAGCTGTATGACATGCTTGGTTACCATCATCACATTTGTGGAACCAGGTGCATTCTATAATGGAGCATGAGCCATATCATAAGCCATGTCCATCAGTTCTGGGTGGAATGGTATGTTTGAAGTGGTGGACAATTAGAGGTTGGATGGAGAGGTCTGAGGCTGCTGAAGCTTGATTTGAATAAAGCTCTGTTAAGTCCTACCTGCATGAGGGAGATTCTTCAACTTAATGCCTGGGCCAAGAGGTTCAGCCATCACTCAGGCCCCACCAAGCCACTCTTAATAGCCACTGGGCCTAGCCTGTCGCTGCCTGGTACAGCTCCCACTAAACCATAATAGTACTGTGGGCCACTGTTCATGGCTTCAGAGATGTTGCTAGCCCTGCAAAGCATGCACAGTAGAGATTGTGCCTTCTCTGCAGTCTGGCACAGTGGCTACTATAACCTAATTGTGGGACTGCGGGCCACTGTCCATGACTTGCAGCCATGGCCACTGGGTACACACCCTGGACCATGAGATTTAGCCATGTTGCCTGCCTCACAAATCAACCCACAGCAAATATTGGCCATGTCCTGCAGCCTGACCCAGTGGCTATGATTCCTGGGGCTTGGGCTTCAGACATGTTGCAGGCCCCACAAAGCATCTCTGAGCAGACATTGGGCGTTGCCGCAGGCCAGGCCTAATGCCCACTTTAACCGAGAGCCTGGGGCATTGGCTTCAGAGATGTTGCCGGTCCTGCAAAGCAACCCACAGCAGAGATTGGGCCTGGCCTGCAGCCTAGCCCAGTGGCCACCTTACTCCAATTGTAGGACCGTGGGCAACTGTCCATGACTTGCGGGACATGGGCACTTGCCACACTCCCTGGGCCATGAGAGTTAACCACGTTACCCGACTCATGAATCAACCAACAGTAAACATTGACCATGCCCTGTAGTCTGGCCCAGTGGCCACTATACCACCATAATTGGATCAGGGTCCACTGTTCACGGTTTGGGGTATAGGTGGGCGTCAGCCATGTTTCAGGCCCGCTAAGCATCTCCAAGTAGACACTGGACATTGCTGCAGGCTAGAAACAGTGCCTGCTTTAACCTCATAACCGGTTCCTGGTGGCCAAAGTAATATCATTATTTTTTTGTGCCTACACTTTAGCACTTGAAAAAAAATAAAACACTGGATGAATAAAAATCTATGAATCGGTTTGGCCTGCAGGTGCGATAGAATTTTATTTACCATTCAAGTCAAACCGGATATGGAATGTTTGGGTAGCCCTCCTACAATTTGCCCACCCTTGACGAAACCGGACCAAATGTGTTTTTGCAGATATTCGTTCAGATTCGTTGATGTCATAAACTGCCAAAAAAATTCTCTTCCTATGGGAAAGCCAACTCCGGTCTTGCCCCTTCATACCCCCTCCTACTTTCCCCCATTATACTATATATAAAAGTGACAATCAATTTAACTTGGTCAAGCTGCATACGATGGGTAAAACCACAGCAGACTGATATGTGATGTCACAGAAAACAATGACATGCAAAAGAAGACATACTGTGGGTTTTCAAGAAAAAGCAAAAAAAAACAAAAATCACTTTTATAACCAAATGCAGTTCTCTAAATGGAAAAAAAAGAAGGGCAAATACTCAGTAATCTAAGCTGGTAATACAGGAGCTTTGCACCATGGTGCACATGTCCATATTACAATCAATGCCCTTTAAAAATGTCCACAATGCCTCCTGTGTTGAGAAATGTAATTTCCTGGAAACCATGATTAGCACTGTAATTGCTCTTTCTCTGAGTCTTCTATCTTCTCCATTTCAACAATTCTTTCTCTCTCTTTCTCTCTCTCTCCCTCTCACTTTCTTTGTTTGCATACCATTCACACATTATCTTTCTAGGTTTCTCTTTCACTGTCTGTCGCTCGGTGTCAGCCACCTGTTATCGCACTGTCCTTAGTTCCCACATGACCTTCTTCCACATGTGGCTTTCCTGTGAACTGCTTCTCACAGAAGGTAACCTACAGGGTTCCACACGGCCCCATTCAGTCCCTGTCATCTCTATCCTCTACATTATTCCTTTTGGAGATCTCCTTTCCAACACCAACATCAAGGCACATCAATACACAGAGGACATGCTGCTTTACCTAAAGATCAACTGCATCACCGACATCCATGGACTCAAGTACTTTCTGTTTCTCACCCAAGCCTGGATGTCAAGCACCTACCTGAATATAAACCCAGTAAAGACGAAAGTAAATCCCACCATACATGTCCATGTCCAGAATTGGCTCACTGATAAGAGGCTTCACAGCTTCAAGCATTAATCTCACCCAGTTGAAAATCTCTTGCCCTTACAATTGACTGTGGCCTCTACACAAAGACTATGAAGACTCAAGCATCATGTGCCAGTATGTGCTCCTTCACAAATTCAAGCCTTTCATCCCTGGCCCCAGTTTCAGAACAGATGTCCAACTCCTACTCATTTCCCACCTTGCTGGTGGTAACATCCTTCTCGCAGGAGTCTCAGATGTTCCCTTGGCCCCCTACATCAGCCCATCTGAAAGCCATCCAGCATGCTGAATTACACCTCATCAAAGGAGAAACAGAATTCACTCACATCGCCCCCCATCCTCAAGGAGCTGCAGAAACTATAAGGTTTTGGAGGCTAGTGCACCCCCCAGAAGCAACAACATCACTAGGCTTGAAACAAACAACTGCAATGGAGAATAAACAGGAAATAGGCCTTTTCCTGCTATGCACTATTTCTCTGGAACAAGTTAACACCATAGATATGACTGGCCACCTCCATCCTGCACTCCGGGAAGGACCTGAAGGTCTTACTCCTCAAAGTTTATCTCACTGAACACTGATTACTCCACTCAACCCTAATTCCACCTCTCTGGAGCTCCCCATCCGCTGATCCCAAACATAGATACAGACATGTGAACATCACTTGAGTTCTCTATCACCCTTTTCAGTAGTTCTTTTATGCCTTTTCTATTTTGGCCTCTCTTGGCTCTTTCTCTCTATCATTCGCAGGCACACACTCACCTTCACACTTATATTTCAAAGTCTGTCTTTTAAATTCTTTTGGTACTACGTTATTCTTTTTCGACAGGAATTCTGCCTAAGTACTTTACTTTGCCTGAATTCTGCTGAAAAAAACCCAGAGTTTTACATTTTATTTGGGAGTTTCCGCCCCAAACCTCCACTTTCTCTACACTAATCCCCCTGCCCCAGGCCCATCCACACCCATTTTAACCATTTAATTTGAATCATTTTTTTCTGAAATATTATGTCGAAGTAAAGTACGCTTCCAGAATTCCTGACGGAAAAATGACTAGATACCATTTTGTTTTGCTTTCTTTCTCACTCTGTGTTTCACTCTACCACTACATGACTCCTTCAAGCTCTCTTACACACATTCTTCCCACACCATTTTATTTCCTTCCCTCTTCTTTTGCTTCTCTCTCATTTTTTCATGCCTCTCTTCCTCTCAGACTCACTCTCGCTCACACATATACAACCTCTCTCTTTGTCTTGTGCGGTTTCCCTCTCGGCCTCTCATTCTAATCTTCTCTGTCTCAAATCAAATTCCTTTCTAATTCTCCTACATCGCTTGTCACAAACCTTTCTCTTGCTGAATCTAATGCTGTCACTCTTTCCATTCACTCCATTTATCTAGCCCCCTCTCTTACCCTAACACATTTCCTATTTGTGCCCTTCTCTATTTGTGTCCCTCTTCTGTTGACTCTCTGTCTCGTTTTGTCTCCCTTCTTTTGTTATCAGTCTACAAATGTGCCTCTGTTTGTGTGCCCCTTTCTCTGTGTAACACTCTAATTTGTCAGTCTCTTTTTCTCTCACTCTTTGGTTCTGTCTTTATTCGCATACATCTTTTTTCATCTCAGGTTTGGTGTCTCACTCTGTGTCTTGCTCTCTATGTGCCTCACTCTTCGTATGTCTAACTCTCTATGTGTGTCTCTTTCTTTTTGTGTCCACTCTATTTGTTTTGCTCTCTATTTTTGTCAATCTTTGTTTATCACACTTTCTGCATGACCTTATTTTTATCATCCTTGTTTGTACTTTCTATGTGTGCAACTTTCTATTTTCCTAATTTTCTATGTGTCTCACTGTACACTTCCCACTCTGGAGCTCATTTTGAGTCCTTCGTAAATGGGCCGTGATAGGAATATATGATGCTATGTTATGTTGTCTTGTACCGTGCACCGTGACCATTGGGGTGGTCTCCGGGCACTCATGTGGCTCTGCAAGAAAAACGACGGGCTGGGTTAGTGAGGGCAGAATGATAGGATGGACCAAGAACCAGGAGAAACTGGCGTTTGTGAGTGCTGGCTTGTAAATGAGTTGATTACGTGCACTGCCTTGTATTTGTATGGGGAAGGTCCAATGCCTGGGTTGTTTGCTGTATGCAAATGTTTGTTATGTTGGGTGTGTGTTTGAGTATTTCATTTGCAGTTTGGCTGGTAGTTTTGATCGTGCACACTGCCTTGTTGTATCCATTCGGGTATGATTGTTTGTTGTATCTGAATGTTAGTCATGTTAGATGTGTGTTCTGTGTATTTTGCATAGCCCATAGGGTGTGTATAGTACTTGGGAGTTATGTTAGAGGGAAGCAGGAGTAGGGAAATTAGTACATTGTCTACTCTCAAAGTTCTTCAAAGTGTGTCCTCATAGCTCATCCAGCTGCAACTCAATGGTACTCTCCAATTCTTCCAAGCGCAATACACTGGCCGCCCCACCACTCCTCCAAGTTCATCACACTAGCCACTCCCACAAATTCCTCTGAGTGCAATCCATTTGCTACTCTCACTAGCCCCTCTCTGAGCAACAAGAATGTTCAGACACAAAGTGTGCCTCTGAGTGCTGCAAGATTAAACTGCTAATGTGACACATGGATAATCTTCACAATTCTTTCTAAGTGAGCTACATGGCTAATCTTCACAAATCTATCTAATGTTACGCATGGCTAATCTTCACAAATCTATCTAAGTGGCGCTTGGCTAATCTTCACATCTTCACACATCTTTCTAATGTGGCGCATGGCTAATGTTCACAAATCTACCTAATGTGACGCATGGCTAATCTTCACAATACTTTCTAAGTAAGATGCATGGCTAATCTTCACAAATGTATCTAAATGTGACACATGGCTAATCTTCACATTGCTTTCTAAGTGAGATGCACGGCTAATCTTCACAAACGTATCTAACGTGACAATGGCTAATCTTCACAAATGTATCTAATCTACGCATGGCTAATCTTCACAAATCTATCTAATGTGGCGCATGGCTAATCTTCACAAATCTATCTAATGTGGCGCATGGCTAATCTTCACACATCTTTCTAATGTGGGGCATGGCTTATCGTCACAAATGTATCTAAAGGTGACGCATGGCTAATCTTCACTATGCTTTCTAAGTGAGATGCATGGCTAATCTTCACAAATGTATTTAACGTGACAAATGGATAATCTTCACAAATCTATATAAAGTCCAACACACTGTCTGCCCCCGAAATATATCTAAGTGAAACACATTTCCTGCCCCAAAATACATCTAAGTTCAATACATTGGACCTCATTACAAGAGTGGCGGAATGGGTTAACGGGTGCCGCAAAACGATGCAGACCCATTAACACCATTCCGCCACATTACGAGGTCCCCTCGCGGGACCCGCTCTGCACGTCTGATTTCACCAGACGTGCAGAGCGGGTCCCGCGAGGGGAAGAGGGAGCTAACAATGGGCCCGTCGTAATCGCCCGTTGTTACCTCCCTCCCCCTTCCCATTCAGCCCTATGGGGGCTGAAATGAGAATGGGGAAGTACGGGCCCGGGTTCCTGGAGGGAGGAATTACCGGGCCCTCCGAACTCGGAATGGCCCAGTAACTCCCCATTCTGGGAACCCAGACCTGATTTTAGCGGCAGCCATGCCGCAAATAGCGGCATGGCTACCGCCAAAATCGTAATGAGGCCCATTGTCTGCCCCCAAAATACATCTAAGCCCAATACATTTCCTGCTCCCAAAATACATCTAGGTTCAACACATTGGGGGTCATTCCGAGTTGGGCAGTAGACATGGCTGCCTCCCAAACCGGGTCCGGTCTGGTAGAATGGGGACTTACCGGTCATTCCGACCCTGGAGGACCCGGTAAGTCCCCATTCTGTAGACCATTCCCCATTCCCATTTGAGCCCCCATAGGGCTCAATGGGAATGGGGAAAGCACTAATAACGGTAACGCAAATTGCGGTACTGTTATTAGCTCCAAGGTCCCTTAACGGGAACCGCAGAGAATGTGTGGTCAGACCACACATCCTTTGCGGTTCCCGCTAAGGGACCTCGGAATTGGACGGTAAGGGTTTTCCGGCACCGGCATCCTTACCTGTGACCGTTAACCCTTAGCGCCCAAGTCGGAGTGAGGCCCATTGTCAGCCCCTAAAATACATCTAAGTGCACCACATAAGGCCTCATTCCGAGATTGGAGGTAGCCATGGCGCTATTTGCGCCATGGCTGCCTCCAATACAGGGTCCGGCACTGGTCTGGTTCAATGGGGACTTACCGTTGCATTCTGACCCTGGCGGGACCGGTAAATCCCCATTGAACCAACCATTCCCCATTTGAGCCCCCATAGGGCTCAATGGGAATGGGGAAGTAGCTAATAAAGGTACCGCAATTTGCAGTACTGTTATTAGCGCCCTGGTCCCTTAGCGGGACCTGTAAAGGACATGTGGTCAGACCACACGTTCTTTGAGGCTCCCGCTAAGGGATCTCGGAATCGGGCGGTAAGGGATTACCGGCACCGGTCTCCTTGCTGGTGCCCGGTATCCCTTACCGCCCAACTTTTAATGACCCCCAAAGTCTTCCCCTGAAGTACATCTAAGTGCAACACATTTGCTGCCCCCAAAATACATCTAAGTGCAACACATTGGGGCTCATTACGAGAATCGTGGTAAAAACCAATCCTTACCGGCAAGAAGGCAATACCGCGTCCAAGTAGCACTGACGCTGCTAACAGCGGCTGATTACGAGAATGCGTACACGCACGTACCGGCATGCCGGTAAAGTCCGTACCGGCATGCCATAAACGACCCGCAAAACCCTGTTAGCGGCATCATGTAATGCGCTGACACCTCCTCCGCCTCTGTCCAACCCTAAATAATGGGGCCAGCAATCCCAGGCCCGGCAATACTGGGCCCGGCAATACCGGAACCGGAAGTAACGTCAACGCGCCGGAACCGGAAATCCAACGGTGGCCATCTTGAAAAACACAATCCATTGCACTCCTCCACACACAGGACCTGGATCCCCAAACCACCACATACATCGCCACCTTGATGCCAAAGGCTATCAAGAAAGGTGCCTCCCGTCAGCGCAAGGTGCCCTTCTCTGAGGATGAATTGAATATGTTGGCCGACACTCTGGCCCACAATGCTGATGTGGTCTTCGCAGCAGACCTCAGGCGACCTGCTCAGATCAAGAAAAAGGAGATATGGGAGGAAGTGGCAAGAAAGGTCAGTGCGGTCGGCACCACCGCCCGCACAGTCAAAGACGTGAAAAAGCAGTGGGATGACGTACGCCTCCGTGGAACATTCTATCGGCCAATCAGAGCCAGGGTCTGGCAACAGGCGGCGGATCCCACTCCCCCATCAAGCTCACCAGATGGGAGGAGACATGTGCTAGTACCATCGGCATGGAGGCCATTGAGGGAGTCGGAGACATGGAGCTTGGAGTACCGTCATCGGCAGATGGAGGTGAGTGTCCACACAAACCACTGGAAACCAAAGCATGATGATGGCCTACAAATGTGACAGTGACATAAGCCAATGCATGGGCCATCACACACACATGGACACATCCCTGTCTAGATGCTGTCCCCAGCACTGTCACATCAACATGCATGCAGCATGCCACTCCCATACCTGAAACACACCCACAAACAGCAAAACGGCATGTGTCACACTGCACGCAGTACACAACACAAAGGCATGTCACACAGCATACACCACCTTACACATGTGAGAACCTGACGTGGGCCTGAATAACCCCCCCATATAGCAAGCAACCTGTATGCCACAACTCCAAGACAGCAAATCATCACATGTGTACAACTGCACCAATACCAATGTATGCATGATGCATGTACAACCATCACTGATGCCGTGCCTCTTTCGGTCCCCCACAGGCACAGATTCCGACACAGATTCCGCCAGCGATGGTGAGGATACTGCGGCACAGGCCAAGCACCATAAAACAAGCCCAGGGCCAGGGATGACGGTACCAGGCCATCCACATCCACATCAAAGGCCACTAGCAAGCAACAACTGCCACCCAAATCAAAACCAATACAAGATGCCAAGGCACAGGGGCGGCAAGGAACTGCCACAAACCACTAGAAGGAACACAGGTGGAATCCACTAATCCTGAGGCAGTGGCAGGCGGGACCCTGTAAGCCACAAACAGCTCCATAGGGGAGGCAGCTGCCACATCGCCCCAGAGTGGAGACGAAGGACAGTGCCAGGTTGAGGAATGACTACCTGAGGACGACAACCTGTCCATGGATGTGGTATGCACACCGAGCCCCGAGCAAATCCCCAGCACACCCCACAGAGCACCCCAGATAGCACCCCACTGGACCAGTCAGGAGGAGAGGCAATCCAAGAGGCCTGGAGCCCCCCCAGAGGACAGACCTACATCGGGCCCCTCGGCAGATGTCCCGTCCTCCTCCACAGGCATCCGGGAGGGAGATTGGCGCATGGCCCAAATGGAGAGGCGCCAGCCGGAGCTCATAGAGCTTGTCAAGCAGTATGTTGCCGATGGTGCCTTGACAAGGCAGGAGGCACGTGAAAACACTGCAGCCATGACAGGGGCAATGGAGTCAAATACCATGCTGATATGCGAGGGGCTATCAGCGGTGACGCAGGTCCTGGCCAGGATTTCACAGGCCTTGGACATCCTGCCGCAACAGTGGAACATACGGGCACGGCGCCATCAACCAGCTCAACCCAAACAAGCCCTGTGCGTAGGTCTCATGTAGGGTGGTATCGTGGAGTTCTGCAGGACCATTGAATCATGAGTTGATCCGGGAAATTGGGCACAACAATGTCTGATCAACTTTCTGGAGTCACATACCATCTGCACATTGATGGAGTGGTATAGCTTACGATTGCGGTACGCCACCTCCATGGAATGTGGGACCACCAATTCCACATGGGTGCAGTCAAGGGCACAGATACAATTGGGCATGCCTGCCAGTGCATGGAAGCCAATTTTAGTGTCAAAGATCTCCCGGGCAGTCCGTGGTAGGGATATGTAGTCACTTGCGTGCTTCAGGAGGGCATTCAGCACTTGGTTCAGCATGTGTGAAACAAAAGGTTGTGATAAGCCATGCATCTGCCCCACTGTGTGCTGGTAGGTGCCTGTGGCCAGGAAGTGGAGCACGGACACTACCTTCAGTAGAGGGGGGATGGCGGTGCAGATTTCAATCAGGCTGACAATGTCGTTGTGTATCATGTCCACAATGGTGGTGATGCTGTCCCGGTCCAGGCGGTACAGGGTGTGGATCTGCACAGGGGTTAGGTTGAAAGGACTGGCTCTGATGCGAGGCATTGGTGGCTGCCTGCGTGGTACCACTGGCTGCACTGGTGGTACTTGCTGGGCCTGTCTCACCCTCCTTCTCTTCCTGCGTCTCCTCGGTAGCGCCTGTTGTAGTTGTTGCTCATGGAGTAGCAACGCAAGCATGTCCTCCAGCCCCAATATCGCAACAGGAAGTGGGATCATTTTGGTGTGGGAAGGGGTGTGGTCTGTGGCTGTGCTCCTTTTGTGCTGGGCCAGACTCTATTGCCCCCACCTGTGCTGCTTGTCTGCACCAGTGGCAGTTGGGAATACAGCACATTGCTATTTTCGGGTGATCCGCGATGCCGGTAATGCCGGTATCGCGGTATCCCGAATTACCCCATTCAAAATTCTGGTAGGTGCATGTCCGTGTGACTTGTGATGTCCTCCTGTTCGCAGCATCCCAGTATTGCCGGCCCAAAGAGGCGCATGCCTGCGCACATGCCGGTACGGAGGGGCACGGTCTCAGCAGTGGCGCTGATACCGGGATGTCTACTCGTAATAGGCCGGAGCGGTAAGCGATGCCGGTATTCCTTTACCGGCATCGTTTTTCGATTACCGCGATTCTCGTAATGATGCCAGTGTCTTCTCCTAAATACATCTAAGTGCAACACATTGGGCCTTATTACAACGGAGGCGGCCGTGGAATGAACAGTGCCGGTAAGGGATCGGCACTGTTCATTCCGGGCTACCACATTACGAGGTCTGCAGGGGGTCCCGCTCTGGACGCCTGGCCAGACCAGACGTCCTTAGCGGGACACGCTAGTAGAGCAGGATGCTAACAATGGGCCCGTCATTAACGGCCTGTTGTTAGCATCCTCCCCATTCCCATTGAGCCCTATGGGGGCTCAAATGGGAATGGGGATGTGCCAGGTCCGGGTCCCGGGAATGGGAATTACCTGGCCCGCTAAAGTCGGCATGGCCCGGTAATTCCCTATTCCTGGGACCCGGTACCTGGTATGGGGGTAGCTATGCCAGTAAGAACGGCATGGCTACCTCCATACTCGTAAGGAGGCCCATTGTCTTCTCCTGAAGTACATCTAAGTGCAACACATTTCCTGACCCCAAAATACATCTAAGTGCAACACATTGTCAATGCCCTAAAATACATCTGAGTGCAACACATTGTCTACCCCCAAATGACATCTAAGGGCAACACAACATCTGCCCTCCAAGTACATCTATCAGGCTATTTAAGGAGAGCAGCAGGTAATCTACCCAATGTTCAGATTTGATGGAATTAATGAAGAAGTGGCAGGGTTTTAATTGAGCACAGTAATGACTGTGCTCACTGCCGGTATCACCTTAACATAGATTGTTGCTCTCGGGTGCTTTGTCAGGCATCCAATTGGTGAACAGGGACAAACAGGGACCAGGAACTGCCCAGAAGGGGAGCTGCCCTCTGCCATAGCACTCCGCTGGCTGCCCGGGCAAGGCTGCCCTAGCTGGACCTCTGAAGATGGATATTCCAGTCAGGTGTTCAACACACAGACCTATCAGTGGCTGGAGGGCAGGCAGGGGGAGAAGTGAATCCTGGACTGGGTGGGAGCTGGCTTGGGAAGGGAGAAGAGGTGGGAAAGGACTCAAAGCGCACCTAGTAAGTGCAAAGAAATGCAAACAAAGGCCCCACAGCATAGCGCTTACCCCAGAGCTGGTGGAGGCTGCAGGCAAAGTGGAAGAATGTGTTCAGCAGAAGCTGTTCGAGCATGAATAACACTCCGCTGCTTGCACTAGATGTCCGGTCATGTGTTCAACACACAGACCTATCAGAGGCTGGAGGAGAAGCGAGGGCTGAACTGGGTGCGGTCTGGCTTGAGAAGGAAGAAGAGGGGGGGAAAGGACTCAACGCGTGCCTAGAAAGCACAACAAATGCAAAGGCATCACACCAGAGCACTTACCCCAGAGCTGGCAGAGGCTGCAGGCAAAGTGGCAAAATCCATGTGCACATGGCAGGCAACGTTTACTCAATGTGCACGGCAGAGTGCAAAAGGGGGTGCAAAGGGCAGCCCACACACTTGTACTCTGCCTTTTGCCATCCCCTTTTGCACTCTTTCATGCAAATGACGGAAATTTGGTGGTGGGGACCCATGGAGGTGCACACAGAACAGGTCCCCGCTGTCAAATTATGGGAGATTCAAAAATGTTCTCCTCCGTGTTTTGCAATTAATGCATGAAAAAACAATTGTTCATTGTGTACACAGGACATGCCTTACTTTTTTCCCTATAGTTCACCTTGATAAATGACTGTTAATTTGGCCAAGTAACTGTTTCATCCACTATGCCATAAACCCATATCATCTATTGCCGTAAATAAAATAAAAAATGTTCAGGCAATAGTAAATTGTACATAAAAGGAAATAGATACAGGTATATTTTATAAGATGATTATGCCCTGCAAAAAAGGTACAAGTTACATAGAAGGTATTTTCTTATGCCCATATCTGCTACTTTGGGATCTATTATGAGTTTGGCAGCAGTGGTTAAACAGCTGGTATTTTGAGAAAGCTGACTTTTTTTTATCCCTTGGGAAATTCCGAGTTTCTGAACTGAAAATCTTGAGACGCACCTTATTTTATGTGAATAAATGTCCTCAACACAAAAGCAGTACTGGGCGCGGCATCAATGCGCGTGTTAATCCCGCACACAATGACATGCAATTTCTCCATGCAGTCCCATGCGACCCCAAAATTAGGACGAATTGAAGGTTCTAATCATTAATCTTGCTGTTAGAACATTTTTACGGCAGCCGGTAAAGATAAATAAGTTTGGCAGTATTGGCCTTAGTGGCATCACGTGAATAATCTTTTTAAGACGTCAAAACAGGTGTCCAACCTTTGATCTGGGACATTCCGCACATTGGATGATTATTTCCTACATATTTACATTAACTTCTATTGACGGTCTGTGGGGGACCTCTAGTGGACAAAATATATAATGCTTCTGATGTACAAATATGTAGCAAATGACTTGGCGACCACCAGAAGTTTTCAATTCAGACGCACAGCGAGAACATTTCACTCCACTTTCACACAAATAGCCCTTTGATTACAGTTAACATACGTAGTATTTCACATTAAACAATACAATACTGTATATTTATATTGTACAATATTTTAAGAATGTTTGCAAGATTATTATTTGTCACGGCAGGATAGCTCATCGGCAACGTGTTTGCCGTGGAAGCAAAACGACATGCAGCAACAGAGGTTTGATTCCCGGCCCGCGCTTAAAAACCTCTGGGTGTTAAGCTCGTTATAAATAACCTATCATGTCATATTTTCCTAATATGTTGACCTACATTTTGGGGCATATTATCTACAGTTGGGAGGACAAAGGGACTGAAAAGTGTAGGCGTCAATGAGGAATCACCCCCTTTACACCAAAGCTGTATTCTGCAAATTTCGGCCTTGCACGTCCCCCTAAGCGGAGATGATTGCTTACAGTGTTGTTTCGGTGTTGAAGGGTGGAAGCCGAAACACATAGCTGTTTCATTTCCTGGAAAGGTTCCCTTTCTTCAGGAGATCAGAGCTAGGATGCCTGATAACGTTCATATAGGAAACACTGTACATCTTTGGTAGGAATCGTCCAGTTGGATATGGTCGAAAACCCCATTGCCACCCCATTCGGTGAAAGGATCCATCCAAGGTAGTCCACTGTGGATTGATCAAAACAGCATGTTTCAAGCTTGGCATATAATCAGTGCTCTTCAAACTTTTTAGGACTGGGCCCCCCCTGAGCAAAATGGGGGCAGGCCGGCCCACCAAAAAATGCCACATGGAAAGTAAGTCCAAATGGCTATGAACTATCGCACGCCGTCACCACACCCTACTCCTAGTATAGTCACTGTGCTCCTCCACCTGCTCCCATCACAGTCTCTGGTCTCCTTTATCCCATTCTTACCCTGGGCCCTCCCCACCCCACCCCACCACAGACCCTGGGCTCCCCCACCCTGCTCCCAGCACAGTTCCAGGGCCAGGGACGGCTGGTGAATTTTTAAGTCGAGGGTCATAACTATTTCCCCCAGCTATGCCATAGCGACCGAGTGTAGCGAGGGAGCCTGAACCAGTCAAGGGGAGTTTAGGGGGATTACCCCCGTGAATTTGTTTAAAATAATGGATTAAAATGTTGCATTTTAAAGCATACTTTAAAATTGGAATTGAGTAAAAAACCAAACATTTTGCAATTAGCACTGGCCGGTCCAGGGGGCAGCATGATATTTTTTAGAGGACATCTATGATAGATGTCCAGTAAAAAAATACCATCCCTGTCCCCTGGGCGCCACAGTGTCTCGGGAGAGCTGATTTTGGCAAGTAGTTAGGGGGATTGTGAAACAAATGCCTTTTTTGTACAAGCACCCCCCAACTCGCCAAAATCAGCTCCATAGACCAACACAAACACACACAGCAATCACTCTATCATTCACACGAGCACCCATCACCATACACTCACTCATAACACAAGCATATATGCATCCATGAACAGGAATCAGGAAGCAAGAGCTTCCTGGTTCCTGCACATTCGTGTGCAGGGGACTGCACATGCACAGGGGCCTGCACATGAGCAGGGGCTTCCACGGGGCTGCGTGTGTGTGCTGAAACATGAGTGTGCTGAAACAGCCCGTTCTAGGCTGCTCTATCCGTATGTGCAAGAAGGCACAGGAGCTTGCACATTCAGACCTGCAGTTCCCCCGCCAGCATTTCCAATAAGCTATGCAAGGGTGTTGAAACAAAACGCCCCCAGCATTGCATGGCTCATTGAGCATGTGCAGCTGGGGAACTGAACTGTCAAAGGGAAACAGTAGTGTTTCCCTTTGACAGTGCAGTCAGCCTAGGAGCACTCCCTCAGCTGGAAAAAGTAGCTGAGGGAGTGCTCAGTGTTTCACTGGGCTGGCTCCTCGGCTGGATGAGTGGGCCACTGGGTTGACGCCCCCTCACCCATTATGGATGAGTCACCAGGCTTGGACTGGCCTATAGGGCAATAGGGGAATGCCCGTACCAAAAATGCAAAATGCTAGTGTGGGCCAGGATTGTTTCAAAATGTGCCACTTTTTTGGCCAATGTGGGTCAATTTGATGAGTTACTTCACTATGCAGCTAGTAGTTTTATCACAATTTGGTTACATTTTAGCAAAAAACACCCCTTTGGGTACTATTGAAACAGTCTGTTACTAAGGGAATGAATTGCTATTTGTAACTGTGGGCCACTTTTTTATTGGTGCCTGAGACAGTTTTATGCTCCAGTCTGACCCTGTGAGCCTCCACTGCCCATTTCCTCCATTTAAAAAACTGGAATGCGGCCGATTGGTGTAAGCGGACCCTTTGAGGACCACTTTGACATGACCTATACGTTCATCAGGGTTATACGAGAAAACCAGAAAGTCGTCAATATAGATCATGACAGAGTGGTGGCGGAGGTCAGCAAACACACGGCCCATAAGCCTCTGGAAGAAGGGGGTACCATTTTTAAGCTGAAGTAGTCAAAAGGCCTGAATGGTGTTTGAAAAACTTTCAATGCTCCCCATGCTTGATTTGTGAAAAGAGCAGCTTCCTGCAGAGCCTCAAGCATGTCAGTAATAAAAAACAAGCAATCCTTATATTTTCTCATTACTCGGTTTAGGCTGCGATAATCCAGGCAAGCGTGTATGACTGTTGTATATTTTAAGTGCCAAAGAAAAAAAAGATGCTCCTGTGAGAGATCTAGACGTCACAATCAGAACTTTAAAAAAAAACTTTTTGTATTTATTTAAAGTGCATTTGTTCACATATGAACATTTTACACTATATTCAACCATAACAAAATCACAACAATACATATATAACACAGTATTTTGTTAAGGTAAAAAAGGAATACACAAGAATTACAATTATATAAAATAACACATCCAAATTGATCGTGAATAACTATCCAAGGTAAAACACATGCAATAAATATTTTTAAAATACCTTTAAAACAATGGGGCTACTTCCCATACTCAGTCATACCCGACCACCATTATCTAAGACGCAATCAGACTTTTTGCCAGATTGGCCTGAATATTGGCGTGTAGTGATATGATAGTTTGATATGATAGTCTAATTATATAGCGCCTATACACAATGTGTTTCAAAGCGCTTCAAGGCAAGGGAGAGAACACAGTAAAATACAATGACATTCTTACAGGCCACGAACAACAAGAATGTGAAATTAGTGCAGTCATCTCTGGTACTGACAGCGTAAGCATTCAGCCAAGAGGAACTTCATGAACCGAGTTGATTGCACAATCAAAAGTTTGATTCGCTGGAAGTTCCCTTTCTTCAGAATTCTGAAACACATCATATTCAGATCCCAAGAACACTGTACATGCTGCCAGGTTCATGAAGGGATTGCGTAAGTATCTGAGGAAAATGTGATGCTTTTATTGTAAAAGTAGCTGCCTTATTTAGCTCAAGAGAAACTGTTTTTGATTGCTTGGCAATAACTGTTCGAAGGATCATCGTGGGTTCTGTCACCAGGCCTGAGAAGAACGCCTGGTCATAGACGCTGGTTGCATGCAGAATCCAAGGGCACATGGCGAGTTTTCTCTTTTCAAAATAATGACCCTAGTGAAGACCTAATCTTTGTATGGGTTTGGGTTCATCTGCTGAGGTAGCAGGCAGTGAGTATAACCTTGGTGCTGCATATGACAACCCGTCTGGGATCTTTTCTTTTCCAGACATCGTTCTTGCAGTCGACAAGCGAATTGCAACATCATAGTGATGAGTTCAAAGAAAAAGGCAGTTCTAGTTATTCGAGCTAATATGTCCTTTATATCTTGTTTAATTCCTCTAACGGAAAGCATGGAACATTCTGCTTCTGGCCATTCACCCTGATTGGCAACTTGTTTTAACTTGGTTATGTAAGCTAGTATGTCCAGATGCCTCTGCTGACGACCCAAAGTGGATCTCTGACTGTGTAGAATATGCCAACTCTGGATGATCACATATCTCTTTAATTGCTGCCACAGAAGCAGTATGTTGATCCAGGAGCGGGCAGGTCGATGTGACCAAGGGCGTGCCCCACGCCATGCCCTCATGCTGTCAATCAAAAAGCCCACCTTACTCTTTCAGCTGTGAGCTGGTGTGGCTTGAGGGTAAACTAAATGTTATAAGCATTCAGAAATTCAGCAAGATGTTTCCCTTCAAATATTTCCCAAGAAAGTCCTGCCATCAAGGAGGTCAAAAACAATGGCTTCCTTCAGCACACCTACTTTCCGATTAAGGCTGAATATTCCTATCGGAAGGTCTGTGCCTTCGTGGTTAGGGTCTGTGCTGTGCTCTGTAGTACATGTACTCGATCCATAGTTTCTAGATCTCCTGGCTAACATGCATATGCGTTATACCAACCTTATAGTGTTAGGAGATTTTAATTTGTGATTTAACTCCCCTAGACCCACTGATACAAATCTTTTCTTTGATAGTATATCTGACCTTGAACTACATCTATAAGTCCAAGGTCCCACACATAAATTGGGAAACACACCTGACTTGATCTTTTCCAAAGAATCTTTACTTAGTTTTAATTCTATTGAACTGGTGCTCTGGTCAGATCATTTTATGATAACCTGTACGTTTAAGTCCTCTAACCCGCCTACCAAGACCCTAGCACTTAAAGTATGGTTGCGCTCTTGGCACTCTGTTAACACTAAAAATCTAGCCGTGCAGATAGACTCCAGATGCAATTCTGTATTACCTACGTCTCTCTCATCACTGTCTCAAGTGCTTCAGGATACAGCAGACAAATTTGCCCCTCTGAAATTGGTACAACTTTGTAGACTGCCCTCTCAGCCATGGTTTTCTGACCAACTTGGAGCAGCCAGATTGAAGGTTAGACAGACCATACATAAGTGGCGCAAATCTTACGATCCCCTTCTTAGAGAAGCATATACATTATGCCTCTCTACTTATCTGGCGGATATTAAAGCCGCCAAAGCACTCCACTTTTCTTGCAAGATTGAAACAGCTCTGTGTCAACCAAAAACATTGTTTTCCATTGTAAAATCACTGTCATCTTCGGACTCCCTTATATCGAGGGTTAAACCAACACAAGAATTATGTGATGTCCATCCCATTTCTTTGCTACCAAAATCATTGATATTCGGACTAATATTGCAAAATTGGTAGCATCACATTCTGGAAATATGAAGGCTATCTCTAATGCCACACAACCAGAAAATACAGCTAAATGGTCTACCTTTCAACCATTCACAGAAGCAGGACTAATTGCAGCCATCCAAAGGATTGAATCCTCCTCTCCGTCAGATGCTATTCCAGTAGAGATTATGAAAGAAATCACACCAGAACTCTTAGAAGCATTAACAACTGCTGTAAATGACTCATGTCAATCTGGGGTCGTCCCACCCAAGTTGAAATCCTCTAGGGTTGTCCCGCTTCTTAAGAAGCCATCACTTGTCTTAGCCAATTTCCGCCCTATCTCTCTGCTTCCCTTCTTGTCTAACCTACTCAAATCCTTGGTTGCACCCTTACTTTCGTCCTTTCTTGAAACCTCTAATGTGTTTAAATCTGCACAGGCAGGCTTCAGACCTGGCAGAGGCACCGAGTGTGCTTGTTTCCGTCCAGGATGACACGTCAAGGCTGGTGGACTCAGGTGCGGTGGGGGCCCTGATTCTATTAGATCTATCAGCAGCGTTCGACACTGTCGACCACTCCATCCTGTTGTCTCGTCTTGCCCTGATAGGAATATCTGGTCAGGTACTAGCCTGGTTCACCTCATTCCTGGCGGATCGTACACAGACTCTCTCTATGCCACCTTTCCTCTCTAGTCCCTAGCACCTCACTTGTGGTGTCCCACGGGTCTCGTCTCTGTCTCCGATCTTATTTAACATCTATATTTGGGCCTTGGTGTGTCTCATCCGCTCCCACAGTCTCAATTAATACTCTTCCGCTGACGACACCCAAATCCTGATCCGCTTAGATCGAGATCGGCTGGTGTGTCATCAGGCCTCCAGAGCTGCTTTATTTCCGTTGGTGAGTGGATGGACTACAACTGGCTCAAACTGAACGGAGACAAGACAGAGGTCATGATAGTTGGGTACCCCCCTGATCTCTCACTCTGGGTTTCCTCCTTCGGGCCTTTTACTCTCAGTCCCCTCCCCACTCCGGTTGGTAAAGTGAAAAACCTGGGGGTTATTCTCTCAGCCTCCCTGTCTATGGCGAATCAAGTTGCAGCAGTCTGTCAAGCAGGCCATTACCAACTTAAAGTCCTGAAGAAGGTGCTCCCTCTGATCCCCGAGCTCCTCCACCCTCCGGTAGTTGCAGCTTTGGTTCTATCCCGCCTAGACTACTGCAATTCGCTGTATTTGGCCCAACCTAATAGTCCCATGCAGCGGTTACAGCGTCTATAGAATTTAGCAGGCCGGATGGCAACTGGCACCCCTTATGGAGCCCATATATCTCCAGTGCTACGATCTTCGCACTGGCTACCTTTTCGCCAGCGTATCAGATTCAAAGCCCCGTGCATAGTTCACCGGTCCCTTCATTCTCAGGGCGCTGAATTTCTCCAATCTAAATTCACTCGTTATCACCCTGAGCGCCTGCTGCGATGCTCCTCTGCGGAACTTCTTATTGTACCCCGGTTCCGTTTCACAAGGGTAGGTGTCCGTGCCTTCTCCATAGTTGTGCCAACCTATGGAATGGGCTGCCACTCTCAATCTGGAAATTATCGAATCACCTGGCTTTCAGAAAAGCGCTTAAAACTGCGCTCTTCTAGGTATCAGTCATTACCCTGTTTGCACTCGGTCTGAACACTGCCTTCTCCGTAGCGCCAAGATACCCTCGGGTGGCCGCGCGCTTACGAAATCTATCTAACATAGCATAGTTAGCGATTGAGGAGGGGCAAATAGATGGCCCCTCAACCTATCGAGTGCAGATCTTACCTGGATGATAGATTCCTTAGCTTTATCAAACATGTTCTTCCCTCATCAGAAGCCACCTTGTCCGCAAGCAGAAACAAATGCAGCAAGGCCGGGCGATGCCGAAAAGTCCTATCCAGCTGAGATGAAAATCCACAAAAGTGAAAAAAAACTCTTTTGTGGAAATATAGGTACTGTCAAGGTTAGTATGAAGGCAGCTAAAGGTCGGGCTGGTCGGATGGCAGCTGACAAGGCATGGGGGGGCAGGCTGGAAGTAGCTGGCAAAGGCAGGACCGAGGACCAACAGGAGACTTCAGTGCATTTAAAGAAAAAAAAACTACAGGACAGATTTACACCAAACCACAAAAAGGAGTATCTGTGTTGCTTTGTGCCCATTTTGACAATCTGAAAAATTAGACAGAAAAGGGGACGCCCCCTGCTCCCACAATACTGTTATATATCTACTGTGGTGCATTGTAGCAGAGTGGCTTTTCAGAAATGAAAAAAATGCTACTTTAATTTTTTCCTTGATGTTTGAGACTCCCAGGGTAATCCCAAGCAGAAGAATAACAGTGCTCAAAATGATATTTGGAGGAGTAACAGGGGTGGATTCACATCAGGCTAGAAGTGGGAAGGGGCAAAGAGGAACACGTGTGTAGTGGGAGAGTTAGGGTGCAGCTGAGGAGCCCTTTTTTCCAGACTGTTTTTGTTTTACTGGGGGAATCCCGTGGCATTTCCACGTGATACCCAAGGAAATAACACACAATGGGCCTCATTACGACCCAGGCGGTAAGTTACAGCCTGGGTCGTACCTTTACCGCCATGGCGTAAACTATGTTTACGCCATGGTGGTTGGCGGATTTACCACCCCATTCCAAGGTGAGTGGGGCAATAAATCCCCATTTCCCATTTTACCCTTCCCCATTCCCATTTTTGCCCCATAGGGCATAATGGGAGTGGGGAAGGCGCTAATTACGCCATCGTAAATTGCGGTGGCGTAATTAGCACCATGGTCCCTTAGCGCCATGGATTTTAACGCCTGCAAAAAGCAGGCGTTAAACTCACCATGGCGCTAAGGGACCTCGGAATCAGGCGTTAAGGGTCGGCGCCGTTTACAGCTCCGTTAACCCCTTAACGCCTGACTCGTAATGAGGCCCAATGTGCTCGAAAATAAATGCAACACATGAACCGGCAAGAGAAAGGAGGTAATCGTAGAGTGTCAGGGAGGATTTCCACAAAGGGCTGGAGGTGTGGGGGGTGGGTGGACCTAGGAAGGAGGAGTGGGGCTGAGGAAGACTATTAAATCCTGCCATGTTTTTTTTCACTGATGCAAGCCATTTTCGTTGTAAAATCACAGCCATTTTGTTGTAATTTTGAGGTAACTGTATGCTGGAACTAAGGGAGTGTCCAAAAATGTATTGCAAAACATGCAAGGGACTATCAACCCAGCCGGTGGCATTTGATAATTTAATTATGAGTGGGATATGGGCCTTGACTGTAGACCTGGTCCACTGTCTATAGCCTCAGGCCCTGATTCATGGAATTATTTGTGTGTAAAACAGGGATTTGCATGCCATTCTGTCCGCAAATACCTGTTCGACGAAGTTTAAAGAAGTGTTGACAAAATGATAAGTCAGGATGGTATGGCTGGGTCTGCCTTCCCTGCGTTTGAAGCAGGGTCCAAGGCGGGACTCTCGAGCACAGCAAACTCCTTGGCTTCGTCAGCACCAGGTTCACAGTTTAGTTCAACTATATCAAAAACCTTCAGAGATAAGTCTCCTTCTTGCAAAAGTGTATTGCCTTAGAAGGCCTGCAGTCTTTTACAATGACAAATTAACAAAATGTTCTCTCAGTGATCTTGCACCTTGGACAATTGCTCTTCACCCCTAGGATCTCCCTTCATCAAGCTCGGATCCTTCTCGCAGTTTGGGCCTCCCTCCGTTGAGTTCACTACAGCCTTTCTTTAACATGGTTCATGTATTTTTAACACAGTTCATGCATTGATCATTTTCATCAGAAAGCAAGGTTTTCCTTCTCCTAGCTTTCTTTCAGCATCCCTCTGTCGGGTTCACATTTGCCACATTCCACAGTTCATAACCTTATTGGAAAGCAGGGTTCCTTTCCCCTAGATTTCCTTTGGCAACGGGCCAGAACCTTTCAGTTGTACAAGGGATTTGACGTAACCCTTGTAGGGCCACTCTGACACCTTATGCCACCCATTCCTAGGGCCTTCTGGTTCTTGTAGTTTCAAAACAGGTCCCGGTCAGAGCCTTTTGAATGAGCGCCCATCTGGCACTGGGCCCCTCTGCCCCTGGACCTCAACTGAGCTTTCTTTAAAGTTCAACACACACACAAGTTCTTTGTCTTGCAAATTCCTGGTGTTCAAAAATGTTGCTACTTGCAACCTTGGGCTCAACACAGTTCGATTTGCTATCAATTTCCTTCGACTCACCGGCTGTGCTGAACCCGTTGGATTCTCTGATCTCTGGAGTCAAGGATAGTACCACAGTAGCCAGCTTGCCTCCCTGCATGCTTTATCAATGCGAGAGGCCCTTGTGTACCATTGACATCTGCTGCTCCGCACGCTGTCTGCAACTCCCGGTCTTGTGCTTTCCCTCTCTAAGGTTTCGCGGACATGAGTCGAAAAGGGCAAGGGCAGTTCCCCCATCGTCTTCCTTCCAGGTCTCATCGCCTTTCTTCTCCCTTTTGAACTGCCGATTTGGTGTAGCTGTCTCCTCGTATGTTTGTCCTTGCTCAAAGTGTGCTTTTGTGCTCTGCCTTTTATCCCTGTGGGCCCGTCAGGTGTTCGTGGTTGTTGTCATTTGCCTGACTCTGCCTGACCCGTGTGTTGGTACATGTTAGGTAAACGGCTCTGCTGTTAGTCTGTTGTCTGTTACAGTGTAAGAAAGTGTTTGTGCAGAAAAAGGGCGGGGGTAGATCTTCTAAATATCCTAGAGGGTAGGATGGGGAAAAGGTGCTACAAGGAAGGGGATACCGTGTCTCGGCCCTCGGTGGCCCACTTCCATTCACCGAAGACCCCTTGCCCGGGTAATCCTGCCCCACTGGTCCACCCCCAGGAACTGGATCAATAGCGATGCCCATGTCCTGGCCACCTAGACGACAGATCTCTAGGGACTAGCGCGTGAGACACCTTCAGGTTTCTCACAGCTCCCTGTACTTGTCATTGAGTTGAATAAGGAAGGGAACAAATTCCTCAGCACACTGTGAGGGTCATAAATGCGTAACAGACACAAAGTTGCAGTTTTCGCATTGTTTATCATTTAATAAAATCAAGAGTGGGAGATAAACACCTGTCTTTCCCTATCCTAACGAAAATATTCCTACGTAGAAAACTGAAAACTAAAGAAAGATGACCTAGTGTCCAAAGGTATCTGACCCTCACACTAAAACATTTAACCAAAGTGTACAAGGTAAATATATCTGTCTTCAGTTCAACAACACAGTGCAAAAGTTCAAAAGTATGGCTCTTACTAAGTATTTTGTGCGACCCGGATGTGCCTCCCTTCCCCTGGATCAATTTAGGAAAACCCTTGAAAAAGTTCTGATTCAACAACATTCTGTTAAGTTCAAATGTCTTTTCCATCCAATGCGTCCTTCCACTTGGTAAAGTAAATGTCTCCTTCATGAAAACCAAAGCAATTGTTTTTCTCCACACATTTTCCTTCCTGGTAAAGTAAATGTCACTGGTTCATAAACTAAAGCAACTGTTTCCTCCACACAGTATCCTTCCCAGGATGTAAAGCAAATATGATGATATCACAATTAGTCTTCCAATGGAATACATTTGTCAGGATAGCACAGCCACTAACTTTAGCAATGCAACAATTTGTCAAGGTGATAAAAGTTAGCAGTTTCTTTCCACAACACCTTTTTTTTTTTACCTCAATCACATTTCTTCAAAGTAACTGTTTATTTCCTGGTATACTCGACTGCCAGGAAGAAAAGCTCCTACTATTACAAATAATCTCTTCTGTTAGTGGCAATATTTGTTCCAAGGCTCTCCAGAGCAGTGTCCCATGTGAGGAGGGTTGAGCAATGATTCCCTATCTTTAAAATCTCTTGACTGTTGGCAATATGGGTTACATATTTCCCCAAACTGGTGTCTCAGGAAAGGAGAATTGCACCAAAGTTGCCCTTTTGTCCCCTTGTTCTAGTCTCTTGGCTGTTGTCAATGTGGGTTCCCCAAGTTGACATTTCATAAAAGGATAATTTCACCCTTTTTACCTTCCTACTTCTTCTTTGTGGCCTCTTGACTGTTAGCAATGTGGGTTACACATTTCACCAAGTTGACATTTCATAAAAGGAGAATTGCACCCTTTTTGTCTTTTAATTCGGCTTGCTGGGTATTCAACATTATCTGGTATTAGTGAATGTTCTGCTGGGAGCGCCCCGGGGTTACCTGTTTCTGCAGGCCACCTCACCGGCTTCTTTCAGCAGCTCTGCGCCACCCCTTGCTGTGACGGTGGATCTTCTGCAGATCGGCAATCCCATTGACAGCTCTCCTGTACCTGCCACCGGCTGCACGTCCCTTCTTTGGAGCTCCACCACCTCCAGCGGGTCTCCATTTCCTCCAGCTCTGCTGAGTGACTCGCGTAGGGAGCGCATCTCCCACACAGCTGGGCTTCTCTCCCCGCTGTGGACCATGACTCTGCTTCCTGCTGCAAGTACTCTGCAAAACCACACCCCTTCTTTTTCTGTGTCGGCTTCTGCTGGCGCTCACACTCATGCTTCAGCTCCAACCGCGTTGGCCTCTCTCCTGACTGCATTTGCCTTTTCTACTCCTTCCCACTGCTGTGGCTCATTCTCAGGCTTAAATGTCCTGCTCAGGTGTCTTGACTTCAAACAACTAGATTGCACAGTTCTTTCTGCAGCATCTTTGATCCTCATTAACTCTATGTCCCTCTTCCTTGTCCCAGTACCACAGGCATTATGGATCTTGAAGTCCATAGTGGACTGAATGTAACCAGGACTTGGAGATGTTATGTGAATAGCATTTACATTGTTTGGCTCTACTTTACAATATGCTATCAGTGTTTCAGGGAGAATAGAGGGATCATGAGTCAAAGGAGTTACCACTACCTCCTGAGATGAGTCTCCTCCCATGTGATCCTCCCTTATAATATCACCCCCAGGGTCAGGATTAGGTAGCGGCTGACTATCCTTGGCCACATGAGAGGAGGCCTATATCAGGGCTTTAGTGATGATTTCACTGGATTCATCACAGCATGTCGTCCTTTCTAGACTGTCTAGAGTTTTCCCAAATAGTTAGGGGTGCTACACATCCAAAGGGTCGCACTCTCGATTAGGTACTTGTAAGAAATGTACCAACGGCTCTTGCAAACCCAAACCCCTTTGGTTGGACAGATTATTATTTCATTTGTTTTAACTTAGCACTTGATACTTCTCCACTAGGCCAACCCATATAGCACATCCTCGTAAATGCAGATAACATGGCTGTTTCTCTGCTAGATTCCATGAATCATGCTTAAGTCCATGAATGCGAGATAGACTACCTTGCCCTTGCAGAAGACAACGTTCGATACCAAGAGATACAGATACAGTACCTGCTTCATTATACAAAGACCAGGGCAAAAACCAAATTGGATGTCAGTTGGGATCTCTGCCTTATTAAGTATTTGTATTTATTAACATTTATTTAGCGATTTACGCGAAAGCGCTTTACATTAAACAACAGGAATACATGAGAAGCAGTAGAATAAAATACATGATTCAAATAAACAAGAACAGCATGAAGAACAATTTACTGAGTTTGATTGGGTAGATACAATTGACCCTGAGAAGCCATTAGACCAATTCGTGAGAAATAACTTTTCGAATATTAACACCATGATAAATATGAAAGCACCACTCATAAAGAAAACTATTGGAACTAATAACAAGAAAAAGACATGCTATACTCTGTACCTTAAATCCACCAGAACAGCTATTAGGGCATTGGGGCGGGCCTGGAGGATGGACCCCACGCAACCGAATAATTTGTCTTTGAAAATAAAACGAGAGGAATCTAAAAAAAGCAATTTTTGAGGGCCACCGAAAACTCTACAGAGACCAAATTGACAGTGCTGCCAATGCAATTAAGAAATTATTTCAAAAATTACAGCAATTTTACAATCCCAATGTTTGTACAAAAGTGACACCTGACACCCCCGAATGGTGCGTGGCCCTAGCCACTGCTTTTTACTTTAAAACAACAACAATTTGTAATGCTATAGTCAAGAAGTTCATCATAAATACTTTCTATGGGGATAAAACTCTCCATCAAAGATAGGGGACCACTTTATATGTTCCATTTTAATCCTTTCACCCTTGTCACCCTGAACAGGTGTCATCGGTTATTACCTAAATGAACTTGACCACCTGTCCAGGTGATCCATGCCCTCGTAACAGTCTTGAGCTGTGTAATCCTGCTGTCACGCAATTAATTCCACACTTCATCAACAGAGCCTTGACAGAAGGTACTGTCCCCAAATAATTAAACAATTCATGGTTCACACCTCTTAAGAAATAGAAATCCTTGGATCTTTTGGATACTAGTATTTACAGGCCGATATCTAACTCTCTCATCCTTCTGAAAATTCTTGACAAAATCATATCAATCCAACTTCAGGAGCCTCTGAAAAATATCTTGCTACTCAGTGATTTTCAATCTTGCTTTAGACCTGGCCCGGAGCACTGATACTGCCCTGCTATATGCAAAGTAGCAGCTATTAAAGATCCTGGATCCAGGCTCATCCACTTTTACTTGTGCTACTCGATTTATCAGTGGTGTTTGACACCCTGGACCATGCTATACTACTCGATAGGCTGTAAGAAATTACAAACATGTCCGAAAATGCCCTTCATTGCTTTGAATCTTTTCTAACGGAGCACATGAGGTGGGCTATGATCAATCAACCGGCATCTAACACATTCCTATTGGACTGTGGAGTACCACAAGGGGTCTGTCTCTCCCCACTACCTTTCAATATATACCGCAAACCGTTACTTGAATGGCTCCAGGGGGATAACATCAGCTTCTAGAATTACGCCGACGATACTCAGTTAATCTTTGCTATATCACCTAGTAACAAGAATCCAGAGGATGCCAAAAAAAACACCCTGAACAGCATTGAACATTCAATGGATGAGAAATGTCTCAGTGTTTAACACCGGTGAAACCGAATGCCTTAACACCTACTATATCCACCAAGTCAAAAGATAATGAGAAATGTATACTAGTTGTAAAAAACTAGTTGTAGTCCACCGAGATCAACAACTTTCCATGGCTCATTATGTGACAAATTCATCCGTGTAACTAATTACTAATTACTATTTTATGATCTTAATGCACATTAGGCCTTGCTGAAAACAACATGCGCAGTATTGCTTGTCCTATCATAAGTTCTCGTTTGGACTATGGTAATTCCTTATTGCTTGGCACCCCTAAACATGTCATGTTTAAAATAGAAGTAATTCAAAATACTGCTGCCCATACAGTAGCATGCCTTCCACACAAAAAGCTCCACTGGCTGCCCGTTGCTGTAAGGATTCATTTTAAATCCCCTGCCCTACTCTTTAAAGACTTTCAGACCCTTGGCCGTAGATACCCCTCCAGCATATTTCGATTGTACTGTCCCCCACACCATTTACAATTCTCCCATGTACACCTTCTGGCTGAACAGCGCTTCAGGCGGGCCATAGAACTCGGAAGATCTTTACAAGTTCTTGCAGCTAAGCTCTGGAACATCCTGCCTGCGGACCTGCAGGGCACAAATGACCATTTGACCTTCATCTGACATCTCATTTGTCTTCAGGTATGACATATCCGGTGCAGCGCACTGATGCCTCGCCCTCTAGCGCTATATAAATATGCAAAAAAACAGGAAAAGAATACCACATCTTCAGCATACAATGAGAGCACGTGTTACTCACCCCTTTAGGATCTGTCCATAACATTTTGATGTTCTCTTATGTTGTTCAGCAGATGCTCAAGGATAACGAGAATGGGAGAAAAGGGGCAGCCGTAGCCTAACGCTCCTGTCAGTGAAAAAAGGGGGAATCAACTCAATGCACAGTGATGCAAGATCTAGGGTCTGTTTGTAGCAGACTGGATAGGACATTTGGTTTAAATTCAAATCACTGCAATGGGCTTCATATAAACCTCACTTGATATGTACAAAAGCTGCATTGGCATTGAGGGAGTTTTAAGCTGCTGTTAGTTTACACTGGGTAGTAATATGTGAGTGATCACTCAATAACCTGGTGTTGTCAAACCCAACGTGCTCTGGTGCTTTTATCTAATACCATGTTGACCTAATTCACAATCTCCTTGACATACATTTTAACTTCAAAGATGATAAGGGAGTTTGGCCTATAATTTGTGGTAAAACAATCATCGTCGCCTCCTAAAAGGATGCCCTCATCACAGTTCCACCAACTAGGAACGTAAAATGGTGCAGCAAAGCGGGACACAGGAAGTCCCCAAATCTCTTATAGAATTTGGCTATAAGGCCATCAGGATCTGGGTCTTAATTATTAGCCAGTGACATGATGGTGGTCTAAACTTCAACCAATTATATATTTGCGTCTAGGGAAGCCCTCTCCTCTTTCGTAATGGTGGGAAGATTGAGCATATTAAGACAGTTACCTACAACCGCATGATCAAAACTGTCTTCAGACTTGAAACGTTGTCTAGAAAAGCGGGTGAAGGCTTCATCAATGTGTCTTTCTAAGGAGCACGAGGCTCCAGTATCATCTGTTATCTGCCACCCTGAACTATCTAGTCCATCTTTTACATAGCTTGCCACAGCCCCCTCTATTGTTTTTTACCAAAATTATGTTGGCCCTATAGTTTAGATTGTCCACTTTAGCCTGCTCTGTTAGTGTCATGTTTAACTGAAATCTAGCCTGGCAGAGTTTTGGCAGCATATCAGCACCCCCAAATGCTGCAAATGACTTTTCCAATCTTTTAACCCATTGCTCTATGTTAATTATGCTATCAGTCTCATGTTATTGTTAATTGAAAGGTATGCAATGTTCTTATTTCTAAGGGAGAAATTGAATGTATCCCATGAGATCCCAGCTACCACGTCATCCGGGTTGTTGTGAAACCCCAGAGTGGTATTAGGTGCAGTCTGATTCATTCAAGAGTGAGGCGTTTAATCTCAAATTCCTGATGTTTCTGTCAAGGGCTTGTAAACCAAATGTTACCCAGGTTGAGGCATGATTGAATAGTGTTATTAACCCAATATCTGCTTGAAAAAGTGACCTGCCACATAGACAATGCAACCTTGAAAAGATGTCATGTACATTAGATCAAAAAGTCCACACCTGCAAGATGGAGTGTGTGCCAAGTATTCATCAGAGACAAAGCCTAGCCTGTGGCTACAAAAAACCTATGCCTATGTTAATTGGCAAAGCAGACTTTGGATTTACAACCCAAGTGTGATATTGTAATCATCACACATAATGATATTGGGATCCAGTGATTCGATGAGCAATTTAGTGATCTTCTCTCATGATCTTCTCTCATGATGCTGGCATATCCATAGTGGGGGAATATCGCCCCATGAGTCTAATAAAGTGGTATTGAAGCGTTTAAGCTTTTATAAATGAACGTAATGACACCAACTTTCCTGACCATGGCCGGTCTGTCATTATCAAGGACACCGTTTTTATAATCCATCTAGGTGTGTTTTCTGAACTATGTCACATTTGGTGAATGTTAGTTATGTAATTATAGTAGATCTCTTAATAGGGTTCATAAGACCCTGAACATTCCATGATAGAATGGTAAGCAGACCCAACTTGCATCCTGTGCAACTGGAAGGTTCCCTGAGTGTGTGCTGATATACTAAGACACAGAGAAACAAAGAAGCAATTAAAAATGCAGACAAAATAATACATGCTTATGTAGCCTTGTAGTGTCCAGTATCATATGAGAAAACAGTGTTTTGCTGTCAACATTATCCCAAGGAAGGAGGGCTAGGGCAAAAAATCGCTAAGGGGGCTAACAGAACTCCCATTGAGGGAACCAGTTGTGCATTAATCCTTTGACCTTTCTGATGATCACTATTATATCCTGTAAAATATAGATGAGGTGGAAAACCTTTCTGTATAGAAAAGTAGATTATGTATAATATTATCCTGTCCTTAGCAACTGCAAAATCCCCAGTAATTGGTGGTAAAATGCCAAAGTTATTCAATTAAGTGCAGGCCTGATTATAAAACATTATCAAATCATAGTAGAACCATGATTTTCCAATTACTGATAGCATTCAGGAATAACGCAAACCAAGAACACCGGCAGCTTAGATAACAAGAAATAACATGAGCTGTTCCAAGCCATATTGGCACCAAGATAGATTGCCCCCTGTGCAGATCCAGGTTCTTCCAACCCGTGTCCAGCATGTCAAATGATAGACAGCAATTAAGCAAGTTCATGGTAGGGATGAACATTCATCCTGGTAGTGGCCCCAATGCTCAGTCATACCAGATCTCTTTTTCTGTGGTCCTCTGCAGTGAGAGATCTGGTATCCACTGGTGAATGAGATCAGGCCTTGAAGTAGTCCTGTAGATCTTCATGTTCTTTGAAAAACATTCACCTGCTGTCAGTGTTGATCCACATCAATGCAAGGCTTTATAGCCCATACCTGATATTCAGGGATTTAATAATGGGAATCATAGCTATGAATAACTTTATTTTCTCTGCCATCGATGCTAAGAAACACTGGATAATATGCAGTGCCTGACCGCACAAGTTGATTGGGCCCATCCTCTTGACACTATTTAGAATGTTAAGGGCTTGAATGAAATTTGAGCCACTTTAAATTGATAGCCCTATGCTGCCCATTAGACTAATTTCTCTGCTTGGGTCCAAGTCAATGGTCTCTATGTAATCATAGTGTATTGGAATTTTGAGCATTCGTGGGAGGATTCTTGTAGAGCAACCGGTACCACCCTTGCCTTCTCTTCCCTTAGAAATCCCACAAATACACTGGTAATTGTATCCTCCACGGTTTTTGAGATCATCCATTTGTCTAGGCTTGACATCACATTTTTCTCCAATTTATTTATCCGTGGGTTGGTATGTTCAAGGGAGCTGGCCTACCTTCCAACTCATCGTGTCTCTGGTTAATGCTACAAACCCCTGTTTAATATTTGAGGACAGTGTAAAATTGGGTGCACGGACCAGGGTTCCACCAGGTATAAAAAGTGGGTGTTTTACTATATAATTAAGAGTTTATGGATACAAGGGTGCTATTATATTTTGTGCTAGTACTGCTCCAGGTGATCTAAGATGGCCACCTCTGCTTTTCATGTAATAATGGTCAGCTTCAGTCACACAGAAGGTGCTCCTGTGAACCAAGGCTGGTTGCATGCAATCTGTCCCATGTATATGCAATCCACCATAGTGTCCGGACAACCTTACACTTTTGTTGAGATTAGAGATAGACATCCTCGCATTTCGTCCGTATATTCTGATTGTGCCCACCCAGCATCACACAGAATCTTAACACCGGGCACTGGGTGATCCCACAAGCACATTGGAATTCCCCACTTTCCTATTCAGAGGGACAGTCACCCTAAATGGCCACTGCCAGGAGATTATATGCTTTGGGCTTTCATTCCTCATCCCTGCAGGCAGCTCATTACTTGGCAGTTGTCCCTACAATGCTGCTATCATTTTCCTGATACACTTCTGCCGACTGCAGATGGGGTCAGAGTGCACTGGGGAGCTTCCTAGCCACCTGCATAGGATCTGGGAGAGATGTCTACTTATCTAGGTAGATGCATTGATTTTTTGGGATCGGGTTGGGGGACACTCCCACTGCAATGACCATCTTGGATGTAAGCAAACTGTAAGTGAAAGTCATTTTGAATACTGAATGTTGTTGTTGTAAATGTTTATTCTAATAAAAATATTCAGCAAACACATGCACATGACATATCAAAAATAAAACATGATCCATTGTTGCATTAAGTAAACTAACAATAGAAACACACATTTTACATGGTTTTAAAATGCAGCATCTTGTCCTCTTAAAACCCTCTTTATGTAAAGCCTTCAAGTACAACAGCAAGGCCCAAGCTGTCAATTTTGTTTCCACCCTTAAAAAAAAAGACATAGCTGGCCTATTTTGGTGCAAATCTGTATGTTTTAAAACTTGCAGAATGGTCCGTTTTCTTATAATCTCATAGCCTGGGCAAAACAGGATAAAATGGCTCAAGTATTTGTTCGGGGAACCACACACAGGACAACTTGGATCATCTGGGTAGCCCACCCAGTTCACTGTGTTGCCTCTCAAGTGTAAACAGTCAATTCGTGCCCTTGTGATGACCGAAATGTGATCTTTTTTCCTGCCTCAGGCAAGGTATGGCTGTAGAGTTGACACCCCACTTACGACCTGATGCAAACTGTCCCCTTGTGACACCAATGCTACATTTGTGCATTTGACCACAGTTTCCTGGGTTACCGCTTCCTTGAACGATCTTTCCTCCTACGGCAGCAGCATCATGGTCACGGGTGGCACAGCTAGCACGTTCGTCTTACACATTGGGCCTCATTACGAGTCCGGCGGTAACCGCAGCGGTAAAACTGCCTGGTTACCGCCAGACTCGTATTACCATTCTGCCTCCGTGACTCCCGGAATTACCAGGGCATTACAGCCCTGGTGTCCCGGGAATTCCGGAAGCGGAATTTGGTAAATCCCCATTCCCATTGAGTCCCATAGGACTCAATGGGAATGGGGAAGTGGAAACACACCGGCACCATCTCGTGATGGTGCTGGTGTTTCCACGTCCGCCTGCAGGCGGGAGGTGTTCAACCCGCCAGGTCAGACCTGGCGGGAAGATCACCTTCCGCCTGCAGGACTCGGGATCGGGCGGTCCGGAATTAACAGTGGCGGCGGGTTTACCGCCACTGTTAATTCCGGACCGCCCGACCTGTAATGAGGCCCATTAACTCCTTTACGGACCTCAGCTAGGGTATTTTGTGCCACAGATCCCTACTCAATGTTGCTTTAATTATAAACTCTCACAACATGGCATGTTTGTTTCCCCATATTGTTAGCCAGAGGATGCTTGAGGCAGCTGCCCAATCATCCACCAAAAAGGCCATCCCCAATTCTCTGTGCACCGAAGCACAGGAAGAGGAGCCAGGGAGTCCCAGTAGCTTTTCAAAGTAATGATTTTCCCTGGCCTGCATGTCACCGGGCTTGCAATACCCCCATAGATCTGCTCCATATTATGTGGCTGCCTTTACTTGCATAGAATATACCTTGAGGGTCGATTCCATATGCTGGCCCTTGCATTTAGCAGAAATTAGAGACATCCCCCCCCCAAGTATTGGCACATTTTCAAGGACTGTTTTTTTACTCGTGCCATACCTGTGAGAGTCTCCGAAAATCTGACCCCCAAGTAGTCATACACAGCCACCCTTGGGATGACATCCCCTTGCAGAGTACAGGGCGCATCTTGATGAGCTTTCTGCCTCTGTCACAGCTCATCACCGCATATTTGGTGGAATAAATCTTAAGGCCTAAACTGGTCATAAAGGAGGCATATGCATCAACCAGAGCCTGCAGGGCCCTTGGAGTTCGAGCCATGAGCACTGTATCATCGGCATATGCTAGAATCGGGAATGACATACCCCCCACTCTCAGGAAATCCACTGCAGTATTCAACATGGCCTGCAACAGCCCATTAATATACAAGGTAAATTGTATGAGGGCCAATACGCACCCCTGTCAAACACACAGCTCAATATCGAACCACTCTGTGCACCTGCCCCCCGGGCCTAACCGGACATTGGTTTTATTGTCTGAATGAATCTCCAGCAACAGCCCCAAGATATCCACAGGGCAACCCCTGGACTCAAGCACTTCCAATAACTTCTCAATGTCAACTTTATTGAATGTCATGCTTAAGTCCATGAATGCGAGGTAGACTACCTTGCCCTTGCAGAAGACAAAGTTCGATATTAAGAGATACAGATTCAGTACCTGCTCCATTGTACCAAGACCAGGGCGAAAACCAAATTGGATGTCTGTTAGGTTCTCCGCCTCATTGATCCAACCCTTTATGTGGCCAAACAGAACCCGGCCAAAGATCTTGAAAGCAATGTCCAACGGAGAGATGGGAGGATACGAGGAGGGTTTAGTAGTATCCCCCTTTGTAAAAATGGGAAAGATGGTTGCTGTCTTACAGGATGGTGGATAGTTACTTGAACTTAAACATGCATTAAAGGCCAAAGTCAAAACCGGTGCCCATAGGTCAATTTGACACATAAAGAGGCCTGCCGGTATGGCGTCAATGTCAGGTGCATGATTCCGTGACTGGGCCCCTATTGCTTTGGCCACCTCCTCCAAGGAAAAGCATAGAGATACACCCCCAAACCACTTTTCCTTTCTAACACGACCATCATCATACAAAGCCCCAAAATAAGGGACCCATTCCGCTGCCCCCTCGTGAGTCCCCTGTAGACCATGTTTGCCCTCACTGGAGGACCCACCCATTACGAATTCCCAAAATCCCTTTGCATCATTCGCCCTAATGGCCTCTAGAAATTCTTCCCAAGCCATAACTTCCAGCTCCAGTTTCCTTTGCAAAATCGTCCTGCGATAGTCAGTATGTGCTTGGGCAATGCTACGTCTGTCAGTTGCAGGACGTTTTAGAGCATCTAGAAGGGCCACTTTTGCCTGCCTACAAGCTTGGTCAAGCCAGCCCCGCTTTCCATCACTCCCACGTTGCCTGGGGGCAAATAAGAAACCCCCTGTGAGGGCCTCCAAGATTACCATAAAGAGACCCAGCACTTCTCTAGGGCGGGTAGAATTTCCATTATTCCCATTAGAACACTTTGTTGGGTGGCTAATATTTGCTGATGCAAACCAGAGCCTTGAATTTTCCCCCAATTAATTCTTCTCAGGGAAGCTACATTACTATCCACTTGACACAGTGAACTAGACACAGGCACCAACCCCTCAACCAGGCCTTTGACAGTTAGGACCAACGGGAAATGATCGCTATTCCCTACTCTTTGTACTTCAAAGCTCACAATAGAGTTCCATAAGGCCTGTGATAGACAAAAATAATTAATAATGGAGGATCCCAAATGATTATTGAACGTACGTTTGCCTGGGATGTCCGGATTGAAGCGCCTGTTCACCAAACGCATTCCCCATTCAATGAGTCAGGCGCTCAATTGGAGACCCCTGGTACAAACCCTGTTATTCTCTAAATGAGGTTCCAAAACCATTAGCATTTGTTCCTCAATGGGTTCAAAGAGGTCGTTGGGCAAGCTGCCACTCATTTTAACATTAAAATACCCCCCAGATAAGTCTATTCTGGGTGTTTACTAGATCTGCCATATAATAATGACGATAAGAGAACTCAGTACCCCTCTGCTATGGAGCAGCCTCAGACACACTGGAACCACTTATCCTGTCACCAATAAATGGAAGAATGCCCACATACTAATTGTAGACTCCGCATTCAACTCTTTCTTATTAGGATTATACAACCATAAAACAACTTGACTCAATTCATTAACCTTGCTCCGAAAAGAAGTTACAAGCAACCACAAACAAATCTGCTCTTCATGAAAACTTCAACAACTGTTGTATCCCCTTATTACCACAGTAAAATGTTATCCTTCCCCACCCCCACCTCTCTCCATCTCCCTCCCAAGCCCACCCTTCACATCCACAACCTGCTACCCCCTCCCTCACCACCAATGCCCTCCTTACCCCACCTGCTACTACAATGTGTTGTGCCTTTTGACAAATTAAGGAGCCCAAGGGCCCTACGCCTTGGGGGGCAAGTAAAGTCTTTGCAGACTTAATAAACTGCAGGAATCCCTCCCTTTTTCTAAAGAAGCAAGTTAGTTTACTCTGAATGCCCTTCAACAGAGCACCCTAGATGAAAGAGGGTAGGTAAGAGCACCACAAAGGTGGAAGATTAAAAGCAATAGTGTCCCAAATCTTTGCCCTACAGATCAGAATTGTCAGATGTGACATGAGAGTAAAGGGCAGAGGCAATGAATATAGTGAAATAATCTGGGACACAAACAGGTGTTGATCCAAAAACCAGCTGACTGATTGTAATTGAAGTCAAAATAATCATAGAATCAACGATGTACCCCAAAAGGTAGTCACCACATCTCATATGATTGTAAAACTAATTGCAAATCAGCTAATAAAGGAGACAATCTCAAAATGGACTACATAGCTCCATGCAACTTGAGGAGGTTGAGGGGGAGTGGTCTGATTGGAAAGAAGAAAGAAGATTTAACTGTACCTCTACAGTATTGTTCCATTCCTCTGCTTCTTAGAGAGGAATGTGTTCATGAATGAAGCCATGGCCGGAAAGCAGTTGGACAGTATATTACTCAAAATAAACATTTACCTGAGATCATAGCAAAGATAAAGACAATTTTAGAAATCAAGAGATTGGTATAAGAGCTTCAAATTAAAAGCATATCTTCTATTCCAAACACCCCAAAAGCCCATTTTTAGTGGGATCATAAACTAGCAGACTCAGCTGCTTAGGCAAAACAGCTGTTAAACAAACATAAGAAAGAGAAGCATTAGCAAAGCCAATAGTGTATTTCTTCACAATTGCTTATTGCATTTTACATTTACTGGTAAGAATGTAGCAAATATGTCGGCTTTACTTACCCAGTAATCCCACACGTGTCTGCAAGTTAGTGTTTGCAGACAAATAACATTAGTAATAGACATAATAGAAAGACCTATTGTCACGGTGGTCTATGAAATTCTTTTTTACTAATGTTACTCGCCAGCCGACTAACTTGCAGACATGATTGGAACTTTTAGGGTAAGCATGGTAATGGGATATTAAGGGTGAGCTATGGTGGTGGGTCTATGGGTGAGCCCAGGGAAAATGAGTGAGCTAAGGTGGCAGGCAGAAGGCGGGTGAGCATGGTACACATGGATGAGGTGTGATGAGTGGGGGTAGACAGAGGTGAGCTAGGGAATGTCGGCCATTAGTGATAGCAGCGGATGTAAAGTTGGTGGGAGTGTGAAGGTGCAGGGATGTGGAGATGTGGCGGTGTGGTGGCATAGTTGTATGAAAGGCTGTTTGTGGAGCTGGGGTGTAGGAGTGGTGGTGAGAAGTGTGGTAGTTGGGGGTGTGGAGTTAATGATAAAGAGTAGTGGTATAGAGTGTTGGTGGTGTGGAGTGGTAATATGGATGGGGTGTGATGGTTTGGGGTGTGGAGGTGTAGGGGTGTGCTGGTGTGGTTGTGGCGTGGAGTGGTGCTGGTGTGGAATTGTGTTATAAATGTGATGGGGTGTGTATGTGTGGCGTGATATTTGGGGTATGGTGGTGCAGGGGTGCATTGTAGTGGTGGTGTGGTGGTATGGAGTAGTGGTATCTTGATGTGACGTAGTGTGGGTTGGTAGTGTGGGGTGAGAAAGCTGACAGTGTGAAAACTGAAAAAGAAAAAGCAGGGTGGCCATGTGTCTCTGCCATCTGCAGACTGCTCTGTAGCATGCCTAGATGGAGTGTGGCAGGGTTTAAGGTGTTTTCTACCTTTGGAGTGGAGGTTAGGCTCTGACAAGCAAGGTATGTTGTGGGTGAGAGTGAGAGTGAGAGTGTGAGCGAGAGGGAGTGTGGTAGAGAGCATGGCAGAGAGAGGGAGTGTGGTGAGAGAGGGACTTTAGCAGAGGGAAAGAGTGTTTTAGAGAGCAAGAGTGAGGAAGTGGAGTATAGAGAGCGGGAGTGTGTTGCCAAGAGAGAGAGGGAGTTTTGTCGAGAGAGAGGAAGTGGGTGTGGGCGAGAGAATGAGGGAGAGAGGCACTGTGGTAGAGGGGAAAGGAGAATGTTAGAGAGGAGGGGGATTATGTTTGAGCGTGATAGATAGTTTGGTAGAGAGAAGGAGGGAGTGTGCAGGGTGGCTGATAGAGTGGGATTGTGGTAGAGAGGAGGGCATGGGAAGAGAGGAAATGTGAAGAGAAAGAGAGAATCAGGCTGGTGAAGAGTGAAGAGGGGGTGTACTAGAGAGGATGGTTTAGAGCATTCATGTGGAGTGAAAGGGGTGTGGTAGAGAGGGGGTGGTAGAGAAAGTGGAGGGATGGGAGATGTAATAAAGAGAGTGGATAGTGTGCTGGAGAAGGGCGTAGCAAGAGGGAAGGAGTGTGGCAGCAGAAGGAGAGCAGTAGGGAAGGAGGTGTGTGGATTGGGGAAGATCGAGGAGGGGTGGAAATAAGGGAGGTAGTGTTGTAGATAGGGATGTGTGATAGAGAGCAGGGGAGTGTGGGAGAAAAGGTGTGTGTGGATGAGAGGGTGAGTGTGGGAGAGAAGGGAGTGTAGTAGAGAGAGAGAAAGGTAGTGTGGTAGAGATATAGATGGAGAATATGGTAGAACTAGAGGAAAAGTGTGGTAGAGTAAGAGGAAGTGCATGATAGGGGGAGAGGGAGTGTGTGTTACAGGGACAGACGGGGCCTTGTAGAAGGAGTGGGGGACTATACTAAAGAGAGAGGGTGGAGTGTGGTAGAAAGCGAATGGAGAGTGTGGTAGAGAGGGAAGGGATGGGGTAGCAGAGGAGAGGAGAAGTATGGTAGAGGGAGAGGAGGAGAGTAATAAAGGGAAAGTAGATATGTCGGAGAGGGAGAGTGTGGGAGAGGGAGAGAGAGAGTGCTGTGGAAGGAAAGTGTCTTTGAGAAAGAGAGGAATGAAGTAGAGAGAGGGATTATCATAGATACCCTTTGGCTGCCTCACTGCTTAGATTCTTGGTTGCTTCATCCGCGTCCATTTGGTTTGCAGGGCCCTCTACACTCTCGGTTACTGACGTGGCTGTGTCATCTGACACTCTCTGACAATCCACATTAGTTTCACCCAACCTCACGTTTGAGCCTTTATTGTTCGTGCACACATAGCCATATGCATTGAAGGGTGTCTTAACATAACCCCTCTGGTCAGGTCATCGAAAGTTATCACCATTGTATATCATGACAGGCCCTAAAGCAGCTCTGTTCTGGCTCAGCTGCACTTCATGACACCTAACAAGCTGATGTTGACTCCAATTTGTGCCCTCTTCTAGGATTACCACTGTGCCCAAAACTCTGACCACCTTCTTGTTTGCTGAAAATTGGGAACTCCCCTTCCTGATCCTAACCCAATCACTATCTTCGTGGTGAACACCTCTCTGTTCCTCAGACCACTTTTTAATTTTTGTAATTAATTTTTTTTTTTTTTATTGCATTCAAATTGAAACAATGGGCCTCATTACAACTCAGGCGGTAAGGGGTTCACGGCAGCGTTAACAGCGCCGACCCTTGCCGCCTGATTACGAGGTCCCCTAGCGCCATGGTGCTTTTAACACCTGCTTTTAGCAGGTGTTAAAATCCATGGCGCTAAGGGACCATGGAGTTAATTACGCCACCGTAATTTACGGTGGCGTAATTAACGCCTTCCCCACTCCCATTATGCCCTATGGGGCAAAAATGGGAATGGGGAAGGGTAAATGGGGATTGAGGACTTACCGCCCCGCCAAGGTCGGAATGGGGCGGTAAGTCCGCCAACCACCATGGCGTAAACGTAGTTTACGCCATGGTGGTAAAGTCACGGCCCAGGCGGTAACTTACCGCCTGGGTCGTAATGAGGCCCAATGTATTTAGCAATACAACAAATTCCAGTGTTAATACATCTAAAAGAATATGAATACAAAGAAAGAAGATGATCCCCGTAAATGGCTTGCAGTGTTTCAAGTAAAAATTTTAGATACAGATTTAACTACTGCAATTACATATTTGGTCTTGCACCTTCCATCAAAGACCTCCACCAGACTTCTGAGTCTAAGTTCCGAAACTCAGACAAAAAGGATCCAAAGTGCGTTCTTCGTGCCTTCCTGAGCGCTGGGCACAGGATTATAAGATGTTTCAAAGTTTCAACCTCAGAATCTTCTTTAGAGTAGCAGCATTTGTTCCCCTGTGATAGTCCACGGATTGCCCTCATCTTGTTTGTGGGATGGAGGTTCAGGTGAGTTCTCAAAAATGGATCTCGCACCTTCCTGTCAGGAAACTTTTTTAAGTAAGCACATACTGTATTTAGTTTCCGAGACTCTGGAGGCTGGAGGGTAATTGCCAGCTGCCTCCAAAGTTGAAATCCAGTCCTGCTCTTTAAGTCTTTTCTTGATTAATGTTGGATTGGTCACTGCCAGTTGATTCAGCGTTTTTAGTCTCCAGCTATTCAATGTTGGATTCCGGACAACCGTGAACTCTTTATGCAACATTTCCAGAATGACGGGACGTGAAGGCATGAAACATTTTCTAAACAAGGCCAGTCTATTCCTTTCTACAGTCATTTTCAATGATGAAAGCCCCAGTTCTCTTCGGTTGATCTGAATGTGTGTGGATAGGGGTACACCCAACACCTTCTTCCTGAATATACCTTTAAGCCGTGACCATATGGACTCAGGGATATTGAACATAGCTTCAGCTCCATGTGTCACAGCTGGGACCACTTTTGATTTGTAAAACAGAAGGACCAGCATTATCGAAAAATGACAGAACTTGCAGTTTAGGGCACATGCTTGACTAGCAAGGCCTTTAACATTTTCTCGTAGATGTAATACCATCAAAGCTTCTGATCTTGAATCACTTAACCATACACCAAGGTATTTGAAAGAGTACACTTGATCAATCCCCTCTCCGTCTAGATACCAAGAAAGCGATTTTTCCCTTTATTTGAGTTGCCAAAACTCAAGTGTTTGGTTTTCTCCTTTTTAATTTCAAGGTCGTTAGATTTAATATAACTTTAAAGTGAGTCAAGTTGTCTTTGTAGACCTACAGGGGTCTGGTCGATTAAGACGACATTGTCCGCTTACAGTAAGCGTGATAAGTGGACTCCCCGACCTTTGGTGGGAAAGATCTTGTTGACAAAAAGGCCCATTTCATATCTTCCAAGAAAAAGTTGAAAAGGGCCGGTGCCATTGGGCACTTCTGCTTAACGCCCCACGAGGTGGTAATTTCGTTGGATAGCAGGCTGAATTTGTTCAACCACACTCTTAATGCAGTGTTGAAATGCATTGCCTTAATAGGTTCTAATATGGATGCAGGGACGTTTTTTGCTTCTAGTTTGGCCCATTGTTTACGCCGATCGAGTTGATCAAAGGCCTCAACAAGATCCACAACAGCCATGAAAATCCTTGGCTTACTGTCGCCCGGGTTGCCCTTCATTAATGGATTAGTACAATGTTCACTGAAGTCCCCAGTCCTTTAACAAAGCCCGTTCGAATCGGGTCGTTACAATTAACTTGCAAACACCAACTATGGAAATGGTCCAGGATTATTGTGCCGTAAAGTTTCCCAATTACATCCAAGAGGGTGATAGGTCGATAGTTTTTAGGGTTCTCCCGGTCTCCTTTTTTATGAATTGGTACCACTATTGCCCTCCTCCATGAACTAGGGATTTGCTGGGAGGTAGTAACTTGAATCAGTAAGGTGTGTATAAAACCAGCCGATTCTACAAAATGCTCTTTCAACATGTGGTTGGTCAACCTATCCGGCCTAGGCGCTACCGAGCTATTCAACTTTTGGATTTGTTTTTCAAAGTCACTGGTATTGTTAGAGAAGACTCAAGGCTCCTTACCCTGAGCAGGAAGGCCAATAGAGATGTTATTTGGATCCGCAGCATAAAGTTTTCCAAAGTAGTTGATCCAGCTCATTTTGCTTATTGGGTTACACTGTTCGTCATTGGACACCATCCCCTCCGATTTGATCAGTGTCCAGAAGATCCTCTGGTCTCTGCCTGTTAATGCCCTAAGCATTTTCTCTGAGTCAATCTGGTATATTCGCCATCTGAAGGAAAGCAGCCAGTTTTTGTACCTTCTCTTTTCTGTAAGGGCAACCTGTAAGTCCCTGGGTGAGGCAGATTTTCTTGCCACCCTTACCGCCTCCTGACCTCTTTTCTTCGGGCACTACTTCTGTATTGAATGCATGCTAATGGTTTGCAGACAAGTTTGTTTTTCTTGTCTTGTGAAAGAGTGGGGTCTATTTACATGTTGGACCTGCTGCCTAAAGTCTACGGCTAAATTCTGTATCCCTTTGTTGGATAATTTCAAGCGTGACCCACCATTACACACATAGACAGCTGTGGACATCCTTTCCTTCTTGCCAGATCTGGCGGCCATCCATTCTAACAGAAGCAGGTGGTGATCGCTGTTAGTTGTTTTGATCATTCGAAACTTATTTACCAAAGGTAGAAGGTTACTGGAAACAAAAATGTGATCAATCTCAGACGAACGTCCCATGCTTTCCTACATTGGTTGCGGGGGTATATAACCTGTGGGATATTTTAACCCACTAGGCTCTACCCTGCGACATCCCTGTGTGCGGATGGTACAAGAATCATCAAAATGGCCGCAAAAGCCCTATGCGAGCCAAAACCTATGAAAATTACGCTTTGAAATATGAAAAGATGGCTGCCAAATCTACTTTGCCTGTTGTTAGTGGTGGAAGGAGACCTTACTGCTGAAACATATCACTGGGCTGCCTACCAAGGAAAAATGGAAACTGCATGAAAGGCAGTGCTTTATTGAAAGAAACCCAGAAATTGCTCTTAAATCCCTTTTTCTTGGTTGCTGAAAATACAAAATAATGGTCCAAAACACCACAAAACATCCAATATCTTTGCTGGGTGTTACCCACCACTTCATCTAAGGAATCAATATGAACATACAATGTCATGAAAAGTGGAATCTGTCATCAAAATATCCACAGTAAAAAGTGTGCTTGCCTGTGAAAATCTGTCAAAATATGGGCGCAGTACCAGCGGCCGCCTGTATGAAAGCTGTCATTAGTTGCATCAGAAGCTTAAACTTGTGCAATTGAAATCAAAGGTCTGGAAATTAAGTGACCTGTTATCAAAAGTAATATAGGTTGCAACTATTTAATCTCTTTGGTTTAGAGACTGGAATCAGTGTTCTAGTTGCCTGATTAAAAATGTTTTTTAAATCAAGAAAAATGTAATAAATTGACAGTGAATTAAGCTGAACTCAAAGTCACCAAGCCAGTTCTCCCCAGGTTCACCGAACAAAAGGCATCTTTCCTGCTTCCCACAAAGACCAGGAACTTCCACCTTTGTGTTGATTAAATCCAGGGAGGAGATCTTGGGCTGATGCACCAGAAAGAAACAATGGACCTTCCTTGGCTGAAAGGATATGCAGATTGTGAAGTGTCAAGAGTGGTCTCTGCCAGAAGGTAGAGGGCGGAGATTGCTCTTGAGCTGCAAGATGGAGATGGAGGCGGGGACAGACACTTTTGTTGATTCACAAAGCACAGAAAGCATATTTTTGAAAAACACATATAAAGGAATGTGCGAATTAGTAAAAATTATAGAATTAACAGCATTGTCAATGTGATTTTTGGTGCACATTTTAAAAGTAGCTAGAACTCTGTGCGATGTTCTGGGAAGGCGCAGTGAAAATTCTGGTTTTGTAGCAATTGTATTTATGTCAGAGACATGAAACCTGAAACGATTATGCCCATATACAATGCACACATATGTACAGAATGTTGGACAAATTAGATATTGTGTCCTGGACAAAAAGTGCGAAAATCTGTCAAATCCAGATCAAAGATCTCACAGCAACGAGGCTTGGAAGAGGGTGTGCTCCACAAAATATGGGATCTATGTATGTTATTGGTATAAAGATTGTACACATGTAAAGATGTATTATATCAAAAGTAGATTTTATGTGCAAAAGGCAAAGGGGAGGATGTTTTGACTCACAAAACCACATCATCATATTGACACACTGTTTTCTCCTCCAATCAAGGGAGAGAGCGGATTCCAGCCAATAGCCTACCTAGGGGGTGCACCTAGGATAATTCAGCATACCCACCCCTTTATTAAATGAATAAATAGAGACAGCTGAGGGCTTAGACAACACACACAGATTCACCCACCAACCGATTGCTAGCAGAGCACTCTGCCAGAGGACCTGACATCTCCCTTGCTCCAGACTCCAGAAACTTGGCAAGCAGAAAGGCCCATTTCCAGAGCTGAACCATCCTCAGCTTGGCCTTAAAATTCTAGAAACCAGAATTTACCCCATACCTCTAAGGGGAACCAAAGAACAGCCTGGCTGTGCTGTAACTGCTTTCCTGCTAAGAATTATTGCCAGAATCCAAAGACCCAACCCAGTGGTGCCGTGCTGTGCTGTGAACCAGAGCCATTGCAGATCCAGTCCAGTCCTACCATGCAGTGGACAGAGCGCCTTGCTGATTGCAGACCAGAGCGCCATGCTGATTGCAGACCAGAGCGCCTTGCTGTCCAGTCCGGTGTTCCCAGCAGAATTCCTGTCCAGATATCTTGACTGTCCTGAATCCCTGACGGTTCTGTTCAAACTTATGTAGTGAGTATCCTTAGTATAGGACTGTCACTAGCATATGTATGGCCCATAGTCATCCCTATCCCAACCCATCCTCTCTGATACTCAGAACTGCATTGTTAGAGTATTTTTGAACTGCCTGAACTCTCCATCTCATCCCTATTATTTCCTTCTGTACAGGTAGTGTTAAACCGATCTTTGCACTGATATATATTTCATCTGAAGAAGGCGAGCGTCTCGGCAGGCAAAAACCATCCAGAGACGTTCTGGGCTGGTGGCTGTGCTGTCGTGTAGTTTGCATCTTCATAGTCCATCCCTACTGTAAGAAATCCTGTTTGTCTTTTTAAAAGCGCATCCTTATTTTACAATTTGCCTCTATCTGAAAATAAATGACCCCCTTCAAAAAACGCCCATAACTTCTTCAATTGTCATGCAACGAAATTTAAGTGTCTGTTTGTAGCTAACATCTTAAGCTTGCCAGAGAACCCAAAACCGCATCTCAAATCCTTATAGTTTTACCGCGATCGCAATTACCGCGCGTGGAAAAGTTTGCCGTGAATTTTTCGCTTGGCAAAATCTATAACGTGTAAAATAGCTTTTCATTGCACCCAACCTCAAAATTAAGTTTTCTCATTGCTCATTACTCTCAAATCATTGCTAGTGCTTGTTTGCAACCATATAAAGCTGCTCCCATTAGAATTTAAACAATTTTAGTGATTTAGACCATTTTTTTAGTGTTTTACCTATTCATTCCAAGTCAACTTTAAAACCATTTTGACAGTTTGCCAATCAGTTCTGTTTCTCTCTTGTGTTTGCTGGGGGGAAATTGGGATTGATACATTTGCTTGAATTCTGCATTCCTGAAACCTGTTCTCTCTCCTCCTACCTCTTTATATTGTATATTGGGGGGATTGAGTGGGTGCAGGGGGAAAGAGTAACCACATTGTTATTGATTTGAACAAACCCACAAAAGTATTATTGCTGTGTTGCATTGTTTTTGCCCATCATTACTACTTGTGATTAAAGAGATTGCTTAGGGTGACATCAACCCATTGGTGATTATTGTATACCCATTAAAAATAGTGTGATAATACTGTGAATACATAATAAATATTTTAATTTTGCAAACCTGTCTGATTCCTGATTCAGTGTGACCGGGGGGGGGGGATTAAAAGAGAGGGCCGTGATATAAGAGGTACATCGTTCAGAATAAAAGAACTTATAGACACAAATAAATAATTAAGGGTTCCAGTTGTGCATCACACGCTAGGCATTGACTTAGGTGAAGTGCCGGATTGAAATCATTTACAAGATTGGGGGCTCGTGCCGGGATTTCTGAATTAGACATACCACTTTTGACAGCTTAATACAGCGTGCTAACTGACTGGGTACATAAAGCCTGTTGGGCTACCACACTGTGCTACACTATGAAAAGCACCCTTCAATAGGAACACTCTAAGGAATTTGGTCTGTTTGCAAAAATAAAATAACTCCTGTAAGTCAGAAAGGAAATTAATATTTCCGGAATGGCGACCTTAGTAGAAATTAATATGGCAAGGGAACACTTACTGCACACATTATTTGTCAGGGGTGAATGGAAAGAACAGGATCAAAATGTTTGGTTGCATGAAATTAAAGAACAGGCCACTGCCACAGGATTAGACATATGGAAGGATCAGGGCCCATTACACACGGCACTGAGTGAATTGTATATGGCCTCTAAGGTAAAAGAGTAAAATTGCCAGAATAGCAGCACATCTGTACTTCCATATTGGAGCAATACAGGAAAGATATGCCGAAATCCTAGATCTGGCAAATAGGCGTGTACAATCACTAGAAAAGGCCCAAACTGATGTGGACTCTGCAGAGCAAAGGCTACAAAAGAGCCATGAATCAGAAAATGAAACCAGGCAGTACCGGATAAAAATAAAAGGCGATATGGATATCCTGCAGCAGGAGAAGGTAGAGCAGGATACCAAAGTACTGGCACTGCAGAAAGAGTGCCAAGAAAGTTTGGACTCTCTACTACAGAGCCAGCAAAAGCTGGAACAGCAAATACATTTTAATAGGGCCTGCACAGAGCAGGTAGTCACCCTGCAAAACCGCCTAGACCAAGAAAAAGAAGAAAATAATAAATTAATTCTCAAAGACCTTGACACATAGACAGAATTCGATGAAGAGCGCCAGAAAGCTGGTGCACTCCAAAAACAGAGACAACGTGGCTGTACAGAGGGGTACTCTCATTCAGGAAAGGGACACCCTAGGCCAGGAGGTCAGTCATTTAAAAGCTAAAATGGAAGAAAATCACCTGGCTCTTCAGGGACTGGGTGAACTCCAAAAAGACTACGGAAAACTGTTAGAGCACACCAGGAGGGTGGAAGATGCTCTAGCAAGGAAGGACCAGGCCAGTAAGGACAGGACTCAGGAGGCAACCCTCCTGCAGCAAAGATTGGCCCAATATTCTAAAATTACCCAGGAAGCACAGAGAGACAATGAGGCTCTCTATGAGAAAAATGACAGGCTCCACAGACAGGTAGCTATGCAGGAACAACTAATATAGACTAGTAAGGCATTGATAGAAGAGCAAAAGGGCCAGATTCTTGCATGGCAACAGAGAGTAGGGCCTGAGAGAGATGTGGTCCACTGGGAGAGGGAAACACCTGAGCATAACCTCAGGAACCCTAGTACCAGAGGCTTTCATCTCTTCAACTCCATGGACTCTGCCATCCCTGTGTCCACTTGTGCACATGAGCCAAGGGCCACGGGGATGACAGACTTCAAGCCAATGAGGGATATGGGGCTCATAGATCAGCACCTCCCAGGAATGGATGGGCGGGCATCTGTGTATGGGTTCCCAAGTGCTAGGGCCATCTTCTCTGATCAGGGAGACTCCAATGAGGGGAGGGTCAGAGAAATGGATCCTCAAAAATATAATTTACCCAGAGACAAGATAGTAAAATTTAGTGGGGAACTCCATGAGAGTAGGCCCACTAAGGGCATCCTGAAAACCTCTTCCCAGCTAGGACAGTGGGGGGTGGGGGGATTACTCAGCCAATCCTGGGAGCAAGGAAGAATCAGAAGACTCTTCTGAGCGCCACAGTACCCAAGAAACTAGGCCACCGCATTCTGCCAGCCATTCCCAAGCTCACAGAATCCGGGAGAGCCTAGAAGACCAGACAGGCACCTCTGGTAGCAGTGCCTCTAAGTCAGAGGATGAGTGGACCAAGGTGACCTGAACTAAGAAAGCCAACAAGGTCAAGAGGGCCTTGTTCAAGGATCCCCTAAAACAAATAAAATGCCATTAGGAGCGTCATCATGCCCTATCATAAGAATGCAAAGTATTCGGTTTTGGAGCACCTTGAGCTATTTGAACAAATGATGGCCACTTTCCATTTGAAGGACAGCCAAAGCTGTATTCAGTATGTAAAGTGGACCTCTTCTCCCGAATACTCCAGCTTCTTTGCGGGGGTGGAGGATCAGAATCATTCCAGATGGTCCACCTATAGGGCGGCCATCTTGAAATACTTTTCTAATCACAGGAATCCTCAGGACTATCCCCCGCTCTATGCTTCTCTTCTCTGGTCCAGCTCTCGTTTCTCGCTTTCCTTCGTGTACGAATCCTGCTTCCACTCAGCTGCATTCACTCACCTTCCGCCTTGTTGTGCCTGGATTTAGCTTCGCTTCGCTTTGTTTGGTTCTTGAACGAGTCTATTGGGAATCACGTTCTACGCTCTCCTGCATTCCATCCCGCAGCAGTTTACCATCACGCCAGGGTTTTTTCCGGCATACGCCTTTTTCCCTTGGATTGGGGGCGGACTCCCTGAGGGTCCCACTGCCGAGCAAATCTGCGAACTGGCAAGGTGGCCTTCAGACGAGTTCGTCCCAAAACCTACAAAGAGAGAGAAGAGGGAGCTTGGAGAAACAGAAGGACGATACCTACTGAGAGCTCATCTGAGGAACAAGAATCAGGTGAGAAGGAAGAGAGGGAGGATCCTGGTATTAACCTTAACAAAGAACCCCCTAAATCTGAGAGATTGCAACGCCCAAGGATGGCCAGTTTGGAGCAATATCAGGAACTAGTCAATGCTATTCAGGGGATTACAGCCGAACTGCAGGCAGTAAGGGTCGATAATAATGCATTAAAAGCGGATAATGCTGCTCTACGCCTACAAGTTACACAAAGGGAGGAGGTACGAGATGACCTTTCTCCTATGCCCTTGCCCTGTGGCAAGTACGAAGGAAATCCCAAAGGAATGAAAGAATTTCTTGATGCCTGTCGAGTTTACTTTACCTTTCGCCCTCGGATGTTTGTATCTGACAGAGCCAAGGTCGGTTTTCTTATCTCCAATCTAGGAGGCAATGCCCTTGCTTGGGCAACTCCGTTGGTGACTAACGCCGACCCAATTCTAGCTGATTATGGAGCCTTTGTTCAACAGTTCCACACAAGATTCGAAAGACCTGAAGTACTATTCTCCTCATATGAGAACCTAGTGGATATAAAACAGGGGTCTCAAGACGTACAGACGTACTTGTCAACCTTTCAAAGAATCGCAGCGGAAACAGGATGGCCAGATTCTGCCAAACAGACCCTCTTCAGACGGGGTTTACTAGATGAACTTAAAGATGAACTCTCGAGGGTCGCTAGACCAGAGACCTTCCAGGAACTGGTTACTCTGGCTCTTCAGATAGAGTACCGCATGGCCGAGAGACGCACGGAGAGACGAAGATACAAGTCTGGAATAACACCCTCCTCTTCCTTCTCCTTTGTTCCTACAATACCTGAAAGGACCGCGCGACAAACAGAAGAACCCATGCAGGTCGGAACTGCACGAGGGCCTCTAACTGTAATAGAAAAAAAAAGACGTAAAGACTTGAACTTATGTATGTATTGTGGTTCTGAGAAACACCTACTGCGAGATTGTCCGCATGTACCTCCCAGGAGATCGGGAAACGAAAGACCCCGACCCTGAACAGGGACAAGGAAGGGGTTCAAACAGCAGATCCCTGTATTACTAATACACCCCAAGTACCAAATGCCTCACATCATTTGATGGTTTTACCTGTGGTTCTAGATTGGAAAGGAGGACACTCTGTAGAATGTCTGGCCATGTTGGATTGTGGAGCGGCCGGGAACTTCATGGACGATCAATGGGCTCTAGATCATGCTATCCCCAGAAGAACGAAACCTATCCCAATCCCTGTAGAAGGGGTGGATGGTACCCCTTTGTCCTCGGGCCTTATCAGGCAGGAGACTCAAGAACTGGGAGTAAAGATGAAATTTCATCAGGAAAAGATGGTGTTCGATCTCATAAGAGCAGCGCACTTTCCTATAATCCTAGGCATCCCATGGTTAAGAAGGCATAATCCTGGCATTGACTGGGCAGCCAATGTAGTGGAATTCCGCTCTGAACAATGTCTTCGATCCTGCCTATCCAATAAGGAACAATTATGTCCTCAAGTGTCTACTCTCTCTGTAAGAAGTATCAACACCATTCCAAGACACTATCTAGAGTATGCTGATGTGTTTGCAGACGTTCAACCCAGACCTTTACCACCAAGTCGCAATGAGGATTGTAAGATCGATCTGGTACCGGATGCTGTAGTTCCTTTCGGACGTATGTTTCCATTGTCTCTGCCTGAAAGGGAAGCTCTAAGAGATTATTTGGACACCAATATTCAAAATGGTCTTATACAAGAATCCACCTCATCAGCCGGAGCATCTTTATTTTTTATCCCCAAGAAAGGCACCAAGGAGCTCCGACCTTGTATTGACTATAGGGGTCTTAATAGCTTGACCATTCGGGATTGGTACCCCATGCCCTTGATCAAAGATATAATGGAAGCAGTGCAAGGAGCCAAGTGGTTCACCAAGTTAGACCTAAGAGGAGCATATCATCTCTTGAGGGTACGAAAAGGAGACGAATGGAAGACCGCTTTCCGGACTTCCTTGGGTCATTACGAGTACAAAGTGATGCCTTTTGGGTTGGTGAATGCTCCAGCTCAATTCCAGAGATTTATGGATAAGGTTTTCTGTGATCTATTGTTCAATTCAGTAGTGGTCTATCTGGATGACATATTGGTATTTTCATCAACCCTTACACAACATCGTCAGCAGGTATCAGAGGTACTTCGAAGGCTCAGTATTCATCATCTGCTAGTCAAACCAGAAAAATGTTTGTTTGAGGCTGTTACAGTCCCTTATCTGGGATTTATCCTGTCAGAAGGAAGGGTAGAAATGGATCCCAACAAGACCTCAGCCATCCAATACTGGCCCACTCCAAACTCTTAAAAGATATACAGAGGTTCCTAGGACTGACAAATTTTTACCGTAAATTTATCCTGGGTTTTTCCAACATTGTCCTACCCATCACAGCCTTACTAAAGAAAGGCACACGATTTTCCTGGAACACAGAGGCTGATATGGCTTTCAAACATCTCAAGGAGGCTTTCATTTCCGCACCCATCCTCAGGCAACTTGATCAAACCTTACCTTTTATTGTAGAGACAGATGCCTCACAAGGAGCGATTGGAGCTGCTCTCCTCCAAAAGAAGGAAGATAAACTGGAGCATCCTGTTGCTTATTATTCTAGGACACTCTCCCCGAGTGAAAAGAATTACTCTGTAGTAGAAAAGGAACTGTTGGCCATCAGACAGGCATGTGAAGAATGGAGACACCTTTTACAAGGAGTGAACTTCCCGTTCCAAGTACGAACTGATCACCGAAATCTTAGTGTACTCAAGAGTATGGAATGTCGAAATTCCCTCCATGCCAGGTGGGCATACTTCTTCGCTCAATATGATTTCGAACTAACCTATTTACCAGGAAAGGAGAATCACCTAGCGGATGCCCTCTCCCGAAGTTTTGGGGAAGAATCGGGTTCATACTCCGATCACGAACAGTTACTTCAAGGGAAGAAATTCATAGGAACAGTCAACACCTTTTTACAACAAGTGTTTGAGGCCCAAACAAGATCCATAGTCACACGTTTTCCATCCTTAACCAAGAAGGGTGAATACTTGTTTAAAGACGACCAGCTGTTCTTACCAAATACCGGTCTACAGTCTCAAGCACTAGCCTGGTGTCACGATCTACCCACGGCAGGACATAAGGGCCGAGCAGCCACATTACACCTACTAAAGAGAAACTTCTGGTGGCCGACAATGGTCAAGGATGTCTATGCCTATGTATCTTCTTGTCCCACGTGTGCTCAAGGTAAATACAGCACGGCCAAACCACTGGGCCTTCTCCAACAGGATACATTACCTGCGGGTCCCTGGCAGCATATATCCATGGATTTTATCGTGGACTTACCTCCTTCAGAAGGATTCACAGCCATCATGGTTGTAGTAGACTCATTTAGTAAACTAGCTCATTTTTCCTCCCTCCAGGGTACTCCATCTGCTACTAAGACTGCAGAAGTATTTCTGAAAGACGTAGTCAAACTACATGGTCTACCACATACAATAGTCTCGGATCGAGGGACTCAGTTTACCTCGAAATTTTGGTCCTCATTGTGTAAACAATTACAGATCCAAAGGGCATTGTCTTCCGGATTCCATCCCGAGAGCAATGGACAAACCGAACGACTAAACGCTACCCTGGAACAATACCTCAGATGTTACTGCAACCAGACACAGGATAACTGGAGCCAACTTCTATCCATAGCCGAGTTCTCCTATAATAATACAGCACATTCAGCGATTGGTATGAGCCCTTTCAAATGTACTTATGGATACGAACCTCGACATATCCCACAGTCAGTGATTCCAACCACTAACATACCTACTGTAGACCAATTGTTAAATACTCCCAAACAAACCCACTCAAGAGCTCAGGAAACATTAACAGCTAGCCGTCAATCCTATAAGAAATGGGCCGACAGAAAGCGACGAGCAAATCCGATCTGGAAGCCTGGAGATAAGGTTTGGTTATCCACAAAATACTTACCAAGGCGTATACGTCCAGGAAAATTCACTCCAAGGTATATTGGCCCATACATCATTGAACAGCAGATCAATCCAGTAGCTTTTCGACTTAAGCTACCCCCTTTCTTACGAAGGATCCATCCAGTGTTTCACGTGTCCCTTCTCAAGGCTTACAAAAAAGATCCATATCTAAGACCGATCAAGAAATGCATCCCAAACTTAGAAGAAAACCCCGAATATGAAGTTTCCCAAATCTTGGACTCTCGTTACAGACACGGGGTTCTCCAGTACCTCATACTTTGGAAGGGATACCCTTGGACCGAAAGGTCCTGGGAACCTGCAAGAAACCTCAGTGCACCCCGACTACTATGTCTCTTCCATAGAAACCATCCGGGGAAACCCGGAGGAGTCCAGAGGAGAAGAGGTTATACTGTCACGACGCGTCCGTCCTGGAAACTGTGGAATCGATGGAGGAAACACTAACGGAACCATACACTACGGTCTAGTGTCTGGACTGCCGTGCCACGCCCCCTGAGGTTCAACGTTATCTACGCACCGAACAGCTACGCCGATGCGTTGCAACCCTCAGTCTCTGCTTCGTGTTAACACGCTGAAGTTCCTTCCTTCGCGCTCCGTGTGAGTATTTCTCTGCCCTCCAGCTGTTTCCCCCGCTGGGGCTCTGTCTCCCGCATTCCTCCGCCTTACCTTGCTTGCTTACCTTGTTTGCCTTCCGTCCCCGCTCTATGCTTCTCTTCTCTGGTCCAGCTCTCGTTTCTCGCTTTCCTTCGTGTACGAATCCTGCTTCCACTCAGCTGCATTCACTCACCTTCCGCCTTGTTGTGCCTGGATTTAGCTTCGCTTCGCTTTGTTTGGTTCTTGAATGAGTCTATTGGGAATCACGTTCTACGCTCTCCTGCATTCCATCCCGCAGCAGTTTACCATCACGCCAGGGTTTTTTCCGGCATACGCCTTTTTCCCTGGGATTGGGGGCGGACTCCCTGAGGGTCCCACTGCCAAGCAAATCTGCGAACTGGCAAGGTGGCCTCCAGACGAGTTCGTCCCAAAACCTACAAAGAGAGAGAAGAGGGAGCTTGGAGAAACAGAAGGACGATACCTACTGAGAGCTCATCTGAGGAACAAGAATCAGGTGAGAAGGAAGAGAGGGAAGATCCTGGTATTACCCTTAACAAAGAACCCCCTAAATCTGAGAGTATCACTCTAGCCGCAGGCACCATTATTGGAATGGCGCTTGATGACTGACATTTTTCCATAGATTTATGTAATGAACTGTTAGGACCAATCCCTAAGGACTGTTTTGACAGTGATAGCGACGATGACACAACACCGGACAGGATCTTCACCCGGCATGGGGGGAATTTCCTGGTGTACACTTCCTGCCCTTATGGTAAGGAAGATGTGACCTGTGACTTCAGGAGGGATGAGGTGATATTCCAAGTCCGCGAGGACTGCCTTCCCCACCTGAAGCCACCAGTCCAAATCAGCACTTTGACCAGGGACTCCTCCACCCAGCTGGAGGAGGCTGCTGAGATAGCAAAACCAGAAGTCTTTCCAGGCTTCAGGCAGATGGTTGAAGAGAGAGTCAACCTATCTGATGCCTGTGAGACTCTGGTGCAAAAGCAACAATTGAAACAAGTTTTCTTAGATTTTCAAGATCTCTTTGCGGTGGACTCATATGACTGTGGTCGCACCGACATCCACACAACAACAATTCCCACGGACCCTGGCATGACTACAGTGTTTGTGAAGCAATATCGCTTGCCTCTCGCATCAATGGAGTCCCTTACTGAAATAATTAAGAACCTTGAGTCCCGTGGGATAATTCGTCCAGTCCACAGCACCTTCAATAACCCCCCATTAAACCCCATTAAAAAAAAATCGACATTTTTTTTCCACATTTTTCATTCGACATTAAGGCATTCAAAATTATTACATTTGAAAATGTCACTATAAACCAAATGTAACATTTTTCTACACAAGGCCATGCCCGACCTGGGTGAAAGGGGTAACCTGGCCTATGTAGATGATGTTTTAGTCAAAAGCTCAACTGTGGAGGAACACATAGCAGAGATCTGTCATGTTTTGACACAGTTGAGGGCTGCCGGAGCAAAACTCTCCTTTCAAAAGGCACAGTGGTGCAGAACCCATGTCAATTTCTTGGGGCATGAGATTACTCCTTAGGGTCTCTGTCCCCAGGAAAAGAAAGTGGAAGCACTCCAGAAATTAAAAGACCCCACAACTCTACGGGAACTAAGGAGCCTCCTTGGACTGACTAATTACAGCAGAAAGTTCATTGAGGACTACGCAGAGATCACAAGACCCCTGATCCATCTTTTGAAGGGGGGGTCAAGTGTGAGTGGGGTCAAGAATAAGCCGAGGCAGTAAGACAACTCAAAAGAAGCCTCTCACACGCGCCTTGCCTAGCTTACCCTCTCAAAAACAGGGAGTTCTTCTTGGAGACAGTGTTCGTAAATACATGCTTGACTGCAGTATTATATCAAAAGCATGACAAGATCAATAAAGTAATCTCCTATACGTGTAAGACTTTATCCTCTGTGGAGGAAAAATTCAACGATTGTGAGAAGGCACTCCTGGCAACGGTGTGGGCATTGAAGAATTACCGCCCGTTTATCCAGGGGGAACACATCATAGTGGAGACTCCACACCAGTCTCAGCAATATCTCCAAAGTGACAGATTCCGGGCCGGAAATGTGAGTAATTCCCGAATTACTTCCTGTAATCTGTCAATGCAAGGCTTTCCTGTGGAGGTCAGATATGGCCAAAACAAGAAGAGTCCCCTCGCGCAAGGTCTGGCTGACTTGCATGATTGTGCCAGAGAAAACTGTCTCGAGGACGAAAGTCTTAAAAATCAAGGACAACATGGAGGCATACCTTAATTCCCCACACAAAGTCTTTGAAGAAGACCAGTGTGAGGGAATGCCCAATGTCTATGTGGATGGATGATCCTACCATGTTGACAACAACAGGGAAAAAGAACTTGTGGCCGGCGTAAGGAATGCATGGGTGAATGATGCCCCAGAACCCTCGGCTGGGTACAAAATCGGTCCCCGAAGTAGTCAAGTGGCAGAGTTGATGGCTGTGCATCAGGTCATCCTCACTGCTGTCCAACACCAACTCCACAAACTGGTCTTAATCACTGATTCGGATTATGTACGAAACGTGTTCGTGGAGCACCTGGTTAACTGGAAAACCAGAGGCATGCTATGTGCTAATAACAAACTATTGAAACATGGGAAATTAATCCAAAATACTGATGATCTGGTCACCTCAAATAGGATGACCATCTACTGGAAAAAGATCAAGGGTCATTCTAAAGTAGAGGGACCAGACAAAACTGGAAATTACCTAGCTGATCAGCTGGCCAAAACCGGAGCCATCCAAGGGGATCTACTTGAGATCGAGTCCCTGTTGGGGGAAATCCAGGTCACTGCTATCACCAGGTCCCAGACCAATGCTCACAATGAACTCTCAACTGCACAATGGAGTAAGGAGACCCCAGATGCTGATTTAATTACGGCTCAAAAAGGGGATCCATTAATTGGTAAGTTTTATCAAAACATTTAGGACCCGGAGAACTTTCCCCTGATGGATACCGATTACATAGGGAAAGAGGACCTCAGAGTGTTGATGAAATGTCCAAAAAATGTTCTGAATCCAAGACAGTTTGTTGGTGAGGAGATCCCTAGCTGGCCATGACCAGGTCATCGGGGGTTTCATACAACACTTGAAATCTTAAGAGAGGTTGCATACTGGCCACAGATGGGGCAGGACCTCGACCAATACTTGAAGGGGTGTCTTGCGTGTGCACAATTTCAGCCAACATCCCTCACACACCGTGCGCCTCTCCAAAAGAGGGGGATGACACTGCCTTGGTCAGATTTACAAGTCGATTTTATCGGGCCCGTGATTCGCTCCTCTAGGGGGAACAAGTACATGTTGACCACGACATGCTTGTTCACTAAATGGGTGGAATGTCTCCCGGCCCCAAATTGCAAGGCAGAAACAGCAGCTGCCCTGATGATCAACCACATCTTCTTGCGTTTTGGACTACCCCAAAGGATCGAGTCAGACTGAGGTAGCCACTTCACTAGTGAAGTGATGACAAAGATGTGAGAGATACTTGGGGTCAAAAGGAAACTACACACTGCCTACCGACAGCCTCTAGTGGTGGAGTTGAGAGATACAACAAGACAATTGTGAGCATATTAAAAAAGTTTGTGGCAGATTCTGGGCCAAATTGGGACATTCGATTACCTCTTGTCCTGATGGCCATCAGATCTACCCCTTCTTCTGCAACTAAAATGTCACCGTTTGAGGTGATGACTGGACGAAGTATGGTTCTTTCCCAGCATCTGCTCTACAGAACCCAAGAGCAGACCTTGATCAATGCCTCCACAACTCATGAGTATGTTGAGAATCTGAGAAAACACCTTCAACATGCTTTTGCCTATGCTCAGCGAAATCTAGAAAGATCTGCAGACAGTATGAAGACCCACTATGACCTTAAGACTACTAGAAAAGAATACCAAGTAGGAGACCAGGTCTACTTATACAATTTCCAAAGGAACTAGGCCAAACAGGCCAAATTTCTTCCTAGCTGGCAGGGACCTTTTGAAATTGTAGACAGAATCTCACCAGTCGCCTACAAAATCCGTATCCCCAAAGGCAGTTTGGCAGAAGGGGAAGATGAGTGGGTCCACATCAACCAGCTGAAGTGTTGCCATCCTAGGCACACTCTTAAGCAACTAGAATCTGGAAACCCAGAGAGGGACATTCCAGACCCCTAGAACTCCAACTATAAAACTATTCCATCTGTTGAAAATCAGTAATAATTGCCAACAGAAAAGATTGTCATTCTAGGTCAAATGTATGTGTCTGCCTCACTACATGAATAGTGGTGGGGAAATGTCTACAAATATGCTCTGTTTTGTCATCCTAGAATTTGAAACCATGGACCCTAAGCACCAAGGAGGACCACTCGGTGACCGGAAGGAAAGACCCAAGGGGCCCGGGGTAGGGTTCCATACTCTCATCCGTAACCGGCGAGGGGAACCTGTCGATCCACCACTGATGGGAGGAGCAGACACATTTTTCCACTTGGACCAAACAGAAAAAACTGAACATCCCAATCTCCTGACTTCCCCTTGATGGGCGGTCAAAATTCAAGTCGCAAGGAGGGGTTGTGGGATGTTTTAAGAAACTAGGCTCTGTCCTGCGACATCCCTGTGTGCTGATGGCGCAAGAATCATCAAAATGGCCGCAAAAGCCCTATGCGCGCCAAAACCTATGAAAATTGCGCTTTGAAATATGAAAAGATGGCTGCCAAATCTACTTTGCCTTTTGTCAGTGGTGGAAGGGGACCTCACTGCTGAAACATATCACTGGGCTGCCTACCAAGGAAAAACGGAAACTGCATGAAAGGCAGTGCTTTATTGAAAGAAACACAGAAATTGCTCTTAAATACCTTTTTCTTGGTTGCTGAAAATACAAAATAATGGTCCAAAACACCACAAAACATCCAATATCTTTGCTGGGTGTTACCTGCCACTTCATCTAAGAAATCAATATGAACATTCAATGTCATGAAAAGCGGAATCTGTCATCAAAATATCCACAGTAAAAAGTGTGCTTGCCTGTGAAAATCTGTCAAAATTTGGGTGCAGAACCAGCGGCCACCTGTATGACAGCTGTCATTAGTTGCATCCGAAGCTTAAACTTGTGCAATTGAAATCAAATGTCTGGAAATTAAGTGACCTGTTGTCAAAAGTAATATAGATTGCAACTATTTAATCTCTTTGGTTTAGAGACTGGAATCAGTGTTCTAGTTGCCTGATTAAAAATTGCAAGTTTTATTTTAAATCAAGAAAAATATAATAAATTGACAGTGAATTAAGCTGAACTCGAAGTCACCAAACCAGTTCCCCCCAGCTTCCCCCAACAAAAAGCATCTTTCCTGCTTCCCACCAAGGCCAGGAACTTACACCTTTGTGCTGATTAAATCAGGGGAGGAGATCTTGGGCTGCTGCAGCAGAAAGAAACAATGGACCTTCCTTGGCTGAAAGGATATGCAGATTGTGAAGTGTCAAGTGTGTTCTCTGCCAGAAGGTAGAGGGCGGAGATTGCTCTTGAGCTGCAAGATGGAGATGGAGGCGGGGACAGACACTTTTGTCAGTGCGAATTTGTAAAAATTATAGAATTAACAGCATTGTCAATGTGATATTTTGATGCACATTTTAAAAGGAGCCAGAACAAAAACCACCCTCGCATTCCAGCCTTCTATATACTACCGAAGGTGCACAAAAACCTGATCAATCCTCCCGGAAGACCCATCGTCTCCGCGTGCGACTCGATACTTGAACCTCTATCGGTTTATACCGATTTCTTTCTCAAACCTTTTGTCTACAAGATGGAGTCATACCTCAAGGATAGTACTGACACTATCCTCATGCTGAATGAGATCAATATGGAATCCAACTACATCCTTGCTACCCTCGATGTGGAATCATTGTACACGTGAATACCTCAACTTGAAAGCTTGGAAATACTAAAACTTTTCCTTGACACCAGAACCATCATCACTGCTGTACCCACCAAATTCATTTTGGAACGTGTCAGACTGGCCATGACCAAAAATGTCTTCCTTTTCAAAGACCAACTCTACATACAAACCAAAGGGGTCAGCATGTGCGCCACGTTCGCCCCCGACATAGCGAACCTTTACATGGCCCACTACGAAACTGAAAACATTTCGTCCACCAACAACCCCTTTCAACAGCATATCGTACTCTGGAAGAGATACATTGACGACGTCCTACTCATCTGGAAAGGCGAGTCTGAAGACCTCATTGCCTTCCATGCTTGGCTAAATCAATGTAACCAACACATTAAATTTACCATCCATTGGGACTTCCAAGCAATTGATTTTCTAGATTTTCACATCTATAGGTCAGGGAATATACTCCACACGGAATTGTTCCGCAAAGCCACAGACAGGAACACTTTGCTTCATTTCGGCAGTTACCATCCCGGGAGCATGAAGTACAACTTGCCGTATGGACAGTTCTTACGCATCAGAAGAAATTGTACCCAACGGATTACTTTTGATAAACATGCGATGGATCTCCAAGCTAGACTCACCGACAGAGGATACCCGAAAAAGGCCATTAAAAATGCCAAAAAGCGGGCTTCCAATACTGACCGCACTATTTGTCTTACGAAAACATCCAAAAAGGAACTGGAAAGATTGGTTTGTGTCACCACGTTCAGCCCACTTAGCGACCTCATCAAGAAAACCATCAAGCAATACTGGCCGATCATCAAACACGAAGGCTCGTTGCTTACAAAGTACCCCTGTTTGCATTTAAGAAAAATCGGAATATCAAAGAATCCCTTGTACACACCTTCATTGAACCCACCAAGTCCTCCAACAGCCTGTGGAACCTGCCTTCGGTCCAAGGACATTACAAGTGTGGCAAATGTACAGTCTGCCAATTCACAGAAACCACCAAAACCTTCCATCACAACAATGTCAATTGGACCCTACAAGATCACACTAATTGTAACACCAAGCAGGTTATCTATGTTATTACCTGCCCTTGCGGACTAATCTATGTGGGTAAAACTATGCGACCAGTGAAAACCAGAATTTGTGAGCATCAATCGTGCATCAAAAACAAAGTGCCCGATAAACTTCTTGTGGAGCATTTCCTCAAAAAAAACCATACCAACATGGACCTGAAATGGCTGGTAATTCAGAAAGTAACTGCCACAACCAGAGGAGGAGACATCGACAGACTTCGAACCCGCCTGGAACAGAAATGGGGACACAGACTTAACTCTGTCCATAAAGGTCTCAACATCTGTGTCGAGTGGAAACATTTTCTCTAATTTCTCTTATTTCATTGTTTCACTTCATCACTGTATGGCCTCTAGGCCCTGTTAAGTCACTCCACCACACTCAGGTCTGACCTCTCGTCGGCCAACCTCAATGGACTTATAGCAGTGCGGCACAAGCATTAGTCGACCTCGTAATGGAATGGACTTATTATTGTGTTCATCACTTAATGCAGTGCGGCCAAGCATTAGTCGACCACGTAATGTAATGGACTTATCATTGTGATCTTCACTAAATGCACAAGTCTAGTCATGTGTAAACCAAGATTGTTCTTACGTGTGAAACCTAGAAATCATATGTCAGGACACCCGCTAATATGTTGCTTGATTTGTTCTAAATGTATGCCTATGTAATCCTAAAATTGACATTTCAATATTGTGGCGTTGTTGTGGCGCCTGCCGTGCACATTTTTTCTGGCAGGGCCATTCATTTCCTTCAGCCCCAGTGTGGGTTGCATATTGCTTTTTACCATAGGGGCCGGTCACCCCTTGGCTAGTACCGGACACCGCGGCGCACCTCCATGCAGGCAAGCAATTAGACACCTCTATTTCGTCCACCCCAACATGGCTGCCCGGCACTATTTCACTCCAGCGGCTAGCTTTCATTCGCCGCACACAGCCAGTGACCGCGGACGCCGACGCTTCGTGTAGCAGCCTTCCTGTCAGACACCGCCGGTGAGTACCTGTAACTCCTGTACTGCCAGGGCGCCTCACCCTCGATGCTATTGCATGTCCTCCTCACTCGGGCAGCACAACCCTTTGTTGTATCCTTTAGTCACCGTTGTGATACCTCTTCCATTTACTACTTGCCTCTCACCTTTAGAAGCGGGCTCCACCTCACGCGCTCAGCTTATCAAGAACAGCGCGGGCCATGTATTCCACAGCCCGCCAGTCCACATATCTAATCAGACCCCCGGGTGGACCCCTCACACCGTCCACGCCGCACGATGCCACCTGCACATCATATTTCACCTAAAGCGTGCCTATTGAGCCCTGGTGTCTTTTCTCCCTTTTCCGCAGCCCGTGAGCCTGCGGTTTTTGTCGCGTAATTAACACGCCAGCCGCCTTACCCAGTTTTTCGGGAATTTGCAGGCGTGAGTAAGGTAAGCCCTGCTCCCACTATCGCTACATCTGATTGCACTTCTTCATTGGGCGGACTCTTACAGCCCCACTGTCATTCCTTTTTTTACAGGAATGGCCATTTACAGGATCTTACAAATCCTACAGTGTACTTAAGACACTGCTTCCAGCTGATTCTCAGCGCACCGAAGTCCCGGTAAGCACCGGCCCTTTGTACTGATACCCATACCTGTGCTAGACACTTACGTGTAGTGCCCACTCCTAATACACCCCGTCTGTTTATCTCTACAGACCGCACAAGATACTTCCCGTGTTTGGAATATCCTGTCCTGATGAAGGCCATACCATCAGAGCTTAATCTTGCTCACCTTCTGGCCGAAACACAGTGGTGTAGACCGTTATATTGTTCTTTGACCGTTTTATTGTTCTTTGTTGTTCTTGTTCAACTCTACTTTGTTCAGATGTGCTCTCGCTGATTACCAAATGTTATCACTTCACTAAATCCACTGGCATCCTTCCCAAGGATCTTTCAGTGGATGTGCATGCATTGTTAATACACGGCAATTAATCAGCATTTGCTTTATCTCATATTGGTTATTGTACCATATTTGTGGAAATACCTTTGTATCTTGTGTAAAACCTAGTCAAGTGTATCTATCAACCTATACTACAGTTTCAATAAATTCCAACTGTAGTACTTTATTTATTCTTTCCAGATTCCTCTGTGTCAAGAGTTAGCGATACCCCGATAGGAGTGGGTCCTTTTCTCGTTTATCAGTCAGGTACCCCATGACCTTGCTCACTTTCTTTCATATATGCTATTACCCCCTGGGCAGAGCAAGGCATTAACCAGGTGCCCTTTCGTATAACGCTTCAAAGTACAGCCCGTGGCTGTGGGCCTCCATGCAACTTACCCCAATTTCACGGGATACCTTTGCATCTTCCTCGATTCAAGAAAAGTAAGAATCACAGAGAATTTTACATCATCTCCACTGCCATTTATCACCATGGAGAACATCAACATTTTGTCATATTCAGACGACTATTTCAAGAAACTCCTGGGTACAACGTCCACCCTCAGCAACCCAGATGGCATACTTACACTCGGTCTGACCAGAGACGAGTTAGAAAATATTAATCAAAAGAAGAAAAAATTAATCCGTACCGAAATGCATGGTAAATTCATGCTAGAGTACCTCAAAGCTGGAATAATACCCGACAGATTACAAGTGAAAAATGTACCACAGATCTTTATCGGCAACCCGAAGTTCAACAAAAATTTGAGCGGGGTAGGCAACAAATGCAGCCGTGATTGGTTGATTCTCGTCATCGACACAGCCGACGAGGAATGTAAAAAGCAAGGAGCTGAACTGTTGGAAATTGAAAAGAAATTCCTAGAAGACGCCACCATAAAAGACACCAAACTAAAACTTGAAAAACTTGAGATTAAAATCGATAAATTTAAGGTCATCACCCTTGAAAGAAAAGCACAAAAATTCAAAAAAGACCTGCAAAGTTATGCAGAAGACAAGACCTATCCCTACCTCCGAGACAACTACTATACAGAAATCCAACAACAAGGCCCATTCAACAGAAGAAATCGCGGTGTCACTTTCTCAGGAAGCTCGTCGAGCAGTGGCGGCAGCACCAGTGGAGGCCCAGGAAACCAACAATACCCGCAACAATACCCTCAGCAACCTTTTTTTCACAGAGGCATGCAACGAGGATGCCCGAAACGGAGACCAGCCCAACAAGGCCAACAAATGCGACCAGACACTGGTACAACAACCAAGGACAACAGAGAGGATCCCCATCTTCAACTTATCCGACCACACAATGACCACCGCTGAGACTAACCTCCTCGAAAAAGGACTTTCATTCGTCCCAGCAGCGAAGGCCCAACCATTCGACACAGAGGTCGAACTAAAGCGCTTTTTTCGAAACATTCGTCTGAAATATTTCTTCGAAGTATATGTGCCAGAACACTCCACCACCGGACCTAACAACCCCCAACAGGATAAAGAAAACACGACCGGACTAAAAATCAAATCCACCTTCATGCTCCCACCGCACACCATTCCCTGCGAATTTGACACCTATGAGAAAATGGTCACCAATGCTGTACGAAAAGGACTTGCTCAAAATAACTACTATCCAGACAATCTCCTACCAGAAGAAAGGAAGGCACTCACCTCACTCAAAGAGAACCTAGCTATTACCATTAAGCCGGCCGACAAGGGCGGAGGGATCGTCATTTCAAACACCACTAACTATGACACAGAATGCCTACGGCTACTGAGTGACGTCAATGCATACTCACGGCTACAAAGAGATCCCAGTAAAGAACTACAGGAAGAAATCTTAAGCTTTACTCACCACGCACTTCAAGAATCCTGGATCTGCGAAGAGGAATATCGTTTCTTGAACAAAAACCACCCTCGCATTCCAGCCTTCTATATACTACCGAAGGTGCACAAAAACCTGATCAATCCTCCCGGAAGACCCATCGTATCCGCGTGCGACTCGATACTTGAACCTCTATCGGTTTATACCGATTTCTTTCTCAAACCTTTTGTCTACAAGATGGAGTCATACCTCAAGGATAGTACTGACACTATCCTCATGCTGAATGAGATCAATATGGAATCCAACTACATCCTTGCTACCCTCGATGTGGAATCATTGTACACGTCAATACCTCAACTTGAAAGCTTGGAAATACTAAAACTTTTCCTTGACACCAGAACCAACATCACTGCTGTACCCACCGAATTCATTTTGGAATGTGTCAGACTGGCCATGACCAAAAATGTCTTCCTTTTCAAAGACCAACTCTACATACAAACCAAAGGGGTCAGCATGGGCGCCACGTTCGCCCCCGACATAGCGAACCTTTACATGGCCCACTACGAAACTGAAAACATTTTGTCCACCAACAACCCCTTTCAACAGCATATCGTACTCTGGAAGAGATACATTGACGACGTCCTACTCATCTGGAAAGGCGAGTCTGAAGACCTCATTGCCTTCCATGGTTGGCTAAATCAATGTAACCAACACATTAAATTTACCATCCATTGGGACTTCCAAGCAATTGATTTTCTAGATCTTCACATCTATAGGTCACGGAATCAACTCCACACGGAATTGTTCCGCAAAGCCACAGACAGGAACACTTTGCTTCATTTCGGCAGCTACCATCCTGGGAGCATGAAGTACAACTTACCGTATGGACAGTTCTTACGCATCAGAAGAAATTGTACCCAACGGATTACTTTTGACAAACATGCGATGGATCTCCAAGCTAGACTCACCGACAGAGGATACCCGAAAAAGGCCATTAAAAATGCCAAAAAGCGGGCTTCCAATACTGACCGCACTATTTGTCTTACGAAAACATCCAAAAAGGAACTGGACAGATTGGTTTGTGTCACCACGTTCAGCCCACTTAGCGACCTCATCAAGAATACCATCAAGCAATACTGGCCGATCATCAAACACGAAGGCTTGTTGCACAAAGTACTCCTGTTTGCATTTAAGAAAAATCAGAATATCAAAGAATCCCTTGTACACACCTTCATTGAACCCACCAAGTCCTCCAACACCCGGTGGAACCTGCCTCCGGTCCAAGGACATTACAAGTGTGGCAAATGTACGGTCTGCCAATTCACAGAAACCACCAAAACCTTCCATCACAACGATGTCAATTGGACCCTACAAGATCACACTAATTGTAACACCAAGCAGGTTATCTATGTTATTACCTGCCCGTGCGGACTAATCTATGTGGGTAAAACTATGCGACCAGTGAAAACCAGAATTTGTGAGCATCGATCGTGCATCAAAAACAAAGTGCCCGATAAACCTCTTGTGGAGCATTTCCTCAAAAAAAACATACCAACATGGACCTGAAATGGCTGGTAATTCAGAAAGAAACTGCCACAACCAGAGGAGGAGACATCGACAGAGTTCTAACCCGCCTGGAACAGAAATGGGTACACAGACTTAATTCTGTCCATAAAGGTCTCAACATCTGTGTCGAGTGGAAACATTTTCTCTAATTTCATTGTTTCACTTCATCACTGTATGGCCTCTAGGACACCCGCTAATATGGTGCTTGATTTGTTCTAAATTTATGCCTATGTAATCCTAAAATTGCCATTTCAATATTGTGGCGTTGTTGTGGCGCCTGCCGTGCACATTTTTTCCGGCAGGACCATTCATTTCCTTCAGCCCCAGTGTGGATTGCATATTGCTTTTTACCATAGGGGCCGGTCACCCCTTGGCTAGTACCGGACGCCGCGGCGCACCTCCATGCAGGCAAGCAATTAGACACCTCTATTTCGTCCACCCCAACATGGCCGCCCGGCACTATTTCACTCCAGCGGCTAGCTTTCATTCGCCGCACGCAGCCAGTGACTGCGGATGCCGACGCTTCGTGTAGCAGCCTTCCTGTCAGACACTGCCGGTGAGTACCTGTAACTCCTGTACTGCCAGGGCGCCTCACCCTCGATGCTATTGCATGTCCTCCTCACTCGGGCAGCACTACCCTTTGTTGTATCCTTTAGTCACCGTTGTGATACCTCTCCCATTTACTACTTGCCTCTCAACTTTAGAAGCAGGCTCCACCTCACGCGCTCCGCTTATCAAGAACAGCGCGGGCCATGTATTACACAGCCCGCCAGTCCACATATCTAATCAGACCCCGGGGTGGACCCCTCACACCGTCCATGCCGCACAATGACACCTGCGCATCATATTTCACCTAAAGCGTGCCTATTGAGCCCTGGTGTCTTTTCTCCTTTTTCCGCAGCCCCTGAGCCTACGGTTTTTGTCGCGTAATCAACACGCCAGCCCGCCTTACCCAGTTTTTCGGGAATTTGCAGGCGTGAGTAAGGTAAGCCCTGCTCCCACTATCGCTACATCTGATTGCACTTCTTCATTGGGCAGACTCTTACCGCCCCACTGTCATTCCTTTTTTTACAGGAATGGCCATTTACAGGATCTTACAAATCCTACAGTGTACTTAAGATACTGCTTCCAGCTGATTCTCAGCGCACCGAAGTCCCGGTAAGCACCGGCCCTTTGTACTGATACCCATACCCGTGCTAGACACTTACGTGTAGTGCCCACTCCTAATACACCCCGTCTGTTTATCTCTACAGACCGCACAAGATACTTCCCGTGTTTGGAATATCATGTCCTGATGAAGGCCATACCATCAGAGCTTAATCTTGCTCACCTTCTGGCCGAAACACAGCCGTGTAGACCGTTATATTGTTCTTTGACCGTTATATTGTTCTTTGTTGTTCTTGTTCAACTCTACTTTGTTCAGATGTGCTCTCGCTGATTACCAAATGTTATCACTTCACTAAATCCACTGGCATCCTTCCCAAGGATCTTTCAGTGGATGTGCATGCATTGTTAATACGTGGCAATTAATCAGCATTTGCTTTATCTCATATTGGTTACTGTACCATATTTGTGGAGATACCTTTGTATCTTGTGTAAAACCTAGTCAAGTGTATCTATCAACCTATACTACAGTTTCATTAAATTCCAACTGTAGTACTTTATTTATTCTTTCCAGATTCCTCTGTGTCAAGAGTTAGTGATACCCCGATAGGAGTGGGTCCTTTTCTCGTTTATCAGTCAGGTACCCCATGACCTTGCTCACTTTCTTTCATATATGGTGTTAGACCATTCCATCACGTGTCTCCTTAAGTTCTTGCCCGGTCTTAATTTCTCACAGGAATGATCGTGGCGGGCAGGCTGGTTAGCTACTCGCTCAAGTGTTTTCAAGTCCTTTAGGTTCCCCAGTGAAGGTGGAACCTTGCCCCCCCCTGAAAACTCAAAATCAAAGATCCACCTTCTGTCGCAAGGCCAACATTTCTTCTGGGGACCCCCTTTGTGTTGTTGGTTAGTGTTCATCCTCCTCCTTTTCTCTGACATTGTCAAGACAATAGGTGAGACCAAAGACCCGGTGGGTGAACCTAGTGCCTGGAGCGCCCCTGCCAACCTTTTATCAGGACCCCTGCCACCGTCTCCGCTGGCTGACTACCAACTGAGTCATCCAGTGAATAGGTGGAAAGGTCCAATAATATTTGGAGAGAGGGGTTCGTTAATTTCATGATAGAGCCTTCTATAAGTGGCTCTTCCAAGCCAGCAACGGATGACCCACCACTGTCCATATTCAGAGAGCTGCTCATTTCAGGTCGAACTTTCCCTGGGGCTGGTTTTGGCACTCTCCTCGTATTGTTGTGATGTTGTGACGGGGTAAACTTGGATTTTGACTGGTGGCTGTGCATACAAACTTAATCCTTGTCACGTCATTCCTGCTATGCCCAATAGTCCTCTTGTGGGTGAACATTGCAAATGCCGGACTTTCAGTGACTCTGCCACATTACTCCACCACTGAGATAGCCTGTGATACTTGGTACGGGAATACACAAGGCCTGCATTTGGACCCCGCAAGCTCAATTGGCCCCCGCAATGGTTTGTAGTTATTCCCTATTTGGCCTCTCGATTCACCTGTTAAATCCACTGACTGAGAGACACTCAACGTCTGTGTAGACTTAGAGCAGCTGGCTTGTTGATCGCACTCTTTTTGTTGCTTCTTACTTTCAATGTCCTGGGGGGCTGCTCTCTTATGATTCGATTTTCATTCGCTGTGACATAATCCCTCCAAGAAAATAAATTTAGAGTGTGTCATTGCCAATAGCATTGTGTGGTCTTTTAATGTGTCATTCAGTTGTTCATAAAGTTTGGTGAACGGTGCTAGGGCAATAGTGATGGTTGACATTATAGTGAATAAATCTAGTTTTTCTCTCTTAGCTGAGCTATTCGTTTGCCGTTGGTGGCAAAGCTGTTCATCAGTGGTTCCAATGGAGATGGGCTGGTCGTTGTTCGGCAACAAGGAACCTTCGGGCAACCTAGATTGGCTGTTGGTAGACTGAGGGGTTAGTTCGAGGGCCGACTCACTAAGCCCAACTCCCATCATGTTACCTCCAGGCTGCATTAAGTCCAAAGTTGACAGCGTGCAACTTGTCTTGTCTGTTTGATCAGTTAAGAATGGGAGAGTCAAAACTGAGGGCTTTGCGGGCCCCACTTATGCCTCAACAGGTTCCTGTGGGTTCACATTAAACTCGGTTCTTCCAGCCCTTTAAGATGAGGTAGCAGTACCCTTGAGATGGATGGGGATGCAGAAGCTACTCAAACATCAGTAATCGAAATGACTCAGGTAGTTGACAAAAGGATAACTGTTTTAATATCAATTATCTAAAACAGGGAGTACAATGGACATCAACTGACGTCTCACTGTAAGAACTCTTAATACATTTTGAAAAAAACATTCTTTTATAGCAAGAAATCATCATAGGTGAGGTCAAGCTACGTATTACAAACGTCATACTGCGTGACAAACTACAAAAAGATAATGGCAAGTGTGATAGGGTCTAAGGGAATATCTAAGTATATGATTCATACTTGTCTAAGGCAGTGAAGAAATGTGATAGGTTTCTTAACATCAGGTGGGGCAACTAAGCCCTCCTCTAAAACAGGTCACTATGAACGTCACCAAATACACGATGTTCCATTGGCTACACAAACTATAGGACCCTTAATCATGCGATCCTCTACCATTGGTTGGAACTCTAACCTCCGTCAGTACTTTTCCACCTACATTAGCAGCACGCAGACTGGGCTTCCAGGTGCTGGTGAGCTAGTCTCTAACCATAGCTTCCCACCAATTAGCATATTCATCCATCATCACCTCAGTGGTTTGCTGTCAATTAGGGCTTTGAACTTGTCCTTGGGGGTGTTCTTTGCTTTGGAGAATTCAGCGAGTTAAGGCACGCTCTGCCCTCATGCATAGGTGTGACCATCATGCTCGTCCAACTTCATCCTCCCACGTGACTGAAGTCCACAAAATCGAACATCTCATATATTAAAAATACTATTTTCTAATAGACCTCTGACGTCTTCTTTGTTTTGTTCATGCCTCCTGAACAGGATCTTAGTTCTTTCAAAGGATTTGTATCAAATGTCTTTTCACTCCAGCCTCATAAAACCTTGGCTTCTTGGCTCATCCAGTCTCGCCTTTCTGAGATTCACTTTGTAATTCACTTGTTTTTTAACTGCGACACACTGGAAACGAGGCCTTCCTTCTTTAGCCCAGTTCTTCTATAACACGTAGTGGAAACATCCATTCTTTACTCACTTCTATATGTATGTATATATTGGTGCATGCTGCAATCTATTCACTGCTGAGCTAGCCTCAAGAATACTTCAACTGCTTGCGTTTCTTTGCATCTGTACACGTATAAACTAACTTGACATCTTCATCAGTTCTGTAGCATAGGTTTCTTCACCTTGATTCCAAGATGTCAGTTATCTTCGATACTTTCTTGATGCCTTATAAAATATCTGCGTTCTCTAGTCTCTGTATCTCTTCTATGTATGTCAGCTCGACTCTGTATGACGTCACCAATCATCTTTGTCATTCATTGGTCCTGCTTCTTCCGGAATTTCATTCAAACGGCCATCATACTTTCTCGTATGCAGGTATGGTTTTCGCAATGGGAACCTTGCCTCCAGGATTCTCCTTGGAATCGGTATTTTCACTGGTACTGCATGTGTCTCACACTCTGGTTCCCAAAATATAGGCAAGATGGGCGAGGTGATTGAGTTAGGGGTACTTAGCTCCTTCTCTACAACATTGTCCCCCGACATTGGGAGATCGACAGATTCTGGAGTAGGCCCCTTTCCTAGAGCATCACAAGGGCACTGCTTCAAAGTCGCTGTGTGCTCACCTCTGTTGTTAGTGCATCACTCGGGTTCCAACATCCGTGATTACATATTGCCAAAACCAGAAGTTAGATTAGTATTTAGCCAATTTGCGTTGGACAGCGGCTGTTCTTTTGGCAGGATTTTGTTGGCAAATGGAGCAAAATTATACAGGGTATCCGATTTACCCATTAAACCAGGTTCCCTCAACCTTCCCGGGGATCTTTAGTCTGTTTCCCACAGGACTCCATTCCCTCTAGCAGCTCGGCATCAGACAAGTCACCAGGTCCTACCTCACTTGCTAAAGCAACAGCCTTTGTGACAAACATCAGTGGCACTCTGGGGCTAGAATGGGCACCGTGCTTGTGCAATCTGTGGTATAGACGGGGCTTGATTGCTGGTTTTGTCATTCTGAGGGCCGAGTTTGTAGTGCCAGTGCGTCCAGAGGGCACGCAGTGTGAAGCTTGCTTCAAGTTCTTTATAGAAAGCGTACAGTTGTTATATATATAATGGCGGCTCTCTCGTTGCCCGTTTGTACTGTAATGTGCTCCTATGTACAGCCATTATCTGTAGCTAGGTAGTTATCTGTTCCAGGAGGCTGTGAACCTGTTTTTAAGCACCGAGCACCCGAACATAAGTCATTTACACTTTTTCCCCCCCGGAGGAGGAGATTTCATGGTCGAAGCTACACCATCAGTTGTGCTCTGGCATCATCCCCCATGTGGGTTAGGACTGGCGATGTTAATTCATGAAGGGTCTGTGACTTCCTGTGCACCTGTCCCTCCACAGACAGTGCCACAGGTGCAAAAGAGAGCTCTGCTCCTGCTATTTCAAGACCAGGGGGCGCGTCCTGTTGCTCCGCCTCTACAGCGGAGTCAGCTTCACCCACCCCCTGCTTCAACCCTCCTCTCTGGTCCAGGGCTATAGATGTATCCAGGTGCAAAGGGCCCGAGTGGACGGTATTAGTCGTGCTACGTAGAGTTGGTGCTGGTCGAGGTTCCGTTTGGTTCGGCCACCTAGCCCCACGGACGTTCTCCTGTAAAGCATGCTGTTCAGTTAAACTAGGAGGGCGCCTTGGGGTCCCAGGAAGCAGGCTTGTTGGAGGAGTCCTTGGTCAGGGTAAGTCCATGGTTAGGTTCAGCAAAGTAGCCTCGCTTCTAAGCGGAGTGTCCGAGAACGACGTTGAGGGAGGAGTTGTGGTTGGACCCTCTGCATTTAACGTTTCTTTTACCGTAGGCGGAGGGTAAGTTGCAGTGTGGGTGAAAGCCTGCAAAATAGTTGAGAAGAGTAGCGCAACATTCGATGTTGTAGTTTTAGTCTTACCCGCCAAAGGCTCATGAGTCTCCATATGCCGAAGAAGTGGCAATTCTGAATTTCTTGTTGGTAATGTCGGTGCCGGGTCATTTTCTTTCTAGCTTTTTGAAATCCTCAGAGTCCTGAATTCTTCTATTGGCCTCTTGCTGCTCCGGTCTACCGGACACCAGACACTCGACCATACTCCGCTCAGCTCAGCTCAGCTATGCTCTTCAAGGTGGCAATGAAGGTGGGTGTGAGCAGGAGGGGGAGGGCTTGAAAGGACAATCAAAAAAGACACCACGGGTCAATGAAGCAATGCAGCAGGTAAGCAGCAATCTGGCAGCACGTATGATACACCAGACACACAACCACACTCCGCTAAGCTACGCTCTTCAAGGTGGCAATGAAGGCGGGCATGAGCAGGAGTGGGAGGCCTTGAAAGGACACAAACAAAAGACTCCACGGGTCACTGAGGCAACGCAACAGGTAAGCAGCAATCAGGCAGCACGTCTGACACACCAGACACTCGACCACAAACCACTTTTTTTACCTGGCTTGACATTGTTCTGCATTAGCTTTCTCCTGTTCACTTTCAGCAGACCAGACCTCGCCAGTAATTCGAGAGACAACTCATACACTAGCTTCCTCCTTCTCAATGCCAAAAAAGAAGATCTTCCCATGCTAGAATGAGATATGATGCAATGTGCCCACACCATGTCTCTTGATACTATCTCTACATCATGTTTCGACATACAGGCCACATGGAGGGTACTCTTCACTGCTCTAGTGTACCTTTCAATCATGCCATTTTGACCAGGACAATATAGTGCCATGGCCTCATGACAAACTCCTGCCCCTCCTGAAAGAATTGCTGACAAGGTCAGATTTAAGCTTTGCCCTATTATAAGTCAGTAATGTAGAGGGACATCCCTCACCCCGGAACACCTCGTCAAAAAAACATACTATGGAAATCACTGTGGTATCTTCAGACCACTCAACACATGGCTAATTAGAAAGGCAACCCATCAAGACAAATATTAATCATCCTTTGGCTCTGGTCTTTGTTAGAAGGCCAATAATGTCTAATCCATCCTTCTCCCACGGTGTACTGGGTGTTTTAAATGTGCATGGGGGGGGTTCAATGCTTGTGTGAGATATGTCACTGTCTGCACATGGGAGGCACTGTGTGGTCTTCTCCTTTACTTCTGCATCATCCTGGGCCCCCAATACAATTCTCCATATCTTTGTTTGGTCATACTCCTCCCCAAGTGACCCTGGTGTGCCACTTCCAGGAGTGTTACATGTACTCCTTTAAGTGGTACAACTTTCTCCGAAGAGTATGTTATTTCCCATCCACAATTAATTTTGCACTTAGTGACACAGTCACTTGCATCCTCCACACAGTGAGACCATTCCTCTACCAGCAAGAGACCGATAGTCAATATTTCAGTGCCTAGATCAGTTTCCTTTTACCATGTAGTCAGATATATGTACGTTTCTATTGCTACTTTAGCTATGGTTGTCCATGGTTCCTTGTCAGGGTGCCCCACCTCTGCTGTTAATGGGACACATGACAAGCAGTCTGTGACCACGTTCATGGGCCCGGTGGTATATGCTCCTGTAAAGTTGTATTCTTGAAGTGCTACCGTCCATCTCTGAATTCTTGGTGGCATGCATGCATTGTGCCTGACAAGTACGTTTGCAAGAGTATTGTGATTTGTTTGTATCATAAAGGGAACACTTCACAGGAAGAATTTAAAATACCTGACAGCCCAGCGGCACGTCAGTGCTTCCCTTTTAACCGATGAATAATTTCTTTCTGACCCTATTAGGGCGCGTGAAGCAAAGTTTATGGCCACCTGTCACCCTTTTGTATTTGAGTGAGGGACACCCCGAAACCTCACTACCTGACTCTGTGGTTATGATAGTGTGGTGTAGTTGGCTGAACAAACCCAATGTGGGTCCTCGAGAAATCTGTTCCTTGATGTGAGTATGTGTTTTATCATGTTCCTTGAACTTAATGTGTTCTTCCTCTCTGCCTATCACTACAGTATCTGCCCTACTATGTATTCTTTGACCACTTTCTTCTCTCTTTTACACTTTTGACTTCAAATTCACCTCCTGCACCCCCTCTTTCCTCCCCTACCTTCTTGCGCCATGATCTCAGCTGTTTCAATGTTCTGACTTTAATGTCTACTCTTGCCTCTTCTCTATCTAATGCTTTCCCTTCCCTATCTGTTGACTCTACCATGTATATCTTCTTGTCTGGAGTCGTGCATACTCTTGATTCCATCTAATGTGCTCCCCTTTTCTCCCCATCATGCAATCCACCTCAGCAACGGATGACCCCGTCCCTTTGCTCCTCTCACTGCATTCTCCATCATGCTGAACATTGGTGGAGGAAATCCCAATCCCTTCTGGGCTTCAACTTGTTAACCTCCCTTCACACAGCCTTCGACTCTGCGTTATTTCTGGCCACCCAACAATATTACAGTGATTTTCTCTATTCCCTTTCCTCCTGTCCTCGAAGTCTTTTACAGATTCAAAAGCCTATTCACTCTCCTCCCTTACTGGCCCTGCTGTATCATCCTCTATATGTTCCTCTGGCTTTGCCTCGTAGTTCTCCTCTGAGGTGACATTTCTGCACTCTTCTATTTCCCCTGCTCTTCCCCTTTATCTCCCTCTTCTTTTACTCTTATGCCTACCTTTCTTCCTGTCGCTGATGACGAGATCTCTTCTTTTCTTTCTGATGCTCCACCACTGCACAGTCTGATCCCTACCCTTCTTCTCAGATTCCTAAAGTCTAGCCTTTCCTCCTCTCTTATTTTACTATACTCAAATGCTTTTCTAGAACACAATTTGGCTTTTGGCCTTTCCATTCTATGGAAATCGCTCTCCTCTCCATCTGCAATTCACTTCTCTCTACTCGCTCTGCTAAACAATATTACCTCGAAGTTCTTCTCGATCTATTGGCAGCATTTGATACTGTTTATCATTCAATATTCCTGTGCACTCTTTCTCGTCTTGGTTTCAGGGACTCTGTACTTAATTGGTTTCATTCGTATCTTTCCAACCCACCTTCCCTGTTTCCTGTCCTGGCCATTCCTCCTCAGTACTTCCCCTTCAATACAGGAGTCCACAGTGCTCAGTGCTAGGTCCTCTTCTGTTGTCACTCTATACTATTGATTTTACTTCCATAATCTCTTCTTTTAGTCCTTTTCACCATTTCTACACTGATGATTCTCAACTCTTTCTGTTTATTTTCTCTAGCTTCTTGCATATGGGCCGCTCAGGCTTCACTGTCTAACCATTCTCTTCATTTTAACCCTTCCAAAACAGAGGTTCTGTTTTCCATGCTACTACTATTCACCCACCTCTGCCCCCTTTTTTCCATTTCCTCTCCCCTTTCATCTCTTGCTTTTTCCCCGTCTTGCCAGAAACTCAATGTTATCTATGATCCTTCCCTCTCATTCTCTTCTCATATTTCTACTGCTGCTCATTCCTGTCAATTCCACCTTTGCAACCTCTGAAAGGCACACCATTTCTCCCTCTTCATGCTTCCAAAACTCTTTTCTCATCTTTTATCTTCTCTTGATTGTTCTATTGCTCTAGTCTACTTCTACATGTTCCCACTACAGAGCTTTCTCTGCTTACTCTATTTAAAACTCTTCTGTCCATCTCCTTTTTCCCTATGTCCTCGTGATTCCATGTTGCCTGTGCTAATGTCTCCCTGGTGGCTTTCTTTTGAGTCACGTCTGCTTTTTACATTTCATTGTCTTGCGTTAAAATGTTTGTATGGTAGGCTACTCCTATCTCTCTTTACAAATCTCTTTCTATTACCTACCTCACCCCCTTCACTCGCAGTCCCAATTTCTCTCATCTGTCTGTCGTCCCCCTCGGCTCACTCTCATTTCTGATCATTCTCTCTTCTAGCCCCTACATTTTGGAATGCACTTCCTCTTCCTCTTCATTCTATGTCTTCTTTTGCTCACTTTTGCTCTCGCCTTAAGGATCACTTGCTATTCACCTTCCATTTCCTCAATCACCCATTCAATCTTTTCATGGACATTCCCATTTTCCTGCCTTTGAAATCTAAATCTAACACGAAATAACCAAGTATGTCTGTGCTTACTCCCCCATAGGCCTTGGGGCTTATATCTGGAGTGAGGTTGCAGAGTGATAGCTGCGGTCTGTGGAACTGTGGAGTGGTTCTGCTGTGAAGTCTTTCTGCTGTGTCCATTGGGGAGGAGGAGCACCCACTGAACAGCTTGTGTTCAAAAACCTAGTGCAGCCATGGAGCGGGCTGTGGAGTGAGGCTGCAGAGTGATAGCTGCAGTCTGTGGAACTGTGGAGTTTTTCTGCTTTGAAGTCTTTCTGCTGTGTCTAGTGGGAAGGATGAGCACCCACTGAACAGCTTCTGCTCAAAACCCTAGTGCGGCCGCAGAACGGGCCGCGGTGTGAGGCTGCAGATTGATAGCTGCAGTCTGTGGCAGTCCGTGGTGGACCTCGTGGCATTCCAGAGTCCTCTGCGTAGCTTCGAATACATATACTGAAGGTAACTGTGTGACTATGTAATACCATCATGCAATGCTGCAAGTTGGCGTAATTCCACAGGTTTTGTGATCCCAAGTGTCCGTCCCGATTTTTAGCTTGTTCGAACTGAGTGGACAGGTGGACTTCCACACAACATATGTGCCTACTCCATCGATTGCTCTGCCATTTTACAACAATATGGCTTGGTCCAAGTTCAGATCTTTGATTAGCATTAGCAGAAGCCTTTCTTGTAGTTTCCTGTCATTACTGCACCATACAATGTGATCACGAATAAGACATTCTATGAAAGGCTCAAACTCACAGTCCTTGAGGAGGCCTCCTAATATAGTCACAAGCAGGGGTGTTGCTAGGTCTGGAAAAGATCCGGGGCTACACCAATGCCGGGACTGTCAGGACTCGGGGCTAGCTATCCTTTTGGTTGTAGCCCCTGAGCTTCTATCTGGGGCTACAACCAAAAGACCCGGGCTTATAGCCCCGTCAGGGTCCCCTAGCACTGCCTCTGGCCACACGTGTTTGTTTTCTCATTTGAACCATAGCAGCGGGTGAAAAACAAGTTATGTTCCATGACCAAATTCTTGCTTGCTGCAAAGTTTCCTTTTAGGTCTCTCTGTGCTGTCAGGCATATGTTGTGTGCATCCACCGCATTTTCCCCCCATTGGCAGTTGAGGAGTATGGTTTGTTTCCTCTTAAGGTCAACGTTTTTGCCCCTTATTGCTAAGAGATATGTAACAAAACAGTTTATTCTATTATGTCCACGCTATTGTGGGTTCATTGGTGGCTGTATGGAACACTGGCGTGGCTGAATGGTGGCTTCCATGACTGTTGTGCCTTAGGAAAATAACAGACTAACACAATGAGCTAACACAATAATTTATCAATTAACAAGCTAAAATAGTTGTCTAATATAATAAACGGACACAAAAAGTTAAAATAATGAGTCAAAATAACCAGCTTAATTAGGCAACATCTCCGACTCCAGCACTACAAACTTTGTAGTGCTGGAATCGGAGATCTTTTTTTTTTGCCTGACGAATTCCATCCCGTGGCCGCTGCGTGGCAGTGTGCTAGGACGCATTAATAAGTATGTCATTTTTTTAACAGTGCAGCAGCAGCCCAACAAAAAGAGGGCAACTTGGGCAAGCTAAGATGACTGACCGAACCCGGTGCCCGTGCTGCCGGTGGCCGTGGCCGTGCCTGCCCTCCCTGTGCCGGCAATCCCCTCGCCTGCGGCCGCGGCACCGCCGCAACCTCTCAGGCCGAGTCTGATCCAGCCTGGCAACAAATTGCAAAAAAAGAAATGTGCATTCTGACGGCCATTAAAAGCATCGTCCTTTGTACACGATGCTTCTAGGCCGTGGGAACTGTGTGATGTTTGATTGAGAAACAGCAGCTTTTCTGTGTACATTACTTTCCACATTGGGGGAATAAAAGCAAAAGGACTTGAAACAGGGGTTCCCGGTCCCCCTAGATGGACTCTGCACGGAGCGCTACACCAAAGGTCATAGCGCCCAAGTGTTGGGAAGTATCCAAACCCATAGTCTGCCCGCTCTTCCCACTAGGCTGGGCCGGCTCGGTCGGCTGGCGGCTGCGCCAGGTGTGTGCAGGCCTCCTGTCCCACCGCCGTGTGGCGGGATGGAATTTAGTTCATTTGGCAACATCTCCGACTCCAGCACTACAAACTTTGCAATGCTGGAAATGGAGATTTTTTTGCCTAATGAATTCCATCCCACCGCGGCGGTGGGCCAGGACGCATTAAGTAGCATTTTTTTTAAAGTGACAATCTAATTAGGTGCAGCCCAACAAAAAGAGGGCAAGCTAAGGTGATTGACCAACATGTCGTCTTGACCCTGCCAAGTGTCATTTTCTCATCCATTGATTTGTTATTGACTTTTTGCACTTGAAGTCTTGCATTTCTATTGGGAAATGATGAACCTGTAAAAGTAAAAGAATTCAATGAGATAAAAATAAAAGAATGGGCTATTCACACCTTACACTGGACAACTTACAATCCAAGCAGTAACAGTTGCTTCCACTTTATTTTTAATTTGATTCATAGATGTATTAAATGTATGCAGCCCATAATAAACGGAAGATACACAGTCAGACAGCCACCATTTCAGGCTGTACCATTTCTGCCTTCCTTCCCTCGTTTGGTAACAGACTCAGTGTAGGGCCTGGGCATCGTTTCCAGTGCCATCCTGGCGTTACATGTCCTTAGCTAAAGGGCCAAGATGATAGGGGAGTACAATCATAACACACGTTGCCCTTCTTCACCCCATGGTCTATGGTTCCTGGTGAAGTGCTGCTTGCACAGAGGAGTAAACATGTGACTGCTGGGGCCAGTGTTATATCATTGTTTTGAAAGTGAGTGCGATGGTAGTAATGTATAGAAACAAGAACTTGACATGTTTTCTCCTCTTGACCTATGCAAGCACTTTGAAGAGATACAGGAAGATGATCAGGTAGCAGTATTTGCCAATGCACTAATCAAACCCATTTTAAACATAGCTCTTGGTGCTGAAGGAGATGCAAATCGGAGATGTGTGGCTGTTTGGTGCAGGAGAAATGAAGTCCATGAAACAACTGCAAAGAGTACAACACAACGCTGAAGGTAACTTGTTGAATCAGAAGAAAATGGGGTAAGTGCCAAAATCATTAAAGACTGTGGATACCATACATGTTTTTTGGTGAAATATTCTCCCTCTCCCCTTTTATCCTGGCTTTCCCCTATCCTCATACCCGCCTATCAGCCCCTGTCCCCTCAGAATGTGATTTTGCTCTGTAGTCCTGTTGAAATAACAGGGCGGATCCACATAAATAAGGGATTTGGGTTCATATACTTCGCGTGGCAACATGAACCTTGACACTGCTACATATGATGATCCATTCTTGTATGAAATGTCACAATACACTGATATCGTAAACCATATTTTTCTTAGTGTACTGAGGGATAATGTTTTATGAGTCCACTTCCGGTGATGTCATGTGGGGGGCGTGGCCAAATGATATCACCTCCCGTGGGGGCGTGGTCAAATTACATCACTTCCTGTGATGTCACTCTTGGGGGCGTGTCACTGTGATGTCACTTTCGCTACCCCTGGAATTTTGATGAAATGACGTCCCTGGAGGGTGCCATAGCTTCACCTCATTACCAGAAAAGGTGTTGTCATCACCAGGATGTGGTACGTTTATATGATTTATTGAGGGAACAAGTTCCAAGTAAATCAGAGGAAGGACCAGCATGCAGGTGGTCACCGAAGCCCCTTGTGGCCTCTGCAGCTCCTGTAAGCGTCAAGTCAGAAGAGCAGTTCAGATCCCACACCCGACATCACAAGAGCAGCAGGAGGCCGCATGACTGTTCTATTCTCCACATCAGTCTTTTACTTAAACCTTATCAAAGATCACCAAGAATGTACAAACTATTCCCCGATTCCACTTATTAATTTAGACACCGAGATACTTAAAAAGATTTGAGCTGAAAGAAGCTACTTTAGTGGTCGAAGAAATCTTATAAAAGGACCAAGCTGAGTTTGTTAAGTATTGAAAACGATGCAAGAAAATTAAATTGGTCCTTGATGCCTTACACTACACCAAATTATGCATGGGAAGTCACATTCTCCTCATTCTAGGTGTTGAGAGGGCTTTTGACAATGGCAAATGGAAATAATTGCTTCTAATAATCCATCATCAGGGTCCAGGTGGATATCTCATATTAAAGGGCTGGTCTCTTACACGAGAACCGTCTGCACTTCACAAGTTCTACTCCTGCAGCAGGGCAACTATTACAATGCTTAGAAGCACTCCTGCTATCAAGTTAGATTAGATAACGTAGAGACACAAAGCAAAGCTGTCGTCTATCAGCACTCAAATTCAACATTGCACTTGAACCATTAGCAATAGCAGCATGATCTAAGATGAACTTCAAAGGGTTTCACTTGGGTGATTAGAAATAAGATGTTTGTTATCATGCAGATAGCACGGCCCTCTGTCTTTTAGTACCCATTTTATCGATTGCAGATTTGATCGCAACGGTTAACTAGTTTGGTAAATTGTTGGAACATGAAATCAAGTGAAGAAATCTGTAATCATCACTCTCAAATATTGTGAACACTGGAAAATATGACCAGCAGCCCTACAAATGGGAGACAGAAGAACTGAATACTTGAGAACATACATTACTGGACACCAACATCTACATGGCAGCTGAAATAACAAGTCTGACATCTACAGGTGAAAACTGTTAAATATTTGACTATGGGCCAAAGTAAAGACTGAACAATTAACTTAAGAGCTAAAATACTACACTTATTTCAGAATGTGTGAACCTCCTGTTCTCAGGTCAAGCAGATGCGGGTAGAATCAGTCTTTACAGACTATATGTCATGTAGCGGGGTAGAGTAATAGTTCGTCAGATAAACTGCATGTTTCCCTATGGAAAGGAAGCTTTGGTTTCGCAGACCTAAACATGTACCTCCAGGTATTCATTATACACTGTGCACCACACTGACTCACAGGCAAACAAGCAGAAATAGAGTAATACATGATCCACAATTATTTATTTCCTTTGAACTACAGGGTCCTCTAACTGATGCCCTGATGAAGGTGGAACATTTTACTTTTTCATTTGTCTTTCCCGCCGAAACGCAATATACATGAGGGGACTGAAGGTTCTCACAGATTAGGCTGCATATCCTGGACTTCGGAATACAGCCCTCCCAGTAGTACAAACAACCTTCTTGTTGTCCGCTCCCCATACTGCGTTGGCAGACCCTACCTCGGAAGGTAGTCTTCACTCCAAAGCATATGGATGGACTGGATCCTTGCAAAACTAATGTCTTTTAGAAAGAAGGATTCCGGCTTTTGTGTATAAAACTGCCTTCACAATATTAGAAGGAGTAGAGGTTATAACCCAGATGTGTTCTAAAGTTATAGTTTTGTGAAGAGGCCACACTGGTTGCTTCTATTAGGTTTCTTATTCTTTTAGGTTTCCATCTGAATTTGATTTTGAAACTGTGTTTTCCTCTTTGTTCCTTTTTCTTCCTTATCCCCTCTTTCAATTTTTATCTTTCAATTGCAATTGTGCATGTACATAATTCCAACAATTTTTGGTTTCTGTACCTGTTTTTGTATATGTTGGTTTGTTGAACTTGAATGTATTTGCACATTTATATTGTTTGCTTCACAAAATATACATTTATATTTGGGTATTTTAGGTTCATTGTTGTTTTTTTCTGACAAATGTATAAATGATTTCTGTAATGCCTATAGCATAGTGAAGGGCTGTTCTAAAGAGTTTCCAAATGATTTAACCCAGCTGTACCAACCCCACGTGCAACAGTACCTTCCTTTTTGATATTCCCTATGGAAGGGAAGCTTTGGTTTCCCAGACCTAAACATGTACTCCCAGGCATTCATGAAACACTGTGCACCACATTGACTCACAGGTGAACAAACAGAAATAGAGTGGCTCTCAGTGAACCTCCATTCATTGCTGATGCCACATGCAAGCTGTGATGTTGAGCAAGGCCGCCCCTGGAGCGGGCGGCGGCAGCCGAATGATCGCGGCCCCTAATGACACAGGTCTACTCGCGGAGCATGCAGGCGCCGCGCAGGAAAAGACACATGACTCGTTGGCTGGCTGCATAAATCCGGACTGGCGTGAAACCGCCAGTTCCGGTGATACCTTTATTTCTCCTCCCCCTCTCCCTGTGTCACGTGACCCTTCTGTCCGTGCACGTGACACCACATTCATCCCCAAATTGGAGGTAAATTCACATGCACTACAGACTACATTTTAGCATGGATTATTGTCTCTTCCGCTAGTCTCTTTACGATATACCCCGTCTATGACATACCCTTTGAGGCGGGATGATGGTTTGGGCTTCTCCCTCAGGCTGTAGCGGGCGTTCCGTCCTTTGGGCGAGGTGTCTGTGGCGGTCCTTTCTTCTGTCTCGATCTCTGGTGGGCGTGGACTATTTGACTCTTCCGGCGTATTTTCGCTGGTTGACGGTGTGGGTCTCTGGGGCGTCTCAGCAGCTTTTTCCTTCGGGGACAGGGGGTGTTCTTCCCACATCTCCGGGGGTACTTTCTTGAAGTGGGATATGTTCCGGGTCACAGTTTCCCCTCCTCGGGTGGCAGTGACCATGCTGTGGTTGGTGGCTTGAACTGTCCACGGATGAACTTCGAAGTTTAGGGACATCTTCTTTGGCTGTGCCCGGTTCTTGACGAGGACTGTGTCCCCGGGGTTTAGTTCTCGATGGTGTGCGTGCCTGGCGACGCTTTCTTGCTCGTTGTGCCTCTTCCTTCTAGCATCCATTTCCGGGATGTCTAACTCGGGTGCAACCCAGTGAGGATGTACGGGGAGTTCCGCCTGTATTGGTACTCCAAACATAAGGGCTGCTGGGCTGATCCCAGTGGCTGAGTGCGGGGTTTGCCGGTGCGTCCTCAGAAATCGGTATACTGCCTTCAGCCAGGGGTGTTTTTGCTCCTTGGCAATTCTGATGACTTTGTTTAGCGACCCCATGAAGCGTTCCGCATCTCCGTTGGCCTGAGGCCATCCTGGGGTGATTCGCTGATGTTTCACGTTTACTTCTTTGAAGAATTCTCGCAGCTCTTGGCTGGTGAATGACGGTCCATTGTCACTCTTCACTTTCCTTGGGATCCCATGCGTGGCGAACATTTTCTCCAGCGTGAGGATGGTGGTTTCAGCATTGGTGGATGACACATGTTCTACTTCGGGGTATCTACTGAATTCATCTATCACTACGAGCAAGTATACTTCGCCTGCGATGGTGCAGTGGTCCATGCTGACCGCGTCCCATCTTTTGCAGCTCCGTGGTGCACTGTAGATTGGTTCTGGGTTCTCTGGTCTCCTGGACGCTTGGCAGGCTGCGCATGACTCAATTAGTTCTGTGATTCTTTGGTGCATGTTTGGCATCCACATCCGGGACTTGAGGTACGCCGAGGACTTGACAATTCCTTGATGTCCACTGTGCGCTAGTTTGAGCGCTCTCTCTTCGAGGGACTCCGGCAGAATGATGCAGTGACCTTTCAGAAGCACTCCCTCTGGTGCTATCGAGAGTTTGTGTCTAATCCCGAACAGTGTTCTGAGTTTGGTTTGAGCTGGTATGGTGCGGTGGGATGTCGACATGAGATAGGTCTTCCAGCTTCCTGATTGAATGGCCGAGGTAGTGTGTTGTAGAATTGTGTCTTCTCTTGTCTCTTGTATTATTTCTTGCAGCGTCAGGGCTCGTGGCCTGGCGCATGCCACTACATGACAGACGTGCTCGTCTGTTTCTCTTGCGTGATGTCGTTCGCTGTCAGTGGCGGGTTGCGGATGGCGGGACAGATAGTCTGCCGGGTTGTCTGAACCTGGCCGATATTCTACCTCAATGTTGTACGGCTGCAGTTGCAGCATCCACTTCTCTATGCGGGCAGGGGGGTGTGGAGCGGAGCCTCGGAATATTGGTATCAGGGGTTTGTGGTCCGAAAAGACTTTTGCCTGTTTTCCTAATAGGTACACCTTGAAGTGGCGGCACCCCCACAGTATTGCTAAGGCCTCCTTTTCAATGTGGGCATAGTTTTGTTCTGGCTTCGTGAGGGCTCTGCTGGCAAATGCGATGGGGAACACTCTGCCTTCGCTGTCTGTTTGGGTCAGTACGGCCCCTAGGCCTACGGGGCTGGCATCCACGAGGAGTTCAGTCTGTCGTTCTACGTTAAAGAACGCCATGGTTGTGGTAGCGGACAGGGCATCTTTGATCTGTTGGAATGCACGCTGGTGGACTTCGGTCCACTCCCATCTTTGGTCTTTCTTGGTTAGTTCTCTGAGGGGACTCGCGATGCTTGCGAGGTCAGGGATGAAACGCGCGCAGTAAGTTGCCATCCCCATGAAACTTCGCACTTCCGAGGCAGACTGGGGAGGTTTGAAATATTTTATGCCTTGTACTTTGGATGGGTCAGGGGATACGCCTGCGGCGCTGAAGATGTAGCCGAAAAAGCATAGTTCATCTTTGTCGAATTCACATTTCTCGGCATTGAGCGTCAGACCTGCTCCCTCGAGTCTTTCCAGGACCGCTGATAGTCGTCGGTGGTGCTCCTTCTTGTCTGCGGCGTATACCAGGATGTCATTGCTGATGTTAGTGGTACCAGCTAGCCATGTGATGACTTTACGGATCTCGTGCTGGAAAACCTCTGCGGCGGATGAAATTCCAAAGTTCAGTCGCTTGTACCTCATGAGGCCGAGGTGGGACGAAAATGTGGTGATGTACCGTGATTCTTTGGATAGTCTTAGCTGGTGGTATCCTGATCGGAGATCGAGTTTGCTAAATACTTTCGCCCCTGTGAGGTCTACGATGAGCTCATCAATGGTGGGAGTTACGTGGCGTTCTCGGCCGATGGCTCTGTTGGGGAGCCTCATGTCGATGCATATTCTCACTGCGTTTGGTTGTTTCGGCTTCTGGGCTACCACCATAAGCGAGACCCACGGGGTCGGGCCTGATGTTCTCTCGATGATTCCGGCATCCTCGAGTTTGGATAGCTCTTCCTCTACGGCTGTTCGCAGGTGAAATGGGATCTGCCGGTGGCGCACTGCCTTGGGTTCGACGGTGGGGTCTATGTGTAGTTTGATGGACCTCCCCTTCAGGCATCCGATGCCTTGAAATAGTTTCTTATGACGACCTAGGATGTTGTTGAGTTCGTCGTGTTGGACGCTGAACGCGAAGTGTATCAGCTTTAGTTTCTCCGCAGTTCTGCAGCTTAATAGGGTTTCGCAACCGGCGTCTACTACGTAGATCCGTGCGCGGCAGTTCGTGTTGTTGTGCGCAAAGTTGGATTTAAACGACCCCTGCACTGGTAGGGGTTTCTTGGATCCATAGGCGTATAGTCTGACTTTCTTCTTGTGGAGTTTTGGTTTTGGGTGAAGTCTGTTGAAGGCCGTCACGGGCATGACGTTAACTGTCGCGCCGGTGTCAATTATCACTTTGAGTGGGTCTCCGTTGGAGAGGACTGTGCACGACGGCCTCTTCTTTTGGCGCGACTGGCCTGATTTGACTGCCGATATTAAGTGTACACGGTGTACTGGTCTTCTCCCCTTCTTCTTCTTCCCTTTGTTCTGTCTGTCGGGGGATGAGCTGCTGTCGCTGTCGTCGCTGTCGCTTGAGCTCGGGGATCTTTGGGACTCATCGACTGCTCTCGCTTTACCTCTCCTCGTTTGTTGGCGGGGATGTTCTCTCGGTGCGAATTTTCTCCGTTGTTCTTGTGTCGTGCGGGAGCTTGGGTCTTTGTTATTCTTGTTTGGCGGATTCAGGCAGACCGCTGCATAATGGTTGAGGCGATTGCATTTTCTGCATGTGGACCCCCAGGCGGGGCAAGAGTCGCCTTTATGCCATGGGCCTCCGCACCATTTGCAGGTTTGATCTCGTCCTTGTGGTTGGTGCGGCTTTTGGTACTGTTTCGGGCGTGTTGATTGTTGTCTGGAGATAGCTGCTACGTCTTCTGCGGGTCCGGGGCTATCTAGCGGTAGTCTCTGGATGGCAGCTTCCATTACTGCTACTTGGTCCTGTGTCTGTTCACGGAGGCGTGCTGTCTCGAGAATGCGTGATAGTCGCATGTTCTTCTCTGATAGAATTGCCCTTCTTAGTTTTTCAGAGGAGATTCCATTGATGATTTGGAGGCGAATGGCGAATTCTTCGTCCGGGAATTCACAGCCTACGGCCATTTCGCGAAGGCGAGCGTGAAATTTGTCTACTGTCTCCTTTTCACGTTGACGTGCCATACAGAAATGGAACCGCTCATAGTCCGGATTGAGGTCAGGCTTAAACATGTTGGTGAGCGCCGCTCTGGCCGCTGCATAGTCAATGTCGCTCCCGCGGTTTGGTAGGGCGTTGAAAAGGCGCAGAGCTGCTGACCCTACGTTGAGCAAGAGGAAGGTGCGCCTCTTTTTAGGTGTGGTGATATCTCGGGCCTCTGGATGCATCTCGAATTGTTGCAGCCATATTTCCCACCGGATGGCCGCTCCGCTGGTGAAAGGGTCGAATGGTGGCATGAACGTTGTCAGTGTGGGGTCGCTGCGCTCCTCGGTGATGCTTCTTCTTGATGATGAGGAGCCGGTGCTGATTCTTGTCGGGCTGGTGTTTGGGCTCGACATGCTGCTCTATTAAATGACTTTGGTGGCTGAGCATAGCTGGTGAGGTTATCTTGGCTGCTTGGGTGCCTGGTGCGATGGCACGTGGCTCCCCGTGGGGCGCTGCGGTTCTGGGCGGGTCGCGTGCGATGGATCGTGCAGTGGCTACCCTGGGGTGTTGGCGTGGCCGGAGTCTTCTTTTCCTCTTTGTTGTGGAAAACGAAAAAGAAAAAAAAATTTTTTTTTTTTTTGAGCGTGGGCGGAGCCGGGGTTAACGCTTACCGGCCTCCGCGGAGTTGCCGTGGGTCTGTGGACGCCGCGGCTCCCTCTGATGCTGGGAGGCGTGCAGTCCACACCCGCCTCGTCGCCAGTGTGATGTTGAGCAAGGCCGCCTCTGGAGCGGGCGGCGGCAGCCGAATGATCGCGGCCCCTAATGACACAGGTCTACTCGCGGAGCATGCAGGCGCCGCGCAGGAAAAGACACACGACTCGTTGGCTGGCTGCATAAACCCGGACTGGCGCGAAACCGCCAGTTCCGGTGATACCTTTATTTCTCCTCCCCCTCTCCCCGTGTCACGTGACCCTTCCGTCCGGGCACGTGACACCACACAAGCAGTTCAGAAAGTAGGGTACAGGTGAACCCCACGAAGCAGCATCGCCTTCATGAGGCAAGTCTTTAACAACAGAAACTAGCTCAACTTGGAGCACTCTCTCCATGTTGGACATCTCGAGCAAACAGTACAATCAACTGAAAGAATGAGGCAAAACATTTCTGATAACCTTGAGGCATGATTTGTGGCAGAAGGCTGCTGGATGTGCCACAGACACCTGAAACTAAATGGCACAAGTCACAGGTTTGAATGATTTTTTAAAAAAGGCTAGCATGGCCATTTAACATATGGTGGTTATCTGAACAGTACTTAGTCAATCAATAAATCAATCAATCATCATGTATTTATAGTGCACACTATCACCTAAGGCATCATGGCACAATAGGATACCAGAAAAGAGACATCAGGTTGCGCAAATAGGTTTTTAGCCTGCACTTAAAAGGCCCAAACTCTATGGTATGTCGTAGAGCCAATGGCAAGGCATTCCAAAGCTTTAGGCAAGCAACGGAGAATGCTCTGGCTCCCAGTCGTTCTCTACGATAACTGGGAACCTACAATAGCGCTGCATAAGCAGATCTAAGCAAACGCCCTGGGCAATAACGTTGCAACTTATCCTGTATGAATAAACAACCCTTTCCGTTCAAGGCTCGATGAATAATACATAATGCATTGAACTTGATTCGGGCTGAAACAGGCAACCAGTGCAGAGATTGGCGAGCCATGGTGACATGGGGGCCATATGGGATCCCCTTAATCAGACGGACCGCTGCAAATTGCAGAACCTGTAGGCGATAGATTAACTATGCCTGTGACAGATAAATGGCATTGCAGTGGTCATAGGCTGAAACTACCTGGGCATAAAAACCTTCAGAAATAAAAGGAAGGACTTTTTTAACTGCTTCATTTATGAAAACTGACGCCACAGGTGGTGTTAATCTGACTTTCCTTAGATAGAGACAAGCATATCTTTACACCCAGGTTCCTAGCCAAATCCACAGGAACCGGTAAAGGTCCCAGTGACAGGGGACAGAAATCCGAGGTCCAATTAGACGAAGCTCCGGTGGGTCCAACAATTAGGACCTCTGTATTACCACCGTTGAGCTTTAGCCAATTGGTTTCCATCCAGACCCTGACTGCATCAAGACACAGCCTTATCTGGGCCGCAGTTGCAGCCTCGTCTAGGTCCATCCTAAACCGGACTTGGGTGTCGTCTGCATAGGAAAAGAACTGGACCCAAAAGACTGAATAAGTGCGGCCAGGGGCTGTATGTACACATTAAACAGCAGTGGAGAGAGGGCAGAGCCCTGTGGGTCCCCACAGTTCACAGCCACTGGTAAGGACCTATAAGGAGGAAGAGAAACCATTTGGACTTGCGAGGATCGGAAAGCGCAGAACCAGTTCAAGACTGGTCACGACATCTCTGTAGCCTGCAGCCTGGATACCAAAATCCCATGATCAATGGTGTCAACAGTGGCAGACAGGTCAAACAAAATAAGGCCTGCTGTACCGCCTCTGTCTCTGATCATGGTAACGGGGGAAAACTTAAAGGGGGAATACTGGCCAGCTGAAGGTCTAAGGTAATCAGGGCAAGTTCAGCCGGGGTTAACTTAGCCGGTGTGGGGCAGACAGGAGCAGAGGTCTAAGGCAGGTTATTCCCACAGAGTTGGACATGTGAAACAGAAATGGATCATTTGTCACCTGCTCTTAGGGCAGGTCTTGCCTGAGTGCAATTTCAGAATACCCTGGTATACCCCGGTATCTCCAGCTTGCCAGGATCTTGAACCTAACAGACCAATACATCTGTGTTGCAGACATACTGTTCGTACCACCTGTATTTTGCAGGAGGCTACATTTTCAAAACTTAATGGGCTGGCACCCAACCCTATGATAATCATAGACACATATTGAGTCTTCTGTGTTCCACACACTATCCACAAACTCGAGTCCTTGCAGGCTCCAAGGAACCATTTTTGCCCGGGTTTTCTGCACTACAGGCGAGTGCTCAGGATCAAAGTGCGGACGACTTCCATTTTTTGCTGTTACTTCACACAAGGTATTTGGAATGCACCAAAGTCATACCATCTATTTTGGAGGTCTTCAGTGGTTAGCATTTCTCAAGAGGTGACATTGATTTTGTCTTCCATGCTGTTCCATATTTTCTGTTATTCTGACTTCACCAACACATGACTAAGTGCCAACATCTCAAACTAAATCACTGTTTAAAGACACATTCCTTGTGCTCGTTTTTCTGGACTGATATCAAGTGATGCACCCATATACCACTGGAAATCTGCCCCAAAGAAAATCAGGCCCGCGGTCCGAACAATTAATTTTGTGATCAAGGAAATGAGTGGATACATATACACATTGAAGAGACTGGGGGACAGTGGAGAGGCAAGTGGGGACCTGCATGTTAAATTATGGAATTTAGAAAAGTAAGGCTCCATTTTGATTATTTGTTCTTAATTTCTCAAAAAGGACAATCTCCTCTTAAAGCTTCAGATGAGACTCCGGGTGTGTACTCAACTGGCGAAAGACTAGTGTGTATTCCACAATGCTATTCACTGCACTGAGGTCCAATCCAAACACTTAAGCATAATATTTGTAATAAATTGTAATGCCATATCCATGGAACGCTTACTCTGATGCTACGTGATGAGATATACTGGCTGTGGCTTAATAACTTGAAGATCAAAGTCATCAATTTCATAATTTCATGGCCGTCCTTTTTAGAATCACTTTGATAGTACTATAAGGAATATATACTTACAACCACATTGCATAAAAAAGGTTCCTGCCTGGACTCCTCCTTAATGAGCACTGACTACAACTCCCAACTCGCATACTGAAATATCCTATTTGAGGGCCACCAGGAAAAATCCCAGAAAGCATATAATGGACTAGTACACAGCTGTTGCGCTAATGGGTGTACACACTCAGGTGGCACATCATACCTTCAAATTGAGAAGGTCCTTGCAACAGTTTCCTATTGAAGCATGCCAGGGTCATAACGTTTTCTTTAAAAACTGCCTTGTGTATGATAGTGAAATGCTGGTGGCCGCACCCACTATCAGGAAGGCCTTGGTGGACACCAATCTTAGCACCGATGCCCACCACCGTACAACACAACGCCCACCAGCCACCCTGGTGGTTCTAGGGTTGTTAGAGGGTAGTAGAAGATTGCATTAAACTCAACAAGGAGGGAAATGCATTAGGAAAGGAGCGGCCAGGTTGGTCGGGCCATCTGATGGGAGGAGACATAAGTTATGATTGAGTAAAGGACCGGGACACCATGTCAGTGGAAAAGGTGGGGAGCACCTACTTAAGTTTTGAAAGGCAGCGGGCAAACATCAAGCCCTCCCTCTCTTGTTCAGGCACTGCGATCATGAAATCAGTTGCACTGCAATGTATATTTCCTCCAATATCATTGGCCCACATCGCTCCTGTGGCTCCCATAAGCCTGATCCTTCTCTTCCCCCTGGCCTCTCCCTTGTCGCCCTGCAAACCATTTCTGTGCCTTTTGCCTGCTTCCTTAGTGTTCCACAACCACGTCCCACGGTCCTGCTCTTGTTATGCTCCCAATGCTCACTCACAACATTCCCATCCCCTCACGCTCCTGGGGCTCCCTGGCCACCACAAGCTCTTTGGGCTTGTGCCACAGCCTCCACCCCTTTAACATTTTGGCCTCTGTTCACACTCTCTGCCAAACTTGCCCCCTCTCCCTTATTCTTCTCAGCTCCAGCTGTTGTTGCTGAACTCCATCAATGTACTGGGCATTATTTGCCTTTTCTTCACCCTGTACAATCATGTAACCTGCCTGCAACCACATCCCTCACATCACCACTCCATCGAACTTTCATCACCCACGTAAGGCGTGCATAGGATGAGCAGATTTTAAGATGTGTATTTAGAAGAGCTGTAGGTGACTGCAGCAGCTGTGAGGATGATGGACTTCTGCAATAGTTTTACGGGGACACTGGATATCTCGGTGTGTTGAGCACATGGGTTATTAGCACAAATAAATGCCCTCATGCTCTCGGGGTGAGGGGGCAAATACACATATTTTAACAACTTTTTAACAAGATGGAATCTGCTGCCAACCTGAAACGACCAGAGCAAACATTTTAAAAGGGCACCCAATGAAGTCATCCCATAAGTAGGGATTGGTAGTAGTCAGAAGAATTATATGGGGGGTTTGTTAAGATGAGCGGGGTTTCTTGAAAGGACTTTCCTTGTATTAGATTGTATTAATCGATGCATTGTGCCCTGTTCCTTGGCCCTGTTTGTGCCATTATCCGAATAACTTATGGGTGATTCGAATGCAGGAACAAAGCAGGTGGCAACCCACAGTATATTACTGAAACCGTAGCATTACCATGTTTTAAAGCAGCTGCACGTCCGGTGGTCAGTTGAGTCTCAGCTGAAAACAGGGAGGTAATTTCACCGAAATGCCAGGGGTAGTGAAAGTGATGTCACATGACCCCTGATGACATCAAGGGAAGTGATGTCATTTGACCCCACCCTGAAGTGACATCACAGGAAGTGATGGAATATGACCTTTCACCCCTTGACAAAACAGGAAGTGCCATCACATAGCATTGTTCCTAAGTACACTTCGAAACATGGTTACGATATCACTGTAATGTGATATACACTTCATACAAGAACGGAGCACTATATGTATAGTTAATATCAGAGTGTATAGGCCCATATTACTAAATCACTGTGAATGCAAGCAGGGGTCCAAGGCCAAAGGATAATGATGTGTTATTATATAGCACTTACGTGCTTTATATAAATTATATATACATACAATATCACCCAACATGTGCTGGTACTCATTTATCATCCTCAGAAGATTGAAAGGCTGAGTTGGCCTTGCCGGTATTCGAACCTGCAACCTGCTGATCACACCCACATCGCTGCAGCAAGCGCTTAACCCACCGAGCTATCTTACCGGCTATAGTTATCTTACCGGTTATAGTAAAATGAGCATGTCTGAATGTTCTCCAAGTCAGAAAGCAAATTACACTCAGTAGTGGATACCATTAAACTGGTAACTGAGATTTAACAGCAGGCCAGTTCATCTGCAGGTCTGGTGCAAAGTTGCCACATGTCAATCTGCGTGGATCTTCTTTTCAGGCTTCAGAGGTTGGCCTCACACAGCATCCTGTACTCTGGGCACTCGTTACCTCATACATGTAAACAAACATCCTGAACAGCATGCAATGCAGATAGGAAAGATAGACACATTACAACAAGGCATTCATTGTGGCACAATGAAATCAAGGGCCTCTTTATGTGCTATAGTCAAACATTTCTACAATGTACACAAGCTTTTAGGCACAAGGATTTTGTCAAGTGACCGAGGACACCGGGATGGAATGTCTTGTGATGATCATAACAAACTACAGCAGAAAAAACGTGCTATAACTGCAACTTGCAAAAAGCAAAATACTTAGTCCGCAATGGATGCTTATTCTACTCTAAGTGCTTTTTGGAAGTTTTTGTCTGCATTGTGAATTTGAGGTATTTAAGAACAGACTAAGTCAGTGACTCACCCCCTGAATTTGTTTTTCCTATTCTTCTTATTTAGGGTCATAGCTCAAAGTGGTGCACTTGTGGAACCCCCTGTTTTTAAGAGGCCTAAACAAGAAAGCCAGTCACTCCATAAATAAAGAGCTGCATGGTGCTGACCCCAGCCCAGGAGCTTCCATTTAAAAGAAAAATGCATTTCAAAAAAATCTTTTTTAGGAGTAGCAAGGGAGACCACATGGGTAGCAAGGGAGACCTCAGGGGTCGACCCCACAAATGACGTACCTGGCTGAGAATGTGCTTCAGAAAATAAATACACTTAAAAAATAATCAGGTGTTACATTACAGATTATTTACAGGACTGCCGAATTTCATCCGTGAAGGAAAGTTGGATGGCAAGTGCTATATAGTGCTCCCTGATTTTATCGCTCTGTTGGCTTGAATTATTACCCCTGTTGTTGCTCTCTTATTTATGTATGTATTTATGTATTTATTTATTTATATACAGGGGGAACAATGAACGTACCATAGATATGAAAACAGATTTGACGGGAAGCAGTGAGCTTCCTACCATGGGTGGTGTTTGAGGGACATTCTGACCATTTTGTGCAGGGGAGTACATGGAACAGTCACTGAGGACAATACATAAGTGGACATACATAGATTAAGGACAACCAACATTGGGCATTTTTAAGTGCGGGTAGGCAGTATGGCCAGCTTTGCTCGGGATATGACCAAGATGGGTGAAGTGCTAGAATGGAGGCAGAGTAAGTAAGGGACAGAGTCAGGTTAGAGACGAGGAAACATTTTTAACTAGCAGGCAGATGAGAGTAAGCTAGGAGGGTAACTCAGAGGTGAGGAGGTAGGCTTTTAGTCTGTAAAGTAAAGTTAATGATCTTGTTGAGAGGACAGAAAGCGTAGTTGGTGAGATCAAACAGGATACTGGCCCAGTTGTCCAGTTTAGAGAAGTCAAGAGATGCTTTGGTGGTGTTAAACACAAGGAGGTACCTGATATGACTGACTAATATTTATGTTGGGGTGGGGCAAAAAGCATTATAATGGGGGCGAGCCATAAGCAAACAGAGATCAAATTAACACATTTTAGGGCTGGCAGATGAAAAGTCATGATTTTGGTTAACTTGAATAAGTACGAGGAGAGGGAGGGTGTTGGCGGCCTCCCAGCCAATGAGGAGGCTCAGAACGGGGTCTTTACCACACCCGGGAAAGACCCTGCTCTGAGCCTTCTCAGAGCGGGAGGCTGCCATCTTCCTTCGCCGGATAGGAGGTAAGTGCACTCCCCGTGTGTCTCCTGCCCCTTCCTCCCCACCCCCTGCCCCCTTTTCCACATCATCAGCCCCTCCTCATCCCTGCCCCACTTACCTTTTCCTGCATCATTCCTCTTTGGCACCGGGAACACTAGCGTTTCCGGAGTGCAAATCTCTGCCATAGAAAGGGAGAAGGGACTACCTGTGGTTCCATTCTCCCAGATCCGTGACAGCCATCTTTTTTTGTAGTTTTTTTTTCGAGCTGAGAAACGGTTAACACGCTGGACCCAGGGACCGAATCTGGGTTGTGCTGCGTCGTCTTGCTTCCAAGAGAACAGCAATAGAACCCTTGGGAGGGCAACTGCTGTCTGGTAATACCCCAGGGCTATCATTTAGGCCCTTGCTTCATTTGGGCCTGTAACTGACACCCCAGGGCATTACCAGGCCGGTAATGCCCCCATTTTGCGTTCTATTGCTTAAATAATGTCTTACTGGTGTGTTTCCAGGGATTGTTTTGGAAGCCATTTTCAGTTAGTCAGGCAGTGCTTTGTTGGTGGTATGGAAACTCAGTGGCTCAAGTGGGAAAGTTTTGTCTTATTGCGGCAGTGAAAGTATTACCAGTTGAAAACATGGTGCTCTCACCACAATTGCAGTTAACTTGCTATTCTGGTTAACAGACGGGTAGCTAGCTCAGTGGGTTGTGCACCTGTGGCATAGGATTGCCTGCCAGCACTGGGCCCATGCAAGAGGAGAAGGAGAAAATGAATACGCGATTTTGGTGCATCTCCTGGTAGGCATGGAGCAATAACTATGTTGAGTATGAGGGATCTTCAGTGGTTTCGGAATTCCATTATGCATTTAAAGAGGGATAAATAGGAATGAAAGACTATTGCCACACGATTATGCATTTCAAGACGGTTGCCTTCAAAGGATTTTGTGGATATTTGGCAATGGGATTTTAAAGGGCATTTCGTCGAATAAATAACTAGTGTTGAAGGGATGCGGCAGGATGACCTTTCTTGTAGTGTTATTATCCACATACTACATCTCATCAAATTCATACCAGTTGTGGAGTCTCATACCTGCCAGTCTGATATCAATAGGGTACTGGAAGGGCAGGGGTGGGCATGTGCAATCTGCTGCATGGGGATATTCCCTCGTGTTTACTGTTTGAGGGAAGCTGAAAGGATTTCAGGTCAAACTACTTGTTTTTCCTCAGTCTCACTTGGAGTGGTCTGCCCTCACCTCTTTCCTTTTTGCCGTCACGTCCAAGCATCCCTTCATCAGAGACTTCAATATTCACATTGTCTCACCTGACTCGTCCACTGGACTCGTACGCAGCCTCTGTGACTTTCTTTCCCTTATTATTCATCCCTCGGTTTGACGCACTCAGCCGGACATACCTTGGATGCTCTCATCTCAGCAGATATCCCCATCTCCAACCCTTTCACTACACCTCTCTCCTGGCTTGACCATGCTCTCCTGTCCTCTCACCAATGAAACACGTGCCAGTTGCTGCTTTTGCCGTCACTTTCATTCCCCCTCCCATCCTGCCGCAGACTCCCACACTGACTCTGCCCTTGCTAATCCTCACCTCTCTGTCAGCAACACCCTGGACAACTTTGCCCCTGTCATGATATTCTGCATGAAGCATGCCTCCAAGCGCAACACCTGCTATGACTCTGACCTTGCCTCTCTGAAACACAAGTATAGAGTTGATGAGCGGAAGAGGCGGGCATCAGGCACATCCTCTGACAGACTGGCCTGCCGACCTGCTCCAAAGGCAATACAGACTCTCCATCCACTTGAAGAAGAAGGCCCATATCCAAGCCTGCATCTTTGGGGCCACTAACAACATGGGTAACTGTTTAAAATCTGCAAGGAACTTGCCAATCCTACTGCAGTCTCCTCTTCTGCCCTGCCATCCCTGACCCTCTGTACTTCACTGGCCTCCCACTTCTTAACCAAAACTCACAACATTCTGTCCTCACTCTTCTCTTCTCCCATCCCTCCTCCCTCCCAACAATCGGGCCTCCCTTGTTCCTCCTCTCCCCTTCCCTCCTACTCTCCTCTTATTATAGCACTGGATGAGGTCTCTAGACAACATTGCCTCCCTTGCGCCTGCCTTGGCTGATTTCTGTAATCACTCCTTTGTTACTGGCTCCTTCATGCTTCCCCCTCAAGCCCTCCCTTATGCATCCACTCCTCAAAAAGCCCTCTGCCGACCCCTCTTGCCTGGCTAACTACTGCCCTATCTCCATTGCCCCTTTACTGGGCAAACTCCTGGAGAAGCTGGTCCTCTCCCAACTGATCCAACACACTGAATCTGTTGATTGTCTCCACGACCACCAGTCTGGCTTCAGAGCAGCAAGAGGCATAGAAACTGCTCTATTGAACACCCATGATGACTTGCTCTCAAATCTAGATTCCAACTCTCCATCCGTTCATATCCTCCTGGATCTTTCCTCTGCCTTCGACATGGTCAATCATGCCACCCTGACAAATTAGCTATATGACACCCTTGGCATCACAGGGTTAGCATTGAACAGGTTGAACAGTATCCAGTATCGTATTGTATTGTATTGTTTATTATTTGTATTGCGCACCAAACCCACAGGTGACAGGGTGCAGATCATAAGATAATTCAAAACTTAGTTACACAGAAAACTTACAGGGATAACCAATTAAACACAAAGGATGAATGTAGTGCACAAGTGAGAGAAGCATAAGGAGATACAATATGCGGAGACATGCAAATGTAGCATAGTAACATGAGTAACATGAGGAGAAAAATGGTACAGTTTGAAGGCAGGTTTTACAAGTATTAGCAGTCGATATTGACAGTCATGGTGTAATACAGTGGCAAGTAGCAACTATAAGTCTAAGGGCCTCATTCCGAGTATGGCGTTAAGGGATAGCGGCCACCGGTAACGAGACCGGTGGCGGTGATCCCTTACCGCCATACTCCGAGTTCCCTTTGCGCCCTCGCCCTTAACGCCTGCTTTGAGCAGGTGTTAAAGTCGAGGGCGCAAAGGGGCCTCCAAGCCAATAACGGTGACCGTAATGAACGGTCACCGTTATTTGCATCTTCCCCATTCCCATTGAGCCCTATGGGGGCTCATTTGGGAATGGGGAAGAGCCTTGGTGAATGGGGAATTACCGCCCCACCAACCTTGGAATTCCGCCATCCACCAAGGCGCTGCCGGTCCGGGTACGGCGTCAACCAAGGCGTTAATAGCGCCATTGGTTAGCGCCGTACTCGGAATGAGGCCCTAAGTCTTTAAGCCATTTGATAGTACTCTTGCAGAAATTATGTAAGGACTTGTCGACTCAATGTAGGTGGTAGAGAGTTCCACAATTTAGCTGCCTTTGACTGGATAGCTACAGCCCCCGATTCTAGATAACTTAAATCTAGGAACTGCAAGGTAATTAGAATTGGATAATCTAGTGGTCCTGGTAGAAGCCATCTTGTTGAATCTTTCCGACAGGTAGCTAGGTGCAGCATTGTTTAAGCATTTTCAACTTAATTTTGTCGTGTGTGGAAAGCCAGTTATTTGCTCTTCGAGTCATGGAGATGTGTTCTCGCTTGGCAATTCCTAATTCGGTTCTAAGAGTATTATTTTGCAAGGTCTGGATTTTTTTGATGATTTGTTTATTAGCACCTATGAATAAAGCATTGCAATAATCCAATGTTGATAAAATAAGAGCTTGGGCCAGGGTGATGCAACTGCTATTAGATAGAAAAGGTTTGCTAGCTCTAATTAATTTGCACATATAGTCTGTGGACGAGGCCACTGTGTTAACTTGCTTATTGGGAGATAAGGTTGAAGCTAGGTAAAACCCTAAAGTCTTCACCTCTTTGGCCACAGAGATGTTATTGTTATCAATATTGAAGGTGGAATAGTTGGGATTTAATTTATTGAGCGGTGCGGTAGTGCCCAGGATAATGATCTCAGTCTTGTCGTCATTCAGGAATAGACCGTGGGTAGCCATCCATGCCTGGATGACGAGGTATATCCTATTCACCAAAGCCAAATCCTTGTCATAATCACCAGAAAGAGGTAGGAGGATCTGAGTGTCATCTGCATAGTTAGTGTAGGTGACACCCAGATGATCCAGATCATCAAAAAGGGGCTTAGTGAAGATGTTATAGAGAGTGGGTGAGACACATGACCCTTGAGGCACTCTACAGGTGATAGGGATAGGGTCAGCGGCTGCAATTGGTGAGAAGACTCTCATAGTCAGGTTACTGAGAAAGGATTGTATCCAGACTATAGCTTCCGCTGAGAAACAGGCGGCTGTGTCAAGGTGACTACATAGGACTCCATTGTCCACTAAGTCAAATGCCGCGGAAAGATCCAGTAGGAGAAGGAGGACAGGAGTCCCCTTATCTCTGAGTTCGTCAATCTGTGCCTTTAAGTCTAGTAAAGCTGTTTCGGTTCCATGCCGTGGCCGAAAGCCAGACTGACGTGAGCCCAATAAGGAATTAGATTCCAAGTGTTTTTGAATGTATGAATAAGCAATTTTATCAAATATTTTCAGTAGGAATGGCACAGTGATGATGGGTCGGTAGTTAGTAGGGATATTTGGGTCCAATGTCTGTTTTTTTAGAAGTGGGAGCACCCACGATTCCTTGAGGTTAGCTGGAACTTTTCCAGTTACGAATGAAGCGTTGATCAGTTTAGTGATGAACGGTGCCAAGTCTCTAGCGGCATCCTTTATAAGTTGTGCCGGGCAATGATCTCCCTTACAATTAGAGGGTTTGAGTGATAGGATCATTTTTTCTGTATCAAGCATAGTGACTTTGTAGAACTTCAAATGAGGAGGGTGGTCAGGGCTATTAGGTGTGGTATCAGCTGTGCGGGGAGACGGGGGAGATGTCCTGATTAGTGACTCTTTTTTCTTGCCGATGAGCATTTTAAGTACGGGAGGAGCTCTGAGTAAGGACAGTAAGGTCTAAAATTCAGCAGATAGTAGTCAGGCTGAGTCAGAGCCCTGAATCAAAGGGGGTGACCCTTGTACCTTGTATAGTAGGCTAGGTCAGTTTGAAGGGTGTGTTAGGTTCCTGGCTGGGCACGTTTAAAAAGATAGGCAGGCTCTAAGAGCTTAGGAGTGTGGATCTACGTCAAAGGTATGTGGGATAGGCAAGTCCAAGTGAGATGGGTAACTAAGGCACACACTATGGGCGAATTGAATATATGCTAATCAGGTGAGCACTGAGATAAGATGTATGCCAACTAAATTCAACTATTACCTGCGGGAAACTACAGCAGCAAGGAATAAGCGGGGGCAAGACTTAGAACTGTGCATACTAAAATTAACATGCATAGTAAATCTAGGTTTATAGGGCATCTATATCTACAGTAGTGACGGTGCAGTTTGAAACAGGTAGGAGCGAGGTAGATCTCGTAGATGCACGCCACGCTGCTATGCAATTTGGGCCTGCTAGATTTCACTTTCTATGATCACCAAAATTACAATGTAGATAATCGAAAATAACTGTTTAAACTGCAATAAGGTTATCGTACTGAAGAACCTCCAAACTTCTAATAGTGGAAACATCCAAATGACAGGGCAAAACAATGTTGAGCTAAAATATATGTAAAGAGGCTGAACTAGGTTGGCTTGGCAAGTGATAGATAGGCGGTATGGGCCAGACAAAGTATTATCACATTTACATGCAGAGGGAATCAGGACCGGTAGCAGGAGTAAACAAATCTTGATAGGTGTAGCTATCACTAGGTCTGAATAGGGGTGGTGCTTGCTAAGGAGGCGCGCACAGTAATGGTCAAGCAAAGTAGGTAGTTGCAGTTAAACATTGTGGGGTTATACTTTACATGAGATCAGAGACAGTTCGGCAGAATGCCGTGCATACATATAGGGCACGGCTTGTAGTGTAGGAATAAAGGTTACTCGCTGTTCGTGTTGCGGCGCTAGTAGCGGTCGTAGGACACGCTTACCGACAGAATGTACAGTACATGCAGAGAGAGGAAGTCTTAGTGATTATGCAATCAGTGATTACATCGAATTACATCGAATACAAAGCATTAAATGCAAAAGCATTGAATGCAAAAGCATCGAAAACATGAATTATTTTAACGGTAAAGGTTTTATTTTTATTATAATGGGTTTTAAGGGGTAAAAGAAGGGGTTGGGGGACCCCCCCATTAAAAACAAATGAAAGAAATTCATGTTTTGATGAATTTTTTTCAATGCATTTGCATTCGATGCTTTTGCATTCTATGCTATTACTATAAACCGGTTGAACTCATTCCTCTCTGACCGACCTTCCTTTGTCCAACTGGGCCCTTTTCTTTCCCCTATCACACTCTCCACGTGCGGCATCCCTCAAGGCTCTTTGCTCTCACTGTGGCTCAACATCTACCTTGCCTGTCTGGCCCACCTGATCTCCTTCTTCTCTCCTCACTTCCAGTGTTATGCAGACAACAATCAGCTCTCCTTCAAGCTTCCCTCTACTGCCTCCTCTTCCTCCTCTCTCATCCCTGTCTGAGTGCTATTCAGGCATGTTGTGCTGCCAATGATCTCTGTCTTAATGACAGTAAGACTGATATACTTCTCATTGGGACCCCATCTCCCTCCTTCCCTCATACCCTCTGGATGACCTTTATGGGTCCCCTCCCTTCAGCCTCTTGTGAGACAAAAAATCTTGCTGTCATCTTGGACTCCTCTCCTTCTCTCCTCACATTGCCATGAAGGCCCACTATCAGCTGCACCTCCTCAGAGGCATTCTCCCTTTCCTCACCTTTTCCCAGAAACTCAATGTCTCCAGAGCTCTGGTCCTCTCTAGGTTGGGCTACTGCAACAGCCTCTTCCTCAATCTTCTTTCAATCTTCCTTCATCCTTCAACTAATCCAGAAAAGGACTGCAAGACTTATCCTTGGCCTCAATCCCAAGGAGCACATCTCTCCAGCCCTAAAATCTCTCCACTGGCTCCCAGTTGCTGCTATGATCAAGTTCAAGACCCTCTGCATCATCCACATGGCTTTCTGGGGCCTGGGGCCCCTCTACATCCAACTCTCTCTCCCTAAATACCTCCCTGCTGGAGTCCTTCGGTCTTCTAGCTTCTACTCTTTGCAGATCAAATGCTTCTCTAAGCAGATATAGGGGGTAAATCGCTCTCCTCCGCAGGATCCTCCCTCTGGAATGGTCTTGCTGCCCCTCTCAGGCTTCAGCCGGACCTCTTTAAGATCCAGACGTTCCTTAAGACCCTCCTTTTCCCTTCTTCCTTCCCTCTCCCCCTCACCTGCTAACACCCCTGTCTGCTGCAGTGACTGGCTGTCTGGTTCCCTCTGAGTTCTACAGGGCACCACATACCCCCACCCAGTCTACCCCCCCCTCCTCGCACTTAGCATGCAGACCCTCACCCTCTGCACCCCATGCAAGCCCTGGGACTTGCCCTCCTGTCCTCACAAAGACCACCTACAATTCAGAAAATTACTAAAAACCTGGCTCTTCAACACCACAGATTCAAACTGAAAAACAGACACAACCGAACGGGAAACAAAAAGAAAAGGATGACTAAATTCAGGATGACACTGACAACATCCAGAACCGACCAGAGAAACTCTTACTACAACAAGACAGATAATGCTAAGTCGAATAAGGTACAAGCTACACCCATGAGGACAGAAATCATGCCTAGCCAACTCCAGCCAACAACCTCACCCACCCTATTATTGCTACCAGGTATCATACTTGTATAGAGTTGTGTGAATGTTAGCACTTGCCACACTTGAACTAAGTTGTGGACATTGGCATGGGCATTGACCGTATGGAGTCGTGAATGAAGGCAGATGCCGCCCCTGGATGTAATTGCAAGCTTTGGCATGTGCCACGTTTCAAAAGGGCTGGGAGCGATAGCCTGCATAAACAACTGAATAAGATGATGAATGCCAACCACTCGCCACGTATGGATGGAGTAGCCTTGGCTAGTCAATGCCACGCACTGACTGGTTTGGGAATGCTCTCTGGGCCAGATTTGAAGGGACGCACAAACGCCTGCCTGCCCCGCATAGACGGGTGTCACGTAGGTGGCCAAGGCCGAGTTTGGGTAAGGTTATGAATGTGAGTGGATGCCATGTGTGAAAGGGACTGTGAGTATCGGACGGCCCAGATCAGGACAGAGATGCAGAGATGCTCCTGCACCCCACCTGGAGTGAATACGGAAATTCAGCGCCTCACTTTCGGACAGCAATGCCAATTAACCAATCCACTAACAATTTCACCTGTCTGCATACACCTCTCAAACTCTAACCAAACACAACCGCCAGCCTACAACACAACAATCTGCACAAACTTCACTACACTGCAACAACAAAATCACACATAGACCCGCACAACAGCACACGACAACCACCGACCGTAAAACACCCCAAACCCAGCCAACGGACCGACCGGGCTGAGGCCGCCAACAGCACATCACTGCTCTCTTGCACTTTTCCAGCTTATTCCCACTAACACACCCCCCCTTTTCCCTTTTTTCAGAGCCACCAAAGAGCCAGGGGACCACTATGGTGGTGATAGTGCCCGTTACAAATATCCTTTAATATTAACATTAGCACTTGCCTGGCCCCTGTGGCCCTCTCTCCTCCCTCCTTCACCCCCTCTTTAACCTGCACCCTCTCCTCTTTACCCTGCACTTCCCTTCCCACCCTAGCACTTTGCAATTCAAGCAGAACTGCACCCCTCCCCCCTCACACTTCTTGTTACTGCACTTGCACAACCCGAACGTCACAATGCCTAGTGGGACCGTTATTGGTATCTTTCTCCCTCGTTCCCCCCATTTTTTGTCTTGTGGCGCCTTGAAACACCATTGGTTTTATAGGCCCCTTATAAATATCCCAAAAATAAATAAATAATGAAATGACTACTGTTCTGAAGGAGTACAGGTTCCTAAACGCCTTCTCAGAGCCACACTACTACTAAACCAGCAGTGACCTCAACTATAAAGGTGAAACAGGCACAATATGAACGGCATGCACCTCCTCTGAGCTGAGGCCCCCTCTGCCGCATTCTCCTCAGCTTCCAGCTTCTTCCTGAACTTTATCAATTTACTGAGAATTATTTGGCCTTCCTTCACCCTGTACAATCATGCAACCTGCCTGTGACCAGATCTTTTTTGGGAGGCAGGTCAAGCTGCACTGAAGGTGCCATGTTGCCTCTTGCTTTTGTTTTTGTGATTAAGGTTTGCCCTTCTTACTTTCTGCTTTTGTGAACACGGGGCTATTTGAAGGTGTCCATACCAGCATACAAGCTATTTTGTATGTCTGGTGACCAGGGGTGTTGCTAGGTCTGGGAAAGACCCGGGGCTACGCTGATGTTGGAACTGTCAGGACTGGGGGCTAGCTAGCCTTTTGGTTGTAGCTCCTGAGATTCTATCCGGTGCTACAACCAAAAAAACAGGGGCTATAGCCCCCTTACCTTATTCCCCCACCCCCAGCCACGCCTCTGCCAGTGGTGACTAGTGAAGAGGTGTTATTTGAATTGGGCAGCAGCTCCTTTCTGACGTTTTTTACTACACCTGCACTTGTGTATGCATGATGGCCGATTGTGTCGTCAGTTTTTGCCGCACTTGAGCAAAGCTCTCATTGGGTATATTGCTAATATACATTTTTTGAAAGTACCTTTTATAAAGTCAGGCTGGTAACTCACATACACAAATCCTGTCGGTGTGGCCTGAGACACTGCCATGGGCACTTGAAGAGCCATCCACAAAAGTTGGGGCCCCACTTTCATAATGGAAGGGAGCAGCGGTGATCCATTGCTGCCGTCGCATCAGGGTATCCGGCTCCCACTTCCCCAAACTCACTTCATGCCATTTCTTCTGTTATTTATTCAGATCAAGGTCCCGGGTTAAGCACTTTGTTAATTCTTTCCATTGGCGGTTTCAGAAAACCAGGGCTAAGCATGGCTTCGCCCAATACAGTCCCCTGACAATGCCATTTTAGAGCTGAACCTCAAATATATTAATGGAATTCAAAAAGGCCTGGGACACTGACAGGGAAGTAGCAGTAAAGCTGGAGACAATGCGAGCCTGTGTCTCGTGAGTGAGTGTGCAGGAAACGAGCAGATTGGATCAGACTGGCAGGCCTTATCTACTGCCAAATTCCATGTGTCTATGTTTTTAAGGAACATATACCTTACTACAGTGCTGCACTTTCTTCTACAAGCCCCAGGGGGTGGGGGCTAAAAGTTCACATTGCCAAGAAACGGATGAATCACTACGGTGGGTGGGAACCTGTGTGCATCAACGCACGGCCTTTCAAATCAGCGAGGGCAGTGGCACGTGCAATGCAGAGAAGAAAAAGGACTAAGGGAAACGTTTATTTTTTTAAAAAATCTTGGACAGCTCTCCCAAACGAACTGTTAGTTAGCTCATGCGTGATTCCTGACCCTGCCTTCTTAATCTAGCTGCAAATTGAAAACAAATGTTTTCTTAAGCATGGCCATGACATCTTGCAACAAGTATTTTAATAAGTTAAATTAAAGATTATAAACAAGGCCTTCCTGTTTTGACTACTGCCAGCGCTGTATGAGAGCGAAAGAATTCGGGAGAATTGTTTCAATTAGCCGTGGGTATCCTGCGCGCGACATCTGGTGGCACTGATGAGTTCACCTGGAAAGTGCGCCCGATCGGCCAGAGATAACGCAGATTTACGAACCAGTAGTGGGCTTTCAATAAACCCTCGCCATGGCAATGTATCAGCTTTCTTCATTTATTCATATAAAAGTGCACTTAACTTTCAGCAAAGAATTGTCTGCTATCAGACACACTCTATAAATACATCACATTTATGAAGGCACCATGCCACAGGCTGGGCGTAGGAAAGTTCAACGTCACTTCGAGGTAGGCCGCACTTTGCTCTCGCTTGCTTCCCTGCGCCCGTCCTTGCTATCACTTTTTTGCTTTAATGCACAGTGCATAATGCGCGGAGCTTTATCTCAGAATGCAAGCGCCAAAATGGGACCATGTTCAGGTCACCATATTGAAGGAATAATACTAAAACATGTTTTACATACACTCTTTTGATTAGTTTTTAAGATCAAAAGTACAGAAAAGAAACTCAAAACACGTGTTTATACGTGCGCAGTGGTAACTTTAGAGGCTATTAACGGTACCTGGCTGTCTACGTCTTGTGAGTGTCATCGGCTAATCTGAGGCTACCGTTAAACTGTCAAAAATGTTTCACTCATGTTTTTCCTGGTTTCGTTTTCCCTTTCTAGTGAAACGAGGATGAAGGCAAGGGACCTTGAAAGAGGGACTATTTAGATACACAGCGGTGACAGACATTCAAAAACATGGCGATTGAAACAACAGTTGCATCCGGTAGGGGTGTACCGAACTTCGGTATTGAGTAGGCATTCAACCAAATTCTGGCTTGAAAAATGTAATCTGTTACGGCCGAATAGTTTCTTTGTATCTGTCTCATGCCAAATAGTGTGTCTTATATTTTGAAAGCAATATAACAAAGGCGGAGATGCGAAGATCATTGCTGATTGCAAACCTGGAGGGAATCACGCCTTGTGTGACACTGTATTCGCCACTTGATAATACTCGTTCAAAACTCTGGCTCCCACTGGCGCCCGGGAAAGTTAAATCAGGTATCTACGGATTTGAGCGCCTTGGCGCAAATGTAATCAGTTTTGCGCAATAGGGTGATGGGTTGAATGGCACTTTTTTCACTTTCTTTTGCAACACGAACGGTGCTTGCTCGAAACGGCGACCTTGGTGATACTGTGTTAGGGAGATCTTTGAAACTAGCATGCTTACGTGGTGCGTGGAGGTGTTCGCTGGGTGATTTCCATTAGTATATATCACAAATATGGTGAGATGTTCTCTTTGTGAATTTTAAGGGCCATCGACCCAGCATGGTGGTGATGTTGATTTAACAGCACTCACTGTTGCACCATGGGGAAATGAACAATACGGCTCTTAAACAAACCTGTGTGTTTTGGGTTTTGATTCTTAGATTTTCGACCTGCTTATGTTTCCATAACTATGGATTGCAATATGAACAAAAACCTATGGATAAACTGATTTGGCGTACAAGCAGTGCCCGGCAGGTATTTATACTTGTGTTGTGGTGTTTTTTGTGGTATTTCTTAATAATGATGACGTGATTATACTAGCAGGATGTTGCCGGTATCATTCATAAGTATTAGAGCCTTGCCTTTTGGTTTTCTGTATTGCAGTGTGAAGCCATTTGAGGCTTTTTGAAACTTTGGAGCCCTATTGACAAAGACTGGAGCTGGAGAGTCCATTTAACAGGAGATACCATACATAATGAGCAGGTACCCATTGATGAAATATTTCTGTTTGGCTTTAAAAGCAACACACAGATCGAACAGAGTTATGTGCTTGTGATCTGTGTTTTGTAATTACACAATTGGTTGTTTTTTTGGAATATGTGACCTTTTCATCCTTTCATTATTGATTTTAGAACTAGAAGTGCTGCTGACATTTCCATCATCCTTTGAAGTTCACAAAAGAGTCTGTAACTCACGTCATATTTCACTCTTAAGCTCCTGATGAATGTCCAGTGTATTTAATTTGGTGATAGGGACAGAAACTTGTAGGGCCAGTTTTCGCACAAATTTGAACATTATATATGTTTGTATATTCGGTTGTGTGGTTGTATCAGTTCTAAACAAGTCTATAGGAGAATCAGTGTGCACTGTTTGTTATATGATTTTCGGACCTTCCTTTGAGTATTAGTTTTAGTTTTAATATGTTTCTTGCTAGGAGCAAGTGAATTGTGATAAAAGTAAAATATTTTTGTATTTTGTGTACATGACATCAATTTTTTCATGACTTAGCAGTCTCTTTTTGGTAGGAGGAAAAAGTCATAGAGTTTGTTCTTTACAACATAACCATGTTCTCTTCCTTACATGTTTGGACTTTGCTGATGGCATCAAAGCAATCAGGCAAGTCCTTTGTTCTGCCTGGATGTATTCATTTTGTGCAAGCTAAAGAAGCAAGTCGCAATGAGATGCGCTGTAGCAATATTGGTTAGGCAACTTTTGCAGATGAGCCACATTGCACACAAGAGTGCTTGAAGATACAACCCCCGCAAGGAATAGCATGCTTCCAAGTCTGCATTTTCGTTGACACTGTGCAACCCCATACCTTGTTAAGGCCCGGTTTTCCCAAGGGATGCAGCAAATCTTGATTGCAGGTGATCAGGACTGCAGCCATTGACACCCTAGTGAGGGTACTCTGAACACACGTTTAGGCAACTTGTTCAAGCAGTCACTCCTGGTCCGGATGAGCACCTTTTACATTTTACCCGGGGCCAGAAATGGGCTACACTTAACCCACCCCACCATCCCAGGCAAGCTGCTCCGGTGAGGTGCTGAGCAACCTGCGATTTAAAGGCATTAGTAAAGGAGATGGGACACAATCCTGTGATCCTGAAATTAAATAAAGTACAGTACAATGGAAGGGGAGTTTTTTTTTTACCCGTGCAGGCAATTATATTATAAAAACATAAAACAGGCTTTAAGACATTCTTCCCGTCTCGGTTTGCCCCATTCCTATTCCCCATACACTGTTTGTTTTGCTGTAGACAGGGTAAAAGATACCCCTTGGAACAAACTCATCTTCCTGTGATCCTTAAGCAGGTTCCTCAATCTGAGCACCCTGAGCTTCTCCTCTCTTGGCGACCCTGTATGGAATGAGAGAACACTTGCGATCAATGCTAGTTCCCCTTATGATCCGTTCAAAGTATTCTTCCTCCCACCGCTACTGTAATTACCCCTGACTCCCATTCACAATGTATTGGGGCGCCAAGCAACCGGTTAAAGATTTGACTTCATTCCTCACAATTTTGGAACTTGGGGTGGAGTTACATCAGTCATGAACTCTCCTGGTGTAGGGTTACTTCACTCTACTGGGTCTCAGACGGTCCATCTGCAATGTTTTAGCAGTTTATTTTGTCTTTGGTATAGCCCCGATTGAACAGCAAATGCACTAGGATTCATGCAGTAATTTCCAGTATAAGTGTTCAATTGTAATAGTTAAGCATATTCAGTTTATGCTACAATCACGTAGCCATACATCAGTGTGAGGATTAGCATGAATTTTGGTTGTTAGCTTGCGTACACTACCTAGCTCTTTCTCCTTATCTCCTTCTTCACAGGGTGTTGGAATTGACCCTGTCCGCTTTCAGTGCATAACACAAGTAAACATCCACAAGAAAAAGTCTTGACTACAGCATGCCCATGCAGAAACAGGTAAATCTTGACTTGCTGCAGAAGCAGCAAGTGCTACTTGGGTGGAGCATGAACACCAACCCCATGCTCTTGGGGTGCAGCTTTTACAGCCATCTGCCCCAAAATGGCACCCAAGAGTTCAGAATTCTCACGGGAATGCTAACTCTCATCAGATTTGCTAAAAAGGATCTATCTGCCTAGGAATCACAGTTGCCTGTTGATCTTCGGACCGCCAATGGGGGCAAAAGGATGTTTGAAACCTGTGCATGAGTGACCATGAATGACCTTGCTGGAAACTGTATGGATGGGAGTAGTGCCCTCCCTATTAGCCTAAGCACACTAAACCTTGGTCTCTGGGAAGGTGTGTGAGGGCATTGGAGATTAGGTTTAGTCATGACACATTGCGACTTTCAAGGCGGCCCCCAGTCCCTTAAAGAGACAATGGTCACAATGCATAAAACGTGTAGCCTCGTGGTGAAGCTTGGGGGCTAATGCAGAATTTTTGGAGGATCAGTACCTGTACACCTGATGCCAGATGCTGCTCTCTGTAGAGTAGCAGCACTGCATGGACAGCTGCGACTGTGAGTTTGCTTAATAATTACCCCAGACTGATGGTTAATATTCAATACTTTCAGATATGATGACCTCAGTGCACAATACCTAAATGATAACGAGGGACCAAATTGCATGCAGAATGCACAATACCACAGGATGGGAGGTCATAGCGAGGTATTGCCTGCCCCTTTTGGTAATCCAGTGTGTACCGTGCTCCATAGGATAAGTTCACTTGATTGGCAGTAAAACATGATTCCTCTTTTGTAAAGCAGTAGTATGTGTAGAAATCAAGTGATGAGTAGTAGGGAATGCTGAACTCCATGTAATCTAGCAATGTTGACAAAATATTGCTATCTTTTCTCACCTAACGTCACCCCTTGATCATTCACGTTTTATTTTTTAGAAAAATGCAAAGACTGCCAGAGTTATTCTGGAAGCCATGGCTTTTCGCTTGTGTCATGGTGAATTCCTGTAAAGTAGGTGTATTCGTCATTTATAAGCATAGGACAAGAAGCACCAAAATGCAAAGTGATGAGGCTTTACAACCAGAACAAGCTGAACACCTTACACCTGACTAGGGACAACTTGAGTGTTTTGTAAAATCCTACTACACTATTTTAAAAACTTTCGACACACTGTCAATGAGCATGTGTGGTAGCACCTGCTTTCAGTTACTCTGGGACACAGACATGTATCTTGCTGTTATGCATGACGAGATCAAATTTACCATTCAGCTGAACCAACACGTTTATTATGTGTCAAACAAGCAGTCCCCATGCGAAAAAAAAAGAAATAGACCACAACAGTTCACTCAGTTTTTCTTTTCGCAAAAGCAAGCAAATATCGTACAGCGACGCCTGTCTGAAAATAGTAAGGGAACCAACTTTTACCCTCAACTTGTGCTTGCAAGAGTGGACAAAAACCATTCATACATATCCATTTGAGCTGCAAGGAAGGTGAGAAACTCACTTTCCACCTAAACTTCCTCGCACCCTGCAAGAGGTTACAATGAGTGCTATTCACACAGGCAATTGCAAATCACAATATCGATTTTGTTTGCTGCAAATTTGCAAACTTGCACTTTGCTATGCATTCTGGCTTGTCATTTGCAAAATCCTTTAATACATCTGGTCCCTGTTTTTTGTGCATCATTTATTTGATGCCTTGTGTGCTTTAAATATGGAGGACGTGTTCATAAAATCAAGAGAAATGAAATGAACATGGAACAAGATTTATTAAATAAATCTGTTTTGGTTTATATTCAGCTTTGGACAAATACTTGACAAACTATTTGGTATTTGGCGGAATACTAAATATGCTATTTAGTGCACCACAGAAAGCGGCAGTCGGTGGTAGGCAGGGGAGGACTGGCATGGACGTCATTTCACCAAAATGCCAGGGGTCGTGGAAGTTACATCACACGACCCATGACCTCTGATGACATCACAAGTGATGTCATTTGGCCCCACCCAAAGTGACACTGGAAGTGATGTCACACAACTTTTCACCCCTTGTCAAAAGAGGAAGTGGCATCACATAGCATTGTTCCTCAGTACACTAAGAAAAATATGGTTACAATATCACTGTAATATGATATACATTTCATACAAAAATGGATCACCATATGAAGCACTAATATCAGTGTTTATAGGCGCATATTACCAAATTACTGTGAATGTAAGCAGACGTGCAACACAACAACCTGGACCTATTGTACAACCCTCGGGCTAAACTGTAAACAGACAGAGCATCACGAAGAGGCCTGAACCCCAAAGTGCAGACATCCAGTGACTGTCAAGTGTATGGCCACAGACTGGAAACAGCAACTGACCCACGCAAGTCCAAACAGAAAAATGATGGTCTGGAGGGTTGGACAGAGCTATGTCAGTAGTTATGAATGATTTTAAACCTCCCAGGTGTAGGAGCATGGGCTCTGCATTTCAAAATTATGGACTCTGCATTTCATATCCGCATTTAGCAAGGGTCTGAACTTTAACTAGGGCTAAGGGTGTGAAACTCATTGCTGGACTCAAGATTGTGAGTCTCAGACAGAATTAAATAGATGCCAATGCAAAGAACACATGCTAGAAATTGATCACTTTGCTTCATGATGCTATTTCAATGTACTAAGCTGCAATCAATATAATACTAACCTAAATCTAACATACTAATTAACTGTAACATATTCCCATAATAACATTTAGTGCAAGTTAGCTCATGAACTAAGCTGGATGCAGGCTGATAAAAAGGCATAAAGTTCTGAAAATAAGAAAGAAAAATGAACTTTAAACGTGCAGGCTGAATCTGTGCTGTATGGTAGCTGAAAAATGTGAAGATCCATCCTGCCAAAAACATGGCTTTGTTTTGGAGCAGGAAGTGCAAGAGAAAAATTAAAACAATTTCTCTTCAGCAATGCAGTTAGCACAACGAGAAAGTGTAAGTGACTTCAATTCAGCACTCCAACTAAGTCAATGCCTAGTCTGGGATGCCCAATGGAAGCCCTTATTTATATATTTTTATGACAAGTTCATGAATCTGGATGATGAACCCTTATATAACGCCCCTCTCCTAGAATCCCCCTGACCTCACTGAGCCAAGAAGTAGGTTTGTTTTGCAAATTAAAAGGTTTATATATATATATCACACTTCTATGAATAAATTAATATTTGATACCACACTTATGAAGATAACAGTGATCAACAATGGATAATATTACACTAGCACAATTCTTTAATTATTTAGGAGTTGGTATAGAAAGGATAAGTTATCAGAGAATACTTTTATGGTTTCAAGGAAAAGCAACGTTGGAAGAATGCAGCACAGAAATAAACTGATATGGTATCAACAATAGATAAAATGATCACTTTTTTCTTTATGACAACTCACTCCTCCCCATGCAATATGAAGAGATGTAAATGAGGGCACACAGGTTTTCAGGAATACAATCAAAAGCAGTTCAGTTCCCCCCTAGCAAGCTTAGAGCAACCGGTATGCTTTTAAACAGTCAAAAATACTTTTACATGTGATTTGCAATGAAGTGAAAAAAATACTAAAAATAATTTTAATTTCCTATAGGAGATTCATGGTAGGTGATAGCTACTTTGAATTAGTTCTGGTCAACACTAGCAATGATTCAGGAATGATTATTAGAGGGAAAACGAGTTTCAGCAGTGGAAAGCAAGAAGCAGCTATTTTTACAAGTGGTGAAATCGAGCCAGTTTGCAATTCGCAGCACTTTTTCAGAGTGTGTCGATCGCGATTACAGAAAAACTACAAGGATGTTGTATTAGGTTCTTTGCAAAGCTTAGGTTCTTAGACTTAAAATGAAAGTTAAATCTCGCTTCTAGGCCATACGGTTCAAAAGATACAGACGTTTTTGTGGAGGTAGATTTTCAGAAATGAAGTAAAGATTCAGAATGACAAATGACACTTTCACAGCTTTGAAATGACAGAATGGACAAACGATTTCTATGCAGTTCTGGACAGGTGGATACTCACTCCTAATTTTGGACTGGAATAGGTCGCCACTGGTTCTGCTCACAGCGTGGCCTCTGGTCTGGGTCTGGAGCAGTCTGGTCCGGTCTGCTATCGGCACTGCACAGCAGTCTGGTCTGGTCTGCTATCAGCACTGCACAGCGGTCTGGTCTGGTCTTGGCACAGCGGTCTGGTCTGGGTCTCTGGTTCCGGCAAAAGTTCTTGGCAAAGAAGCAGAAACAGCACAGCCCAGCTGTTTTATTCTGATGTGCCCCTTGGAAGTCTGGGGTAAAATCAGTTTGCAAGATTGGAAGGCCAGCTGAGAAGAGTTCAGCTTGCAGTAGGCCCTCTGCTTCAAAGTTCTGGAATCTGAAGTCTGGTTTTCTTGTGCAGAGCGTTCCACCAATGTTCAGGTGATGATTGAATCTGGAAGTCCCCCACTAAGGCTTGCCATCCTTACCTATAGCAGAAATTGCATCACCAAAATGGGTGTGTGCGTGGGCATAACTAAGCCTCTCCCTCACAACTTATCATTGGCCGAATTCTCCTCTCTCCCTTGATTGGGGGAAGGAAATGGAGTGTCATTGTGATGAGGTATGTTTATGGGTCAGAGAATCCTCCCCTTGTCACTTTGCACACAAATCTATTTTTGATTCAAATGCATATTTATCTGTGTACAATTTTTCTAATATTATATGTCCAGTTAACATATTTTCTGTAGCACCAAACCATCCGGTCCCTGTCTTTGTAAGATGTTGTGTCCACTTCTGACAGGATTCTGCCCTTTTCATCCAGAACACCATATCTAAATTTTTCTAGAATTTACACAAATGTGCGCAAGGAATATGGGCATCACATGATGAAGTGTCAGATTTTTAACATACAGACATTTGGAGTAATACCCTATTTTCCGCCACTAACCCCCAGAACATACCACAGAGTCCTAACACCTCTTAAAATGTGCACAGAAAAATCACAGGAATAATGATATTATTTATATAATTTTGTCAATTTTTTACTATGAATTATCCATCCTTTTAAAATTATGCTCTGGCCCAGATGGGTATGGTTAAGTCCCAAACCACATGGGGGAATTTCTTGCTTGTCCACTTCCTCCAAGCTCAGCTGGCTCACAGAGGCAGTGCCCCTCCCAGTTCCTTCCAAGAGGAAGCCATTTACGACCTCCTGATTTAGCAATTGCTTTGAGCCAAGGGAGGTTCATTGTTCTGTTTCCCTGTAATCTCCTTTTGGTGGGGGCAGCAGAAGGCAGGCCAGGCCTGTGAATGCAGTTGCTGGGCAAGTTTCAACTCCTGTCGGGGGTAGTTGCCGGGCAGAATTCAATCCCTTTAAGCCAGGCTTCAGCCAAAGGTCACTTTTGTTCCAATTTTTCTTCATTCAAATCAAGCGTACAATTTTTACACATGCAGCTAGAACGCCAATTCTAAATTAAAACTATGACATTTAAACAGTTGCAACCTATGTGACACTCAAATGTAGGTCACTCATTTATTTTAACATTTCAATTTTAGTGGCTTTAAATCCAATTTCACTTGAGCTGCTGACATCCACAGCTCAGCCAGTTTTGTTATGAATATTATTTTAGGCTCTTAATCTTTCCAGATTTTGTATGCACACAAGACTTCATTCTAACAGACGTCTGCTGGTGTTCAGTAAGATGTTTGAATATCTTGCAATGTTTGAAATAGGCATTTTGAGCTTGCATTCACAGAAACAAAGGTGATTTCAAAGCACCTTTTGAGCTAACAGGCACTGCTGTTTTTCCTTTGGCACCACGTTTCACTCATGGCGCTTCTGGCCAATCATGCTCGCACTGGTGGGTGGCAGGTCAGGTGACCATTTTGGTGTGCGCAAAAACAGCGCGGTTTTCATGGATTCTGGCGCAAATGTGGTCTTTTCGGCCATCTTGGATTTTCTAAGCCCACAGCACCAAATGTTGCAGCATAGTAACTCGAACATGGGTCAATACACCTGACAAGCCCCCCCGCCCGACTGCGCTTTGATTTCAAGTCGAGGGGGAGTCGGGTGCAAAGGATGTTTTGATCCATGCGAAGAGGGTCGTCTGCTTCTTCTCCTCGGTGCTGGATCATCTGGTCTCCCAACCGGTTCTGACTGGGAGTATTGGGCGGTACCCCAGGCCCCTCGGAACCTTTGCTCCCGGTCCTTGGGTCGTCCTCCTTGGGCAGTCTCCATGGTTTATCTCTCTTCTCACCTAGGATGACAAAGCAAAAGCGGAAGAAACATATTCGTAGGCATTTCCCCACCACTATTAATGTGGTGGGGTGAACATATACATTTTATCAATCAGGAGACATTTGCATTCTTATCATTGTATTTTAGAGACTATATGCGGGATATTTTAGGGTTGGAAATTTATTAATCTGGAGCGGCCCCCTCTGGGTTTGCAGAGGACTCCTCCAGTTGGCACTTTAGCTGATTAATATGGACCCACTTGTCTTCCCCTTCCGCCAAACTGTCTTTGGGGATGCAGATCTTGTAGGCGACTGATGAGATCTTGGGCCTCATTAGCACCTTGGTCCATGCCGGTAAAATACCGGCACCGCCTTGGTGGAAAGAGGAATTACTGCCCTATTCCAAGGTTGGTGGGGCGGTAATTCCCCCTTTCACCATTGCCCTTCCCATTCCCATTTTTGCCCCATAGGGCATAATGGGAATGGGGAAGGTGCTAATTACGGCACCACAAATTGCGGTACCGTAATTAGCTCCCGGGTCCCTTTGCGGGTTGGTTTTTAACGCCTGCAAAAAGCAGGCGTTAAATTCTCCAACCCGCAAAGGGACCTCGTAGTAAGGCGGTAAGGGTTTACCGGTACCGGTAAAATACCGGTACCGGTAAACCCTTACTGTCGACCGTGTAATGAGGCCTCTTGTCTACAATTTCAAAAGGTCCCTTCCATGTAGGCAGACATTGCCGCTGTTTGGCCTGGTTCCTTTGGAAATTGTATAGATAGACCCGGTCTCCCACATTGTATTCTTTCCTAGAAGTCTTCAAATCATAGTGAGTCTTCATGCTATCGGCTGATCTTTCTAGGTTTCGCTGAGCATAGGCAAAAGCATGTTGAAGGTGTTTCCTTAAATTTTCAACATACTCATGAGTTGTGGAGGCATTGATCAATGTCTGCTCTTGGGTCCTGTAGAGCAAATGCTGGGGAAGCACCATCCTGGGTCCAGTCATCAGCTCAAACGGTGACATTTTAGTTTCAGATGAAGGGGTAGATCTGATGGCATTAGGACAAGAGGTAATCGAATATCCCAACTTGGCCCCGAATCTGCCACAAACTTTTTTAAGATGCTCACAATGGTTCGGTTGTAACGTTCTACTGCACCAGAGGTGGCTGGCCGGTAAGCAATATGTAGCTTCCTTTTAACCCCAAGTATCTCCCACATCTTTGTCATTACTTCGCTGGTGAAATGGCTACCTCTGTCTCACTCAATCCTTTGGGGTAGACCAAAACACGAAAAGATGTGGTTGATCATCAGGGCAGCTGCTGTTTCTGCCTTGCAGTTTGGGGCTGGGAGACATTCCACCCATTTATTAAATAAGCATGTCACCGTCAACATGTACTTATTTCCCCTAGAGGAGCGAATCACGGGGCCTATGAAGTCGACTTGCAAATCTGACCATGGCAGTGTCATCCCCCTCTTTTGGAGAGGCGCACGGTGTGTGAGGGATGTTGGCTGAAATTGTGCACACACAAGACATGCCTTCAAGTATTGGTCGAGGTCCTGCCCATTTGTGGCCAGTATGCAACCTCTCTTAAGATCTCAAGTGTTGTATGAAACCCCCTATGACCGGCGGTGGCCGTATCATGGGCATGACTTAACATCAAGCTTCGGAATGAGGTAGGGATCACCCATTGATCATGGCCAGCTTGGGATTTCCTTACCAACAAACCGTCTTGGATTCAGAACATTTTTGGCTATTTCATCAACACTCTAAGGTCCTCTTTCCCAATGTAATCGGTATCCGTCAGGGGAAAGTTCTCAGGGTCCTCAATGTGTTGGTAAAACTTACCAATTATTGGATCCCCTTTCTGAGCCGTAATCAAATCAGCATCTGGGGTCTCATTACTCCATTGTGCAGTTGAAAGATCATTGTGAGCATTTGTATGGGACCTAGTGATAGCAGTGACCTGGATTTCCTCCAACAGGGACGCAATCTCTATTAGATTCCCTTGGATAGCCCCGGTTTTGGACAGCTGATCAGCTAAGTCATTTCCAGTTTTGTCTGGTCCTTCTACTTTGGAATGACCCTTGATCTTTTTCCAGTAGATGGTCATCCCATTCGAGGTGACCAGATCATCAATATTTTGGATTAACTTCCCATGTTTCAAGGGTTTGTTATTAGCACATAACATGCCTCTGGTTTTCCAATTAACCAGGTGCTCCACGAACCCGTTCCGTACATAATCCGAATCTGTGATTATGACCAGTTCGTGGAGTTGATGTTGGACAGCAGTGAGGATGGCTTGATGCACAGCCATCAACTCTGCCACCTGACTATTTCGGCGACCAATCTTGTACCCAGCGGAAGGTTCTGGGGACTAATTCACCCATGCATTCCCTACGCCGGCCACAAGTTTGTTTTCCCCGCTGTTGTCAACATGGTAAGAGAATCCGTCCACATAGACAGTGTGCATTCCCTCACACTTGTCTTCTTCAAAGACTTTGTGTGGGGAATTAAGGTATGCCTCCATGTTGTCGTTGATTTTTAGACTTTCATCCTCGAGACAGTTTTCTCTGGCACAATCATGCAAGTCAGCCAGACCTTGCGCGAGGGGACTCTTCTTGTTTTGGCCATATCTGACCTCCACAGGAAAGCCTTGCATTGACAGAATCCAGGAAGTAATTTGGGAATTACTCACATTTCCGGTCCGGATTCTGTCACTTTGGAGATATTGCAGAGGCTGGTGTGGAGTCTCTGCTATGATGTGTTCCCCCTGGATAAACGGGCGGTAATTCTTCTATGCCCACACCGTTGCCAGGAGTGCCCTCTCACAATCGTTGAATTTTTCCTCCACAGAGGACAAAGTTTTGCTCGCATAGGAGATTACTTTATTGATCTTGTCATGCTTTTGATATAATACTGCAGTCAAGCATGTATTAGAGAACCCTGTCTCCAAGAAAAACTCCTTGTTTCTGACAGGGCAAGCTAGGCAAGGCGCTTGCGAGAGGCTTCTTTTGAGCTGTCTTACTGCCTCGGTTTGTTCTGGACCCCATTCCCACTTGACCCCCCCTTCAAGAGATGAATCAGGGTCTGGTGATCTCTGCATAGCCCTGAATGAACTTTCTGGTGTAATTAGTCAGTCCAAGGAGGCTCCTTAGTTGCTGCAGAGTTGTGGGGTCTTTCAGTTTCTGGAGTGCTTCCACTTTCTTTTCCTGGGGACAGAGACCCTGAGGAGTAACCTCATGCTCCAAGAAATTAACACAGGTTCTACACCACTGTGCTTTCTGAAAGGAAAGTTTTGCTCCGGCGGCCCTCAACTGTGTCAGAACATAACAGATCTCCGCTATGTGCTCCTACACAGATGAACTTTTGATGAGGACATCATCTACATAAGCCAGGTTACCCCTTGCACCCAGGTCGGGCATGGCCTTGTGTAGGAAAATGTTGAATTAATTGCCGGAGTTGAGGTATCCGAAGGGAGTCCGAGTCCATGTGTACTGCTGGCCCCCAAACGTAAAAGCCAGTTTGTATTGGTCCTCCCTACTGAAAGGCACGGTCCAGTATCCATTGGTCAGGTCTATTGCAGTGAATACCTGTGACCCCTGGATCTGGGCCAGCCCTTGGTCAATGTAGGGAAGAGGCCACCGGGAAGTATGGACCCGTTTGTTGAGCTCCCTAAGGTCAGCACAGAGTCTCCACTGGCCGTTTGGCTTCGATATTCCCAGCATCGGATTATTGAAGGTGCTGTGAACTGGACGGATTATCCGCCAGGACTCATGGTTTTTAATTATTTCAGTAAGGGACTCCATGGATGCGAGAGGCAAGCGATATTGCTTCACAAACACTGGAGTCATGTCAGGGTCCATGGGAATTGTTGTTGTGTGGATGTCGGTGCGACCACAGTCATATGAGTCCACTGCAAAGAGATCTTGGAAATCCAAGAAAACTTGTTTCAACTTTTGCTTCTGCTCCAGAGTCACACAGGCATCAGCTAGGTTGACTCTATCTTCAACCATCTGCCTGAAGCCTGGAAAGACTTCTGGTTTTGCTATCAGGTGGGAAAGGCAGCCCTCATGGACCTGGAAATCACCTCATCCCTCCTGAAGTCACAAGTCACATCTTCCTTACCATAAGGGCAGGAAGTGTACACCAGGAAGTTCCCCCCATGCCGGGTAAAGATCCTGTCTGGTGTTGTATTGTCATCACTGTCACTGTCAAAGCAGTCCTTGGGGATTGGTCCTAACAGTTAATTTCCTAAATCAATGGAGAAATGTCAGTCATCAACCACCATTCCAATAATGGTACCTGCAGCTAGAGTAATACTCTTTAAGTCGCTGTTATCCACCTCTATTGGAATGGTGTCATGTTCTATGTTGATCAATGGTGTTGGGTTTACCCCCAAACCTTGCTGTTGGAGAGAAGCATTTAGATGAATATAAGCATCAGGGTTTTTCAATTTTTGTCCTCTTTTAACTTTCACTTCCAGGGAGAATTGTCGGGTCCTTTCTGGGATGGTGACTTCCTCTTTAATCTGAATTTCAACTGCATAAGGTAGCAATTGAGCTGACCTAAATGCTTTTTCTGGATCATCAAAGCCCATGGGATTATCCGCTAATCGGGACCAAGCTTTGAAGTCTATTAAGTCCAAACTAATGGCAACGCGATTGAGAATGTCACTGCCTAAGTAAAAGGCGGCAGTGACATCTCGCACGATCCAACAATTATGGACTATGCTCTTGTTGCCGTCTGAGATTTTGAGCATACACCTGCTTGGCAGGAGATGTTTGGAATTGGGTGTTTCCAGATCCATTTCCCATTTGTCTGTCAGTTTGAATGTGGGAATGGCTGGATCTTTTGGGAGTTGGCGCAACATGGCTTCGCTGATGAAGCTCTTACCGTTGTTCACACATACTCGGGCGAGAACAGAGTCCTTCCATCATTTAACTGAACAGGGATGAACAACTGCTCTCCAATTTGCTGAACATCAGCGAGGCTCTGAGCTGATTTCACATCTTTCTGGACTATTGGAGTGGGAATGTCTGATTGTGGATTAGTAAAGAATTTCAGAGTGTTTCCTTCGAGTGTGGAATACCACCTTAAACTGGAAGGAAGGTTGATTTTCAGAAATAGAGAGGACCCCCATCACCAGTCTGTTGTCCTACTGCTATTACTGTCACGTCTGGAATTTGGTTGTTCTGGAAGTGAAATTCTACTTGGTCAGATTTTTGTTCAACCATGTGGCATGTGCCGTTTAAACTAACATGGTTGACACTCTGTTTTAATTTTATTGGTCGGCTAGTCTGGGTCCAGAGGACCTTGTTTATGCAATCTATTAGGGGTGACAACCTTCTCAGGAGGTCATTCCCTAGTAAACAAGGGGTGCCCTCTGGAGTCACTACTATGACCGGGTGTTTCACCTTGTGTCGCCCATTTTTAATTTCCAGATCTGCAGTTCCCTTGACGGGAATTTCCTTCTCGTCAAAGTTCTGACGTTGTCCAGGAAGAGAGGTGAGAGGAATACGGTAATTCTCCACCCTTCCTGTATTTAGTTCGTCAAAGGCCCGAACTAAATACAGGAAGAGTCTTGGGAATCTGAAAGAAAAAGTTGGCAACTGGAGATAGGAGAAGTTGGGCTCCCCTGGTTCCGGTTCTGCCCCCCCCCCCTTTTTGGAGGCAGTCACCAGAATGGGTTTGAACCAGGGGATTTTGATGCTGTTGGTTCTGGGATGAGATGATGGGCGGCGCTAGCTCAGTCCCCACATCTACCCAGTCTGTCTGTGAATCCCTTGGGACTCATTTTTCCTCGGGAGGAGTTCCCCCGTCTCTGAAGGAGAAGATCCTTTTCCCAGGATCCTCTGAGGATCCCTCTCCCTCAAATTGGAAGATCTGTACCTCCTCCTCAAAGTGAGTCTGTTTGGGTCCTTTGTTTCTCCTACCTTCTCTCGGCTCCTTGGGTGGCAGACTTTCAAGGGTAGGATATTTTGTTTCCGCTTCCTGGGTTTCCAGGGGCTGTTGACAACTGGGGAAGGAAGCTTCCTCCAAGGTTTCCCCTTGTGCCTCCTCCCTGGGAACCGATGGGCTATTGGGGTGCTGCCCCCGTCATTGTTCTGAAGCACCAGGCCCAGAGTTCGGGGCATTCTGTGCCGGCATGCTCATCTGAGGGTTCTGTTGAGCCCTCAGCATGTGACCCAGATCCCGTGCCATATTTTGGACCTGGCACTCTAACTGTGATACCCGCTCAGGCTGATACAGGGTTTGGTTTTCTCCCCTGGGCTGATCCCAGGAAGGGTAGCTATCCCTTCTCTGGTAGTACCCCGGGTTGGGAAGATTTGGGTACCCCTCCACCCGGATTAGGTGGTCTGGGCTCAGGGAAGTGGGGAAAGAAGGAGGATGATTTGGGGGTTGGAAACTTTGTGGATACCTGGGGAAAAATGTATTCCCAGGGTTTGGTGAATTTCTGCCCTCCTGGGGGAGGTTAGGAGGGAAGTTCCTCGGGTTAGGCGCTTGGCTGATTCCCCCCCCCTTGGGCTGGAGGAGTCCACACATAACCCAGGATGAGTCGGTTTCCCTTGTAGCGGGGACTTACATAGCCAGGGGAGTGAGGGACCCCATTTGTGGGAATACCTCCTTGACTCCCTGTCTGTGACTGGCCCGAGGGCCTTCTTGGCTTGGAATTATTGTGTGCAGGCAAGTTTTTAGGCCCCCCATCTCCAAATCTAAAACGGGGGCAACCTTTACCTCTGCCACCTTGGCAGCAGCAGGGGTGCTGGTCGGTTTGGGGCTTTTCTGCGCATTACTTTTATTTTCTATGGGCTTCTGCACCTCATAGATTCGGGTGGCCTGTTCAATGACCCAGTCTAGTGACCTTTTCTCATGAAAATCTCTCACTAGCTGGGTCATGATGTATTTGGGCAAGGCATGGAAAAAAGTGTTAACAAATTCTTTGCTGTCCATGCGCACCCTTTTGGTAGTCTGCGCAAAAATGCACGCTTCAACTCCTGCACAAATTCTTGTGGGGCCTGATCCTCCCCACATTGCAAATTATAGGCTGACTTGCAAGCTTCTTGGGGGTTCCGGTGAACAGAAAAATGTTTCAAGATGGCTGCCCTATTTGTGGACCATCTTGAATGGTTTTGGTCCTCCAGCCCCGCAAAGAAACTGGAGTATTCTGGGGAGAATGTCCATTTGACGTACTGCATGCAGCTACTGTTGTCTTTCAAATGGAAAGTCTCCATCATTTGCTCAAAGAGCTCCAAGTGTTCCCACACAGAATACTTGGCGTTCTTGTGATAAGGCGTGATGGCACTCCTTATTGCCTTTGTTAAGGGGTCCTTAAGCAAGGCCCTTTTTGCCTTATTGGCCTTCTTGGTTCGGGTAACCCTGGTCCATACATCCTCTGACTCAGAAGCACTGCTCCCAGAGGTGCCCGTCTGATCTTCCAGGTTTTCCCGAATTTTGCGAGCCTGGGAATGTCCGGCAGAATGTGGGGACCTAGTCTCTTGTGTCCTGGGACGCGCGGAGGAGTCTTCAGATTCCTCCTTGCTGCCTGGATTTGATGGGTACCCCCCCCCCACTGACCTAACTAGGCAGAGGTTTTCAGGATGCCCTTAGAGGGCTTACTCTCCCAGGGTTCCCCACTAAATTGCGCTGTACTTGGATGCCCATACCCGGATGCCCGCCCATCCATTCCTGGGAGGTACTGGCCTATGAGCCCCATACTTTTGGCTGGATAGTAATCTGCCATCCCCGTGGCCCTGGGCTCATATGCGCCATTGGACATGGGGGTGGTAGAGTCCAAGGAATGGGAGAGATGAAGGCCTCTGGTACTAGGGCTCCTGAGGTTATGCTCAGTTGTCTCCCTTTCCCAGCGAACCTCATCTCTGTCAGCCCCTGCTCCCTGTTGCCCTGACAGAGCCTGCGCTTTCAGTTCCTCAATCAAGGCCTTACTAGACTCTATCAGTCTCTCCTGCATGGCTACCTGTTGCTGTAGCCTATCATTGTGCTGTCAGAGAGCCTCATTCTCTCTCTGTGTTTCCTGGTTAGTCTTGGAGTACTGGGCCAGTCTTTGCTGCAGGAGGGTTACCCCCTGAGTACCGCCCCTACTGGCCTGCTCCTTTCTTGCCAGAGCATCTTCCACCCTCCTGGTGTGCTCTAACAAGTTCTGATGCTCTTTTTGGAGGTCACCCAGTCCCCGGAGGGCCAGGTGATTTTCTTCCATTTTCTTTTTTAAGTGGCAGACTTTTTGGCCTAAGGTATCCCTTTCCTGAGTAAGAGCCTGCATCTGTGCCACCAGGTCGTCCCTCTGCCTTTGAAGGGCACCAGCTTTCTGGCGCTCTTCATCAAACTCTGCCTGGGTATCCAGGTCTTTCAAAATCAATGTATTGCTCTCCTCTTTTTCTCTATCCAATTGGCTTTGCAGGGTGGCTACCTGCTTTGTGCATGACCTTTTGAAATCTATCTGTTGCTCCAGCTTTTTCTGGCTCTGCAGTAGGGAGTCCAAACCTTCTTGATGCTCCTTCTGTAAGGCCAGAATTCTGGTATCCTGATCTGCCTTTTCTTGTTGCAGGATATCCATAACCTCTTTTATTTTAATGATATACTGGCTACTATCATTTTCTGACTCCTGGCTCCTGTGCAGCCTCTGCTCAGAAGAGTCCAGGTCAGATTGCGCCTTCTCTAATGCCATCAGCTGCCTACTTGCCAGATCTTGGCCTTCAGCACATTTGTCCTGTATGGCTCCCATATATAAATATAAATATGCCGCTGTCCTGGCAATCTTGTTGTGCTGATCTTTGGTTTTAGGGGCCATGTATAGTTCACTCAGGGCCACATGTAAGGGACCCTGATCTCTTCATATATCTGACCCTGTTGTAGTGATCTGGGGTGTGATTGCCTGCAAACACACCGTCTGATCCTGTTCCGTCCATTCGCCTCTCACAAATAGCTTATGTAAGAGGTGCTCTCTGGCTTTTTTGATATCTACCAAGGTTGTCATTCTGGAAATTGATTTCCTTCCTGACTTACAGAAGTTTGTATTTTATTTTGCAAAACAGACTGTCTCTTTAGAGCGTCCTTCTTTTGAGGGGTGCTTTTACAGTGTAGCACAGCATGGTGATCCAACAGGATTTATGTATCCTGTCAGTTAGCACACTGTATTAAGCTGTACAAGTGGTAGATGTAATCCAGGCGTACCGGCTCAAGCCCCCACTTTGTAAGTGACTTCAATTCAGCAATTCAACTAAGTCAATGCCTATCTGGGATGCCCAATGGAAGCCCTTATTTATATATTTTTATGACAAGTTCATAAATCTGGATGATGAACCCTTATATAACGCCCCTCTCCTACAATCCCCCTGACCTCACTGAGCCAAGAAGTAGGTTTGTTTTGCAAATTAAAAGGTTTATTGGAAAAATTAAACAATATATATATCACACTTTTATGAATACATTAATATTTGATAGCACACTTATGAAGATAACAGTGATCAACAATGGATAATATTACACTAGCCCAATTCTTTAATTACTTAGGAGTTGGTATAGAAAGGATAAGGTATCAGAGAATACGTTTATGGTTTCAAGGAAAAGCAATGATGGAAGAATGCAGCAAAGAAATAAACTGATATGGTTTCAACAATGGATAAGATGATCACTTTTTTATGACAACTCACTCCTCTCCTATGCAATATGAAGAGATGTAAATGAGGGCACACAGGTTTTCAGGAATACAATCAAAAGCAGTTCAGTTCCCCCCTAGCAAGCTTAGAGCAACCGGTATGCTTTTAAACAGTCAAAAATACTTTTACATGTGATTTGCAATGAAGTGAAAAATATGCTAAAAATGATTTTAATTTCCTTTAGGAGATTCAGGGTAGGTGATAGCTTCTTTGAATTAGTTCAGGTCAACACTAGCAATGATTCAGGAATGATTATCAGAGGGAAAACGAATTTCAGCAGTGGAAAGCAAGAAGCAGCTATTTTTACAAGTGGTGAAATTGAGCCAGTTTGCAATTCGCGGCACTTTTTCCGAGTGCGTCGATCGCGATTACGGAAAAACTATAAGGATGTCGTATTAGAATTGTCAGGAAGCTTAAGTTCTTAGACTTAAAATGAAAGTTAATTCTCGCTTCTAGGCTATACGGTTCAAAAGATGCAGACGTTTTTGTGGAGGTAGATTTTCAGAAATGAAGTAAAGATTCAGAATGACAAATGACACTTTCACAGCTTTGAAATCATAGAATGGACACACGATTTCTATGCAGTTCTGGACAGGTGGATACTCACTCCTAATTTTGGACTGGAATAGGCCGCCACTGGTTCTGCTCACAGTGTGGCCTCTGGTCTGGGTCTGGCACTGCACAGCGGTCTGGTCTGCTATCGGCACTGCACAGCAGTCTGGTCTGGCCTGCTATCGGTACTGCACAGCGGTCTGGTCTGGTCTTGGCACAGCGGTCTGGGTCTCTGGTTCCGGAAAAAGTTCTTGGCAAAGAAGCAGAACCAGCACAGCCCGGCTGTTTTATTCTGATGTGCCCCTTCTAAGTCTGGGGTAAAATCAGTTTGCAAGATTGGAAGGCCAGCTGAGAAGAATTCAGCTTGCCTTGCAGTAGGCCCTCTGCTTCAAAGTTCTGGAATCTGGAGTCTGGTTTTTTTGTGCAGAGCGTCCCGCCAATGTTCAGGTGATGATTGAATCTGGAAGTCCCCCACTAAGGCTTGCCATCCTTGCTTATAGCAGAAATTGCATCACCAAAATGGGTATGTGCGTGGGCATAACTAAGCCTGCCCCTCAAAACTTATCATTGGCCAAATTCTCCTCTCTCCCTTGATTGGGGGAAGGAAATGGAGTGTCATCGTGATGAGGTATGTTTATGGGTCAGAGAATCCTCTCCTTGTCACTTTGCACACAAATCTATTTTTGATTAAAATGCATATTTATCTATGTACAATTTTTCTAATATTATATATCCAGTTAACATATTTTCTGTAGCACCAAACCATCTGATCCCTATCTTTGTAAGATGTTGTGTCCACTTCTGACAGGATTCTGCCCTTTTCATCCAGAACACCATATCTACATTTTTCCAGAATTTACACAAATGTGCGCAAGGAATATGGGTATCAGATGATGAAGTGTCAGATTTATAACATATAGACATTTGGAGTAATACCCTATTTTCCGCCACTACCCCCAGAGCATACCACCGAGTCCTAACACCTCTTAAAATGTGCACAGAAAAATCACAGGAATAATTATATTATTTATATAATTTTGACAATTTTGTACTATGAATTATCCATCTTTTTAAAATTATGCTCTGGCCCAGATGGGTGTGGTTAAGTCCCAAAGCACATGGGGGAATCTCTTGCTTGTCCACTTCCTCCAAGCCCAGCTGGCTCACAGAGGTAGTGCCCCTCCCAGTTCCTTCCAAGAGGAAGCCCTTTACTACCTCTTGATTTAGCAATTGCTTTGAGCCAAGGGAAGTTCATTGTTCTGTTTCCCTGCAGTCCCAGGTACCCCCTCCCCTGATTCAATCAGAGAGGTGTAATCTCCTTTTGGTGGGGGCAGCAGAAGGCAGGCCAGGCCTGTGAATGCAGTTGCTGGGCAAGTTTCAACTCCTGTCGGGTGTAGTTGTCGGGCAGAATTCAATCTCTTTAAGCCAGGCTTTAGCCAAAGGTCACTTTTGTTCCCATTTTTCTTCATTCATATCAAACTTACAATTATTACACATGCAGCTAGAATGCCGATTCTAAGTTCAAATCTATGACATTTAAACAGTTGCAACCTATGTAACACTCAAAAGTAGGTCACTCATTTATTTTAACATTTCGATTTTAGTGGCTTTAAATCCAATTTCACTTGAACTGCTGACATCCACAGCTCAGCCAGTTTTGTTATGAACATTATTTTAGGCTCTTAATCTTTCCAGATTTTGTATGCACACAAGACTTCATTCTACCAGACGTCTGCTGGTGTTCAGTAAGATTTTTGAATATTTCGCAATGTTTGAAATAGGCATTTTGAGCTTGCATTCAGAGAAGCAAAGGTGATTTCAAAGCGCTTTTTGAGCTAACAGGCACTGCTGTTTTTCCTTTAGCACCACGTTTCACTCATGACGTTTCTGGCCCATCACGCTTGCACTGGTGGGTGGCAGGTCAGACGACCATTTTGGTGTGTGCAAAAACTGCACAGTTTTCCTGGATTCTGGCGCAAATGTGGGCTTTTCGGCCATCTTGGATTTTCTAAGCCCACAGCATCAAATATTGCAGCATAATAACTCGAACATGGGTCAATACACCTGACAAAAGGCAGATAGCGTGATTCTTAGTGGGATGAGCTGGACAAAGCGAGGTGCTCGTGATGACAAGGGGTTTCATAAAAAGGGTTTTGAGGCAGAGTAGAGAGGCCATTCCTCTTCTGGCAGTTACGGGCGAAGGAGGCAGAAGTGTTGGTTGCTGAGTCCAGTGCTTGCAAGCTCACTGTCTGCTGGGCTAAGTCTGATATTGAAGCTGTCTCTCCCCTGTGTTGACAATCCTTATAAAAACTGCAGTCTCAAGAATCCTTATCTGGGTTGACCCTGTGCAAGGGAGGCAGAAAGGCTGGGGAAGATTTCACTGCCAAGCTGTATCGGGAATATCACCAACAGATTTAGGTAAATTTGAGGTTAAATGAGGTGCTGGTGATGTGAATGATACTATGTAGCCCAGGTTAAACAGTTCAGTTAATTTTAAGTGCTGCATTAGAGATTCTAATTTCAACGTGGATGTCCTACTGTGTTTATATTTCTCAAAGTTCTAATGTTATTCAAATATATTTACCCTGCCAAGTTTTGTTAGGAAGCCACAGTCAATTGACAGAGCTTTGCACAGATTAGAGAGCTGAAAGCCATTGCATGAAAAAACCTACTTGCACTGTGAAGTACACTGTGGGCAAAAGTGTCACTCTGTGTAAATTGCATATTTTTTTTAATGATAAATAACAAATTCTAAAGAGCAATTTAGTCTTATCATATTTATTCTGCAGTCAGTCCCTTTGATTTGACATGCATAGAGAGATGCAGACATGCAGTAAGAAATATCTCAAAGTAAAGTAGCCCCAGTGAATTGTTTTATCAAGAGAAGCTGAATGAATGTGCTGTATTTAAATTGCATGCTTTACATTTGTTGGAACACAGCCAAAAGGGCATAATGTGGTATTGTACATAAGAAACCACAGGAGGTCATGAGCCATCTATTCAGAGTGTATTAAGCCCAGTACTTGTTTGTTGTTAGTGACCCTGCGATATAATTACTAGGCAGTATTCTGAAATGAATCTCACCACTATAAAAAACCCACAAGCAAAAATAACATAAAGTAATAGATATAACCCCAAAATATATCTAACACAGCCATCACCTTTCTGTTTTGCTTATTTGGTAAGTAACCCACCGTTTTTTTTTGTTAGGTGGGAGCTGGGAGCTGGAGGGGAATTTATTTATTGGTTGCTTGTTAGGCGCTTATACAATAAGAATATACTGTTTTAAAGCGCCCACAGGGCAGGGAGGGAGGGAGAGTTGAACAACACAATATTAAGAGCAGAGGGGGAAGAGGAAGAAGGACAAATCTACTATGTCTTGTGAGTATTGAGAACGTGCAAGTTCAGAGAGGAAGATAGAAGAGGGGGTAAGTGCTGGGGATTCCATGCTCGTGGGTGAACCATGGATGAAGTGCTACGAATGTTGAGTGCTACACGACCTAGGCCACGGGAGGTGTAAGTGCGAGTCTCCTGAGCGGAGGGGGAGCAGATGCAAAGTGCTGTGGATAGTCAGAAGCTGTGAAGAGTTGGTGTGGGAGGTCAAGGCCCCAAAGATGCATAAGGGCCAAGGACACTGATTCAGCAACTGTGGGCTTAGCAGAGGAGAGAAGGAGTGAAGAAGGAGGAGACGAGGAAAGTCTTAAGGAGCTTCCGAAATTTGAGAACATCCTGCTCAAGACGCAGAGGAAAGTGAGCGATTACCTGCCCTCTTTTTAGCAAAATTCTTTACACACAAAGAGTTGGTGCCAGAGGAGCAAAGTGGTCTAGAGGGAGAGAATTTAGTGAGATAAAGTTGAAGATAGTGTGGTCCCCGGGACCAAACAGCCTTTTGAATGATGCAGAGGGATTTGAATTTAATCTGTGAAGCAACCGGGAGTCAGGGAAGACTTTTTAGTGCAGGAGAGATGCGGCCCTTGGGTTTAAGGATAAGGATAAGTATCGCTGTCCTATTCTGGATAAGCTGAAGGGGTCACAAAGTGGTCGAAGGAAGATTTAGGAGGAGGCTATTACAGTAGTCAAACTAGGGCTTGAGTCACATTGAGCCTCTGAGGGAAAGTGAGAAAAGGTAGAATTCCTTTGAGAAGGAGGAGCTGAAAGTTGGACTTATTGGCAATGTCTTGAGTGTGAGGGAGGAAGGAGAGAGAGGAGTTGAAGATGACTCCTAGGTTTCTGGGTTCAGTTGAAAGAGCAGGGGGAGAGCTCAAGGAGGAAGGCCAGAGTGAGTGGAAGAAAGATGGAGCAGAGGTCCAAATGGGAGGGATCTCAGTTTTACAGGCTTTGAGGCAGATATCATTGGAGGTACACCAGGACTGGATGGCAGATAGGCAGGCAGGGATGATGGAGGGTGCAAGATGGTCAGCAGGGAGTTTGAAGAAGAACAGTGTGTCGTCGGTGTAACACTGGAAGTTGGAGGACAAGGAAGAGATGAGGCATGCAAGGAGAGCAAGGTAGATGTTTAAGAGCCAGGGGGAGAGAATAGAGCCCTCACGGACACCACAGGTAGCAATGGAATTAGTAGAAGGGGCCCAGGATCACTTCGGAGGAGCGGTTAGTGAGGAAAGAGGACAGCCAATCCAGTGCCCATTCCACAATACTAAGTGTATTGTGGAGCCTTTGTATGAGGATGGAATGGTTAACTGTGTCAAATACAGAGGAGAGATGAAGAATTATACTGACAGCTGGGGAGTTGGAGTCCAGAGATGCAAGCAGTTCTTTATGGGTGTTCATAAGAGCATTTTCCGTGCCTCTGAATGCCCGGAATCCAGATTGATGGTCGTGGAGGCCACCAACAAGTTCAGTGTGAGAGTTAAGTTCGGGCAAGGCCAGCTTCTAAAGAAGCTTCCACGGGAAGGCAGTGATGGAGATGCTTAAGGCAGAGGGGAAGGATCCAGTGATCAAGGAGTGATTGCAGAAATCAGTGAGAACAGGGGCAAGAGAAACAATTTTATCCTTGATGGTCCTGGATGAGCAAGAGGAGACCTGTTTAGAAGAGACCTTCATGGAGTGGAAAACTCTGGTAACTTCTGCAGATGTGACAGAAGAGAAGGAGGAAAAAGAGGAAGAGGGTGTAGAGGGAGGGTGTGGGATGGGTTCGAGGGAGTGTGGACAGTGAAGTCAGAATGTCCTGAGTTTTGGTGGTAAAGTGTGAGGCCAGTGCATTGCAGAGGGCCTGGAAAGGTATAGACTTCGGATGGGTTGGCTAGTTCCCTGCAGATTGATTGGATGTGCCGGAGACCCGTGCCTGAACATGGCTTCCTTTCTTTGCATGGATGGCGAGTCTGTATTGCCTTTGGAGCAGGCGGCAGGCCAGTTTGTCAGAGGATGAGCCTGAGGTTAGTCACTTCCGGTCTGCTGCCTTGCACTTTAATTTCAGAGCTGCAAGTCTGGTGTTGTACCATCCGTCTGAAACCTGCTTTGTGGCAGGTTTCAGACGGATCCTCATGACTGGGGAAAGAATGTCAAGAGTGTTGGTGATGGAAAGATGGAGGTTTGCTGAGGGCAGAGTCAGAGGTACAGTCAGAGGTCGGGGGGGGTTAAGGTGGAGGCGAAGGCAGCCGCAGTCACTTGTTTCATCGGGTGAGTGTCAGTGAAGGGGGTTGGTGCAACTTTTGGGGGAGGAGCGTTTAGGGGGCCAATGGGAGATGAGAGAGTGGTCAGACCAGTAGGAGAGAGAGAGGTCTGAGTGTATGAGGGCACCCAGAGTGTGTCAAGATGAGTGAGTTTGCCCAGAAAGGAGAATGGAGAGGGAAAGCGAGGAGCAGAGGTCAGTAAATGGAGTGGTTGCAGAGCCAGGGGAGTACAGTTGAATGTTGAAATCACCCAGTAGGAGAAGGTTATAAGTGGTAGAAATTAAAGAAGAGCAGAAGTCAGCCCATTCAGAGAGAAATAGGGAGGCGGCGGCTGGAGTCCGGTAGATGGTAGCAATCATCAGGGTGGAGTTGGGAGAAGTGAACAACTGGCAGACCAGGCTTTCAAAAGAGGAGTAGGTCTGGGTAGGTAAGATGGAAGCAGGAACCAACTCAGGGAAGATTAAGGCAACCCCCCGCCAGTGCAGAGAGGTTGAGGCTTGGAGATGATCTTGAAGCCGTCAGGGAGGAGGGAGTCAAAGGCAGTGACTGAGCTGGCAGGGAACAAAGTCTCGGTATGAGCGAGAATGTAAAGGTCAATGTCTTCAACAAGGAAACAGATGTCAGAGGAGTGTTTGTTGGCAGAGCGGGCATTAAGAGTCACCAGGTGAAGGTGGTCAGTGCTTTTGAAGGTTTTTTGAGGTGGGTTACAGGGGCACGGTAGACCATTCAGAGGAGGGAGAGAGAAAGTAAAAGGGGAGATGCAGGCGAATGAAGGAAGTTAATGAGAGAATGCAAAATGCGGTCAAAGATAAGGAGGTTGGGTTGTGGGCCCTGAACCAGAATGGTGCTAGTGTGATAGACATTAACGAAGCAACGACAGGATGCAAAGACAGCCAAGAGGACTTCCCACTTGGTGCAACTGCTAATAGAGGAGTGTGAGGAGGGAGAGAGAGTGGAGATAAGATGGGGGTCCAGAGATCAGGAGAGGGGACAGAGAAAGGGATATCAGTCAAAACCTCTCTAGCGGAAGCACTGACATAGGTGTCTGGAATGGGAAGTCCAGGGTTAGCACTATGGATGTCTTTTTTGTGCTTTATTTCTGCCAGACTTGGAGAGGGATGGGGGTAGGTGATAGTGTAGCAGTTAGAGAATCTAAGAGAATTGGGGAGAGACATAGGAGGGCATAGAATATAGACAAGGTATGAAGGAGGAGAGTACTGCACAGTTCTGGCAAAGTTCTGTTGCTACAGTACTGGGTATGAGCTGCACAGACAGCCCCGCCTCTGAACCCAACCCATCAGGCATTCTTCACTAATGGACTGCCAAACTGTTAGTGATGGCGGCTTCATGGTTATTCCTGCATCCCTGTTATTTCTGCAGTTAACAAGATCGAGATTCCAGATGAATAAAAGCTGTTGCACATTTAGCTGCATTTACAACTGCCTTTTTCAGGTGCAACACAGATATTTGCTCTGGGCACTGCCTCTTTGTCCTGTGGCCCAGGGGTAGCAACGCCAGGACTAGGGGTAGCAGAGAGGGAGCCAGGGGTAGCACATGCTACCCCTGGCAACGACAACCCCCAATTTGCATCCCTGAGGACTGACAACCTTTGGCCTGGGGGCAAGTAGAATATAGTGGCCCTAGATGCAAAGGTCCCAGCTCATGGTGCAGTGGCCCCAAATCCCCATTCAAATAATATATTTAAAAGCCAAACAAAGTCAAAGGATGAAACACAGAGGGAACAATAATTTCACAGCTATTCATTTTTAAGGAAAACAAAATAGAAAACAGGGATGAGACAACTTTCCACTTTCTGCATGCACATTGGTGGACTATTGGGAGCTCAATTAACCAGTATCACGTGATACAAGGGTGACTGCGCGAATACAATAGTCCATGTAGGCACACTTGAAATTCAGTCAGACATATGTTACCACTCAATCTCCCTCTACAAACGCCAGACCATGCAACACATGTGTATATAGTAATGCAGCACAGCCACCAGCCATGTACTTTAAGGAATGTGGCCCATAAAGTACATGAGAAGACTGTTCCGCAAGGATGAAATGGCACCCCAAGTTGGTAGCTTTGGATGATGCCCCACATCTTGCCTGCTCTTTGCTTTCAATACCTTTCCCTGTTACATACTACACCACAAAAAACCCAAAAGGTAAATCAGGGTTTACATAGCAAGCCCCTCAAATTATCTAAAACTAACATTAGGGGCACTGCTATGCACTACTCCAAGTTGGACCACCTCAAATGGTGAGGCATAAAAGTTGTTGTGTGGGGAATCTAAGATTGAAAACAAGGTCCCCTGTTAGCAAATTCTATATATCCTATCACAACATTTTGACAAAAAAATGAATGTCCAGAGCAAGTAGCCTCAATACCAACTCCCACACCACCACACCCTTATATTGCACTGTGTAGAAATATTAGCAAAGCATTCCTTGTTCAATCTGAAGACAGGATTCACCATAGCTTCAGTTCAGTTATTATTCTCATCTCTTGGAGACTCGGGCTCCAAGGAAGCTCCTGAATCCAACAAGTGTTGACTTTTCAGTCAGAGAACTAAATGTAGCCTGAGTGATGCATTTTATATATGGCAGTAAATGCAGCAACATTGTAGTCCAGCAGTATGCAACCTTTGGCTATCCAGATGGTTTGGACTATATCTTCCTTTACCACTAGCCAGCAAAGTACATGGTGAGGGAGCATGGGAGGCATATGGAGGAAGTAAGAAGATGGGCACACCAGTGAAATCCCACAGACTAAGCGATCAGCTGATGTAGGCGGGGAAAATACATGATTTGTGATAGCTTGGGTGAGTGGTGGATCCATTAAGGTGGACCATAGAATGAGACTGCAGAAAGGAATGCATGTTCTCAGCGTGTTTGGCTTCAATTGGGTTTTCTATGTAAAGTAGTTTAGGGAAGCAATAGGTAGTTAATACAATGTGGTATTTGGCTACTTGATGAACCGCTTAAACGATGATGGGTTTTGGACCCAGGATTAGCAGTTACATTTTTCCAGAGGGCAAATTCCAAAAAAGTAATTTTGGACTACCAAGCGAAGAGGCCAGATGCGTCTAGACTAGACTGTGTGAAAGGAGACTGTAGCTGGATAATAAAAGGGTAGGAGGGCTGCTATTGAACTGTGGACACCTACACTAAGATATGTTGCAAGGCTGGCACTAATAAATTGAGTGGGTTGAGTGTGTGTTATTCTGATAAAAAGATTCTGAGAGTGCTGACTGCTTACGGTGTCTATTGCAGTGTTGCATATTATATGATAGTTAAGCATAATTATACGTATGCATGTTCCTTTAATTGAACGTTATGCCACAGTAAGGGCAACTCCCAGCAGTGAGGAGCAGGGAGGGGCTCTTTCAGCCAACAACATAAGCACCTGTGCACCGAAAGATCAGCGCTTGCATGGGTTCTCAGCCCCGAACGACCACAAACAGCCGGTTCTATAATAGTGATGTGTGGTGATTCCGAAGACACTGGTTCTCTGGTGTAGATACAGCCCTGTGACTGCTCCCTGGGCAGTTATTAGGCTCTTTCAGTAAACCTTACTAATATATTGTGCGCAACTTTACTGACATTAAGTGCTCACCTCTGGCTGCCCACAATTTTAGCAAAGTCACCTGACCATAAGAATAACATCATTTACTGAAGATAGAGAATTTGGGGTGGGGTCCCACCTACCCTATTTTGCACAATTTTGGGGCAGATTACCTCTCACCTTTAATTCTCAACCTCTGCAAAATATGTTCTGCATAGTTGTTTTTCAAGGGCTAATCGAATAGTCAGTGTTCAATAAAAGTGCTTTACCAAACAGCAGACTACTTGGTAAATCATCCTGGCGACATATAAGAACACAGTTCATGGAACAATATTTGTCAAAATAAGCATGATGCACTCTGAAAGGAGGAAAGAAAACACATGGGTAAAATGATCCAGTAAACTGTATGGATTAACATGAATCTGTGTATTGTACCTTTCCCAAACAGCGAGGTGCTTGAGAACCCTATCCTGACAAAAAGTATTTGATCTTGAGGCATTTTCCCCACTCACAGTTATTCTAGGAGAGATTGCATTATTTCTCCTGATGGTCAGGGTATTAGTTGTATTTACACTGTCTTTTTCTAAACCCCCTCTTCTTATGTATAATGAAATCCAATATAGAGCTACCTGTAGAAACAAACCACACAGTATGTCCTACCATTGTCTGATGGGTTTAATATGTTATTTTATTTATTTTATTGAGCATGTGTTAGGCGCCCATACAACAAAGTAGTGTTTCCAGGGGCCACAAGACAGAGTGGGGAGGGAACAAGGGGAATGAATAATAATAGCAAAATACAGTAAATATACAATCATGGTCCTACTAGGCCCTGTGACATTCGGATGTGCAAGGGCAGTGAAGAAGTGCAGGGGGAAGTGGAAGGAGGGAAAGCGCAGGAGGGAAAGCGCTTGTGAGAGCCTGGGAGGGAAGTGATAAGGGATTGCAGTGGGGGGAGGCCGCTGGCTAAGTGCAAGGCAGAGAAATTCACAGCTGCCAAGTTGGGGGCCCACAGGGGCAGTGCAGGGGGGATGCTGGTGTCGACTGGGCAGTGGCCTGGTACCGGTGGGATGCATGAAGGTCCAGGCCACCAGTGTCAGTGGGGTGATTAGCAGGGGAGGGAAAGAGGTGAAGAGGTAGCGAAAAGCACAGTTTTGAAAAGTTTCCGAAACTTAAGGAGGTCTGGCAGCTTAAATCTGACAGGGCAGGGAGTCTGTTCCAAAGAGAGGCACCAGCCAAAGAGAGGGACCTGCCCCCTGCACTCTGCTTGGAGAAGAGTTTGACAAGCAAAGAGTTGGAGGAAGAGGAGCAAAGAGCTCTAGCAGGGATGTATTTGGGGAGAGAAAGTTGGAGTTAGGGTGGTCCCATGCCCCAGAAACCCTTGTGGATGATGCAGAGGGTCTTGAATGTGATCCTTGTGGTCACCGGGAGCCAGTGGAGAGATCCTAAGGCTGGAGAGATACGGTCCTTGTGCTTGAGGCTAAGGATTAGACTGGGAGCCCTATTTTAGATTAGCTGAAGGGGGCGAAGGGAGGAAAGGGGGGGATTGAGGAAGAGGTTGTTGCAGTAGTGCAGCCTAGAGAGGACCAGAGCTCTGGATACATTGAGTTTCTGTGAGAAGGAGAGAAAAAGGAGAATGCCTCTGAGTAAGTGAAGCTGGAAATTGGCCTTATTGGCAAGGTCCAGGGTGTGAGGGGTAAAGGAGAGAGAGGAGTCAAAGATCACCCCAAGTTTGTTGGCCTCATGGGATGGTGAACTAAGAGGGCCCAACAAGGGCGGCCAGAGGGAAGGAGGGAAATAGGGTGCAGGTGTCCCAGTAAGAAGGATCTCTCTTGTACTGACATTAAGACAGAGGTCATTAGCAGCACATCATGCCTGGATAGTATTCAAACAATTTGGGATGAGAGAGGAGGAGGTAGTGGAGGGAAGTTTGAAGGAAAGCATAACACTGGAAATGAGGAGAAAAGGTGAAGATAAGGTGAGCAAGAGGGGCAAGATAGATGTTGAAGAGCCATGGTGAAAGAATAGAGCCTTGTGGGATGCCATAGGTGGACACTGAAGTGGTGGAGTAGAAAGGGCCCAGCTGGGAGGGGCAGTTTGTAAGGAAGGAGGTCCGCAAATCCAGTGCCTGTTCTGTGATACTAAGAGTATCACAGAGGCATTTTATGAGGATAGAATATTCCATGCTCCACCCTGCTCCTACACCTTCTTGAACAGTGAGGCAATACATAGCATTGCTCTTTTTGCTGTGAAAGAGACCACCATCACTAATCACTGCTTGCACTTCAACTCTGTAAGTGTTCAAGTTAATTCTTAATGTAAAAGGCAAAAACATGTTACAACTGCGTAAACGCAAATCAATGAGGAAATGCCCATGAGCAAATGCCCATGCTCTGACCAAAGTCCACAGTCTGCAGTTCAATGAAGGTTTCTTAGACATATATCATAGCTTCTATCTGGGGAGGACCTCCAAGCAGCAGCGAGGACAGCACCATTTCCTCCTACCTATCAGGCTGCACAGCACTCCTTAAACACTATTTATGCCTAAAAGTACCCAGAGCTCCCTTCAGCTCTCACAACACAGACAGTCAGTTAGAAAAAAGCAAAAAAATATCAACAGAAATTCGGTCACTCTGCTTTATACAGCTCTGCCCCACAGCATGCAAGCTTTAATTTGGATCTCCAAAACAGCATATCAAAAGAAAACACAACATTGCAACAATACCCCTCTTAATCAGCAAACTGATTGTGAATGCAAAATGTTTTTAATTCACGTTTTGCACACTGAAACCTTTGGCTACGTTCTAACAGCATGAATTATTCTCTATTTAGCAATTTCCATGTATCATAAAATGACATAACATAAACTGTGCTTACATTACATATTCCACTGATGGGCAACTTGCTTCCACATTGCTTACCTGAAGCTCAACCCCTCCAAAACGGAATTCCTACTGCTGACCAACAATATTGAACAAGAGAAAAGGAATGATTTCCTTGTGTCACGCAACAAAAGCGTAAATGTTCAACTGTTCGTGTAAATCACAGTAATGTTGTTGTCTGGCCAACCGTGAGGGTTGGTGGGTAATGAGCATCTCAGTTGTGCTTGGTGTCTTCACAGAACGCCATCTTGGAGTGTCGCTGGTAACTCCATAAGTTATTGTAGATTTCCATTTTTAACCGCCTATAATGCGGGCACAAGGCTGAAGGAAAAACTGTTGTAAATATTAGGTTTCTCATTTCTTGTTTGTTATCAGGATAAATCCGTGGTTTGAAAATATTGATCTTTATGAAACATACTCAGCCGCCAGAAAAAGATGCTCGCTTGTTGTTACATTTGTTCCTTTTCCAAATATTTCTATGTGTGATGGTCTGATTATAAGTTTCCAAATTATAAAGACAAATTAGTGCCAGGAAGTAATCTGTTAGCAACTTATACTTTATGTTAATTCATAGATGACAGCTCATGTCCCAGTCTACGTTCATTCCCTTCGGGTGCATAGCCTCCAATTTGTCGATCCAGTATAATTCACGTTGTAGTAAAGTTTTTGCCATGTTTCCTCCTCTTGTTGACAGTGTTACCTGTTCCAAATTACAAATTTGATTTGAGCAATTGTATGAGATTCTTTTAAGAAATGTTGTGCTACTGGTAAGCAGTTATTTTTAGCATGATATTGGACTTATGTTCAGACCAACGTGTCTTTGCTTTTCTCGTTGTACACCCTGACATCCATCCAGACCCGGCTCTCTGCTATTAACCTCGATAGATTTGCACCCCAGCTGGCCCTCTGTGGCAAATACCTTGGGTTCAACACCGACATACACTATACATTCAAACAGCACATAGCAAGAAAGCCACAAACGGTCTGGAACCAAAATTCTCTCCTGTGAAAAATCAAGCCCTTCATCCCAGAAAACAACTTCAGATCTGCTGTCCAAGCCCTGGCCCACTCCCACCCGGATAGTGGCAATGCCCCTTTTGAAGGCCTTCCAGTAACTACCCAGGTATTCCTGAAATGTGTTCTGCATGCCGCAGCAAGACTTATTAAAGCACTCGGCAAATTCGACCACATAACATCTACCCTCACCAAACTGCACCGGCAGTCACTCCAAGCCTGTATCATCTTCAAAACCTGTCTAACTTACTGAGAAACTCAGCATCTCCGAAGGCCTGCGATGCACCAGAAGTAAGGAAATGTGCAGACTTGAATTACGGCAGTGCAGGAAGGAAAGAACGAGAAGACAGGCCTTCTCTGTCTACGCTCCAAGACTCTGTAACCTCCTCTGTCAACATCAGACTTCGCTCATCACTTCTACAGTTCAGGAACAATCTAAAGACCTTCCTTTTGAAGGAATGGTTCCTTCCTAACATCTAGGTCCACACACTGTGCTCCACACTCCACTCGAGACTCTGATATGCTCCCCACTCTCTTCCTCCCATGTAGCCAATTGCCCATCTCCTTAGCTCCTCCTTTCTTCTCTGCTTCCCTCATTATGTTATTCCCCCTATGATTGTAAAGTGCTCTGTTGCTTCCTGAAGCTAGGTCTGCGCTCAATAAATACTCTATGTCTATCTGAATGGCACTGTCTGGGTCCAGGGCTCTCAGCCCAATATCCTCCTTTTTGATAGGCATTTCCTCCTGCATCTAACCAACCTCCTCCCTTCTGCTGCTACTCCTTCTGACACCTCTCTGGCACCCTCCTCTTCCTTCTCTGCCCACCCTCTGGCCCCTCTAACAACTCCACAAGGCGTACCTCATGTTTGTCCTCCTCCTCGGTAGTCTTTCAAATGTGGCAACCTGCTCCACGTCGCTGCTCTCAAATCTCGCTCTGCTGTAAAACACTCCTTTAACATCTATCACTTCCTCAAAGAACTTGACCTGGATGTCCTTGCTCTCACTGAGACTTGGTTCACATCCAGTTCTGTCACGAGTTTTGACACTCTCCTCCCTGAGGGCTACAAGATCCTCTCCGAACCCAGAACCAACCGTCCTGGAGGTGGAGTAGCCCTGATCTTTCTGGAGTGGGTCCCTGCTTCCCTCATACCTATGCAGTCCTACTCCTCCTTTTAATGCCTGGACTGAATACTCACTATCTCTCCTGGCCTCTCTCTAACTGTGGCCATTACGTACAGGCCACCAGGCCATGTCGCTCTCTTCCTCTCAGATTGGGCCGACCATGCCTCTTCTATCCTTGCCTCTACCTCTCAACTGTTCCTACACGGAGACCCCAACATCCATCTAGATGCCTCCAATCCCTCCTCGGGTCTCCTCCACAATCTCTGCGACACTCTCTTTTTCTATTCTACCCTCTGGCCCAACACACTCTCCCAGACACAGTTTGGATGTTCTCATCTCTTCAGACCCTCTCATCACTCCTCTCTCTACCCTCTCACCATTCCTCTCTCTTGGATGGACCACTTTCTGCTCTCCTCCCAAACGAAGTTCTCTGTCCCCCCGTCGAAGCCGACCCCAGCACTGGCACCTACCTTCTCGGTCATCCGGCCCATAAAGCGCATATCAGTGGAGGCCTTTACCACTACTTTCTCTCCTCCTCCTACTCCTGTGGCTGACTCATACTCTGACACAGCCCTCTCTAACCTGCATCTTTCTATCACTAACACTCTGGATGTCCTTGCCCCTGTCATGAGAATCCGCCTGAATACTACCTCCAAGTGCGACTCTTGCTATGACTCCGACCTCACCACTCTAAAACGCAAGTGTAGGGTGGTTGAGATCAAATGGAAGACATCAGGTGCATCCTCTGACAAATTGGCTTGATGTCTGCTCCAAAGGTAATACAGACTCTCTGTCTGGTCCAGAAAGGGAGCCCAAATCCAAGCCTGCATCTCTGCGGCCTCCAACAACAAAAATGAAATCTTCAAAATCTGCAAGGAGCTGGCCAATCCTGTTGCAGTGTTCACCTCACTGGTTCCCTCCCAGTACCTTTGCACAGCCCTGGCTTCTCACTTCATCACTAAAACTGAAGATACCCTGTCCTCTCTCTCCTCCACTCTTTCCTCTTCCTCTCCCTCTACCTCTCATGGCCCCCTTCAGGCTGCCGCTCCTTCTCCTCTTCCTTTCTCCGCTTTCTCTGTGATCACTCCTGATGATGCTTCAAGACAAGTCCGGTCTATAAAAGTGTCATCCAAGCAGATGCTCCCCTGCCTGTTCCTCGAGAACCATCAAGGACCACATTCACACCCTCGCTCCAGCCTGCCTTGTGCACCCCTCCTAAAGAAACCTTTCACCGATCCTTCCTGTCCGTTAAACTACCGGCCGATTTCTATCACTCCTTTCCTGGGCAAACTCCTGGAAAAGCTGGCCATCTCCCAGCTTACTCTCCACACTAAATCTGTTGGTTGTCTCCATGCCCATCAGTCTGGCTTCAGAGCAGCCAGAGGTATGGAAACTGCTCTTGTGAACACCTGTGATGATCTGCTCACTAATCTCGACTCTAGCCTTCCTTCTGTTCTCATTCTCCTTGATCTTTCCTCTGCTTTTGACACGGTCAATCATGCCATCCTGATCAATCTACTCTGTGAGAACCTTGGCATCAGGGATCAGGCCCCCGCATGGTTGACCTCCCTTCCTCCTGGACAGTCCCTCTCAGATCCAACTGTGGTCCTTTCTCTCCACCACCTCTCTATCTACTTGTGGTGTTCCGAGGGGTTCAACCTCTCACCCTGGCTGTTCAAGGTCTACTTGTCCACTTTGGCACACCTCATCTGTACCTTCTCCTCTATCTTTCAGTGTTATGCGGATGACACTCAGCTCTCCTTCAGGCTTTCCTCTGCATTCTCTTCTCTCTCGCTCCTTTCTGACTGTCTATCCACGTTTCAGGAGTGGTGCCCCCTCAACGATCTCTGTCTCAATGCCAGTAAGGCTGAAATGCTTCTCATTTGACCCCTGATCCCACTTTTCCCCTTTCACTCTGTCCTCCCTTCTTAGGCCATTTCCCTGGGGTTACCTGTGAGGTAATGAACATTGGGGTCATCTTCGACTCAACCCTCTACTTCTCTCCCCACACCACTACCGGTTGCACCTCCTCCGTAGTATTCTTCCTTTTCTCACTTTCCACCAGAAGCTCACTGTCTCCAGAGCCCTGGTTCTCTCTAGAGTGGACTACTACAACAGCCTCTTTCTCAATCTGCCTTCCTCTACTCTCCGCCCTGTGCAACTAATCCAGAACAGGACTGCAAGACTTGTCCTTGACCTCAAGCCCAGGGATCAAATTTCTCCAGCCCTGAAATCTCTCCACTGGCTCAAGGATCAAATTCAAGACCCTCTGCATTGTCCACAAGGCCGTCTATGGCTAGGGCCTGCATTACATCCAACTCTTTCTTCCTAAACACCTTCCCTCTCGAGCCCTTCGCTCAGCTACCTCCAACTCTCTGAGGGTCAGACTCTTCTCCAGGCAGAGAATGGGTGGTAGATCTCTTTCCTCTGCAGGGTCCTCCCTCTGGAATGGCCTCCCTACCCCTCTCAAACGCGAGCAGGAGCACTGCAGGTTCCGGAAGCAGCTCAAGACTATCCTTTTCGCTTCTGCTTTTTCTCCTTCTCTCTCCCTTGTTGACCCACCTGCCTGAAGTGCGGTCGCCTGGCTACCCTCAGAACTCTATGGGCACCAGGCTCCTCCTCGACCTGTAATCCACTGCACCGCGTCCGGGCCCACCATGCACTTAGGGGTTGGTTCTGTAACCATAGAGTCCCCTGCCTCCCTTACACTTACAGAGTGCCGGCTCCCCTAGCTGCACTTACTTAGAGCAAGTGCTCTGATTATAATTGGTTATTTATAACATGCTTAATACCCAGAGATTTCTAAGCGCAGACCCGGGGATCGAACCTGTGTTGGTCCACGTCATCTTGCTTCCAAGGCGAGCACCTTGCCCCTGAGCTATCCTCCTGAGACAGCGCTTCCCCTTTCCTCTCCCACTGGCACTTCTCCTTTCGCTCTTCCCCCTGCACTTGCACTATCTGACTGACACAAGGCCTAGTAAGATCGTTTGTGTCGTCCTCCCAATGTCTCCCCTCCTTGTCTTGTCGCGCCTAGAACCACTTGTATACAGGTGCGCTATAAATGACTCATCATATCATATGCTACCATTCACATTATACATACGGGGCATGTGTCTGTATGTGTATATATATATATATATTCCGTGAAAAAACTTTGTTAAAGGGTCATTATGGTTAAGTTGCACAGATGAAAACCTATATAATTCAATGAAAAAACTTTGTTGAAAGGAGGTTATGGTTACAAGTAAAAACCGAAAACCATCTTTGCCATCTTTGATGTTCTGGATGTTAGTGTTAGCAGTGCACACTGATGGTGCAAGTGATGGTTGTTTAGCTCACCATAACTTGCGGATTTTGGGGGGGGGGGTTTGGTTTTACTTTACTAGGAACCACCTTTCACAGTTGAAAAACAGAAGCAAAAAGATGGAAATCATGGACACTTGTATGCTAGAGAAAAAGAAAAGAGCACAGAAACAATTTTCTGTCCCAAGCACCTTTCTCTAGCATACAATAAGGACCATAATCCATGGACTTTCATGACTACCTAAGGTCTTCGCACTCCCCTCTCCATTCCATGCATCATTAAAAAACACAGATTGCACATGCACACCATTGCAGAAGACAGCCCTTTTACCCTTTTTACTGTTATGTTTGTAACACTCCCTCATTGCCTGCTTACAAACAGTCACACATATATCCACCAATTAATTTAAACAACTCTACATATAACCCTATCAACATGGTAAACCTCCACGCACCAACTGCCACTTACAAAATGTTCTATATACACATGCATTGTGCAATAAAAGAAGTGCATGGATGGAAAGAGGAGTAGGGATTACCAAGTGCTGATAGGAACCCATAAGGAAAGTGCCAAACATGCCAAGGTGCAACACCACAAGCTACCTGCTGTGACTGAGGAGTCCCAAGGGTGTGATACACAGTGGGAAGGTGGTAGACCTGCAAGGGCAGTGCTGAAGGGGGTTAGTGGGGGGGAGTGTGAATGAATTTTCTTTTTTTTTTTTGTAATGCGCCAACATGCCCATAGGCCTCAGAGTGCAACATAAAACAATTAAACAAACAATACACAAAAGGAAGTAAAATGCAGAATTCATAAATAATAATACAGTTAGGCATAGAAATCAACAACTATCTTCAAGTCCGATGAAACTCTTGACAAGTAATTACAGATGGCCCAATAAGATGGCAGGTTACTGGTGCCGCAACGCACCAGTATACACTCCCTGCCAGCCTGAATGCACCATTGATTGATCTTAATTCTATGAATACATTTCAAGTCTGTCAATCTCACAATACCTGGCCCAGTCTTTTGGCGTAGCCATTCCAGATCCTTATACCTCAGGGCCTCTCTAGGCTCATATCGCGTTGAGGTCTCCACATTGGTAATAATAAAATGTCTGAGGTCCATGACAATTTTCTTCAGGTCATCAGCAATTGAGGGCATACAAGTTTTACCAATGCGTGCATTTCTGGGGAGACAATATGTAGAGTTGATGAAATTTAGTTGAGGATTTTGTGCAGGGGCATGACCAGCCTCTCCTTCCCCAATCCGTCGATGTAGCAAAGATGGTTCACTATAATTTCCAACTGTAGTGGAAGTATGAGGGGCTGGAACTTGTGGAACGAGCAGTCGATTTAACCGTTGCATAGAGTTCTTACACGCATGCTGTTTGGTGTTTTCCAGCTCAGCAGTTGTTTGGCAAAAGTTATCGCTAATGTTCCCAATAGTGAAATTCTTCCCACCTACTGCAGAATGATTTATTCCCAGAGTGGGATACAGCAGAGGGTACATTGGGAGCTTTGCATAGTCTGGCCTATGTCAGTTTGAGAGATCTGATCCTTGTTGTCTGTAGGTTGATCTCATTGGCAGAATGCATCTGCTTTTGTGGGCTGATGTTGCACTGCCAGATTATCTATCATGTCTATCCAATAACAGAATTCCGTAAAATGTTTACATGGGTGAAGCTCTTCAATTAACCTATCCTTGATTGGCAGCCAGTGTGTTTGGCTGCTGGGATCAAAATGGCCAGTTTGTTCACCACTTTCCTCCAATGGACTGGGAGGGGATTGCATAGAAGGTTCCACAATAGCTGTACTTGTGGTTTGCAGTTTTAGTTTATCAGAATATAAATCATCTATTTGGCTTTAGTCGTACCAATGGTGGTCAAAACATCAAGACCTTTCGTTCAGTTACCAGTGGAAGTCTTCTTAGGTGAACATTTCCTCTCTTCTGTATCAGAAAGCAGCTTAGCAGGAAGATTTTCAGTGTTTGGTAAAATAGGCTGACAATAACCCGGGTCGTCAACAGGGAACCCAGATCTCATATTCTGTAGTCTCTTCTTCCTTCGGGCACTTAAAGCCATAACTTCTGTTAGTCAGCTGTTATTACACAGGGTTAGGGGGGACATACATGTAGTCACTGACCGTAGAAGGACTCTATTGCTTTATCAACTTTACTTCTAGTAGCAGACATGGCTACAAGGGAGGCAGCAGATAGCAAATTCAACTCAATAGGTTATTAGCTCAGTAAGCCAAGAATAGACATAAACAGCTCATATAAAAGCCCAGAGCATTTCTTTCATAACATCATGCAGCCCGCTCCCACTCCCTGAGTGCTCAGCGTACAGCTCCCCAAAGCTCCCCGTAATGAGTAGTGGCACTAGGCAGAGCCAGCTCAACCAAGGCTAAAAATGCACTTAGTGCAGAAGCACAGACCAGAAAATGCCAACAAAAACGTCACCATAGGCCAGCCCTTACCAACGGGAAAAGTGGGGCTGCAGAATCTGAGGTGGACCAGGGGGGATAAGGAACTCCGCGAAGCGAACAGCACCCCGCCTTGCCTTGTTGAACTACACCGCTCCAAGTTCCGGGGGCATCCGTCCCCAAGGGATAATGCTCGCATGGCGGGGTTGCGGGAAACCCTCACCGCCACCGCCGTCAAACAGACAGTCCAGCCCCTAGTCCGACAAGCCGCACCAGAGCACGCGTGCATTCTTGTGTGTGCGTATGCCGGCCGCTTCCATCAGAACATTGGATCACGATAGGAATACTTTGACTCTCCGAGTTGTACTGGTGTCGACTAGATATAGGGCCTGGAACCTGTCAGGATAATGAAGGACCATGCCACCAGTACTAGTGGCAGTGGTATAAGTTAACAGGGAAGGGAAGTAAAACAGGAACACAAAAGCAGAGTGTTCAGAAGTTTCTGGAACTTAAGGAAGTCCAGCTCAAGTATAAGAGGAGCAGGAAGACTGTTTCAAACCGAGGCACCAGCCGAAGAGAGAGACACGCATCCCGTGCTCTGTTTCAAGAAATATTTGACAAGCAGAGTACTGGAGTTACAGCAGCGGCAGTATTTAGGGAAACAAAATTTGACATATTCTAGTCCCAGGCATCAGAAAGACTCTTCAATTATACAAAGAATTTCAAATTTCATCCTTGCAATTTACAGAAGCCAATGTACACATTTTAGGGCTGCAGCGATATGATCCTTGGACTTGAGGCCAAGGATAAGTCTTGCAGCCCTATTCTAGAGTAGTCGAAAGGAGCACAAACAACAAAGGGCAGGGGGGTTAAGGAAGAGGCTGTTGCAGTAGTCCAGCCTACACAGGTCCGGGAGCTACAGAGGGTACAGACCTTGAGCTTCTGGGGGAAGATGAGGAACAATACAATGCCTGTAAGGAGGTCAAGATGAAAGCATGGGATTTCTTTACAAGATCGAAAATATAAGGAGTAAAACAGAGAGAGGACTTAACGATGACCCCAAGGTGTTTGGCCTCACTGGATGGTGACAGTAGAGGGCCCAAAGTTAGTGGCAAGAGGGTAGCAGAAAAACAGGGCATAGGTGTCACAACAAGAAAGATCTATGTCTTGCTGGCATGGAGTCAGAGATTGTTAGCCGCACATAATGCCTCGATGGTGGTCAGCCAATCAGGGATAACAAACAAGGAGAAGAAATGACTTCAGGGAAGTTTAAGGAAAGCTGTGTGTCATTAACATGACACTGAAAATGAGAAAAGTAGAACATCAAGAGAGCCAGAGGAACAAAATAGATATGGAAGTGCCACAATCATAGGATAATACCCTGGGGTACTTTGCAGGTACACAGTGAAGTAGTGTTGTACAAACAGCCCATTTGCAGCTGGGAAGGGCGGTTAGTGAGGAAAACAGATCAGCCAGTCCAGTGCCCGGTCCATAATGCTAAAGGTATCATGTAACCGTTTAATGAGGATACAATGGTTGACCTTGTGAAAGCCGCAGGACACATCAAGGAGCACTATCCTCAATTGTACTACAATCATAAATAACATATACACTTTAATTATACCATCCCACCATAATACAAACACTTTATAATCCCCATACAGTGCCTATAATTACTATACACATATTACTATACTATATGTTGCCAGTGGCCACAACCACCACAATAGAATTAAACCATATAACAAGAACGTGCAATACACCTTCAAATAACAAAACGCACCCAGAACCCCCTACCATCCATATGATGTCCACAGACAGTAAAAATTGACCTTGGACTTGGTGGAACTGGCAAACCCCTTTTCACCTATAAAACAGCTACATATAATCTTTATTTTACTCCCCCACCCTTTCCAGGCCCTATTTAAGCCATCAAATAACCCCAAATGTGTTTTCCAAAATGTTCGTTCTCTGCATTGTCCACAGACTACCGCGGTGTCTGTGGAATGGGCGGCACCTGTACCCACTTTTTCACCTATACAAACAGCTCCTTATCAACTATATTGCACCCCCCACCCTTTCCAGACCCTCTTTCGACCACCAAATAACCCCAAATGTGTTTTCCAGACTTTTTCCCCACCACACTTTCCGCAGATACCGTTGGCCGTCCGCAGATCCAACGTGGCGACCGTTAAAAAAAATATGATGCACCTCACACTTTTGACCATCCAATCAGCGGGTATGCATGAAGTCTGCGGACATCACTCCACCTCCTGATTGACCCAGACGTGCCCACGGACCCCGAATCGGGAAGTGAGTCCACAGACTGGACCCAGATATCACACATTTTTTGTACCTACTTTTTGGAATTTTTTTTAAAAAACGACTAGACAGATTTACACCAAATTTACAAAAGCACGCTTTTGGGACCAAGCTGCCGCTCCTGGTGCAAATTTGGTGAAAATCCATCCATGGGTTTGGGCTATAGGCATGAGCAACTTTTGTTTTTCATTGTGTCTATGAGGATTTCCACAAATTCTGGGACCCCCTGTAAGTTTGCTCCCCCTAGACGAAACCGCACAAAACTATGCAGAATCATTCTGAGGGGGCCATATACTATTTTTGCAGAGTCTGGGGAGGATTCCTCAAGGGCGGGCAAAGTAATAAGCCACCCAAAAAGTGCTCTTTCTATGAGTTGAGCAGCTTAACCATAACGTCAGGGCTACTATCACAGACCCTGTAATATAAATATATGAATGATAGAGCAGGGTGAGGTGGCATCTAGCTGTTCAGTACTCCCAGAACGATCCCTAATATTAGACTGGGGCAATTATGACAGTGCTCTCAATTTGTTCCATGCCAAGCATAAATAGCTATTTTGTTTTTAATCCTTTAGTTCAGTTGCAAACCTTTTCATTTTTTCTTAAAGCTTTTGATAGAATCTTGAGTGAAATTTGTCTCAGATGGTTCTCTTGCTCAGTTCCAAGACCGTGCTAAGAAATAAAGTGATTCTGTATGTGTACTTGTTGTTGCGCCCACTGAGTGGGGCGCCCATCTTTATTCAGTGTCCATTCGCGGTGCTGATAGTTCAAAGAAGGCACCAAATTGTTTACGTTGGGTTGAGAGTGATAGACATTCCATCACAAGGTGGAATAGGGTTTCAGGAATTGTTTCAATCTTGCAGAAGCGGCAGTAGTTGTTTGTAATGGGGATCTGCCTGGTGGTAGCGAGATATGAATTGTTCAATCGTATTCTTTGAAACGTTGTTCTGATGGTTGGGTCAGGAAACACTCGGAGGTATGGTGGTAATTCATTAAGTCTTCGGATATCTGTGGTTCACTGGAGGTTCTGTTGGTATGCATTTTTGGTTTGAATCATTTTTATCCAATCGTTTCGTTGGAGTTTGATTATTGCGTGTTGGGGACGAAGAGTTAGCAGTTCTTCCGATATATCCTCATTTGTCATTTCCTTCATTAGGGTTTGTTTCCATTCTTGTAGTATTGTGTTGTTGAAGGTATTTGCGTGTGCTCTCAGGATTTGGATGGCCAGAGTTTTCTGGTCAGAGAGGATTTTCCGGAGTATGTCTAGTCTCTTCCAGAGTACGATGGATGCAATTGATTGGGTTGCCATTTCGTGTCGTATTCTTGGCATCGGGTATGATGATGGAAGATGGAGGATTTTACGCCAAAAAATTGTTTCGTATTTCATCCAGTTCACTGTTCCTGCATTCATCATTGCGTCAGTGCCGTAAATGATAATGGGGATATATTTTTGTCTGTAGTACGCATTGGTCTGAAACAGAATTTCCCATACTTCCGATGAAGGAGGCATCCTTGTCCTGCCAGTGTTTGTGATTTTTCTTCTATTTTGTCGAGCCATTGTTCTTCCGATTCTGACTGATTTATTAGTATGCCAAGATATTTGAAGTTTCCAGTTGGTTTCCATCGATGTTGAAGGTGGGTTGTTTTGCTTTTGTAGGTGGTTTAGTAAGTGTCATTGTCTTGGTTTTTGTGATGTTGATCACTAGTTCGTTTGACTTCATGTATCTGCTTACTGCTGTCAGGGCTGCTTGTAGTCCGGAGGGCGTTTTGTCGAAGAGGATAATGTCATCAGCATATGCCATGGCGGGAACTGGTGTTGAGTTTATTTTTGGAGGGTTAGTTCGGTTGCTGATTAGATGTTCCTCGATGTCTGCTGTAAAGAGATTGTAGAGGGTTGCCGCAAGGGGGAAACCTTGCTTTAGTCCATTTACTGTGGTGATTGCATTGGTAGTAGCACCTTTTTTGGATAGTCTCACCTCAATTGTTGTTTCCGAGTATAGTAACTTGATTGGCTCTAGGATGTTTGATGGACAATTCCATGCTTTGAGTTTTGACCAAAGTTTTTCTCTTGATATAGCATCGAAGGCCATTTTGAGGTCTATGAAGGCGGCATGCACGGTGGTACGATATTTGATGGCTTTGTGCTTTATAAGGTGGAGTAGTATCAAATTGATGTTAGTTCCCACATTGGGGGTGAAGCCAGTTTGTCTAGCCGAGAACCTGCCGTTGTATGTTACCCAAGTGATTAGTTGTTTTTGTAGTGTTGCTGTGAATAGTTTACCAAGTGGGTCAAGTAGTACGATTGGGCGAAAATTCTGTGGATTGTCACGAGGGCCTTGCTTGTAGATAGGGACAATTGTAGCAGTCCTCCACGAGTGCGGAATTTGGCTGAGTGTGTTTATCAGGACTACTATCTGACACATGAAATTCGCCCAAGCTGGTGAATCTTGTTTCATGACGGCGTTGGAAGTTCCGTCGGGACCAGGTGCTCTTGAGGTGTTTATATTTTTGATCATGCGGATGAATTCGTCGTATTCTGCCTTTACATGACATTTTGGTGTATTCGTGGTCGTTTTGCCAGGCTGTTGGGTTGCTCGGGCCCCATAGATGTTGGAGAAATGTGAGATCCATTTTTCTTGTGAGACATTAGACGTCAAGTTATGTTGTCGTTGCTAATTATCGTTGAGGAGATTCCACAGTTCTCTCGTGTTGTGTGACTTGTACGTTTTCATTATGTTTTCCGCGTCAGCTTGTTGAAGGATTTTTTGTTGGGATTTTCTCCAGTTGGAGTATGCTTGTGTAACGCTCACCTGATTCTCGCAGAGGCGCCGGTCTTGACTGGGCGACTACTGTATCTTCAAAAGTGATGTGTAGCACCCGGTTGGCTGTTTGGGCTGGACCTCTGTGCACTGTATGCCTGACTCGAAGAGTAAGATGTCTTAGGTAAGTGAACGCCGAGCTCTCCGTCTGCCTCAGGGCAGGGTGCTGTAACCAGTTTCTTCACTGGATAGGTAGCGCATGCCTCTTGACTTCAGAGGACTGCTGTCCGTCGTTTACTTCACGAACGGTGAGTTCCAAATATTTCAAATGTCTTTAAAAGTCTTTTGTAATGCTGTCTCTTATTTTGCAGGGTTCCGGCGATGGCGGTTGACTGGCTGAAGTGAGTTGAGGATGGACCCGTATGCGGAATAGAAGCGCCTGGAAGCGCGTAAGTAAGCGCTTGTTGCTTGCTTCACGATGCGCACTAACTGTCCTTTTATTTTGCAGGTACCAGTTCGGAGCTGCTGAAGGATGCTGGAATGCCCACTGAGTTCGGCGTGGATGGAGTAATGGCACGTGAGTATTTAACGTTACCCAATGTCTTTAAACGCACCTTCTTTTGTCTTACAGATGCGGGATGCAGCGCCGAAGGCCTCTGGAGCGTGCGAAGAGTTGGTAAGCTTTTGTCTTTCAGATGCCGGAATGCAGTGCGATGACCTCCGGAGCGCGTGAAGAGTAGGTAAGCCTTTGTCTTTCAGATGCAGGAATGCTGCGCGAGGCGTTGATGACAGCCGATGGACCAGGTAAGAGATGCGCTGTCACTCAAGACCGTAGTGCTAACCTGTTCTTTCTTGTCTTTATAGATGTTGCTGAAGACTGGATTCAGGATGGTAAGCCTTTTTCCTTTAGGCCCAGGATCAGATGCAGAAGACACGATGAGCGTTCTGCTGCAGAGGATGCAGAATAACGCAAAGCAAGATTCATCCATCGGGTGTGGTTTAAATAGCCTCCTGTAGTGCTTAGGTGTCTCCTTCCACAGCCACGCCTAGGTAAGAAAAGAGTTCCAGCTTTCTAGAAGAGTTCCAGTGTTCTGAACCTAGGGAGTGGCTCCTGCCCCACCCAACAGGAAAAGTAGTCCCAAACAGAAGAGGATCAGGGGTTCAACTGGCAGGTAAGTAAGCAGCATGGTCTGCTGCAGGTAAGTCCACCCAAGCATTATGAGCCCGGCGCTTGCAGCGCTGGGACTGGGCATATTTATGAGCCTGGCGCCACTGGCGCCAGGACAGGGTCCAAAAGGTCCCAATTGGGACCGGCTGGCACTTGGAACCTGGGTTATGGGTCTGCTTCCAAGGGAGTTGGGTAAGTCCTGGCCTTTTGGAAGCAGAGATCATGACAGCTTGCTTCAGTTTTTTTATCCGTGCTGTATTTTCAGCGGATTTGGTTTTCTTCAGGTAACGTATTGATCTTGTAAGACATTTTTTCTTGTCAGCCGTTTCCTGGTTGTATATATGCTGATGGGTTTTCTGTGGTCGATTCTTGGCTTTTTGTTGGAATGGTTTTAAAATCCATTCGTAGTTCAATTTGTCAGCATGTCTCAGAGTGGAAGATTGGAACATAATTGGTAGCTGGGCCATCGCTGGCTGTGAGATACATAGTCTATTTGAAGTGCCAGTGAGTTTTAATGGGCATGGTGGTGGGATTTATGTCTGTTCCAGTTGTCCGTGCAAGTGTACAGTTAATATATTGTGATCACTTCCATCTTCTAGCTTGTGGTGATAGTGGTGTTCGCCTTTGTAGAATGCCGTCTTGCGTGAATAGGTTGATGTTCAAGTCTCTGCATATTATTATTTCTACTGATTGATGATTTGCAGCAATTTTGTCGATGGAATATAAAGACTCCATCGATGAAGGATTCAGTTGTTATTGCTGCAGGGTTCCAGTAGACATTCAGTATTGCAATCAATTGTTTAGGTTTTTCTTTTTTGATTGGGTGTTGCTCTGTGCTCGTTATTGTTGTGATTTGGGTCCAGGAGTTGGATGTTTTCAGTACTCGATACAGTGCATTGTGAATTGATCTTGATCAAGGTGAGGAGGTCTGACGCTGGTCTGCCTTGCTTTTTGACTATTTCAGGATTGAGAAAGGTTAGGAAGCCATCACAGGCTAGTGGTTCGCTGCGCCAGGTTTCTTGCAGGCATATGATTTGGTAGTTTTCAAGTTCCAGTGAGGGGTTGTTAAAGAGATGCAAGTTTCCTCTGGTATTCCACGAGCAGAGTGACCATGTGGATTCCGGGTTTGTTAGTTGTTATGATCTGTTGGTTGTTGAGTTTCCTGGAGATTCAATTTCCGTTTGTGAATTTTCCAAGTCATAGTTTCTTTTAAATGGTCGTTCGGGACTACTGGATCGTTGTGAATATCGTCGTTGTCTCTGTTTCCTGGGTGATCTTGATCGGTGGCTGTTGTAGTTGTCCGATTGTGTCCTCTGTTGATGTTGCAAATAAGAATGTTTCGCTTTACTTTCTCTGTGGTTTTGTACATTGGTTGTTCTTGCTGCTGTAGTGGCCCAGCATGTGAATCCAAGCTTTTTGAGTTGTAAACGCCTTGATAGTATCAGGTCTATGTCGCTTGGATTGCGTAACTCCACATCGATTTTGTCTAGGTGCAGCTCATCTTTGAATGTTATCAAGTTGATGTCTCTTGTAGCTATCTGGTTCAGCTGTGGTAAACAGTCGCAAGACATTTGTTCTGTTGAGGATTAACGGCTCGGGTCCGGTGATTTCGTTTTCAATGCGGATCGCATGGATTTGTTTTTGTTATAGGGGGTTTATAAATGAGGGGAGTGTAGGACTATCTTTAATGTGGCTGTGTGATCGCAATCTGAATGAGTCAGATGAAATTTGCTCATACGTTGCTGCCGTTGTCTGGTCGTATGTGACATTTCTCAGGGATACGTCTGAAATTTCTTCATAGTTATCTTCTGTCTCTGATTGGGGTTCTGAGGAGTATTCATCTATTATTATGAAGCTTGAGGCAGTTGTGGGCTGTACAGATGGTAGAGTGTTTTCCATTGTTTGGTCTCCTTGAGTGGTTAAGTTAAGTAAATCTTCGTCGCTCTGTCTGTTCTTCTGCGGTGTTTGTAGTTACAGAGTCTGTGGCTGGGTTATGGTTCTGTGTTTTTCTTGAGTTGGATTGATGGGCGGTATAGATGGGGTTTGTTTCTTTTTTTTCGTTGCCGTGTTAGATAGCTCAGTGGCTTTCACAGTTCTTAGGAATGCTCTTGATCCTGTTTGTTTTTTTTGCTTGTATTGGTTTATGGTCAGGGATTTTCTTTCCTTTGGAGAAGATCTCGTAAGGGTCTGTGGAGTTTTTGTTCAGCTGCATCAATTGTTGAGTGTTTGGTTGTACAGTGGGGATATTTCCAGTTATTTCTTTTGAGGGGGGTTGGTCAGTGGTCAAAGCTGCAGGATTCGCTTGTTGCAGTAGATGCGGAATCAGAGGGGCTGGTGTAGATTGGTTGGTAGTTGGCTCTGCTGTTTGTTGTTGGTGGTGTGCTTTCAGCAAAGATAGTAGTTCAGAAGTTAGCTTTGATTATTCTTGTCGGTCGCCTGTTGCTATTTCCGCTAGTCTTTGCTGCCAGCGATTTGATTGCTCTGCTTCTCTGTTGAGACGACTTTCAATGGTGGAGATAACATTTTCCGTATGAGTTTGTTTGGTGTGTATCATGGCTAGGAGAGTTGCTTGGTCTCTGATGTTATCTTTCATGGTTTCATGCAATTTCAAAAAAGGGATAATTGATTGGGATAGTACTGCGATGAGCATATTTTGCAAATCCAGCATGGTAGTGGGGATCATTGGGTTGTTGTGTTCATCACGTTGTGTTAGTATTTTTATCTTGTGACTCTTTGCAAGGGGGTAGAGGTTGTTGATTTTTGCTTATTGGATCCGGAATGTAGTAGGGGTCGTCTAAATCGAAGTTGAAGCGATTTGGCGGTTGTTGTTTGTCAGCAGTGGTATTTTCAAGTTCTGTTTTAGCGTGCAATTGCAAGGGCAGATGGTGGATTGTTTGCATAATGCACGGGGTTGAGGTTAGGTGCAGATGAGTCTTGCTGGGCAGGGTGCCAAATATTTATTTTCTTTTGTCTACACTTGTCATGATGGATTCAATTTCGGTGATGTCCATCGATAGTCTTGCAGCCCTGAATGTGTCTTTGTTGGGACCGCTTTCTAGAGGTTGTGAGAGTTTAAGGGAGTTGTGTGTTTGTAGCCAGGATAGTTTAGCTAATCTTGCCTTTTCTTTTTTTGTTTGTAGGGTTGTTTTGCTTAGTAACTCGTGCGGATTGTTATTGGATCTATGTTCTTTTGATTGGGGTCTTGGGGCATGGGGGTGTAGGATTTCTTTTCCCAGTGCCTGATTGGTGAGATCTTTTACTGTGGGCTTAGAGGCTTTGTGTGTTACGTTGATGGTTGTGGAGGTTGGTGAGCTTTCTCATTCCACAGTGATTTGTGAGGATGTCTTTGGGGTTTCTGTAGTTGCACAGGGCTGCTTAATGATCTCACTTGGGTGGTCAATGATGTTCTCTGCCATTGTTCTATTTTTTTGTCACATTGTGATTTGTTCGTAGTTGGGGGTCATCATGATTGACGGTTTTGGGAGCTGGTGGGTTTTCTGGTTCGATAGTGAGTTGAGGACTTGTCTTTGAGTTTTGTGCATTAGCACGTTGCTGATTAGTATTGTTACTCGGGTTGTCGACAATAGTCTCCGCCAGTTTTCCCTTTTTTTTTGCAGAATTTGAGTTGTTTGCAGTTGAGGATCATCTTGATGAGTCAGATTATTGGAGCCATTGATTTGCACTTGTATGTTGATTATGTTGATGTTTCTTTCTTCATGTTGTGGGTGGTCTGTCGCATATGAGATAGTTTGTTTGTGCTCCGTTTGGGGACTTTCTTGCGATATCGTGTTGTTGTCCGCTATGCTATTGTCATCTAGATGAGTTAGGAGGCCAGAGCAAGCTTCTGTGGTAGTTGTTTTGGAGCCGCTTTTGGATTGGTTGCTCTGAGGAGTGATTGTTCCATGGTTAGTTGTGAGGAATCTAGCTCAGAGGTCGCTGGAGTACTTAGTTTGGTACGTAGTCTTGTTTTCGGACCTCCCAGAATTGGCTGTTTAGTGGTGCGATTTGCGGACATTCTTTCTGGATTTTTATAAGGATCGTTGGTCTTCTTTTTTTCCCCCCAAAGGTGGAGGGCTGAGTCTGTTATAATAGTTTCAGTTGGATCCAAGGGGTTATCCCTTTCGGTCTCCTGCCGGTTCTTTCAATACGTGGTGTAGGGTGATTCGAGGTAGTGTCCAGAAAGGTGCCTGGGGTGTGGGTAGGATCCAAGGGTCAAGCCTTTTCGGTCTCCTGCCCGGCGATCTAGTTTTCCGCAGAGATCAGTTTATGTTATCAGGATCCAAGGGTTGCGCCCTTTCGGTCTCCTGAGTGAGAGTGCAGTAGTCACGCAGGATCCAAGGGTTGGCCCTTTCGGTCTCCTGAGCAAAAATGCAGTAGTCACGAAGTTGGATTGGTACTGCCGGATCCAAGGGACAAACCCTTTCGGACTCCTGGGAATACTTTGAGTTCTGCTGTCCTTTCGGTCTCCTGGCCGTAAGTGTGGTGTCGACTCAGGTAAGTTAGTCATGTGAGGATCCAAGGGACAAGCCCTTTCGGTCTCCTCAGCTTTCTTTGAGTTCTAGATTTGTGGTCAGTCTTATGCCAAATTGTTCTGTGTCCAGTGGGTTGCTGTTGATAGGGTCTGTTCTGGTAGTTTATTCAATAATTGATGCACAGAACACGATGTTTGTCAGGGAGCAAGCATTTCACAGCTAGTGGCGTCTCCTACCCAGCAACTCAGGTTATCTCGAGTGTGTAGGTGTTTTTAAAATTAGCTCTGATGGTTTGACAAACAGTTGATGCACGGAGCTCGCAGCTCAGGTTGTCTTGGGTAGATTGATATTTGTAAGATTATTTCTGATGATTTGACCACCAGTTAAGACACGGAGCTCAATTCCTATGACATGTTGTATTTTCTCTGGTGTTCTGTTCGGGTACTATATTGCAGGGTATGGCTTTTCAGGCAGAATTATTGCAGGGCCAAGGTTTCTTGGTGTGCTTGTGAGCTTCATGCTGATGTGGAGTCGCGCTGCATGCCTCCCTGACGCTGTTCCCTGGAACTGGGGGCTACGTGCTTCCCGGGCGCTGTTCTCTGCAGTTAAGGGAGGGCTTTAGTGCCGGTGTTGGTGTGAGAGGGGCGGCAAGTAGTGCCGCGATGGTGCGCCTTTTTCAAGCATTGCAGGCGTGACGATGCGCTGAAGCTGATGGACAGCTGCAGCGGTGAGCTTGGAGCGGAAGCCCTCGATTCGGATGAGCCGGATGAGCTGGTCAATCCTGCAGCTGAGGGAGGGCTTCCATGCGGGTGTCGATGCAGGAGGAGCGGCGAAAGGCACCGCAATGGTATGGCTTTCCTACCAGTCGTTGCAGGTGCGGCGGTGCGTTGATGGTGTCGGACAGCAGCAGCTGACGCCCCTGACTCAGGTGAGGTGTTCGCACCTGCTCGCAAGCTGAGTCAGCAGGCGCGCAATGGTGTAAGTTCTGTTTTCTGCTATTTCTGATGTTTCCAGATGGTGTAAGTCCAAGTTTCAGCTTCCAAGTTGGTTGTTGTAGACGCGGGGGGCCGGGGGTGGGCGATGTTGAATATCAACCAAGGTGATGGTCAAGGAAGTGCTGTTACGAGAGCCCTGGGCCCTGTGTTGGGTGTGATCTGAGGAGGTTAGTGCGCTGACCCACAGTGTCCGGATTAACCTTCAGGGAGCCGCGGGCGGCGCCGCGGAGTCCGCAGAGCCCAAAGACCAAAAGACTCTGCAGCCGACTCTGCGGCCGCTCCGTGGTGTTCTGGGTGTTTTAAGGAAAGTGCTGATGGCAATAGAAAGAGGACTATACCAGTCCACAATGAAAGGAGTCTGCAGCAAGCAGCAAAAGAGAACCTTCTCTGTAGAGGAACAAAAGACTCTGCAGCTGATTCCGCGGCTGCTCTGCGGTGTTCTGGGTGTTTTAAGGAAAGTGCTGATGGCAATAGAAAGAGGACTATACCAGTCCACAATGAAAGGAGTCTGCAGCAAGCAGCAAAAGAGAACCTTCTCTGTAGAGGAACAAAAGACTCTGCAGCTGATTCCGCGGCTGCTCTGCGGTGTTCTGGGTGTTTTAAGGAAAGTGCTGATGGCAATATAAAGAGGACTATACCAGACCACAATGAAAGGAGTCTACAGCAAGCAGCAAAAGAGAACCTTCTCTGTAGAGGAACAAAAGACTCTGCAGCTGATTCCGCGGCTGCTCTGCGGTGTTCTGGGTGTTTTAAGGAAAGTGCTGATGGCAATAGAAAGAGGACTATACCAGTCCACAATGAAAGGAGTCTGCAGCAAGCAGCAAAAGAGAACCTTCTCTGTAGAGGAACAAAAGACTCTGCAGCTGATTCCGCGGCTGCTCTGCGGTGTTCTGGGTGTTTTAAGGAAAGTGCTGATGGCAATAGAAAGAGGACTATACCAGTCCACAATGAAAGGAGTCTGCAGCAAGCAGCAAAAGAGAACCTTCTCTGTAGAGGAACAAAAGACTCTGCAGCTGATTCCGCGGCTGCTCTGCGGTGTTCTGGGTGTTTTAAGGAAAGTGCTGATGGCAATATAAAGAGGACTATACCAGACCACAATGAAAGGAGTCTACAGCAAGCAGCAAAAGAGAACCTTCTCTGTAGAGGACCAAAAGACTCTGCAGCAGACTCCGCGGCCGCTCCGTAGTGTTCTGGGTGTTTTAAGGAAAGTACTGATGGCAATAGAAAGAGGACTATACAAGTCCACAATGAAAGGCGTCTGCAGCAAGCAGCAAAAGAGAACCTTCTCTGTAGAGGACCAAAAGACTCTGCAGCCGACACCGCGGCTGCTCCGTGGTGTTCTGGGTGTTTTACAGAAAGTGCTGTTGGCAATAGAAAGAGGACTATACCAGTCCACAATGAAAGGAGTCTGCAGCAAGCAGAAAAAGAGAACCTTCTCTGTAGAAGACCAAAAGACTCTGCAGCCGACTCTGCCAAGAATAGCCAAGAATAGCTAATTCACTGATGATTTGCATTCTCTTAACTGTACTTGTATTTTCTCCCATTTACAAATGTGTGACAACAAGCCCCAGAACAGAAAGGCAGAAGAGGCTAGATGTGCTATATGTGAATAAAAAAGAAGGGGGAACCTGAGAACTCTGCTATCAGGGGGGCTCATAACCCTTAATAGATGCAAAATGCAGTTTGCCACTTTTTCACATCGTAATGAAAAGACAAAAACAGAGCCAAGTGTTGTTTGCTTTCAAAAGATGCAGAGCTCTTATCTTCCTTATGCTTCCTGCTGATGAAAGCAAGCAGAGAGTCCCCTGGCCCATAAAAATGTATCTTCTTGGAAAATGGTTGCTTAGCATGGCATCTTATGGGGAGATCTCCATTTGCTTATTGGTGGCTTATTCGTTGTCCCTGGAAGGAGGAATTGGGAAGTGAATGGAGATCTGCCCAAGGTAGCATGGAGTGTTATTTTGTTTTGCTGGAACTCAGTACTCCAGCCCTCTCTATAATGGAAGTAAGGAGGCACCAGGTTTAACCACTTTAAAAATACATGAATATTTTAAACTCTGCAAATTCAGATCTTCACTGGGCTCTCCGCTTTCCCCGCTATAGATTTCACCATCAAAATGCAGTGACAACACTCCCATTTGTTCCTGTTTAAAAGTCAATTCTCTTCTACAACCAGCCCAGGCCAATAAACCTTAAGGAACAATTCATATAGCATGGGGCCATCAACAACTTTTTAGCATGAAGAAAATGGTAGGATCCTGGTTTTAGTGGGCTGAATGATCACTCTCCAAAATCATTTGCCCAGGCCTTGGCCCAGGGAGTCCTGGACTCATTTGATCCAAGCAGAGTTCAAATGCACTCTGTCCCCTGCATGTTATTCAGCCCTGGCACCTGAGGTCTTCTTCCTCTCGCTATAGTCACTTCAAATACGGACATTGTTGAAGTTCAGCTCAGTGAAACATCAGTCATCTTCATATCAGAAGCCCAGACAGCCTAGTAGCCAGTCTCTTGGAGGTCCCAAATCACAGGTAGGCTGAGGTGCATTCATGTTTTGTAAACATTTAAACACCAGCCCTTCAGGCCAGCCTGGGGGGCAGATGCTCTCTTGTCCACAGGCAAGCCTGCCCCTGGTGGTAGGATACTGGGCCTCATTACGAGTTTGCCGGTAAAAAAAGAAAATTACCTGCATGCCAGTGCTACCGTGTCCGTGTTACACAGCTGCCGTAATCTACGGTAGATTCCGAGTCAGCATGCACGCGCATTCCGGCATGCCGGAAACGGTAGCACTGGCATTCCAGTAATGCCCACCAACCCCCGATACCGGAATCCTCTATGCCGCAGGCATTGACACCGGCACCGACGATGCCGTAATTACCGGTAATACCGGCACCGGAAACAACGTCATCACGCCGGAACGGGAAATGCACCGGCGGCTATTAAAAACGCAATCCATTGCAATCCTCAGTCTACAGCATTCCAACAGGATAACTGAGTAGGCAGCAACAAACCTGAGCATCATGTCATCCAGGCAAGGCACCGTACATTGTCGGAAACCAAGATTCAGTGAGATTGAGCCGAACATGTTGGCGGACACACTCTTCGAACATGCCAACGTCGTCTTCTGTGCTGACCTGCGGCGGTCAGCCCAATCAAGCAAAAAAGCCAAATGGGAGGAGGTGGCCCACAAGATATCGGCAGTGCGGACAACACCCCAGACTATCCTTGACTGCCGTGAGTGCTGGGACGATCTTCGTCTGTGGGTCCGCAACCTTCTTGCTGCAGAGCGCAGCCAGGGGCTGGCCACAGGAGGCGGACCGCCATCCCCCCTCAAACTGCGGTCCTGGGAGGAGACCTGCAGAACCTTATCCACATGGAGGGTATTGAGGGTGTTGGAAGTGCGGAGATGGGAGCTGCAACATCGGCATCCCCAATGCCAATGGCGAAGTCCAAATGCCAAGTAGGTGGCACCAGATTCCTGCTGCATTTGCACCCACAGAAAGCCACCTCCCGCACAACTACAATGCACCTTCCACCAACACATACAACACATACAACACACCAACACATACAACAAACTGCACTGACACACCGCACATGACCCTTGTATTGCCTATCACAAGTACCAGCTGCATGAGCACACACACATCACTGTACAACTGCAGCCGTTACCACCGTGTCACCTCATGGCAAGATGCATACATCACCACCATCAGTTGCACACCTGTCACACCCACCATGTCTATACACACCGAGTAAACATCAATGCATCAACGTACAGATTGGGAGCACATAAGTTCCACAATGAAACACCACATGGCACACAGCCCCTGTGGCATGGCCACAACATGCAAACCACTAGACACCTGTAACCCAGCCCAACAGACACCATGCACAACATGGCCGCACCAGAAGGATGCTCCAACACTGTATCTCCCCCATTCTTGTGTGCACCATGTCAGGCCCTCCAACTTGTCCATGAGAATGCGCATGACTTGGAATGTACTAGCATCAATGTATGTCAGATGGATGCCCACCCATAATTAATGTCCTGCCTCACTGTCCCCCAAAGGCACAGGAACAGACAGCGAGGGCGAACATGCCACCGCCTCCGCCCAGGAACCATCAACCTCCACAGCAAGACAGAAGCGTGCCACACCATCCATGGAACAGCCCCCCGCAAACAGGAAACACAGGCTGACCAGCAGCCCGAGCAGCCACCATCAACAACCAGCAATGCCCCCTGGCAAACATCTACTCCTGCCAGCAGAGCCCCCCAACAAACATCTACTCCTGCCAGCAATTCCTCCGGCAAACATCGACATCTGGGGCACAGGAGGCACCTCAAGTGGAAGAGCCGGAATCCCCCGCGGCCAGCAAGCAAGAGGAGGCACAATCTGCAGTGCAGAGTGAGCAGGGTGAGGGACTCAATCCACACTGCACAGTGAGGAGGAGGAGGCAGACTCCCTCAGCCACAGACAGCCTGAGGAGGCAGACTCCCCCAGCCACAGGCAGCATGAGGAGGTCCAATCAATGCCACCCAGGCAGGCAAGCACACGTGGCCCACCTGTAGTTGGCTCAGGTGCACACTGCACAGTGGAGGCCAGTGGACCTGATACCCACAGCGACGATGCCGTGTTTAGTCCTGCAAGCCCTCAGAGCCCGCCTCCCCTGCCAGTACCTGGTCTACATCACATCAGGGACATTGAGGGGCGACTCTCCTGCATGGAGGGCCGGCTGCAGGTAATGCAGGCCCTGGTCACACAGTACGTGACGGACGCAGAACAGACAGAGCAGGCCATGCAGGATGCCCTGCAGATCACTGCAATTATGAAGAGCCGAGCGGTTCACTGCGTGGCCAGGCTTGTGAATGAATGGAATGCAGTCATGGCTGCCACGGCCCAGTCCATCAACCAGTTGGCAACAGCTACAGCGGAACAACGTAATATCACCACAACCCCCCAACCCGGTCCATCATCCAGCATGACACTGGCCAGTTCAACTCAAACAAGCCCTGTGTTCCGCTCACAGCGACTTGTTTGCCGCCCAGAGTCTCACTCCCCCTCCAAAAAGGGGTGTGAATAGGAGAACTCACAAGTGCGTGTGGGGAGGGAGTAGTTGTGAAGTTGTTGTGGGGGTAGTGGGTGAGGGGTTGTTGTGTTATTGGGTGGTGGGGTATTGGATGTGAGAGTAGTGGGGGGTGTTGGGGTATTGGATGTGGACGTAGTCGGGGAGAGGGTGTAGGGTGAATTTGAGGGAACAGTAGTGATAGTTAGTAATGCAAATCTGTAAATTGTTAAATATTATTCAATACAGCTGCTGTTTAAAAGAAAAACACATGACTGGACATTGCTTCTTGAGTGTGTGTCTATTTAATTATGTACAGTGCCCAGTGTGACACATAGTAGTAGGCAATTAAATCTTGCTGTGTCGTACGTCCCTCATTTACATTGTACATCTGAGGAATTCCACCATCTTCCTCATCATCCTCATCCTCAGGTGGCAACATGTCCATGTCAGGGGGGAGGGGGACATTGCACCGGATGCACATGTTGTGTAGCATGGCACATACTAACACAATTTTCCCTACCTTCTCTGGCCCATAAATGAGTGACTCCCCTGCCGTCCTCCGACCTGCTTCAACAGGCCAAATGTCTGCTCAATGGTAACACAAATGCGTGCATGTGCACGGTTGTAGTCCTCTTCGTGCCAGTTGACTGGTTGCCTGATGGGGGTCATGAGCCAGGCCTTCAGGGGATACCCAGCATCACCTGCATGGGAGCAAGAGAAAGGGTACTTGTGAACAATTTGTAATTCCATGTTAGCACTGCCTGTACAGTGCTCATGATTAAATGCAACTGTGGATTCATAACTGCACATGACATGTTCCATTTGCCATGCCCCAGGTGAGTGGATTTAGGGCTCATCCATGGGTGGGAGGATGGGTGCAGTTGCCGTCCCAAAGGACCATTCGATGTGAACCTGCACTCTCACAAATCAAGCCCAAATGTCCATGATGGCAGACTGTACATGTACAGTGGATCACCAGACACGTTGCCTATACTTGTGATTCCCCCGCCCCAATCAACACCCCTCATGGCCCAGCCAGCAGACACGTTGCCTATGCTTGTGATCCCCCCCCCAATCAACACCTATCATCGCCCAGCCAGCAGACACGTTGCCTATGCTTGTGATGCCCCCCAGCAGACATGTTGCCTATGCTTGTGAATTCCCCCCCAATCAACAACCCTCCTGGCCCAGCCAGCAGACACTTTACCTATGCTTGTGATTCTCCCCCAATCAACACTCCTCATGGCTCAGCCAGCAGACACGTTGCCTATGCTTGTGATTCCCCCCTCCTCCAATCAACACCCCTCATGGCCCTGTGGTTAGACCCAGCCAGCAGCCAGGTATGTTGTGCAGTGTGTCATGCCATGTTGCGGGGAAGAGTGGAGTTGCGCAGCACCATGGAGTCATGTGTGGAGCCAGGGAATCTTGCACAGCAGTGTGTGATGATTATGCGTGCATCGCACACCATGTGAACATTCAGGGAATGGTACAGCTTCCTGTTGCGGTACACTACCTCCACAGCATGCTGGACAACGAGCTCCACATGTGTACAGTCGAGGGCACCAATGACATTTGGCATGCCTGCCAGTGCATAGAATGCTATTTTTGTTGTATTCATCTCCTCCGCAGTCCATGGTAACTTGACGTGGTCGCTTGCATGTTTCAGGAGTGCAACTAGCACCTGGTTGAGCACACGGGAGAAACAGTGTTGTGCGATTCCATGCAGCTGCCCCAATGTGTGCTGATAATTGCCTGTGGCAAGGAAGTGCAGCACTAACGCTACCTTCAGCAAGGGGGGGCTGGCTGTCCGGATATTAATCAGGCTCACCAGGTCATCATGAATGAGGTCCACTGTTTTGGTGATGGTGTCCCTGTCCAGCCGGTACAGGATGTGGATCTGAGCAGGGATTAGGTATTAGGCGGGGGATTGGTGGCTGCCTGCGGGGAACAACTGCCTGCGTAGTGGGCATGTGCTGGCCCAATCTCGCACACCTTCTCCTCCTGCGCCTCCGCTGCATTCTCTGGCTGACTGCTTCCTCAAAGAGCAGTAGCGCATGCATGTCCTCCAGCTCCAGTACTGCTGTGTGCTAATCGTAGCATTGTGGGTTTGGGAGGGGTGTGGTGTGTGGGAGTGTTCCTTTCGTGCTGTGCCAGACTCCATTGCCTCCACCTCTTCAGATTGTGTGCACCTGTGGCAGGTTTCTACACACCAGATTCATATTAATGCCGGCACTGCGATGCCAGTGTTAACAGCATGATTGTATCCGTTACTACCAGCATGTCCATACCGGTAATTGCATGTACATGCACCTCTTAATGTGCACTTAACTGCAGCATGCCAGTGTCACTGGCACGGCTGCCGCATGTCGAAGCTCATACTGGCAAGGGTGAGCCAGTTCACTGTGGGACTCCCTGCCGATGCCGGTGACACTGGCATCGCTGGCTCCTAATACTCCGGTCCGGTAAACAATGCCGGTACGGTAATACCGGCATCGATTTTACCAGACCACCAACTTTGTAATGAGGCTCACTGTTGCTGCTGCAGGGCCAAGTAATTGTGCAGGTCCTGATTTTCTTTTTTGTGCGGATATTTCTATTGACATTTCAATAAACCAGCATCACCAGCCTTACATATTAATGGGAAAACAAAAAGGAAACGCTCCCTTATCTTCCCCTCCCCCAAAACATTGTACACATTATATGGGCAAGGAAAGGCTGACACTTTTTTTCAAGTGGACTTAAATCTAGCTTTCAGTACATTATGCCCTCTCCTCTACAGCACATAACATCCAGACCACCAAGCCAATTGTGGGCTCATCGCATCTTCTCGGTTGCTCTGTGACTATAATCCACCTCATTCTGCCTCTATGGGGCCTTCTCTGACTCACGCATTATACAGGTATGTGTGGTATCCCGCCCATATATTCCTGGATCTAGCGGCAGACGGGATCCTAGTGATGTAGTCCTCTTCCTTCTCATTGGATGTTAGGGAAAATTTCACTTACTGCTAGTTTACCTCTATAATTGTGGACCTCCACACTTTTTGCTTTTGTTGCAGCCTCCTGTCCTGACTTTTGCCAGTGGAGCATAGCCTTCAGCTGTACTGCACTGGGCTTTCGCTCATCGTTATTTGGAAACTGACACATCTTTCGTGGGTTACTGCAGGTCACGTGTGTAGGTACCCATGAAGTGGACTGGGATTGTCTGGCCCCAATCCACACTACTGGTGGCAGGATGTCTGGTATGCAGGAGGTTGTGAGAGCCCCAGTGGTCCCTGATTGAACTACTGCTGGCGTGCATGAGTGGGCCAGATCTCCTCATTGGCCAACTGGGTGTTAGCACTCACTGGACTTGTAGATCTGAGGAGGGGTCCTGAATGCAGACCTGCAGATCAGCAACAGGTCCAAATCATCCTGTACATGGAGCCAAATATCCAGAAGAGCCAAGCAGACCCAAGGACTATCTAGAATTGTGCAGAAGAAGGTTGGCACCCTGAGCCCGTTCTTGTCCCAGTGGAGCCCAGCTTTGTGCTTGATCTCTGAAGACCTGCAAAGGTGCTTCAACCTGTTGGAGGGGTGGGACTAATCACTCTTGATATCTCCTGGTTGCCCTGCAAAAGAGCCTTCTCTGTAGTGCCCCTGGCCCATCCAGTGGACTGTCCAGCTTGAACCGTGGTACCCGTGCCAGATTGTTGTCCTATCGAGTTTTGCCTCAAGCTTTGGGGGAATCCTAGCTTGCACTGCAAAGTATCTTCTTGCCAAATGTTGTCATTCCAGATGCTTTGGGCCACAAGAGAGAAGCGTGCGTCAGACGGGGAGAGTTGGGTACACCTGCGTCACTGTGCGACAGTGAGGGTCACTGCTGGATACCTTCTTGCCTTTCTTCAAGTTCCCTGGGACCAGCTGCATTGATGTTTTCCTTGTCCTGCAACCAAAATGAGAGTCATAGCTCTTGGTGTAAACCGGACCGGCATCTGAAACCGCAGCGTCTTTGCACTTTGAAGTCACAACAAGGGTAGAAAACCGTACGCCTTGGGACCTGCTCCAGGCCTGCCAAGTTTGGAACTGCAGTGAGCTAAGGGCAGTGAGTACAGTAACCACTTATCAGTGGCCCCTAGTTCATCCATTGCATCTTTACGCACAAAGGATCCCTTGTGGTCCTTGCCTCGGCTTGGGTAGCCTCTGCTTCATAAAGCCCTCTGAAAGTTGGGAATAGCTTTGTTCTCCACAGCAGATGCTTGCCTGACTCTTGGAACCTGTTTTTTACACTTCAGAATCCTATCTCTAACTTTGCCAACTCCTTAGGTATTGTACTTTGTGACTTTATGCTCGACCAAGCACTTTAGGCATGGAGCACGAGTCTCCATTCATCGCAGGGCTTGACTTCTAAAGTTAGGGTAACCCATCTCTGAAGATTGTCAATATTATAACGTTTGCCTGCCCTTTTCCCTTTTAGGTTTTGGCAGGATTCCGTACATTACTGCTTTGACCAAAGTGACTGTATATATTTTACATAGTGTGTGTTTGAGTGGTGATTTTACTGTGCTTTTCATTATTCACTTACGTTTATTCTTGGGCCTAATATATTATATATTTTTCATGTACTACTGTCTAAGGTTAATTCTTGGTGTCTAACTGTTGTGCTCATAAAAGTCCTCAGATCACCCCCACTCCTCCTGTGACTTAGCATTGACTGCTCTCCAAGCTACCATGAATTGGTCTAGCTATCTTCCCAGAAGTGTTCCCTGTTCCACTAACAAGGGTGGCCTTCTAAACACCTGTTGACCAGAGCAGAGTTTAGAAATCCCTTCTTACATTGGAGTATGCCAGTTGTCTCAGTCACATGTTCTTTGTAGGGGCTGCCCGTGATTTTCTAACAAGAAGTATACACTTTTTAGCATATAAGCATGTAGCTTGAACAACCTACGATCCTCTAACTTGATTTTCCCGATATCCCTCAGCAGGTATTTGGCAGGCATCATTGCCGGGGGAACAGCCGTTATTTAGAACATGGCGTTCATTACCTCATTCCAAAAATCTTGTATAGCGGGTCACTTTCAAAACATGTGTGCGAAGTCCCGTGACATTTGGGGCAGACGTCGGCGGCAGAGTGTGTAAACTTCCCGAGTTTGGCTGGTGTGTACTGTAGTATATTAAGGACCTTAAACTGAATTAGCCATTACTGGGTGCTAAGAGATACCTCCTTAGTCATGGGGCAATACCTCAACCATTTTTCATCTGGTATCTCGGTTCCTAGATCCTCCTTCCATCGCCCACGGACGATGGAGGGTCCAGTAAGTGCCTGATTTTCCCTGTTATACAAAGTGCACACCAATTTCTGACCCAGACACATTTGCGCAGTAACGTGTACCAGTGTGTGTTTCTGGCTCACTTGCAAACAACGTGCACGCTCTTCCGAAGGCGATGGACATACCGATATACTGCAGTGTCACAATCAGGTCATTCCCCAGTTTAGCAATGAAATCTTTGAGCGTGACAAACTTTCCTTCTGGAAACATATCTCTCATAGTAAGCACCCTGTCCAGTTCAGATCTGGTTTGTATGCTCCTGTTTTGTGTAGGCATTATGTCAGAGAATCACCATAGTGCAGTGTGTCTGTTATATGGTGAGCTTACCCCTGTGCACTTAAATAACCTACTCCATCTTCGGGTCGAATGTACAATTGTCTGCGTATTGTTTCCCAAAAATCACGGTGCGTAGGACTAGTGGTCATGCACTACATTTTTCGATCTCTATATGCCGGTAGATGGGGGCGAGGAATACCAGTATGCCGCAAACTGGGCTTGGGCTGCCAGATAGTACAGTTCAAAGTCCCGTGCTGACAGCCCACCCTGTGTGTATGGTTTGACCAGACCCTCCTGGGGCATTCTAACCACATCCATCCCACATTAGAATTTAGTAGCGATTGATCCCATGCTGTCAAAGAATGGCTTACCTCGCCATTCTGGAATGTTAGTAAAGTAATAAATACATTTTGCCAGGACTATCATCTTTAGCAATGATAGCCAGCCAAACAATGAGAGCGGGAGCCTTGAACACAATTCAAGTTTACCGGTAAGGGCGGGAAGGTAGGCCACCAAGTTGTCTGCCAACTATGATCTCGATGACCATGAAACTCATATCCCCAGATATTTAATAGTGTCCGGGACCCCTATGAACCCCATTAGATTTGCAGGTAGCCTAGCACTGCCTGTCAGCTGGAAAAGTTCGGATTTGTTGCAGTTAATTCGGTATCCAGAATAAGAGGAGAAATCCCAGATTTTGTGCAAGATGGGGTGGAGCTTCCTTTCTGGGTTGCGGAAATATGATAGTGAATCATCCGCATATAGGCATCTGATGTCGGGCGAGCCATATATTCACAAACCATGATGTCCATGCCTAATATTTACCAATGCCAACAGGGGTTCAATACAGAGGGCAAACAGAAGCAGGGAAATGGGGCCTCTGTGCCTCATGCCCCTTTCAAGTTTTATACTGTCAGATAGGATCCTGATTGCCTGTATTTTAGCCCATGGGGCTGAATACCTTAGTTTAACAAATTTGATGAAATAGTCACTCAGATGAAATACCTCCAGGACAGAGAGTAGAAAATTCCAGGATACGGAATTGAATACCTTCACAGCAACCGTGTTGGCTTGTGAGTTAACAGAAGCAGGGAAATGGGGCATCGTGCCTCATGCCCCTTTCAAGTTTTATACTGTCAGATAGGATCCTGATTGCCTGTATTTTAGCCCATGGGGCTGAATACCTTAGTTTAACAAATTTGATGAAATAGTCACTCAGATGAAATGCCTCCAGGACAGAGAGTAGAAAATTCCAGGATACGGAACTGAATACCTTCACAGCAACCGTGTTGGCTTGTGAGTTAATCTGAGATAATATACCAAATAGGCACCGAAGGTTATTGGCAGAAGACCTAGCAGGGATAAAGCCTGTATGGTCTGAATGGACCAATTGCTTCATCATTTGCATCAGCCTATTCACAAGCACTTTGGCAATTATTTTGGTATCACTGGCTTACTGATAACTTGTGTTTCCCGCTCAGCCAGCTCATAGAATTCAAGGCATTCCATTTTAATCTTGCCTAGCAGGGAGGCATTGAGGCATTGTCTGTACTGATTTTCAAGTGAGCACACACTTTTTTTCCACTGTCTATATTTCGCTTCTAATCGTCCTGGCTATCCCTCCAGATGCAGATATTGCCACCACCCTCACATCGACCGTAAATGTTTCCCACAAGATGGAATGAGATGCCACAGAATCTGAGAGTCATTGTAATTAGCAAATGGTCTGAGTATGTGCGCGGCAATATTTCACATGCAGTCCCCAGACCCAGTAGCGATACGGTGACCCGCCAGTAATCTATTAGGGACATCATGTCATGCGCCGTTGAATAGAAGGAATATTCTGTGCCCCGAGGATGTAGGCTCCTCCAAACATCTACCAATTGAAATTGCTCCATGGTCCAATAGATCGCCTTTGCTGTTGCATAGAGAGGCCTGACAGAATGCCCTGTGTGGTCTAGTTCCCCATACAGTATGGTATTTAGATCGCCACCCCATATCATCGGGACCCCCTCCTAGCTATCCAGAAGGGAGGCCAACTGAAAATAGAACGCCGGGTCATCAATGTTGGGCCCATATGTATTTATCAAGAACATGTCTGATGCTGCAATACTCCCATGAACTAGCACATAGATTCCAAAAGGGGCTGCTTTGGATTTATGTAGCAGAAACGGTATGGATCGATGTATCAGTACCCCTGTGTTTGTGATGAGTAGGAGATATAAAACCGATTGTCACTCCACGTGGGGGCCAATGACTTATTAACACTTGCCATGCATGGCATGTGTCTCCTATAGCGTCACTATGAGAGGGGAGTGCCGATCCACGTAGGAAATCAGTTTTCTGGCTTTTACTGGGTTGATTATCCCCCGTGCTTTCCAGCTAGCTAGCTTCAGCGATGTGGCCATTGAACTAAGAGGCTAAAGAATTGAAGCATAGGAGAGAACCCCCCAGCATCCCACGCCACGACAACATGCACTACCTTGTCTCGACAACGTGTCTAATCTATCCCCCATTGTGCCCCCCCAAAATCCCCCCTGTCCTTATTTTCCAAGGGCACTCGAGCATGAGCAAATCGCAGTGTGTACACAGGGTTCTTGTGCGTTTGAAAGATAAAGATTGAGCCGGGTGTGGCAACTGTTGCCCGGACTGGGCCTCATAAATAATGGACACAGAGCCGGAGAGCAGATAACAACCTCTTTATTTAACTAGTAAATTGGAACTGAAAAACTCCCCTCACTACTCCTCCCCTTCACCTCCCAACATCACACTAACACACCCCTGCACACTGGGCATCATCCTTAAAGAGGCAGAGGGCAGTAACACCACTCCCTGACAAATGTTCAAACGTCGGGATCAGCACTCTTCAACCCAGCGGGATGGCTTCCGGATCCCCGTCTGGGACCTGGCACTTCTTTCGCCTGGCTCTTCTGCCTCAGGCGACCCAGTCACTGTCATTCCTCGGCTGCTGGTACCTGAAGATCATCACGTGGCTCTCGCACCTCTGGGTCTGCTCCGGCGGAAGCGGATCACAGTCCTCTCTTTTAACAAGGTGTCTAAACAGGGAGCTGTTCCTCGTGACCTCCCTGTCCTCATTCTGGGCAGTCACCATTGTTCCTTTGACAGCAATGATGTTCATGGGTTTCGGGGCATACCGGGAGTCTGTCTTTCTGGTCATCGGCTGTTAGACCAGCACTTCGTCCCCAACTTGGAAATCCTTGGGCAGCGATTTCCGCCTTAGGTCTGACTCATGCTTGGCTTTCTCTTTTCCCTCTGTATCTCACTGTATGATTTCAGCATCCACCTCACCCACAGCAGTGGAATCTCTCACAAGGGGAGTGTGTACATCATAGCGCACCATCAGTTCTGCCGGGGACTTATTGGTGGCCTCATGTGGCGTGTTTCAGTAATCCCGCAGGCGCCTGCATAAGGCTTGGTGAGGACTTGTGCCTTCTATGCGGGCTCCCTGAAGTGTCTTCTTTTTTTTTTAAAACGTGTTTAGTTTTGGTTGATACACTGGAGAACGTACATTATAGCAAGCAATACTTAGCTGTTTATCAAGCTCATGAGTCACTATTCATTTGGCCATCCCTCCACCCTACTCTCCCAGACTCTTAGGCTTTACCCATTTCTCGCTCCTCGTCTCTCGGTACCAGGTCTAGGCGCTCGGCCGCCAGGGCGTTTGCTATCGCCCGTGGCTTGTGTGTTAGAGCTTGTTACCTCTCTTCGTAGTCCACCAGTGGTGACCAGATGTTCATGAAGCGGTGAAGCAGGCCCCTACTTGCTGCTGTGATTTTCTCTGCAATAAAAATGTCCCACAGTTTTAGCCACCACAAGATTATCAGTGGACCTCCCGGATATTTTCATGTTCGTGCTACCGTAATCTTGGCGGCTAATAGCAGTTGAGTCAGTAGGGTTGCCGTCCTGCCAGATCTTGGGTATAAGCCTGGGATCGGGGCTCCCAGTAAGATTGATTCTGGTTCTAGGGGCAACATGATCTTTGTTATATCCGCGATGGCCAGGATGCATTGGGACCAGAATTCCATCACCACTGGGCACGACCACCACATATGTATAAACAAACCCGGCAAGCCACATTGACGCCAACAATGGGGGTCTAAGGATTGATTAATGCGGTGCAGTCGGAGTGGTGGATAGTACCATCTTAGGAGCAGTTTATGGGCGCACTCTCGATTGGTAATGCAGAATGAGGCAGATCGGGTGCGAGACCAAATGTCTATCCACGTCTGGTCCTCAATCGGGTGGTCTAGGTCTGCTTCCCATTGTGCCATGTAGGTCGGTCTGGTAATGAGAGAGTTAGACTGCAATCATTTGTAAATCGTCGAGATTCGCCATTGATGCGGGGGGTCTGCGAGTGTCAGCTCCATGGGGTCTAACTCTCGGGCAGCTGACTGGCGAATTGATGGATGGGAGCACCAGTGTCGTAGCTGAGCATATGAGAATCTGTCTGTTTCCTGTAAGCTGAAGGTGCTTTTGCATTGTTCAAAGGTGAGGGGGCGATTCCCTTCAAAGAGCTGGCCTAGGGAGCTGAGGCCGCCCCTGATCCAGTTGTGAAAGTTCACGGGATGGGCTCCTGGTGAGAACGCCGGATTATGGAAGACTGGGCGGAAGGGCCCAGGTCTCTCGGAATGCCCCTATGTCTGCGTGTCCATTCCCAGGCTTTCAGGGTGAGCTTAGTGGACGATAGAATGGCTGGCCATGATCTTTTAGAGGCGGAAGGCACATGCAAGAGGAAGCGGAGTGGGAGGGGAAGGTGAGATTGTTCCAACTCTGTCCATTTAGGTCGATTCGAGGTAATGATCCAGGCTTGCGTGTGAGCCAATTGCGCCGCTATCTGGTATTTCTGGAGATCCGGGACTCCCAAGCCTCCTAAATTTGGACTGGTCAGCATCGTTTTCAATGGAATTCTTGGCCTTTTGCCTTTCCAAATGAAATGCACCATCTTTCTTTGGAGACGTAGAAGTGGGGGTCTAGGGATCAGCATAGGAAGGGCTGAGCAAGCATAGAGGAGACGAGGAAGGAGGTTCATCTTGCACGCCGCTATGCAGCCCAGAAGTGAGATCTCCTGTGAGCACCACCGTTCGAGTTCTTCTTCCAAGGACTTAAATAATGGTTGAAAGTTTGCTCGATATGAATCTTCCGGGCGGGCCGTGATCTGGACTCCTAGGTAAGATATCGCCTTATCTGATAGGGGAAACGAGCAGAGGGCTCCAAAGGAACTTTTATCCTCTGAGTTTAGTCCCACCCCTAGGGCGGAAGATTTCGTGAAGTTTATAGAGAAGCCTGACACTCTGCTGAAGGAGTGATTTTCTGCCAGAGATGACCTTAGCGATTGGGCGGTATCTGTTATAGTTAGCATCACGTCATCAGCGTAAAGTGCTATTTTATGTTGGGTGGGGCCCACCTGGAGGCCTTTAATTCTGGGGTTCAGGCTGATTCATTGGGCAAGGGTTTCCATAATTAAGGCGAAGAGCAAAGGGGATAAAGGGCATCCCTGTCTGGTTCCGCATGACAGGGGGATCGGATCAGAGAGGAGGCCGTTGACTCGAAGCATAGTTTTCGGGGTTTGGTAATTCGCCAGGATGTATTTCTGAAATGAGGGGCCGAAGTGAAAGCAGTCCAAAGTGAGTTGGAGGAAAGCCCAGTCAACTTTATCGAAAGCCTTAGTCGCGTCTAGGGCAAGGACTGCTAATTTCCGTGACTCTTGTTGCGTTATCTCAACGAAGTTGAGAACTCTACGTATATGGTCCGGGGCAGATCTGTTCATTATGAAGCCAGTTTGGTCCGGATCGATAATGTCTGGGAGAACCTTCGCCAATCGGTTGGCTAAGACTTTTGAGTATATGTTGGCGTCCAGGTTTAATAGGGAAATCGGTCTATATGACGTGACCTCTCTCGGGTCCTTTCCCGGTTTGAGTGCCAGAACTGTGACGACTCCTTGCATCGATGGGGTGATTGTTTCCGTGACTGCAAAGGAGTTCAACAAAGTCGTCAAGGGGGTCACCAGCTGAGGGCGGAAGATTTTATAAAAGCGGGTTGAAAACCCGTCGGGGCCTGGGGCTCTCAGTTTAAGACTCTTAATGGCCTTGTCTACTTCCTCAACTGAAATCGGGGATTCTAGGTCGTCTCTAGTCGCTTGGGAGATCTGGGGAAGAGCTGCGTCTCGGAGGTGAGCTTGTTGGTCTCGCCGGGACTTAGGGGACGCTGTCATTGTGTCCCTGAGATGGGCCACTGCGATCTGTTGCTTGTCTCTCTCTGCAAATTGGATTCTCCCTTGCGAATCTCGGAGGCCTAAGATTGCGTTCCTCTTCCTTATCCTTGCCAGCTTCTCCACTAGAAATGTATTCGCTTTGTTTCCTTTAGCATAGTAGCTTTGTTTGGTTCTGGCTAGAATCTGGGCTGTGCCCTCCGCATAGTGCGCTTCAAGCTTCTTCCGAGCTATCTGGAGGGCCCGGTGAGACTTCGGTGACCAGTTCTTTGCCTTGCATGTTGTTTCAGCTTTCTCTACTTCAGCTTGTAGGGCTTTGCGGATTTGACGCTTCCTCCTGTGATAGGCTGCCCCTTGCGAGATCAGAACCCCTCTAATCACCGCCTTCATCGCGTCCCAAGTATTGGCCGGCAAGGTGTCCTCATTCTTATTTTCGTTAAAGAAATCTTTGATTGCCTTTGCTGTCACATCCCGTAGAGCCATATCACCCAGGATTGGGTCGTAGAGAGACCATCTGCGCATTGGAGGGGGTTCCGGGTCATAGGCTCTCATTGTTAGTGTGATTGGGGCATGGTCTGACAAGATTCTAGGGCCGATGATTACATCGTCTGTATAGGCCAACGCTTGGGGAGAAGCCAGGAGGAGATCAATGCGGGAGTGGGTTCTATGCACATAGGAATAGAATGAGTAGTCACAGGACTCTGGGTGTAGGACTCTCCATGTATCCACCACAGCCAGAGTCCGGAAGCATTTGAGCAAGGCCGTCGCGATGCTATAGTCCTTGTGAGCCGGAGGGTGAGATTTATCTCTGATTGGGTCAGGGACCCCGTTGAAATCCCCGCCGACTATTATCTGGCCCTCTGTAAATTGCGATAAGGCTTCCTCTAGAGTAGAATAGAAATCTTCTTGCTGTTCGTTCGGAGCGTAAACCGAGACCAATGAGTATAATTGGCCAAATATCCGGCATTTGATCGCTACAAATCGGCCGTTCGGGCACAATAAAGAGTCTAAGATTTGAGGTTGGAGGTCTTTGGCGAAAAGTATTGCTGTTCCCCCTTTCTTGGTACCATTCGATGCCAGAAACTGCAGCGGGAATTGCCTGCTTTGGAGTCTGGAGAAGTCAGCTGGGATCAGGTGGGTTTCCTGGAGGAATACCACTGAGGCCTCCTTGTTCTGGATAGGTTGTAGGATAGATTTTCCTTTCTGCGGCATGTTCAGGCCTCTGACGTTGATCGACAGGAATCTCAGTTTCCGGTGTGGCTGAAGGGGGTCCTGTTCTTCGTCATGTAGGTGGGGCGCATTTGAGGGGCAGGAATGGAGGGGGTCAGACATCATCTATGAGTTCGATTTTGTTGTCGCTCTCCAGTGATCGTGTTTCCTGTTCCCCCCAACGGGAGGTCAAACTTAACTTTTTAGGGGAGGCCGAGGTTTTCTTTCCGGCGAGTCCTCTGGCCAACAGGGCCGACTTAGTCTCAGGGGCCAACCGGGCCAGGGGAATCCTCCAGTACTGGATTTGTCTCCAAGGGTGAAGAGGTGGCATACACCTTGGAGTGTGGGTATGGACCGCGAGGGTCCCGTGGCAAATCCGTTAACTGCATACCGTAGCGGATAGGAACCTCAGAGCTGGGGTTCTAGTGGAGCTTTTTCATTTTCGGCGCTTCTGGTTGGCTGCGGGAGGGCGAGGATCTCGGGGAAGCCGGGTGGAGGATAGGCTCAGCATCTTCCAGGTGACTGATCGATCGCTGGGTCTCTTGGTAGGTGAATTGAAGAGCAGTCGGAAACAGCAACTGTACTGGATCTTCTGGTTCTGAAGAAATTGGGTGAGGGGTTTAAGCGCTCTTCTCTTTTGCAGAGTCACCAGGGAGAGATCCTGGTAGATCTGCAGCGGAGTGCTCATGAAGGATAATTCGTCTTTGGTGCGACTGATCGCTGCCAGAGCTTCCTTAGTAGAGTAAAAATGGACCCTCGTTATCACATCGGGAGGGGGATCCGAGGGGACTCCCCGTCTTGGGCGGAGCCTATGGGTCCGGTCAAGGATCAATTGGGTCTGGTCCAAGTGTGGAAGTAGGGATTGAAAGAAATTTCCTATGTATTCTGGGAGATCTTTATCCGGAATGGACGAGGGGACCCTGCGGATGCGTAGATTATTTCTTCGGGCCCTATTTTCCAGGTCCTCCTGCTTAAATTCTAGTAGCTCTGGAGGGTCCGCATCGCTTGTTGAATCTCTATTATGGTTGCATCATGGCTCTGAGTCATATCTTCCACCTCATTAAGTCTCTGCTCCGCCTCTGTCACTCGTTGGTCTGTATGTTCAAGTTTCGCGGTAAATTCAGCGATGCAAGACCTAAATTCTTCTTTAATCTCTAACATAAAGGCCTGGATATCTCCCTTTGTCGCCAGAGTTCCCTGTTCCTCCGAGGACTTCTGAGGGGTGAGCCTCGGGGAGTCTGATTTCTTGGTCTTGTCTGTTGCTAAGAGCATTGTGGAAATGTCTGAGTGTTTGGTACCCTTCACAGCTTTCGTCATTGCGATAATTTCAGAGCTCAATACCGGGAGACCGGACCGGGGGCAGCACTAGATTGGCCCGAGGGTATTCCTTTAGATGGCAATCCCACACTCCGTGGAGGGCAGCAGTGTGATGGTAGAGAGCAGGGGCTCACCGGGTGAGATCGTTCGAGTTATTAGGGTGGATTCTGCAAGAGTGGGGATGAGCTTCCAAGCGTGGGTAGACCTGCGGGAAGAGAAAGTGGGCCGGGGCGCCCCAGGAAGTTGTTGGGCCGGGTGACCAGGCCAAGCGTTGAGTGGTAGGTTTGGATGTGCGGGCGAGGAGCTAGTTCAGGGTAATCAATCCAGGGTTGATGGGCTGAGCTGGGACGCGCTATCTTCTGGGGGTTAAACTACTAGGACGACCTCATCCAGTCGCTTCCTTGGCACTGGGCTCCAGGAGGGGGAGGGGCCCGCAGCGGGCTCAGAGATCGCCGGGGCCTATCAAGAGAACCGTTTCAGGGGGCCCTCCGGAACGAATCTCCGGTCCTTGGACTATCTGGGCCGACCAGTGCAGGAGGAGCGCCTCAGAGGCTTAAGATGGGGCACTGGGGGGCAGCACTCCCCCACCAACAGGAACGGGGGGTTGTGGCAGGCATGGACTGTGTTACGCCCTGGGGCGCCTACCTGGCTACTGGCGTGGCTCTTCTTCGGCGGGTTCTGAGTTAATTAGCTCCCTGCTGGGCTCACGAGGCTGGTAGGGGTGCAGATTCTCCACCTGTCCCCTACGTGGGATGAGCACTACATCGCTGCACTGGAGCGGCTTCATAGCCCCTCTGCAATGAATTGCCAGTTTCCCACAGGGGTCGCGTCGGGATCGCCTCTCTCAGATCCTCTCCGCCCGCTCTTCCCGGCAGCTCACTAGCTGCGGGCGGTCGCCGTCATTCGTCATCCGAACAGCTGCAACAGCGCCACCAGGAGCTCGGGGTGGGGTAAGGAGGGCAACGATCCTCACGATCCACCAACAAATAACCTCCTGCTCATCGAAGGTCAATTGTTCGGCTTTCCTCTCACTCTGTTCACCATCCGGAAGCCCCGCAGTCGCAGAGACGCTTTGCCCGTATTTCACTCCCCCGGGCCGAGTTCGTAGCTCCCGGTGGCCATTTTGGATGTGGGACCTCGAGCTGATGGGGGAACATTGAACGGGCCGTATTCGAGGCTCCCCAGTTATCAGCCGATGCAAAGGGCTCCCACGAGTGCCTTAGAGTCTTATGCGCCTGGTGAGCCGAAAATCATTGTCGGATGCTCGCTACGAGGGCTGCTTTTCATTAGATGCCGCGGGACTCAGACAGAGGCCATTAAGGGAGCAGCCACATCGCTGGCGCTCCAGGCCACGCCCCGCAAGGGTCTTCTTTATAGAGGCCATAAAGCACTCTGCCATGCCATTTGCCTGTGGCCACCTTGGGGTTTATCTTTAGATGGTTGAAAACTAGATGTCTCAAAAAAATCCCAAATTCATGGCTATTGAAAGGTGGGCCGTTGTCCGACTTTATTGTCCTCGGTACACCCCAATCGCTGACCACCTCATCCAGCGTGGCTGCAATGTGAGGGTACGCCATTGTGGCAATTTTCTTGACATTGGGGAATCGCGAATGCTCGTCGATGAGAAGTAGTAGGTACTCACCTGACTCTAGTGGTCCATATAAATCAACAGTAACCCTCTCCCAGGGCCGGTCGGGGATGCAGGTCAGCTGCAACAGTATGGGGGCCTCTGCTGTGCACTGGCAGGACAGGCAGTTCTTGATCCAGTCGTCGACTAACGAGTCCAGAAAGGGGAACCAAACGTGGCAGTGTAGTTGCCTTTTTGTGTTTTGTGCTCCTCCGTGTCCTTCATGAGCTGTCATGACCACCTCGGCCCTGAGGGCTGCAGGAATGTCTAGGCGACAGCCCCTCAGTAGGATTTTGAGGTCCTTGACAGCCAGCTTGGACTGTATTCTCACTAGCCTCTCCATTTCCTCCTTGCACACCCCCGGGTGGGCCAGCATTGCACGTTGATAATCCCTCCACCTGTTGTTGTTCATCAAACTGATAGCCAGGGATATCATTGGGTCAGCAGCCGACACAGCTGCAACATTCTCCAAGGACAGAGCGGGAGGCAAAGTGCTGGTCACGACATAGTTGATGTATGCCACGTCGCCGGCTCTTGTGACTAGACGGCTGCCGGGTGACGGAACAGATAATCTGCTGGGTTCAGCTCGTCCCCTGGTACTGTATTATGTCGTAATTGTACTCTTGCAGCCTGATGCCTCACTGTTCGATCCTGGGGGGGCATCTCTATGCGCGGGTTGCTGAACAAGGACAGTAACGCCTGGTGATCGGTAATCAGGGTGAACTTCTTCCCAATTAAAAGTTATGAAAATGTTCGCAGGCCTAGACGGCCACCAGGCTCTCCTTTTCAGCCTATGAGTAGGCAGACTCAGGAACCGACAGGGCCCTGCTGGCACATCCAACGATATGTCGCGGGTATGTGTCTGCGCCGCTTATCTGTGCCAGGATTGCCACGAGACCTACAGGACTGGCATCCATGGTTATTTCAGTGTGCCAGCTCGGGTCAAAGTATGCCAGGCGATGGGCCTCTGTCAAGGCCTTCTTGATGGATTCGAAAGCCAGGCGGCACGCGGGCAACCAGTCAAACACAGTCTCTTTTTGTAGTAGTTTCCTGAGCGGTTCAGTGATTGATGCATAGTTCGGGATGTATCTCGCACAATATCCGGCCACCCCTAGGAAAGACCGAACGTCTGCAACCTGTTGGGGTTCCTTCAACTGATGGTGTCAACTTTGTCCGGATCAGGGGTCATCCTCTCGGCCGAGAAGATTTGGCCAAAAAATGTCAGATTAGTTTTGCTAAACCGAAATTTGTCTATATTGAGTGTCAAACCCGCGGCTTGGATCACAGCACAGGTGGCAAGCAGAGCGGCATTGTGAGCTTCTCGTGATGTGCCAAACACGAGGATGTTGTTGCTGTAGTTGAGCCCAACCTTGTCTGGTCTGATTATCTGCCTGATGGCTACTTGGAAGATCTCAGCAGCGAACGAGATGCCAAAATTCAGACGCCGGTATCAGAACAGGTCATCGTGGTTAGCAAATATCGTGATCACCCTTGACTCGGATGGAGCTTCAGTTGGTAATATCATTGTATTAAGTCAAGCGTTGTTCAGTTGCACTATCATGTCCTCTATGCACGGTCTCAGGTGTCTCTCCCTCTGAATAGCAGTAGTCACCAGTCTCATGTCTACGCACAGGCGTAGGCGCCCTCCTTCCTTCGGCACAATGACAAGGGGGGGGACACCCATGGAGTCGGGCCAGTTGGTTCGATGATGCCGTCTGAGAGCAGTTGATTTAACTCCCTGGAGACTGCTTCTTGGAGGGGGAAACCAACCTGTCTGGGGTGCTGGGGAATGGGTCGCACTGAGGGGTCAATGTGCAGCTTGACCGGTGGTCCTTTCAACTTGCCTAGCCCCATGCATAGTAGGGGGAATTTCTCTACAATGTCATGTTTAGTAATGAGCCGAGGAAGGTCGCCAGCGGCGATTACGCTCACAGTGTCGACCTGTCCACCGTCCACGGCGGCCGACGTTATCATGTCCCCTTCGTCAAAATTCATGTCAATCAGCCCCAGGTGCGAGGCCTTGTGGTAGCTGAGGAGACATCGACCCTTGGTCGGGCTCCGGATGACGTGGATGGTCGTGTCAGTCTGCCACCCTTTGTAGCGGAGGCAGCACTTGAAGTGTCCTACAGTATGCAAAGGTGTCGCTGCCCCCCATTGGAAAATCCTCAAAAATGTCTTCTCAAGTGGAGGCCTGTCAGGAAAGCACTGGTATTCTTGCTCACCCATGATGCTAACAGTGGCACCAGAGCCTACAAGGAAGTGAGAAAAACAGTTTCCCATCTTGACAGGAATGCATGGGCCTCCTTTGCCTCCTTGTCATCCTGGATGAGGTTGACATACTCATCGTGCGGTGCCTGGTCGTAATAGGAGTTGCTTTGAGATGGCATGGGCGGGTATGGACTGTCATACTCTTGGTATTCCTCTGGGGGCCCATCATGCTCATCGATCAGATGCTACGGCTGCTCGTGGTAGCCATAGTCACTCGGGTAGTCCGGGTTGTGGTACTTCTCAACAGCTCTGACGTAGTGCCTCTAATTGGGCTGGTAGGATCTGTTCTAGAAGTACTGGCGTTGCAGCGGGCAGTAAGGCATCCTGTTGGCCAACTGGGGTCTCGGGTTGGGGAACGGTCTCCCTTCTCGGCAGACCGACTTGAAGTGTCCTACTCTTCCACAGTTGGCGCATCTTTGAGATAGGGCTGGACAAGACCTTGAATGCGGGAACGCCATTCCACACCGGTAGCACTGTCTCTGTGGTCTGATTCCAGGTTAGTTGGACGTTCTGTAGGGTGGGCCCCCCTCTTTCCTGGCTGCAGGGTCACTTGCTGGACTGCAGCGATGAGTTCGGCCTGGTCATGCTTCGCAGCTGGCGTCGCTGCAATGGCAACGGCCTGGGCATCAACTTGCTCGAAGATTCTTGCGATTCTGTTGACCTAATGTAATGAGTAATGTATTCATCCACGGTCTCTTCCGGCTTTTGTGTGCACTGATTGAAAAGGTATGTTTAATAGTCTGTATTGGGTTCAATGATAAGCAAATTGTTCAATGCAGTGATCAGGGAGGCAAAATCCGGCCGGTCCGTAGCTGGGATTGTCTTGACGACAGTTTTCACTTCATTTCCAACCAGGTTGAGGAATATGTCCCGTAGGTGCGGCGAGTCCCCCTCCCCTGAGCCTCTCACAAAGTGGTAGAAATCCTCCATCCATTCAGTCCATCGTGGCCCCTTGTTGGCTTGCGGGGTCATCGAGAACTGAAAGGGCATTTGTAACAAGACTGTCTGTTTTTTTTTTATTTTGCTGCGCGGGGACACCGGTAGTCGTTGATGGTGGCACCCGTGTCGGGCGCAGGATCTGTTTTGCGGGATGTGTGCTTGTGTTCTGAAGGATGCGGGGTGGTGGGATCACCAGCCGATGATGCACGGCCAGGAGGCAGGAGGATGCAGCGTGGTGGGATCACCAGCCGCTATGGCCTAGGAGCGCGATGCGATCACACGCAGGGGACAAGAGGACTCGGGCCTGCTGGAGACATCCTCGTTGCTAGTTGTTTCCCGGACTGGGCCTCATAAATAACAGACGCAGAGCCAGAGATCAGATAACAACCTCTTTATTTAACTAGCAAACTGGAACTGAAAAACTCCCTTCATTACTCCTCCCCTTCACCTCCCAACGTCACACTAACACGCCCTGCACACTGGACGTCATTATTAAAGAGGCAGAGGGCGGTAACAGCAACTGCAGTTGCACGTGATTCCCTAATTCACAAAGGGCTGTGGAAACAGATTCATCCATCCAGGATATGCCTATGACTGGCTGGATCAAATGCTGACTTTGTGCTATCACAATTAGACAAAAGTGACATCTGTCTCCAAAACCACGCAATTGCCTTCTATTGTAATGCTCGTGCATTGCATCAATTATTGCAATTCTGCCTTTCACGTACACCGATTTTTTTTAGCTGTATAAATGAAAATTGAGCACTTGAGGGTCCAGCTGCTTTAAACCCTACTCTGATATATGCACATGCGCCAAAGTTGGTGGACGACTGGGGACTTGCTGATAGCAGTACCGGAGGCTAGCAGCAGTACACGTACTGGGAGCCCCAACTAACTGTATACTGGACCCCCCCTCACCACACCACACAGTCTTGTTTGTGAATAAGGTTTTTGCATGCTATGCAGGACTCTGCAAATCTGCGATGCATATTCAACTAGCCCCTTCTCAATCGTGGCAATGGTGCCAAAGGAAATGCACTATTAAGCATGTCACAGAAGAAAAACAATAACCTTTGCAACAGCGTTCTTCTTCATGGGCTTATTTTGGCAACTTACTGCTCAGTCCTCATGATACAAGTAGGTATGGAACCTAAAGATGTGTCCGGAATTTCTGATCTAATCTCTCCATTTAAATTCATGATTCTGTACAATAATATATGCACCTTACACTCGAATTACAAAATTATATCTATACTGTTTGATAGTGTGCAGGCACCCACATGTTCAACGTAAATGACGCTGGTGATAGGGATTTGCGATCACCAGTACCTTGTTACGTACAGATTATCGAGATCGCCAATAGTTGCAGATGGGCTCTATACAAGTCCACTTACGTTACATTAAATAGGTAGTATCTATTGGTATTTCTTCGAGTAAACAAATGCAAGTCCGGGAGGCAGTTAAACTAATGAAATATCCATGCTGTCAACTACTCTGCAGATAATAATTGGGCACTGTGACAAAACGACTGCTGCTCTGCAGGAGTACAGGGTTGAGTGGTGGCTAAGGCTACTCAGCCCCACACAATTACTAAATCAGCACTGATCCCAATCATAAAGGTGAAACAAGCACAACCCGACATGCATAGTCTCCGGAGGATAGGCTCAAGGGCAACGCCTTGGAAACAAGACATACAGAGCAACACAGGTTCGATCCCCGAGCTTAGAAACCTCTGGATATTAATCACATTATAAATAACCTAACCTATCATATAATTTAATACTTCCTTCACTGTGTGGGATTGCAATATGCACACAACTGCTAAAAACACTACTGGCCCACACATGTAAGGGAGTCACAGCGAAAGGAGATTATAAAATGAAGGGGCATTCTTTGTTTGTAGACAGGTGTGCTCAGGCAAATATTTTAACAGCAAAATGTCTAAGTTATTGGATATGTCTTTCAAAAGTTAGAGAAGGGGGTTTACAAGTCACTAATATCTATTGAGGCAGATTAGTGGGACAGGTAACTTTAAATGCCTTTAGCTCTGGTCTCTGCCAGGCTTTTTGGCATTGAACCTGGAGTCTGGATGGTTTCGGTGAAGAGCCGATATCGAGCCGTGGACTGATGGTGATGGGTTCCAATGTTTGGCAGGGGCAACAACTTGCAAGTCGAAGATGCTGGGAATAGCAGGCAGTGTCGGGTTGGCAGCACTGGAAGGCTCTGCAGCCCCAAATGCAGGGAAGCAGAGACTTGCCTTTGGCAGTGTTCAGTATTGACTGGCTCAACACAATGTTATAGTATTTCAGCGGCAATGACTTAGAGTTCATATAGGCTGGTAACCAGGCCGGTGGTGTCAAGTTGGAGATGCTTGACGACTTGGTGGATCTCAGATGTGCAGAGAGTGGAGCTTCAGCATTGGTGTTGAGAGTATGTAGAGTTGCAAGGACATTCGACTATTGAGGTTGAGATGACTCTGGCAGATCTCTTACAGCAGCCTGGCTCTAATCGAAAGTGCCCAATGCGGCATCAAGTTAGTTTGGGGAACCAAGGAGAGCTAGGGGTTTCTTCTTTGGTTCCTGGGAGATACAATCTTGTGTCTCAGAGCAATTGAGCCCTTTCTTCAGCACTTCCTAAACAGAAAGGTATGTAGAGAGAAGCTGCATGGTGTTGTTACCTCCAGTGAGCAGTGTACTTTGTACCAGTGTCTCAATCACAGTAGGCCTTGTCAAGCCAGCTGGTTATCCTAAATAGGCCCTGTGGCTGCTTAGGGATTAGAGCTTCCATCTTCCTTGGAGCCCCTGGTCTTCAACTCTATGGCAGAGGACTTGGAGTAGACTGTACTACCAATTCGTTTCCAGGGACTCCTTCTTCAAGCAGTGTTCAAAGAATAATCAACTAAGGAGAGGGGAGTCCCCCCCTTAAATATACAAAATGTGACTTCCCCCTTAAATAGGCAAAATGTGACGGCAGATTGGTCCACAATGAGCCTGTTGTTAAGGGGCCAAACCTGGCTGCTGCAAAAAGTGTCCTTTGCCTGCTGATGACATACTTAGAGTGTCTTGTCTGCAGGGAGTGGGGAGGGGGTCTAGAGGTTTGGGAGCCCTAGCAAAATGGAAGATGGGGAGATCCTGCTGTGGACTGAAGTTCTCTTCTGGGCTACTCTATCTCTGCCCATTCCCCTATATGCCTCTATCAAAAGGCCTCTAGTAATCATCACCCTGGTGTGAGGGTTCCAATGACAGGTCTGTATTTGAAACACTAGTTCACAGGTGAACTCCCAGTAAGTGTTTCTGTTCCTTGGAGGAAGCTGCCATCCTTTCTCAGGGTAATCAAAGACATTGCTTCCTGGGCTGGACCCAACACGGTTGTTGTGGGTATATCCGATCTAGACAGCTTAATACACATCAGGCCCTGTAATTAATGATTCTAAGTTGGAACAACTGCCAACAGACTTCTGAGGTACACAATTATAAGACTTTGAACAAGAAGTGCATACAGTTACAAAGCCCCCGCTGGTGGAACTTGGAGCTCCTGTAGCTGTGTTCAGGAATGCACATATGGCCTTGCCCTCCTGCCACTAGAGGGCAGCAGCTGGGGATGCCAGATGATGGTCAGAGCAAGGAAAATGTGTGCATTATGCTTTTTCAACTGGAGCATTATGAAAGTGGGGTCTGATTGGCAATCTCACTTTCAAAAACAGAACTATCTGAATAATTCTGTAATTAAACATGGAAAATCTCAGGCTATTTCCTCCTCAGAAATGACCTTCCATTACATGCTTGCAATCAGAGCTGCGACTCCAAATCCAGTGGACAAGTCCTGCTTTAATGTGACATGTTTATGCTCACATAGACTTTCTAATCTGCCTTACAGATTAAACCTAATATCATTTAACAAACAACTCCTGGTAAAACATCGGCCACAAACCTCCAACCTTCTTGCACCAACCCACTTCATAGAGTCTACCTTCCAAAGCTATAGCCAGGTTGAAATACATGTAATTACTGGGACCCAACCAAATTCCATCTGCTCAACTCATAGTCTTTGCCTCACGTTCCACCCCCTGATGAGATCTAACCAAGCTTTCCCTAACTGCGGCCACACATTTCTTAAAACCAGAAACTGCTGCAAACACCTTGGACTAAATCCCTGCACCACCCAACACTCATCAAACCCATTCCCTAAAGATTTGTTGCTGCCTCTTCGCCAGAGTTTCTGTGCCCTTAAGTAGTTCCCAGCTGCCAAAATTAATTCTAAAATATAACATTACTTTCCCATCATGTAAATACACACACCATCATTCCTAAAATGGACACTCCCTCATATTTAATGTCCATATGAACTATTACACCACTCTATCAAACTATATGAAATCTTTGAATTTCTCTGTTAAATGTTCTCCTTCTGTTTTCTACCAGCGTCATTGTATGAAGTCTTTCCAAACCCTCCTCGGCACACGCTATGTTCAAATTATCTCTGCCCTGGGCCAGTCAATCCATATCCACATCAGAACCTTCTTCATGCACTTAATTAGGGCCATGCTTGAGACCCTTAAAAAGTAATTCTGACCCATAGGAATCAGAATCATCCCCGGAACAGGGTGGCCCTCCTGTAAGTGACCAATGGTGGTAGCTTCTGCCTCAACAGATGTGACCTTTTCCCAAACATCTTATCATACCGTCTTTCTAAGTACATCTCTGCTGTCTTGAGAATACCCTGGCTGCAAACATTCCCATTCACTTTATCATAGACTGACTGACAAACCATACTTCTCGTACTTCACCTTACAACATAATAGCAGCATCTGATATATTTAAAAGAAAGTAATGAAACAAGGGGAGTGGGCACTATACTGACCTTTGGAGGAGGGGGCTACTCAGCTATCTCCACCCTCTACTCCTGCACCCATTCCAGTTCCTGTATGTATCCTTTCTATGTCTCAGACCTCTATTTCTCTAAACTCTAAATCTCCTCCACCTGCTATCCCATCCTGCTCAACTTGGATGTTGCCCCATATTCTGAAAGAGCAGGTCCAGAACTCCTTTCCCATTACCCACAGTTTGTTCAGACCCTTCCTCAATATCCCTCCTTTGACATCTGATCTACCCTCATAATACAGATATGCACTCTCTTCTGTTCCTCTTAGAACTGCTGATTGCTTGAAAATACTTACCAACACACCAACGCATTCTCTGAATACCCCAATTAAATTAATGTATCCTACTTCTTTTGATCACACTTTGCCCCCTGCAAAAATATGTCCATGCCTTCCCTTACCACGTACACACCCAACCACTGCAATGCATTCATCTAGTTTCTTTTCACCAGCTCTGACACTTGAAACACCCGATAAAACAACAATGAAAACCTAGATTAAGCAAACAGTGTTTCCACTCTGATGATCATGCATACTTCAATACCTCCACCAGCTTTGTGAGCACTGTTAACGTAAATGATAGCAGTGTTCCTTTCTTTCCTACCCCAACTTTGGCCCTCCCACCCATCATTCCTCTGACCATGTCCCCAGCTGGAGACTCTAACTCCCACATTTACTTACCTTAAAAAACAATCACTGCAAGCTTACCCATGAACAACCCTCTGTCCATCAAATCAAAGAAAACCTTGACAAGTTATTCCTTTTACATCTTTGCACCACTCACCAGGACTTTTCTTCACTACTTATACAATCCCTTCATGCCCCGTTATAGCTTTACAATGATGGACAGGTGTTAAGCAGTTTGGTAAGCCATAGGAACCTCATTTTTATAGGTCCCATGGGCCCACCAGCATTCTGTTTGGGCACTCCTCCATGCCAAGAACCATCCCACACAACCCCTGACCCTGCGAACAAGATAAGGCATCGGCCAACTCATTGTCCATACCTGACACAAATTAACAGGGGGCGGGGGGTCCTGAGAGTCCGTCTGCCAGACATTAGTCCTGGTTAAGAGACTTACCCAGAGTCTTTAGCTCACTATCCTTCACAAAGGAGAAATATCCAAAGCATATAATTTTTTCCTACCTTGGGGCAGTCCAGCACTGAAATGCTAGGCAATTCTCCTCTGAACAAGAGTACCAACAGCAACCCCAGGCACGTGTTTCTGTCTGGTTGGACCTCATCAGTAGGGTGGAGCTGTGCCTCTCTAAGAATAGCGAGCAAGGGGTCCACGTCTGGATTCCCCTAGTAACTGAGGGTGAGACCCTAATTTTCATTGCCGAGTATCCAGGTTGGAGAAAATACTAAATGGTTACAGATAACCAGATGGGAATTACTGCAGATGATCAATGCAACCATAAAGGGATTCAACGCTATCAAGGAGGAGCTGAGAGCCATAAGACTTGTGACTCTTCAGAACAGTTACTTCTTGGACATGATCACAGCTATGGATGGAGGTGTTTGTGCAAAAATTGGAGAATCATGCTGCACATGCATACTTTCTCATGATGACGAGAATGGCACCTTGACTGAGGCCATACTGATGTTAATGAAGCTACACATCCAGATGATAGACGAAGGAGAAGGCATTGCTAATGTAAGCTGGTTTGGATCACTTTTTTCTTGGGTTCCATAATGATGGCAGACATGTTCAAGTTCCTTGGAGCCCTGATCGTGTTAGTGTTGCTAGGATTCTGTGTGATCAAGATAATAATCACACAATGTAAGAAGACAGCAAAGAAAGTCATAGGGGTGAAGATCATGATTGATGCTGAATCAGGATGGAATGCCAGAGACTTAACAGGCCAGTATCCATGCACCTGGGGGAACAAAGTTTCTGTATCCAAAAAAACATAAGAAGTATGTGGGAAGATGGATCTATTGCAGTCCAAGTGGACAGTGTACGCTCATGAATTGGAATAAAGATGAGCATGTGAAATCAGCTGGATGCCTGAAGGGAGTCATAAAGATATGGGTCCCAAAGAAGCAGTTCTTCAGACAAGGATGTCTAGACATGAAGACTGAGGGGAGAGTGGTTGGTGAATCGCCCATAGGGGGGAGTGTAGAGAATGACCTCAACCATCTTGCCCACAGCACCTGTATGTTGGATGACAGAGTGTGAGACACGTGCGGTACCAGTGAAAACACTGATACCAAGGAGAATCTGGGAGGCAAGGTTCCCATTGAGGAAACCATACTTGTATACAAGACAATACGACGGTCATCTGAATCAAATCCCGGAAGAAACAGGACGGTTGGATGACGAAGAAGAATGCTGACATCACCATCACCATCATACAGAGTAAAGTTGATGTATCGAGAAGAGATGCAGAGACAAGAGAATGCAGACAATTCTATAAGGCATCAAGAAAGTATCGAGATACATGACATCTTGGGATCAAGATGAAGAAACGTATGCTACATAAGTAATGAAGATATCAAGCTACTTCACACGTGTACAGATGCAAAGAAATGCAAGCAGATGAAGTATGCTTAGAGGCTAGCTTTATAGTGAATAGATTGCGGCATGCGCCAACATATATACATATATTGGAGTCAGTAAAGGATGGATGTTCCCACTATGTATGATGCACAATTGTGAAGCGGGTGAGCACACCAAGGTTACAAGCTATTAATTTAGTTATGATATGATATGGTATGATGTTTTATTTATATTGCGCTCATGCACAGGTGTTTCAGAGCACGACAAGGCAAGGGAGGGGAACAGGGGAGAACAAAACCAATGATTCTTGAAGTATATTGAGCTATGGAGTATCTCATAGAAGTTTCTCTTGAGTTAAGGGTGCGAGGGAGAGATAACAGACTCAGCTATCAAAAGTCAATAACCTAGATAAGAATCGTCCCTTGCACACCTATAATTACTGACACCAATTTTTAGACAATATTCTAAAGATTATGGGGGTAATTCATAGAATATGGCGCACAAGTGGCGCACGCGGCTGGTGCACAAAACCCATTTCAGCGCACAGCGTATTCATGGATTTCAACATCCATAACCAGCCATGGTGCAGAGCGGTGAGCGACCCTGCAGCAGTGCCAGTAACGCCCCCAACCCCGCCCCGTGCGCCAAAAACATTGCACAAATCCCCTACATGGCGCAAAGGCCAGTGGACCAGCATACAGCCCCCCAACCACGAAAACGCATGTAAAAGTCCATGCGCACCCCTCGGAATACACGTACCCCGCTGGCGCTAGCGAAAACGCATGTAAAAGTCCATGTGCACCCCTTGGAATATGCGCAGGCAGCTCATCTACCCTCCCCATGCCCCGCAGGCAGCCCACACCACAGGGGGGACTTTTTCCACGCATTTCACCTAATGCGAGCGGGGTATGCGTATTCCGGGGGTGCGCGTGGACTTTTACACGCGTTTTTGCTAGCGCGGGTGAGGTATGTGTATTCCGGGGGTGTGCGTGGACTTTTCCACGTGTTTTCTCTAGCGTGGGCGAGGTACGTGTACTCCGGGGGGTGCACGTGGACTTTTACATGCGATTTGGCAGTGTGGGCCCTCCCGGGTGTGCCCTTTCCCCCCTCCCCATGCCCTGCAGGCAGCCCACGCCATAAGGGACTAGCCTACACCCCTGGGGATGCCCCGCAGGCAGCCCACACAACAGGGGACTATCCTACACCCCTGGGCATGCCCCACGGGCAGCCCACATGGCACCATGCACTCGGGAGCACTGACACATGTCCCCCATCCACCCCCATTGACAGGCACCTGCCAGCAGGACCCGACTCATGTCCCACACCCACCCAGCCACCCAGCAGTGACGGGCACCTGCCAGCAGGCCCCGACTCATGTCCCACACCCGCCCAGCCACTCAGCAGTGAGGGGCACCTGCCAGTAGGCCCCGACTCATGTCCCCCACCCACCCAGCCACCCAGCAGTGACGGGCATCTACCAGCAGGCCCCGACTCATGTCTCCCTGGACCCCCACACACTCAGCAGTGACGGGCACCTGCCAGCAGGCTCCGACTCATGTCCCCCTGCACCTCCACCCACCCCCATTGACGGGCACCTGCCAGCAGGCCCCGACACATGGCCCACCAAACAACATGTCCTATCAAAACAGACCCATGTCCCTAATGCCAACCCACATTCCCCTTGCCCCCCAGTACAAGCATGCAACCATCCACAGCATCCACTCCAAATTACCCATGCCATGACAGTCTTAAAAGAACCACCATGCCCATGCATGAATGCACAACAAAGCGACACAGTGGCAACACATGACTGAGGCAATGTTCATTGAGACATGCACAAAACCAATGATAGAACACAACACCAATCATGAAGTTAGAAAAATTGTATTGAAAACATAATAAAATAACATAGAGGAAATCAAACTTGAAAATCAATATACAATGACAGATATAACCAAAAAAAATGGTAACCCAATGAAACAAAAATGAACGTCATGTTGAATAAAAAAGTGGTCCATTGCCAATGTCAATAAGAAAAAAATAATCCAAATAAAAGAAAACCATTGGTCCATGGGAAAATTGAAAAAGAAAGTATGTACAAGTCTGCAACTATATACAATGGAAGTCCAAATGGTCCATGATCCACAAACAAAAGGAAACCATAAAAAAAGTCCTATGAATAAAAAACTATGTACATGAAGTGGAGCAATGTCCATGAACTCCAAAATAAAAGAAAAAACAAAGGAAACCTAGCACTAATGAACTATGTACAATGGCGGCGGGCAAGTCCAACGGCTCACTTGTTGATGTTCTGGGCCAGGGCATCATCGAACTTCATGTCGATGTCCTGGAGGCGGGCCTCTTTCCTGGCCTCAAGATCTCACAGGGATGCAGTCATGGCCTGTTCCAACTTCCTGCGAGTTGCCTTGAGGCACTCAGCCTGCCTCAATGCCCTGTGCATGGAGTTCTCCGCCCTGACCATAGTGAGCCGTGCCTCCTCCGCCCGCCGCCGCTCCGCATCTATCCGCTGGCCCAACCGCTGCCACATGGAAGATACACCCAATCCAGGGTCCTCCTGCCCTCCGGCCGATGCCTGCTCCTGTGATGTTGAAGGCCCCGAGCCATCATGGTTCCCACCCTGAGGCTGCTGCTGCCGTGCATGTGCCCTGCTGGTCAATGCCTGCACGTCCTCCTCTTGCTGGGGTCCAGTTGTTGGGGTGGCTACCCCTGCTGGACCTCCGACTCCCGACTGTGGCAGGGATGTGTCCTCCACCAGCCTGGCCGCTGGTTCAGGGGCAGCTCCACAGGGTGCCCATGTGATACTTGGGCAGGAAGATGGCACAAGGACGACTGGCGCATAGGGGGTTCAGTTGAGGAGGGGTCGCTAGAAGATCCAGCACATGGAGGAACCCAGCCTGGGTGACCCGTCCTAGTAGGCCGACGTGGTCAATGAGGTATTTGAAATGACGTGCATTGTCCTCACGAGAACCCTGCACGTCATCCAGAATACCACGTCGATGCAACACTCGGTCCTGGATTGCCACGTCCACAGGGAGAGGGAGGCCAGTTGTTGTTCGCGCATCACCTCCCTGAAGACGGGTGTGGACGAAGGCATCCCTGCTGGTGCAGGATGATGCAGTCACAGGATCGGGGGCAGGATTGCAAACAGGCACCTCCACGGCGGCCTGTGCTGCCTCCTGTCCCTGCCCCTGGACTGCACCACTAGCACCAATGGAATGCCCCCCTCCAGGCCCCGTGCGTGGGCTTTCCACAGCCTCCTCCTCAACCTCCAACCTGGATGACTCTGTGCCATCTTCCTCCATAGGCCCCTGTGGGGGCTCAGCTGCCCCTACTGCTGCCGAGGAATCCACCTCCAACCTCTGCCTCTTGGACATTCCCTCGGCAGCTGCGGCCAGGGATGCGGCACCAGACTCCTCACTCCCGGAAGAGATGACAACGTGGGAGGAGAGCTGGGCCTTGCGTCTCCGGCTGGCGGTGGGATCCCTGCCTCTGTGCTCCACAGCACCGTCTCCGCCCTCTTCATCAGTCGACGCTGCAGACAGGGAGAGACAGAACACAAGCATCAGAGCACTGTACAATGGTCGGATAAAAATGTCAAAGTTGCACATTGTTATTGCTATTTTGCATTTATATAGCGCCTTATATACCATTGGTATGGTCTGAAGGCGCTGGTAGGTTGAACGCCCTTGGGAACCGAAGTTCATATCAGTAGAGAGAGTAGAGAGAGTCAAAAGGTGCGTGTGAGCACCAGGTATGTGTACAGCTCGTGCAGTATCAGTGTAATAGCTGCTTTCTAGCGGTAGGTGTGGTGGTTGAGAGGTCAGGAGTATGTGTTCGTTCTGGCAGGATTAATCCAGATCGGATGTGGCTGCGTTAGGCCTGAGGAGAACGCCTTGCTGGGGGGTGTGTAGCCAGCAGTGATTATTTAGAATGATGTGGAGTGAGCAGCGAATGTTGATATGAGAACAGTTATACCGAATGGTGTCATAGTATCTCTGTGTTCTAGTTGAGTGGTGATGTAAGGAGAGAGTAAGCGTGTTGGTGAGATATGATGGGTTTCATGCACTTTCAGAGACTTCTAATTCACAGGGAGGCTATTGAGGACACTTCTAAAATCAACTTTTACGGAGAGGCTATTGGGCACATTTCTAAATTTGACTTTTCACAGAGAGGCTATTGAGCACAATTCTGAATGCAACATTTCACAGCTATTGGGTGCACTTCTGAATTCAACTTTCTGAATGGAACATTTCACAGCTATTAGGTGCACTTCTGAATTCAACTTTCTAAATGTACTTCTAAATTCAACTTTTCACAGAGAAGCTATTTGCTACACTTCTAAATGCAACTTTCTAAATGTACTTCTAAATTCTACTTTTCACAGAGAGGCTATTGGGCACTCTTCTAAATTCTACTTTTCACAGAGAGGCTATTCGGTACACTTCTGAATTCAACTTTTCCCGGAGAGGCTATTGGGTACACTTCTATATTCTACATTCCACAGAGAGGCTATTGGGCACACTTCTAAATTCAACTTTTCACAGAGAGGCTATTGAGCACAATTCTAAGTGCAACATTTCACAGCTATTGGGTGCACTTCTGAATTCAACTTTCTAAATGTACTTCTAAATTCTACTTTTCACAGAGAGGCTATTGGGCACACTTCTATATTCTACTTTTCACAGAGAGGCTATTGGGCACAGTTCTAAATTCAACTTTCCATAGAGAAGCTATTGGGTACATTTCTAAATGCAACTTTCTAAATGTACTTCTAAATTCCACTTTTCACAGAGAGGCTATTGGGCACACTTCTGAATTCCACTTTTCACAGAGAGGCTATTGGGCACACTTCTATATTCTACTTTTCACAGAGAGGCTATTGGGCACTCTTCTAAATTCTACTTTTCACAGAGAGGCTATTAGGTACACTTCTGAATTCCACTTTTCACAGAGAGGCTATTGGGCACACTTCTGAATTCAACTTTTCCCGGAGAGGCTATTGGGTACACTTCTATATTCTACTTTCCACAGAGAGGCTATTGGGCACACTTCTAAATTCAACTTTTCACAGAGAGGCTATTGAGCACAATTCTAAATGCAACATTTCACAGCTATTGGGTGCACTTTTGAATTCAACTTTCTAAATGTACTTCTAAATTCTACTTTTCACAGAGAGGCTATTGGGCACACTTCTATGTTCTACTTTTCACAGAGAGGCTATTGGGCACATTTCTAAATTCAACTTTCCATAGAGAAGCTATTGGGTACATTTCTAAATGCAACTTTCTAAATGTACTTCTAAATTCCACTTTTCACAGAGAGGCTATTGGGCACACTTCTGAATTCCACTTTTCACAGAGAGGCTATTGGGCACACTTCTATATTCTACTTTTCACAGAGAGGCTATTGGGCACACTTCTAAATTCAACTTTCCATAGAGAAGCTATTGGGTACACTTCTAAATGCAACTTTCTAAATGTACTTCTAAATTCAACTTTCACAGAGAGGCTATTGGGCACACTTCTAAATTCTACTTTTCAGAGAGGCTATTGGGCACACTTTTAAAATCAACTTTTCACAGAGAGGCTATTGGGTACACTTCTGAATTCCACTTTTCACAGAGAGGCTATTGGGCACACTTCTGAATTCAACTTTTCCCGGAGAGGCTATTGGGTACACTTCTATATTCTACTTTCCACAGAGAGGCTATTGGGCACACTTCTAAATTCAACTTTTCACAGAGAGGCTATTGAGCACAATTCTAATTGCAACATTTCACAGCTATTGGGTGCACTTTTGAATTCAACTTTCTAAATGTACTTCTAAATTCTACTTTTCACAGAGAGGCTATTGGGCACACTTCTATATTCTACTTTTCACAGAGAGGCTATTGGGCACATTTCTAAATTCAACTTTCCATAGAGAAGCTATTGGGTACATTTCTAAATGCAACTTTCTAAATGTACTTCTAAATTCCACTTTTCACAGAGAGGCTATTGGGCACACTTCTGAATTCCACTTTTCACAGAAAGGCTATTGGGCACACTTCTATATTCTACTTTTCACAGAGAGGCTATTGGGCACACTTCTAAATTCAACTTTCCATAGAGAAGCTATTGGGTACACTTCTAAATGCAACTTTCTAAATGTACTTCTAAATTCAACTTTCACAGAGAGGCTATTGGGCACACTTCTAAATTCTACCTTTCAGAGAGGCTATTGGGCACACTTTTAAAATCAACCTTTCCCGGAGAGGCTATTGGGCACACCCCCACATTCCACTTTCCACAGAGAGGCTATTGGGCACACTTGTGAATTCCACCTTTCACAGAGAGGCTATTGGGCATACTTCTAAATTCAACCTTTCACAGAGAGGCTATTGGACACATTTCTAAATTCAACCTTCCACAGAGAAGCCACCGGGTACACCTCCAAATGCAACTTTCCAAATGTACCTCCAAATTCAACCTTCCACAGAGATGCCATTGGGCACACCTGTGAACTCCACCTTCGCAGAGAGGCTATTGGGCACTCCTCCAAGTTCCACCCCTCACAGAGAGGCCACTGGGTACACCTGTGAACTCAACCCTTCACAGAGAGGCCATTGGGCACACCTCCAAATTCAACCTCTCACAGAGAGGCCACCGGGCACACCTCCAAATTCAACCCTTCACAGAGAGGCTATTGGGCACACCCCTAAACTCAACCTTTCACAGAGAGGCCATTGGGCACACCTCCAAATTCAACCTTTCACAGAGAGGCCACCGGGCACACCTCCAAATTCAACCTCTCACAGAGAGGCCATTGGGCACACCTCTAAATTCAACTCTTCACAGAGAGGCCATTGGGCACACTTCTAAATTCTACTTTTCACAGAGAGGCTATTGGGCACACTTCTAAATTCTACTTTTCACAGAGATGCTATTGGCCGCATTTCTAGATGCAACTTTTCATAGAGGGGCTATTAGAGATGCCATCTAAGTGCGGCATATGCTAACAATCACATTTCTGCCTAGATGTGGCGCAGGCCAATCAGTGTGGTTCTCTAGGGCAATGGTGCTGGTTAACATTAGACTGCAGGCCATTGAAAGGTAAGTGAGAGTGGCAGGAGCTTTCTGGAGTAGAGTAATTGCTCTACTCCCCACCCAAGCCAGCACTTACAGTTTTGTCGGTGTCTGGTGGCTTCCCCGGCCTCCTCCACGGACACCCGCCGACACCCCCCGGAGCCGCCCCTGGCCCCGGGGCCCCCAGCCGGTGGGGCTGCCGGGCAGAGGGCCGCCCCGGGAGGACCCGCGACGAAGGGCCCATGGCCCAATGAGAGCGGGGGTGGGCGGGCTGGGAGGCGGGAGGGGAGCGGGAAACAGGAAGAGGGCGCGGGGCGGGAGAGGGACGCTCCGAGGGCCTGGGGGCCCAGTTGGCTCCAAAATCGGAGGCATGCCCAGAAGGGCTTCCCTACCTCGCGTCGGCCGCCTGCACTGAAATGCAGGGGCCGCCGCGAGGAGGGTCGCTGGACCCTTCCAGCCGGGGCCCACGGCCCAATCAGAGCGGGGGTGGGCGGGCCGGGAGGCGGTAGGGGAGCGGGAAACAGGAAGAGGGTGCAGGGTGGGAGAGGGACGCTCCGAGGGCCTGGGGGCCCAGTTGGCTCCAAAATCGGAGGCATGCCCAGAAGGGCTTCCTTACCTCGCGTCGGCCGCCTGCACTGAAATGAGTGTCAAACTTCACAGATGCCATCACACTCCCCAACACTCATATCATTTGAACCGACACACATGCTGAATTTGACAGGAATCGTGCAGCAGGCAGCAGGCAGCAGCATCCATACACACACAACAGCATGAACATCCAAAGGTTTGCATGACGTCACAAGCAACATGGGGAGTGCCGAACACATGCAAATGCGCCAACAGACAGACATGCATCTGTACATATCCACCACTTGTCACAGTGTAATCATCGGTAACTATGTCACATCTGCCAATGGGGTTCCTACATGTCTGTGTCATCCATGGTGTATCACATTTGCACACATGTCAAACACACACATGCACATGTATGCCATGCATGCACATTAAGGTGGAACCAGCATCCATGTGTCACACCCCAACCATGCCATAGTACATACACAGAAATGCCAACATGTGTACATCCCCACATGCATTCATGCATCATGCATTTGAACACATACACCATTGATGTGCCTCACACATGACTGGACTCACATGTGGCAGGCTCATGTCCCTGCACATACACTTCCATACATGATCCTTTCAAGACATATGTCCAAGCTGCACACACCTGGCACACCTCAACATGCACTGCGTCCAATCAGTACACATGGACACTTACTGCTCGACTCCGGATGGGTATGCCTCTCAAGGACCTGGAGGTGAAGCGCTGGGCGTATACGTTCCAAGACCCTCATCTGGTCATTGGTAAGACGGACCCGGCACCCCTCTGCATCCGCTGCCTCCAACAGGCACCGGGCCTTCCTGAGGGTCCTGGACCTGAAGTCCTCCCAGCGCTTCTGGACATGTCGTATGTCGCGGGCTGCCACTACCTCCACGTTGATGGCAGCCACGATGTCCTTCCAGATCCTCTTATGTCCATCATTGTCGGCGCGTGGTCTTCCAAAGAGGGCATCATAATGCACCAGGACTTACTCCACCAGGATACCAACTTCTGCGGCACTGAAGCTGAAGTTGGTAGCCCTCTGCCTCTCTGGCTGGTGGTTGCCAGTGGTCTCCGGTGGTGTTTGTCCCGACATGGCAACCCGAGGCAGGTGTGGGTGGGCAACTGGGTCTAGTGTGAAAACAAAATCAAAATATCGAGGCTGAGTACCCCAAAAGGAAACACACTGAACACGGGTTACAAAAGAACATACAAAGTACTTTATTTTATACTGAATCCAGTTACTACAAACAGAGCAAAAATCAGATAGCTATCGGCCCTCAGTGCAACACAACAAACTCCAGCATGGTTCAATGTGTTCAGTGAGAGACGCTGTACATTAGAATGCATTGGCTTTTTATACTTTTTGTGAGCACGATGTCCAGCCCCACTTTGGGTTAATATTCCACGAATACATCACCGATCTAGGGTTCGTGCCAAGTCTCGCACATCCGCATATAACTGGTTTGCTTTTAATACATATATCAACAAGCCATTACGGCAACTGGGTATTCTGGGATTTTCCAAGTAGGTCTTCTTAAACATTAATACAATGTAGTTAAACACGTGTTCTATGTTCAGTATTTGAATACACTGTTTTCAACGTATGCTCGTGGATTAGTTTCATTGCACAAGTAATCCTTTACACACAGGTCAACGATGGACAAGGTCTCAGTTCACGACCTCAACAAGTGGCCTGCAGGCAAGTTACATATTAGCTACATACAGAGGTCAAGACGACCATGTTATATTTTGGAATGACATCATCCACCATTTTAACTCACAGGGTGACTTTACAAAGCGAACCTAAAATGGTGGATTGACCTAAAATGGCGGCTTACATTGATTCTAAGGTCAGGACCTTGCAACATGGATTCCTTCACAAGCGACTTACGAGCAGCTTGGCATAGGCCAATATACATATATTTATTACATTAGGAGGCACGATAGGTAGACACTGAATACAGCAACAAAGAAACAACAGGATTCCCAAAAAAATCAGCAAAACCGAAAGTACCTTCCAATGATCCCTAAATAACAGGTTCCCTGCCAATCCCTGGGCAACCATGGGAACACAGGTTCGCCTACATACAAAGGTCTGTTTTTCCCATTCCAATTTGCAACGTTGGCACAACCTAGAAAATCTCCCATTGACTGAGTTCCATTCCTCTGTATGCAAAAAGAAACTGAATCGGGGCTATGATTAACAGTGTAAGAAGGAGGCATGGCATCCTTATGGCCTATCAGAGCCATTTTAAAGGAAATCAAAGATTGGAAAGGACGAGACAGTCTGTCAGAAGGCCTAATAGAAGCAACGTTAGGTTTACTCCTGTTTGCAAAAAGCGAGCATCCCAGGGGAGTCAAAACACGTTTCTCAAAACTATTCAAATTGGTGCCATCAAAGTCCCATGAGATGCTATCATTCCAACAGCCAAAGAACAGTGCTCTAGAGAGGCATAGCAAGCAGTTGTCAAAGGTAAAGGATGAATATACCAACCTAACCCCTTATCCCCGTGTTGCGGTAAATGTGAGCAGACCCAACAGTTAGACTTATTTAAAATGGCATGCGTAGCATTCATGATAAGTAGTAGAGTATTATTGTGGTACCTTTGTCTATGGTGAGAGTCCCTAGGGGACAGAGTATGCAAATGTACAAAGGGAGTAGGAACAGTAGGTATACTTTCAGTAGGTAACAAAAATTCTAAAGAATGAGTTTCCTCAAGGTACCACAACCCTAAGGCAGCGACTATTAAAAACCCAAATATCATTATAAAAACACAGCAATATGTTTTCGGGGCCCAGGCGTATTGTCCACTGTCCCGGTTGGTCACCCCCTTATTTACAAGTCCCATACAAGTGGTAGCGGTAGCATGCATTGTATTCTTCACACGGATACCCCCAATGTTCGTTGCTGGCGACCTCCCGGTTGCTCAACTTCTTAGTCCTTCCACAACCTTATCCAACAGAATCCCCTTTCTCAAATTTGGGCAAAAACAAGCCCTCGATGATCCTTTTCTTCTTCGAATGCACAGGCGAACTGTGCCGTAAGTCTATCAGATGCACAGCAAAACCGTGCCGTAAGTCTATCTTCTTGGATGCAGATTGTACCTTGCTTTTCCCGGTACTGATTGATCCGGAAACAATATGTTGTCACTTCCTGTTGGAAGCAACGTGTCAGAGACAAGTGAAGATGCCGAACTTGAAACAGCAGTTTCTGGATGCAAAACCTTTGGAGAGTGTGGAGACAAAATGGCGCTTCCCCAAGCCTCACAGGCTCAGAGAGATTATTCGACACACTCTCAGTGCTACTTACTGCTTTGGGATCATTGGTTGCAGCATTAGCGAGGGGTTCTGTTTCTTCTGTAACGTGTGGCACTGGGTGAGGAAGTTTCTTGACCTGGAACGCGTGGATCCAGTTCTTTCTTCCAGAGACCCGCACCGCTGTTTGGGTGATCAATAGGACTTGGAACGGCCCACGCCAGCGAGGCGCAAGGCAGGAAGAGCGCTCAAATGCCTTGATGAGCACCCAACTCCCAGGCCGTATACTGTGGCCGGGCCCTCGCATCGCACAGGTAAAGCTTCTCGTACCTGGTGATAAATCAAATACAGGTTTTTAGTCAACTGGCTGCAATAATCTGAAAGTAATACATTTTCAACATTTCTCAATGAATTGCATTTAGGAAGGTTCCAAATATTGGCAGGTCTCCCCATTACCACCTCAAATGGAGAGAGCCCAGTCTTAGTTTGAGGGGTTGTACGAATAGATAATAACACGATCGGTAAGGCGTCCGGCCATTTTAATTTGGTGCCGGCACACGTCTTAGCAAGCTTGTTCTTGATGATACCGTTGTGTCTTTCTACTCGTCCAGCGCTCTGAGCATGTCTGGCTGAATGGAACCGTTTGCCAATTTGTAATGCCGCACATATCTGCAGAATTACAGCAGCAACAAAATGTGGACCATTGTCCGACCAGATAACTTTTGGTAGCCCGAACCGTGGGAAGTATTCCCTTAACATGGTTTTTGCAGTAGTCATGGCTGTAGCATCCTTAACAGGGAAAGCCTCAACCCATTTACTAAAAGCTCAGATGAACACCAGCACATAATTTTTATTGTCACATCGTTCCATTTCAATAAAGTCAAAGTGGATAACTTCAAAGGGGACAGAGGGTGGCCCAAAACCTCCCCTTGGAGTTACTGTCCCCTTTCCCACCTTGTGTTGTAGGCAAATCATGCAATCCTGGATGTAGCGCTGGGCAATTTTCGGAATTTTGTCATTTACCCAAACTTTCTCTAACATTTTTGTCATCTTCTGGGCGCATATATGCGTAGGACGATGGGCCATGACGACCATCATCATTATATACGTGTCAGGGAGTAGCCATTTCCCTTCCACTATATCCACCCAACACCCGTCATCATCAGGTTTCCCCAAGCCTTCAGTCCACCTCTTGGATTCTTCTAACGTGGCATCAGCTTGGATATCCCGTACAGACCCAACACCCTCATCCGTTGCATAAGCATTTACAGTCTCCCTCGAAACTTACATCTCCATCAGGGGATCGGTAGCAGTTTGTCTAGCTATCTGATCAGTGAAAGCATTCCCTTTCCCTATGTCATCTCTAATTTTTCATGTGCCGCACATTTCATAACTGCTAACTGAGTAGGGAGCGCAAGCGCTGAGATTATTTGTACTATTAGGGAGCCATGTTGGATTTTGGTGCCATGTGAAGTTAGGAACCCTCTCTCTGACCAAAGTCTCCCAAAGTTGCGAACCACCCCAAAGGCATACTGACTATCAGTATGTATATTTACTGAAATCCCTTCGGACAGTTCATAAGCTCGGGTCAATGCTACAATCTCTACGGCCTGCGCAGAATTATGCATGATTATCTTAGTTTCCACAACCGTACTTAATGTGGGGATTGCATAAGCAGCTGTGGATGTACCATCCGGAAGTTTGAAGCAGGAGCCATCACAAAACAGTTCTCCTTGCGGATTATCCAAAGGAGTGTCTTTCAAATCAATTCTACCCTTTGTCTCTTCGTTCGGTAGTATACAGACAGTCATGTGACTCTTCATTGCCGCAAGTAGTAACTTGCGGGAAAGGTAGGAGTTCAGCCGGATAAATAACACAACACCTCTTAATTTTAATGTGAGGAGCAAACAAGATCAATTCATATCTTGTCAACGTGCAGAAGTGAGGTGTTGCGTTTGGGTTCGGTTCAGTAGAACATCTACAGAGTGAGGCACCATCAGGGTTAGATCATGGCCTAGGACCATTCTCTCACTCTGTTTTACAGACGCAGCAGCAGCAGCGACAGCTCGCAAACATCTTGGCAAAGCGCATGCTACAGGATCGAGGGCGGAAGAAAAGTAACCGCACTGCCTATTCCTCCCTCCATGTTCCTGCGTTAATACAGCCAAAGCACATCCATCACATTCATGCACAAACCACACAAAGGCCTTTTCATAGTTTGATTTTCCCAAAACTGGTGCAGAGCATAATGCAGTCTTAAGCAAGTCAAACGATTGCTGGTGTTCCATGGCAATGGCGAAGAAATGCCCTTCTTTGTCAAAGCCAACATCGGTTTCATCACTAGTGAAAAATTTGGGATCCACAATCTACAGTAAGAAGCCATACCTATCAAGGCTCTAACTTCCTTCCGTGTATTTGGGACAGACATGCCAGAAATGTGTTTCATTCTTTCAGGTGTCAATCTTCTTCCCTCCTTTGACAGGAGATAGCCTAAATAGGTGACCTCCTGGCAACAATATTGACATTTTTTAAGCAAAGCTTTGTGACCATGCTTAGCTAGATGGATAAGCAATAACACAGTGCCCTCCTTACAGGCTCTCTCAGAGTCAGCAGCTAAGAGCAAGTCATCAACATACTGAAGCAATGTACAAGTAGAGGGCAATTCAATGGTATCAAGTTGTTCTTTCAAAGCTCTACTATAAATGCTAGGACTCTCTGTGTACGCTTGAGGTGCAAGAGTAAATGTGAACGAGCGTCCCCCTAGGGTGAACGCGAACAAGTATCTACTATCCTTGTGTATAGGAATACTAAAGAAAGCATTCTTCAGATCCACAAGACTAAAGTAAGTAGCTGTAGCTGGAATCATGGTTAGGATTGTTGTTACATCAGGCACAATTGGAAATTGCAGAGCGACGACTTTATTAATGGCACGTAAATCAATTATGAAACGGAATGGAATTGCATTATCGCCTTTCTTGTACATGGGTAAAATCGGACTATTACACAAACTTCCTGAAATTTCTTCAATCACCCCGCGATGCACAAAATCGGAAACAATGCATTTCAAAGCTTGCTCGCCCTCAACTGAAATCTTATACTGGGGAATGCGTGGCAGCTCAATTCCGTGTTTCAAAACTATCTTAACAGGTTCAATCTGTAAAACACCGACATCATTGTCGTCAACAGCCGATAAGCTTTTTGGTACATTAATGAATTCTGGCGGCAAAGGTCTAGTCAAGAATGCGAGACAGAAAATTGCTGTGGTGAAATCATCAAGCGCACTCCATCAGAACAACAATAAATCACTGCATTTAATTCTTTTAACAGATTCAACCCCAGCAAGTTCTCTCCACAATTCGAAGTCAACAGAAATGGACAGTGGTCCGTAAAGGGACCCAAAGAAATAGGTACCGGCGAAGAAACCGGACAAACAACTGGTGTGCCAGAAAACCCTACAGAAACATTGGTTTGCCCTGACAGTGGAATGTTTGGAACCCGTGACTGATCAATGGAACACTTCTGTGCTCCAGTGTATATCAAAAACTGATGTTTCATATTTCCCACCACCATTTCAACGTAGGGACCTTTCTGATTGACGGGAATAGGTTCAGGTTCCAAACCTTGCTTCGGGCAATCCTAATGAAACAGAATGTCATCAAAAGGAAGCTCTTCAGATAAATATGCAGCGGAAGGATGATCAAATATGTTCCTGGTATCCACACTCGAAATCTGATTGTCCTGCGAGAAAGGTTGCTGAGGGTCCTGTGTAAACTGACCTCTACCAGGGCCCCCTATCCCCGGGCGACCTCTGGATCGTCTACCCCTATTCCCGAATGTGTTATTCGACCTTTGTTGAAGAACGGGGCATTGTGCATGCCAATGACCCTCTTAACGACAATAGGCGCACTGGTTAATGTTCACAGGACCCAAGAGCACATTCCCTTGCGGGACATACTAACCTCTAATCTGAGAAGTACCCCCTCTGGGGCCTCTAACAATTTGCTGTAATAGCACTTTAGTCTTCAAATCACCTTTTCGTTTTTCAACTCTATCTTTTTCATTATTTACACGATTCTCGTAGTACTGAGCCATGTGCAGTACTTCTGATTGGGACTTCGCCTGCCAAGCGCTCTCAGAAGACATCATTTGTGACTGGATGTCAGGCAGCAATCCACGCACAAATGTGTCCACAAATAATCTTTTCCCAGACTCTGTGCCTAGGTCTTGTCCACTGAAATCCGAGAATACCTGTTCAAACCGATTAAAGAACTCGGTAGCACCCTAAGACTTTCCTTGGACACAGGTCGTAAGTTTGGGCCAAATAATTTGTTTCTCTGGAATTATGGTTTTCAATTTTGCAATGATTCTAACAGGCAAAGTTAATATCACCTAAGGCGGTCTTTCACCAGCTGGCCTTTCTCCATCGAGTCTAGTTATATTCACCCATGTATCTCCCAACCCTGACACGTCGTCTATAGTTCAAACTTGTTTCCACAAATCTACGGGCAGGAGTACAGGAAACAACAAATCAATATCACCTAAATTGAACACTAAGGATTGCAAGACAGATCTCTATTTCTTTATAGAATCCTGTCGGATTTTTCCTAATATCAGAAATAGATTGTCTAATAGTATTCACTTCCTGTCTTGAAAACGGGACGTGAACGAACTGCGATACATAATGTGCAGGAATGTCCACAGCGACTATATTTCGTGCAACATCGGCCGCAATCTCAACCTTTGGGACAAATGTCGGAGGAACCTCTCTCATAAGCAACTGAGAAGTAGGTGACTCCGAACGCTTACTAAGCAACAGAGCTAAATCGAGTGCTAAAGCAGTCGAAGAAGTGTCAAGTGAAAAAGCTCTCTTGTAAATACTCAATAGCTCTGTGGGACAACTAATCTTTCTTTTTACACAATCATCCTGTAGGTACTCTATCATTACCTGTATCACTTTCCTCTGCATTTCTGGCGTATACTGACTATATGTGTCATATACTTCAACTGGAGTTATTGACATATCCGAAATCCATCTAAGTGCGTCCTTCGTACAACTCCGTGCTTCCTCAGATATCGATTTACGACAAGGAAGGAACCGTTTCTGTACATACATACTTTCCGCCTCGTCATCCTCATTCTGCAACTTTTCTAACTCCTTTCTATACCCAAATAACCTCTCAACATGCTCATTTACACAGTGTCTCTAGAAAACGCTAAAGTATTTAGATCCCTTAACCCTTGCGGGAGATCTGTATTATTTAACTTTACCCACATTACACACAAATGAATCCCTAAACCTTCAATAAAAACATTTTTCTCAGGAAAATGATTCATATTACAAAGTGTGGCAAAAACATTAGCTTGATCATCCTTCTCCATACAATGCTTAGCCCATGCAATCAAATCATGTTTCTTCTCTGGTGGTACAGTATTGCGAGTGACAACTTTTGACCCTGCACCTTGATCGACTACAAGCGGCTCAGGACCACTTGGAAGAGAGGGAGCAGGTAAATTCAATGGAGGTACTGTAACTTGTGCGATAAGAAGAGGTGGAGGAGCCGGAGGAAGGGGGACATTAGGAGGAGCAGGAACAACGGGAACAACAGCAGGTAGAGCAGGAACAACAGGAGGAAGAGGCAAAGCAGCAGGAACAGGAACATACGGAGGTGGCGCAGAGGCACCAGGCCTTCGTTCATTTAACAATTTATCTATAAATTCATCGGAAGCATGGAGGTCTTTGGAAGGATAAATATTCTGAATTCCAAGTGAAAAAGCCCTATCCATATTCCTAGTCGAATCAGAATGTTTCTCTTGGTCATACAATAATGCTTTTTTGGCGTTCGTCTTATGACAGCGCGCATGTTTTTCTCTACTTTTAAGTTGCTGCAACGCTTCTTTTTTCCAATTCTGCAAGACATCAAATGCTGCAGGTCTAGCCTTTTTATTTAATAGAATTGACTCTAAATACTCAATACAAGTGATTTCAAAACTACCATTGATTGGCCACTGAAGTTCGGAGGCATGTCTGGTTTGTCTGTGCCAAATGTCATTAAATACTAGACTTCCAATGCCATGCTTACAGTACATAGTACATGCCGGCGACCCCTCCTGTGGTGCGGGACGGCTAAATTCCAAAGATTGTATATCACTGCGGAACAACGCCCTGAAGCAGGTAGACAATTTCCCAGGCATAGCAAATTATTGGTGTTACCTGGTCAATAATTGTGTCTGCAGATACAATGCGCCAAATTCAAATTATCAGGGCTGAATTAAAAGTCGGGTCATGACTCACCTGAACAAACCTAAGGAGGTCCGATCGGATTTCAAAGAATCTTACCTAACTAATCTTACCTCGTGTATGGTGTTTTCAGCAAATCTGCCCGCCTTGATAAGTGGACCCTCGTCAAGATGCCGTCTCGGACCACAGGCTAATCGTCCAGGGATCGGGTCATGCAGCGCTGCTGAGGTGTCGCATCTCATTCAGTGGGGGCCCCCTTATGTCACACCGTCCGATCCCGGTCCGATAGCCTGAGTCAACCTTCAACAATCCGGCATCTATCTTGAGGGTCCCTTTTCGGGCGCCAACTGTGAAAACAAAATCAAAATATCGAGGCTGAGTACCACAAAAGGAAACACACCGAACACGGGTTACAAAAGAACATACAAAGTACTTTATTTTATACTGAATCCAGTTACTACAAACAGAACAAAAATCAGATAGCTATCGGCCCTCAGTGCAACACAACAAACTCCAGCATGGTTCAATGTGTTCAGTGAGAGACGCTGTACATTAGAATGCATTGGCTTTTTATACTTTTTGTGAGCACGATGTCCAGCCCCACTTTGGGTTAATATTCCACGAATACATCACCGATCTAGGGTTCATGCCAAGTCTCCCACATCCGCATATAACTGGTTTGCTTTTAATACATATATCAACAAGCCAATACGGCAACTGGGTATACTGGGATTTTCCATGTCGGTCTTCTTAAACATTAATACAATGTAGTTAAACACGTGTTCTATGTTCAGTATTTGAATACACTGTTTTCAACGTATGCTCGTGGATTAGTTTCATTGTACAAGTAATCCTTTACACACAGGTCAACGATGGACAAGGTCTCAGTTCACGACCTCAACAAGTGGCCTGCAGGCAAGTTACATATTAGCTACATACAGAGGTCAAGACGACCATGTTATATTTTGGAATGACATCATCCACCATTTTAACTCACAGGGTGACTTTACAAAGCGAATCTAAAATGGTGGATTGACCTAAAATGGCGGCTTATATTGATTCTAAGGTCAGGACCTTGCAACATGGATTCCTTCACAAGCGACTTACGAGCAGCTTGGCCTAGGCCAATATACATATATTTATTACATTAGGAGGCACGATATAATTTCTCTTTTGACACTGGTGCTGGGCTGTGGAGCGATGGAACTTCAGTCGGGAGTCTTCTGTTCCAGCAGGGGTGGTCACAGCCACTGGACCCTTGCAGACGGCTGATGTGCAGGCACCAAATGGCAGGGCACGTGGCCAGCAGGCAGGCAGCAGCAGATGGCAAGTGGGAGTCTGCTTGGGACTCTCGGGAGCAGGAAAATGGCCTTCTGGGCAGGAGCGTGGTCTTCCGTGTGTTGTCGTGTGGCCAGCTTGATATGGAGTGATTTGGCACATGCAAAAACAGCTTGTCAGCGTGTAATTCAAGGAAAGGCCCTTAGCGCGTAAGCGTGTCTGTGACATAACATGCGTGTGGGCGTTTCCCTGGCACGGGTTGAAGGTCCCACGTGGGTTTCCATTGCTCTGTACGTTCTTTTCGTGGAAAGCGGTGCGTGTGTTTTCCAGATGTTGGGGTTCACAAGCGATTACTTCACAGCGGCTACAGTGCGTACTTCTTCTTTTGGCGTGGGTGTTGGCTACGCATTCTTCTTCTACACGCAAGGCAGACGGTGAGTCGCACATGCTATTTTTCCTACTGTGGGTGTCCTGGTTAGTCGTGTACCCCTATTTTTCGGGCATACTAGCCTGCGTGTTCATCACGTATGCATTTTTAGTGTTCCTGGCTGCCACAGTGTACTGCATGTGTTTTTTTACACGCACGTGGGCTACAGGGGTCGCGTATCTCTTTTTCTTGCTTTTTTGGGATGCCTGAGCATTGCGTGACACATCATTTCTCCTAGGTGGCCACAGAATGGGACATTCATCATAGCTGTATATACGTGTTTGTTGTTTGCGTGCAGTTTTGTAATGCGCAGGGACGCTACCGCCTGCCTTCATGTGGCGGACGTGTTTAGGCCTGTGCGTGTCTTTGGCCGTGCGCGGATTTCCCCTATTCGATTCCATGAATACATGTAGTTTGCGTGCGTGTGGGTGTTCCATGTATCTCCCTGCAGTACTTCTCCAGTTACGCCTTCTTTTTCACGCGTTGTTCCCCATTCCGCGTGTTCCGCCCCGTGTTCTGCACCCTTTTTTGGTGTGTGCGCTGACTTTTTGTACTTTGGCTGTGTGCGACGCGCACGGCGTTCTGGATGTTGCAATGACGTGTGCGCCCATGTGTGCCACGCGCAGATATGGCGCACATCCCGGGGAAAACACACACAGGGCCTTCCACAAATCGCACGTGCGCTTGCTTTTTCACGCCTGAGCCAGCTTGCGCCACGATTTTCCGCGCACATTTGTTCCATGAATCGGCCCCGATATGTCTTATATTCACAATTTTAGGATCAAGGTTAATGATGTTTCTCATCAAGAAAGAAATCTTTAACAATATTTGTAGTTTTGCTTATCAAAAAAGTTTACTCAAGATGTCTACCTCTAGACATATATTTTAAAGATAATGTATATAAAACATACAGTAAATAAATACATTGACAATTTCTTACATCATTGTGTTTAACATTTGTTCACTCGACATAAACATTCTTTGCAAGTGATCTTTACAAAAACAAATAAAAGGAAGCGCAAAGTGTTTCGAGAGTGAAATCTCTTCTTCAGGAGCAAAATTATCTTGGACTTCAATTTTCATATTGAAATCATATTTCTATAAGGCAACTTTCAAAAAATGCACATGTTAGTCTAGATTCTGTTTCTAATTGTTAATTCACTGTTGTACATACTTAATGATCATAATGGGTACATCACCTCAAGTGGTTCCTCTTAGGGATCGCTGACACAGTTTTATGATCTTAATGTTCAATGCTTAAGGGTAACCTGTGAAGCATATATTTACAGTACGTTACTGATAGGGTCTCTTATTCCTATATGATCTATGAATGAATTTGGTCAGAGAAAAAATATTACCTTAATGGTTTCCTTAGGTTTTGTAAAGGGTGACGTCCCTTTTCCCTGTACATCCACTTTATCTGAATGTTTGAACGGCTTCTGTTGATTGTATATGATTGTATATGGTACGGGCCGTTACCTATGGGGAGGTTATTATATTTAGGACTAATGATCTTATAACTTTTTGGTTTAAATTATATTGGCGTGAATAATAAGCCTCCATTTGGTACTCACCAACATGCCATGGTGTAAGTGTAGTGGTGAAGCCTCTTTTTCTGATTTGGATGCGTTAAGACCTGTTAATAAAACAAGCACATAACGTATTACAAATGCATTCCGTTTTACTTATACTGTATAAGCTCTTGAGAATTACAGGTCATTTCGAGTCGGTGTGTATACTTATAAGATATCTATACTCACCCCCAACACAATTGGGTGAGGATCTTTGAATTTCTAATGTTTGTGCCACCAACTCAGATCGTATCTCGTAACAATAGTCACTCGATTAGATTCACGGTCCGTCCCATGTCCCTAGAGGCTAGCGTCTGTGATGTTTTAGTAAAGACTTAGGTTGTTATGAACTAGATATAAAATATGCTAACAATCTTATCATTGTGCCCTTACCTAATTTAGATTCAAATAAAAATCCTGTGAAGTTTTACGGGTCTGGTGCACCAACGCGTGTTCGCCGCGGTCGTTATTTGTTATCAATCGTTGGTAAGCAACGCTTTCCTTTTTATTCAACGTGTGGGTGCGTAGCATTCTCACGTTCTAACAGTTAAGCTTTCTGGGATATTGAGTGCATGTTTATTGGAACTGTCTTCACAGTTATGGCAGTTTTGTCTCCCAATTGGTTTCTAAATTAGATATTCTGTGTTATTTAACAATAACTATTTTACATACAATTGTTGCATCACAAGATGTCATTTAATCTTTCTTTGAAAAAGTGTAATGATAGACACTAGCCTGCTAATATAGGTAAAATTAGTTTCTTCAGGGACTACAATGTTCCAGTCTCTGATATATGTGATTTATCATAATTTCACGTAATTACATCGCATTAATACACATATAATTCACATTCTGTTGACATACTTTTCTTTTTATCATATTGATAACATAACATGTACGATCATTTTTAATAAGTATGCAGACATCCTTGGTGTGCTCAAACTACACATGCTCCTTGTTTCAATATTTTGCATTTAGACAGGATTTTATAGACTGTCCTGTTTACATATTAGCACCTCTACATGTTGTTAAGCATTGTTCTTTATACTTTTATCCATTAAGATGTAACACCACTTCTAATACTGAGCATGTCCACATTCCTTATTTGCAGTGGAATTTGTGTCCTTGTAATGGTAGCCACCCTTGGTTTTTGAGTGCAGTAATCCATTAATTAGATGCTGATTTACGTTCTAAGATAAGATATTGGTTTCACAACTTCTTCCACAGCAGTTTGCTGCTTTCACCTCATGTGATTGAAGGAAGACTGCTAGAGAGAATTCCTCATTCATTCCTTGAGGTTCTAGCGCATCCAGTTTGTGGACCCAGACCATCTCTCTGCGTGACATAATGTCTTGCATGTTTCCTCCTCTTGGTGGTCCAGATATTGTTTCTAGAATTACAAATTTCAGTTGGGATATTGAGTGATGTTTTGCTTCAAAATGTCTGGCTACAGGTGATTTATCATTCCTCATTCTTACATTCGACTTGTGTTCTGATAGTCTCTCCTCCTTCAGTTTTCTTGAGGTTTGGCCAACATAATTTTGTCCACAAGGGTAAATAAATGCATGTAGTTGTGCAATTCAATCTTTTGGCCTGTGTAGGACATTGTTGCAATGGCAGCAATGAAGACAAGGGAATGTACCTTTCTTGGGTTTGTTGAGAAACTGTTGTTTATTCTTCTCCACTCTTTCAGATTTCACTAATGCATCGCGTAGATTTTTACCTCCTGTATAGGCCATTAAAGGTAGTTTCGAAACAGTTTGCTCAATTGTCAATCTAATCTGGTGATTTTCAAATTTTTCTTATGATTAAGATCATAAAACTGTGTCAGCGATCCCTAAGAGGAACCACTTGAGGTGATGTACCCATTATGATCATTAAGTATCGACAACAGTTAATTAACAATTAGAAACAGAGAATCTAGACTAACATGTGCATTTTTTAAATTTGCCTTGTAGAAATGTGATTTCAATATGACCAGACCATGGCTATGAGTGGTGAACCTCCCTTACCACTACCACCTTCTACTGCTGCACCAGAAGGTGGTGACAGCATCAACGGCTCTCCTGATCCATGGTAGCCATGTGGCCCATGAACCCATGGATGTTTTATTTTCTTCTCAACATCCACACATGTGGGTGTTGATGTGCACCCTGCCCCCCCAGCCTCCTTGGTGCACATGTTGGTACTGACTTGCGAGTTAGACTGGTGGGGTTCCCAGCAGGTAATCTCTGCACCTTCTCTTCCCTTGTCTTGCCTGTGGTGTACTGTGAATGTATGTAACAGTGTGTTGCTTTGTGTGGCATCCAAGGGCATCCACTGTAGGTTCCAGCTGGACCTATACCGGCTTGTCTCATGTTGGTACACTCCTTGTTTGTGCCTTAGGGTCCAGACACATATGCCACTCCTGTTTCCCCTTTCCATGGGCTTGCAAGGAGTGCAGCGTGTAAAAGTAACTTACACCGAGGCATTAGGCTTCCATTATATCTGTGGGCAGTCTCATGATGAATCCCACTAGGGGTGTATGCACCCCTAGTGGGATTCTTCATTGTTTGTCCAGTGCATGGTTACCATCCCTTTTTTGTTGGACATTGAGATCCATCCTTTGTTCCTGTTCCATCTTCATGTATTTCCTTGCCTATCTCCAATATTGTTTGCCTTCCTGCTGTATGCACTTACCTGCCCCCTTTAGTTAGCAGAGCCACACAAAAAATTCAAGCGTGCCCTGTGCAAGTTACGACACATTGAGGCACTTGTGCTAATATGATGAGTCACTGTCAGACAGATTCACTCTTGGGTCCTCTGTTTCTGGTATGTTGTACTGGACAATTGATGTTCCTGTATACATTATTATTTTGATGTGTGAGAGTGTGTTATGTCTGAACTTTTTCCATTGATATTTGAGCGCTTTGTGACAGTAGTGTTATGTGTTGTCCATTTCTTTATCTCTTTTGACATTGCATGCCATGGCATGGTGTGGCAACCAGGTTACATGAAGTTTGGGAGGGTTTAGGTGACATACCAGCATTTAGATGTGTACTTTGGCATGGTGTTAGTGGCATACTCCATCTTCCATGTGTTCCTTTTGTGCACAACTGATTGAATTAGTTTAACTTCCAAGGGCACATTCTCAGGGTGGTAAGGTTGGGACAGATGATTGTCCCTTTCTCATCATCGAATATCACCATGAATGTGCCAGGGATGTGTGTACTCCGCAGGGGGTGGATTTTAGGTGAAGGATTGTGCTACAAGCTGAGTACGGGCAGCCTCACCACATGGCCTTCCCCTCCAATGCACAGCCGCCGTGCATGTGGTTGGGGATGTGGGGGCACCACCATGTCCACTGGTACACCTCGCTGTGTTGCAACATTGTGTAGGACACATGCCGCCACAATGATCCTGCACACTACTGGTGGTGCATATAGTAGCTCGCCACCAGGGTGGTCATGGGAGGAGAAGCGTAACTTGAGCACTCCGAATGTGTGCTCCACTATGGCCTGAGTTGCAATATGGTCTACGTTGTATCTTACCTGGGGTGGTGTGGTGGGGTTCCGTATTGGCGTCATCATGTAGGTGCTCAGAGGGTAGGCACTGTACCCTGTAGAGGTGACATGGTTTGTCAGTGGTATGGTTTTGTCTGTGTGTGACATTCATGCATTTGCAGGGCCATTTGTACTCACCAATGAGCCATGAGTTGCCATGCCTCCCAGCTTCCAGGGCCCGGTGTAGGGGTAACATTCTGAATATGAAATTATCATGGGTGGAGCCTGGATAGTTTGCATATACAGAGGTAATGATTCTCTTGGCATCACATACAACCTGCATGTTGATGGAATGGCGGTGCTTGCGATTGCGATAGATGTGCCACATGGGTGTCAATCAATGGCACCAAGTACTTTAGGGAAGTGCGCCACCCTGTAAAAGTCTTGGACCATGGCCTGCCTTTCTGTGGGTGTTTGTTTATTTGTTTGTTTGTTTATTTAATAATGCACACCTAACCCTTAGGTAGCTGGGCGCAACAGGACAAGATAACTTAAAGCTTAGTTACAGAGCATGTCAGATATGAGCACATACATACAAGAAATATATGGATACTGGCACCTCTGGTTACAGTAAGGAGGTAGAGGCACAAGCTCACATAGTATGTAATACATATTGCAGGTAGTAGGTACAGTCAGTGGCAGATACCATGAGCTAGGTGGAGCTAGGAACAGGCTGAACATGAGGTTAGGAGTCACGTGATCATAGACATCTGAGTGCATTATGTCTGAATTTAGGGTAGGGTTGTTCCATTCTGAGATCTGATGGGATCGCGTTCCAGGATTGTGCTGCTTTGACTGAGAAACTAGTTCCACCAGCTGTGGTTCATTTAAAATCTGGGAGTCTCTAATGTGTAGGCATTAGCAGATCTCAATCGGTGAGTGGCAATTCTCCTATTTATTCTTTCAGCAAGGTATGGGGGTGCTAAATTGTTCAGACATTTGGATGTGAGTGAGACTGTTTTAAGGAGGATCCTGTTGTTAATTTTTAGCCAGTGGACTTTTTTTTAAAACTTAGAAATGTGCTCTCTATTGGGTCTATTCAAGGCTCCTCTTAAGGCGTTGTTTTGCAGTCTTTGAATTTTATCTGTGACATATTTGTTGGCACCTGAATACAGGGCATTACAATAACCTAGTCTGGACATTATGAGAGCGTTAGCCAGGGTAATGCAGCTAGCGGCAGAGAGGAATGGTCTGCAGGCTTGTATGAGCTTGCAAGTGTAAGCCATTGTGGATGCGAGAGAGTTCATTCGTTTCTTAAAGGTAAGAGTGGAATCAAGGTAGAATCTTAAGGTTTTCACAGCAGGCATTACCTTGATGAGATTGTTGTCAATATTGAAGGAGTCATAGCTAAGCCTAAGTTTTTTAATGTTGGTTTCAGAACCTAGGATCAGTATCTCAGTTTCATCGTCATTCAGGCAGAGGCCATGGGATGCCATCCATGCCTGAATGAGGAGGTAGACCTTATTTACTAAGGCTGTGTCCTGAAGAAAGTTGTCCAAAAGGGGGAGGAGGATATGGTTGTCATCTGGATAATTTGGGCAGGTGACACCCAGTCTGTCCAACTTATCGAACAAAGGCTTAGTAAAAATGTTATACATAGTGGGTGAGACACATGATCCCTGTGGTACTCCGCAAGATATTTGAATCGGGTCAGCGGAATCTGAGGGGGAAAAGACTCTCATTGTACGGTTGGCTAGAAATGATTGGACACATGCTATGGCCTCCCCTGAAAAATGGGCTGCCTACCTAAGATGGTTGCATAAACCTGCATGATCCACCAGGTCGAAGGCTGCCGATAGGTCCAGGAGAAGTAGCATAGCTGTTTCCCATTGTCCTTCAACTCGTCAGTTTGGATCTTAAGATTTAACAAGGCTGGTTCCGTGCCATGAAGAGGGCGGAAGCCAGATTGCTGCGTTCCTTGTAAGTGATTAGCTTCAAAGTGTTCCTGAATTTGTACCTAAGCTACCCTATCAATGATTTTAAGTAGAAAAGGGACAGTAGTAATAGGTCTATAATTAGGCAGGATATTGGGGTCTAAGGTTTGTTTTTTAAGCAGGGGGAGCACCCAAGATTCTTTAAGATTGTTGGGCACTGAGTTGGTTTTGAAGGAGGCATTGATAAGCTTAGAGATGAATGGGGCCAAGTCTCTAGCGGCATCCTTTATGATTTGGGCTGGGCAGCTGTCACCCTTGCAGTTTGAAGGTTTTAAGGAGAGTATGATCTTCTCCGTCTCTGGGATAGAAATCTTTTGCAACTGAATGGTGTGCCCATTCTGTTCCCAATGTGTAGGGGGGGGGTTGCTGCTCTGATGGGAGCAGTGAGGCCATTTTATTAGCTATTGAGTTGGAGAGATGCAATTTTATTCGGCAACGCATTTTGTATGGCAGTGCACCATAGCTTGTGCTTTGGGACATTGTCTAACTGGGGGATCGGGATTCCATTTCACGGAGGATGGTGAAAAGTTCCTTAGTGTTGGATTTAGCGTTAGAAATTCTCTTGTTAAATAAGTTCCTTTTAGTATTAATTATTTCTTTTTTGTACAATTTGGAGTAGTCAGTTAGCTTAAATGTGTTGTTGTCAGTGGGGGAGTGACGCCAGAGGGATTGGAGCTTTCTTTTTTGTAATCTTAGTTCTTTAAGATGAGACGTGTACCAGGCATTAAGATGAGATTTCTGTTTGCCTTTGCGCAATTTGACAGGAGCAATAATATCCGAGGCCTATGTGATGGTATTATTGAAGACCTCCACTAGTGTATTAGGGTCTGAGTCATTATCTAGGTTGTTGATGGATGGGAGGAGTTGAGGGAGGAGCTTTTCCGCTCTAATGTCCTTTTTTACTTCTTGTAAGGAGTGGGGGTGCCATATCAATAGTTTTGGAGCTAAGGGGATCTAATGTGGTGGAGAAAGTGATTAGATGGTGGTCAGTCCAAGATTGTGGGGCAATATCAGTAATGGCAACATTGCAATTCAAGTCAGCCACCCTGTCAAGGGTCCTTCCTTTGATATGAGTGGGGGAGAGGACTTTTTGGGTAAGCCCATGATCGTTTAGTAAAGCTGCTATTGATTGGGCATGTTTATTATCAATGTCATTGAAGCCAAGGTTGAAGTCCCCCAGCAACTGGGTTTGCAAGTGGTCTTTTGTGTTATTGGCTATGAGGTTAGTTAAGTCCTCCTCAAAGGTTCCTAGTGGAACCAGGGGTTTGTAAACCAAATAGATAGTTAACGTATGGTTATTGGATAGAGGACACTTAGCTGCTAGTATCTCACATGATGAGCAAGAAGGTGGGGAGGCAAGTCTGATAGGTAGGTTGTTTTTAGATCTGGTCCCCATGTTCTTCCCTTGTGCTACCCCCCTTTCCCGCACATAGGAGTCTGTCCTGATACATTCTGGTTTCACTGTCTTGTGGCCAATGCTAGATTTTACTTTTATGGACTTCATTGATTCACGGTGCATCACCCTTTCTCAACTTTCATGCTGGACTTCCTTGCATCTTGTACTCATGGTGGCCCAGAATCATGCTGTTCCCATATTCATCGTGTAGCCTGGCTTGCAACATTATGTATTACTTCTGACTTCTGCAATTGTGTTCGCTCTCCCCTCTTGCTTCTCCACCCTTTTTAAATGCTTACTCTCTGTTCTTTCCTCCCATCCCCTCTCCCTTTTCCGATCTCCTCCCCCTTACTTTCTTCTATGCACTTACTCTATCAGAATTGTCCCTGGACCTAGTACGATAGAAACCTTGTCTGTCGCTCCACCATCCCCTTACTGTTCCCTCCCCTCCTTGCAGCACTATCTGAAACGTTGTCAGGCCTAGTAGGATAGTCGCTTGTTTTGTTCCTCCCCTCCCTTTCTGCACCCCTCTCCCTCACCTTTTGTTTTTTCTCCGGCTCAACTAGAAATGTCGTTGGGGCTAGTATGGTAGTCGTCTGTCTGTTTGCATTTCCTTCCCACTCTCCCCCTCCCTTTCTTATCTGTGTCTTAGCTCTTGCACTATCTGAAATGTCGTCAGGCCGAGTACGATAGTTAATTTCACATCCTTACTGTTCATGGCCTGTAAGAATGTCATTGTTTTTTCCCTTGTTCCCTCCCTTGCCTTGAAGTGCTCTGAAACACATTGTGTATAGGCGCTATAGAAATAAACATATCATATCATATCGGCGTTGGGCCTGTCTGCTCTAAGTATCTGGTAGCTATCGGGTACCACCACCATAAGGGTTGGTCCTGCTGCCTCATGAAGCCATGTCTCGGTTATGGCAAGTAGGTCCAGATTCTCATTGTTTAGAGTGTCAGCAATTTCAGCCACGTGGGCCACCAGTGATCTGGCATTAAGAAGCGATCCAGATAGCATTAATATGCTATTAGTTTAGTAGTGGAGGAAAGTTTAGTTACTGGTGTATAAAGCCTCGCATGATTTTTGGGGATGGTAGCAGGATGAGCCTAGTTCCGGTTGTTAGGTTTGGTCATCTGTACTCGCCTAGTTGGGGATTCGTTAGTTTGGATAGCATTCTGTGAGGAGCGGCTATTTATATAGATTTTTTTGGTTCATAGAGACGGGTCAGTCTAGACCTAAGTCTCATGTTTCTATCCTTAGTTGGGCATGTTGAAATAGTGGCAAGGGCCATTATGGCGAGGAGACAGAGTATCAGTAAGATAGACTGGGTCCTCTGGTTTTCATTCATATTCAGGGAGTTAACTGGGTTGGGGTAGCGCAGGTGGGCTACTCAACTATCACAGAATGGGCTAGAGCTGGTTATCACAGAGTAGGCTAGGGAGCACTTTTCACAGAGTAGGCTAAAATCGCTTTCACAGGGTAGGCTAAAATTGCTTTTTACAGAGTGGGCTAGAGGCCCTTTCACAAGGTAGGCTAAAATTGCTTTCACAAGGTAGGCTAAAATCACTTTCACAAGGTGGGCTAAAATTGCTTTCACAGGGTAGGCTAATATTGCTTTCACAAGGTAGGCTAAAATTGCTATTCACAGAGTAGGCTAGAGGCACTTTCACAAGGTGGGCTAAAATTGCTTTCACAGGGTAGGCTAAAAATGCTTTTCACAGAGTGGGCTAGAGGCACTTTCACAAGGTAGGCTAAAATTGCTTTCCCAAGGTAGGCTAAAATCACTTTTACAAGGTAGCCTAAACTTGCTTTTCACAGAGTAGGCTAGAGGCACTTTCACAAGGTAGGCTAAAATCGCTTTTCACAAAGTAGGCTAGAGGCACTTTCACAAAGTGGGCTAAAATTGCTTTCACAAGGTAGGCTAATATCGACATTAGCATTGGGTGGGCCTGTCAACAATTCAAAGGGTAGGCTGCCTCAGAGCAGTTATTATATCCTGGTATCAGTTAATCATTGTCGTTTCTGTTTGAGGTATGCAAACTAGGTAGGCTGAGAGTTAGAAACACCAGATAGTAATACAAACAGAAGGGTATAGCACATCTACTGACATATGGGTACTGTACTATGACATGACTGTAGGGAACCAGCATAGATGAATACATTCTGTTAGCAGTGTCATGGCTGAGTATGGCTGGGTACAGAGCAGTGTTGCAAGTGCAACAGTGTCGGCAGGTATATTAGGCTAGCTCACGTGGGAATATGCGCAGGTTAGATCAATAATGGCATCACATGTGGTATACTGATATAGTGGCATGAGCGAGGATAAGTTCAGTGTAGAGTGCTCTGGAGAGTCCTCAGCAAAGGCAATTGAAGTTTGGGTAGGTTTTAAGTTAGTCTTACCATTGTAAGCATTGAAGACATCTCCATAGCGCAACCAGTGTGCAGAACAGGGCCTTTTCGTTCGGGCCTTCGTGTGGAAGGGCCGGCTTCCACCTGCCGGTGGGGAGTTGTGGGTAAAAGGAACAATCTTGCTTAGCAACGTATACACGGCCTCATTTTCGTGCCGGAGGGGACGGCGGCCATCTTTAGGGCAGGCAAGGTGTGGACAAAGGCCTCGAGTTTATCTGGGCATGTATATGCGCGTGAGGACTGAGGGGCGTGCAGTCATGATTGCCAAAATCTGCTGTAGGCAGCATGACTGCGTGGGCTGTAAAATGCCCCTGACTATGGCAGTTGTTTGCTGAAATGACCCGGTGGCCAAAAAATGCAGTACATTGAGCACCTTTTCCAAGGGGCTCAATGCTTGGGAGCACAAGGAGGGTGATGTGAGGTCATCTTCCCACTCCCTGACCAGGTCTAATATGATATGAGGTGGAAACCTATACCTGCCTTAGACCTGGTCATCAGGCATCCCAAAAAGGCTGGTCCTGGTTAGAAAAATGCGGGCCTTCGCCATCCTCCTCCTCCTGCAGTGTCCCACGATCACTGCTGCAAGAAATGGTACATTCATCGTAGCTGTATACGCGCGTTGGTTGTTCGCGTGGCCTTTTTATGCATTGGTTTTCGTGCGCGGTGACGCTTATGCCTGCCTTCGTGTGGCGGACGTGTTTCCAGATTTGCGTGTCTTTTTCCACGCACCGGAGAGCCATGGTCGATTCCATGAATATGTGTTCTTAGCGCGCATATGGGCGTTGCAAGGATTTTACTGTGGTACTTCCCATGTTATGTCCACATTTTTGCTTGTTGTTCCCCATTCCAGGTGTTCCACCCCCTTTTTAGGTGACTGTGCAAGATGATACGGCCCTTTGCTGGAAATCTCGCTCAAGGCGTTCATGGTGTCGCAGTGATGTGTTGGACCCGCGGGGATTCAGCGGAAGTCTCAGTTAAGCCCCGCACATTGTGTTACATGAATCGACAAATGGGCGCTTGCATGCATATTCGCGCACAAGTCCACATTTTTCGGTGCAAATAATTCCATGAATTGGGCTCTTAATCTTTAGAATGTGTCTATTTTCATTTATTTCTTTTTTCAACTCTTGATCACCTTTATCTTCTTTCAATTGGTGATCTATTCTTTTTTTTAGGGAATGTTTTTGAAATATTAATGAACAACAACATCAGTTTCAGGAAGCATAAAGCCATAAAGCTGTGCCATTGGCTTTAGTCAAATGTAAAAACCAGTAAATAAATCAGTTGGTAATAAGAATCAATTTATGCTAAAAATAGTCTACGATAAAAAAAGTCCTTGTAAAAATAGTCTTTGTAAATAATTTAAAAAATCGCACTGGAAACCGTTCTTGGTGAAATGGATCTCCATCTACAGATCTCCCAGCGCTGATCAGGAAAACAATTATTTTCCTAGAGTAAAAGGAAAAGACAACTTAAGTATCAAGCACATCACACCCTTTACTTTTCCTTTCTGACTGGGGTATCTGAAATCAAATTCAGTTATGCATACAAATGCAGATTATACCAAATAAAATACCATTCAGCCAAGACATTTCCTTATGACTAACTGAAAATAACATGAATTAAGCCCATAATATCACATGGTATTTCTCTGATAACAGTCTGAAATACAACACTCCTTTATCTTAGTTGCTTATTTGTATTTTTGTTCACTAACTTGATATATTTTTACCTTTTTTTTTGTTTACCTCTTTAAATTTCATTTTGACCTCTTCACACTATTTACACCTATCCACCTGATCTGGTAATTCTATAATAGGTAAGCGCTTTACTTTTTTTTTTACTCCTTGCTGCCTTCAACTTGCTCTAGTCTTTTCAATTTAAGTTTCGGGTAAAATGGCCTAATTTGAGTAACATTGACCAACTGTTCCACTGTTAATTCTCCCTCCATTTTGGCAATTTTGTAGACCACAGGTGAAACCATATCTACAATTATATATGGTCCTTGCCATGCTGCAAGAAATTTAGGTGTTTATGCTTACTCTTTCCGAAATTAAACTTGTATACCTGGTCTCCTATTTCATATTCTCTCACAGATGCCTTCCTATCATAATAAGTTTTGGCACAGTCAGCAGCCTTTCCCAAATTTCTCTGCGCAAATGCAAACGCATATTGCAAGTGCTTTCTCAATTCTTCCACATATTCATGAATTGTAGACGCATTTATAAGCACCTGTTCATTTGTTCTGTAAAGTAAGTGTTGTGGCAGAACCATTTTTATTCCTGTCACTATTTCATGTGGACTGAGTTGTTGATTTAGAGGGTGTCGACCTAATAGCCATTTGTAACAATGGAAGCTGCAAATCCTAACTAGATCCTGCTTCAGCTACAAACCTTTTCAACATATCAACTATCGATGAAGAGGATGGCCGGTAAGAAATGTGTGGTTTCCTCTTTACACCCAAGATTTTCCATATTTTGTCATTATTGCACTAGTGAAATGACTTCCGCGGTCTGACTCTATTCTTTGAGGTAAACCAAACCTTGAAAAAAATTTGATTTACAAGTAAAGTGGCTGCAGTTTGCTCACTGCAATCTGGAGCTGGATTGCACTCCACCCACTTGGACATTAGACAAGTTACTGTCAACATGTACCTGTTCCCCCTTGCTGATCTCCTTACGGGCCAGACATAGCCAACTTGTAAATCAGACCATGTGAGTGTCACACCCCTTTTCATAAACAGTGCTGTATAGTCGGAGACACAGATTGAAACTGTGCACACAATAAACACCCTCTGGTGTAGAGCTCAACATCGTGGTACATCTGTGGCCAGTAGGTGTAATCTTTTAAAATGTCCAATGTTTTTTGTGAACCTCTGTGTCATGCATTTATGGCATTGTGGGCATGATGTAACATCAATCACTGAAATGACAAAGGCACAACCCATTGGATTTGGCCTGTCACAGATTCTCTAATCATCAGCCCATCCTACATTCTAATTCTCTTTTGTTTTTTAATAGCGCCCTTAATTCCTCTTTCCCTATGCAGTCCTGTTCAGTCAGAGGATTTTGTTCTGCATCTAGCAAATGGTTATAAAATAGGCCTAGAATAAGATCTTCCCTTTGCGGTTTGATCAAGTCCTGATCCAGAGTATCAAAACTCCATTGCGCTACAGCTGTTCAACTGTTTTTGGAGTTTTATAGGAAATAATTCCCCCATTGACTAATTGGTCTGCTTTATCATTTCCTCCTTATCTTCACCTGGTGTTTTCAAATGACCACGTATTTTACTCCAATGGATTATAAAGTAATTTTCTGACACAAGCTTGTCTTTAGCTTGAATCATCTTGCCATGTTTAAGTGGCTTCTTGTTATAGGTGAGCATGCCTTTCACTTTCCAGCCCGGAAAATACTCCACAAAACTATTTCACGCATAATCAGAATCAGTTACTAGAACTATTTCGTTGAGTTTACTTTCGACTGCTGTAGATATTGCCTCATAAATAGTGGCCAATTCTGCCACTTGACTACTTTTGGGGCCTATCCTCATGCTTACTCTTGGAATGTTGTCGCATTTAAATCACATGTTTCTTATTCCTGCTACGAGTTCTTTTTCTGTATCATTTTCTACATGGTATGCACAGCCATCTAGATGCAGAGTTGGTAAATCCTTACATGTCTCTTTGTTGAATGTCTTGTGTGGGGATTACTAAAATTCATTCAAGCTTGTCTCTAGCTCTGTGTCATCAGGTGTCATCAGGTGTACGTACAGCTGCACAATCATGCAATTCTATTAGTCCTTGAGCAACTGGGCTCTTTGTATTTTGTCCATATTTCACTTCTACAGGAAACCCCTGAAGTGCTAATGTCCAGAAAGTAATTCTTAACTGGTCCAAATTCCCTGATCTGATTCTCTTAAATTGCAGAGGCTGGTGATTTGTTTCCACAAGTACCCGCTCCCCTTGAATTATGGGGTGTAAATGCTGTAATACCCAGACAGAAGCCCTTTTTCACATTCACTGAATTTGGTCTCTACCTGTGACAATGCTTTGCTAGAATATGCAATGGTTTTGTTATTTGCATCATGTTTTTGATATAACACTGCTGACATGCATTGATCTTTGAATCCTGTTTCTACAAAGAACTATCGATTTTTCATTCGGTATGCCAAACATGGTGCTTTCATTAGACACTCTTTTAGCATGGCTACTGCCTCATTTTGTTCCTTTTCCCATTTCCAGGGTATACCCTGCTTCAGTAATCTTGTTAAAGGTTGTGTAATCTCTGCATATTTCTCAACCAATTTCCTCTTGTAACTTGTCATTCCTAACAAACTCTTTAAACTTTTCAAATTAGTGGGATCCTTTATTTTAGAACCATGTTCTATCACTTCATGACCCAGGACATTTACCATTTTCTGCACCATTGTGCTTTCTGTAAATATATTTTTGTCCCAGCATTCTGTAGCTGACTGAGCACATGTATAATCTCATTGAAGTGGCTTTTCAGATCTGGATTTTTTATTAGCGCATCATCCAACGAAGAGGCCACCTTGAAACAGGTACCTTTTTGTTTAATTCTCGTAGATTTGCACACAAGCGCCATTGGCCATTGGATTTGAGCACACCTAATAAAGGAGTATTTGATGTACTATGAATAGGCCTAATGATTCCTTTAGATTCTACATTCATGACTATTTCAGCGAGTGATTCCAAACATGCCAGGGATAACCTATATTGTCGCACAAATACTGGCTGCCAGGCATGTGCTTCTGGTAGTGTGGAAAGCTGTAAATTGGTCAGCCTGCAGTCATAGGCATCTTTGGCAAAAACCTGTTGAATTCCATAAATATTTTTCATAATTGGTCTTTTTCCTCTTCACTTGTGCAAGCATCTGCAGCTTAAATCTGCTCCTCTACCATTTTAGAAAACTCTGGGAAGTCTTCCAAAAGAGACTAATCTAATCGTGTGGCAGTGTCTCATTGGAGAGTCGCTATACTCAAATATTTTGGAATATTGACCTCCATTTCAATATGCTGTTTTTCTCTTTTAGATTTATTTAATTCGAATAGGATACAATCATCTTGATGACATCACACTATTTCACTTGGCTCACAGGGGTACACAGACTGAACTTTAAAGATTCCTTTAGGTTTAGACTCCAGTGATTCTGGCAACTCACCCTGTGCAGTCGCATAACTTTCAGGAATGTGCCCGATCACTGGGGTACTGAAATCGGCAGTGTAGTAAGACTTCTGTATTGCCATTCCTATTGCTGAATTTTCTTCCAAATGAATGTCTTAACACTCTTTATTGTCCACCAGGATTTGAATGGGTCCTTCCCCAATCTCTGTCAATGGGGTATGTTCACATTCTAATCCTTGCTGCCTAATGGATTCATTTAGGCATACAAGTGCATCAGAACCTTTTATCTGTTTTCCCTTGCTGTATTTTAATGCTATGGTAAATTGTCTGGTGAATATGGGAATGGTAACATCCTTTTTCACCTGAAGCTCAATTGCATATGGCATCACTTGGGCACAATGGTAAGCTTGTCTTTTGTCTTCTAATTCAGGTGCAGCTACACTCAACACAGACCAAACCTTTTGATTTAGAAAGTCTACTACCATACACATCCTGTGCATGATGTAATTTCCTAAGAAGAATTTGTTTTGTGTCCTGCTCACGATCCACACATTGTGATGAATACTCTTAGGGCCTATTGTAATCTTTAACATGGATCTTCCTACAATCCTTTGTCCCAACTCGGGGTCACCTAGGCCAAAAATGTGTTCATCCTTTATTCTGAACTTTGGGATCTCCTCCCTGTCAATTATTTGCTGGAGCATTTTTTCATTAATGAAACTCTGTTCATGTTTGAGCGCCAAAGTGGCTTAAATAATTTCAGGATGCCCTTCTCCCATGTGAATTTCTGAGATTGTTGAAATGTGTTTTTCTTTATTCCCCTTTGCCAGTTTTTTTGGGGTCCAAACACATCTCCAAAGACTGCTTCTCTTTTTCTCCTAACATTTCATCCTAACACATGAGAATGACAGTGTCGCTGGGCACACAGCCATTCTGAAGATATACTTCCACTGCACTTTCTGATTTAGCAACAGTGTGGCATTCTTTTACACTCTTGCTTTGGGTTATTATTTGCTTGGGTCTCAATGTTTTCTTAGCTAAGGACCACAATACTCCATTTACCCCATCAATGAGGGCAATAACCTCTTCAGGCAATTTGTATTTTTTTTGTTGTATTTTTTGTATTTATTTCATTAATGGAGGATCAACACTTCCTGTCTCATCCGATGCTTCCCTATCTTTATGTCAACCTTAGTGACACCTTCGATAGGCATTTCTTCCCCATTGAAATTGTGAACAGGGCCTTCATTTTGTCTCACCTTTATATGATTTTGTGGGGATCTCCCTTCATTGATACTTTTACCAGTACTTTTGACATTATGGTTTCTTGGGCACCTGTGTCAATCATTGCGAATGCATTACATTAGTCTTCAACAGTGATTGGAGCATAGTACCTTTCTTCAACCTCTTCTAGTACACATAAAACGTGTGCATTTTTGCTGATTTCAGGACTTATTTTTCTTAGCTCCTTTTTACTCTTTGCTAGGCAAATGGGCATATGAAATGACATTTTACCCTCCTTTTTGCCCACTTTATTTTGAATTTCTTTGTCTATTTCCCTGGGTTCAGAACCCATTTGGAGTGTAGCCACTGATTGCCCTTCTGACTTGGGACTGCTAGTGCCCGCGCCCCAACCTAGTGGTGGGGTATTCGCAAGTGTCACATGACAGCATGTCAGCTTCTGGCATTTGACACTTATCTGCGTTTTGCATGGAGCCTGTCCCTTCTGTTCCTTGGAATATCTGTGGTTCGAAATACTCCTCATATGGCTGACCTGCACCCGCTTTTTGGGCAATTGTTTCCTCTGTGTGGGTATAAACAGTATTCTGCCTGTCAAGTAAGGATAATCTATCTGTTGATCCTAATTCTTCGTTTAGTGTTTAGCTTTGACAGTGGATATTCTTTTTTAAACTGCTTCTCTGTTCTTTGGGTTTTTCTTGTTCATTTTTCCCCTCTTGTTCTTCATTTTCACACACTTGAATAGTCTGGTTCAACTCTAAATTGAACCACACTCCCTTTTTGTGTGTGTTGAAATTCCCTGTCTCACTTTCATGCGTTTGTTTTCTCATTTTTAAATCAGCAAACATTTCAGTACCGTTATTCAAAGGTGATTCATGGGCATCTGTGTTTTCATCAGTGCAGAGGTGAGTAGCTAGTCACTTGTGGTTAGAACGCACAAGATCACTCCTATGGCCTTTGGCACCTTCACTTGGCTGTTGCTTTTGGACTGCACATCGTTTTCCTATCTGTTCAGACAACATTTTGACTAGGGTCTCTAAGCATTGAAACCTGTCCATGTCTCTGAATTCCTCCCTTTTTGGCCTGAGCCGGTAATAATTAAACTCAGCCTGATTAGGCCTGTTCTGATATCTCTCAGGGGATTGATTTCTATTTGCGTTACCTCTGAATTCACATGACACAGGAGGGGAAGAACGTGGAGTGGCCATCCTTTTACCATGGTCGACAGGTAGTGGTGATTGATTATATTGGCGGGTGGTGTCCCCTATGCTAGTTTCCATTTTCAATGAATCTATCCACATATCTTGGTCTTTCTTGGTGGCCATATACCATTGTATTAGGGTCAAATTTACTCTGGGTCCCTAGTGTCTGGTATGGGCCATTGTACATTTGACTTTGATTTTTATATTATTGCACATTCCCACTCTGGGACAATTACCAAGATATCTAGGGCTAATGTAAGAATCCCTATTGCTGGGATCAATGGATTGGAACATAGGAGTTTGGGGTGATGTCTTCTGTGGAGGTATGCACCTTTGACTAGATGTCATGTTGTTTCTTGGCTGAGTTTGGGCTGATTCTAGTGGCATCTTTACCGATTGTTCCTCCAAAATAGCTGGTGTGGGTTCTTTAGACTTTGGTTTTGTCTCCTTATTCTTAGGCCCCTCCTCTCTCTGACCAAATATCACTTCATACAGTTTGGTCCTCTGCTCTATTATCCATTCTAGTGGTTTTTCCCTGTAAAATTCACAAATTAACTGGGATACTATTTCTTTTTGGAATCCATAAAAGCATGCAGTTTTAAATTCTACAGAGTTAGGGTTAAAGGCCACATCAAAGCGTGAAAATGCTCTTTTTAAATTTAGAAAGTATTGGCGAGGTGACATATCTGACTTTGCGGTCATAGTATAAATTGCTTTTTTTGCGTCCTGTATGGACTGGTAAGGTGAGAATTGATGTGTAACCACTTTCTCAAAGTCCACCCATGACACATTTTCCTGTTCATTGAGACCATGAATGACACTAGCAGATGCTGTATCTAGGGTGAGGTGAAAGTACTGTCTATAGTGTTCCCTGGGTGTCTGGAGGGCTTTGAATATATCGTGAACGGCTTCTAAATGGTCTTCCATGAAACAATCTCCTCCCTTTTTGAATGGTTTGATTAAAGTCTTGATGGATTTCATAATTTTGATAGGAATACATGATGCGTTCTTGTGTGTGTCATTTTGTCGCTCATTCCTGTTCTCTTGTGGGCAAGAATGGGTGTGAATATTTGCAGGTGATTCAGACCCCACCATTGGGTTATAACCAGTTCTGGCCAAAGGGACGGCTGTTGGTACATTGTTTCCTTGGCCAGAGCTGCGATTGAGTTCAGCTCCATTGAATGTAGTGCCCTGTCGCTTTTTCTGAGATCTGATATTAATTATTTGCTGTTCTAGATTCTTGCACTGTCCATGAAGCTGTTCTGCCTCTTGACAAAGATCAGAATTCTCACCCCTGACCTTATTGATTATTGCTTGCAATTCATTGATTTGATTCTGAGACTGATTGAGCGCTTTGGCCTTTTTGCCATTTCCTTCCAGTAGTTTAAATATCTCCTGTTCCACAGCATGGAGGTCTTTATCTTTCTCTCTGCCATCTTCTCTAAGGGCTTGTATTTGCGAAATAGCAACATCATTATCCTGCCTTATGTCATCTAAAATTGCTTTTAAGTGGGTTAATTCTTGCTCACTCTCATTAAATTATTTCTCTCTCTGAGCCAATTTAGTAGCCATATTTCTGCATTTGACTTGCAATTCCGTGTCTAGGTCCCTCTGCTTTAATTGCACTTTTAACCTCTGCACCTGATCACATTCATTGTCCAAACGGCATTGTAACTTGTTAATAACTTCACTGCCATTCCCTTGCATCTTTATTGGTCTGTGTAGCAGGAACCATAGTTTTACACACAGTCTGATGATGCAGTTTTTCTCCTCTGGGCGTTCTGATGCTTGGAATAGCCTAAGGAGGCACACCTACACAATGCTTCCTTCATCAAAAATATTGTCAATTGCCCCCTGTCCTACATCTGTGCTAATTCTGTCTTTCCATATTGTCACATTTTCTGAGTACCAACTGCATGGGCATAAAGCTTTGCCCCGAGATAATTTGACAATTCAGAAAACTCAGCCTGGATCTGGGACATGGTGGCACTATTACCAATGGCACTATAATGTTAGTCAAATGAGCACACAGAACTGCACTACCTCACAGAACTAATTCAATTAATGAGTGCACAATAGGGTTATACTTTAGAATGCAAGGCCACACCCAGTAATTATTTGAAAGCTTCCAGTGCAACGCACCAAATTTGTTAGATATATTTTGGGGTTATGTCTAGTACATCGTGATATTTTGCTATGGTGGTATTTGGTGGTGTTTTTATAGTCCTTGGCAATATATTGTGGTAAACATATTTGGGTAGTTTTATAGTGGTGTGACTGATTACAGAATACTGCCTAGTCATTATTTTTAACAGGGTCACTAAAAACAAACAAATACCGGACTTCATACACATGATGGCCTTTTGGCTGTGTTCAAATAAATGTAAAGCATGCAATTGAAATACAGCGCATTCATTCAGCCTCTCTAAGTTAAACAATTCACTGAAATCACAAGCATACAGATAGCATCTCTGAAAGGCTCAACTCCCACAAGAAATGTACCTTATGTTTTGCCACATGTGGTAAAATGGGATTTACCAACTGCGGCAAAGTAGGCTTACCACCTTTTTGACCTCAGTCTGTGTGTTAACAATAATTCAGACACATAATAAAATGCAAGTCCAATTCGTTTTTCTCTTTTATGACTTTATAAAATGTCAAAATTCAGAAAATGACCAAATTGTTGTATTGTGCTGTACTCTTTTACAGAGACTTATATTTGAACATGAGTAAAATGCATTTCATTAGAGAGCTTGCACCCATTAAATAGTGTTTCTAATAACAATCTTCAGTTACACATTTGTTTGCTGGCTTTCTAACACACAGTCTGATGTAACCTTGAATGTTTCTCTCAATAAATTCTTGGCAGCTATAATTCCCTTATCTTAACAAAGCTTCCTTCAAAATGGAAAGCCACGCAAAATATAGATCGTGAATAACTTTAAGAAAACAAACATATTTCTATCACACGACCTGTAAGCATTTCTCATGTATGCTACATACTCTCCTCAATTACTGTATATTTACCTAGATTAAGCTGGCGATATTCCAGACTCCGCTTGGCAGTAAATATTTCCCCAACCTTTCTGCCTGCCTTGCACAGGGTCAACCCAGATAAGGATTCTCGAGATTTCACAGCCCTGCTATGTATCACCACCCAGGAGGGAGAGAGCCACAGCGTTAGCCCACCAGACCAGCCCTCTGCTTCCTTCGTCATTCAGTGCCAGAAGAGGAATGCCTCAATACCCTTTTTATGAAACCCCTTGTCAATAACGGGCACCACCCCTTCTCCAGCTCATCCCACCAGAACATCACTCGATCTGCCTTTCTCATTGTACTAACTGAATTGATGAAGAGAGAAATTATACATCCCTCTTGCGCTTCCTGCTCTAATACAATGCCAGGTTTTTAGCAGAACAGATTTTCACTTTTTTCAGCTTACCACACAGCGCAGATTCAGCCTGCACTTTAAATTGAATTTTCTTCCCATTTTCAGAGCATTATGCATTAACTCAATCTGCATCCAGTTTATGGACTTGTTTGCAGTAAATGTTATTAAGGGAATTAGTTACATGTTAGATGGGGTTGGGCTAGTTAGTATATTAGCTTATGTTAGTATTATATTTAGTGGAGCTCAGTTCATTGAAATATCACCATGGAGCAAAGTGATCATTTTTATTGCATGTGCTCTGTGCATTGTCATCCGTTTAATTCAGCCTTGAGTACATCAATGAGTCTCACACCCGGGGTCCTAGCTGAAACTCAAACCCTTGCTAGAATGTGAATGTAAAATGATGAGTCTAAATGTTGAAATGCAGATTGTAAATGATGAAATGCAGAGCCCAAATGTTGAAATGCAGAGCCCATACTCCTATAGCTGGTCCCTCTTTGAAGAAATTCCTGCTCGGTTTCCACGGGTGCTCCTCGGACGGAAGGCAAAGTGGTCGGATTGGAGGAGGAGTTGATACCAAAAGCCTCAAGTCGATTAAACAGATGTAAATAGACCAAGGGAAATGGCAATATAGAGGGGTGGGATTGTAATAGTGTACTAAAATAAGTTGGGTAAAAGGAATTTTTGTGTGGATAAAGGAACGCCTAGGTAATCCTATTTCAAGGGAGATAGAAGAAGATGTCTCAAATTCCATTCGGAGGATTAAGAGAGAGGATACACACGGTCAGGATCCTGGAAGGTGATGTCTTAAACTCTGTACGGGGTAATATAATTGGAGGCGTAGGAAGAATACCTCTTACTATAAATGTTATAGGGAATAGAGAAGGTGATCACAGGGGTTTTCAATGTGTACTGTGTTATTATCTTGATTATTATTTGATGTATGAAGTTTTTAAAAGTGATAAATTGTGAAATTTGGAATTTAACTTGTTTTTAGTTAAGTGTAGTAAACGATTGGTGCCAGTCAGAAGACAGATAGGTTGTTGAGACAAAGGAGGATTCAGCGGCGATTGATGGTGCTTCTCATATTTATTGTTTTTGTGATTAAAAGTGGTTAGCAGAATCTTTGAGATAAGTAGAGATTTATTAAATATAACAAGGTAAATATCTGATAAGTATCGACAGTTAATTGTGATTTGTCATTATAGAGGATACTCCTCTTATGCACCTTTGTGAAACATTACCACAACATGCGCCCAAGCTCAAACAGTACAGTGCAGAATGGGTAAAGGTCACAGCTGGTAAAATGTTCATGTCATGATCTCTGCTTCCAAAAGGTCAGGGTTTTCCCAACTCCCTTGGAAGCAGATCCATAACCCAGGTTCCGAGTACCAACCAGTCCCAATTGGGACCTTTTGGACCCAGTCCTGGCGCCAGTGGCACCAGGCTCATAAATATGCCCAGTCCCAGCGCTGGAAGCGCCGGGCTCATAATGCTTGGGTGGACTTACCTGCAGCAGACCATGCTGCTTACTTGCCTGCCAGTTGAGCCTCTGATCCTCTTCTGTTTGGAACTACTTTTCCTGTTGGGTGGGGCAGGAGCCACTCCCTAGATTCAGAACACTGGAACTCTTCTGGAAAGCATGAACTCTTTTCTTACCTAGGCGTGGCTGTGGAAGGAGACACCTAAGCACTACAGGAGGCTATTTAAACCACACCCGGTGGATGAATCTTGCTTTGCGTTATTCTGCATCCTCTGCAGCAGAACGCTCATCGTGTCTTCTGCATCGGATCCTGGGCCTAAGGAAAAAAGGCTTACCATCCTGAATCCAGTCTTCAGCAACACCTATAAAGACAAGAAAGAACAGATTAGCATTCAGGCATCTGAAAGACAAAGGCTTACCTAATCTTCGTGCGCTCCGGAGGTCCTCACACTGCATTCCGGCATCTGAAAGACAAAAGCTTACCAACTCTTCGCACGCTCCGGAGGCCTTCGGCGCAGCATCCCGCATCTGAAAGACAAAACAAGGTGCGTTTAAAGACATTGGGGAACTTTAATACTCACGTGCCATTACTCCTTTCCACATCTAACCCAGTGGGTATTCCGGCACCCTGCAGCCGCTCCGAACTCGTACCTGCAAAATAAAAAGACAGTTAGAGCGCATCGTGAAGCAGGCAACAAGCGCTTACTTACGTGCTTCCAGGCGCTTCTATTCATCACACGGACTCCATCTTCAACTCACTTCAGCCCGTCATCCGCCATCGCCGGAACCCTGCAAAACAAGAGACATCATTACTAAAGACTTTAAAGACAATAGAATTACTCGAAACTTACCGTTCGTGCAGTAAACGACGGACAGCAGTCCTCTGAAGTCAAGAGGCCTGCGCTACCTACCCAGCTACCCAGTGAAGAAACTAGCTACAGCACCCTGCCCCGAGGCAGATGGAGAGCTCGGCATTCACTTACCTAAGGTGAGAGCGTTAACCTTTGGGGGTCTACAGGAGAGCAAAAAAGGGAAGAGATAGGGACACCCCAATAACCCCAGTTCATTAATCCCGTATTTTCTATCTGCAGACATCTCACTCTTGAAGTCAGGCATACAGTGCACAGAGGTCCAGCCCAAAGAGCCAACCGGGTGCTACACATCACCTTTGAAGATACGGTAGTTGCCCAGTCAAGACCGGCGCCTCTGCGAGAATCAGGTGAGCGTTACAGAACGCAAAGCCTACCACAAAACTCTCGCCCAGGCGCTATGGAAACCTCGGATACTGACCACCTAGCCCGGTTACTTGGGGAACTAAGGGCAGAAGTGCATGCAGCTCGTCAGGAAACAAATGCTCTAAGAAGGGAACTAATTATTTCCAAGGAGAGAACAGACGGTCTTGCTAGACAATTGCTACAGTCAAAAGCCGGACAGACCCCGTTACCCGCATCAGGGGCAAATCTTCCTTCAACATCCTCTATGAATCCAGTGCAGATCAACCTACCTGGGAATGTACCTCTGGCTCCGCCCAAACGATTCTCTGGTGACCCAAAGAGGTTTGCAGTATTTATCAATCAGTGCTGGTTGCACTTCTTATGCCGGCCAGCAGCCTTTCCAACTGATCAAGCTAAAGTAGCTTTTGTACTTTCGTACCTTAGTGGCAATGCGGCAGACTGGTCGATCCCTCTAGTTAATCAAGATGATCCGGTTCTCCATGATTTTCAAGCCTTTCAGCTTAGTATGGAAAAACTGTTCGCAAGACATGCACAGGGGCAGGCCTTGGACAATGAGCTTCTTTCGTTGCGACAGGGTAATCAAGACCTTTTGGCTTATATTGCATCTTTCAATAGACTAATAGTGGAAACTCAATGGCCTGAGGACAAAAGGATTACGCTGTTTTATAGAGGTCTACGCGGAGAGCTCAAAGACGTTTTAGCCCAAGTAGTGAATCCCCCACAAGACTGTTCGGATTATATAGACTTGGTCGTTCAAATAGATCATAGACTGCAGAACAGGAAGGCTGACCGTTCCAAGTTTGATGCTCGAGTATTTTCCAAGTCGCCAACTCCTTCCAAAGGAGTAGACTCCGGGGAACCGATGCAAATAGGGGGTCTGAAAGGTCCTCTAACACAAAAGGAGCGGGAAAGGAGAAAACAGTTGCAATTATGCCTATATTGCGGAAACTCAGGACACTTTCTTCGAGACTGTCCGGTGAAACCTGCCAAGAAGGCAGTAGGAGCTGCAGTTACCAAAGTTACAAACTCTGAGCAGGGAAACGACCTCGCCCGACAAGAATAGAGGTCCTCTTGCCGAGCGTGAAAACCAGTTCCGTGACCTCGCATTTCGTGATACCTATGGTCCTCATTAGCCCTGATAATCCGGATCGATTACATGCAATTGAAGCTTACGTCGACAGTGGTGCCATCGGCAATTATGTGGATCATGAAATGGTTTTGAGGATGAATCTAACTCTTTGTCCCAAGGCTGTAAAGGACGTCATTACTACAGTGGATGGTACAGAGATAGCCTCCGGGCCAGTAACGCATACCACTCAAGAGGTGACGCTAGTAAGTCAAGATGGACACCATGAGAAGATCGTGTGCGATGTGATCAAGGCCCCTCAGTTTCAGATTATTCTAGGAATACCTTGGTTAGAGAAACACAATCCTCTGATCGATTGGCGAGCAAGAACGGTCCAGTTTCCAGAATGTGTCTCTACTTGTCACCCTCCACCTGGTGTTGCACTGGCAGCAATTTCTTCAGAGACTCCCCAGTTACCTCCCGAATACCTAGAATACCAAGATGTTTTCCGGAAGGATCAGGCTAACTCTCTACCTCCTCATAGGTCTTATGACTGCCAGATAGACCTGATACCTGGATCTACTCCTCCTTGTAGTAGAATGTATGCCCTCACCGAGCCTGAGAACCTTCACCTTCGACAATACCTGGATCAATACCTGGCGAATGGGTTTATTCGTCCTTCCAAGTCCCCTGCTTCTTCAGCTTTGTTCTTCGTTCCAAAAAAGGAAGGAGACCTTAGAACTTGTATCGATTATCGCTCCCTGAACCAGATCACCGTTAAGAATAGATATCCGTTACCTTTGATCCCTGAACTCCTGGACCAAGTCAGAAAAGCATGCATATATACAAAGCTGGATCTTAGAGGAGCTTACCACTTGGTACGAGTAAAAGAGGGCGATGAATGGAAGACGGCCTTCCGCACCAAGTATGGGCTATTTGAATATCAGGTCATGCCCTTCGGACTTTGCAATGCCCCGGCCGCCTTTCAATATTTTATGAACGATGTCCTCAGAGAGCTCATAGATGTGTGTGTTGTTGTTTACATTGACGACATCCTTGTTTATTCTTCATCGGAATCTGAACATTGGAAACACGTGAAAATGGTCCTCGAAAGATTGCGTCAACACAAACTTTTCGCTAAGTTGGAAAAATGTGTTTTCAACGTGACTGAAGTTGAATTCTTGGGATTCATATTATCACCTGGCGGAGTACGTATGGATTCAAAGAAGGTCGATGCAGTTCTCAAATGGCCATCACCATCCTCCGTAAAAGGTGTGCAAAGCATGTTAGGCTTCGCTAACTTTTACCGCAGGTTTATCCCCGAATTCTCTCGAATAGTCCAGCCCATCACTGCCTTGTTAAAGAAAAACAAACGTTTTGAATGGTCTACCGAGGCGGAACAAGCTTTCCAGGATTTGAAGACTAAATTTATCTCTGCACCAATCTTAAAACACCCTCGCCCCGAACTCCCCTACATCGTGGAAACTGATGCTTCAAGCCTTGCCATGGGGGCAGTTCTATCACAAAAGGACCCGGTAACCAATCAGTTGCATCCCGTGGCATTTTGGTCCCGCAAATTCTCGCCTCCTGAAATCAATTACACGATTACTGACAAGGAACTTCTGGCTATCAAGTCTGCCTTTAAGGCTTGGCGGCATTATCTGCTGGGGGCCCGACACACCGTTACTGTGATTACGGATCACCGAAACCTGCAATATTTGAAAACCGCAAAAGCCCAATCCTCTAGACAACTCCGTTGGGCATTATTCTTTGCCGAGTTTGACTTCATAATTACCTATCGACCTGGTACAAAGAACGGTAAAGCTGATGCCCTTTCTCGGATGGGAGTGGAAGAACACTTGATCAACCCTAAACCTGTACCAATCATTCCCGAACAAAGAATTCTGGGTGTAATCGCCACAGAATCCATAGAGGAAGTTAAGGATAAAGCCAGGCAACTTGTAACTCCAGGAGACATACAGAATTGGCATCTGCAAGGAAAGGACTTTGCAGTAAAGGACAACTTATTGTATTTCCAAGAACGATTATACCTACCCAGCACAGATTTACAGAAAAAAGTAATCTCTTGTTATCACGATTCTTTAATGGAAGGTCATCCCGGTATGGCCAAGACCTCAGAAAAGATCAAGCGCTACTTCTGGTGGCCGTCTTGGAAAAAAGATATCAGAGACTTTATAATGTCCTGTGGATTATGCGCCCAAAACAAGAGTCAAAAGGAAAGACCAGCAGGCCTCTTACGCCCTATTGACATCCCACCTCGCCCTTGGCATACGCTTTCTATGGACTTCATCACCGATCTACCTCCATGCTCCGGATACAATACGATTCTAGTAATCGTGGACTTATTCTCCAAGATGGCGCATTTCATTCCGCTCAAAGGCTTTCCAACAGCAGCAACTCTGGCCCGAGAATTTCTCGAAAACATCGTCCGACTGCACGGTTTTCCTTCGGTTCTAATTTCGGATCGAGGTAGTCAATTTATTTCTCATTTTTGGCGAAGTTGCTGTCGGTCGGCTCAAATTGATGTGAGACTATCCACCAGTCACCACCCTCAGACCGACGGACAAACCGAGAGGACCAATCAAACTCTGGAACAGTATTTACGCTGCATGCTACAACAAACTGAAAAAACTTGGAAAGACATCCTTTGGATAGCCGAATATGCCTACAATAACTCTGTCCATTCGGGAACTGGGAAAACACCGTTTTTTCTTTTGTACGGTAGTCACCCTCGAACCTCAGAGTTGGATCCCCTCCAAGATCTTGAAACACCAGCAGTAGACTACCTGCATTCCACAATCACCCAAGCCTTTAAGGAAGCTGTTTCTCACCTTCAAAGGGCTAAAGAACAATACAAGAAAGGAGCATATCAACATCGGAAGGAAGCCCCTCAATATCAAGTAGGGGACCAAGTCTGGTTATCCACCAAATATCTACCTCTAAAAGGGCCACGCACATTCAACCCAAGATACCTTGGTCCCTATTCCATTACTACCATAGTAAACCCAGTAGCGGTCAAGTTGGACTTGCCCCCGCACATGAAGATACATCCGGTCTTCCACGTCTCTCTATTAAAACCCGTGCAACCTCAAACCCGACTAACTAAATCTCCAAAACCCATCCTAGTTGATGGAGAACTCGAGTTTGAAGTCAAAAGCATTCTGGACTCCAAGATCTCCAAATCTAAACTATTTTACCTAATTGACTGGAAAGGCTACGGCCCCCAAGAGAGATCCTGGGAACCTGCTGGATATGTCCACGCTCCTCGCCTAATCAAAAGATTTCACCGAACATTTCCTGACAAGCCAAAACCCCCGGAGAAGCCCGGTATGGGAGGGGCCTTGAGGGGGGGTACTGTCATGATCTCTGCTTCCAAAAGGTCAGGGTTTTCCCAACTCCCTTGGAAGCAGATCCATAACCCAGGTTCCGAGTGCCAACCAGTCCCAATTGGGACCTTTTGGACCCAGTCCTGGCGCCAGTGGCACCAGGCTCATAAATATGCCCAGTCCCAGCGCTGGAAGCGCCGGGCTCATAATGCTTGGGTGGACTTACCTGCAGCAGGCCATGCTGCTTACTTGCCTGCCAGTTGAGCCTCTGATCCTCTTCTGTTTGGAACTACTTTTCCTGTTGGGTGGGGCAGGAGCCACTCCCTAGATTCAGAACACTGGAACTCTTCTGGAAAGCATGAACTCTTTTCTTACCTAGGCGTGGCTGTGGAAGGAGACACCTAAGCACTACAGGAGGCTATTTAAACCACACCCGGTGGATGAATCTTGCTTTGCGTTATTCTGCATCCTCTGCAGCAGAACGCTCATCGTGTCTTCTGCATCGGATCCTGGGCCTAAGGAAAAAAGGCTTACCATCCTGAATCCAGTTTTCAGCAACACCTATAAAGACAAGAAAGAACAGATTAGCATTCCGGCATCTGAAAGACAAAAGCTTACCTAATCTTCGTGCGCTCCGGAGGTCCTCACACTGCATTCCGGCATCTGAAAGACAAAAGCTTACCAACTCTTCGCACGCTCCGGAGGCCTTCGGCGCAGCATCCCGCATCTGAAAGACAAAACAAGGTGCGTTTAAAGACATTGGGGAACTTTAATACTCACGTGCCATTACTCCTTTCCACATCTAACCCAGTGGGTATTCCGGCACCCTGCAGCCGCTCCGAACTCGTACCTGCAAAATAAAAAGACAGTTAGAGCGCATCGTGAAGCAGGCAACAAGCGCTTACTTACGTGCTTCCAGGCGCTTCTATTCATCACACGGACTCCATCTTCAACTCACTTCAGCCCGTCATCCGCCATCGCCGGAACCCTGCAAAACAAGAGACATCATTACTAAAGACTTTAAAGACAATAGAATTACTCGAAACTTACCGTTCGTGCAGTAAACGACGGACAGCAGTCCTCTGAAGTCAAGAGGCCTGCGCTACCTACCCAGCTACCCAGTGAAGAAACTAGCTACAGCACCCTGCCCCGAGGCAGATGGAGAGCTCGGCATTCACTTACCTAAGGTGAGAGCGTTAACCTTTGGGGGTCTACAGGAGAGCAAAAAAGGGAAGAGATAGGGACACCCCAATAACCCCAGTTCATTAATCCCGTATTTTCTATCTGCAGACATCTCACTCTTGAAGTCAGGCATACAGTGCACAGAGGTCCAGCCCAAAGAGCCAACCGGGTGCTACACATCACCTTTGAAGATACGGTAGTTGCCCAGTCAAGACCGGCGCCTCTGCGAGAATCAGGTGAGCGTTACAGTTCATGCCATGGCCACAACGGCGATCATTGTCAAAGGCGGTATTACAACACATGACCACATATGTGCATGCTGTGTACAAAGGAAAGAAATTAGAGAAAAGATTGGCAGCTTTAGAACTCTGGAAAATGTATCAAGAGGAGAAAGAGGACCAGCCACCAGAGGAGTGGATGCTTAATCATCATAAAGGGGAAGGCATCGAGCCCTCATCCCCTGTTACTCCCCCTGGAACTAAGAATGTAGATGCAGAGGAGACAGGATTCTATCCTTTAAAAGAATTAAAAACAGCGGCGGGGTATAGTAACTCTTTATATGCACCCCCTGCTTGTAATGAAGATGACAGTCCACAAGAGAGTAAAAAGGAGGACACGTGTAGGTTCATACGAGATAAAGAGGAACAAGGCAAGAGATGAAATATATCAACAGATATAGACAAGGAAATTAAGAGATGGAAAGGAGAGAAGGATAGGGCTGATGAGGTAATGCTTGTACAGAACAAATGGATGGGAGAACAAATATTACTCAAGTTAGATGGGAAAAGTATCAAGGAGGTTAGGCAAAAGGAAGGCAAAGACGAGCAAGAAAAGAAGGCTAAGGAACGAGAGAAGCGGTTTAGGGAGGATGAGCAAGGAAGGAAAAGCAGGGAACGAAGGGAAAGATATATAGAGAAGAACAAGAGAAAGATGAAAAGTGGGCAGAGGAACAAAGAAAGTATGAAAGTTGGAGAAAGAAAGGAAGAAAGAGATAGGAGTGAAAGAAAGAGAGAGGAAGGAGAGGCATAACGAGTGAAGGAAAAAAGATTACAGAGAAGAAGAGAAGAAGAAGGATGAGAAGAAATAAGAAGGGAAGCACAAAAGCAAGAAGAAGAGAGGGTAAGAAAAGATGCGAGATTGCAGAGGGACATGGAAGAAGGAATAAAACAGAAAAGAAGGCAGCAAGATCTTGACACCAGTCTCGTTCTTAAAGATTGAATAAGACCAAGCGACGAAACGCATGGGCGGTGGGAAACGATAAGAGAAGTTTTCCCAATGAGAGAAGTGCCTCAAGAAATACTTAGTGGCACAAGAAGAGTAAAGATGATGCAGTAGGTATTGGAGAGAGGATCGATAAGTTATATCAGCAAATAAGACAGAACAGCGAGTATGGGACTCAGGGGAGTGGCATGAGGAGGAAAACCTGTTAATTGATGAACTCAGAGCATTGTCTTTGAGTAGATTAGGTTTAGATAGGGAAGAGGAGGATGATAGTCACAACAGTTGGGGTGTAGCAATGTCAGACGAAGAAAGGGAGTCAGGTCGTAAGAAAGAAGGGGAGGATATATGTGCCCCTTTCGGAAGTCAAAGTTTGGACAAAGAGGTAAAATGGTCAGATTTGGAACACCCCAAGGAAAGAACACCAGATCCTATACCATATCCCGAACTTTCCCAAAGACGATTGTGTAGTGTGAGAGGAGAATCCCCACCCTATGTGAGTAGGTAAAGGTTGTTACTAGCACAAAGACAAACAGGGTTGATTAATGAATACATGAATAATGGGGTCCAGTTATGGGATGTGGTTCACATAGTTCACATTGTTAGAGGAGGGGGGGAAGCCCGCAAAATATTCCATGGCCTCAGATGGATAAGGATAACTTAAAATGGAAGTTACCTAGTTGAAAATGGATATCCGAATTAGAGAAAATGACAGGGGGAAATATGTTGGCCAAAGAGGACATAAAAGGTCTATTGGCAGCTATTATTGGAGAGAGAGAGGATGACTTCTGGAAACGAGCGGGATATGCAAGTGTGACAGCACAAAACACGGTGCATGATGGAGAACCATTTAATAATTGTAGGGAAGATGTTTGGAGGGCTCTCAGGGTACAGTATCCTGATACATCAGATATGGGTGCGATTATGACATGTAAAATGAAAGAGGATGAAGATCCTATTGCTTATATTCAGGATATTCATGAGAGATGGCAGCTTGAGACGCATGAGCCTCGGGAAAAACAGTGGTATTTTTCTATCTTATTTTTTGTTAGGGATTGCCAGATACAGTATAGAGACAAATGACAAAAACAAGTTGGAATGAAATCAAAGCTATGGGCTGAGATAGAGTTGACTATTGTGCATCATTGCTGATTGTTACAAGAGAAAAATAGAAAGAAAGAAGGGAACAAGAAGGTTGAGGAAGCCAAGTTAGTTCTGAAGAAATTGTCAGAATGTGCTATATAAGGGGTAGTATTGACTAGTGGAGAAGGAGGAGGAACACAAGAAACAACATGTACATCACAGGTGAATAATGCACACCCAGTGGATCAAAGTGGGTATGGGTTTTGGCCACAAGCTAGAGGTGGAGGGTTCAGAGGAAGAGGAGGTGGATTTCAGAACGCCCAAGGTGGATTTAAAATGCCCAGGGTGGAAGTCAGAACACTCAGGGAGGATATAATGGTTGGTTGAATTGTGGGATAGTAGGGCATATTGCACATGTATGTAGAAGTCGAGGAAACATGCAACACAATGGACAAAACTCAAGAGGGGGAGAGGTCGTCCACCGCCATACAGCACAAAAACGCAAGAGGGCTGTTCCCAGGATCACATATCCTATTAGACACAGGCGCCACAAGCACCTATGCAGACACAAGGGAATGCGAACACAGGGCAAACACAAGCACCTAGAATAGGGGGTGTCACTGCCATTGGAGGGAATCCTTTTATGGGGACAGGGATGAATGTTTACCCTGTGGCGTGTTTCGGTGGGTGAGCCGAGTGAAATGTGCGGAAAATGTGTTTTTTCGCCAGATTTCAGACTTTGCCGGGGTTTCTGGGTAATAAATTCTGGGCCGATTTTTGCAAGTCAGACCTCTGCGGATTCCCACGGGTGTCCTCTAATATGGAAATGCATGGGGTTCCCTGTTTTCCTTGGTGGCTTGGACACCCAAGGCCCATATCTGTATGGTGTGCCCGTCTGAAAAAAGTGTGAAATTCAGCTGTCAGAACAGACTTGGGGGTAGGGGTCTTTTAGGCTTTCCCCTTGGTACCTAGGTAGGTGCACCCACACATGTGAGGTACCGTTTTCATCAGGACACCTGTGGAAACATGGGACGGTAGGCCATGTGTTGTTGGCGGTGTGTTTTGGTGGGTGAGCCGAGTGAAATGTGTGGAAAATGCATTGTTTTCGCCAGATTTTGGACTTTGCCGGGGTTTCTAGGTAATACATTCTGGGCTGATTTGCGCAAGTCAGACCTCTTCGGATTCCCACTGGTGTCCTCTTTTCGGAAATACATGGGGTTCCCTGTTTTCCTTGGTGGCTTGGACACCCGAGGCCCATATCTGTGGGTTGTCTCCCCAAACCCTTTGGGGGTTGCAAGTGGTGTAGCCTTTTTGCTTTTGTGCCCCGGTAGGTGCACCCACACATGTGAGATACCGTTTTCATCGGGACACCTGTGGGAATGCGGGAAGGTATGACATCTGTTGGCGGCGTGTTTCGGTGGGTGAGCAGAGTGAAATGTCTGAAAATAGTGTTTTTACCCCCAAATGTGGACTTTGCCGGGGGTTCAGATTCTGGTCCGATTTCCGCAAGTCAGAACTCTGTGGATTCCCACGGGTGTCCTCTTTTCAGAAATGCATGGGGTTCCCTGTTTTTTTGGCTGGCTTCGACACCCTAGGCCCAGATCTGTAGGTTGCCCACATGAACAAAATGTGCTGTGCCGAAAGGCTTGGGGTTACCAGTGGGTTACCCTTTTCCTTTTGTGCCCCAGGTAGGTGCACCCACACATGTGCAGTACCGTTTTCATCGGGACACATGTGGGGATGTGGTAAGGTCGGACATGTGTTGTTGGCGGGGTGTTTCGGTGGGTGGCCAGAGCAAAGGTCTGAGAATTGTCTTTTATTTCCAGCCAATTTCAGAGACATTTCCCTCTGTCCACTAACCGAAACACGTCGCCAACAACAGATGTCATACCTTGCCGCGTTCCCACAGGTGTCCCGACGAAAACCGTATCTCAAATGTATGGATGCACCTACCGGGGGGCAAAAGGAAAAGGGTAACCCACTGATAACCCCAAGCCTTTCGGTACAGCACATTTTGTTCATGTGGGCAACCTACAGATTTGGGCGTAGGGTGTCGAAGCCAGCAAGGAAAACAGGGAACTTTATGCATTTCCAAAAAGAGGACACCTGTGGGAATCCACAGAGGTCTGACTTATGCAAATCGGCCCAGAATTTATTACCCAGAACCCCGGGCAAAGACCCACATGGGAGAAGGGTGCCCAAGGCCAGGGATATTACCTCCGACTTTGCTGTAGCCCTGGCTGCCCTGCGTTACAGCTTCTCCCCACCAGGGAGTCCCGGCAGTGTGCCAATAACTCCCTGAAGGGAAAAGCTGTAATACATCCCAGCCGCAACTCTAGGACGGTTGGAGGTGATGTCCCTGGCCTTGGACATCCATGTACCATGTGGGTGTACCGTCCCCTAAGCACAGCATCAGCTCCAGGGAGCCCCGGCAGGATCCCCATTCCTCCCAGGAGGTGACAACTGTAACGTAGCACAGCCAGAGGTGGAGCCTGGGCTTGCAGATGGACAACCCACATGGGAGGGATCCGCTCCCAGGGAAACACTAATGTTCTGCTGGCATGCGGGGCAATTTGTGGCCTGCCCCTGCAGTTGTGTCCCAGCCCACCAACATATCTGCCCAGACAACCCATTCCCACCCACACCACCAACAATCCAGCCCCATTCTCACCCACCCCACTGACAGTGGGCCCTAACTATAGAATAATAAAAAACAGTACTCACTTAACGGTGCAGCTTCTCGCGTAGAAAAAGCTGTACACAAAACAAAAAAACATGTGTTACCTACGGTCACACCAGCAAAAACAAATAAATACTTTGCAAGCATGCCCCCCCCTTGCAAGCCATCCCTGGTGGTCTACTGAACCTCACCCCCAGTGAATACCCATTTGCCCCTTCCTACGGGCAGGGAGGCCTGCATGAGGTGCCCCCGCCACCCATTTGGGGTGAGGGGGGAGAGGGCCCGCAAAAATTGTGGGACAAGCCCCCCAGTGGGTGGGGCAGTAAGGTTTGGGCACCCTAGGGCCAGATTGGCACACCAATGTGCCCCTCTGAGGCAAGTTTGCAAACAAAGAAAATAATTCAAAATAGCAGGCTGCCCTTTAGCGGGGGCTGAGGGGCACCGTACACCGCTGGGGAATTTTCTAATGTGAAGGGGGGTGCACCTCTCCACCCCCACCCCAATTGGAGGGGCGACGCATCTCATGTAGCCCTCCCTGGGGGCAGATAAGGGGGGGGCTGTCCTGAACTCCTCCCTGCGCTTAGGCATCCCTTCATACTAGCAGATATCTGGTCCCAGGGAGGGCTACATGACATGGCACCCACTCCATTGTGGGTGGGGGGGGGCAACGCCCCATCCCATTAGAAAATTCCCCATCCCTTTGGGGTGCCCCACAGCCCCCCTAAAATGCATTCCACCATTTTCACTTTTTTCCTTTGGTAACCCAACTCCCCTTGGCGCAGTGGGGCACATTGATGTGCCAATCTGGCCCCAGGGTGCCCAAACCTTACTGCCCCACCCACTGTGGGGCCTGTCCCACAATTTGTGGGGGGCCCTCTCCCCCCTCACCCTAAATGGGTGGCGGGGGCACCTCATGCAGGCCTTCCTGGGCCTCCTAAAAACGGCTGCGTGAGGTACACCGCCCTCCATTTGGGGAAGAGGGGAGCGGGCCCCCAATAATTGAGGGACAGGCCCCCCAGTGGGTGGGGCAGTAAGGCTTGGGGACCCCAGGGCCAGATTGCCACACCAATGTGCCCCTCTGCGCCAAGGCAAGTTTAGTAAACAAAGAAAATAATTCAAAATGGCAGGCTGCATTTTAGCGGGGGCTGAGGGGCACCCTACACTGCTGGGGAATTTTCTAATGTGAAGGGGGGTGCACCTTTCTACCCCACCCCAATTGGAGGGGTGACACATCTCATGTAGCCCTCCCTGGGGGCAGATAAGGGGGGGCTGTCCTGCACTCCTCCCTGGGCTCAGGCGTCCCTTCCTAGGAGCAGATATCTGGTCCCAGGGAGGGCTGCATGACATGGCACCCACTCCATTGTGGGTGGGGCGGGGGGGTCAACACCCCATCCCATTAGAAAATTCCCCATCCCTTTGGGGTGCCCCACAGCCCCCCTAAAATGCGTCCATTTTCACTTTATTCCTTTGGTACCCCAACTCCCCTTGGCGCAGAGGGGCACATTGGTGTGCCAATCTGGCCCCAGGGTGCCCAAACCTTACTGCCCCACCCGCTGGGGGGCCTGTCCCACAATATTTGGGGCCTTCTACCCCCTCACCCCAAATAGGCGGCATGGGCACCTCATGCAGGCCTCCCTGAGCCTCCTACAAACGGCTGCGTGAGGTACACCCCCTCCATTTGGGGTGGGGGGGAGTGGGCCCCCAATAATTGTGGGACAGGCCCCCCAGTGGGTGGGGCAGTAAGGTTTGGGCTCCCCGGGGCCGGATTGGCACACAAATGTGCCCCTCTGCGCCAAGGCAAGTTTAATAAACAAAGAAAATAATTCAAAATGGCAGACTGCCCTTTAGCGGGGGCTGAGGGGCACCCTGCACCGCTGGGGAATTTTCTAATGTGAAGGGGGGTGCACCTCTCCACCCCCACCCCAATTGGAGGGGTGACACATCTCATGTAGCCCTACCCGGGGACAGATGAGGGGCTGGGGCTGTCCTGCACTCCTCCTTGGGCTCAGGAGTCCCTTCCTAGGAGAAGATATCTGGTCCCAGGGAGGGCTACATGACATCGCACCTACTCCATTGTGGGTGGGGGGTGGGAGGGTCAAAGCCCCATCCCATTAAAAAATTCCCCATCCCTTTGGGGCTCCCCACAGCCCCCACTAAAATGCGTTCCACCATTTTCACTTTTTTCCTTTGGTAACCCAACTCCCCTTGGCGCAGAGGGGCACATTGGTGTGCCAATCTGGCCCCGGGGTGACCAAGCCTTACTGCCCCACCCACTGGGGGGACTGTCCCACAATTTCTGGGGGCCCTCTCCCCCCTGACCACAAATGGGTGACAGGGGAACCTCATGCAGGCCTTCCTGGGCCTCCTACAAACGGCTGCGTGAAGTACACCCCCTCCATTTGGGGTGGGCGGAGAGGGCCCCCAAAAATTGTGGGACAGGTCCCCCAGTGGGAGGGGCAGAAAGGTTTGGGCACCATGGGGCCAGATTGGCACACCAGTGTGCCCCTCTGTGCCAAGGCAAGTTTGGGAAACAAAGAAAATAATTCAAAATGGGAGGCTGCCCTTTAGCGGGGGCTGAGGGGCTCCCTACACCGCCAGGTAATTTTCTAATGTACTGTGGGTTGACCCTCTCCCCCCACACCAAATGCAGGCCGGGGGCATCTCATTCATCCCTCCCTGGGGCAGATAAGAGGGGGGGCTCTCATGCAGCCCTCCCTGGGGTTACATGCCCCTTCCTAAGAGCAGATAACGGCCCTCATGGAGGGCTGCATGACATGACACTGAGTCCATTTTGGGTGGGGGGACAACCCCTTTCCATAAAAAAAAATCCCTAGTGGTCCAGTGGGAGGGGACTCCCCCCAACACCAGCCATGATAATTGTTTATTTTTTCCCCAGCCCTGCCCCTAGGGGTTTCCATACATGTGGCCCCATGCTTTGGGGCCACGGGGGGGAGAGGGGCGCTTACCTAGTAAGCTGCCCCCTCCCCCCACCTCTGTAACACATCCCTGGTATCTAGTGGCCATTGCTGCCCCGGGATCGAGCGCCCTGCGCCCGATCCAGGAGCAGTAATGCTTACAAACAGGGTGTCGTTGGAAAGGGGAGAAACTCCCCTTTCCAAGGACACCTCCACAAAAATAATCCCTGGTGTCTAGTGGTCCCTTCCCCCTCCCCCTTCCCATACATTTTTTTGTGCAGCTTGTTATTATTATTTTTTTGGCCCTCACCCCTGGCGGCAGATGGTCACCCATCTGCCCCTAAGGAATACATGTGGCCCCATGCTTTGGGGACACGGGGGCAGGGGGCGCTTACCTAGTAAGCTGCCCCCCTCCCTCCACCTCTGTTACACATCCCTGGTGTCAAGTGGCCATTGCTGCCCCCGGATCCAGTGCCCTGCGCCCGATCCGGGAGCAGCAATGCTTACAAACAGGGTGTCATTGGAAAGGGGAGAATCTCCCCTTTCCAACGACACCTCTACCAAAAACATCCCTGGTGTTTAGCAGTCCCCACCCTCCTCCCCCTTCCCATGCTGCTTTTGAATCTTTTTTTGTTAATTTTTTGTCCCCCACCCCTGGGGGCAGATAGTCACCCATTCGCCCCCAGGGGTCTCCATACATGTGGCCCCATGCTTTGGGGCCATGGGGGGGCTTATCTAGTAAGCAGTCCCATTCTCCCCCAATGTAAACACATCCCTGGTGGTCTAGTGGCCATTGCTGCCCGCTGATCGAGCGTCCTGCACCCGATCCGTGAGCAGCAATGCTGTCACAAATGGTGTCGTTGGAAAGGGGAGAATCTCCCCTTTCCAACGACACCTCTACCAAAATAATCCCTGGTGGCTAGGGCCCCCAAACGTCCTCCTCCCTTCCATTTACATACTTTATTTGCCTTTTTTTATGCCCCCACCCCTGGGGGCAGATGGTCACCTTTCTGCCCCCAGGGGTCTTTACATATGTGCCCCCATGTTTTGGGGCCTCGGGAGGTCGGGGGCCGCTTACCTAGTAAGCAGCCCTCCCTGCCCCCGCGTCACAAACAGATCCCTGTTGGTCCTGTGACATTGCTGCCCACGGATCGAGGGCCCTGCAATTTATTGGAACATGTTGCACAGTTCATTATGAATTGCATCATGTGTCAGAAGTTTACAGCTGGGCATACACAAAGAACAATCAGAGGAGTATTACCCCCTGTCAGAATGCACCATTTCAGCATTTGCAAATTGATTACGTCGATATGCTGCAGACATGTAATGGATATAGGTATTTATTGGTGGTGGTGTGTCCCTTTTCTCAATGGATCGAAGCCAGTCCTTGTACATAACCTGATGCCACCTGCACAGTGAAGTTCTTAGTGCACAAGGTATTTCAGATATGGGCTGTGTCCGAAGTATTAAGGTCTGATAATGGGCCATACATTGTCAATTAACTATTTGAACAAATAGGGCTTTCATTGAACATAAAGCATATGTTTTCTTCTGCTTATCACCTACAAGCAAACATGATAAGTGAGAGGCTCAACAGACTTCTTAAGGAACGAAGAGTAAAGATCAGATTAACTTTAAAAAAGGGATGGCTATATTGCCGACCCCTAGCCTTGTATGCCCTTCGAAATCAGCCAGGTTCAGACCATCACCTTATGCCCCATGAATTAGTAACAGGGCACCACATGAGGAAGCCCCTCAAACCCCCATCTAAGATTAGGAGTGATGCCCAGAGTGTAGCGCAGACTCTAGGTGATGAGATGAATGATTATTTGACATGTATGACTACCAGTGTTTCTATCATTTCAGATCAAGTCAAGCATCAGAGGGAGGGTTTCAGGAACACGGAAGAGGATGGCCCAGTAACAGATCCAAGTGAATTATTGCCACTACCAAAGTTGTATGTTGGAGATCAAGTGCTTATTAAAAACTTTACAAGCAGATGGCATGAGCCAAGGTTTAATGGCCCATACCAAGTAGCAGATGTTTTCCCTACTACGGTGTTTGGAAGAAGAGCGTAGTTACGTTTGGGCAATGTGAAGTTTTACAAAGCTGAGACCCTCCCTCTAGTACCCATTGACTGGGAAGCAAAACAAGAAGAAGTATTGCCACGTGTGCAGCCTCGATCGATGACCAAGAAGGACGATAAAGCTGTGTTTGATTAAAAAACATCTCTTTTGGACTGGAATTCATTGAACACTCTTTAAAATACTAGAAGGAAGTGCATGGACTTGCAGAGAATTCCAGAGCTTAAACATACTTTTAGAGATTCTTTGAAAAACAAAATCATATCAGCGCTATGCCCAAGTGTAAATTCCTTATTAAAAACTGGAAGGAAGATGCATACTCAGATTCATTTTGAGAAAATATACTCCATAAATAACACATGACACAAGTCGATAGCGATACACATAGGGTTGTGGTTGCAGTTGTGTTTATACTTCGTTCATACCCTACCCTCGTTAGGAGAGATGTTAATACTCTCACCTTTCTTCAAAATCCAAAGAACAGCTAAGTAATAAGGAGGATTTTGATTGCAATAATCAAGCAGATTGTGCAACTAAGAATGTGATTTGAGTACATGTATTAAAAATGATTCAGGGAGTAAAAAATGCAGTTGCAAGAAGGTTAGGAAATCCACAAGAAATGGCGTGGCACACAAAATGTTTGTCTAAACTCTTATGCATGATATATATATATGCATGTGCTTTCATTTCTTCTTTATGTATCTTGCATTCCAAAATCTTTATAATTTTGATGGTTCAATTGAAAACACGACACGTGATTTTTCACAGTATAACCACAAATGATGATCATTTCTTTGACCTATTTGGGCATGTCAAACGACATAGGAAGGATATAGAAGAAGATAACCAGGGGATAAATACATATCTTGATAATTCGGCTCATTTGCGAAATAACATGTGGTACCAACATATGAAAGAGGTGGTAAAGAGGGCACCTGAAATGGGCTTTTATAAGACAAAACAGAACTCATGGTGGTTGGTTTATCTAAGAAAATACAGAATTTAGGCCACTTGTATAAATTCTTCTCCATTGTAGAATGCAAAATTGAGGTTCAGAAGAAACTAAAAACTTTGGGCATTATTCTGAACCAGAATTTGAATATGAGGGTACAGATTAGTGGGTTGGTCTCCGCATCCACCTATTATATCAAATTACTTGTGTCGCTTAGGGCTTTTATCTCACAAAAAGACAATCACAAGAGCCATAATCGGTTCTAAAATTGATTATTTCTGTAGTCTGCTTATTGGCAGCTTGCAATCAGATTGTGATCGCTTCTAGGTGATACAGAACAGTGCGGTCAGGGTGGTCACGGGACTCAAATGACCATGATATGATATGATAGGTTATTTATAATGTGCTTAATACCCAGAGGTTTCTAAGCGCGGACCTGGGGATCGATCACGTGTTGCTCCATGTCGTCTTGCTTCCAAGGCAAGCATGTTGCCCCTGAGCTATCCTACCAAGAAACCATGTGTCAGAAGCAAGGCAAAGTCTGCATTTGCTCCCGGTGAGGGCCAGAATTCAGTTCCAGCTACTTCTGATTACCCAGAAATGTTGCGTGGGACTCATGCCTTCCTATTTAAAGGATTGGCTGTTAGTGAAACATAACACGTGAGGCCTAAGATCAAATAACACTAATCAATTATTGACACCTCATTGCAACTCTAACAAAGCTCTTATGGGATCTTTTGCTAATGCCGCCCAAGAGCCTGCAATGCCCTCCTGGTGGATCTCAGGGACGTGAAGTCAGGTGAACTCTTTAAAAAGAAACAAAAAGACTCTTATTCTATTAGATTAGCACTGTTCCTGAAGCCTCCACTGAAATAATTTGAATATAGTCCGCTCCCTTATATTAGGTTGCTCCTTTGTGTTGTTTTTGTCGGCACCCATAAGCCCTTGGGTCATTGGTGCACGGTACAAATACAAATACAAATACAAACCTGGTGAGAGCTGTTATGTCTGCTCTCTCATCACTTATGCCATGAGTACAGTAAGACCACTAATTTCAAAAGAGGTGCCGGTACATGATGCGAAGTGCCTCAGCCATCCAGCAGCATGTACTAAGAGAGGACAATTCCAAGGGGGCTGGGCAACCCTGCGATGGTGATCAAGACAGACATTCCCATACCAGGATGATTATATCAAGACAAAGCAAGTGGAAAATTAGCCTGTAGGGACGGACAAGATGCTTGTGTATTCTTCTGTGGGACAAGACCAACTCTCTCCTCTCTGCTGATCTCTTCCTACTCACTGTACCCCCTTCAGCATTTGCCTCTTCACGCTTCCGTTCCTTTCAACTCTTGGCCCGCATACACTGGAACTCCTTACATCTCTCCATCCGCTCCATCCCCACCTACTCCTCCTTCGCACTGCCTTGAAAGCCCTCTTTCTCCACTCCCCCCTTGACTTTCCTTCCTTCCTCTCTCCTCCCTTCTCCCCTGTCCCTCCTATCCCCTTCATACCTCCCTCTTCCCCCCTTTTCTCACACCCGCGGGAATTTAAATCAGACAACTGAATTTGACCCCCCTCCCTGACTACCCCCACTCCCTTCCTCCTCACCCTTCCCTCGCCTCCTACATCTAAGGAAACTGTTCTACGTATTGTTCCACTGGTTTGTATCATGATTGTTTATACGCTTCTCCCACTATTGTACCTGCTGTTATATTGTAAAGCGCTTTGGGTTAAAGCACTATATAAACCTAATAAACATAAACATAAACATAATAATTGAAGAAATGAAGAGGATGAATTGCTCTGACAGAACTGAAAAGACTGGAATGCCTGGATGCTGGGAGTGCTCACAGCTGTTACTCTATGGACGAGTGATTACAAACAAAGGATGGGAAGATGGGATGCTGTCCTGTGCAGCTCATCTACTGAGGACGGAAGCAGTGCACAAGGTGCAGAAAGTGAATGATGAGTGCCTAAAATCATGGGCCAAGAACTCTCAACTGCTGAAATGGGTGGGCGATGAATCAGGACCAGGGGCTGTAGTCCCATTGACTAATGCAACAATGTGATTTTGAAGCAACTTTAAAGTCTGAGTTGAAGACAATAAAGGGTGCAAGAACATGATTGATCTCCCAGGAATGAGGAGAGGGACTGCTGTCCTAATGGATCGATATTGGGCCTGTGGATCCGGAGCATATATGAAGTTGCCCAGTAACTAGGGAGGAGTGTGTTCCATTGTACTCATCCATGTTCCAGCCTTGGTGATTCCCCAGAGCAATCTGAATATTGAGGGATTTCCAAAAGTGGATGAGCACCTGAGAAAAAGAAGGTCACTTGCACTCTGGCGGATGAAGAGAGAATTATTTCTCAGCTAAATCAATAGAAGCGTACAATGAGATTCCGGATTAGCACAAATTGTTCAGCAAGACTGCTATGATAGTGACATCTATATTTATGCCTTGACTCCTAGCAGTAGTGAATGCCAAATGGTTGCAGATCACCAGATGGGAGCTGTTGCAGACAATCAATGCCACTATAAAATGATTTAACGTCATAAAGGAAGAGTTGAGGGCTATAAGGTTAATGACCCTCCAGAACAGGTATGTCCTTGACATGATTACAGCAAGGTGTAGCTGTACTTTCATACCATCCCATGATGGTGAGAATGGAACTCTGATGGATGCTATAACTATGTTGCCAGAACTGCACCATGAAAATGGAGGAGGAGATAGAGGCTATTGGAGATGATGATTGGTTCCCATTTCTGTTTGCATGGATTACCGACTGGATGGCAAATGTGTACAAGTTCCTTGGAGCAATATTGGTGATGATAATGTTCTGATTCTGTGTTATAAGGATAATAATTGTACAATGTTAGAAAACAGCAAATTTAGCAGTGGGAATGAAGATAATGATTGATGTGAAGGATGAAACAGAAGACAACGCGCAGACTGACAGTACCATTAGAAACCACATGAAAGCAAATATTGTGGCACCTGAAGGAAGGAAATTCCTGTACCCAAGAGATCACAAGAATTATGTGGGACATTGAGTCTTCTGTACCCCAATGGGATAATGCAGCAAGAAAACTTGAGGAGGTGGTCAAGGACCTGACCAGAGGGGGAATATAGAAGATCAGACGTACACATCCGCAGGAGATCCTACCCCCTTACCTCCCCTGTATTGGAGACATGAGCCCATGCCCTGTCTAACACCAGCTATTGTACCAATACTGCAGCGAGTATTCGGAAGATGGTATCCATTAAGATAACCATATCTAATGTACCCTTGAGTTGATGATAGCCTGCAGGAGGAGATCCCTGAAGGAATATGAGAAAGAGCTAAGAAAACAGACTATTGACATGATAAGAAACTCTGCACGAAGTCCTGAAATGCTGTATGAAGGAAATGTATGAATCTTAGAAGCAGAATGGCGAAGTAAAGAGTCAAGTGAACCTTAAATGTGTAACAGAAGAAGATTACTTGGTAGAAAGAGCTGCAGAAATCAGAAGTATAATGAATGTACATATGCTGAAACGCAAGATAGATCAAGTAATCATATAGGCTAGCTACAAGTAGTGAATAGAATGCAGGCGGAGTCGCCATTGTACAGAAACGGGACATTGGTATCATGAAATAAGTAAGCCAAAGAACCATGAAGAGAAAATGAAAGGCTGTGTCGCAGTAGAATAGCAGGTTGTTGGAGATGTGTTGGCAGGCTGTGAAGGCAAGTCCATTTTTACGCACACTCCATAGTGAATACAACCCTCTAGTGAAATAAGCCAGGAGATAGCTTGCAAGGATAACAAGGCTTTAATTGTACAGAATACAAAATATCAGCAAAGGGCTCTGCTGCTTGAGATCGCTCTGGTTCTCCTAGTACAAACAGAAGCTTAAAAAGCCAAATAGCGTCATCACATACAGTACAAACTGGTGCCACTCATTGGTGGGAACCTACACATGGGCCCTCAATAGGGGATGCCAGGCTTCAATTGGTTGGTTCTTCCCCGTCGATCAGGATCCATGTGGGTCAGCTGGACACATCTTTGCGGTGAAGGTCGAGGCACTCAAAATACAATGTTGCTTCTAAACTAAACATACTAATCCTACTTACTATATCACTGTGGCATGCACCTGGGCAGCTTGGGAAGTTGGTGCCAGGGGGAAGGGAGGGTAAAATACAGTCATGTTGACCCACACATTAAGGGCTTTGTTGATACCACACCTCCCGCACTCACGGTCTCCACCCTGGGTATGATGTTTAATTTATCCCTCCCTGTACCTCGTGTTACAAAGGATGTATTTTATGCTGGGAGAAAATCAGTCGTGCATGCTTAGATCCTTTATGGACATTTGATTTGTGTTGGGACAGGAGGGCTGCTTGCTTATCATGGAATGCAGAGGTGTGGGGTTCGGGTCAGTGGTGTGGGGCTAACTCTGAACTGGCTGGGTGGGAGTTAGAGGCCTGCTGGCAGCTTAGTGGTGATGAATGGATGTTGCGCAGAGCCTGGTTTTGCCTCACGCTCTTGCAGGGCGCATTCCTCTGAACGATACTAAATGATTACAACAGTAAATGGACATGGGGGAAGTGGACTTCCGTGGCAACTGGTGGTGTGCATTCGCTCTGCCATGAGGGTGTTGGGCCTAGTGAAATCTTTCCATGAGCCCGGCTGGTACAGCGCAGTCACACAAGCCTGTGTTTTCGGCCATATCTACAAAATGGCGTTTATTTCTAGTGCGGTTCTCTCCCCCTTATACACTACACTATCTCATAGGAGATTCGCCTCACCTGAAAGCAGTTAGGGGGCTGGGATATACTTATTTCCACCCCAACAGCTATCTGTCCTGGAGTCAAGAATTAAGAAGTAGAGGTCAGCTATCCACACTGAAGAGGAACATGTGCGCGGAGGATGAATCCTCTCATGTTAAGGTGCAAGAACACAGAAGATGCCAAGTCCTAATTCATTAAAACATTTGAAGCTTGCAGAATGAACAGAATCGTGTTCTCTTGTCACGTGAGATAAGACTGAAAATAGGGCTTCAACTTGGAGTTCCAGATACGATAGCGAGTGCCCTCAATCCTGTTGCATTCAGAGGATAAGAATACCTTGCAAGGCCAAGTGCATAGAGAATTTCATGGCAGAAGGCTTGGGTGATGAGAGATGTTGGGCTAATTGGGTGGCAGGGCAGCTTTGTGTCCCATCTACTTGCACCCGGATCTTGGCTTATGTGCTTCTAATTGAACCGAATGCTCTAGACATGGCAGAAGCATGCTAAACCAATTGTATTAGTCCATATAACGAAGGACCTTATAGCTAGAGAAACCTATGAAACACTGCTTAACTGATTTTTCTTAAAAGAAACGTATGAAGACGTAGTCATGAGTCGTCCTCCTGATATCTGTCAGCCAATAACAAACCTAGCTCCTATATGATTATATATCTCGATGTGTCCCTTAACCAATCCCAACCCTTTTCACTATTGCCACATAGCATGACACAATTCTGATGAACAAAAAGAGTATGTCATTGTATTTCATGTGGAAATCGCTGAGAATGAGCGTACGTCCATTGATGTTCATTGTAAACTCCCCGTTTTAGATATTTGCTAATAAAAGATCAACTCGCCATCTTCTTGAGTTTGTCCGGTTATTTGGACTCAGAATTATTCTACTTCAATCCCATCCAGTAACAGATGCATGCTTCCGAGGGCCATTAGCTAAGGAGACAATTATGCTCCTCTGTCAATAGGGTGGAAAAATATTTGATCAATTGGACCAACAGGTCAAACAATTGCCAGAGAGCATTAGTCAAATGAGATCCCAAAGGGAATTCCTTATTCTAATTCTCCTAGAAACACTGTCCAAACTGAATCAACAAAGGCAGAGTGACCAATGAACGGATGAAATATTCCAAATTAAAATACCCAAGTAGAAGAGAAAAGGTGGGGATAGGGTAGTATTGATATGCCAAGCCTCAAAGGAAGCTTCTTTTACAACTGATGAAAATATAAACGAGTTTGCTGAAAAATTCTGGATGCCAATAATGATCGCTCTACATTCCTTAACTCAAAACCAGATAAAAACAAGAGGGTGATGTTCAGAGAATATACAGATGTGATGATCATAGTTCATACAGATGTGATAATCATATTTCAGAAAGAAGAGAACTCAGTTGAGAGAGAGCCAAGGACTTTCTCTTTAAAGATAAATTGCCACCTTCAAAAGAACAGTGAATCAAACTTAAAACTTTAATCTTCAGATTTTTCTGGGACAGCACTCGAATTAGAGGTAGTGACTTGGAACATGAGGAGAGGGGGAAGTCCATGTTCTATTTGTAATTTCAAAATGTATTTTTATTCATACAAAATCCTTAACAAACTGATGAAAATATCCACATGGGGAACGGCCAATGGTGAAGTTCATGGATCCTCAAATATGAGAAAGGTACATTTAGAACTATTCATTAATTCTTGAGTTTCGCTTTCTCCTCCAGGACCTTTCCCCTGGGCTGAGGGATGAGACATGGATGCCCCCTTTCTCCCTTGCTGTTCACGTTGGCCATAGAGCCACAACTTAGAACAAACCCGTATTCTGCAGGATTTATATGGCCCTGGGGAGGAGAGGAACGGGTCTTGCTTTATGTGGATGAACTCTTTATCTATATGAGTAAGTCTCAGTCTCATGCCCTGCTGTGACCCACATACTAAGAGAATATCAAGGCTTTAGCAGGCTATGAATACATTTGCAGAAGTCCATCCTATTTCCAATACAGGAAGGGGAGGGTGCAATCCCGTGGGACTGCCCTTATATTTTTGTAGTCTCAGGCTTCAAATATTTGGGCATTTGTGTAGTGTTGTCTCCCTCAGACTTCCTCTGGCTTAATCTTTCCCCTGTTGTGGACACATAAGCACTAGACATGCACACTGGCAATCTCTCCCATTGACTTTACTGGGTAAGGCGTCTATCTTCAAAATATTAGCTCTCGCTAAGTTTCTCTTCATGTTATAAAATGCTCCACTCCCTGCTCCCAGAGGGTTTTTGCTACCATCGAGGGTACCCTTTGCAGGTTTTTGTGGGGTGGCAAGAGCAGTCACGTGTTGCTCTTAAGACAATGCAGCAGTCGGCATGGGAGGGTGGAATCCGCCTGCCTAATCTTCAATGGTACTATTGGACTGGCTACACAGAGACGCTACGCTTCCCCACATTGTGATAGAAAGGGGTTGGATGAGGGGGAGGACACCGAGACAAGTGCAAAAGGGGCATTCAAAAGGGGGTTGATATGGCACAACCGACAGGTATGGGCGGATGCACACCAGAACATAGGATGGGGGTAGACTGACCCTGGCCCACCCCCTCTGGGACAACACACACCTACCTGAGTTGCTTAAGATGGGACACTTTGGAAGGTGGCAGTGCAGGGTATGCATGTCCTAGCCGATGTGATATAGGAGGGTTATTGCAGGATAAGCATGGATTGCCGGGTAGGGAACAGTATAGGTACATGCAATTGGATCATGCCATGGGGTCTCAGTTCCCTTCCTTGGAAGAGATTTCGAAGTGCTCACCACTTGAGTCTAATCTTCTCCCTGAAGGTATCTCTACCAAAGTAACTTCCTGTACCAAGTGCTAACTGTGCTTGGAACCAAGGAGCTGACCCGACTCAGGGATAGATGGGAGCAGGATGTCGGGTCCCTGGAGCCTGAAGAATGGGTGGAGGTGCTTATGTTTCCACAGGAGGTTGGGATATCTGCCAGCCTTTGCCTGATACAATATAAATCACTTTGTTGGGTGTCCTTTCCCAACATGTTGCGGGAATGTATGCAAATCCAGGTTTTCTGGCGGAAATGTGTTTGCAAGCTGTCTGCAATAATGAACTCTCAGGTGCCTCTGTACCCAAAGTTAGCACTGTTGGGGATTTGGGGAGAAGCAGGGTTCACAAAGTACGAAAATTGTTTTGGCCGTAACAATGGGACTGGCAAATAGGATTATTGCAGCAATGTGGGGTTCGGTGGAATGCGTGCGACTCAGCCGTTGGACTGCTGAGGTGGACCGTTGTTTGGCCCTAGAGAGAAGGGTTTACAATGCAAGAGGCTACCCCCAAAAATGTCAAAAGGTATGGGGTAGTTGGGAGGGGGTGTGATGAGGAATGTTATCTTTTGCTTTCTCCCGGTACTCTAATGACACTGAACTAGTACCCATTGGGGCCTCCTTTGACCTATTGTGGTACTGATTCTCATGTTATCCCACTGATGTTGTCCAATCAAGCAATGACATATGTTTTGTTTTTTGTCATGTTTGCATCGAAAACAATAAAAAATGCACAATTTCTCTGTAAGTCTAACATGAAAGATGAGGTTTTCCACACCTCTGCAGATTCTGGGATAGTGAGATTTCTTGACTCTCCTATATCGAGGGTTTCAGGCAACCTTTACCTCTCAAGAAGTACTCGACCTTTTGAACGAAGGAAGAGGTAAAAAGCATTACATTAGCCTCAAACCCCTACTTGGAGAATTACACACTTTTGAGGAAAAGGAGATTCCAGAAGATGTGGTTACAGATTTGGAAAAGAAAATGCACGGCATTGACTCAGCCATCCAGTGATAGTCGTGGCTCCTCAAGGGTACACCTTGCCTACTGTCGAACAATTTATTTGGAAAGCTTTTATCTATAATTGATTGGGTGAACCATGTCCTCTTGTCCCACACACACTGTCTGATCAAATCCAAAAGAAGTAGTAATTGTGTCAGTTTTAATGGCACTTGTCACCTGGTTGAAAAGCATCCAGACAGAGTGAAAATTCAGTTACAAAATAATCAAGTCCCTGATATCTATGTCATATCTGTGAAGGAATAAGATGATAGTGAGAGGACTTCCTTTTAAACTTTCAAAATAAATCTTCGACAAAATAATGAGTGGTTCTCCACTCTAGATGGAAACTCACTGAGGTTCTTTCCATGACAGGCCTGATGCAGGGGTCTTGATCAACAGTCGGATAACTCTAAAGATAAAATAAGCAGTCTACCTACTACAAAGGAGAGGCTCACATTCCTCCCCATTCAACTTAATGGAGGTAAGGATCAAGTTCTATCAAATGTCTGTTTAACTCAAATAGCATTCTTTATCAGTGAAAAAGTTCACAGACAAATAAACAAGATGGGAAGATTCTCATACTTAATCTTCAAGATAAAAGGGAATTTGATCTTAATACTGTGGATTCAAAACACCTGATTAGTAGAAGGTATATCATGAAGATCACAATTGGAACCAACCATTAAATCATAATTAATGAGCCATAATAGAAGTACTTACAATTTTTATATTGGTAAATTTATACTACATCAATTAGCAATTAGTTTGGATTTTATTAACAGCAAATCATGTTCCGTAATTGGTGCGAACCCAGTGGATTTCAATGAACGTGAAAAAGCTTTTTGGTCTGCTGAGTTGCTGCCTTACGCTGAAGTTTAGGCACAAGTATACGTCATTTTTCCTGTAAATACCTGCTAACATGCCTTGTGGATATAGATCAGAGAAGGACAAACCTGAAGAACCTTTCAATAATTTAAATAGTTTTCCTCTGTAACAAAGACTTTCTCTACATTTCAAAGATGACACCTTCAAATATTAGTTGACAATAAAGATCCCCAAAGTGTCATTTTGTGTCAAGACATCTCTGTTGGAATAGCGGTAGAATTCAAACATTTTTATTGAACTTAACAAATCCTATCATTGGTTAAATACCTGAAACTTGTTATAACAATAGTGATGGTATCAGACCAGTGACTATACTCAACAAGGGCAATTGTTATGTTATACTCCTTATGCTCCTATGGGATGGAGGATGTGACTTGTGATGCTTTGGAAGATGAGATAGTGTTCTGAGTTACCAGTAACTGCCACAATAGCAATACATCATTCATCCAGGTTTATACCATAAATAGAGATCTTTCCATCCAACTTGAAGATACTTCAGAAATTGCTTCCCCAAAAATGTTCCTACGTTTCCGTCAGATGGTCGAATAACAGAACAGTCTGGCTGAGGGCTGTAACACAGATGAACAAAGCCAATAATTGAGAAGGTGTTTCTGAATTTCCCAATAATGTTCTCTCTCAATTCATAGGTCTGTAGACACACATCTCTATGGTACAGAGTAATAATTAAGGAGGGTGATGTGGCACCTGTATTTGTAAGGGAGTAAAGTTTGTCATGTGGTCACTCATGGAGATTATCAAAAATTGGAATCCCTTGGGATCCTTTGTCAGATCCATTTCACCTTTAATAACCCAGTAATAGAAAAATAAAAGCAAATTGACAATGGAGACTCTGTGAAGACCTGAGGGAACTGATCAAGGGGGTATATATGCCAAGCTGACTTCTCTCTTTTTTCCAGTTACTTGCACAGGTCCAAGGTTCTAAAGTACACCCAGTTCTCGATTTGACACATGGATATTAGACTGTCTCTGTACTGTGTGAACACCAGTATAAACATGCCTTTACCTTTGGGGACAGAAGTATTCGTGGACTTGTACACCATTTGGGTACTTTAATAGTGGAAATGAACTCAATATATTACTGCATTAAACCATGCATGACCTTGTAGAAAGAGGAAACTTGGCTTCTGTCGATGACTGAGTGATAAAAAGAAAAACTGTGGAAGAAAACCTGGTGGAGATATGCTACATACTTATACAATCAAGGAATGCAGGCATGAAACTATCGGTTCATGGTCCAAATCCAAATTAAACTTTGTGGGGCATAAGAACAGAGCTGTGGACCTTAGAGACAGACAAAGAATGTTGAAGCTTTACTGAAGGTGAAGATCCCCACAAACTTACATGAGTTACAAAGTCTCTCAGCATTGACCAATTAAAGCCATATAATTATAGCCAATTATACATCAATCACCTAGTCCTTGGCAAACTGCCTATTGAAGACAGGGGTCAAAGGGGAGTGGAGGGACACACAGAGGCTGTGAAACACCTGAAGAAAGCCTGTCCCAAGCTCCCTGCATGGCTTATCCCAATAAAAACAAGGGGTTTTCCTGGAAACAGTATTTTCTTCCAACTGTTTCATGGTGGCCTTGCATCAGTTGCATGACCAGATTGATAACATAATTTCATGTGCAAGTAAGACATTATCACCTGTCGGATTAACTTTAAAGAATGTAAACAAATCTCTCCTGCCAGTGGTAGGGGAATTGAAAAACTACCATTTGTTGATTGACTGGGAACATATTATAGTTGAGAACACCCAACAATCATTGTAATATTTGCAGAGCCACAAGATACAGACTTAGAATGTCTCTAATTCAAAGATTAGTTGCTGGATTTTTCCTACACATGCACTGTACATATACATAATCAATTCCTATCAACACTGTAATAAATGTAAGGCTACTTTTTAATACTCTCAGGTTTACAGCCCAACCCTCATTCTGTGCACCAGGACCCCACCTCTTCCACAAAATCACACCTTTACTGTACAATACATACATTGCGCACATCAGCACAAATTGCAAGCTATTCTTTTTGCCCGTTCAGATTACAGTTTTTTGGCAGGAATGTCATTTAGTTGAGAGGAATGACTTACTTGCCACCATGATCCATTCCAATTTGTAGGTGATTATCCAGCCATTTCTTCTTTGTATTCTGGGACTTTTACTGCTACATTTCCTATAATAAAGCCACAAATATAATTTCCACAATGCAAAGCAAAAAGCCGGTCCGCAAAAGCACCAATAGACTAGAATGGGCCATGTTGTCAAGTATGGGTATGAAGGGGGCGATGCAGGCTTGACGTCAGAAGCGCTATGTTCTGTCTCTGTTCTCGTTCCAGCACCCAGTGAAACAATGTAGTGCGACTTGATGACAGAGCATTTCCAGATCATGAAGTCCTTTCCTCTACTCTCATCGGAGTGGTTGATCCGATCGAGAGCCAACAGAGCAGGGCGGTGTGTAATGGAGTGACATGGTGGGGGCCCCATTGCCTTGCCCGCCTTTATTTCACTAGAGACGATCTCGGGCAGTCAGGCCTCAGTGTGAGAGGTGTGTTGAGAGTTGAGGGGTGATCCCTCCAAGTAAGGCTTCTTTGACTTCTTTTGGTTTAGCAGCCCTGTGTGAGTACAACTAGTAGTCTGCAGACGGGCTGCCATACTACATTGCAGTTTTCTGTTGCCTACCCTCTATCTCCTACCCCAAATCAGATCTTGCATGGATGGATGTGGAACAGAAGTGGTTTGTCATGATCCGTCAAGGGTGTAGAGACTCTGCAACTTGTGCAATAAAGATATCCCTGAGCCTTTCTCTGGTTCACTTTGAAGCCTGCTTCTGCGGTGACTGTTGGGGTCATACCCTTTGAGCTGTAGTTTTCACCTGTTCCTCCTCCCCCTCTCTCCTGTCCCTGTTGATAATGATATCTGCATGCACTAAACATATTTTAACCTTATTTTGCTTGCCCCTGCACTTCTACATGGACAGAGCCTCAAGTACAAGCAAGACCTTATCCTTGTATCACCTTTGCAAAGTTCTGCACTTATTGCAATCTGTGCACACAACATCAACCAGACCATGTAGCAAGTCGAGGGCTGCGTAGTCAGCCAGTTCAGGATATGATCACCCAATAACCTTATGAGGAGAGTCACACCACAAACCTACAAAAGACCAAATGGTAGCTGTATTAATGACAAATGTGGGAGCCACGTGCCAGAAAGAACATGGCTCGGAAGAACTTGAAAATGATCTTGACCCAGAAACAGACAAATTCATGCATCTGGGAGCTCGCCTCAAACAATTGAAACAGACACATTTGTGATCTGTAAAAATTCGGGCACACAGCTCTTCACTGCATCCACAAACACGCCTTATTTTCGGGCATGCCATTGTGGACTACTTTAACGTGTCAGACCCGAACACTACAATACAACCGAGGGGGGGTCATCTCCTTGGCCACCCTGGATGGTGCTGACATGTATGATTTCAATGACGGAAATGGCATGAATGACCAAAGCCTAATTGAACATACTGGGCCTAATTATGACTCCGGTGGTAGACATGCCGGTAAATACTGGCATGGCTGCCGCCGGAGTCATGAATTTGCCGGCACCCGGCAATGGGCAATTATGGGGGCATTCCGGCCCCGCCGGACCCGGTAATTGCCCAATGTCGGGTACCGATAATTATTGCTCCCCATTCCCATTTGAGTTCCATTGGACTTAAATGGGAATGGGGAGGCCGGCTGCACCGGCACCATTCGTGAATGGTGCTGGTGCATCGGACATGGTCTGCTTGCGGGTGCCGATCCGCCCGCCAGGTCAGACTTGGCAAGCGGTAAGGCATCTGCAAGCAGAACTCGTAATTTGCCGCTCCAGTAACAACGGTACTGGTAAGCTTACCGGTACCGTTGTTACCCTACCGGCACACTTATAATTAGGCCCACTACTCTATTGCCCTTGAAGCAAGACAATATCAAGGGGACAGCGTGCTGCAAAAGAAATGTGATCCCTCTATATATGGCTCTCCAATGGATCTAACAAATCTTATTGTTAAGGAGAGTCTTTAGAACTTCGAGCCTGGCTCATTATTCGAGGGAATCGGTACTGAAGACAATACTCTTCACCATACCTGAGAGAAGTAGATGAACGTATTTGTCTGACATCACTGACTTTATCCACCTTAAATATGGTCCTGAGTTCATTTGTCACTCTATATGACAACATTTGGGATGAGGTGAGGGCACATGCAAATATGCTAGCAGACTTAAGTTTAAAAATAGAGGATCTGGTATCCTCAAAGTGTTTAACTGATTGGGGCAGTCTCTTAAGAGTTCATGTAGAAGAAAAGATGGTTAAAGAAAACTCAAGAACCAAAAAACAGTGAAAAGGAAAACATTTGGCTATTCGAACATTTGCAAAAAAAAGTGATCACTGGGGATGAGACAGATGGAATAGGAAAAATAAGACCCATGAGAAAGCTAATAACGCATATCTGTCCCCTGTATTTGAAAGAAAAGAACAAGAGCATGAACCCGGCTTGTGCAAATGTAACACTGTCAATAATGGGGAAAGTGATAAGCTCAAGAAGTAGAGTTGTGTACAGAAAGTGGCGAAATACCAGCATGATAAAAATCCGTGGGTGCCTGTGTCAAAACAACTTAGTTATTAGGTAAGAGAAAATGAGGGGAGTGGTAGGACCCTTGTTTCCTCCACACCCAAACTGGTTTGAATCCCTGGGGGTTAAGGGGTACTCTCCACAGGGTTCCAACCGTGGTGAATGATGCACTTTAGCATCCCTTGACATGGCCAGATTGTGAACCATCAATGAGGCCATGTCAAGAAGTAGAAAAACAAGGAATGATCTTAGCTGAGAATAAAGATCACTGTCTCCCACCAACCATGAGATGTAATGGTTGTGGTTGCCAAAAGAATGGGAATAAACTACTCCCTGATTACAAGGGATGTAGTGACATTTCCATGGTTGAGTCCCAAAAAACACTGATATAATCTCGCAAGGGTGTAGGCGACTTTGTGCGAAAAGGAAGGGAGAGCCACATAGGAGAAAACTCTGTCATTATAGAGACCCAAATAGAAAAAAAGCACTAAGAGACCAAACGACCGTCCAGAATGAACACTACCATGGCAAACAGGTCAAGGATAAAAACGATTGTGACTGCTCAAGAAGATGGACCATGCTTCCATCGGAAGGAGTAAATAGGTGTTGTGTCCCGCCGGTAAGATATAGTAAGAAAATGTGGTCTAGCTTACTGACGGTGGAAGGTGGATTGCCCTTGAATGGCTGCGATAAACATCTAGGAGCCATCCTTCTGCCACCGGTCCCCGTGGTCCACTACCGGGCACGTAAACTTGGGTGACTTGTTCAAAAAAAGGTATAAACCACAAACAGAAGAGCAAGTGGGGAGGTGCATGGCCCAGGAGGAATGTACACACCTGAGGAGCACTAATATCAAAGATCAAGATAGGGATCCCTGTACCAACAAACCGTCTAAGAGATCCTCTTTATCAGTATAATCCGATTTTGTTAGACGAAAACTCATGGGGTCTTTCCAATAATAGGGTGCTTTTTTGTGCAGTGATCAGATCTGCATCCAGGGTGTCTTTACTCCACTGAACAGTTGAGAGTTCACTGTTGACATAAGCTTGAGACCTTGTTACAGCTGTGACTTGGGTTTCACCCAGCAGGGATTCCGTATCTATGAAATCCCCCTGCCGGGCTCCAATTTTAGCCAGCTGGTCAGCCAGGTAATTGGCAGTCTTATCTAGCCCCTCTTTTTTGGAATGACCTCTTATCTTTTTCAATATATGGCCATCTCATTAGAGGTCACCACATCATCAACCTACTGGATCACATTTCTGCCTTTTAATGGTTTATTGTTAGCACAAAGCATACCTCTATTCTTCCAGTTGATCAGGTGTTCACCAAACCCATTCCTGACATAGTCAGAGTCAGTGATTATCACAAGTTATTTGAGTTGGTGGTGTACAGCAGTGAGGGTGGCTTGATGAACGGTCATCAACTCGGCCACCTGACTACTTCGGGGTCCTATTTTGTAACCAGCAGAAGGCTCTGGAGTATCAGTCACCCAGGCATTCCAAATGTCAGCCACTAGTACTCATGCCCTGTTATGGGCAACGTGGTAAGAGCACATCAACTGTGGGTATCCCCCTCTTCTTCATAGACCATGTGTAGGGATGTTAGGTATGCCTGCATATTGTCTTTGGTTATTAGACGTTCGTACTTGAGACAGTTTTCTTGATCACAATCATGCAAGTCAGCTAATCCTTGCGCGAGAAGACACTTCTTGTTTTGCCCATTTCTGACCTCCACAGGAAAGCCTCTCATGGACAGAATCCAGGAATTAATTCTGGAATAACTTACATTCCCAGACCGAATTCTGTCATTTTGTAAATACTGCAAGGGTTGATGAAGAGTCTCTACAATGATGTGCTCCCCCTGGATAAACAGGTGGTAATTTATCAATGCCCACATTGCTACCAGGAGTGTTTTTTCACAGTCATTGAATTTTTCCTCCACAGTGGACACATTTTTGATCATGTAAGAGATGACTTTGTTGACCTTGTCATGCTTTTGGTACAATACAGCTCTTAGGCAGGTATCTGAAAACCCTGTCTCCAAGAAGAATTTCTTATTCTTAATGGAGTAGTCAAACAAGGAGCTTTAGAAAGGCTTCTTTTCAGTTGTTTAGCTGCTTTGGATTGTTCAGGACCCCACTCCCACTTGACTCTGGATTTTGATAAATGGACCCAGGGTTCAATGACCTCTGCATAGTCTTCAATTCACTTTTGACTATAATTAGTGAGTTAATCACGCTTCTCAATCATCTCAGGGTAGTAGGATATTTTCATTTCAATAAGACTTCCACTTTCTTTGCCTGGGGGTTGAGCCCATGAGGGGGGATTCCGTGACCTAGAAAGTTCACTCTGGTCTTACACCACTCTGCCTTTTGAAAGGACAGTTTTGCTCTGACTTTCTGCAACTGGCCCGGAACATAGAGAATTTCTGGAATATGTTCTTACACAGTTGATCTCTTGATCAATACATCATTTACGCAGTCCAGGTTTCCCCTTTCGCTCAAATCTGGCATGGCCTTATGCAGGAAGATTTTGAACTAATTTCTTGAGTTTATCTATCCAGAGGGTGTTCGAATGCATGTTTATTGATGCCCGTAAAGACAAAGGCAACCTTGGATTAGTCTTCCCTACTCTCAGGTACTGGCTGTGTACACTTTTGACCCTTGGATCTGTGTCAGCCCTTGATCGATGCAGGGAAGTGGCCATCTTGACATGTGAACCCATTTGTTCAACTCCTTCAGTTCTGGACCTAGTCTCCATTGCCCATGTGTTTTCGTATCCCCTGTACCAGGTATTTAAAGGTACTGTGGATTAGACGAATTACCCCACAGGATTCCAAATTCTTAATAATCTCTCTGACTCCATGAATGCGAGAAGTAAATGGTATTGTTTAAGGAACACTAGAGCCATTTATGGGCCCGTGGTTATGGTGGTTGAATGGGTAGATGTACATCCACAGTCATATGAATCAACTGAAAAGATATCCTGAAAGTCCAGGAACATCTGTTTCAGCTTCTGCCTCTGTTCCTCAGTCTCACAGGCATCAGCAAGATTGATCTGTTCCTCGACCATCTGCTTGACGCCTGGAAAAACCTTGGACTTGGCCATTTCAGGTGCATCCTCCAGTTGTGTGGAGAGATCTCTTTTGATGGTGTTTACCTGGACATGAGGTTCTTTGTATTCAAGGTAGTTGTTGTTGACTCTAAATGCCATCTCACCCTTCCTGATGTCACAGGTTACCTCTTCAACTGCATAAAGGCATGAAGAGTACACCAAGAAATTCCCCCCCATGATGGGTACACATCTTTTCTGGAGGAATATTGCCATTGATATCGAAACAGTAGTGAGGAATTGGCCCAATTTTTAATTGCCTAAATGAAAAGAATAGTATTGTGGCAATAAGACCCTCAGCGGCGGGCCAATACTGCCCCAGGTAATGCCCCCGGGGCCGTAGTTACGCTCTGGCCTTAACAAAGCCCCGGGGGCATTACTGTGGGTGGTATTGGCCCGTCGCTGAGGGTTTTATAGCCATTAGTACCCTGGCCCATTAGACCAGGGTACTAATGGCATTTTTTTCTGTTTCTAAATGCTTCTGTGTTTCGAAAAACAAAAAAGAAAAAGGTGAAAAAAATGGCCGCAGGGAAAGGGAAAACCTAGTCTATTTTCCCTTTCCATGGTGGCCATCGGGAGCGGACGCGCTGGGAACAGAATTGTTTCCAGTACGTTCGCTCCCAAGAAAAGAAGAAAAAAGAAGATAAGTGGGGTTGTGAGGGCGTTGAGGGGATAGTTTGCGGGGGAGGGGGTGGAGGAAAAAAACACTTACCTGAGTCCCCGGCGGGGGACGAAGGAAGCCTCCAGCCATGGGGAGACTCGGGGCGGGGATTGCCCCGTTTCGAGCCTCTTATTGGCTAAGGGGCTGCCACGCCCCTTGCCGGGAACAAAGTACCCAGCATTCGCGGGACGCACTAACGTACACGGGAAAACCGTGTGGTATGGCTCAGAAAAGAGCCAATCCTCACATAGTATTTCCAGTGTACAGCGTGCGCCGGGTACTAATGGGCATAAACCGCCATTCCAATAGAGGTGTCTGCACTCAAAGTGATACTTTGAGGGTCACTGTTATCCACCAATATTTGAATGGTGTTGTGGTCTAGATCCAATAAAGGGGTTGGATGTAAATATAAACCTTGTTGGAGGTAAGAGTTCAAGTTTAAATAGGCATCCTTATGTTTGAGGTTCTGTCCTCACTTAATTTTGAGGGGAATAGTGAATTGTTGCACCATTCCTGGGATGGCGACTTCTTCTTCCACTTGAACTTCAACCACATAAGGCAGCAATTGAGATAATTGGGATGCTTTTTTGCCATTGTCAAAACTCATGGGGTTACCCCCAGTCACAACCATAGTTTGTTGTTGATCAAATCTAGACGGATTGCAAATCAATTCAGAATATCATGACCCAAATAAAAGTCAGAAGGGACATCTCTAATAACCCAACAATTGTGTTCTAAAATTATGCTGTCAATGGACATTTCTAGCATAGCTAGGCAGGAAATGCTTGGAATTTGGTGTTTCCAGACCCACTTCCCATTTATCAATACATTTAAATGTGGGAAGGGTCTGATCTTTTTGAAGTTGCCTGAATAATCCTTCACTCATGAAGCTTCTTCCATTATTCAGACAAACTCTAGTGAGTACTTGCTCCTTACCCACATTTACCTGAAGGGGGAAAATAAGTATTTGCCCTTTTCCCGAATGTTGGTCAGACTTTGAGCCGGTTTTTCATTGTCCTCTTTTAAGGGACTTCAGGTTTCTTCAAGATTTTGACTGGTATAACATTTCAAAGTGTTCCCTTCCATTGCAGAATACCACTTGCAACTGGGAGAAAGGTTGGTTTTCGATAGTTGAGAAGAGCTCCCATCAACAGCTTGTTCTCTTACAGAGATGACAGTGATTTCTGGGACTTGGTTGTTCTGGAAATGAAGAGGAGCTTGGGACCCAGTATCCACCAGAGTCGATCATTCACACTGACCCTGTACCTTGACCTGGGCATACAATCTGCCCTCTTTTTCTTCAATGTACAGATAAACTGTGAGTTATCTGCTTGATCAGTAGTCATTTTCTTAATATTGAACCCCGTCACTGTGTGATCTTGGGCGAGTTTCTGTGCCGGAGATATGGAACCTGTAGTCAGGAATTTGGAGAGCCTGTGTGTAGTTGGGGGAACTTCTTTCTCCCCAGATTCTTTCCTGTCCCTCTTTGTCTGAAGACAGTTCTCAGAAACACTTTGTGGGCAGGATACCTGTACAGTCTCTGTATGATCTGGCTCACATGGTTGTGGTCCAGGAATCTCTGGATTCGGGTTGGTCTCTATACCTCATTACAGAAGGGGAAAGACCATATGCACATCAAACTTGGCCCGAACTGCTAGGTCTCATCCCTTCTGCATGAGACCACAAGCATCCTTATGATTACTTCAAAACCTTCCAGCCATCACCTTTTTGTTTTGCTATAGTAACCCTGAGTGGGACGGGTATGCCCAGACGTGCGTCCTGAGTCTGCCGGGCCTAGACACCCAAGCTACTCCTCACTGATGATGCCCAACAAGGCTGAAATATGTCTGGGATGCTTGTGGTCTTGTGCAGAAGGGATGTGACCTAGCAGTTTGGGCTGGACTGCCCCTTTTGGGGGGGGGACCAAGCCTGATTTGCATATGGTTTTTCCCCTTCTGCAATGGCTGGACAGGCTGGAAAACGATGGTCTGGAGGGTTGCCCAGAGAGTGCCTGTTGTTATGATTACTTCAAAACCTTCACACAATTTCATCCAACAACACTCTATTGTGAATGGTCTGGTCATTCAGTTGGTGTTGAAGATGACTTATGGTTTCTACATACTCTTCATGTGTGTCCGGCAGTGCAGAGAACTCAATTTCTCACTCTGTGCTGGCCTGTTGGTAGGTTTCTACCTCCTTTTGAAGTTGCTCAATGAGTTTTCCATGTTATAATTCTAAAATATGGCTTTGTTGTATTTTATCTTCCAATTGCATGAGTGATTGCTGGGCCTTTTCCAGGTCTCCAGTCTGACACAGCAGCTTTATTTTGCAATCACACTTCAATTATTTATAAATGGAAATAGAACTGAGCTGTGAGTTGGGCCATTTTAGTCTGTTCCTCATGCACATTTTAGTCACGTAAAACGCACCCAGTGTTTGATGTAACATCCTACCATCCTGCCGAATGACAGTGCCTACTGATGTAATTTCATGTACCATTCTATCCTGCCAATACCCATCGTCCTGTTCATGCCAGTCTCCCTGAATGAACAGCTTGGCTAGGAGATGTTTTCTGGCCTCTTACATTTCAATGGTTTTCTTTTTAAAAGTGGCTTTTTGCAACCTTATACACTCTCTCTGCACAGAAACAAAACCTAACAGTCTATTGCTGCTAGATTTCAACATTCAATGCCCATTCAAATAATTTTTGTTTTAACTCTATACAATCTCATTTCTCAGGAAACCTACCTGACTCTCAGAGTTCAAGCAAACAATGGTACTTTAACAAAGCATCAACAACCTACCATGCACCTCAATGACGTCACACTAGAATTACTTGCCTGTTAACATGTTAACAATGAACTTGTCATGAATCAAAAACAGAAAGCTATAACCTGGCCTGAGCCCCCATTTATGTAGGAAATAGATATGGGGCAATAATTAATGCAGGAAATTCTTTCCCTCCCCAATCAAAAGCTCCACACAAATATACATGTTATATAATTCACTCTAGCCCTGTCTATGAACCATATTACACCACTATTATGCACTGCTGCTGACTCCATTTTAGAGTAAAACTCCCATCCAAAGGCCCAAACCAGCCCGCTTGCAGCCCCTCTCCCCCGACCCCCTGGTCCATTCACACCCACTTGTGCCGCCTCCCGTCCCTGCCACCGTCCCTGATTGGTTATTTTCCCTTTCTGGTGTGGGCCTAGTCCCACGGCCCTGCCTGCGCTCCCTCGTTTCACCCAGGCGCCCAGGTGAGTGCACCTGCCCATTTGTGCACTGTTGCCGACTCTATTTTAGAGTAAAACTCAAATCCAAAGGCCCAAACCAGCCTGCTTGCAGCCCCTCTCTCCCCCGACCCGCTCGTCCATTCACACCTACTTGTGCCGCGTCCCGTCCCTCCCACCGCCCCTGATTGGTTATTTTCCCTTCCTGGTGTAGGCCTAGTCCCACGGCCCTGCCTGCGCTCCCTCGTTTCACCCAGGCACCCAGGTGAGTGCACCTGCCCATTTGTGCACTGTTGCTGACTCCATTTTAGAGTAAAACTCAAATCCGAAGGCCCGAACCAGCCCGCTTGCAGCCCCTCTCTCCCCCCTACCCGCTCGTCCATTCACACCCACTTGTGCTGCCTCCCACCCCTCCCACCGCCCCTGATTGGTTATTCTCCCTTCGTGGTGTGAGTCTAGTCCCACGGCCCTGCCTGCGCTCACTTGTATCACCCAGGCGCCCATGTGAGTGCATCTGCCCATTTGTGCACTGCTGCCGACTCCATTTTAGAGTAAAACTCCCATCCAAAGGCCCAAACCAGCCCGCTTGTAGCCCCTCTCTCCCCTGACCCCCTCGTCCATTCACACCCACTTGTGCCGCCTCCCGTCCCTCCCACCGCCTCTGATTGGTTATTTTCCCTTTCTGGTGTGGGCCTAGTCACACGGCCCTGTCTGCGCTCCCTCGTTTCACCCAGGCGCCCAGGTGAGTGCACATGCCCATTTGTGCACTGTTGCCGACTCCATTTTAGAGTAAAACTCAAATCCAAAGGCCCGAACCAGCCCTCTTGCAGCCCCTCTCTCCCCCGACCCGCTCGTCCATTCACACCCACTTGTGCCGCCTTCCGTCCCTCCCACCGCCCATGATTGGTTATTCTCCCTTCCTGGTGTGGGCCTAGTCCCACGGCCCTCCCTGCGCTCCCTCGTTTCACCCAGGCGCCCAGGTGAGTGCATCTGCCCATTTGTGCACTGTTGCTGACTCCATTTTAGAGTAAAACTCCCATCCAAAGGCCCAAACCAGCCCGCTTGCAGCCCCTCTCTCCCCCGACCCCCTCATCCATTCACACCCACTTGTGCCGCCTCCCGTCCCTCCCATTATCTCCTCCACCTCCTGGTCCGCCCACCATGCCCTGACTGGCCAGGAGACCGTGAAGTCAAGCCATTACCAACTCTCCCAGGGCAGCCTCTGCCCGGCAGCCCATCGGCTAAGGACCTGAGGCAAAGGACGGCTCCTACAGAGACGGCTCCAGGTCGTATCTGCAGGTATCAGCAGGAGAAGCAAGAAGCCAACATCAAGTAAGTGTGGAAAGGGCGGGTCCAGAAGTAATTACTTCATGCCATACTACCCTACCACTCAACTAAGGAAGCCTCACCACTGTAAACTCGTTATATCTGTGGCATAATTGCATTTAGAAACCCTGTCCTATACCTGTGCAAAACTGAATTTACAAGTGTGCCCAATAGCCTCTCTGTGAAAGTTGCATTTAGAAGTGTGCCCAATAGCCTCTCTGTGAAAGTTGCATTTAGAAGTGTGCCCAATACCCTCTCTGTGAAAGCTGAATTTAGAAGTGTGCCCAATAGCCTCTCTGCGAAAGTGGCATTTAGAAATGTGCCCAATAGCCTCTCTGTGAAAGTTGCATTTAGAAGTGTGCCCAATAGCCTCTATGTGAAAGTCGAATTTAGAAGTGTGCCCATTAGCCTCTCTGTGCAAAACTGAATTTAGAAGTGTGCCCATTAGCCTCTCTGTGAAAGTTGAAGGCCCACTGTGATTCAGTGACTTTCTCTACATTTCAAAGATGACACCATTCAAATATTAGTTGACAATAAAGATCCCCAAAGTGTCATTTTGTGTCAAGACATCTCTGTTGGAATAGCGGTAGAATTCAAACATTTTTATTGAATTTAACAAATCCTATCATTGGTTAAATACCTGAAACTTGTTATAACAATAGTGATGGTATCAGACCAGTGACTATACTCAACAACGGCAAATGTTATGTTATACTCCTTATGCTCCTATGGGATGGAGGATGTGACTTGTGATGCTTTGGAAGATGAGATAGTGTTCTGATTTACCAGTAACTGCCACAATAGCAATACATCATTCATCCAGGTTTATACCATAAATAGAGATCTTTCCATCCAACTTGAAGATACTTCAGAAATTGCTTCCCCAAAAATGTTCCTACGTTCCCGTCAGATGGTCGAATAACAGAACAGTCTGGCTGAGGGCTGTAACACAGATGAACAAAGCCAATAATTGAGAAGGTGTTTCTGAATTTCCCAATAATGTTCTCTCTCAATTCATAGGTCTGTAGACACACATCTCTATGGTACAGAGTAATAATTAAGGAGGGTGATGTGGCACCTGTATTTGTAAGGGAGTAAAGTTTGTCATGTGGTCACTCATGGAGATTATCAAAAATTGGAATCCCTTGGGATCCTTTGTCAGATCCATTTCACCTTTAATAACCCAGTAATAGAAAAATAAAAGCAAATTGACAATGGAGACTCTGTGAAGACCTGAGGGAACTGATCAAGGGGGTATATATGCCAAGCTGACTTCTCTCTTTTTTCCAGTTACTTGCACAGGTCCAAGGTTCTAAAGTACACCCAGTTCTCGATTTGACACATGGATATTAGACTGTCTCTGTACTGTGTGAACACCAGTATAAACATGCCTTTACCTTTGGGGACAGAAGTATTCGTGGACTTGTACACCATTTGGGTACTTTAATAGTGGAAATGAACTCAATATATTACTGCATTAAACCATGCATGACCTTGTAGAAAGAGGAAACTTGGCTTCTGCCGATGACTGAGTGATAAAAAGAAAAACTGTGGAAGAAAACCTGGTGGAGATATGCTACATACTTATACAATCAAGGAATGCAGGCATGAAACTATCGGTTCATGGTCCAAATCCAAATTAAACTTTGTGGGGCATAAGAACAGAGCTGAGGATCTTAGAGACAGACAAAGAATGTTGAAGCTTTACTGAAGGTGAAGATCCCCACAAACTTACATGAGTTACAAAGTCTCTCAGCATTGACCAATTAAAGCCATATAATTATAGCCAATTATACATCAATCACCTAGTCCTTGGCAAACTGCCTATTGAACACAGGGGTCAAAGGGGAGTGGAGGGACACACAGAGGGTGTGAAACACCTGAAGAAAGCCTGTCCCAAGCTCCCTGCATGGCTTATCCCAATAAAAACAAGGGGTTTTCCTGGAAACAGTATTTTCTTCCAACTGTTTCATGGTGGCCTTGCATCAGTTGCATGACCAGATTGATAACATAATTTCATGTGCAAGTAAGACATTATCACCTGTCGGATTAACTTTAAAGAATGTAAACAAATCTCTCCTGCCAGTGGTAGGGGAATTGAAAAACTACCATTTGTTGATTGACTGGGAACATATTATAGTTGAGAACACCCAACAATCATTGTAATATTTGCAGAGCCACAAGATACAGACTTAGAATGTCTCTAATTCAAACATTAGTTGCTGGATTTTTCCTACACATGCACTGTACATATACATAATCATTTCCTATCAACACTGTAATAAATGTAAGGCTACTTTTTAATACTCTCAGGTTTACAGCCCAACCCTCATTCTGTGCACCAGGACCCCACCTCTTCCACAAAATCACACCTTTACTGTACAATACATACATTGCGCACATCAGCACAAATTGCAAGCTATTCTTTTTGCCCGTTCAGATTACAGTTTTTTGGCAGGAATGTCATTTAGTTGAGAGGAATGACTTACTTGCCACCATGATCCATTCCAATTTGTAGGTGATTATCCAGCCATTTCTTCTTTGTATTCTGGGACTTTTACTGCTACATTTCCTATAATAAAGCCACAAATATAATTTCCAGAATGCAAAGCAAAAAGCCGGTCCGCAAAAGCACCAATAGACTAGAATGGGCCATGTTGTCAAGTATGGGTATGAAGGGGGCGATGCAGGCTTGACGTCAGAAGCGCTATGTTCTGTCTCTGTTCTCGTTCCAGCACCCAGTGAAACAATGTAGTGCGACTTGATGACAGAGCATTTCCAGATCATGAAGTCCTTTCCTCTACTTTCATCGGAGTGGTTGATCCGATCGAGAACCAACAGAGCAGGGCGGTGTGTAATGGAGTGACATGGTGGGGGCCCCATTGCCTTGCCCGCCTTTATTTCACTAGAGACGATCTCGGGCAGTCAGGCCTCAGTGTGAGAGGTGTGTTGAGAGTTGACGGGTGATCCCTCCAAGTAAGGCTTCATTGACTTCTTTTGGTTTAGCAGCCCTGTGTGAGTACAACTAGTACTCTGCAGACGGGCTGCCATACTACATTGCGCACATCAGCACAAATTGCAAGCTATTCTTTTTGCCCGTTCAGATTACAGTTTTTTGGCAGGAATGTCATTTAGTTGAGAGGAATGACTTACTTGCCACCATGATCCATTCCAATTTGTAGGTGATTATCCAGCCATTTCTTCTTTGTATTCTGGGACTTTTACTGCTACATTTCCTATAATAAAGCCACAAATATAATTTCCAGAATGCAAAGCAAAAAGCCGGTCCGCAAAAGCACCAATAGACTAGAATGGGCCATGTTGTCAAGTATGGGTATGAAGGGGGCGATGCAGGCTTGACGTCAGAAGCGCTATGTTCTGTCTCTGTTCTCGTTCCAGCACCCAGTGAAACAATGTAGTGCGACTTGATGACAGAGCATTTCCAGATCATGAAGTCCTTTCCTCTACTTTCATCGGAGTGGTTGATCCGATCGAGAACCAACAGAGCAGGGCGGTGTGTAATGGAGTTACATGGTGGGGGCCCCATTGCCTTGCCCGCCTTTATTTCACTAGAGACGATCTCGGGCAGTCAGGCCTCAGTGTGAGAGGTGTGTTGAGAGTTGACGGGTGATCCCTCCAAGTAAGGCTTCATTGACTTCTTTTGGTTTAGCAGCCCTGTGTGAGTACAACTAGTACTCTGCAGACGGGCTGCCATACTACATTGCAGTTTTCTGTTGCCTGCCCTCTATCTCCTACCCCAAATCAGATCTTACATGGATGGATGTGGAACAGAAGTGGTTTGTCATGATCCGTCAAGGGTGTAGAGACTCTGCAACTTGTGCAATAAAGATATCCCTGAGCCTTTCTCTGGTTCACTTTGAAGCCTGCTTCTGCGGTGACTGTTGGGGTCATACCCTTTGAGCTGTAGTTTTCACCTGTTCCTCCTCCCCCTCTCTCCTGTCCCTGTTGATAATGATATCTGCATGCACTAAACATAGTCTAACCTTATTTTGCTTGCCCCTGCACTTCTACATGGACAGAGCCTCAAGTACAAGCAAGACCTTATCCTTGTATCACCTTTGCAAATTTCTGCACTTATTGCAATCTGTGCACACAACATCAACCAGACCATGTAGCAAGTCGAGGGCTGTGTAGTCAGCCAGTTCAGGATATGAACACCCAATAACCTTATGAGGAGAGTCACACCACAAACCTACAAAAGACCAAATGGTAGCTGTATTAATGACAAATGTGGGAGCCACGTGCCAGAAAGAACATGGCTCGGAAGAACTTGAAAATGATCTTGACCCAGAAACAGACAAATTCATGCATCTGGGAGTTCGCCTCAAACAATTGAAACAGACACATTTGTGATCTGTAAAAATTCGGGCACACAGCTCTTCACTGCATCCACAAACACGCCTTATTTTCGGGCATGCCATTGTGGACTACTTTAACGTGTCAGACCCGAACACTACAATACAACCGAGGGGGGTCATCTCCTTGGCCACCCTGGATGGTGCTGACATGTATGATTTCAATGACGGAAATGGCATGAATGACCAAAGCCTAATTGAACATACTGGGCCTAATTATGACTCCGGTGGTAGACATGCCGGTAAATACTGGCATGGCTGCCGCCGGAGTCATGAATTTGCCGGCACCCGGCAATGGGCAATTATGGGGGCATTCCGGCCCCGCCGGACCCGGTAATTGCCCAATGTCGGGTACCGATAATTATTGCTCCCCATTCCCATTTGAGTTCCATTGGACTTAAATGGGAATGGGGAGGCCGGCTGCACCGACACCATTCGTGAATGGTGCTGGTGCATCTGACATGGTCTGCTTGCGGGTGCCGATCCGCCCGCCAGGTCAGACTTGGCAAGCGGTAAGGCATCTGCAAGCAGAACTCGTAATTTGCCGCTCCAGTAACAACGGTACTGGTAAGCTTACCGGTACCGTTGTTACCCTACCGGCACACTTATAATTAGGCCCACTACTCTATTGCCCTTGAAGCAAGACAATATCAAGGGGACAGCGTGCTGCAAAAGAAATGTGATCCCTCTATATATGGCTCTCCAACGGATCTAACAAATCTTATTGTTAAGGAGAGTCTTTAGAACTTCGAGCCTGGCTCATTATTCGAGGGAATCGGTACTGAAGAAAATACTCTTCACCATACCTGAGAGAAGTAGATGAACGTATTTGTCTGACATCACTGACTTTATCCACCTTAAATATGGTCCTGAGTTCATTTGTCACTCTATATGACAACATTTGGGATGAGGTGAGGGCACATGCAAATATGCTAGCAGACTTAAGTTTAAAAATAGAGGATATGGTATCCTCAAAGTGTTTAACTGATTGGGGCAGTCTCTTAAGAGTTCATGTAGAAGAAAAGATGGTTAAAGAAAACTCAAGAACCAAAAAACAGTGAAAAGGAAAACATTTGGCTATTCGAACATTTGCAAAAAAAAGTGATCACTGGGGATGAGACGGATGGAATAGGAAAAATAAGACCCATGAGAAAGCTAATAACGCATATCTGTCCCCTGTATTTGAAAGAAAAGAACAAGAGCATGAACCCGGCTTGTGCAAATGTAACACTGTCAATAATGGGGAAAGTGATAAGCTCAAGAAGTAGAGTTGTGTACAGAAAGTGGCGAAATACCAGCATGATAAAAATCCGTGGGTGCCTGTGTCAAAACAACTTAGTTATTAGGTAAGAGAAAATGAGGGGAGTGGTAGGACCCTTGTTTCCTCCACACCCAAACTGGTTTGGATCCCTGGGGGTTAAGGGGTACTCTCCACAGGGTTCCAACCGTGGTGAATGATGCACTTTAGCATCCCTGGACATGGCCAGATTGTGAACCATCAATGAGGCCATGTCAAGAAGTAGAAAAACAAGGAATGATCTTAGCTGAGAATAAAGATCACTGTCTCCCACCAACCATGAGATGTAATGGTTGTGGTTGCCAAAAGAATGGGAATAAACTACTCCCTGATTACAAGGGATGTAGTGACATTTCCATGGTTGAGTCCCAAAAAACACTGATATAATCTCGCAAGGGTGTAGGCGACTTTGTGCGAAAAGGAAGGGAGAGCCACATAGGAGAAAACTCTGTCATTATAGAGACCCAAATAGAAAAAAAGCACTAAGAGACCAAACGACCGTCCAGAATGAACACTACCATGGCAAACAGGTCAAGGATAAAAACGATTGTGACTGCTCAAGAAGATGGACCATGCTTCCATCGGAAGGAGTAAATAGGTGTTGTGTCCCGCCGGTAAGATATAGTAAGAAAATGTGGTCTAGCTTACTGACGGTGGAAGGTGGATTGCCCTTGAATGGCTGCGATAAACATCTAGGAGCCATCCTTCTGCCACCGGTCCCCGTGGTCCACTACCGGGCACGTAAACTTGGGTGACTTGTTCAAAAAAAGGTATAAACCACAAACAGAAGAGCAAGTGGGGAGGTGCATGGCCCAGGAGGAATGTACACACCTGAGGAGCACTAATATCAAAGATCAAGATAGGGATCCCTGTACCAACAAACCGTCTAAGAGATCCTCTTTATCAGTATAATCCGATTTTGTTAGACGAAAACTCATGGGGTCTTTCCAATAATAGGGTGCTTTTTTGTGCAGTGATCAGATCTGCATCCAGGGTGTCTTTACTCCACTGAGCACTTGAGAGTTCACTGTTGACATGAGCTTGAGACCTTGTTACAGCTGTGACTTGGGTTTCACCCAGCAAGGATTCCGTATCTATGAAATCCCCCTGCCGGGCTCCAATTTTAGCCAGCTGGTCAGCCAGGTAATTGGCAGTCTTATCTAGCCCCTCCTTTTTGGAATGACCTCTTATCTTTTTCAATATATGGCCATCTCATTAGAGGTCACCACATCATCAACCTACTGGATCACATTTCTGTCTTTTAATGGTTTATTGTTAGCACAAAGCATACCTCTATTCTTCCAGTTGATCAGGTGTTCACCAAACCCCTTCCTGCCATAGTCAGAGTCGATGATTATCACAAGTTATTTGAGTTGGTGGTGTACAGCAGTGAGGGTGGCTTGATGAACGGTCATCAACTCGGCCACCTGACTACTTCGGGGTCCTATTTTGTAACCAGCAGAAGGCTCTGGAGTATCAGTCACCCAGGCATTCCAAATGTCAGCCACTAGTACTCATGCCCTGTTATGGGCAACGTGGTAAGAGCACATCAACTGTGGGTATCCCCCTCTTCTTCATAGACCATGTGTAGGGATGTTAGGTATGCCTGCATATTGTCTTTGGTTATTAGACGTTCGTACTTGAGACAGTTTTCTTGACCACAATCATGCAAGTCAGCTAATCCTTGCGCGAGAAGACACTTCTTGTTTTGCCCATTTCTGACCTCCACAGGAAAGCCTCTCATGGACAGAATCCAGGAAGTAATTCTGGAATAACTTACATTCCCAGACCGAATTCTGTCATTTTTTAAATACTGCAAGGGTTGATGAAGAGTCTCTACAATGATGTGCTCCCCCTGGATAAACAGGTGGTAATTTATCAATGCCCACATTGCTACCAGGAGTGTTTTTTCACAGTCATTGAATTTTTCCTCCACAGTGGACACATTTTTGATCATGTAAGAGATGACTTTGTTGACCTTGTCATGCTTTTGGTACCCTGTCTCCAAGAAGAATTTCTTATTCTTAATGGAGTAGGTCAAACAAGGAGCTTTAGAAAGGCTTCTTTTCAGTTGTTTAGCTGCTTTGGATTGTTCAGGACCCCACTCCCACTTGACTCCGGATTTTGATAAATGGACCCAGGGTTCAGTAACCTCTGCATAGTCTTCAATTCACTTTTGACTATAATTAGTGAGTTAATCACGCTTCTCAATCATCTCAGGGTAGTAGGATATTTTCATTTCAATAAGACTTCCACTTTCTTTGCCTGGGGGTTGAGCCCATGAGGGGGGATTCCGTGACCTAGAAAGTTCACTCTGGTCTTACACCACTCTGCCTTTTGAAAGGACAGTTTTGCTCTGACTTTCTGCAACTGGCCCGGAACATAGAGAATTTCTGGAATATGTTCTTACACAGTTGATCTCTTGATCAATACATCATTTACGCAGTCCAGGTTTCCCCTTTCGCTCAAATCTGGCATGGCCTTATGCAGGAAGATTTTGAACTAATTTCTTGAGTTTATCTATCCAGAGGGTGTTCGAATGCATGTTTATTGATGCCTGTAAAGATAAAGGCAACCTTGGATTAGTCTTCCCTACTCTCAGGTACTGGCTGGGTACACTTTTGACCCTTGGATCTGTGTCAGCCCTTGATCGATGCAGGGAAGTGGCCATCTTGACATGTGAACCCATTTGTTCAACTCCTTCAGTTCTGGACCTAGTCTCCATTGCCCATGTGTTTTCGTATCCCCTGTACCAGGTATTTAAAGGTACTGTGGATTAGACGAATTACCCCACAGGATTCCAAATTCTTAATAATCTCTCTGACTCCATGAATGCGAGAAGTAAATGGTATTGTTTAAGGAACACTAGAGCCATTTATGGGCCCGTGGTTATGGTGGTTGAATGGGTAGATGTACATCCACAGTCATATGAATCAACTGAAAAGATATCCTGAAAGTCCAGGAACATCTGTTTTAGCTTCTGCCTCTGTTCCTCAGTCTCACAGGCATCAGCAAGATTGATCTGTTCCTCCACCATCTGCTTGACACCTGGAAAAACCTTGGACTTGGCCATTTCAGGTGCATCCTCCAGTTGTGTGGAGAGATCTCTTTTGATGGTGTTTACCTGGACATGAGGTTCTTTGTATTCAAGGTAGTTGTTGTTGACTCTAAATACCACCTCACCATTCCTGATGTCAGAGGTTACCTCTTCAACTGCATAAAGGCATGAAGAGTACACCAAGAAATTCCCCCCCATGACGGGTACACATCTTTTCTGGAGGAATATTGCCATTGATATCGAAACAGTAGTGAGGAATTGGCCCAATTTTTAATTGCCTAAATGAACAGAATAGTATTGTGGCAATAAGACCCTCAGCGGCGGGCCAATACTGCCCCAGGTAATGCCCCCGGGGCCGTAGTTACGCTCTGGCCTTAACAAAGCCCCGGGGGCATTACTGTGGGTGGTATTGGCCCGTCGCTGAGGGTTTTATAGCCATTAGTACCCTGGCCCATTAGACCAGGGTACTAATGGCATTTTGTTCTGTTTCTAAATGCTTCTGTGTTTCGAAAAACAAAAAAGAAAAAGGTGAAAAAAATGGCCGCAGGGAAAGGGAAAACCTAGTCTATTTTCCCTTTCCATGGTGGCCATCGGGAGCGGACGCGCTGGGAACAGAATTGTTTCCAGTACGTTCGCTCCCAAGAAAAGAAGAAAAAAGAAGATAAGTGGGGTTGTGAGGGCGTTGAGGGGATAGTTTGCGGGGGAGGGGGTGGAGGAAAAAAACACTTACCTGAGTCCCCTGCGGGGGACGAAGGAAGCCTCCCGCCATGGGGAGACTCGGGTCGGGGATTGCCCCGTTTCGAGCCTCTTATTGGCTAAGGGGCTGCCACGCCCCTCGCCGGGAACAAAGTACCCAGTATTCGCGGGGCGCACTAACGTACACGGGAAAACCGTGTGGTATGGCTCAGAAAAGAGCCAATCCTCACATAGTATTTCCAGTGTACAGCGTGCGCCGGGTACTAATGGGCATTAACCGCCAATCCAATAGAGGTGTCTGCACTCAAAGTGATACTTTGAGGGTCACTGTTATCCACCAATATTTGAATGGTGTTGTGGTCTAGATCCAATAAAGGGGTTGGATGTAAATATAAACCTTGTTGGAGGTAAGAGTTCAAATTTAAATAGGCATCCTTATGTTTGAGGTTCTGTCCTCACTTAATTTTGAGGGGAATAGTGAATTGTTGCACCATTCCTGGGATGGCGACTTCTTCTTCCACTTGAACTTCAACCACATAAGGCAGCAAATGAGATAATTGGGATGCTTTTTTGCCATTGTCAAAACTCATGGGGTTACCCCCAGTCACAACCATAGTTTGTTGTTGATCAAATCTAGACGGATTGCAAATCAATTCAGAATATCATGACCCAAATAAAAGTCAGAAGGGACATCTCTAATGACCCAACAATTGTGTTCTAAAATTATGTTGTCAATGGACATTTCTAGCATAGCTAGGCAGGAAATGCTTGGAATTTGGTGTTTCCAGACCCACTTCCCATTTATCAATACATTTAAATGTGGGAAGGGTCTGATCTTTTTGAAGTTGCCTGAATAATCCTTCACTCATGAAGCTTTTTCCATTATTCAGACAAACTCTAGTGAGTACTTGCTCCTTACCCACATTTACCTGAAGGGGGAAAATAAGTATTTGCCCTTTTCCCGAATGTTGGTCAGACTTTGAGCCGGTTTTTCATTGTCCTCTTTTAAGGGACTTTAGGTTTCTTCAAGATTTTGACTGGTATAACATTTCAAAGTGTTCCCTTCCATTGCAGAATACCACTTGCAACTGGGAGAAAGGTTGGTTTCCGATAGTTGAGAAGAGCTCCCATCAACAGCTTGTTCTCTTACAGAGATGACAGTGATTTCTGGGACTTGGTTGTTCTGGAAATGAAGAGGAGCTTGGGACCCAGTATCCACCAGAGTCGATCATTCACACTGACCCTGTACCTTGACCGGGGCATACAATCTGCCCTCTTTTTCTTCAATGTACAAATAAACTGTGAGTTATCTGCTTGATCAGTAGTCATTTTCTTAATATTGAACCCCGTCACTGTGTGATCTTGGGCGAGTTTCTGTGCCGGAGATATGGAACCTGTAGTAAGGAATTTGGAGAGCCTGTGTGTAGTTGGGGGAACTTCTTTCTCCCCAGATTCTTTCCTGTCCCTCTTTGTCTGAAGACAGTTCTCAGAAACACTTTGTGGGCAGGATACCTGTACAGTCTCTGTATGATCTGGCTCACATGGTTGGGGTCTAGGAATCTCTGGATTCGGGTTGGTCTCTATACCTCATTACAGAAGGGGAAAGACCATATGCACATCAAACTTGGCCCGAACTGCTAGGTCTCACCCCTTCTGCGTGAGACCACAAGCATCCTTATGATTACTTCAAAACCTTCCGGCCATCACCTTTTTGTTTTGCTATAGTAACCCGGAGTGGGACGGGTATGCCCAGACGTGCGTCCTGAGTCTGCCGGGCCTAGACACCCAAGCTACTCCTGACTGATGATGCCCAACAAGGCTGAAATATGTCTGGGATGCTTGTGGTCTTGTGCAGAAGGGATGTGACCTAGCAGTTTGGGCTGGACTGCCCCTTTTGGGGGGGGGACCAAGCCTGATTTGCATATGGTTTTTCCCCTTCTGCAATGGCTGGACAGGCTGAAAAACGATGGTCTGGAGGGTTGCCCAGAGAGTGCCTGTTGTTATGATTACTTCAAAACCTTCACATTTTTGTTTTGATATGGACTGCTCAAAGGCCACAATTTCATCCAACAACACTCTATTGTGAATGGTCTGGTCATTCAGTTGGTGTTGAAGATGACTTATGGTTTCTACATACTCTTCATGTGTGTCCGGCAGTGCAGAGAACTCGATTTCTCACTCTGTGCTGGCCTGTTGGTAGGTTTCTACCTCATTTTGAAGTTGCTCAATGAGCTTTTCATGTTATAATTCTAAAATAAGGCTTTGTTGTATTTTATCTTCCAATTGCATGAGTGATTGCTGGGCCTTTTCCAGGTCTCCAGTCTGACACAGCAGCTTTATTTTGCAATCACACTTCAATTATTTATAAATGGAAATAGAACTGAGCTGTGAGTTGGGCCATTTTAGTCTTTTCCTCATGCACATTTTAGTCATTTAAAACGCACCCAGCGTTTGATGTAACATCCTACCATCCTGCCGAATGACAGTGCCTACTGATGTAATTTCATGTACCATTCTATCCTGCCAATACCCATCGTCCTGCTCATGCCAGTCTCCCTGAATGAAAAGCTTGGCTAGGAGATGTTTTCTGGCCTCTTACATTTCAATGGTTTTCTTTTTAAAAGTGGTTTTTTGCAACCTTATACACTCTCTCTGCCCAGAAACAAAACCTAACAGTCTATTGCTGCTAGATTTCAACATTCAATGCCCATTCAAATAATTTTTGTTTTAACTCTATACAATCTCATTTCTCAGGAAACCTACCTGACTCTCAGAGTTCAAGCAAACAATGGTACTTTAACAAAGCATCAACAACCTACCATGAACCTCAATGACGTCACACTAGAATTAATTGCCTGTTAACATGTTAACAATGCACTTGTCATGAATCAAAAACAGAAAGCTAGATCCTGGCCTGAGCCCCCATTTATGTAGGAAATAGATATGGGGCAATAATTAATGCAGGGAATTCTTTCCCTCCCCAATCAAAAGCTCCACACAAATATACATGTTATAGAATTCACTCTAGCCATGTCTATGAACCATATTACACCACTATTATGCACTGCTGCTGACTCCATTTTAGAGTAAAACTCCCATCCAAAGGCCCAAACCAGCCCGCTTGCAGCCCCTCTCCCCCCGACCCCCTTGTCCATTCACACCCACTTGTGCCACCTCCCGTCCCTGCCACCGCCCCTGATTGGTTATTTTCCCTTTCTGGTGTGGGCCTAGTCCCACGGCCCTGCCTGCGCTCCCTCGTTTCACCCAGGCGCCCAGGTGAGTGCACCTGCCCATTTGTGCACTGTTGCCGACTCTATTTTAGAGTAAAACTCTAATCCAAAGCCCCGAACCAGCCCGCCTGCAGCCCCTCTCTCCTCCGACCCGCTCGTCCATTCACACCCATTTGTGCCGCCTCCCGTCCCTCCCACTTCCCCTGATTGGTTATTTTCCCTTCCTGGTGTAGGCCTAGTCCCACGGCCCTGCCTGTGCTCCCTCGTTTCACCCAGGCGCCCAGGTGAGTGCACCTGCCCATTTGTGCACTGTTGCCGACTCCATTTTAGAGTAAAACTCAAATCCAAAGGCCCGAACCAGCCCGCTTGCAGCCCCTCTCTCCCCCGACCCGCTCGTCCATTCACACCCACTTGTGCCACCTCCCGTCCCTCCCACCGCCCCTGACTGATTATTTTCCCTTCCTGGTGTGGGCCTAGTCCCACCGCCCTGCCTGCGCTCCCTCGTTTGACCCAGGCACCCAGGTGAGTGCACCTGCCCATTTGTGCACTGTTGCTGACTCCATTTTAGAGTAAAACTCAAATCCGAAGGCCCGAACCAGCCCGCTTGCAGCCCCTCTCTCCCCCGACCCGCTCGTCCATTCACACCCACTTGTGCTGCCTCCCATCCCTCCCACCGTCCCTGATTGGTTATTCTCCCTTCGTGGTGTGAGCCTAGTCCCACGGCCCTGCCTGCGCTCACTTGTATCACCCAGGCGCCCAGGTGAGTGCATCTGCCCATTTGTGCACTGCTGCTGACTCCATTTTAGAGTAAAACTCCCATCCAAAGGCCCAAACCAGCCCGCTTGTAGCCCCTCTCTCCCCTGACCCCCTCGTCCATTCACACCCACTTGTGCCGCCTCCCGTCCCTCCCACCGCCCCTGATTGGTTATTTTCCCTTTCTGGTGTGGGCCTAGTCACACGGCCCTGTCTGCGCTCCCTCGTTTCACCCAGGCGCCCAGGTGAGTGCACATGCCCATTTGTGCACTGTTGCCGACTCCATTTTAGAGTAAAACTCAAATCCAAAGGCCAGAACCAGCCCTCTTGCAGCCCCTCTCTCCCCGACCCGCTCGTCCATTCACACCCACTTGTGCCGCCTCCCATCCCTCCCACCGCCCATGATTGGTTATTCTCCCTTCCTGGTGTGGGCCTAGTCCCACGGCCCTGCCTGCGCTCCCTCGTTTCACCCAGGCGCCCAGGTGAGTGCATCTGCCCATTTATGCACTGTTGCTGACTCCATTTTAGAGTAAAACTCCCATCCAAAGGCCCAAACCAGCCCGCTTGCAGCCCCTCTCTCCCCTGACCCCCTCACCAATTCACACCCACTTCTGCCGCCTCCCGTCCCTCCCATTATCTCCTCCACCTCCTGGTCCACCCACCATGCCCTGACTGGCCAGGAGACCGTGAAGTCAAGCCATTACCAACTCTCCCAGGGCAGCCCTCTGCCCGGCAGCCCATCGGCTAAGGACCTGAGGCAAAGGACGGCTCCTACAGAGACGGCTCCAGGTCGTATCTGCAGGTATCAGCAGGAGAAGCAAGAAGCCAACATCAAGTAAGTGTGGAAAGGGCAGGGCCAGAAGTAATTACTTCATGCCATACTACCCTACCACTCAACTAAGGAAACCTCACCACTGTAAACTCGTTATATCTGTGGCATAATTGCATTTAGAAACCCTGTCCTATACCTGTGCAAAACTGAATTTACAAGTGTGCCCAATAGCCTCTCTGTGAAAGTTGCATTTAGAAGTGTGCCCAATAGCCTCTCTGTGAAAGTTGCATTTAGAAGTGTGCCCAATACCCTCTCTGTGAAAGCTGAATTTAGAAGTGTGCCCAATAGCCTCTCTGTGAAAGTGGCATTTAGAAATGTGCCCAATAGCCTCTCTGTGAAAGTTGCATTTAGAAGTGTGCCCAATAGCCTCTTTGTAAAAGTCGAATTTAGAAGTGTGCCCATTAGCCTCTCTGTGCAAAACTGAATTAAGAAGTGTGCCCATTAGCCTCTCTGTGAAAGTTGAATTAGAAATGCGCCCAATAGGCCCACTGTGATTCTAATGTGTGCCCAATAACCTCTCTGTGAAAAGTTGAATCTAGAAGTGTGCCCAATAGCCTCTCTGTGAAAAGTTGAATCTAGTAGTGTGCCCAATAGCCTCTCTGTGAAAAGTTGAATCTAGAAGTGTGCCCAATATCCTCTCTGTGAAAAGTTGAATTTAGAAGGGCTCCCAATAGCCTCCCTGTGAAAAGTTGAATTTAGAAGCACATTTTGAAGTTGAATTTAGAAGTGCGCCCAATAGCCTCTCTGTGAAAGGTTGAATTAGAAGTATACCCAATAGCCTCTCTGTGAATTAAGAAGTAGGCCCAATAGCCTCTCTGTGAAAACTTGAATTTAGAAATGTACCCAATAACCTCTCTGCAAATTTTAGAAGTGTGTCCAATTGCCTCTCTGTGAATTTAGAAGTAGGCCCAATAGCCTCTCTGTGAAAACTTGAATTTAGAAATGTACCCAATAACCTCTCTGCAAATTTTAGAAGTGTGCCCAATTGCCTCTCTGTGAATTTAGAAGTGTGCCCAATAGCCTCCCTGTGAACTCAGAGGTGTGCCCATTAGATTCTATGTGGAAACTGAACTTTGAAGTGCGCCCAACAGCCTCTCTGTGAAAGCTGAATTTAGATGTACGCATAATAGCATACCTATGAAAGTTGAACTTAGAAGATGAATTTAGAATTGCACCCTTAGCATCTCTGTGAAAGTTAAACTTAGAAGTGCATTTAGAAGCTGAATTTTACAAGTGCGCCCAATACCCTCTCTGTGATTCTAGAAATTTGCATTTAGAAGCTGAATTTAGAAGTGTGCCCAATAGCCTCTCTGTGTTCCCAGAAGTGTGCCCAACAGCCTCGCTGAATCTAGAATTGCGCCCAGTAGCCGCTCTGTGAATCTAGAAGTGTGCCCAATAGCCTCTCTGTGAAAAGTTGAATTTAGAAATGAGCCCAATAACCTCTTAGTGAATTTTAGAAGTATGCCCAATTGCCTCCCTGCGAATTTAGAAGTGTACTCAACAGCCTCTCTGTATTTCTAGAAATGTGCATTTAGAAACAGAATTTAGAAGTTGGCCAACAGCCTCGCAAACTCCGCCTAAAATAATAATAAGCATACCTGTCTGGGATGCTTGTGGTCTTGTGCAGAAGGGATGTGACCTAGCAGTTTGGGCTGGACTGCCCCTTTTGGGGGGGGGGGGACCAAGCCTGATTTGCATATGGTTTTTCCCCTTCTGCAATGGCTGGACAGGCTGAAAAACGATGGTCTGGAGGGTTGCCCAGAGAGTGCCTGTTGTTATGATTACTTCAAAACCTTCACATTTTTGTTTTGATATGGACTGCTCAAAGGCCACAATTTCATCCAACAACACTCTATTGTGAATGGTCTGGTCATTCAGTTGGTGTTGAAGATGACTTATGGTTTCTACATACTCTTCATGTGTGTCCGGCAGTGCAGAGAACTCAATTTCTCACTCTGTGCTGGCCTGTTGGTAGGTTTCTACCTCATTTTGAAGTTGCTCAATGAGCTTTTCATGTTATAATTCTAAAATATGGCTTTGTTGTATTTTATCTTCCAATTGCATGAGTGATTGCTGGGCCTTTTCCAGGTCTCCAGTCTGACACAGCAGCTTTATTTTGCAATCGCACTTCAATTATTTATAAATGGAAATAGAACTGAGCTGTGAGTTGGGCCATTTTAGTCTTTTCCTCATGCACATTTTAGTCATGTAAAACGCACCCAGCGTTTGATGTAACATCCTACCATCCTGCCGAATGACAGTGCCTACTGATGTAATTTCATGTTTACTAGAAGAAAGCCTACACAACAGCGTAACTGTGCTGTAGCTACAACTAAATAGGCCGCCCAGTTAGAATATCCTAGGATCTAGCATACCTGTGCTAACTGTGCTGTAGCTACAAATAAATAGGCCGCCCAGTTAAAATATCCTAGGATCTAGCTTTATCTCAAACAGCCTAATATCTGCAAGCTAGTACAAATTGTACACTAAAACCTAGAATAAGTGAATAATATCACCGGACTTCTTGGTACCTTGAGTACAAGACTACTCACAGCCAGTGAAACAGCGGAACTTATAAAGTCCAATAAACTGTAAGTTGCACCTGAGACTACACCTAACAGCTTGTACTAGGCATGAGTGCACCCACTCTTCCGGAGTCCCTCAGAAATTACCACCATAATCTGCCCCCACTCCCCGTTCTGCCTCCCCTCCCCCTTCCCAAATCGTCCCACCCTCCTTTGCACTCCCTATCATTCATCTCTCCAAACACCAAGCCAGAGGGCACAATGGCGAGCCAACCACCCTAAGAAAACTCCCCCCGAACATCACCACTGATCAGCCCACATTACCCATGCCCGCTCCCCTCACTATCATAGCGAGCACACCCCGCCCTGCAAGCATCCCCCCACCCTGCCCACAAACCCCCACCACCTCCGCTCCCCAAACACACCATTTCCCCTCCCTAAAAACTGCATGCCTAGCCTTAGCAAGAACTGAAGCCGCATCCCTCTCCCCCTCTGACCCCCCTACCCTCTCCCACACTCCAATCGCAATAAAGAAATTAAAGAGGACCGTACCTGGTCCCCCTCAATCTCTCAGCACTCCTCGCCTCCCCTGTCTTGATCCCCAACCTCTGTACCCCAATCACCTCCTTCCCCCATAGCTTCACCCTGCCTTAACCCCTCTCCCTCGACTTCTCTTCAACTACAACCGAAAGTCCTAACCACCCACAGCCTACCTTCAAATCCCCCGAGCCAATCCTGAGCTTCCCAACTCACATAGCCACCCATTCCTGCCCGAAACCCGCCAACTCCGCTGCTTGCCCACTATTCCCATTGATCGTCTCCCACCCTACCCCTCTCCCTCCCCAGCTTCCTCTCCCTCCGCCACCACCACCTTCGCTCCTCCACCGAGACCAACCTCGCCTCCCGATGTGAACTGCATCCTATTTAATGCCCGTTCCGTAGCAAAAAACAGATACTGCATCTTTGACCTCCTCACCTCAGACAAACCAGATCTGGTTTTCATTACCGAAACTTGGTTCTCGGACGACTTCGCCCCAATCACCAGTGAAGCCTTCCCCCCCGAATACTCCCTCATCCCACTGAACCATCCTTCTAGAGGAGGAGGAATAGCATTCGTCTTCAAGTCTCTCTTCCACGCCTCAATCATCGACAGCCAACCTTCGATTCCATCCTGAAAATCTCTCCTCGTTAGACTATCCCTCTCCCCGTTGCTCTCACACACCTTCCTAATAATCTACAGACGACCTGGCTATGATAGACATTTCGCAAATAACCTCTGCAACTCTATTGCCACCCTTCAACTAAACTACCCCAACCTCACCCTTCTTGGAGACTTCAACATATGGCTCGACATCCCCACCAACCCTATGACACACTCTCTGGTTGACGGTTTGGACGCAATTAACCTCCAACCCCACACAAACGGCCCGACTCACTACAAATGACACTCTCTTGATGCCATCTTTAGCTCCAACACCCTGATTCATTTAAAACCCCCCACCCCTATCCTCTGGTCCGATCACTTCATTCTCTCGTTCACCATTCACTCACCCGACCGCCTTCCTGTACTCGAATCTGAACCTCTCAATCTATGCAAATGCTGGAAAAGACTAATAATCGTCCCGGACCTAGCCGACGCACTCCTCCAGTCTCCACCACCTACCTGCCTACTGAACAAACAACTAACCCCTGACGCCTTTGACTCATGGCTCAATGCATCTCTGACGCGGCTCACACCCCCCTTGCAAACAATCAACCCGCCGCGGCCTCTTCCCCAGATGGTTCACTCCTGAGTTGAAGATCACTAAACAACTATATAAATACCTAGAACGCAAATGGTAGAAAGACAAAACCCAGGTGAATAGGGCCACCTTGACCGGACACCTTTATCAGTACAAGGCCGAAATTCGGAAAGCAAAAAAAGCCCACTACAACTCCCGAATCCAAAACTGCAAAAACCCAAGCAAAGAACTCCACAAAATCATCTGCGAATTCACCCATCCGGCTTGCAACACGACCGTCCCGACTCCCTCACAATCACTGTGCGACTCACTCTCCCTCCACTTCTTCACCACGGCTCTCGAAAGAACAAATACTCTAGCCACCAACCTAGCTCTCTTACATCCTCCAAGCAATTCTCCCCCCATACCGCCCACCCCACCAGATGCAACCATTACGCAAACAACGTTTGAATCCTTTAGCCCAATATCACCAGAGCAATTTCACAAACTTCTATCTGTCTGCAAACCATCTGGCTCGCCACTGGACCCTTGCCCAGCCGCAACCCTCAAAGAAATTTTCACTTCTACCTGCGCAAGTGAACACGCAAGATCCATCATAAATACCTCCCTTTCCTCTGGTATCTTTCCCGATGCATTCAAAACAGCTTATGTCAAACCTCTAATTAAAAAACCTTCGCTCTGTTAAGTGACTTCAATTCAGCACTCTAACTAAGTCAATGCGTAGTCTGGGATGCCCAAGAGAAGCCCTTATTTATAGATTTTGATGACAAGTTCATCAAGCCCCTCTCTTTGAATCCCCCTGACCTCACTGAGCCAAGAAGTAGGTTAGTTTGCAAATTAAAAGATTTATTTGAAAAATTAAACAATATATATATATCTCACACTTTTATGAATAAATTAATATTTGATAGCACACTTATGAATATGACAGTGATCAACAATGGATAATATTACACTAGCACACTTTTTTAATCACTTAGGAGTTGGTATAGAAAGGATAAGGTAGCTGAGAATACTTTATGGTTTCAAGGAAATGCAATGATGGGAAAAAATGCAGCACAGAAATAAACTGATATGGTTTCAACAAGAGATAATATGATCACTTTTCCCCTTGTGGCAATTCACTCCCCCCTATGCAATATAAAGAGATGGAAGGAGAGCACACAATTTTCAGAAATATAATCAAATGCGATACAAATTCTAGTTCCCCCTAGCAAGCTTAGAGCAACCGGTATGCTTTTAAAACATGCAGAAATACTTTTAATATGATTTGCAATGAAGTGAAAATATGCTAAAAATGATTTTAATTCCCTATAGGAGATTCAGGGTATGTGACAGCTACTTTGAATTAGTTCAGGTCAACACTAGCAATTAATCAGGAATGATTATCAGATTGAAAACGAATTTCAGCAGTTGAAGCAAAAGACAGCGATTTTTGACAGGTGAAGAAGTTTGAGTCAAATTGCAATTTGCAGCACTTTTTCCGAGTGCGTCGAGTGTGATTACGGAAAAACGGGGTTGGGCTTGTTGGAATGCTTAGATTCTTAGCTTTAAGATGACAGTTAAATCTCGTTCCTAGCACGTATGGTTTAAAAGATACGGACAATTAGTGGAGGTAGATTCTCAAAATTAAAGTAAAGCTCAGAATGACAAATGACACTTTCACAGCTTTGAAATCACAGAATGAACACACGATTTCTAATGCAGTTCTAGGAAGGTTGAATTGGTTTGAATTAGATTATTTTAAACTAAGAGATTGGTTCTGCACAGTTCTCGTGGGATACTCAGACTATAAATTTGAACTAGGCCGTCAAGATCTGGGCAACAGGTTTAGACGGTACTTCTGGCGGGTGGTTCTGAAGTCACAGCTATCTGGGTCAGCTCTGCACTGCTGGTCTGGATCTCTGGTTCTGGCAAAAGTTCTTGCACTGCACAGCGCTCTGGTCTGGTTCTGGTCTGCGGTTTGGATACAGCTCTGCTTTCTGGGTCTGGTTCTGGATACCGCTCTGCTTTCTGGGTCGGGTTCTGGATACAGTTCTAGCCAGAAGCGAACAGCACAGCGCGGCTGTTGAGAGTCAGGTTGCAAAAGATTTTGAGGCCTGCTGAAAAGGATTCAGCTTGTGGATTGGCCCTTCTGCTTTAAATTCTGGAGTCTAAATTCTAAGTTCTGGTCTCTGGCTATTGCCTGAATTTGAAGTCGTCCGTCAAAGTGCTTTGCAAGAAATCAGTTTGAAGTGGGAAGTGAATGTTCCTACCTGGGTCTCAGTGGCTCTTTTTATGTCTTTTGAAAGTGGGTGGGAAGGCTGACTTTCTATGCCCAACCCTCTGAGGATCCTGATAGGCTATAGGATTCTCTGTCACCTGACTGGGGAACTGAATTGTGAGTCATCCCATGTCATCAGGCATCATTTTTATGGCTTACAGAAAGAACACTGCCCTTGTCACTTTGCACACAAATCTATTTTTGACTTAAATGCATATTTATCTATGTACAATTTTTCTAATATTATATGGCCAGTTAACATATTTTCTGTAGTGCCAAACCATCCGATCCCTGTCTTTGTGAGATGTTGTGTTCACTTCTGACAGAATTCTGCCCTTTTCATCCAGAACACAACCTCTAAACTTTTCCAGAATTTACACAAATCTGCGCAAGGAATATGGGCATCAGATGATGAAGTGTCAGATTTTTAACATACAGACATTTGGAGTAATACCCTATTTTCCGCTACTACCCCCCAGAACATACCACGGAGTCCTAACACCTCTTAAAATGTGCACAGTAAAATCACAGGAATGATGATATTATTGATATAATTTTGACAATTATGTACTATGAATTATCCATCTTTTTAAAATTATGCTCTGGCCCAGAGGGGTGTGGTTTCCCAAAGCACATGGGGGAATTTCTGGTTTGTCCACTTCCTCCGAGCTCAGCTGGCTCACAGAGGCAGTGCCCCTCCCAGTTCCTTCCAAGCGGAAGCCATTTACGACCCCCTGATTTAGCAATTGCTTGGAGCAAAGGGAAGCTCATTGTTCTGTTTCCCTGCAGTCCCAGGTACCCCTCCCCGGATTCAATCAGTGAGGTGTAATCTCCTTTTGGTGGGACAGGAGAAGGCCGGCCAGGCCTGTGAAGGCAGTTGCTGGGAAAGTTTCAACTCCTGTCGGGGGTAGTTGCCAGGCAGAATTCAATCTCCTTAAACCAGGCTTCAGCCAAAGGTCACTTTTGTTCACATTTTTCTTCATTCAAATCAAACTTACAATTTTGACACATGCAGCTAGAACGCTGATTCTAAGTTCAAAACCATGACATTTAAGCAGTTGCAACCTATGTGATACTCCAAAGTAGGTCACTCATTTATTTTAAACATTTCGATTTTAGTGGCTTTATATCCCATTTCACTTAAACTGCTGACATCCACAGCTCAGCCAGTTTTGTTATGAACATTATTTTAGGCTGTTCATCTTTCCAGATTTGGTATGCACACAAGACTTCATTCTACGAGACGTCTGCTGGTGTTCAGTAAGATTTTTGAATATCTTGCAATGTTTGAAATAGGCATTTTGAGCTTGCATTCAGAGAAAGAAAGGTGATCTAAAAGGCTTTTTGAGCTAACAGGCACTGCTGTTTTCTTCCTTTGGCACCACGTTTCACTCATGGCGCTTCTGGCCCATCACGCTCGCACTGGTTGGTGGCGACCATTTTGGTGTGCGCAAAAACTGCACGGTTTTCCTGGATTCTGGCACAAATGTGGGCTTTTCGGCCATCTTGGATTTTCTAAGCCCACAGCACCACCTTAAGACGCTGCACTGGCTTCCAGTAGCCCGCAGGGTGACTTTCAAAACCTTGTGCATCTCCCATCGAGCACTGCATAAAACTGTAATTCAATATCTTCAAGACAAGCTAAAACCCTACAACCCCCCACACATCTTGAGATCAAGCTCAGCCGGCCTCCTAGTCATTCCGAAGACAAACTCAATTAGGTTAGGAAGATCATCATTCTCAGCCTTGGCCCCCACGCTATGGAACTCACTCCCACCCCACTTCCGCCAGACTGAGGATTTAATGGCTTTCTGCAAACTGCTGAAAACCTGGCTCTTCCCCTAAAACCAACCCGTACCAAACTAACCCAAACAGACCAACAGCAACTCAATGACACCAATCCATCAAACCACCTGATGCGAGAAACTGACAGCTAACGACCCCCAATGTAATCTAGAAGGGCAAACAGAATTAAATTAATAAAGTAGATCAAAGCAGTGAAATGGTTAATAAGAAGTAAATCATAGGGGACCAGGAAAGAGATTTAAACTCCCGAAATGGATAGAATGCATGCGGAGTGAACAAAGTGAATGGCGTAGATGAATTACTTAGAACAGATAACTATATAGTTTGAATGAATGTGGGAATCGAATGAATATGTAGACCGGACGAGTGTATGGAATGGATGAACATGTTGAGTGGATGAGTGCGTAGAGCGGCTGGATGTGGAGAATGGACAAGCGTGTAGATCTGATGAGCGCGTAATGCAGGGAAGCGAGTAGAATGCAGAAGTGCGTAAAACAGATGAATGTCCAGAATGGATGAGCGTATACGGGATAAGTGTGTAGAAAAGACAAGTATGTGAACCTGATGAGTATGTAGAGCACATCAATATGGACAACGCATGAATATGGAAGTGTGAAGAGTGTGTAGACCTAGCGAATGTACAAAGCGGATGAGCGTATAGAGTGGAGGAGTATATAGAGAGGAGGAGTGTATAGAGCGGAGGAGTGTATAGAGCTGAGGAGTATATAGAATGCAGGAGTGTATAGAATGCAGGAGTGTATAGAGCAGAGGAGTGTATAGAGCGGAGGAGTGGATAGACCGGAGGAGTGGACAGAGTGGAAGAGAGGATTGAATGGATGAGAGAATGAGTGGTTAGGGCGGATGAATGGATAGAGCGGATGAGCGAATAGAGTGGATGAGAGGATAGAACGGACAAGTGCATAGAATGGATGAGAGAATGAGTGGATAAGGCGGATGAGTGGATAGGGCAGATGAGTGAATAGAATGGATGAGTGGATAAAGCAGAGGAGTGTTAGAACGTATGAGTGGATTAGTGTACAGACTGGATGAGTGGATAAAGCTTATGAGTTGATAGAGCGTATGAGTGGATAAGTGTACAGAATGAATGAGTGTACAGAACGGATGAAGGTATAGAACAGATGAGTGTAGAGATGAATATATATAAAGCAGATGAGTACGGGGAGCAGATGAGTGCAGGGAGCAAGTGAGAACGGGGATCAGATAAGTGCGTAGAAGGGATGAATGTGTAGAGGGATAGTGCGTAGTGGGGATGAGTGGGTAAAGGGGGTTGAATTGCGTAGAGGGGTTGAGCGTATAGAGAGGATGAGTGCGTAGAAGGGATGAGTGCGTATAAGGGATGAGTGCGTAGAAGGGATGAGTGCGTAGAAGGGGTGAGTGCGTAGAGAGGGTGAGTGCGTAGAGGGGGTGAGAGCGTAGAGGGGTGAGTACGTAGAGGGGGTGAGTGCGTAGAGGGGGTCAGCACGTAGAGGGGTTGAGTCGGTAGAGGGGGTGAGTGGGTAGAGGGGGTGAGTGGGTACATGCTTGAGGCAGACAAGAGTGCACGCGTGGGGCAGACAAGAGTGGATAGGAGGGCATGGAATGGACTGAAGCGCATAGAATTGCGTAACGTATAAAGTACGGTTTGGAACGCAGAGAACGCTTAAAGAGCATTTAACCCACAATGACTGGAGTACGCATGGCGAACTGGAGCACACGGAGTGAACTCGAACGCACACGGCAAGCCGGAATGCATGAATGCGTGACCGAAATATATGCAGCAGACTGGGATGCATGGAGTGGATAGGAGTGCATGGAACGGACTAGAGCACGTGACGTATATAGTATGATTTGGAATGCAGAGAATATCTGAAAGGGAATATAACCCATCTTATCCCACCACCACGCTTACTCTCTCCTTACATCACCACTGAACTAGAACACAATGATACTGTGACACCATTTGGTATAACTGTTCTCATACCAACACTCGCCGCTCACTCCATATCATTCTAAGTTATCACTGCTGGTAACACACCCCCCAGCCAGGCGTTCTCCTCAGGCCTAACACAGCCACATCCAGTCTGGATAAATCCTGCCAGAACGAACGCATACTCCTGACCTCTCAACCAGCACACCTACCGCTAGAATGCAGCTATTACACGGATACCGCACGAGCTGCACACATACCCGGTGACCACTCCACCCTTTTTGACTCTCTCTACTCTCTCTACTGATATGAACTTCGGTTCCCAAGGGCGTTCAACCTACCAGCGCCTTCAGAACACCCCAATGGTATATAAGGCGCTATATAAATGCAAAATAACAATAATAACAATAACTATCAGCCCATGCCCATGCCATAGATAAGCCAAGATTTGTAACGCTCACCTGGCTCCCATGGAGGCGCTGGTCTGGTCTGGGTTGCTGTGGCCTCTTCAAGCGTGATGCACAGAATTCAGACCACCGATTGAACAGGACCCCCAAATCTTGCTTGTCTGGCCCGTAGGAATATCCTTCTGCAGATGAGAAAGGGGATTAACTGTCTGCTGAATAGTGTGCTTGCTCCCCCCTCTCCCACTTCGTTCTTCTCTGACTTCCTCCAAAACCCCCGGTTTAAGCTCACCTTATGGTTTGGAAGGATGAACTCTCCATCCTGCTTCTGGTGCAGGGGCGCGCGTTCGTCCAGTTACTTCACTGGTTTTCAGAATGGCGCTGGCAAATCCACTTGACTTTTCTGAGCGATACGCCGTAAGTATGAAGATGCAAAAGTTCAAGCGTGAGCCTCCTTTTATGTTGTTTTTCCTAACCTGTGATCTGTCCTTTATTTCAGGTGCAGAACGAAGGCGATGCGTTGAGGGGTTAAATTGCCGGTGGTAAAATCAGGAGCGTTAGTGCTGAGGGTGACCCCTCTAAATGCCTTTATAATTCCCCAGTAATGTCTTTTGTCCTTTCCCCATAGGGGCCGGGGTGCGGTACCTGCCAAAGATGCGGCGCCGACCCGAGATGTGGAATGGTTCACCAAGAAAAGCCGGTAAGTTATATGGCTGAAAATTCGGCTTTCCTCTTGTGTTTCCCTTGCTCACCTTTTGTCTCTTCTTCTCTCCCCTAGGTGCAGGGATGTGGCGACCGGTGCTGAGAGCCGCGATGGAGCCGGGCGGCGTCTCGGGAACTGGTGAGTGAAGCGCGACGCTGCAGCGAGCAACGCGGTGCTTTTAAATGGAAGTCTTCCTTCAGGAATGCTGGCGTTAATATTCCGGATGCACGTAAGAAGGTTGAATAAGTTCTTGGTTTTCACCTTTCTCTTCTCTTCTTTCCTTACAGGTGTTCCAGGTTCGAGGCGGGCATGGCTGGAGTCCAGGTGCAGGAGCTGACACGGTGAGCGTTCAGCTGCTGGGATGCAGAACAACGCGAAGCACGTGTGGCTGTCCGGGCGTGGCTTAAATAGCCTTGGAAGAAGTTCCAGGTGAGTATTCTTCCACAGCCCCACCCAAGTAACAAATAGTTCCTTCAGAAAAATAGTCCCTCCTAAGCCTCATTTGGCTTGGTTCTTCATGCAGCATGGTCTGCATCAGGTGAGTATGCAGCATGGTCTGCTTCAGGTAAGTGCACCAAACACTTCCCCTTATGAGCCTGGCGCCTATGGCGCCAGGACTGATGCCCAACATGAGCCTGGCGCCAACGGCGCCAGGACAGAGTCCAAAGAGCCCCTATAAAGGGCCGCTGGGCTTTTACCCGGGGGCGTGATGCCTGCTCCCGGGGGTGCTGGGCCTGGCCTGGTGCTCCGGGGGTAGGCATCATGACAAGATTTAGGCCTGTCTGTAGAAATAATATTTATTTATTAATGAATAGGAAAAATTATATTTGTACAAAATTACGGCACCTCACTTCGTGGTCCAAATGCTTTTCCATCCTAACAATTCACTTTTTACACAAATTGAAAACACCAGTTAGTTTAGGATAACACTGATCAGAGACTCTTTAACCACACAACATGTGCAGTTTTCCTTATGATATACTTTACATGAGGTTCACTTTTAATAAACTGTAATACCTTGAAACCTGACCAGATCATACGCTTACCAGAATATCTTACTTGAAGTTTAATTTAAATAATCTGAAAACATTTCTATTTGCAAAAGCAATTACACACATGCAGCGATCTGTGTTTTTATCTCCCTGTGCACTTGTCAATGCTTTGCAGTATTGCAGCGCAACAGACATTTAATAATAAACAATTTTTTAAAATATATATATAGAACCCTTCTTCTTCCGCCCCTATAGAATGCAAAATCTCGCTTCTTTCAGGAGTCACTTTCTTACACTCTCCAGACAGGTGCTTTTAAATCAGTGATTTCACCCTGTTTTGTGGGAAGACACTCTTCCAATGCCACAAACCAAGCTATTCAGTTATGATTTGGAACTCCTTTGCTTTAAGACAGGGTCTGAGGAATAGGGAGCATTTGGAATTTTTTTTTTGTGCACCCCTCTCTTTAGGGAAATGTTCGGGTTTGTTAAAGAAATAGAAGTACCCAATTACCTTCACAGCCCATATTTTTATCCACACTGGAAGCAATATTGTTGATTTCGAATTTCAACAAATTCACTTCATGCCAGTTGATTATAGGGGAATTCATTAAAGTATGATTTAGTAAAAATACTAAGGATCTACTAAGTCTGCGCATCCAATCAATAAGGACAAATATTAAATCAAACGCATCCCCACAAGACTTGGTTTGGTTAGACAAGTTTACTTGAATAGAATATCTCTGGGCTCCCTGATCAGGAAAATGACATCAAGCCTCCACGGAAAAGAATAGTGACCTGGTCAGATGCCACCATCAGTCATGGATATCCTTAGCCTCAATACCTCTTTTTTCATCTCCTGGTATGGACCCCAGCCTCTGTAACTCTTCCTGGTTATCTTCACCTCCCAGGCAATCTTGGTTCTCCAACAAGCAGTTTTTTTGTCAGTTCCACCCAGATGATTTCAGACAGCTTCCTCTATTTTCATTGTGTGTCTCCTTATGAATCTTTCACCACTCCCACAAAAACATCTACATTTTGAGAGGCCAGTGCATTGGCTCTTAATTGGGACCGGACAAGTATTTTCCATCCCCTTAACCCAGGACTCGCCCCTTTTCTTTGATTGGTCCATTTAGTTACAAAGCTCAAATTCTGGGAGAGATCGGTACACCCACTTAATTTTACATTTCCACACATTTCAATTTTGCATTGGGCTTATCATGCCGGACTTAATGAAAGGATTCCTGTGCCGGCACAAGGTTGCAGGTTCGAATGATATTTTCTCGGGAATTACTCAAAAATAATAAAAGTCAGTGGCCCTCATTACGACCCTGGCGGAAAGTGACTGACCGGACCGCCACAGCGTAAATAGCGTTTCCGCCATTGCACGATGGAGCAAAGTCCGGCCCATTCCGACCCATCGGGCACGAGCACCACGCCATGGCGGAAGTGCAAAGTCCGCGATGGCGGAAATGACCCCAAAACGGCCCACACCGCCGCCGTACGGCGCCCTAGGTGCAATACCGCCACCCCTCTTAGCGGACACCGCAGTGAGCGCCAACCGGAAAGTACGGTGACCGTAAATATACGGAAACGGAAGTAAAAACATGGGCCCGGAACGGGAAACATCCCGCCGTACACCTATAAAACCACAAAAACCACACAACCACTAAAAACACTACCCTGAGACACACCCCAACCCGTCATCCAACCTAGCGAAACCAAGAAAAATGGGAAAAGTAGAGAAGAAAGCGTGCGACCGCAAGCGGCAGGTCCACTTCTCCCGTGAGGAACTCACCGTGCTAACAGAGACCCTCCAGGAGAATGCTGCCGTCGTCTTCTCCACGCAAATGACCAGGACGGCACTTGTGAACAAGAAGGCCATATGGGCTCTGGTGGCACAGCGTGTAAGTGCGGTGGGGACCGCACCCCGCAACCCACAGCAATGCAGAAAGCGATGGGACGACCTGCGGATACGCGTCCGCAGCATACTTTCTGCCAACCGCAACATTGCCACAGCCACCGGGGGAGGTCCTGAATCACCCATCAAGTTGACCCCCTGGGAAGAAATCTGTGCCTCCACCATCGGAATGGAGAGCATAGAGGGAGTCGGAGGGATGGAGAAAGGAGTGCAGACATCCGAAGAATCAGGTAGGTGTCCCAAATAAAACAATGCTAAAACCACAATGTCCAACCATGTGAAGTGTCCACATAGTGCAACAGAAACACATGTCCAGGAGAACGTCCACACACATCGGCCTGATAGCGCACTTTAAAACTCACAATAAATACATAAATAATTAAAAACCCCTAAAACACCCACTACACGTGCAGCAGGCACACCCTAACTGCAGGCTGCCAAACAACTGCACCCTCACTCCACACACAAATGAAACCACCTCCAAGGCCCCGACCCAAATCACCCTCAGGTACCACCCCAATGCATGTGATACAATGCCATTCCAATACCCACAGACCCATCAATAACCTCGCCCTCCTTTACTCCACCACAGGGTCCGATCCAAACGACGAGCATCAGGACACCCCTACCAGCACACCTGCAAAGAGGGCCAAGACCAACGGCCAAAGACCCTCCACCTCAGGTGCACGGATCAAGACACGGCAGCAGCACAAATCAGGTGGCAGCACAGAGGAGGGAACATCAACAGGCACCCCAGCAGCCAGCATGCCCACACCACCACCACCACAGGTCCCCCCAACGGATGCCACAGAAGGCACTGCCTCTGGTGGCAGCAGCACCATAGGTGACACCCCATTGATGGCAGCATGCTCCGACACAGAAAACGGGGATGTCGAAGTCAGATCCATCCATGACCTGTCCCAATCCCCCTGTCTGTCCCATCCCGTACAACATGAGGATACCACGCAGGGGCACCCACAAGACGACGACTGGCCATCCCCCACAAGCCCTGTGGCAAGGCAACATGAGGACAACAGCCCCTCTGTGACACCCCCGCAAATGGCCATGGCCCAGCAGAGGCAACAGTCCCTCGACCAGTTAATCGTGCAACAGCAGCAACTGGCCACGCTCCTCAAGGACCATGCCGATGAGTGTGGGGGCACTAAGGCAGACATAGAAACATCAACTGAGACACTTAGGGCAGAAATGGAGAGAAGTACAGAGACACTAAGGGCACAAATGGAGAGTAGCACCGAGAGCCTGAGAGTCCAAATGGAGAGTAGCACCGAGAGCCTGAGAGTCCAAATGGAGAGAAGCACCGAGAGCCTGAGGGGGGAACTGCATGCGACGTCCAAAGACGTATGTGCCGAACTTGCCGCAGTGCGCCGTGTGCTCACTGAGCTCTCACAAACACTTAGGGACATGCATGGACGTGAGCAGGCAGAGACATCATCCGTTGCAAGTTCCGTCCAGGGCAGCCCCCAACGTAGATCTGGGAGGAACCTGCGCTCCACAGCCAGGGGTGCCCCTGATACCCGGAGAGGGGGCTTGCAATAGCGACAGCCCACTGACAATGAGCATCTTTGGACACTGGTGTTCGGGGGGGAGGCAGGAGGGTGGAGGGGGTGTGTTGGGCTCACTTGGGTGGCGGGTCGATAGGGTGTTCAATATGATATCACATATGCCATAAACAGTGCACGATCAACCAATGAGATGTGTGGACAATGATCTTTGTGTACTAGGCCATCATATGCGTACAGTCCATATTGTGCATGTACCAGACACACACAGTGCCACGAGTACCGTGTCCATGTATCAGCCACCAGGCGTGAGTGCTAGAAGCATGCATCTATGATATGCTGACGAATGTCACGGCCCTCCTGTGCCTCGGGGACTCCTTGAGGTGCTGCCACATCCCCACCCTCATCATGACCATCTTCAGGTGCTTGCAGTTCTGCGTCAGGGGGCATGGGCACATTTCTACATACGCACATGTTGTGTAGCATGACACATGCCATGACCATCTTTGCAACCTTCTCATGGCGGTACAGGAGTGCCCCGCCAGACCTGCTGAGGCAGCGGAAACGAGTCTTCAGTAGGCCGAATGCCTGTTCAATGACTACACGGGTACGTGAGTGGGCATGGTTGTAGTCCTCCTCATGCTGGTCCCGTGGGTTCCGGACTGGTGTGAGGAGCCATCTCTTCAGTGGATATCCAGCATCACCTGTATGTGGACGATAAACAGATTATGTGGAATGCCATTGCTACGTACGCACCCCCCCCCCTTCCTGCCAGGTCATTGCCGAATCACATACCCCACATTATCATGCATGTAATGAGACTCACCGAGTAGCCAGGATCTGTTCCCTGCGTGTCGCTCCATGTAGCGTGGTATTGTAGAGTTCCTCAAGACCATAGAATCATGGGTTGATCCAGGGAATCGGGCACAACAATGTGTAATGATCCTGTTGGAGTCACACACCATTTGTACATTCAGGGAATGAAATTGTTTTCGGTTGCGGTACTGGGCCTCCATGGCATGTGGGACGACCAATTCCACATGGGTGCAGTCGATGGCACCAATGCAACCCGGTATGCCGGCAAGTGCATGGAATCCCACTTTTGTGTTTGTAATTTCCTGCTCCGAGCGTGGTAGGGAGATGTAGTCGTCTGCGTGCTGCAGGAGGGCATCGAGCACTTGCAATAGTGTCCGTGAGAACAGTGGCTGTGAAATGCCATGCAACTGTCCGACTGTGTGCTGGTAGCTGCCTGTGGCCAGGAAGTGTAGTACAGACACCACCTTCAGCAGGGGTGGGATGGCGGTTGGGCTATCTATCATGCTGACAAGGTCAGCCTGTGTCATGTCCACAATGGCGGTTATGGTGTCCCGGTCCAAACGGTAGAGGGTGTGGATCTGCTCAGCAGTGAGGTCGAACGGATGTGCTCGGAGGCGTGGGATTGCGGGCTGCCTGCGTGGTGGTAGTGGCTGTGCTGGCGGCCCTTGCTGGCCCTGCCTTGGCCTCCTCCTCCTCCTGCGTCCCCTCCGTGCGGCCGGTTGTAGTTGGTGTTCGTCTTCTTCTTGGAGTCGGAGTACTTGCAGTGCTATCAGGTCCCCCATGGCCAACATCGCGAGTCCTGTCGGTAGCATTTCGGAGTGGGTGTGGTAGTGGGAGGAGACTGGGTGTGCAATTTATGTGTTTCCAGGCTGTATGGCCTCCACCTGTGGTGATTCATTCCACCTGTGCAAGCTGCTCTCCCCTTTGGCCGAGCACGTCCCGCACACTACGCTGCAATTCGAGTAATGGCATGTATTTGTACCCGATGGCCGTGTAACATTTGTTGATATGTACATTCGGCTATGGTCCCATTGTTTCACTTACAATCTTTGCAGTCGCGAACAGACTTGTGAAGGGTCAGTGGAACGTAGTACTCGAGTAACGGTGGGCCCTCATGCATCACTGTACCGAGTTGCACCGACGGGCGGGGCGTCCCATTTGTGGGTGAAGGCAGTTGCCATTTTCACACACAGCCGCACCAGATGGATTAATTTGTGATTTCAAACGGCCACAGATGCCTTTTCGACGTGATGTTGCAAATGAGGAATTCGAAGGGCGGCGCTTTCGGTTTTCAGCTAGCGGCGAGGAGATGCCCACAGGTCTGACTGCAAATATAACGTTCTATTGTTCAATGTCCTTGAGACAGGGGCCATGGCGAGGATGCAATGATTGATATGAATAGTTTGGGATGCGCAATAGCGACGTGGGCGATGAGGCCGGACGTTCCCAAATACATGTTACTTCACAACACTGGAATTACGGGCTGGGGCACTGTGGATTTAGCAGGCTGCATAACGCACAGACTCAATGGATATTTCTAATGTTATGTGAGTACATATTCAGGCGTTTTTATACCGGGATGAGGGAATTATGAGTGGATGCATGGGCAGATGATTTGATACAGAGTTTGCCATGTACAGGGCTTCTTGGAATCTATCCGCCTCCCCTGCGCTATGTGATGCAGGGCTGCCATAGTGGGACCATCGTCTATCTGGCCTTGTTGAGCCCTCCCTTTCTCGACGCGCCTTCAAACACTTGTGTCCATGCACGTTAACATTCCCATCTGATGCATTCTGTTTTGACAGACGCATGCACAGGTACACTCGTTTGTGATGGTGTTTACACCTCGATATAGATGGTTATGAGTCGCAAGTGGTTTTGGGGTGGTGATGATCCTTTGGAGTGGGCTAGCATGCATATGGCTGTGGATTTAGTGTGATCCTTGAAGTGAGTTTTTCGAATGTAGTTCTGATGGCCATTCTGTTCTTTTTCTTTTCTTTTGGTTGACAGGTATCTCCTCCCCTTTTGCCACTGCCATCTGTATGCCACTCCTGCAGATGGCTTTTACTCCCGACACCTGCTGCTTCGTGTTAATCAGTGGAGCAGCATCACGATCTTATGGGACGATCGCCAATGGGCCACATGCCCTTACGCAGTACTAGTGGCTCGGAGCAACATTTCGGCCTTTCAGCTGGACTAGTGCCTCCCCATTGGGACGGCCCTGCGGTTCTGTGCGCTTCCATGTTGCCTTTTCGTACGTGAATGTGGCTCTGTGTACCATGATGGAACAGGGCGTCACACAAGTAGTAGCTGGTCATTTCTTGCAGATGCAGCCCACAATGGTGAAATGTGTTTTGGCGTTCATGGCCTAATGGCTGTATGGGCTTGGTGATTTTGTTGTGCATTAAATTTCTATTCTGATATGGGCCGTGTTGCGTTCTTCTTTGAGAGTGATGTGGCATATTCCTATTTGGGGAGCGATGTATTGTGAGGAGATCTGCATTGGGTTCCAGATTCGGAGTTTAGTTGCGTGGTACTGTGCTGGGCGCGTTTGCCTACGAAGCCCAGTGAGGTCAGGGATGGGGGCTGGCAATATGACAGTTTGAATGTTGTCATGCTCAGGGGCGGGGGATTGGGTTTTGTGTAACAGATGCCGGTCAGCCAGGTGGACTGGTGGAATGATGCGATTTTCGGAATATTGCTGGTCACAGGTGCCTGTGTTTGCGTGCGTTTCTGGGGGGGGACTGTGGTCATGTCCATTGGAATGGCTTCTGTATTCGTGCCATCTGTGCCCTGCAGCTCCCATTGGCCCCTCTTGTGAATCTTTTGTTCGTTGGCATGCATGGGTGACTTGTACATTTCACTGGTTGCATCGACTTCATTGCACCTACGGGGAGTTGTACTTTGTGGGCAGGGAGCGGTGTACAGGCACTCAGTGGGGCCGTTTACGGTTGATTCGCGATGCCGTACTTCTCACCATGGCGGATTGGTACTTTCCGCCATGCTTGATGGCGTTAGGTACATGTCCGCTAGGGTCGGAATTCGCGTACCCTTGCGCCATGGTGGTATTTACGGTTTGGCATGGCGCGCGCGCGCGTACTTGGTGCAGTTAGCGTTGGCGTTCACTACGGTGTCGCTAATGGCATCGTACTTTGCGGTGACGGGTCGTAGTCGCACCGAGCGCTATTCGATGGCGGTATTGCATTTCCGCCATCGTTTTTCGATTTCCGCCAGGGTCGTAATGAGGGCCAGTGTCACAAAAAGTTACACACAGTCAAATAATACGCCAAGCTACTATCTCACAAAATCTCTGATATTTGACAATTTCTGGGGAGCTAGAAACATATTTTGGGTTGTGGCTTGGGCCTCCAAGGTCAGGGGTTAGGGGAGTGATGTCCACAGAAAGGTCTTATCATAAGGTTTCCAATGATATCTGAGTCATTATCACATGACTTATGGTTCCTGAGAAAATGAACAAAGTGTGATCCTGCATATAAACCTATGGCAATCTACTGATATGCATACTATTATATACACAGAATAGCACAACCAACTTCACATGTGATTTGGCCATCTGCTTTCTTTGTTGACACAGTTGTTGTAGTAAAAGTAATTTACAGTCTTTCTCCCAGAGTTAATGGATCATCTGTTGCTTATCTTTAAGAGCAGAGAGGATTGCTCCACCTCCATGCTCCTGGGAAATCCCACTGAGACAGGTCTGCTATCATCTTCTGAGCAGAGACCGCTAATTTGGATTTTATTTTCAAGAGTTATTCAGAGTTCAACCCATTAAAGGCTGCCTTTATTTACACAGTTGTTGGCACCAACCCACCATACATTCCTTCCCAAGCACTGCAGTGGCGTCAAAGCAGTGTCCAAATAATAGGGGGGCGGTCACTGTTTGAGTGCTCTGAACAAGCTGAAAACAATTCTTCTGAACAGAAACTGGGGATTTTAAAGGCCTGTTTGTTTCCATTACATAGTCCCTTTCAATCTGTCGCCTTTTCTTTTTTTACATGAGAAAAACAGGTTTGCAAATGATTGCCTCATGTTATCTCAGTCCGTCTTTGGATTACTACTTGTATTAAAATACAAAGGGTCTCATGGCAGCTCCATTTTGTTAAAGGTTCCTTTCAGTGTCTCAATTCAGTGGTGAACGTTAGGCCTCTGGCTTTTGCTTTATCCTTTGAATACAGGGCCCAATTCATGTTTATTCTCTTTGTTGCTCTGTAACAGTATTTTGATGTGTGGCAGTTGAGATTGAAATCCTGCCCTTTTTCTTCGACAGTCACATCTTGCCATACATATTTCTGCACATTTTGGACCTCAGATGGCCAGGGTAGTTCATCAGTCTTATAAATGTTTGTATAAACCAAATATACTAAAATATTAAAAATAAACGGATGTGGATCTAGGTAAACAAGCACCACACACACAGACACACACAGACACACACAACACACATACACACACACACACACCATCACAACCTACAACATACCATGTGCCCTTAACACACTGAACGAATCTCTCACACATTGCCCACTTAGTGTGCATGGTCTATACAAGTATACATCATTAAACACCTGTGCACAATTCATGGAATGCATAGTAGAGTAATCACAAATGAGTGGCATTAGGGAAAGAATGCCAGTGTATGTATGTATGTATGTATGTATGTATGTATGTATGTATGTATGGATGGATGGATGTGTGTATGGTGATGATCCACTGGGTGTTGTTACTTCTTGCCCCTTCTCATGACTGATACATCTATGTGCTATTGTGACATCATGTCAGTTTCCCCACTGAGATGAAGATCAACTGAGACATGAAGATCAGCACCAATGCAAGTACTGAAAAGAGGTTGCCCCAAGGAGCCATGAAGAGTCACTCATGGAATGGGAGGAAATGTTCTAGTGCTCCGTGGTGGGTGGGGGGAGGAGTGATCACCTAAGCCACATACAAATAGACATCAGCCTCATTGAAGGAGAGAACAGTCCTGGATGCAGGCCAGCCGAGAAGGACAGCAGAACAAGAAAAGTAAGGAAGACGCTGAGAGTGCTCGGAAGAAGCTGAAAGTCATTATCTGCTGGAGACAGGAAGCAGACAGTGAGAATTATTTGCCTGGTAGTGTGGAGCAGGTTGGGAATACTGCTGGAGGCTGAGAAGCAGTGGCACAATCTTGGAAAGGTGGACTGTGCAGTCCTGAAACAGTGCCTACACCGCTGACCTGGAAGATGGGAATGAGACATAGGGAGCAAGAGCCGTGGAGACATGGAATGCCTGCTCAATGCTCCCAAATGAAACAAGATCCCAGGAAGAACAGGCAGAGTGTCCCAAAGCCAGTGAAGGTAACAGGTGTAATGCAGGAACCAGTAGGAGTGTAAAGTTGGAAAAGGAATGCAAGTAGATTGAAAATAATGATTTGAGTAATCTTCCTCTTGGCAGTACTTAGCAGGAGAGTGAACCAAGTGGAACTAGCATAAGAGGGATAAAGGCATGGGTTTGGAACCCAAGCAAGATAAGGGTCTGGGACCCAAACGAGCATTAAGCAAGTACCAGAGGGAGTCACCCTATAGACTGTAGCAGAGATAGGTCCACTGGCCACCAGAGAAGGGTATTTGACCCTGTCCACAACCACAGTCAAGATGAAGAGCCCACTGGCTACCATGGAAGAGTCTGGGACCCTGTCTACAATTGCAGTGGGGGCGAGAGGCCCACTGACCATCACGGAAGGGTCTGGGACCCTTTCCACCATAACAGTGGAGAAGAGGAAATCACTAGTCATATAAGGAGGGCCTGGGACCCCAAAAGAAAGCTCAGAGGAAATTTGTGATAAAGGCACTAGGGGAAGGGGGTTATTTTTCTGCATTTGTCATTGAACTGTGTCAAAGCAGACCAAGAGAAGGGAGGCATGCTCTTGCGCTTGAAGTAGGGATTGAGTTGGAGACACCTTGGGAAGTGAGTCATTCCACCTGGCCTTGTACAATGTATCAAGCTATACCAGGGAATAGCTAGTAATTCCCGCTGGTTTTATTGGAAATTGTGCATAACCACACCAGGAGAAGGGAGCCATTTTCCTGGAGAGAACATTGTGTGAAGACTGTTGTCAAACCTGCAAACGAGGGGAAGAGAGTCATTCCCCCTGAGAATTTGTGTTTGTTTGAACAAACATTTTGTTAAACACAATTGAATAAGCAGAAGAAAGGAGCCACTCTCATTAAAGAAGGAACTTTATGTACGTTTACTCTTTTGTTCTTTAGTGTGAGTGATAGAAATAGGTTTTGACACATGATGGTGGATTATATGTTGACAGACATTCCGACAGACCCTTTTAGAATTAGTAGTACTATCTAGATAGTTATGAAGTAGGGAAAACCCTCTTAGAAGTTAGGAATAATGAGAACATTTTCTAAATTTCCAAAATAAAAGTCTACAATCAAAATCATGTCACCTTTGTGTCAGTCTCTTTCTTCGACACCCTTGCAGTATGTATGTATGTATGTATGTATGTATGTATGTGATGTACAAAGTGCAAACCTACCCGGGAAGAAAGAGAGTGCTGGGAAGCAATGGAGAATAGTACATAGTGGACACACCCATATTTTCACCAAAGCCAAGACATCTACATACACAGCTCCTTGAGGAATCTTCCTGTGTGCCTGATAGGACATATGTGCCAGTCCTTATTGATACACATATCACAATGCATAGTTAATGCCATTGAAAGACTTAGTGAACTCACATGGGTCTCACAAAATGTTTCACAACATATTGTAATTGTAATTCTTTATTTGTACAGCACTTAAAGCCAAGTGAAGTGCTTCAAAGTGCTTCAAGGCGGGAAGGGAGCAAGGGAAACAGTAATCATTCTTAGGCCTTGAGGTTTCCGAATGATCTAACAAACTAGCGTACTAGGCCTGCCAGCATTTCTCCTAGTGCAAGTGCATGAAGTGTTTCAGACGCAACCAGAATAGGGAAGGGAGACGACAAAGGGGGGACTATAAATCCATAACTTCTTCAGTGGACTGTAGATATCGCTTGCAGTCATGGTTGCTGACCATACTTTTGCCAGCTGAAAATGGGCAGGGAATGAGCTACAGCATGGTACAAATCAAGACAATAAATGCACATGCCTGGAGAGCTCACAGTACAACCATGGTGAAGTGGGTAGAATCATTGTAGTTTTTGGCATGTTAAGCATTATGCCTAAAAGGCACAATGTCCTCCTTCCATGCAAGCGTCAGATGGGGCTGGAAAACAATAATGACCACAGGGCCATACAACCTTCAACAATGCAGCATGATGCAGATGGAAGAGTGCCAATAGAAAATGTTAGGTGGAAATAGCTGTTGCCTAACATAAATGTATGTGTTATTTTGCCTGTGTGTTTTGAAAGCCATGCATTATTGAGATGCCTGCCATTATAGTCTAATGGACTGTGACATGGTCCCATGCTGGGATTTAGGGTGCCGAACAGGGTGAGACTAAAAGCCTCCAGGCCACCTCCGCAGCATCCCCTCCTTATAGCAGGGGACAATCACATGGTTCACATAGCATCGACTGCTCCACCAGAGAGAAGCACATTGCCAACTTTCCAGATTAGGACTGGAAAGAATGGAAGTAAGCACTTATAAAACCTGGAGTGGATCCAGGCAGGGGAACTTGGGGGTGCAAGAAAGATACCATAGCAGAGAGGGACCAGCCAAGGCCCAGAAGGCTAAAATAACACATGGGAATGTTTCCACAACCAATATCCTGTATAAAACACCCATAGCACCATACCCATCATTACAGGGATAGGAGAGCTCGAAGGGAGAGCAAACCAACCCACAGAAGTGCATTTCAAACCCTGGGAACGATAGCAATGGGAATCCTCTGGCCCTTGTCCCCAAAAAGGGTGAATGTGTGCCCCCTCCATTTCCTAATAATAAAGGAAACATTTCAAAATAGTTTTCTCTCTCCATATCCCAGAGAATTCATCATGTACAAAATGGCTTTGGGACAATAGAACAGCACCAAAGGCAGCATCAGCAGGAGAGAAACATGAAGAGGAAGGTAGACTAGTGAAGACCAAGATAGTCGACCTACCTTTTATAGTTTCTGTCTCACTGAGTCAATGACCAGTAGGCCTGCAGGAAGGAAGCTGCTGCAACCAATCCCAGCGGAGCACTCTTCTAGAGTCACAGTCGTAGCCTACTGCCTTCAAGACCATTCCAGAGGGTAGGTGGGAAGCCACTGTCAATACAGCTGTAAACCCTGTCAGGTTTTGGGTTGCACGAGTGGGGTACAGATGGTGTTCAGTGAGTGATGGAGAAGGAGCAGATATGGAACAGAGAGAAGGCTGGAGGAGCAGAGTGTGGTGGAGAAGTGGTAACATTCTAGAGGGGAATCAGGAGGTGGAAAGGGCATTGGTGTGCAGTAACAGAAGTGGCTTCTGAAAACAGTATTGCAGGAGGACGGATCCATATCAAGCAAGCTGGAGGAATTTAAGAACACAAATGGGGAGAAAGAATTAACAGTATAAGAGTTGTTGCAAGTGAGGGGGAAGGATTGGCGAATTTACTGCCCAAAGAGAAGGAGAGTAGAGGAGCGTTTAAGGAGGAGATTGCATTATTATTGGTGTGAGTTAGAAGAGTCAAGGAGAGTGCGCACAGGTTGTTGGAAGAGGTTAGTAAGCTGAAGGAGGAGATTCTAGAGAATTTATATCAGATGCTGGAAGCTTAAAGGAGCAGGTTGGAGGACATTAGAAAGAAGGTGTGTGGCATCCAGGCGGAGAAATTATTGGTTGAAGGAGAGTTTTATTGGAGACGGGGGAGGTTTCAGGAAGGTTCCATAGTGTACTTGTAGTATATGAGGATTCTACAAACCAGAAATATAACCGAGTAGTAAAACCAAACTATATGGAACATTAAAGGATAGTTCCGGGACTTTTTTTTTATTGTCCCTACGGGTCGGCCATGTGTTTGTAAGCATAAATCGGTAGATCGTAGGAAACTTTCCTATGGACCTTACCCGACTTTTCGCCCATTATCGCACTCGAAATCAGCCTCCATTTTGTGATAATCCTATCATTCCGCCGCATCGACCTGGCTCACCTGCCTTTGCGGCACTAAATCAAATCCCCCGCCCCTGAAACAGACTTTATCAAAACATTCATATTCCCCGCCTCTATCCGTGACGTGACTGAGCTGCGTAGGCAAACGCGCCCAGGCGTCTTCTACGCGACTCCACACAGACCCCGGAAATCAACACAGATCAGCTCACAATACAGCGCACCACAATTCGGAATATGAAACTGTACTTTGAAATCAAACCGCAAGATTGTAAATGTGGTAAAGTACATTTATTTGACATCAAATGTTTAGAGAATATTCAGCGATTTGCATTTTTATTTGCTCATGTTCCAAAAAGTTCGTATTGAGGAACGCGATGGTCCTTTGCTGTACACAGGGTCTTAGAGCATCTCACAATACAGCACCACAATTCGGAATGTGAAACCGTGGTTTAAAAGCAAACGGCAAGATTGTACATTTGGCAAAGTACGTTTATTGGACATCAAATGTTTAGAGAATATTCAGCGATTTGCATTTTTCTTTGCTCTCGATCCAAATTAGTTCGTCTTGAGGGAAGCGATGTTCGTGTGCAGTACACAGGGTGTTGGTTTACGATAAAAATAAGCTCTTCTGTCGCACTGATAATCGCATGGCTGTTCCAACAACGAGGCACTAGGCCACCACAACGGTAGGTATGTTGCATCTAACCGTTAGTACCGCGTAAGGGCATACTTGTACTTGGCGATCGTCCCATAAAATGGTCAGGGTGGTAACGTTGTTCACGCGGAGAAGCAACTGGCGGCTGTAGAAGCCGTCCGCCGGTGTCTGGTACTCGTGACACAGACAGTAGTGAATGATGTACCTAAAAACATAAAAAATGAAATTAGTCTCACCATCAGATCCTTATTAAAATTATTCATTTCATAGCGAGGACAGCGCTACTGGGTGTACACAAGTGTTTAAAGGCGTGGCGAGGCATGGAGGGGGGGGGAGTGGAGTACAAGGTAAGTAGCATAAAATAATAAATAAATAGGGCCAGCTGGTGGCAAGTGCAAGGTAAGTGCAGAACAAGTGCTGGGAAGGGGGGGCTGTAGGATACTGAGACAGTCCCCCAGTGCAGGGGTTGACAGGGAGGCAGTGCAGGTGGAGAGTGGAAGGGCCCAGGACCGAGGTCGCAGACAGTGGACCAGTTGTAGCAGGGGAGAGGGAGAGAGAAAGCAGAAGCAAAGAGGAAGGTTTTGAGGTGCTTCAGTAAAAGCAGATGGTTCTCCTCCAGATAGTGCGCGGTAGAAAACACTATGCCACATAGAACGAACAAGTACAACTGAACCCGTCTTTAAAGCCACTGTATAGTAATGAAATTGCGGTATAAACTCATCAAAAGTTACTTACATTATATTTGCATTTTCCATTGTGTCTCTGTGTAGGGCAGACCCGAAACACCACTCCTTCTTTGCCGACGTTACTTCTTCTAATGAACGTGGCTCATCGTTTCGTTTCTGAAATTTTATTCATTATCTTTTCTTAGTCTTTCAGGATGGTCCCGGCCTGTCAAGGTCAAATCACAATAGAACCTTATATTGGGTCGTGGGCCGTTCCGCCACCCGAGCAAAACATCAAAGCAGCTGACCTTCACTTTGAGCGAGCACACATTTCTAGTTAGCTCCAGTTAGTGTAAGGGCATCTTGTCTGCGTGCCTTTTTTTTATTGTCCCTATGGGTCGGCCATGTGTTTGTAATACGGAAACATTCTATAATTTTTGTAAAAATGATTTATATTACTGTTTGGTTTAATTGCAATGGGCCTGCAACATGAGGAGACTCGAGAGAACAGACAATCGAATTACAATCATTTAAACCGTGATGTGTATTTCTCAATGAGCTCTGCTTTAGGTGGACATGGAACAGAGGCAATGTTGGGTGGCAATGCAGTTGTCCCCTGCATAGGTTCGTTCACCACTCCATGTATGTGCCTATCGAGGACATCAACGATAAGTCTCTCAATAAACTCATATTGCATATCCTCAAACACTGGTTTGATCACCCATTGTTTACTTCTTTTAGTGAAGGCCTTATTGTAGCGAAGCGTCCCTAAAGTTCCGGTCGTCCTACTTTGTTGACGGCCAACATTATGGTTATGTGCCAAGACCGCTAGAAGAGTCCGATTTATCATGCCTTCCATGCCAAAATGCAATCTTTTGGGCCTGTACTTTAGGCACATATTGTGGAACACCTCCAAATCTCCTGTGTGGCAGAATTCCGTGAGTCCCCTCAAATCTCTTGTTATAGTTTTATCAAATACAATCTTTTCAATGGCCTTGTGAGTGGGTGATGAAGGAATCAACCACTTCTTCTTCCGTGCCTCCTCTGTGGACAAATGGCCATGTTCACATTTGTGGAAATGCTCATTTGTCGACCATCGATGTACGTTGCTACAGTGCAACATTACTGACCGCCATTTTTCCAGTAGAATTTCCAACGACCCTTCACATGTTTTTGAGCTCCACCAAAGATGGTTGCTGATTGACTTGGACCACTGTGAAATACCTTGCATATCTTTTTTTTTTCCTGCAGCCGACAATTTTTTATTGATTGATTTTGCAAGATGCCAAACGTCAAATTGGTGATTTATATTTTTGTACTGTTCTCTCATTGTCTTGGCAATTGAAACGTGTCTGTCCGTGGCTATCAGGTCGATCACCATTCCCCGCGATTGTAGTTCTTGCAATGATGCTACAAAGCCAACTTTCTCCATGGCCACTGAGGATGTACTTTGTGACACCTGCACGACCACCGAACTCACAATTTTCTTACTTTCCATGTCCTGAAAGTGGTAGGTGCAGTACTTGGCTGAAAATCCTGGACTGTCGCATTGTCCATCACCGGCTAGCCTGAAGCGTTTGCCCGCGAATGTACTTTCCATTGACATTTTTTCCATTCTCCAAGCTTCGCTGATGGCTGGAAATAGATAATCGGTTTGGTATTTGTAGAACTGACTTTTCGCAATGAAATGGATTCCCACAAACTGAAAGAAATACTGTAACTTTTTAAAACTTGAACCACTAAAAAGTGCGGCCGCTGCACAAAGTAGATTGCCTGCTGGCAGTTGCCCCAGCATGGGTTGTGCAGACCATGCGAACGGATGATATTGTGTACAGGTGGCATGTATTTTAAGGTTAGTGCCTCGAATTGCACGAGTCACATTAATCAATGGCTCCCCACATACTTCCCCACCAACCCAATGCCCACATTTCATCATCATAATAATATCCATCAAACAGCTATCGAATACAATGAATTTGGCCTCTTTCCTTATACTGTCACTCTGCATCCCAGCTGGTTCGGCCTGTAACGTTGAGGACATGTCACTCGCATGAAAGGTACAATCTCTGATATCGTCTTCCGCTATGCTGAGTGATATTGATGGTGTTTCATTGTCGTCCACTTCATTCTCTTCCATTGCAACATCTGTTCCTTGTCCGGAGATGGGAGAAAAAAACAATGTCTTCAACTTTCGCGTGCTCTTATTTTTTGCGGGTGTGGATTCTGTGAATTGATCTACGACTGCATCCAAACTACCAGGAGGACATTCACTATCAATGGCTGGTGGTGGTATAGCTCCGTTGTCAATCACTTCATATTCTTCCCATTGGCACGATGCATCTCCAGTCTCAAGTCCCTGCCAAAAGGTTTGACAAGCAACATCTCTCGTTCGCTTCACTGTCTGTGTAGATCTAGTTCTTACACCCACTCGCAACTAGAGGACAGATTAGAAAAGGGATGTTCAGTTTAAACACAACTTACAGTATTGAACTATTGACAGTGAAAGACAACATAATATAGTGAACAGGACACTAACCTTCTTTTGCTTTCTTTTCTTTGAAACTTTCTTTCCTCGAACTTCAACATCTGGACGCTGTTGCTCCGACTCGTGTGTGCATGTCTCCACTTCCTCTCGCGCTGCAACGACTATACTTTCATGATAAGCACATCCATCACTCACTGAGGCTCCATCGACTCGCTGAAACATAGAACTTTCATTAGTATGTATAATAATATTGAAAACACAAAATGTACTTGGGGACCAATACCCATACGTACATCTCAATAGCAAAACACGAATGAACGCATTGTGTAGAACATTCAAACGACAATAGTTCACGCATTGTTGATCTAGTTAGATTGAACTGTCAAGATCCATACCTCGGGCTCCGCATAGACTTCCATTGATGATATTATTGAAGATGACGCTTCAGCAACTCCCTGAAACACAGTAATTGCATTAGTATGGTTTTCTATTTTGTTTAAAAGAACATAAACTTTCTGCAGGCGTCAACGGCTCATCTAAATAGACCTGCACAAATGATCAGTTGTCTAAAATAAATAATGGATATCCAAATATGATTCGATTTGCTCCATCCTTGGAAGTGTCACCACCCAGAGATCTGCATCAACTACTAGGGGTGATGTTCTTGTTGAAGAAGCTCCGTCAGCTCCCTGAAACATAGTACTTGCGTTAATAAAGAAGGAAGTATAGCGGATGTAATCACGTCATTTGATCTCGCATGATTGATCTGTCAGTATCCATACCTCGAAATGCATAAGAACATCAAGGGACGCTGTAACTGCGGTGCACACTTCTGCAAGCTGTTGCGCCGACCCGTAACTGCATGCTCCCCCTTCCTCTTGGACTAATGCTCCATCGACTCCCTGAAACATAGGACTTTCATTAGTAATGAACACAATATTGAAAAAAGAAGACACATAGGAGGGCGACGACAGAAGGACATACCAATGGCTAAAAACGAAAGAAACATTGTGTGTAACAATCACGCTACAAGAATGCAAGATCTGATGATCTCCATCGATGGAACTGTCCGGAAACGTACCTCGAGCATCTGAGTGACATCTACGGTTGTCGTCAATGCGTTGGACTCCTCAGCATCTCCCTGAAAGACAGTACTTGCATTATTTTGGATAACAATAATTATAACTGAAAACAAAGACTAGAGGACGAGTACTGTGGTGTACCATTAGGTAAAATAATTACACGATCAATTAAAACTATTGATTTACATGCCTAAAACAAGTCAGTGTCAGAATAGCTAAGTAAGATTACCCGATAGGCGCTTGAAGTGGCTGATGACTGCAATAACGACACGGATGGAGAATCTTCAGCCTTCATATTGAGTGGATACATAAATGGGGAAATTATTGTTAGCTAATGCTACACACTACCGCAATGCCGAGAGATAAATACGTAAACTTGACTCACCAGTGGAGGGATGTGGACGAATAGAGTGGGAATAGCGGTTGAGAGCAATTTTCGCCTCGCTCGCGGTGTTTTCGTCCTTATTAGCAATGATGTGGAGTACATGTCTGGGCTAAAGTGCCTGCTGCAGATGCGGTATCGATCACCCCTCTTGTCCGCAAAGACTTCTAGGACTCTACTTTCTATCTCAGAGGCTGGATATCCGCAATATCGGACCCATTCTCTTATCTGATCTATTGTCTTAGGGAAAACATGCATTATAGTACCTTCAGATTTGTTATGGGTCTTCGAAGGGCAACCGCCAATGGAACAGGCAGGCATTATGGAAAGTTCTGAAAAGTAAAGATCAACAATTCTCTATGAATACCAATGTGTTAAAACATTAAATGACACATAAAAGGTTCAATGCAAGGTCCGTTTTGGTTCTTGGAACTATACATGTTATTCACATGCGGATAAGTATTTCAATAACTTTCAAAAAATAGAAAAAGTAATTTGACTAAACTCAGAACATGTGACTAGTTCCTTGCATGTACTGTCGTGAACGAAAAGAAAACATGGATGCAATTTGATGACTACTAGCAAATAGATATAAATTAAAAAATTGGACGCAAAATGATTATGGTACATGGACTTACCTTGACGAACAAACAGTTAGATGCAGGGATCAGAGTAGTTTCTTGTCGTAGAACAGGGAGCAGTTCACAGGTTGCAAACTGACGAGTTTGCTCAAAGTGGTCACGGAAGTTCACAGAGACGAAGAGCAGATAACCAGCACCTTCACGGGTTGACTAGCAAAGCGCAAAGAAGTTCTCATTAGAAATATGAAGTGGGTTATAAAGAATTCGAAACAGGGGTGTGTTTGTGAATGAATGACGTGTATATGTCGTGGCATTATGCGGTCTGCAGGGGGCCGTCCAGCGTGAGCGGGGATGCTTGGCAGGAGACACGGGGTCTGGAGGTAGACATGGGAACAACAACCCATGCTCTATAGACCACTTTGAAGTGTACATGGTCTTTGGCACCTCTTGGCCTTTATCGCTCCCTGACAGCTCCACTTGCCAGAACAAGTACCCCGGTGCGAACTGCCTTTGATAGGGCGGGGGGTGGATCGGGGCGGTGGTCGTGCAGACAAGACACAGGAAGACTCGTGAATGGAGACACACTTATGTGGATTGCAGGGGGCCGTCCAGCGTGAGGGGGGATGCTTGGCAGGAGACACGGGGTCTGGAGGTAGACATGGGAACAACAACCCATGCTCTATAGACCACTTTGAAGTGTACATGGTCTTTGGCACCTCTTGGCCTTTATCGCTCCCTGACAGCTCCACTTGCCAGCACAAGTACCCCGGTGCGAACTGCCTTTGATAGGGCGGGGGGTGGATCGGGGCGGTGGTCGTGCAGACAAGACACAGGAAGACTCGTGAATGGAGACACACTTATGTGGATTGCAGGGGGCCGTCCAGCGTGAGGGGGGATGCTTGGCAGGAGACACGGGGTCTGGAGGTAGACATGGGAACAACAACCCATGCTCTATAGACCACTTTGAAGTGTACATGGTCTTTGGCACCTCTTGGCCTTTATCGCTCCCTGACAGCTCCACTTGCCAGCACAAGTACCCCGGTGCGAACTGCCTTTGATAGGGCGGGGGGTGGATCGGGGCGGTGGTCGTGCAGACAAGACACAGGAAGACTCGTGAATGGAGACACACTTATGTGGATTGCAGGGGGCCGTCCAGCGTGAGGGGGGATGCTTGGCAGGAGACACGGGGTCTGGAGGTAGACATGGGAACAACAACCCATGCTCTATAGACCACTTTGAAGTGTACATGGTCTTTGGCACCTCTTGGCCTTTATCGCTCCCTGACAGCTCCACTTGCCAGCACAAGTACCCCGGTGCGAACTGCCTTTGATAGGGCGGGGGGTGGATCGGGGCGGTGGTCGTGCAGACAAGACACAGGAAGACTCGTGAATGGAGACACACTTATGTGGATTGCAGGGGGCCGTCCAGCGTGAGGGGGGATGCTTGGCAGGAGACACGGGGTCTGGAGGTAGACATGGGAACAACAACCCATGCTCTATAGACCACTTTGAAGTGTACATGGTCTTTGGCACCTCTTGGCCTTTATCGCTCCCTGACAGCTCCACTTGCCAGCACAAGTACCCCGGTGCGAACTGCCTTTGATAGGGCGGGGGGTGGATCGGGGCGGTGGTCGTGCAGACAAGACCCGTTTGCCGCAGGGCCTCACCAAGGAGAGGCCATCTAACTGAATGTAAGAGGATGGCTGCAGGATCTACTACATGGAATGCAGGGGGGTGAGTTTATAAATACCTCACCCTCCCAGGAGAATATACACTAGATTCATTTAAAAAATCAAAACAACCATTGTTAAAATATATGTTGGGCTTTATTTTAGATTTTAATTAAACATAAATAATAAACATTACACATTGTAAAGTTGAGGTTGCAGCACATCGAGGGAAAATCCGCGGTATTGTCCACTGTCACTGGGGAAATGTTGTCTAATGGCAAGTACCGCACAGGCAGGTATTACTCTCCGAACGCGGTGTCCGAGCCTCCCGTGAAGCCACCAAGTGAAGCAACGATAGGCCACCAGCCTGTACCACCTGTGAAAAAAAAAGATGCAAACTGTATTAAACTGACCAAACTTTCTTATCAATGTCGATTCAGGTAACACATGTCATTTTTCTTAGAAAAAAATTATATCTAGAAAATGCACTATATGGAACAAATTTACATGCGTTCGAATGATATGTAAATGTAATTTTATATGTGGGAGACGACCATGAAATAGTGGTGGCATCACTGACATCACAAACAGAGTATACTTACTCGTTACTCGGATTACGCGGACGAACAGTGCCGCGAAGTTCGTGCATAAGCACCATCATCATCCTCAACACGGTCCGTGAGAGGCAGGCTTCCCTGAACTCTGGCAGCTCGGTGATGCATTGCGGACTTTGCTCGCCTTCCTGCAGACTTTGCTCGCTTTCCGAAATGTAGGCCAAGCACCCGGAATTTTCACGGCAGCAGCAGTTCTCCTCCTCAGTTGGCATTAGCTCGCACCGATTGCACGTGCACCAGGTGGAGACGCCGTCCATGCGACATGGTCCAGGCTCTTCATCCGTTGACTGGTCCTCCCAACTGCCGTCCGAATCCCCATCGTTTTCGCGTGCTTGACTTTCCAGTAGTTCTTCCTCGGTGTACTCGGGCTCGTACATATACGGCATTATTGTGGCCATTGTGCGGTAAAGATAGTAAAATAATTTACAGAGATGGTACAGGTGTTCACACGGGCTACAAGCGGCGAAGGTAGCTGACCAGAGCACTGAAACGAGTCACAGAATACTCAAAGTAACACAGAGAGAGGAATGGAATCGAAAATCTGCTGCTGTGTGTTGTGAAACGGTCTGTTTATACTTATTGGGGAAAGAGGCGTCCTGCCATTTCCATGGCAACACGTCAATAGCTGAGGCGCAGCGATTGTTGACACGAGACGTGCTTGAAATGGGCAGTACGCGTCTGCTGATGTCAGGCTCAGGGGCGGGGGATTTGATTTAGTGCCGCAAAGGCAGGTGAGCCAGGTCGATGCGGCGGAATGATAGGATTATCACAAAATGGAGGCTGATTTCGAGTGCGATAATGGGCGAAAAGTCGGGTAAGGTCCATAGGAAAGTTTCCTACGATCTACCGATTTATGCTTACAAACACATGGCCGACCCGTAGGGACAATAAAAAAAAAGTCCCGGAACTATCCTTTAATGAATTGGAAATGTACTCATTTTATCAAAATAGAACTGTACTGCAATTGTATGAAAGTGGAAAAAACACCAACCAGGAGAATACTGGGATTGTCAAATTGGGTTTTAGGGAGATTGGCCATTAGTAAAATTGTCAAACTTGCAATTTAATGGGATTGTGAAAATTTGCAATATACTGACATTGTGAACAATTTGAATGATCAAACAGGTATCAAACTGGGATTGTGCTAATAGGGCATATACTGTAAATTTCAAAACTGTGAATATACTGGGCCTGATATAATCAAACTGATGGTATGCTGGTGTTTTCAGACCGGGAGTATACTGGGATGTGAAAATGAGGATACACTTAATATTTCAAACTGACAGTATACCAGGATTGACAATCTGAGTTCTTACTGTAATTGTGCACACTGAACATATACTGGAATTCCTAATTCTTAGGCTATACTGCAATTGTGAAACAGCACTTTTTTAATAACAAAGGTGTAGAAGCAGAGTCGTACACTACATCTGTGCAACAGTAACCTGGTAGTCTGCTGGAATTGTGCAAACTGTGAACATGTTGTTTTATTACTTTATAAAGTGCAAGTATATTCATGGTACTGAAACCAGGTCTGAACCCGAGAATTAGTTAAATAAGGGATTTAATTGCTTGCAAAAAGAAAAGAAGGCCTGAGTATATGTATATTCAACACAACTGTGGTAAGCATTGCTGCAAGTATTTCTTGAACACACGATCATTGAACTACTTATGCCACACGGAGATGATCCTGGGTATGATTGACTTGTACCTGGAAACCAATGTATTTCTGTCTAATAATGACTACTTTAGACAGTCATAAGGAACGGCAATGCGCACCACCTTTGCCTCTTCTTCCTCAAATCTGACTATGGGGTTTTGGGAGAAATTTCTGGTATGGTCAGAGACTAATGAAGTTTTTACAGACAAAATCGCCATGTGGCTTTGCTACAATGATCATTTGTTCGTGATTTGGAAAGGTAACGAAAAGGAGTGGGTGAACTTTGTGCAATTATTGAATGACAACAAGCACAACTTGAGGTTCACTGAAACACATTGCAGAAGCTCTATTGTATTTTTGGATCTGGTCATCAAACAAGAAGGTGGACGGTTAGCTAGTGACCTCTATATAAACCCCAGTGGCTCCAATACTCCTCTCCATGCCATGACCAGTTGTTCAAATAATTTAATTTGGAGTATCCCCTGCATAGAATTCATTGGATTCTGCAGAAATGGCTCTTCCATTGAGGCATTTGACAAGGAGAGCAAGATCACAGCTTGGGGCTTTCTAACTTTTGGCTCAAATGCGCAACAAATTCGAGATATCCTGACAAAATATTGGAGGATTTTGAAAGTTGATAAAGACCTCAACTCAACACTGAATAGTATTTCCGATGCCGTAAATCGCGTCTTTTAAGAACACTTTGATAACTAGCTTCATGGAGTGGTGTGATGGAAATAACTCGACAAGGTGGCTTAGATAATCAGGATGAGGTTTCTACAAGTGCACCAGATGCAAGATTTGCAAATTTGACATCAATTGCACCAACTTTCATCACGCCATACTGGGGCATCCTATTAAAATTGCTACCAAAGTCAAATGGGACTCTGACTTTGTAGTTTATGTACTTAGGTGCCCATGTAATAAGTGGTATATTGGCAGCACAAATTGCAAACTGAAGGTGTGAGTTTTACAACACATCCGAGCTATAAAAAATCATGATGCTGCTACCCTATGGTAAAACATTTCCATTAAATGCTTGGAGGCAAATTGGATGCTTTTGGATTCTTTGGATTACACAAGATAGATGTAGAACCCAGAGGTGGTGACAAGGAATGGCTGTTAATATTCTTGATTTTAAAACAAAATATCCAGCTGGACAAAATATAGATGTGGAGCTGTATACCTTTTTGGGCATAATGTGTAGGCTCCTCCACTATCTTGCTGATTACCTGACTCACTTGATAACTTGTTTTGAACATCATACTTTTTGTTGTTTCATGTGTCTAATTTTCACTGCTTACCTGCTTTGTTGCTTCATAAGTGGTAGAATGTTTTTTTTTTACTTTTTGAGCCTGTATGAGTTTTCTTTTGGACATATTAATGAGTCTGACTGGCCTTAGCTTTTTTGCACACACAATCTTTGAGTATATTATTGGTGGGGTATGGGTGTGTTATTATATTGTTTATTTTCAGTCATATAGTGTATTTCTTAATTTTGATGTTGATTATCGTATAATGTAAGTCTTTGAAGGTTATAGCTGGCCCCTACAGATATCTTCTGCACAGAGAATAAGTACTGAGGCTCGTTGTTGCTGAAGTACATTGGATATTTTCTCACATATCAATATGTAATCTTGTGGCAAAAAGATATTGGATACTTTTTGGAAGGGAACTTTGCAGTGTTATTTGGTTAAGAGATCCATGACAAGTGCTAAATGGATTTCGCACCATAAGCATGGTGCCTAATGAATGCACTGCCATTTGAGGACCCTATAGCTATGGCTAATATTTTGCAAAACATGCAGCAGTTTAATTTGGTCATTTTTAGTAATGTCAATCAGCAGACATTGTGGTAGAAAGATATAGGATATTTTTTTTTCAAGGGGCGTTTTGGAGTTTCAATTAACGATGAGATATATGACCAGTTAATGCAGATCACAATGTAACCATCATGCTAGATGAATGCATCAATCATTTTAGGATTTCACATTCATTGTTGATATTCTGAACAGGCATTATAAACCCCAGAAATTCACTAGTTATGGTATGCTAAGCAACCATAACTCGCCCCACCAGCGTGGACTAACACTAACACCCAGAACATCAAAGATTACATCACAAATGTCATTGACCATCACATCACTGATGACATCACACATTTGGGCCACTTGTTTTTGCTCACTGACATATGAAGGCTAGGAAGTTTTGTTTACTGACAGTGAACATATGAACATTGAAAAGGTGATATATGTAGACATTAACCTATTAGTATGTTTTTAAAATACTTTTTTCACGGTTTGGTTTCATCTCAGGGTTTACATATATTTAGCAATAAGCAGGCTTCAAACACAATTCACTTGTATAGATAATGATGAACTTTAATATTATTGACTTTTTATGGGATGTTACTTTTTTTGCCTACTTTACTTTCCCTATATGTACCTCTAATTTCTATACATTGCATATTTTTATATGTATTGTTTGTACTAATCCAATTATGTAGTAAGTCTTGAATGATTACTTGTTATTACATGTTTAACATTACTAAAAACTCTGCTAAAGTAGCATTCATTATTTTAGTAGCCAAAATTGCCAAATTAAACATACTATACTTCTATGGTGCATGCTGCTGCAATTATCTTTGTGTATGTATCATTAGGTTCCTGTATTGACAACAACACTGCAATATAATGTTTTGTTTGCATGAGTTTTCGGCAGAATTATATGCAGTACCCTTTGGGAACACCACATACAATTAAGACTACAAGTGACAGTACAAATTCACCTTTGGTACAAGCCCGTACTACACAGTAAAGTGGTAGCAATGGCTGAGCAGCCAGACTTATCTCAAGAGCAAGTGAGCAGTAACAATAGTTACACAAAGGACAGCAATTACTGTGATTCAAACAAACACTGACTCAAGGTTTTCTGAGTAAAAGAATATACATTTATTTACACATCAGTTATATAACATTTCACTTAAGTAAAGCAGTTTAAAAAATCACACTCTTAATACACCACACCACTCTCAATAAGTTCCAGACAAGTTAAGCTCACAAAATGAAGTGGGAGCAAAATTGCACTCCAGAAATTCTCAAGGGAGTGAAAGACAAAGTTAGGCAGAACTTGAACCACACCAACAGGTAAGTACTGAGGGCAATTGAGCAAGAGGAACTACAGTGATAGAATAGGGTAAAAAGGCTCAAGGCCAAAGTCACTAGGTCAAAAGTCTTCTGCACAAGATCACGCGGTTCAGGGTAGTTTGTGGTAAAGTTCGTGCCACGGGTTCCGGACGAGGTTGGTTGGCAGGAAAGTTAGTTCAAAGAGAAGATTAGGACAAGCCCTTGGATTGGAGAAAGAATTCACACACTTTCACCGCGGGTGAACGAAACGAACAACCGGATTTGCATAGTACCTTAAAACGGAGAGGAAGCTGTAGCTAAGGCGGACGTTCCTGGTAGTTCCAGCAGGCTCACGGTTCCTGAAGTGACTGTCGGACTGACATGAAGTAGGAAGACTGGAGGGCCCTGCACCACCCAGGGAAGAAACCAGCAGCAGAGCAAAGCAACAAATAAAAGGTGCGCTTCTTAAAACCCAAGCAGGGTCCGACCTTTCCTGGCTATCCGGCCCACTTTAGCTCTGTACAGCGAATTCGACCAGAGTAGGGGTCGTGGCTTGACGTTTGGGCAAACTGCTTGGTCCCACCACTCAAGGGAAGAAGATTCCTGGAGGGTCTTCTCTGTCGTCGGAGTGCGAGGATTCGGACCTGCACCAGGGCTTCACCGGGTGGCTCAGTTGTGTTAGGGGTCCACTTCCGTCAGCTCCTCGTCGGTTCTTTTGTTCCAGTGGCAAGCCTGCCTTTTCAGTCCCAGAGACTTGCTTTTTATGAAGTTTTTCCCCATTCACACAGCCTGGCTGTCAATCGCGCAGCAGGGTGGCTGTCCTGGCAAGGACAGTCACCCAGCCAATCAAACAGGAGTGCGACTTGGGTTACCAAGGGAACCCATGGCAGGGGTCCTGAGACCCCTCCCTCACATCCTGCCTACCCAGACTTTCAGGCGCCTTAAGGAGGGCTTCTGTGCAGAAGCCCGCAAAAAGACAGTGAACAAAGGGACCAAACCTGGTTTGGCGCACAGAGTAAAACACAAGAAAGACTTTTACAAAAGGAAATGGTGAATAAACCCAGCCAGAGCCGAAATAAAATATATTTGGTCAAGCGGGTTTATGTTCGAGGCTACTAAAATAGCCTAAAACAATAGCATTGTTATTTAAGATAAATGCGGTAGGAAAAATAGGGTAGTTGCCACTGCCACCAGCCAAGTCTTGATGAAAAGGGAGTGAAACAGTGCTCCAAGAGCAACAGACAAAAAGGGATAAGAATTAACCCTTTCCAATACTCCATGTAAGATGGGGTGTACTGGGTCTGTGATTTAAAGAGACTACATAAAGTTAATGGCAACTTTACATGTTTCGGGGAGACAGTAGTCGGTCCCAGAAAAATGGAGTCAGTAGGAAATCTAAAAGACTGTGTCACTGCACTGAAGGTGCACTGTAACACCCACAAAAAATGATGCTCATGGAGTAGGTGAGGCTCCCGAGCCCAAGATCACACAAATGGTAAAAACACACACAGCAAAACACATGTAAGAGTGGGAAAAGGGCTCACACTCTTACCAGGTGAAAATAATAAACCCTAGAAATCCAGCAAAGCTGCTGAGGGACTCAGTAGGTAAGGGAAATTAGCCATTTATGAGAATTCTCCCTAACAATGAGTACATTATTTGATACATCAACTACTTAATAATAGGTGTTAAAAATTCAGTTGCATCACAGGATAATCGCTTTGTTTGCCGCAAAAATATATAGCATTCCTCCCACTATCTGTTTTAAAAAGTATTTGACACGCAGAGTATTGGAGTTACAGCAGTGGAGGGCTCTAGCATGGCAGTGTTTAGGGAAACAAAGTTCGACATATTGTAGTCCCAGGCCGCAGAGAGCTTTGTCAATTATACAAACGATCTCAAATTTCATCCTTGCAATTAGCAGAAGCCAATGTGCACATTTTAGGGCTGCAGCGATATGATACCTAGGCTTGACACCAAGGATATGTCTTGCATCCGCATTCTAGATTAGCCGAAAGGAGCAAAAACAACAAAGAGGGAGTATAAGGAAGAGGCTGTTGCAGTAGTCCAGCCTACACAGGACCAGGGCTCTACACACCTTTACCTTCTGGGGGACGGTGAGAAATGGTACAATGCCTGTAAGGAGGTCAAACTAAAAGCATGGGCTTTATTTAAAAGCTCAAAATTATAAGAACTAAAACAAAGAGAGGACTTAAAAATGACCCCAAGGATTTTGGCCTCACAGTATGGTGAGAGTAGTGGGCCCAAAGACAGCGGCCAGAGGGTTGGAGAAAAACAGGGCACAGGTGTTACAATAAGAAAGCTCTCCGTCTTACTGGCATTGAGACAGAGATTGTTAGCCACATACAATGCCTCAATGGCAGTCAGACAATCAGGGATAAAAAACGAGAAAAATAAATAAGTTCAGGGAAGTTTAAGGAAAGCTGGGTGTCATTAACATAACACTAGAAAGGGGAAAAGAAGAAGAACGTCAAGTCAGCCAGTGGAACAAAATAGATATGTTAGAGTCACAATCATACGTAGGTACACAATGAAGTGGTGGAGTACAAACAGCGCAGTTGCAGCTGATAAGGTCCGTTAGTGAGGAAAACAGATCAGCCAGTCCAGTGCCTGGTCCATAATGCTAAAGTTATGACGTAACCATTTAATGAGGACACAATGGTTGACCGTGTGAAGGGTGGAGGACACATCAAGGAGCACTAACCTCAATTGTACTACAATCATAAATACCATGTACACTTTAATTATATAATTCCACAATTTTCCAAATACTGTATACTCCCACTGCAGTACCTACAATTACTATGCACATATTACTATATTATGTGTTGTCAGAGGCCTACAGGCATGCCCCCAAGAATCTGGCCACTGGCTACAACCACCACAACTGAATTGAACCATATAACAATAACTAACAATACACCTTCAAATAAATAAACTCACCCAGAACCCCCTGCCATCCATATAATGTCTGCGGACAATAAGAATTGACTGCGTACTCGGCGGCACCTGCAAACCCCTTTTTCGCCTATTAAAACAGCTCCATATCATCTTTATTCCACTCTCCCACCCTTTCCAGGTCCTCTTTCGACCATCAAATAACCCCAAATGTGTTTTCCAGACTGTTTGTTCACATGTTCGTTCACAGTGCTGTCTGTGGACTACCGTGGTGTCCGCGGACTGGGAAGCACCTGCACTCCCTTTTTTCACCTATAAAAACAGCTCCATATCAACAATGTTCCACACCCCACCCTTTCCTTATCAGCCACCCTTTCGTCCACCAAATAACCCCAACTGTGTTTTACAGACTTTTCCCCCACCGCGCTGGATGCATTCCAACATGGCGTCTGTTTAAAAAAATCTGATGCACATCACTCTTTTGGTTATCCAATCAGCAGGCATGTACGACAATGTCTGCGCACATAATGCAGTCCTCTGATTTGCCCAGATGTGTTGGTGGATCTCAAATCAGGAAGTGAGTCTCCGGACCGTACACAGATATCACTTTTTCTTTTGTACCTACATTTTGACCATTTTAAAAAGAAACTACTGGTCGAATTTACACAAAATATTCCAAAGCACGTTTCAGGATCAATCCTGCACTCCTGGCACAAATCTGGTAAAAATCCATCCATCGGTTTGGGCTGTAGGCATGAGTAAATTATTTTTCCATTGCATCTATGAGGATTTCCACACATTTTGGACCCCCTCTATAACTTTGCCCCCCCTAACGAAAAGGCACCAAACTTTGCAGAATCATTCTGAGGACACCATATGCTTTCTTTGCATAGTGTGGTGAAGATTTGTCCAAGGGGGGCGAAGTTATAAGCCACCCAATAAGTACTCGTTCTATGAGTTGAGCAACTTAACCATAACTAGAGGGCCGATACCGCAGGCCCTGTAATATATATATATATATATATATATATATATATATATATATATATATATATATATATATATATATATAGGTAGGGAATTCTTCATAGATGGGCTTTATCTTTAATTTGGACACAGGAAGCTTATACCGATGTGCAGATAAGAGGCCATGGGAAGGCGAAAAGAATTTAAATTTAGAACTAAGAAAAATTGGACATAGAGAGAAAACTGACCCACACATAATTCCTTAAAGGAGATACCCCACCGAACAGGCTGCCATTAGTGCCTTCTTGGCACAGGAGTGCAGGGACGTAATTTCACCAAAAGGACAGGGGTAGCGGAAGTGACATCAAATGGCCCTTGACCTCCAACGATATCACAGGAAGTCATGTCATTTGACCATGCCCCAAGTGACTTCACGGGAAGTGATGGCACACGACCTTCAGATGCGTCTAACACCCGTGTTTCCAGCTGCTCTCATTTCAGCCAGATATAAGAACAAAGGCACAGAGGGAGGTGAGATTTGTCCATGATTACACAATTGGGGAATGTCAGTTTCTAGATTCGACATGGAGCCTATATGCAAAATATACATAATGCTGTACATGTAACAGGGTAACTGAAATCTCTAACGCAGGCTACTAGTGTATGAAACATCTTTAGATCAATGGACACAGACATACTCGTTATTTGTGGCATTGATGTGAACAAGCCAAAAAAGCAGTGACCTAGGGAGGCATGCGCTGTCTGTTTCGCCAGGAGCAAAATGTTGCACTTGCACGACTCGAAAATTAAATCATTGACCAGAATTTTGTATCAACAAAATTCCCTGGTTATAAATGTATCTATGGGTTAGCTACCACTAGGATAGAAGAAACCTATTGTGCGGGTTCAAGCTGAAGCCATTTGTCTGCTTGTCCATTTATCTTTAGTTATGTGACAAGCAACCACATGTTGTCCCCCACAACCCAGAGCCGAACATAAGATGTTAATGTCCTAGGTTATGATACATGACTCTTCTTCAATCTTTTTTAACAGGGTGAGGTGTTGAGAGGGGTGCTGCTCTTATCTCAAGAGTGGAGCTCAAAGCATCTATGGTTTTCAGAGATCTTTGTGCAGGGTGTGTTAATGAATGACCCCCCAACCCACAGGACTGATCTGTGAATGAAGCTTTCACAAAGCCCTTTCCAAGATGGAGTTTGAGTGGGGAGGGGTGGGTCACTCCATGCCTCTCACACTGCTTATTTTCTTAAACAGTGTTGCACCAGAGAAAGGTCCTGGTCGAGTTTGTGGCCCCTCGCAACCATTCACATCACACTTGAATGCGTTCAAGGTGAGCAGAGCCCAGTCAGTGGCATAGCACATACTTTTGGGCCACCATATGACCAATGCTGAGAGTCCCCCAAGGTCCTAAACAAATCACAGGGCACACCACACCCTGGGCTGGCCCAGACCACCACCTGTGCGCAATGTCCATGATAATTATGCTGCTACAAGGGCATGCACTACTCCAAGTGAAATAAATAAATATGTTTTTTAATCAAAGCTGAAATGCTCGACCTAGCGTAGGAAGAAGGGAGTTGTGCCTGGTCCCAAAGTATACCAGCCACCAGTGGTGGCTGGTGAGTTGTTTTTATCAGAGGGTGTACATATTTGCCACAAATATGCAATTGCGACCGAGCATAGCAAGGGTGTCGGACTAAGAAAAATGGCTTGGGGGTATGCAGGTTGGGGGGTGGAAGAGGGAATCTTCTCCCTCCCATGAGAAAATGTTTTGAATAATGGGCTAAAATGGTGCATTACACAGCACACTTTCTGTGAAAATGTAGGTATAAGGCCGGACAGTTTGAATTCGATTTTGTAGGGTGTAGGGTAACTCATGGAAAATAAGTACAATAGATGCAAGTCACCAAAAGTGCACAAGCGCATTTCCCTATGCATTGTCATGCCAGTCCCTTCAATATATGCCAGTATAAAAAACATGTTCATGCTAGCTGTGCCCATGCATTTCCATGCGGGCTCCACCAACATATGCTAGTATTCCCACATAAAAACATACTCATGTTCACTTTGAGATTTTGTTTCATAGTATCATTACTGGCACAAAGCTGGCTCTGCCAATGTAAGCCAGTACTCCTATGTAAGAAAATAATCCTGTTGGTTTGGCCATCAAAAGTGACACATCACAATAAGAAAACATGTCCAAACTGGTTCCACTTAAGGCCAATCTAGACCCATAAGAACATTTATCATCCTTGATTCATCATAGATGCTCAGTTAATAAAAACTCATCCCACAGTAAGAAATATACAAGCTGCTACAGCAAAACGTCAGTCTACAGAGGTAATACTAGTTATCATGCTTGCTTTATCAAAGATGCTGAGTAATAACTGTCATGTCACAGTAAGCAATGGCTAGACTGTCTGTACCAAAATGCCAGTCTAGTCAGGTAATGACACACATGAACTTGGCTTTGGCAGAAAATACCAGTAAAACATGCAAAGTCAATAAAAGATGTGTCAAAAATGCTCTAGTGATCCCCAGTCTCCGAGTTCTTTAAACACACACACACATACACACACACGCAGGCAGGCATCCCCTTTCACCCACCCATACATCTCCTCTCACATTCACACTGCATTCACCAGACAGACATGCAACCACCCACCCAGAACATTCACACACACAATCACATTCATACCCATTCAGCCACCAGTCACTCACCCATATACCTTTTCTCACATACACTTACACTGGCACTCACCCATTCAGAACACTCAAACACACACGATCACATTCCCACTCATTCCCCCACCACTCACTGACCCATAAACCACACAGACACATACCCATCTAGTAAATTGAAACACACTATGAAATTCATACTCATTTACCCACCAGGTACTCACTGATACACCATCTCTTACATACACTCACACTGCATTCTGTACACAAGCCCTCAACCACCCACCCACCCAGAAAATTCAAACCCACACTACCACATTCATACTCTTTCACTCACCAGTTACTCATTTATACACCTTCTCTTACATCCACTCTTATTGCATTATCTACACAGGCACACATCCACCCACTCAGAACATCCAAACACACACTAACACATTTCACCTCATTCACCCACCACTCACTGAGCCATAGCACATACTTATATGGACAGGCACTTCACACATGCAAAGTACACATCAAATTTAAAAGAAAAGGCTTCCTACATGTTTTTCCTGCTTCAGTTCAGCTGGATGAGCTTCCTGGTTCCTGTATATGAGCAGCGAGGAAGCCGGAGGGAAAGGGGTTGGAGCTGAACTAAGTGCTTCCTTCTCGTGCTGCAAGCCCCAGCCCAGCCTTCACCCTAATGGTGAAGAATCTGCCGGGGCACCCCCAGACCTAGTGTGGTCCTCCCCACTCCCGACCCCCACCACAGGGGCTGCTTGGGCCTCTGCTCCTCCAGGAGCTTAAGTTTAAATAAAAACATATATTTTTTTTACAGGGGTAGCAAAGGAGATTGCAGGGGTAGCAAGGGAGAACACACCCCCCAAATGATGTCCCTGCAGGAGTGATATGCGCTAAAAACAAAATGGCAGACAGTAAGTGAGCAGCCACATCCTAAACCTGCTGCCAGTTAAAGACATATCCAAGGTACAGGCTAATTACTGATACAAGAACCAAGGTTATTTTTTCAGATAGACTATATAATATAAATAATGTAAGTAATATGTCAAGATAGAAAAAGTAAGATATGGAGACTGCTTCAATTTGAGCAGGTAGAGTTAGATCTTCATTAAGAGGAACACTAAGGTGTCATGCTTGTTTCACCAGTATTGGGCACAGGGACATGTTATGTGGTTAGATGTCTGGACACCAGTGGTCCGCAGCTTCTCCGACAACCAAGATATCATTTTTGCAACATTGAGCATCAAACATGGTATGTGTTCAAAGTTGAAAGTTGCTTGTGTTGACCAACTCACCTGCTATGTGCATGTCGGTATGGTACCAGGAAACTTGCTACAAATAGTTAACATGCTGTCTTTGAAGAGAGATCCAGACCACAGAGGGGCTTAAATACTGAGGGTAGGCTGTAGGTAATCACTCAATACCTTTTTTGTCCATACAGTATTTTCCCAGGCCACTCTACACCTATGAGATGCAATGCTGGTGGAGAATAGAATTTATTTTCTACTGATGTGACATCATATTCATGGAAAACTACCTTTCCTCTTTCTGTCTGTTTGCAGAGGAACACAAATGAGACTTTCTGGATGCCCATCATCAGTGCCTGGGATCCACATGCCTGGTACTTTACCAGATCTTGGGACCTGCCAATGATATCAGTTGATTGGACTGGTGGACCGAGTTAACTTCCACTCATACTAGGAGCAGCCCACAGACCACAGATTCTGCCGAACATGTCTGCTTCTCATTCTCACAGCCATGTGTTTAGTGGCGAGAACAACCACAAATAGTTTGGGCCACCAAAAAGAAATTGGCGTGACATTTTTTATAACATTTGAGAGAATACACCTCCCAACCCCCTATGCTGGACAATAGAAGTGCCACCAATATAATAGGTTACCCTCTTGACAAGTAGCTAACTTCACTCTTCTGGAATTCAAGACAGGAAGAAGAGGATTTGGAGTCGATGTGCAGGGTATTCCAAAAGAATTACTTTTTACATGAAGGGGTTAAAAAACCCTGCCCACTAGCCATGTCTCTTGTTCGACTTGTTGTCACAGAAGTAAAGCACCAGAAATGGTGCTACAAATGGGTGTGTCACTGTTAGTGAAAAGCGGTTGACAGTAATTGGCAACAGACAGTATAAGAGGGGAGTTAATGCATGATTTGCCCTTCTACATTGTCATCACGATACCAGAAGCATAGGCTGCATGGTGAGGGTCATGTAAGACTTAATAGGAAGGAGGACCATTCCGCCCTTTGACTAGCTTCCAATTGAGAAGAATATTACCGGCTTCACTCAGCAGTCCAGGACATGAAGGGTCAAGGTGATCCTCAAATGTCTGTCCGTACAAGGAAAGTAGACTAAGGGACCAGTGGGTAAGAAAGTTGGCAAGCGGGCAATAAAGTATTTCACTTCCTAAATTCCCTGCAAATCAAACAATATGGCTGAACAAAATGTCACTGTAAGGAACTAAACCATATAAAGTGATTAATATCTGGCAATGCAGAGAGGGTGATAGGCAGTGGTCTGGTGCTTAGCCCTTGATTATATTTCAAATGAATGAAGAATGTTGGTCTTTGACACCCATTTATCACTGTGGAGGGCATTGGTGGTGCACTCAAAAAATGGCAAGAAAGACCGTCTCTGGCATGAAATGCTTTGCCTTGTTGAACACCATGAAAATGATATTTGTAGAAGGTCCTAGAAACTGATGTCCCGTGGATGCACTTAGGGGGCCAACCACATCATGTCATTTGGAAGGGCCTCTGGCTTGTGATATATGAAAAGACTAATGGCATGCACAGAGTTGAGATGGCAGATCATGGGCGGCTCCCAAGGGTTCTGGAAGGAGTATTACCTGCACCATAGAGAAATTTATAAAAACGCATGGGCTGCTCTGCATCACACACAGGTTGCTGAGCAAAGGGGGCTGCCATAAATTAGTTGGGGGCAAGGTCCATTTATAGGCAATGGGGCATGCCAATTACTATTTTGCATCTGTGTGGTTCTTAGAAGGGCAGGATGTTTCAAAAGGGTAGGATGATGAGTATAAATTGACCAAAGAGTGGGGCTCTGTGGGTTGCAGGAGGGCCAATCCCAATGAATGGTAGAATATATTGCAATCTCAGCTGAGGAGGATGGAACCACAGCTGACAGCCACTATGCTTAACCAAGGCTGATGCAACAGGCACTTTCATCCAGCAGGACAGTTGAACACCTCAGCAACTGCACAGTGACTTGGGATATGCTCCATGTGGAGTGTAGGGGCGAACAGATGGTTGCTGCTAGTAAAGAATACTGGAGGCAGATTTTAATCTGAAAGGACTTTGCCTGGAAGTGACATTGAACATCACCTGGAAGTAATAAAGACTGAAAATTATGGTGGCATCCCCAGAAGTTAATGGGTGGGAATGACAAAAAGACCCCCCCTCCTCCCCAAAGTAATGGTTGGGAAGCTGGTTCTCTTCAAACAAAGAAATGTTGTGACTGCCTGTAAATAGTCCTAGAATAACTGTGGGTTATTTCCTCAACTTTTAGTTGGTGTACATTATTAAGTTAACCCTCGCAGGTAGCCTTGGGATGCCCCAGCTCTGCTATGGAAAATATTGCATTTTAAAGGACCCTGGGCCAATGGCATACGTTATAGCTAGCAAAGGCACAGTGCACTAAATTATTTAAGTGACACACACTGGCTGAGAAAACTAGCCTACAATGGACCACCAGGCCAATCTTTTGGGGATTGACCATTTGCCCTAATGGCTGGCTCGAACCTGGTTGGGAGGACTGGCACATAGAGTGAAATTGAAGGACAATAGATGGAATGAGTCAAAGACTGATTAAACTCTTGCTTTATTTTTCTACAACAGATATCCCAGAAGAGTTGCAGATTAGCAGCAAACAAGATGATAAACATAAAGCTACTTAGAACTGACAACACATTTTTCCAGCTAGAGGTCACAAGTCATGGGGCCTCATTACAGCTTTGGCTGTAGCCATGCCGCTATTGGCGGCATGGCTGCCTCCAGAACCGGGTCTGGGTTCCTTGAATGGGGAATTACCGGGCCATTCCGAGTTAGGAGGGCCCAGTACTTCCTCTCTCAGGGAACCCGGGCCCGACCTTCCCCATTCCCATTCGAGCCCCCATAGGGCTTAATGGGAATGGGTGCAGGGAGCTAACAACGGGCCGATTACGACCAGCCTGTTGTTAGCTCCCTGGCCCACTGACTGATAACTGTAATCTTCCTTCATTTTGTGTTGGGAAAATGGGGCAACAGCACTAGCCTTGAGGCAAAGCTATCCAGAATTACATATCACATGTGATGGAGTGGAATATTATTATGATACTTACTGTAAAAAGATCAGATGCATTCACTTTATTTCCCACACTGCTATGCAGTAAGTAGTGCAATGACCTTGAGGGAAGGGGTGTCAGAACTGTCAGATTTATCAGGTTTAACCACGTTTCTTGATCTGGTTACCCCTTCCTCCTCACCTGTCTCGTCTGATGAAAGATCTTGAGTCTTCCTTTCTTCTTCTTATGGTCTGGATGTCTCTTCTTGAAGAGGTAGGGTCTCCCTCGGAAAGAAGCCACTCTGCCACCTTATTGGATGAGGCAAGCAAAGGAGCACCCCCTCCGAAAGATCCCAAGAGAGGAAAAAGCCAGTGGCAGAAGAAACCTCTCCCTCAGATGTCCAGGGTGGAGCTCTGATGATAACAGAGTAATGTCCGTGGCGGAGCTATAATAATAGCAGAGTAATGGGTACCAGATGGAAAATGAAAGGCTATGTTTGTCCAAACGGAAGATCTTGACGGAAACCACAGGAAAGAAGTAAATAATGTATGTGAGAATGGGCTCTCAATGGGGCCAGTAGGGCGTGAAAGAAAACGTCCTTAGAAATGGGCAGACCGGCAAAATACAAAGACTGGCAAAGTACAGAGTAAGGAGAAAAGCAGAAACAGAAAGGAAACAGAAAGGAAAGAACGGAACAGAGGTGAAAGGAAATGGAAAAGCTAAGCGGTCCGGAAAGGAAAGCCAGAGCAGGAATACACAGAAAGTAGCAAGGAAGGCAGAGGTGGAGAGAAGGTAAAAAGGATAGCCGGTAGAGAGAAAAGGCACCGGTAAGCTGCAGACGAAAGAGCAAGATCGGAACGAGACATGGAAAATGGGATGAAACGAAATAAAGGTAAGAAGGTACACAAAGAGGAAAGCTAAGAAGGGAAGAACCGCAAAGGCGCAGAAAGTGTGGGGAAGGCAAAGTCACAAAGGTTGAAAGCACGAGAGAAAGACACTAGCGTATTCACCCGAGGAGAAAGTGTAGGGTTGCAATGCAAGGCGGAAACAGTGAGTTGGGGCTAAATAGGGAAGTAAACAGAAAGCAGACAGAAAGACTAGAACAGGGAATAAGGAGGTAAAACTGCAGAATGGAACATTTTAATGGCGGAGCCGCTTCCACGCCGACCACAAGCGCCAAGGAGCATAGCCCGTGACAAGGGGAGAAAGGGATCTTGCCCCCACAAAGGACTTGACAGTGCAGAAAACCAAGACATTTTGAAGCAGCCAGTGTTTTATTTCACCCAGTTGCTGCTGTGGGATGTATTGACCCACTTTTGCTCTGCTATGCTGCATCACTCGGATATGGTGGGGCCAGAAACAAAATGGCCGCAAAACCTGTGTGCGTGCCAAAACCCCTGAAAATCGCGCTTTTCAATGCACAAAAAGATGATGCCACACCTGTTGTCAGTGGTGGAACAGAGCTCTCACTAATGAAATGTGTCACTGGGCTCCACAACAATTGAAAGTGGAGTGCTGAAGGAAAAAGCAGTGCTTTGCTAAATGAAACTCCAAATATTGCTTTAAATCACCTTTTCTTTGCTGCTGAAACTTCAGAATGCCGGTACAGAATACCTTCAAATATTCAAAATTCTCGCTGGGTGCTACAATGCACTTAGTTTAAGGAATCACTGTGAACGTACAAGGTCCTGAAAGGCTAATAGCATAAAGAGATTTCCACAGCAAAAGTGGCCTGTTAGTGGATCTGTAAAAAAATCTCTGTGCAGCAGAGGGCTACCTGTGATGACAGATGTCAGGGGCCTTCCTGATTAAAATGTAACATATTATAAAATGAAAGTCAAATGTTTGCAATATAAGAGGCCTGTTACTGATAGTAACCCATATTATAGTGGTTTTGATTCCACATGTTTAAAACCTTGAATGAGAATTCTATTTGTTATTTGATACAACAAGTTTGTTTTGTGCTAAGGAAAAGCCAAAGGAATTTAACAATTAAATTAAACTTGGCTGAAGCTGCAAAACTGGAATAGCAGGTTTTTTCTCACAGAAGGAAGGCCTTCCCTCAGCAGTAACTCACAGGGAGGTGGTAATTACAGGGTAGGAAATAATCTGGTCTACAGAGGGAAGAGGAACAATGACAAGCTGTAGCTCAGGAACCTCAAAGTGCGAAGAGAGTCGTAAATGGCCTCTGCAAGGAACAAACGAGGAGGAGCCTGCTCCTGGACTGCAGGGAGACAAAAAGAGGCGGACCCAAGCAACCATCTGTGGCTGAACATTAACAAAGAACACGTTTTAAAAGACTTATAACTTGCTAGTCCAAATGGTGACAATATAAAAATGACAGAGTTGTTCATTTAATTTCTGGCTGCACATTTTAAGAGGCGGCAACACCGTGTGACATGTTCTGGAAAGGAATGGCAAGAAATGTGATTTTACGCAAAATATATGACTGTTCGAATTGTGAAAATGTGCACGCATGTCCCCATGTTAAACACGCATGTTTGTGGAAAGTTGCATACAAATTGAAAAGTGTGTTCATAGTGAAAAGGGCAAAATTCGGTGGAATGGGGAGACATGATCTCACAGCTATGGGGTTTTGAGGAATAGCTGCTATACAAAAAATGGCATCTGTATGTGTGATTTGTATAAAGGTGACCAATGTAGAAATGTACATTTAAGGTAAAATCCAATTTTGAGACCAGTGGCTAAAGGGAGGTCTCTGAGGATTGTAAAACAAATCATAAAACCTGACATCACACAGCCCTGAGCCAATCACTCAAATTGCAAGGCGGAGATGAAGTATTGACCCTATCCCAGCCAAAGGGGCAAGCTTAGATAAGCCGGCCCACACACCCCCTGTTTTCATAGCATAAATAGAGACAGCTCACCACCCATAGGGACAGACAGACCCGCTCACTCTCCTGATGCTGGCGCAGCACCCTGCTGCTGGAATCTACCTCTTCCTTGTTCCAGACTCCAGAAACTTGGCAAAGCAAAGGCCAATTGCATAGCTGAACCATTCTCAGCTAGGCCTCAAATTCTAGAACAGAACCCCAAAAGCCTAGAGGAAGACTCATAATACAGCCGGGCTGTGCTGTTACTGCTTACCTACTGAATTGAAATATCCTCAGAACCAAGAAGGGCAGATACTGTCCAATCCTGTGCCATGCTGTGATCAGAGCGCCTTGCTGACCCTGACCAGTCCTGTGCTGTGCTGTGACCAGAGTGCCTTGCTGACCCTGCGCAGTCCGATGTGCCCAGCTGTCAGTCCCTGATAGGTCCAGAATCCTGACGGTCCCATTTAAAAATGTATCCAGTAAGTATAAATAGGAAGAACTGTGTCACATAGCGTATGTACTTTGCATAGTGTTGTCCCTAGCTTATACCCAACCTATCTTTCATTTCTGTTTTCAATTCTCATGCCTATTTTACAAAAACGACCTTCACTAAAACCTTTGTAACTCAGTGCGATTCTCCCGTTATCACGAATATCGCGCACTGAAAAGTTTGCCACAAATTTTCATTTTGAGAAATTTTTACATGTGTAAAATAGCTTTAAACTGCTTCCAACTTGGATTTTAAGATTTCAAAGGTTGTCTTTGCATTAAATCATTGTTTGTGTTTGTGTGCAACTATTCAAAGCGGCACTCATAGGAATTTACAACAATTTAGACATTTAGAGTTCTTGCTCTGCCTCTTTAAATGCCATTTTCACAGTTGAAAAGTCCACTTCGTTTTTCTCTTTCTGTGTAAAGGGGAAAGGGGGAAGTGAGACACTGTTTGACCTGTACATTCCTGAATACCTGCTCTCTCCTCCTATCTATTTACATTGCCTATTGGGGGGGTTCAAGGGTGTTGCAGGGGGAACTGCTAAACACAACGCTATCGGATCTGAAACCAACACAAACGTATTATTTTCTGTGCTGCATTTGTTTTGTTTATTACCCATTCCGAGTGTACTAAAGATATTATTCAGTGTTCTGTCACCCCATTGGTGATCGTTCTTTACCTATTAAAATATATATATTGTGATTTTGATCTTAAGTAAATAAATAATACCTTTTACAAACCAGCCTGATTTCTGGTCCAGCATGACCCGGGGTATTCTTAAATAAAGGGTGTGAGACGAGTGGTACATCTTTCAAATAATTGAATCCATATATTAAATACGTTTTTCCATTGCACTGTACACTAGGCCGGGAGCAGAGTGTGTCGCCTGATTGAAATCCTTAACACTGCTTTGTCAGGAGGGCCCTGCAACTGTTCCAGCAGCTCATCACACCAGCGTCTTGGGTTGCAAAATCTTCACACTTGTCTTTGTTTCTAGCAATGCCCTTATAATAGGCAGTAGTTTAATAACTGGCTGCAGCCACACCCTCCCACGACATTCTGGGCCAGTGCTGAAGGGCGCCTGCTCTCCTTCAGAGCTGTCTGGAACTGGACAGCAAAATGTTAATACTTATCTTTGTTTCCAGCAATACCCTGTTAATGGGTAGCAATTTAAGTAATGACTGTAGCCGCTCCGTCTTTTGAAATTATGGGCCTTTGCTGAAAGTACCTGCTCACTTTCACAGCTTTCACGAACAGGACAAAATGGAGATGATAAACTGCATCCCTCACTTGGGCCTAAAATTACTGTTGTAAAGCATTTATTTTGTTATCAGCAACATTTTCTTATGCACGAATGTGCAGTCAATTGCCACTGTGATGGGACATTTTTCAGTGGACATACTCCACAGAATGAAAGCGAGTTGCACAAGAAAACACCGTTTAAAGATGAATTTATATCCATGAAGTTTACTAGCACCACAAGTTTAATCACGGTGTGCTTATATTTGGATAGCCAAATGTTTGTCAGCAAGCTGCAAGCTTATGACAAACAATCTGCACACCCAGATGACGTTACTACCAATTTCGTTTATGGTGTCTTAATTTGTATTTATTAAACATATATTTTTTTATGAACTTTAGACACAACCATTTAACAGTTTTTATTCCCTTCAGTCTCCCTCCCTTTTGTGACATGACACATGCAGGTGTGCACAGTAGGTCTATGTATTAAAAAAAAAATAATAATCAAATCAACGTATGATGTAGACAAATTATACATCTTTAACATTCTCTTTTAAATCCAGATGTCAATGATTACTACAATGATGAATGATCAATACATTGGTCAATTCAATTGTCAAAGGTGCATTTATCTTAGATATAGGGCCTCATTAGGACCCAGGCGGTAAGGGGTTTACGGCGGCGTAAACAGCGCTGACCCTTACCGCCTGATTCCGAGGTCCCTTAGCGCCATGGAGGATTTAACACCTGCTTTTAGCAGGTGTTAAAATCCATGGCGCTAAGGGACCTTGTTGTTAATTACGCCACCGTAATTTACGGTGGCGTAATTAACGCCTTCCCCACTCCCATTATGACCTATGGGGCAAAAATGGGAATGGGGAAGGGTGAATGGGGATTGGGGACTTACCGCCCCGCCAACCTCGGAATGGGGTGGTAAGTCCGCCAACCACCATGGCGTAAACGTAGTTTATGCCATGGTGGTAAAGGTACGACCCAGGCGGTAACTTACCGCCTGGGTCGTAATGAGGCCCATAGACTTTTAAAAGCACACACATCACCAGATATACATTTGCTTTACCTTGATCACACATTCACTATGGGTTGAACAGAAAATGAGGGTAAAGGGCAAACCTTTAATTTGATAGAAAGCAAAATTAATCAGAACATCCTGACTGCTCTAAATCTCTCTATTTTTCATTTGTTGAAAGTAGCACCTCCTTTTTACTCAATGGATATGCCAATTTAAAGACAGGCTACTTGGTGTTTCTGCATGTAAGCTACTTGCAAAAAGTAAACTGTCTATCTAATGGGTATATTTACTAGGTCCCCTTCAATGAGGTTTCTATTGCATTCATGTGTAGAAGTGTACATATGTACTTTTTCAATGGGTATCGTAAAGTGGGAAAAACAGGTGGCAGTTAAAAACCCTTTCCCTTTTTTCTTGAGTGGTTCAAAGAGAGTAACAGGACTCTGCTCTGTGATATAACCAGGGAATAACTCCAATTACATTATTTTCATAGGAATGTACAAAGAGAATATTATTTGGCTCCCTGTCTGTACTTGGCAATTTCACAGAGAAGGAGTGTGGAATCTCCCAGCCTATACATCATTTGTGTCTATTTTGTCAAATACAAAGTTTCCAGATGCCCTTAAACTTCTGAAATATTTACTTATTTCCCAGGAGGTACAGCTAATGGATACACCACCCCTCCCCCCTCGGTACTTTCACTAATAAAAAGGGCTTGGATGTATCTGTTTTCCTTTAGTCATCTTTAATATTTTACGTTTAAATAATTGTTATTTTCTAAAACATTATGTTCCACACTTGTGATTTCGTTACTAATTAGTTTGCCGGATTGCTCCCAATCAGGCAACTCAAATAATGCTAGTCTCATCTCACCACAGCATCTGGTGTGCGTGTGACAGATGTATGCTATTTTTTCTCTGATACTTACACTCAAAGATTCTATTCCCATCTCAGGATCTCAGCGTATCCGGCACGGAGGTGAGAATATATGAACCACTGACGTCCGATTTTCCTGTGCATAAATATGTACATTTATATAGTTTGCATAATTAAAACAATACCATAAAAATATCATTCTACATTCGGCTGATAGGGTTTTTCATCTGAACAATTTAATAGAAAAGTATTCAACAAAGGTAGCAGGCGCCCCTCTCTCGGAAGAACAAGGCATGATAACCTGTTCAGTGGTTGTTAACCACATTGAGAGTTCGCAGCCATCTGCTTTTTGCTCACTGTACCTTTCACAGATGGGAAATATCCATTTGCATATCAGTCTTTGTCCCGCCCACATGGGCAGTCCAGCACCGAAATGCTATGGCAATTCCTCTCTGAACAAGAGTACCACCAGCAACCCCATACACGTGTTTCAGCCTTGTTGGGCATCATCAGTGAGGTGAAGCTGAGCCTCTATAAGCACAGTGAGCAGGGAGTCCACGTCTGGTTGCCCCCAGGTAACCTAGGGTGACCAACCCCAAGTTCCTTCAGAGAATTCAACAAAGGTAGCAGGCGCCCCTCTCTCGGAAGAACAAGGCCTGATAACCTGTTCAGTGGTTGTTAACCACATTGAGAGTTCGCAGCCATCTGCTTTTTGCTCACTGTACCTTTCACAGATGGGAAATATCCATTTTCATATCAGTCTTTGTCCCGCCCACATGGGCAGTCCAGCACCGAAATGCTACAGCAATTCCTCTCTGAACAAGAGTACCACCAGCAACCCCATACACGTGTTTCAGCCTTGTTGGGCATCATCAGTGAGGTGAAGCTGAGCCTCTCTAAGCACAGTGAGCAGGGAGTCCACGTCTGGTTGCCCCCAGGTAACCTAGGGTGACCAACCCCAAGTTCCTTCAAAGAATTCAACAAAGGTTTTGAGGGTCCTGAGCGCCTGCTACCTTTTTTTGAAATATTTGAAAGGAACTTGGAGTTGGTCACCCTGAGTTACCTGGGGGCAACCAGACGTGGACTCCCTGCTCACTGTGCTCAGACAGACAAAGCTTCACCTCACTGATGAGGTCCAACAAGGCTGAAACACGTGTATAGGGTTGCTTTTGGTACTCTTGTTCAGAGAGGACTTGCCATAGGATTTCGGTGCTGGACTGCCCATGTTGGCGGAACAAAGACAGATATGCAAATGGGTATTTCCCATCTGTGAAAGGTACAGTGAGCAAAAAGCATGTTCTGCAAACTCTCATCTCAGAACAGGTTATCATGCCATGTTCTTTCTGGAGAGGAGCGCCTGCTACCTTTTTTTGAAATAGAAAAGTATGTTGCTATGCCACTCCTATAAAAAGATATTAAGGAGCATCTGATCCCATATGTAACAATCAAAGATGCATTGTTTTTTTATTCTGTGTAATGGGTTTAACAAAATATTAAATGGTATTTACTTGCCCTGACAATAGACCATTTGGTGTCAGCCCTTTGATGCTCTAGAGCTAGTTGATTTATGACCCAAAAGGGCCTGCCTGTCATGACACTATTGTCAGACAGTTCTTGGAACTAGACTGCCAGGGCCAAATGTTGACACAACTCTCTGCCTCTTAAGATACTATACCAGCTAACTGTCATAGATGTATATGCAAGCATGGATGACATGCCTTCATTGAAAGCCTGTTTTATGAGAGTTACTGATTTTTTGGGCAAGCCCACTGCGGGCCAAGTTTTCAGAATATATTTATGTGTTTCTTGTGTTTTTTTGGATAGACCCAGGGACAAATGGAAGCTGTTAATGGGCATCTTTTGTTTTATTACCAATTCCTGCTTTTCAGAACAAAGAGAGCATTGTAACCTGTGGTACAAGAAAGGTGTCATAAGGTTTATGTTTATGGCCCAGCCTCAAAGGCCTTGGCTTTGTTTCTTTTGGAATAGTATCTCCCCCACACTGTTACTAGGGCCAGAGAAAATGCTATTTTGTTTTTTAGACATTGTTTCTGGTTTCTTTAACAAATGTAATATATGATGTCACTTTTCTTTTCCACGTTTCCACATTGTAGTTTGTTCTTTAAACAGTGGCATCATAACATTTTTGCAATCTGGCTCCTGTTCATATACATGTAAACTTCAAGTCTCTGTAAGTTTCCTTGTATAAGGCTGATTCTCAGTTCTGTAAAGAAGGAAGAAATAATGTAGGCCCCAATTCTATTTTCTATTTTCTATAAAATGCTGTGCTTTTTATGCCAGATTAAATGTTGTCCATTTAAAAAACATTGCTGTATACTTTTGTGTAACTGAAAAGATTTATTTTGGGCTTTGTCGCTAGCTGCAGACCAATACACTTTTTTATTTGTAAATGGGCTGCTGACATAACAATATTTCTCCTTCCATGTGGTTATTTCAAAAGCTTTCTGCAGAATGCAGTTCATATATTTATTTTTTAAATGTGAAATGTTCATGCGCATCCTTTCCTTGCATAGATTTCACTATATTGGAGAGTATTATTGCAGTCCTTGAAAGCCAACAATTTAATTGCTGTACCAAGTATAGCTTGGAAAGTATCTGGCCAATGGCTTAAATTGCAGAGTATGTTAAAATCTTGGCCAAAGTGTGTCATCTTTGGGAAGTAATGTAATCTTGCTGGTACTTAACTGCAACAATTGGACTCACCAGAAGTGGTTAAATACACAATTTGAAAGAAAGACTCCCTTGTGGCAGATATTATGATTTTAGGGAGAAAATGCTACCCCTCATGTCCCCTGTGCTCCTCTGTTAGTGGCCTCTTATTGCCATCCCCTAGCATTGCATTCTATGCCAAGACTGGAGGCGAGCATTATGCTTCAACTTCTATTTATTACTCCTCAGCAGTTTCAACAAAACACAAGAAAACACTGAAAAGTATCTTCATCAAACTACAAATCCCAATGTCTCTGTAGTCCTATCATGCCCAGCCCAGCCATGACACTCTTCCTGTTCCTGGTCACCTCCTCTTTTTTTGACTGTTCTTCAGCAGATAAGTACCATTATAACACCTCTATATATATTGTGCATGATTGATTAGTTATTAGACAGAAATAAGAGATTAGCACTTCAAGGAAGGTTAAATACGTGTATACGTACGCTTATAGCTACTGTATTTTGAGTACACATAGTTTACATATAATAAGCGAGTTGCAAGGCATTACGACCGGAGGTTGAGAACATGTTCAGATCGAACGACTGCAGTAAGCGTGCTTGTAATTAGTGATTGGTCATAAAGATTTATAATTTAGGCAGCGAGGAGGGCAGCCCAGTGCCACATCCGGGGGCTCACCCGGCCTCGCAGCCTCAATCCGCAACAGCCCCCACCCTCATGGGGGCAGCGCCAAGCGCACATAAAGTACTCAGGCCCCCTCCTTTGGGGAGGTGGAGCTGGAGCACCGCGTTGCAGCAGCATTACTTGTGCGACAGAGCTGGGCCCAGCGGTGATCTAATGATAAAGCTTTAACACTGGAGCTCGCGCTCCATCCACCCGATGATTTGAGCCTATGCTGCAAGGACGCAGCAAGGACAGCCACAGCAGCAGTACGGGCCAGCTTTCCTAACAGCTCAGAAGAGCTTATAAGCGGTGCTTACAGCCCGTGATTCAGGGAGGAGCCCCTCTCAGCAAGAACTGGGAGCAGACAGCCTAACAGAGAGGCAATAAGCCACGAAAAAGTTAAGAGGAAAAAAGACTGGTGCTAGCCACATAAAAAACAAAAACATAAAACAAAAAACATCCTATACAAACAGTTGCAAAGCATCTGGTTCAATGCAGCTGTGGGCGTGCAAAGACACCTAATTAAGGTACCAGGCACACAGCACACTAAAGAATGTCTGAATTTGAGTGGAGAGAGGAGGTGCAGCCTTTAGACCTCTCTGCTAGTTTTGAAGAAGTGCAGGGAGCTTGTTGATATATGCCGTGGCTCAAGGGGTGAAAACCTTACAGGAAAGGCTGGAAACACTGGAAACAATGTTAAGCCAGCCCTGAGAGAGCAGCAGAGAGACTGACAGCACGCCCACAGGACCCTCAAAATAGGGTGAAAGGGGAGTTAGCAGACCCGAAAGAGGAAAGCCTCTTTTGACCCCCCGTGTTGACCGTACGGGGTAAAACAGAAGACCCCAGAGGCAGCCGGCGCCTTTGCTAAGCTGAAAGAAGCATTTATGCAAAGGCAGACAGTGCCAGGCCTCACGATCCCCTTCTCAGGGGAAGACATTATGGGTAAAGAAGACCCAGGCTCGGAAGAGGAGCCAGCAGAAGAAGACCTATCCTCAAATGAAGAGAAAGAGATAGCAAAGGAAGAATGGGCAAGATCCGGCGGGGTAAGAAATCCCACAAAGAGAGGCTTCTGGACGAAGAGCCTGAAGGGATCATGGGCATGTTTGATCTGGACACTATCAGGAACCCCAGATCCTCGGATTGGCAGCCCTCACCCAGAGTGACACAGTATATGGCTCTGAGGCTAAGGAAGGCCCTAGGCAGAGAGGTGAGGCAACGCCTGCACGCAGAATGCCTGTGCCCGGATCTCCCAGGAAAGGTGGCGCAGATGCTGGAATTGGACCCTAAGATGCTGAACTTCGAGTCAAAGACCAGCAAGGATCTGTGAAATGGAATAGACAGATCCTGGAGGAGCTGCCCGGAGAAGGTATTAAATCTGTCAGGCCCCCTCGCAAAAATAATGGATCTAGCGGAGAGACCCAGGGATATGGGAGAGGAAATAGATCCCGACGCTCTAGCTAGCACAGCCCAGAGAGCAGTCTGCCTACTAGGCAACGCAAACTGCGCCATTTCTTCAGAAAGAAGGAGAGGTTTGCTACTTAAGATCGATTCTAAATTGAGCAATCTAGCTTCCTACGAAGCAGCGAAAGTGGCACAGGGTCTCCTCTTCGGGGAGACTTTCGGCAAGGAAATGGACCGGTTCATCGGCAGCTATACTTCGCTGGAAAAGGTGCAAGCATCTGTACGAAAAATTTATCGGGCAGAGTTTTTGCCGGGACTGGCATCTACCGGGGTCGTGCAGCTGGTCGTTTTCAAGGAGGAAGAAGACTCCATAATCCCAGAGCACAATACTGGGAGAATTCCCAAGAGGGCGCAGAGGTAGAGGAGCTGACCGAGGCCAAAGCTTTACACCAGGTGAGAGTCACGAAATACCCACCAGTGGGGGGAGAACAGTGATTTTCTGGGACAATTGGCGCGTGCTTTCCAGCGATATTTGGGTTTTGAAAACCATCAGAGATTTGCAGCTAGAGTTTATTCAGCAGCCCGTACAGACATACTGGCCCCATCAGCCACACTTAGCGCAGGCAGAGCAAGAAAGTTTAGATCACGAGTTGAGTCAGTTGGAAAGGAAAGGCGCCATAGAGAGATGAATAGCATCCCCCAGTGGAGCAATATCTTTCTGGTACACAGAAAGGAAAAAGCGCAACCAGCCATAAATTTAGAAAAGCTGAACAGCTGGATCGTATACCGTCACTTCAAGATGTAAGGAATAATCCAGCTCAGGGATTCCCTAAGAGAGGGAGACTGGTTGACAAGATAAGATTTGAAGGGTGCGTACCTGACAGTACAAGTAAAAGAGGAATTCAGGACCTTCCTGGCATTCCGCTGGAACAAGCAGCTCTGGCAATTCAGAACAATGCCCTCCGGGCTTGCTTCAGCTCCCTGGGCTTTCACCAAGCTGATGAAACCAGTAGCGGCAGCGATTCGAGAGAAGGGTATCAGGATGATTATATACCTAGACAACCTCCTGCTCTTAGCAGAGGATCAAGGGATTCTGGTTTACCAGACAGCATGGGTGCAAGCCCTCCAAATGTCCCTGAGATTCCTAGTGAACATAGAGAAATCAGACACCACACCGCGCAAAGACTGGACTTCCTAGGATTAATCCTTAATACCAGAAATACAACGTTAGAGTTACCAGCTCGGAAGATAAGGGACATCAAGAGGGAGATCAGAGTCTGCTTGAGCAAGCAGACGATTTCACTTAGAGTTCTAGTGAGGATAGTAGGAATGCTAGCAGCCTCAATCCAGGCTATCTTTCCAGGTCCCTTGAACTATCGTTCACTTCAGAGGCTGAAGATCAAGCACTTGCAACAAGGTCCTACATACCACCAGCAAATTCCCTTAGATCAAGAGTTCATTACAGAACTGGGATGGTGGTTGAAGAATATGGACACCTGGAATGGGCGTGACATTTTTGGACATCAACCAGACCCCGTGATAGAGTCAGATGCCAGTCGGATAGGCTGGGGAGCGAGATGCGGATCTTTGAAAACCAGAGGGAAATGGAGTGAAGAAGAGCTCCGACTTCACATAAACTGCTTAGAACTCCTAGCTGGTTCCTTCATGATCAAAGCGTTCACGAAAGGAAGAGTGAGTTCCTGTGTCGTACTGAAGATGGACAATATATCAGCGGTCAGATACATTAACCACCCTGGAGGAACAAGATCCAGATTACTAGCGGAGCTAGCAAAGGACTTTTGGCATTTCTACCTTCAGTCAGGGACTTCAGTGACATCAGAATACCTGCCAGGGTCACTGAATGTGGTGGCTAACTGGAACTCACGATACCTGACAGACTCCAGTGATTGGAGACTGGACACGGCAGTATTTCAGCACCTAAATCAGATGTGGGGTCCACTCCACACAGATCTATTTGTGTCTTGACTCAATGCACAAACACCCAATTACTTCAGCTGGAGACTGGATCCAGACATGCAAGGCATGGATGCATTTCTCCAGCAGTGGACAGGAGAACTACACTACACGTTCCCTCCCTTCGTGATGCTGAGCAGAGCTCTAGTGAAGTGTTGAGGGGAGAATGCAGAATTGGCTTTGATAGCATCACTGTGGAAGTCTCAAGTTTGGTACCTGACACTAATGGAACTAACGACAGACATACCACGAGTCTTCCCGGACATAGAAAGGCTTCTCACGGACCCAGTTGGGTTGTCTCATCCTTTGAGAGTGAGAGAGACTCTCCCGCTCATAGCGTGCAGGATATCAGGAGACGCTGGGCGCTGCCAGGCATTTCATCTCAGGCTGCGGAGCTCATCGCATAGTCCAGGGCACCATCCACTAGGAGGAGCTACGATGCGGCTTGGACCAAGTGGTCGAGCTGGCATAAAGGGAGAAATGTTCATCCCATTTCAGCCCCTATTGTATCTATATTGAACTTTTTAGTACATCTTCTGCAGGATGGGAAGGCGCTTCGTACCATCGGGGTGTACAGATCAGCGATTTCAGCGGGGCACATGCCGCGCGAGGGAGTCGCAGCAGGGAAACATCCAGCGGTAACAAGACTCATCAGAGGGGTGAGATATAAAGCGCCACCGGAGCCAAGATATAATAAAGTGTGGGACTTTACAGTGGTGCTGCGCCTGTTGGCGAGCTGACCAGCAGATAGATATGTCACTAAAACCTCTGTCATGCAAGTTAGGGATGCTATTATGTTTAGTATCTTCTAAGCAAGTGGCAGACGTCAGGGCACTTGAGATTAACAGGAAGTCTTTCGGCCCTGAAGGGGTGACCTTCTCAATAGTCAAAAGGACTAAAATAGGGACTACCATGGTGCATTATCCGTATTTCCTGAGTAACCCCAAATGGTGTGTAGTGAGGTGCATTAAGGAATATGAAAGTAGGGCAGCAGAGTACAGAGCAGCTGGTATTACACAGCTACTAATAGCACGTAGAAGGCCTTTTCAAGCAGTAGCGACAGCAACCATAGCAAGGTGGGTAAAATAAGTGGTGCAAACAGCATGCATTGATTTAGGAATGTATGGGGCTCATTCAGTGAGAGGGGCGATGGAATCCAGAGCCTTCACAGCAGGAGTGTCTCCGCAGTAGATTATACAGCTGGCGGATTGGGCTAACGAAAATGCACTTAAAGAGTTTCATTTCCAGCCAATTGAAGGTTTGGCTACAACTGTATTGAGAAGGTTTGAACAAGCATAATGCTTGCTTCCAGTCTTGACATAGAATGAAGATTACCCCTGCTAGCTGCGCAGGGAGTAATAATTCTATTAAAGACTAGGAGGCGAGCATTAAATTCCCACCCTGTCATGTATTGTCTAAATATGTATATAATGGATAATGGTTACGACAGTACATGGACGCCACCCTGACATTGTTAATTGTATGCTCCTTAGGAGAAAACCAGAAGAATAATTGAAGGTCAAGGATCAGCAGGCATCAAAATCTGGGAGAAGGAGTACAGTACAGGTGGAAGCAGCTACGTTGAGTCTGCGACAAGATGAAGTTGATTGCCCTGTTGGTGGGACATGGTTAAAAGGTTCAAGAGAGACAGTTCAGAGCACGTAAAAGAGAGGATGAGCCCAGGAACAGGAAGAGTGGCATGGCTGGGCTGGGCAGGATATGACTACAGAGACATTGGGATTTGTACTTTTCAAGAAAAGAAAAGTTTGATGAAGATACTTTTCAGTGTTTTCTTGTGTTTTGTTGAAACTGCTGAGGAGTAATAAATAGAAGTTGAAACATAATGCTCGCCTCCTAGTCTTTAATAGAATGAATACTCCCTGCGCAGCTAGCAGGGGTAGTCTTCATGTATGTGGCACTGGCAACAAAAAGGCAATATCTCTCCCATGTCATTTGATTTGTTGAGCAGATATATAGTCTCACCAGCCAATCAGTGCACTAGAGACACAAGTATAGTTGGTGGACAGTGACAGATTCAAAAATAATTTCCTCCCTTGTTGCTATCAATCACTGAAGTTGCTTGGGCTGCCCAGAGTATGGCAACGCAGGAGAATGAGTGGAACTCTTTTATATGCACTGTGATGCTATGTTAGTGAGTCTTGTAAAGCATATCTGACCTTTTCATGGGTACTTGGAGTTTTTGATTTGCAAGAGGTGGGGTAGGGGACTAACGTAGAAGTGGGGGATCAGGACAAAGCTGTAATTTTGCAATATTGATGTGCGCATATCTGAAAAGGTAGGGCTGTCTGTGATGTGTACATTTTGGAAATTTCCAGATTTTTCTGGAGAAGTGGTTAATGAGTGCACCAGGTTGCTAATGTGAATTGTTTATGTGGTTATTTGTTGCGCCTGTTAGAGTGGTGTTTAAGTAATGTACAGATTTGTGTTGATCTATCAGTGATGGTTTAGTGTGGTGTAAGGGGAAATTTAGTTTAGACACATGTCTTCAGGTTGTGTAAGTTCCATGAAGTAATCTGGGTTGTTTTGGTTCTGGAGTTGTGTGTCAAGATGCGCTGTTAGTTAGGGTGTGAGGTAGAATGGTTTTGAGGTGGTCATTATTACCATGCATTGCCCAAAAATGACCAACAATTTATCATCCCCAATAAATCGGGACAGCATTTTTCAGTTTGAAAACATCATAGTTGAGGCCATGTATGTGTATATATATATCCATGTAAAACATTCCTTCTTCAGCTTGTATGCCTTGTTATACAATATTATGCAATATTAGGCTAAGTGTTGCTATTTTATGTGACACTATGCTTTGACTCAAATTCAGGGCCCACTAGTCACTTGCGTGTGACCTACCTTGTAACTAACTACTGCCACTTCAAAGGCACTTCAGCTGTACAATTGACAAAGCCAACTATGCACCACATCATAACCAGAACATTACCATGCTGGCAGGTATCGTTCAAAATATGCATTTTGTCTTTGAATCCTATCATCTTTTTGGGCAATCGCACTGGCCCAATATGCTTTAAATTGCACCATTTGACGTTAATTGAACATAAGTTTGCAAAAGCATTCCTTGGTGAGAATGGCAAAGGGGCCCCATTCAAGTAACGTGCCTTGCCCACACAAAGTCTTTGAAGGTAGCCCTTGTCTCACCATTTTAAGCATTAGTTCCGCCTTTCCCCACCAACGTGTTGGTCTTGTTGAGTCTCTTGGCAGCAGACATGGCAAAGAATGCAAGGGTAGCCCTTTCCTCACATAAATTACAGCTCTCATAAATGATATAGCTCATTGTTAGATGGGCACTTTTTACACCCTGGCAGCTCCTGGTATGAAATAAAGGGTAAGAAAAACACAGGTTTGGCAGAAAAAGTCACAAAACCACAGCGCTTGTATGAATAAATATAAAGAGTGCACATAGGCTGCAGGTGCCTGAGAGGTGTGGGAGTATTGCCAAGTACAACCCACTGTTGTGGAAACAATTAGAGCACGGGCAATTCTCAGTCGCACTGCGCCCAAGAGTGCAATATAGGCATGTGTTGCAAGTAATTAAAGAGAGATGTGGTTATAAGTCTGATGGATTTATTTGCAAAGTAGCCTGACATGTGTTTCGAGTCTAAACCGACTCTTCATCTGAAGCTGTAAATGGGAGATGGGACCTAAGATAAATTGAATGAAGGACAGTGCCAGAAAACTCTCTCACGGCTTCGCAATTGCGGTAATTTCAGCACAGCAGGAAAAGCCAAAGTGATGTGAAAGGAAGCAGCCCCTTTCACATCACTTTGGCTTTTCCTGTCCTTTATTCAAATCCATCAGACTTATAACCACATCTCTCTTCAATGACTTGCAACACATGCCTATATTTGCACTCTTGGGCGCAGTGCGACTGAGAATTGCCCGTGCTCTAAACGAAATAAAGGGTGTTTTACTGAGCACGAATGTTGTCCCTTTCGTGACTGATGAAGCCTTTCTTTTGTGTTGTTCATGATGTGCATGACGTTTACGTACCTTTGTTAAACAATGATTGCATTATGAGTCTTGAATTTATGAAGACCTAATTACGGTTTAAGGAGATTTCAAGCTTTCCATTGTCAGTTGAGAAATAAATAGCCGTTCCTGGCTTTTAGGCTCAGGAAAGTGCAGAAAGGAATGGTTAAAAAAAAATGTGTTTGCATGCATTTTTGCGTGAATATGTCTTTACAAATGTGCATGCGTGTATGTGCATGTGCATGTGATGTGATTTGGGCAGCACCTGCTTCAGTGTTGGGCTGTGCAAGTATGTATTATTAAGAGAGGCCTCATGGTTTTCCCGTTCTGAGGTGGGCTGCATCAACATGCGTTGAAAACAGGGGCGTTGCTGGGGGGGCTAAGGGGGCTGAGGCCCCTGATCTTTTGGTTGTAGCCCCGGATAGAATCTCAGGAGCTACAGCCAAAAGACTAGCTAGCCCCCAGTCCCAACAGTTCCGTCATCAGCTTAGCCCCGAGTCTTTTCCAGACCTAGCAACTCCCCTGGTTGAAAATGCTCTTGTGCTCTGTTGGTGATCGGGCATTCATGGCAGTGTTTCATTTGTTGAACTGCAGAACAGAGTGTAAATTGTACATTGTTAGAATTATATTTATTACAATTTCTATGACATTGTTGGTGTAAAATGCCTGCTTTCAACCTCTTGTTGTTCTACATTGATCTTAATTGAAACCTTTCTAACTCAAAACACTACTGCAAACTTTACTGGATTAGTTCTGGTCAATTCAGGGAAATCCTTTACACCCCTCAACTTTACTAATTCACCAGCTGAATTGCAGTGATATTGTTGGAATGGGGCATGGAAGCCCAGGAAAATCGCTGCTTATGTCTTTATCCCTTCTTTGACCACACATTGAGAGAACCAGATTCCCCCGCAAACATTTAAAAACTGGACTTTTTTCATAGTTTCCTGTATGCAGTATACAGTATAATGCAAGCTCCCTTTTCTGTTTAGAGCAGCATGATCTCATGAAAAGTTCAGCACATGCAACGGCCAACTTCTTGACTCTATCCACTGTGCCTCTTTGATCGTGTTATTTGTTCACATTACATTTCAGCCTTCAACATTCGATTGCATTTCCCACATGTGGCCAGTTTTTTTTTAATCGAGCAAACTAGTGTATGCTTTTGTTGCAGCCCACCCATGTCCACCCCCCCCCCAACTCCCGCACCCAACCAATGGTGATCTGGAAAGATTATTGTTTGAGTGGCCTTGTTTTAATGGTGGGAAAAACGGTAACATTTTGCAACAGAACACTCATCTCTCCCCCAGGAAAAGCTTGAAGTGACAAAAGTAAAAGACCACTGAAATTCCCGAGTAAAATGTCAGACACAAATTGCGACGTTTTGTGTCGGTTCTTACATGGTTACCCAGCTTTGTTGAGTTTGCTCCATGTAGGATACGGTAAACCCCTCATAACAAGTTGCCAAACGTGGCCTGTTTCTGTATCTCAAGTGGTTGAATGTAGGGCCGCATGGTTACGGCCATGCAGAGCTAAGAAACACGAACTAACAAATTGTACCTGTCAGTGAGAGACTGCACATGAAAGACATCCATTAGAAGCTGTCCACTCGTAATGTGAATTACAAGTGCTAAGCTTTCTGTTCATTTTTTTTCCTCACAGTGAGCCAGCATTTACTGTGGCTTAGCATTTAACAACTTCCACATGTACAACCGGTCCCGTTGTCGGTTGTTTTAAGTCTGCCCTGCTTTTGCCGATCCATTCAAAGATGAAAGAAAACATAGCCTTTTGTTAATCCATTAAAATGCGCGCGGATCAGTTAGGAGGAAGGAAAAGTATGGCTGCGTGACGAAATATAGGCCGTCCAACATCTACTCTCACCGGAATCGTGAATCATTGTGCGACAACGGAACTGATTTATGGACTGACCCCGAAGGGCGTGCCCCGTCAATGTCCCCGTGAGATGGATGGGGAAAACAGTCCTGAATGGGCTTTTCATGACCAGAACGCCTGCTCGTGATGATGGCTACCTTCGCGGTCTTCCGTGTGAAGGAAATGAATGCTTTGCCAACCGTTCCTTTATTTTTCAAAACATCATTGGGTTTCCGTTCGAAAATGAGGGCCAACGGGTTGAATTGGAAGCCAAGGTGTACACAGACCGCCGTTGTTTTTCGCAAAACACTGCACGGCTTTTAAAAGCATATTTCGATTATGTGTTCAAACGGAATGCTAAGAGAGCAGCCTTTCACCCAGAAAACGGTACCAATCACTCTGAACACCAATGTCCTCAAAATAGAGCCTGTTATGATGCACTTTCGTGTTATCTTAAATGTCTTGGATCTAGAAGCTTCCATTGGTGTCACATAGTAAAGAAGATTTGCACTGCACCATGTAGAAATAGATTCTCTCTCAGTTCTCCTTAACTAATGTGCAAGGGCATCAATGCAGTGCTCATTTTAGGATATCATCACGCCTCCATGCTTGCCATTCATTTTTTCGACACTGCACGGTTGATGCTTCATTCCTCGTCCCGTTTCATACCTCTTTAGCAGTTGTCCCCCTCACTTACTACCATATTTTCACACTGTTCAGTCATGCCAGAAGCTCATCAGGCTACACTCTTCACTCGCCTTCAATGCTTCTTCTTCTAGTCTCATCCTCGCTTAGCAGACATCCTAGCATTTTGGGGCATTTATATTCCTCCTCTTTGTTGTGATCTCAGCACACCACCACGAGTTGCGTGCTGAGTCACATGTATTAGGTCACATGTAGGTGACCAAGTCAATAAAGGGGCAGAGCGCTTTCCCGCTCGGCAGTTGCTGCGACCCTAAACCTGGTGTGAGTGTTGTTACTGCAGCCTGGTTTTTCCAGCTGCGTAATGGCCCTGCTGGGCCACCCTGCACCACAGTGCACCCTAACAGCTGGTGACGAGGGGTGCACAGACCCGCACACTGCATCCAGTCCCTCTGGTGTCCCTAATCATGCTCACACCAGAATCAATACAAACCTCTAGGGAAATAAGGCAAAAAGGCGATCTTGTAAGGATAACAAGTTTAATCTTACAAATGAGGGTGTAGTAAAGGACTCTGCTGCCTGAACTGTCTTCTCCTGTCCCTCTTCCTGTTCCTTCCTGCCAAAGTGGTTTCAAGCAGGAGTTTATATAGGTCCTGGCTTGCCATGGTGATGTCACTGGAGCTGGATCATGAATTCAGCCAAATCCGTCCTTTTTCCATAATAGGGATGCTCCAAAGCCTTCTTTCTTCGTGGCAAGACCCGGCGCCGCAGTGGCTTTCGCAGGAAGCCACCACTATGACCCTGCCTATCCTTGTGGTCAATGGGCCAGGAGCAGGTAATGCTTTGAACAGGATAGCCGGCGCTGCAGTGGATGTACCCCGGAGCCCATAACAGCAAGGTAACACTCCCGCCTAGAAGGGAGCCTGCAGATGGCATGACATGGACTACTGCCTATCCTGCACCCAAGCACCACAGATCCCTGCCACGACGCTGGCATGACCGTGGCTTTCCCCAAAGAAAGTGCTCATGCGGGCTGACAGAAGATGAGCATGCAGGTGAGCTGGGATGAGAAGGCTGCCTTCAGCCCTGCCTGGGAGAGAAGAATGGCACAGCAACAACTGATGCCACCACGGCTTGACGCAAGCTGCCACAGTGACTTTGCCTATCCTTGTGGCCAACGGGCCAGGAATGGGTCATGCAGCGGGGCACATCCCCACCACCACCACCAACACCGAAGAGCGGTCCGGCAAGCTCTGCTGCCACAATGGCCATACACCAGAGGTGAGCCAGAAAGAAATCCCACCGGTGGGGAGGCCACAAGTGGACAAAAGCCTCAACCAAGCCACAGCTCTCCCCAAAGAGAGTGCTTGTGTGGCCAGTCAGAAGGCAAGCCAGGAAGAACTCCTGACTGGGGGTGCCTGGCCACGGCCTGATTGTTGCTGCCACTGTACCAACAGAAGTTCAAGGTAACAAGCAGAGGGAAGAGCTGAGCACTGCGCAGCCTTGTTCGCTGGAACGTGTGACTCAAGCAGAGCGAACCTCAACAGGAAGGGACTGCCACCACAGTGGTACCAAGGTATAACTCCCGCCTGAAGGGGGATCCTGGGCATGGCTCTGCCTGCTGCCGTTCAGCGGTTCCTAACCTGGTGAGCAATGTCAGGAGAGTGTCCTCCCCTTCCCCTATCTGCATGGGGGAAATAGGGGCCTGAGGGACTTCAGACTATGGTCTGCTGCAAGGGACAAACACCATTCAGGCCCGCTGAAGGACCATCCTGCAGTAGACGGGCCAGAGACCTGCTGGCATGACGACAGCCGATGTGGCCCCCCAGTAACCCTGGGCGCGGCTTTGCCGGCTAGTGGAGCATACTCTGATTTGGGCAATTAGACAAAGAGGGACTGCCCCACGATCATCTGCCGATGTGGCCCTGTGACCCCGGTGCAGCTTTTCCAGCCAGTGGGGCCATGCCCATTTCCATATTGGACTAATAAAGATTTTGAGAACTAAGGTCCAAGGGTGTGTCACCCACCAATGAATATATGTCCAGAACAATATTTCCTAATGACCCACGAGGTTATAACGACGTCTGGAATTGTTATAACACATGTCATTTTAAATGTTGAATCATGTGTTTGTCTTTACTCGTGACATGAGATGTTGTGATCTCAGCACCACACCATGAGGTGTGTGCAGAGTCACATGTGTAAGGTCACATCTGGGTGACCAAATCAATAAAGGGGCCGAGAGGTTTCCCGCACGGCAGTTGCTGCAACCCTAAACCTGGTATGCATGTTGTTACTGCAACCAGCCTTTGCAGGCTGTGTCATGGACCTGCTTGGCCGCCCTACACCTCAGGGCACTCTCACAGAGGTGGATCCGGTCACCACGGCTCCCTAACACTTCTCAAACACGAAGAATGTTGCCCTCAGCCGTAGTACAGCAATGATATAAGATTTGATATAAAAAGATATAATTAAAGTAAGATTTCCTCCCACTGCCCCCTACCCCTGCCGTAACCACACTCATAGCGATGCCCTTTTCTGCATTTCCAGGATTATAATTGTGCTTTTGTGCTGGCCAGCTTCTTCCCCCATGATGCTTCCCATTTCTTTGGGCACGATTATGAGGGTTCTGTTGTAACTTTTGCTCCTTGTGCTTCTGCTGACTACGTCGCCACTTTCTATCTCCTCCCCCATTCGCTGCTCATGCTTACGCTTGGAACCCGAGGCCCTGGAGAGTGCCACTGTATAAAAAAAGAGTTCGCACCTAGCCCAGTGGCAGTGTCTGATGAAGATTTACTCACCCACCGTTAGCTACTCAGCAGTGGCTGCAGGCTTCAGTGCGGGCAGTGCCAACTGGTCAAATGTGCGTGGGCGACTGAGTATAGTAAGGGAACACAAATCAACCAAAAGGGGCTCAAGGAGGTTCTCCCCTCTGAGAATTTCTTTTTACATTTTTGGTTTAAATCACACATTTCAACACACTTCTTGTGAAACAAGCATTGGCAATGCCAACAGTTTGGACATTTGTGCAGGCATGGGAAAAGCAGTTGCCAGGCTGTGCCGTACTGGTATTAGCTGGCCATTGATGGTAGCAGCTGCAAAATGGAACGAGCACTTGACATCTAATAGAATAGTGCCTGGCCAAAGTATAATACTTATACACAAGTGAAAACTGTTGACTTTACCAACGTTTGTTTTTTACAGGACTTTAGTGAAGGACACGCATGTTTACATCGAGTGCCTGAAGGCGGACCAGTTTGCGACATTATTACTACACCAGTAGGACATTTTACAGCTTCAATTAAGTCATTAACTCTCAGAAGATTGCTTTAAAAACCACTGGCAGGCACTTTGAGTACAACTTTTGATGGTAAAGCTTGATTAAAGCGAGCTCAAAGGGTATTGGCCATGTAGGGGCAGGAACCGGGTGGGAAAGGCCATAAGGATTAGCATGGGAAGGAAAGAGTCCCACAAAATGAGGACCCTCACATTCCCTGCACACAACTAAACTGAGTTGCAGTCAAAATTCATCAAAGTGCAAGTATTATTATAACCAACAATTCAGAGTGGGAAACAGTTTAAGAATGAACTAATACTTAATTTAATAATACAGTGTGTAAATGAGAGCTCTGTGTGTTTTGGGATTCCCCCTTCGTCAGGAGCAGAATCATATCAACATTCCATTAAATGTCAATCTTCCTTTTCTACAAAGTAAACACAATACATTTAAAGAATAGATAGTCATGTGTCACACTCAAGTTGGAGGACATTACCCTCCCCTGCACCCTAAATTAGTTAATCCCAACTTAACCTACTTTATATCCAACCTACCCAAGTGTGCAATATCAGTGTGTTTTTGCTGCTCATAAGGACTAGCATGGCCATGGGCAGTCAATAGGTGGGTAAATAACCAAACAACATCTACATGCTCTGTGTCCTTCCTTATACGCCATTTCTCCCTACTTGTACTCTAATGCAATAGTTTCGGCTTATAGGTGGAGCAAGTGCCACCTAATAGCCCAAACTAAAATGGATAAAAAGCCACAGTTTGCAATAGATTTTGCAGGGTAAACCTAATAGATGTAAGCCAGGCACAGGAGCATTATCCAACTAATGTTCTTCATGTCTTTACCCATAACATATGCCAGTATAAGAAACCTTTCCATGCCGTATGTGCACATGTGCATGAAGGCTGCACCAATGTATGCCATTATTACCATACGAGAACACACTCCTGTTGGCCTTACCATTACAAAATGCAATGCCGCAGTAAGAGAATACATCCAGGTTGGCAGCATCAATTTAGGCAAGTCTAGCCAGATAACACTCATCATTTTTCCTTTCCCCCATGATGTTCGGTAACACATGCCATGCTGTAGTAGGAAAATATATCCAGACTGGCTGCACAAAAGTAGGACATCCTAGCCACATTATAATACTCATCATGGCGGCTTCACCCTTGATGTCTAGCAAAAAAAGCCCTGACACAGTAAAACAATATGTTCATACTGGCCCTCCAGCGTAGGCCAGTACCATGTATGAACACTCATAATGCTGACTTTACTCTTGAGGGGCAGTAGAAAATGCCATGACACATTAAAGAAATATGTTCAGACTGGCCCACCAATGTGGGCAGTACCACGGAGGAACACTCATATTGCTGCCTTCACCCTTGACGCCCAGTAGAAAAATGCCATTCCATGTAAAGAGATATGTTCAGACTGGCAAATGTGGCCCAGTACCATATAGGAACACTCATCATGCTGCCTTCAATCTTGATGCCTAGTAAAACAATACCATGATACATTAAAGAAATATGTTCAGACTGGCCCACCAATCTGGGCCCAATACAACTTAGGAACACTCATCATACTACCTTCACTCTTGATGCCCAGTAAAAATTTACATTCCCCACCGTAGAAATATGTTCATTCTGGCCCACCAATGTGGGCCAGAACCACACTGATGGACTCATCATTCTGCCTTCACCCTTGATGCCCAGTGAAAAATGCCTTGCCACAGTAATGAAATATGTTCAGACTGGCCCACCAATGCAGGCTAGTACCACATAGGAGCACTCATGATGCTGAAGAGGGAGACATGAATGTGGCCCTCGTTGCACCTATCCCACCCTCGCTGGATGACAGAAAATGAAAAGTATACATCGTTCCTGGCACATCTCCCCATTGTCGATGTACTGCAGAAGGCTATTCACTCAGACAGCAATTTAGACCCTGTCCTGATGACGTAACTGAGGAGATAAGTTTGCAGTCAATGGAGGATTCACTGTGACCATGCAAAAGCTGATGGCATCATGACTGAGACTATGACATAGTTGCGTTACACATGAAGCACGTGTACACTCCTGCATGAAGCTATGCAGTGCATAGGTGGGCGGAGCTCTCTAGCAGTCACCCCAATTATCTGCAGAGAACACTTGGGCCGACCAAAGACTCCTCGCCCCAACAATGGAAAACTCAGCCATGGGGCAAAGTTACTGGGCCTCATTACGAGGAGGGCGGTAAGGGATTAACAGTGCCGGTAAAGGTGCCGGAGCCGTTAACCCCTTACCGCCCCATTGCGAGGTCCGCTCGCAGGACCCGCTCAGGACGACTGGTTTTACCAGATGTCCTTAGTGGGTCTCGCGAGCGGCCCAGCATGCTAACAATGGGCCCATCATTAACAGGCCCGTTGTTAGCATTCTCCCCATTCCCATTGAGCCCTATGGGGGCTCAAATGGGAATGGGGATGGACTGGGTCTGGGTTCCCTGAATGGGGAAATACCGGGCCCTTCAAGGTTGGAATGGCCCGGTATTTCCCCATTCAGGGAACCCGGACCCGGGTTTGGGGGTAGCCATGCCCTTATTAAGGGCATGGCTGCCTCCACACTCATAATGAGGCCCACTGTTTTGTATTAGCAAACAAAATGACAGGGATTACACCAGAAAAACAAGTATCCTCAGGAGCTCTCATCTTCTAAGCATGTGTCACCTGGTTTTATCCCATTTTGGCGCCACAAATTCAGGTTCCATCCCAGAAACCTATCACACATTTACACTGGTCAGTTTGGGTAGGATACATACAGGAACGATATGGGTTAGTTCTACAATTGCATAGCCATGTCTAGGGGTCCCTCCTAGGGTCACCCCTACTAGTGTCAATCTACAATGTTGCATGATTGCAAGGAGAGTATTGGCTCTTGCTACAAATTATCCACATGTGAAATATGAATCTGGATTGGTCAGAATGTGTCCTTCCATCCTTGGCATCCGGGACAGTTATCAGAGTGAGTGTACCTTTATAAGGAAATGGGAATGAACACGGCGGATCAAAGCATTCCCAAATGTTGTATTCTCTGATCACCTAAGTCTGGAGGGAATGCAGTCAGTTAGCAGCTTGTGGGCAACAATTGTATAGCCTTTTTCCCTTCTGGTTACACGGGAACAGTCCTTTTCATCTACCTTGGCTGAATGGGCATTGTCCTGTTCGGCTGGGTCACGTGTGTGGAGACCACAAAATGAAGCTGTCCTGTTTGTAATTATGAGGGTTTTAGCCTGATTTTCTTTAGGTTGGTCATTATCTTTGTAACTGGAACTTTTCCATCTCCACTTGTCCTTGGCTTAGTTCCTTGTTTCTGCTCACCCCTGGCTGCGGCGATCGTGTCAGCTTTTCCATGTACTCAAAGCCTTCCTCTCCTTTGCCATCCATTTCAGATACCAATAGCTCCTATATCCTTCCCTATAGCTTCTCCATGTTAATAGCAGTCAGGCATGTGCAAGCTAAATATATGAACTCTTTGCCTCTTATTGTTTCAGCTTTGGTGAAGGATTTGAATATAAAGATATGTACCTGTATCTCTCCTCTACCTACGTGAGTGATAAGCATGTGCTTCGTGCCTATATTCAATAAAATAGTGCATGTGCGTGTAACTTCATGAATGGATGAATATGTACTTCATGTATAATGCGGCTATGTCGTGATGTCAGTGGTGATGTTATTGATCTCTGGCTCTGCAGTCAGTCGACTTGCCTGATCAATGTCATTTCCATATCATTCAAGTCATTGATTGGGTATGGTCTGAACGGCTGTCTGAGCGAATTACGCTTCTCACACCTGAGGTATATTGAAGTTCGTGGTGATGGGCCTAGAAGTGAGGCACATCTGTCGTTTCTCTGCCTTTGTATTGAGAGTCACGTGGGGGCATGAGGGCAAGATTTGGTCCCCCATCTACAATTCTGCCTATGGTCGACATGTCGACCATACTAGCTATACCATTCTCTAGGTTTGTCTGCAATTTCGGGAACCAAACCTTTATTATCCCTCCGAGATATCCATAATATTTTTTATGGTCTTCCGGGCTCCATGTCATGTGGCAGCAGTCCCCATCAGTGTTGCACCAAACCCATTTTCCCCAATAATCGTGTTGTATGGGTACTGGAACACCATTCCTGTCAGGAACAGGGGACATTGCGTCAGTTGTGATTTCAGTGCATTTCTGTTTTTTGTTTCTTCATCTTCTTCAGTTACTACAGCACTTTCATCCCTGAAGTCTTCTTAGTTGTCTTTCTACACTCTCAGCATTTACCCCAGTTTCTTACTGACTGGGTGCACTTGGACCCCCTGCACTTGATCTCCCCCATTCCCCCTCCCTCTCCTATACTATCTGTGCACTTACATGATCTGAACGTACCATGCCTTTGATGATCGTCTATCTTCCCTGTCTCCCCTCCTTGCATGGTGGCACCTAAATGCACTTGGAAAAACGGCGAACCATCTTCAGACCTATTTGCTGCTATCTACACTGTTAACTGTACTATATGCACTTACTCTGCATGTGCAGACCTGTACCATTCAGAAATTCAAGGGCTCTGAATGAATTATGTTTTCCCCATGTTCCCTTTCTACTTGAGCACTTTGGAACACTTGCCTTGTGTATAGGCGCTTTACAAATAAACATTACCATATCATACCATACTGTATGATGATTATCCTGATGACACAAAATGTCAACAACACTAATATCAAAGCTGCTGCCAGTACTTTCAGTCAGTTGGCCATCCATGTTGGTATCCATGAGAATATGTAAGACAGCCACCCTTCGTCTTTTCTGACATTTTTCGTTTCTGCCTCCATCTTTGTGTGCAGTTCTGAGAGTCGGGTGATGGCCTCTGTTAACGTCCCATTGCCTTAATAGTTGGCAGGAACGAATGTACAGCAAGAAGATCCGATATTGGTGCAAACACCTCTCCCCATGGTTGTGAGGAGATCTAGAATGTATATGTTCTTGAGGGCCATTAGTCTAACTGCTCTCAGGTGTTGAACCCCTTGACGGTTGATTTTATTGACTGCATCAGCTCCCACCGCGTAATCTGGAGCCCATTGGCAGTCATGTTTGTCTGCACTGCTGGAGCGATAGATGCAAAGAACATCTCAGTTCTTCTGAACAGTCTGTGTTGTGGTGGTATTGTATCCAATGCCATTTCCATGTCTGATGAGGCATAGTTCCCCCTTTTCCCTCTGGTCAACCCTACATATCTCTTCTTCCTTTTGCTGGTATCCATTTTAGGGAACCCATCATCTTTTATGTCCTTCTGGGGTACTACTAATGCTGGAGTGTTCAGATTTACAAGTGAAAATATTCCTCCCCAATTGGTTGGCACCTGCAGATATGCCTTCGATCTGCAGGCCCAAGAGCGGTCCATGAGCACTGCTGGTTCAGACCTCCATGCCTGGCATCCTCGAAATCTGCTTCTGCACTGCACCTAGCTCTCTTTCCTTCTTTAGCAGTGCTTATTGCCTGCATAGATATGGCTTCCTTAACAGCATGGATCAAGGTTACGTTAGTAAGGGTAAAAGCTTGTGCTCAGGGAAATCTTCATGAAGCAAGGAGTGTAGAGGGACAGCAGAAGACACACAACATCATCACAATATTATAGATTACATTTCCCATGTTGTTATTCTTGGGTGCTATTTTGCATTGATTCAAGGTTTTGTGCGACTCACCTGAAAAGCCTGGGAAATGCGTTATTGTCGTGTTAGTGTACAATAGACTAATCTCTACGCCTATAGTATTGGGCGAGTGTGGTGACGAACAATTGCTTCCACAGTTACGGATTATTGAATCACCAAGCAGTGAAATGACAGACAGGGTTCCACGTGTCAATTGTGGGTAGATGTGGGCAGCATATAACAGAAAAGCATGAAAAAACAATTGTGGAGGCATCATTCGTTCACTTTTGGCCCATATTACAAAATGGACAAAGCATTCCTGGAATGGGTTATATCTTCCATATAGCTTGAACTGTCCTTTCTTTTTCGACAAATACCTATTGCAAAAAAAGGTAGTGTGCCTATTCTAGGTGTGTATATTGTCAATTCTCTTGCTCTGGACCATGTTATCCATGGTTGTTGTTCTTCTTCTTTGTCTTCTCCTTGCATAAACTCAGCTTCTCTTAGAGGGGAAGAGGTCTCACCTCGGCAGGGTTTAACCTCTCCAATGCAGTTCCAAGCTTTCCTCCCGTTCAGTTTCACTGCATGCTCATTTGCTTGCTCTACAGTATAGGAGCCTGCGAGTCTGGGTTTAAACCAGAGCCTTTCAAAGTTCCGTAGTAGGACTGTATGCCCCGGATAAATTTGCGGTTGTTTGAGTCTTTCACTTGCTGTTGGAATGGTATCTTCCTCACTGCTCTTCGAACTCTCCCCTTGCAACTGCAGTTGACAAGAAAAAAAGGCACTGGCCATCAAAGAAGCCACATATTTGTACATTTCATTTCCAAACACATCCAAGGTTGCATTTGCATCTGTCAATGCCCTAGTGGGGTGTTAAGTGGTGGTCGGATCCAGGTTTATTGCGCATTGTGTACAGTGCTAAGGGCAAACAGTGAAAACATCCCTTTTTTAATGTGGCTTTTATTTTTGCAATTTGTTCATTGAGCAGGCCATTGAGGCGCTCACACATCCCGTTCTCTTGCTGGTGATAGGCATAGGAGAATTTGTGCTGTATCTCCAGTAGGGTTGTGATGTGCTCAAAAATCCCATTCACGAAATGAGGCCCATTGTCTGACCGCATGACCTCACACACCCCCATCATGGGAATACCTCTCTAACAAGGAATTGGGTAGCCCATAGGGCTTCGGGGTGCAATCACCGGCCAGCCTCCATCCATCAGGAGAACGGCCACACAACCACTATCATGTAGAGGTAGAGGTACCCCTGGCACACCAGGATCACATTGACATAGTCGATGTGGAGATGTTGGAAAGGCCCAATTGGCTGGGGTATGACTCCCCTCACTACACTGAACTGGGTGTTCTCTCAGACAGTCCTTTAAGATGAGTAGCAATACCCTGGAGATGGATGGGGATGCAGAGTTCATTCATACAACAATAATCAAGACGACTCAAATAGTTTGGCAAAGTGAGTGCATTTTATTAACAAGTCTCCTAAACAGGGAGTGCAATGAACATCAGCAATCACTTGATCATCTTACTCAAATCACCTAATAATAAACATGGTTCTTATACCCAAAATTGGTCATCAATGACACTTAACCTACATTCCTACCAATGTCATCCTACGTAGCAAACTACAAAAACCTAACAGAGGGAGTGATTGGTTATAAGTGAATATCTAAGTAAGAGTACTATATCTGTATAGAACAGTGGAAGAAGATGATAGGATATTTAACATCAGGTGGGGCAACTAAGCCCTCCCCTCAAAATGGGCACTATGAACGTCACTAAATACTCGGCATCCCATTGGCTACATAAACTATATATTTTTTTACATTTTTTTATTTGCATTTATAAACAAACATACAATGTTAGATTTGCACATTGCTACAGTCATATTTTAGTGTACTGTTAGTAGTAATCATATCTAACAAAAGTCAAACGTTAAACAACAACCAACAGTGCTTGTCTTCCTGCTGTGGTACAATTGTGTCAATTTTTTCTCCTCCGGGTGGTGGGGTGTTCTGGGGGTTGATGTAACTGGTTTGGGGGAGCCCGTTTGGGGGGGGGGGTAGTTAGTGTCTTGTTTGTGATTCATAGTGCTTATGTAGAGCTTTTCATGCAGGCTCATGGGGGCTTGTCGTCTGCCAAGGAGAGCATGTCTCTTATTAAGGCTTTCCATGATTCAAACGTGACCCTCAGTCCCAACGATCCCTGTGTTCCAGGCATTGGTTTCCGCAGTTGTTCATCTCTCCATTTCTTTAATCCATGTCTCGTATCTCGGGCCCCCAGGCGATTTCCACACCATTGCAAAAGCTCTCTTTGCTAGGATGCACGCCATGTCCATTAGTTTCACAATGTGTTTATGCTTGCTCAATCTGGGTATTGTACCTAGTAAGCATTCTTTCGAGGTCCATTCGTACCTGTTCACTCCTGCTTTTCTGCAGGTTCATTCGATTCTGGACCAGAAGCCTCTCACCCTGCGACAGGTCCACAACATGTGCATCATGTTAGCGTCCTCGCTGCTGCACCAGGGGCATTGCGGCCGGGCTTGTTTGTTAAGTTGGCAACCCTGTAAGGGGTCACGTACGTTCTGTATAGGACATTCAACTGGATTAGCTTGAACTTGGCGTTTCTGGACACTTCTTTAGGGTAGAGTAGTACCCGTTCCCATTATTTCTCAGTCATGGTGATTTCTAAGTCTTTCTCCCATTTCTCTTTTATCGATGCTCTGCGGGGATTGGGCTTGCCCATCATTTGGCTGCATAGTCTGGCTACAGGTTTCCAGCCATCGCTTAAATTATACATTTCCTGCAGCAAGGGGTTCGGTGTTGGCTCTTCTGGCCATATGCCCCATTTCTTTTTTGCGGTGTGTTTGACCCGTTGGTACCATAAAAAACAACCTTTTGCCAGTCCCTCATGTGCATGTAGTGAATCAAAGTCCCTGAAGGTTCATTCATCAAACATGTCCCGCCAAGTGTACAGTCCCACCTTTTCCCAGCGTCTCATCGTGGGTAGATCAGTGAGTACTTTACATGCGTCTGACAGTATCGGGATTTTGGGTGAGTAGGGGTGTTGTAAGTGTAGCATCGAGTTAGTCTTCTTCCACACTTGTCTGCCTAGGTTTATTATCATGGGTGTGTGCGAGAGTTTGATTGGTGGGTTCCATAGTATTTCTTTGGGGTATGCTGGAGTAATCAATTGTTGCAAGAGGCTGGTTTCAGCTGTTTGTTCATCCGACAGCCATCTCATTACGTGGCTAAGCTGTGCCGCCAAGTAATACTTCTCGAGATCATGTAGTTGTATCCCTCCTTCTTTGTGCGGCAGTGTCATTATGTTAAGGGGTATTTTGTGCCGGGTCATTCCCCATAAGAATTCTCTGAGAAGTACTTCTAGTCTTCTGAAAAAGGGTGATCTTATATAGTAGCATACATATATGAAGTATAAAATGATTGCTATATGAGAAAAGTTACTCAAATGCGCCAGCTCCTTAAGTAATCAAATTGATGGTTTCTGTTCAGTGAGTCAAATTAAGTTTATTGGCATAGTGTTATCTTCACACTAATTCAATTGTAGTTTAAAACTCCTTGATTTTTTAGAGCGCATTTTGCTTCCTCCTCTCTTACCTCTAAGGCGCTTGGCTGTGAGGTACTTGGAGGTGGATTTGGATTGGGTGATGTTCCCCGGTATATGGGATTGTTGGTCCTCGAACTCTTTCTGTATCTTACAACCTCTTCCAAAAAAGGACATTTTTTTGATTTTAGATTTGGATTAATATCAGAGGTTGGTGAAATACTCGAGGCTGGAGCTGTCATTGCTGGTTCTGTCTCCAATGTCTCTTTATCTCTAGCAGTTTCGATATCAGAGGATGACGGAGTAGAAAAATTGCTTTTTGTAGCCAAATCTTGGTTTTTAATCCCTCTAGGTTTGAATTTTTGTTTTGGATTGATATCGTATTTTCTTTGGAAAGTAAAGATTCTGTTGTTGATGTAGTCACCCTCATCCCTAATAAAGGTTCTTTGTTTTTTGATTTTCAAGTCTTTCTCATAGTTGGCTAGAAAGTCATCCATTATCTGGTAGTTTTTAAAAGTAATCTCCGGGCATTCCAATGCTTTGAATGCCTCTTTTGTGTCATCTATGTCTTTCATTATTTTTTCATGTGTCTGAGCTGCTTGATTGATTAATCTTATCATCATCTCTTTAGATGTATTATTCAATAAATTCACCCAATCTTCAAATGCTAGCGTTTCTTCTTCTTTAAATGGTGGAAAAATACAGATGCGTAATCCTCTCTGGATGCGGTTGCTCCAAATACATCTTGAGCATTTTAATTTCCCACCATTTGTTAAGTTTCTGTTTGCTTAGATTCTCAAGCTGTCCAAAAAGATGTCTCAAGGAGTAGTTATTTCTTTGTGATGAGTTGGATGTGTTTGTTTGTCGATGTCTCAAGAATAGTTCTTCTGCTTGTACGTCTCTTTTATTAAAGGCTTCTTCCATATTGATTAGTATACTGTTATTGGTGTCAGCCTGGGGGACTTATATAGAAATAATTAGAAAACTCTTGTTTGTAGCCAACCTAAGCTCAACCTTGGCGACATCAATTAGATGGTAAAGATAAATGAATTGTTTCTAGTTTGTTGAAGTAGTACAAGAATCTCGGGAGGATTATCATTTTAGTGATTGCTGTCCTACCCATCATTGATAGTGGTAACTTGTACCAGAACCTCATGGAATTGTGTAGGCCCCTCATTACAGCCTCTGTGTTGCATTCGTGTTTGAGCTATGGTGTGTGTTTTATGTTGACCCCCAGGTATCTAAACATTTCTGGCTGCCATTTGATTCCCACCATGGGTAGGTCTGCCTCCTTTACCCCTCTTAGCCTGGCAAGTGGAAATGCACATGATTTGTGTTTGCTGAATTGTATACCTCAGTAGCGTGCGTAGTTGTCCAGTATATCTAGTACTATCAGGGGGATTAATGTGCGGGTCTCTCAAGTATAGGAGAACGTTGTCAGCATAGAGTGAGATTATATTATATTTCCCATCCACCTTTATCCCTGCGTCAAAGATCTGCTTCCTAAAGTAGATGGCTATTGGCTCCAGTCACAGGATTTATAACATGGGTGATAACGGGCAGCCTTGTCTGGTTCCTCTGTGAATTGCCCAGGCCGTTGACACCGTGTTCCTTGTCTTACTCTTGCCATAGGGGCATTGTATATTACTTTAAGCCATCTCACAAAGCCTTCTCTTGGCTACATATACTATAGGACCCTTAATTACGTGGCCCTCTATAATTGGTTGGCTTCTTACCCCCATCAGTACTTTTCCACCTATGTCTAGCAGCATGCAGACTGAACAAGCAGGTGCGTGTGAGCTCGTCTTAACACTAGCTTCCCACCAATTACTGTATCCATCCATCATCACCTCAATGGTCCAGTGTCAATTAGTGCTTTGAAGAATGACCTTGAGTTTGTACTGTGCTCTGATAATTTCAGGGAGTGTGGGCACAGCCAGCCTTCGTGCGTAAGTGTGACCACCTTGATCGTCCAACTTCCTTCTACCATGTTATTGGACACCATGAAATTGAGCTTTTCGTGTATTTGATTTTATTCTTTAATAGTTGTCTGACGTATTTTGAACAGGAGTCTCTGTTCCTTCACACGATTTGTATCCAATGTCAGCCAATTCCAGTTTGATAAAACCTTGGCTTTCTTGGATCAGTCAACTCCTTTAGCTGTGCCTCATTCTATTAATTTAATTGCTATTATACTGCGACACACTGAAAATTGAGGCCGTCTTGCTTTTATCCAGTACTGCTTATAATACGTAGTGGAAACATCCATCCTTTACTTTTCCATATGTATCTGTATATATATATATATGTACATATATATATATAGCAGAAAAGGAGGAAAAAGCGAATCGCACTCCCGCAGGCACAACAAAACAAATGCCAGGTTCAGTAGAGGGTCGGAAAAAACACCGCAGACACAGTGAAACAATTACTGATGTCTTTTAATGTTAATACAGAATAAAAAAACAAATGCATTGTGCAAAAAACAAATGCACGACACAAAGCAGCACATAGAAGACAGAACAGCAGGACGCCTAAATTAAGCAGCCTGCAAACCCTATATATATATATATACACGTGATCAAGCGCTCAGTCGAGCGTGAAACGCGTTGTAAGTGGGCCGTGCCCTAGGTGTCCTGCCCCTGTTTGTTTTGCTGTTTCCCCAGCCGTTTGCTCTGCACATTATGTGCAGTTTTTCTTCATTAAAATTACTTCCTATTATTCCTATTATTCCGTGTGAGCTATATATTTTTTTCTCTTCCCTTTTGGGATTGCAGGATTTTACTGGGTCCACGGAGAGTGCGGTCCGTCCCCTCTCCTCTGTTTTCTTCAATATATATTTATATATATATATATATATATATATATATATATATATTGGCGATTGCCGCAATCTATCTATTAAAAGCATAAACTAGCTTCATGATTGCTTTTTGCTGCTTGCAATTGTTTTGCATCTGTACATGTTTAAACTAACTAAATATCTTCATCAGGTCTGCGGCATAAACTTCCGCACCTTGATCCCAAGATGTCACTTATCGTTGGTGCTTTCCTGATGCCTTATAGTTTGTCTGCATTCTCTGGTATTTATATCTATTATATGGGCGTCGATTCGGCTCTGTATGACGTTACCATTCGTCTTCATTAGTCGTCTTCGTTGCTTCTTCAGAAATTTTATTCAAATGGCCATCAAATTGTCTTGTGTGTAGGTATGGTTTTCTCAATGGGTACTTTACTTCCCAGATTCTCTTAGGTACAGGTATTCTTATGGGTACTGCACAGAGCCCACTCTCTGCTCTTTGCTGGTTCATCTGTTCAGTAGGGGTCACATACTTTGGTTCCCATTTTATAGGTAATAGAGGCGGGGCAGTTGGAGTGGGGGTACTTGGCTCCTCCTCTACAACACGTAAAGTATGCCCTGCAGTGAACTTTTTACAGGTGACACAATTCTCCATGAACGCAGCTATATGCTGTGCCATGTTAGGACAGATAAATCTTCCTGAATAAGAGCAGCAAGTACTTCTTTGCTCATATTCGTAGGTTAATTCAGTTGTGTGAGTTCAATCTGCAATAATGCTGTTAGGAGTACTAACTTGCCTGTGCTTTGCTGTTGCCATGAAGCATCTTTAGCAGATATTTTACATCCCTTTCTCACCCATAAATCCATCTCCTCTGTCAGAGCCCTTCCCTGAACCTCCATTATCTGCGTGGCTGCCAACTTATTATATACTCGGATACGTGTGTTTGATGGGGTATCAAAGTCTGTTATCCCTGAAAAATATGCTGTGCGCTTTGCTTCTGCATCTGCTGCTTCGTTGCCCTGGGAGACTACATCCTCACCCGCTGTGTGGGCCTGGCACTTTACGACCGCTATTGCTGCTGGCAGATGAAACCTGTCTATGAGCCTGCCCAATAGAGGCGCATGCAGAACAGGTGTCCCATCAGCACATCTGAGGCCCCTCCTCTGCCATCGTGACAGCCCAGAATATACTGTAGACGTCACGTAGGCCGAATCTGAATGCACTGTAATCTCTTCGTCTCTGTGCGCTTCTAATGCCATTACAAGAGCCACTAATTCTGCTGCTTGCGCCGGAAAATGTGAAGGCAATCTCGTGCTAGCTATTACTTCTGCAGTACTGTCTGCTTTTAGTCTCACCGCTGCCGTTCCTGTATGCCTTTTCCCTGTTGTCTGGTCTATTGTAGATGAACCATCAATATAAAGCACTTCTCCCCCCTCAAGTGGCTTCTCCCCCACCTTGAGAAGGTTGTCATACTGTTCCTTGTATGTAGTACAGTTGTGTACATAGTCTTCCTCTTCTACTGGCTTAGCTAAAAATGCCAGATTGACAGTCCTGTACCTCACGACCTTGATCACTGGATTCAAGATTATTACCTCATATCCAGAAGCTCTATGTGTGGCCAACATACTATTGGGTCTTTCCAGAATTGCAAAGAGGGCATGCTCCACGTAAAGTGTGGTGCTGCGCCCCATAGTGATGATCGCTGACTTCTCTGCCAAGAATACGGCAGCAGCCAGAGCTTGCTCACAAGGGTACTGTCCACTCATTATGGGATCTAAACATCCACTATAAAAAATGAATGGCTTGTGCCCTCGGGTAGGCTTCTGTGTGAGCACCGCAGTCATCACTACTCCATTGGAGTGTGAGAACAAATACATTTTTTTGTGATAGACTGGGATCCCTAGCACTGGAGCTATGTATATTGCTTTCTTTAGCTCTTCGATGACTTCAGTCATTTAATGTGTCCATACCAACTTACTATTCCCAATCTGTGCCTCCCTGAGCCCGCTTAAAAGGGTCTTGTGTATGTCCTATCGTAAAACCAGGCTCTGCAATAATTGCAAAGGCTCAGAAACTGCTGCATTTCTCTCACTGTCTTTGGCATCAGCGTTCTACTCATCGCCTGAGCCCTTTCTGGAGTCACTTTTCTCCCTTCTTGGGATATTAACTGCCCTATATATGACACTTCCCTTTGGCAATATTGTAATTTTGCCTTGTCCACCTTATACTCTTCTTCTGCCAATACTGTCAACAAATGTACCCAGTCATTTCAACACTGTTCCTCTGATTTGCTACAAATTAAAATTTCACCTATGTATTGCATTACTGTGCTCGCTATCTGTGTGTTGCCTAAATCCAGCTGAAGGACCATATTAAAGATGGAAGGCGACTCACAGTACCCATGTGGGAGCCTTGTGTGTTTCCACTTACGGTTTTTATATAGGAAGTCCTGTGACTCTTCATGGAGTGGTATAGAAAAGAAGGCGTTCTTCAAGTCTATTATTGTGAAGTGCGTAGCTTCTGTTAGGATGCTGCACAAATGGTCGCTGGGTTCGGAACTAACAGGAATTCTGTTTCAATAATTTGGTTCAGCGGGCGCAAATCCTGAATAAAACATCATGATCCCCCTGTCGCCTTCTTCACTGGCTACACTACAGTGTTACACTGCAATTCTGAAGGCACCAGAATGCCTTGCTTCACTAATGCGACACACGTCTCATAAATACCCTTGCGTGCTTCCCTTGTTAGAGGATACTGTCTTGCCCTTGGTAAAATAGCCCCTGGTTTAAGCTTTATCTTGACCGCTCCTATCCCTTTTAGCAGACCCACATCATAGGGACTATTGGTCCATAAGATACTTGGATTCCCACCCTAAGTCTTCCTTGAGAAATGGTGGTGGCAGTTTTTGCAACACAGACATTTTCTGCTGTACTTCCCTGTAATGTATTTCTATCCAATGTGTAATGCTTTTGTCAAACAATACCTCGTTATCTGATTGATTGTCTTGGAACAACTCCTCATCTGTCATGTCCATCAACCTGTATCCTTCCCCCACTGCAATTACTGTTCTCCATGATCGTCCTGTGTTGTCAGTCCCATGCAGTACTATCCTCTCGTCTCTCACTATAACTGCCTCTAGTTCTATTGGGATCACTTTTCCTTTTTTCTCATCTAAAGGTACCTCTGGTCTGAATAGGAATTCATTGGGTATGCGTAACAGTCTACCCTGTCTTCCTGGGAGCCATGCGATTAACACTTCTACCTCACAGGAAAACAGTTCAATGTCTACTGGTGCCCCCCTCTGTACCGTTAGGTAACAATAAGCTTGGATGAGTTCCCTCACATTCATGTAATTTATCCCTGGTGTTGAGCACACTATCCCTTGGTCCGTGAATTAAATGGTCATGTGAAGTCAGCTGATCATGTCTCTACCCATTATATTCATGACAAAAATATACCAGTGGCATGGTTAGGTCATGTTCTCCCACAGAATGTGGTAATTCATCATTAAAAGGAACCAAATCCGTGGCCCCAGAGAATCCCTGCGCATTCATGGCAATGCCTGACATTGGGTTCCTCCCCTCCCTTATACAGGAACTAGTTGCCCCTGTATCCATAAGAAAGAAAAAAGTCTTGTCACCTATTGTCACCAATACACGTGGTTCCTCAGCCATATTGGGTGTAACAGATATGATTGAACACATCATGTCTGTCTGTGGGCTGTCTTATTGTGGATATAATGACATTCACTTCCCTGTAAATGGATTGCACCCTACAACAGTCACCCCTCCCAGCTCTCGCACAGGAGCCGACATCATGGAGCCTACATGTGTCGTGGTTATGCTCTCTTGAACCGGTGCCTGCTATGCTGATTGTGATTGCTGCATGTGTCCATGTGGCTGTAATTCATGTTTCATGGGCTGATACTGCTGTGTTTGCATGTCTTGTGTATGCATCTGTTGTGGTGTATACATCTGCGCTTGTGTGCACTCTTGGGCATAATAGTCAGTCTGCTCTGCCTGTATTGTGGGCTGTTGCTGCATTCCCCCGTTCTGTAGCATCCTGTCCCTGTATCTGCACACTCGCGATATGTGGTCAATTTGTCTGCACACCTAGCATTGTGTGGGATCCGTCATCAGTCTTTGCTGTCCCCCAGGAAACCCTCCTGCATTCTGCTGCACTGGGTGTCAAAACCCTTTTCCCTGAGGTATCCCTCCTTGTCGTCTTGGCCACTGATTCATATTCCTGCGTACTGTAACCCCCCCCCTGTCATCTGTGGTCGGTTCTGCACTTGTTGAACAACTACTCCTTCTCCGTTCACCAACATCGCTCCTCACGTCGTATACTTAGATAATTTCTTCTGCACTAACTTTGCTTCCTCTTGTTTCCTCTCCTCACGCTTCTTTCTCGCATTCACTTGCATTAGCCTGCAATAGTGCACTATGGTTAGCTGGATTTCTGACCATGGCTTAGCCTCCATCCTTACTAGTTTCTTAAGCTGCTTTTGTACTTGATCAGGTAACCCCTGACATAATATGTGGTAGGATATTGAAGTGGGTCTTCGTCCTCATGCAATTTGCATGCAATGATCGCACCTTATTTCCAACGTGTCTGGGCATTCCACCTTTAGAGCTTGCTATATGGGCGCTCTGCAGTTATTGAACGGAACACCATTGTGTGCTGTGTTTTGTGCAGTTACTACAGGATATCCTGCTCTTTTCCATACATTGTCAGCTACCTCCCCATGAATGGCTGAGAGTAGCACTTCATGTGCCCTGCCACTAATGTCGTCCCTGCTGTCAGTCTTTCAATCTAATAAATCCACTTGCCAGCCACAGCAGTTAACGAAGGCAGCTTGCATCTTAAATTGTCTTTGTCCATTTGCTGCCATGGAATATACTGAGGTTGCCCCCACCCTTTTCCAGTAATGGTAACTGTGTTAGTGTTGTTCCTATGTCCTGTTTCCCCATGTCTTTAGTGGTGGTGAATGCCCTTCCTATCTCTGTCCTTGTCTGTCCTGGTCAGGCCCTGAGCCTCTGTGCATAGGGAGTGATATTGTCCATGCTCCCCGACCCAGTCTCGGAATGTGGTAGCCGCCTTGCAATGTCCTCTCCTCCCCTTCCTATATTCTGTTTGCCTCCCCATATTGTGTCTCTGTCAAGGCTCACTTCCCTGGAGCGTCGACAGTGTCTTCTCTCCTCCTCATTTTCGCTCCCCTGTGAATCCTCATCGTACCCCATTGTCCCACTACTACTGTTCCCTTCTCTGTCTTCATCAAAGCTAAGTCTACTTAACATTGTGCCTTCCTACTGTTTTCCCCTTGTTCGATCTGCAACTTCGCAGTCCCCCCTGCCGAGTGTTCAACACTTCTGTCTGTACATGGAGCAACAATTCTGCTTCTTCTGCTCCAGTAGGGCTCCTCTATCCTTCTTCATATACCTTCCTCATTCTCATCATCTAAACGGGGTAAGTACATAATAATTTCTACCACTTTCAAAGAGTGTATTTCTCTGCTCTCGTCTCCATCTCATTTGCTTCTGCACTCCTCTCTTTCCCTGCATCGGCGTTCTTTAACAAGCTGCTTAACTTCTAACCTCCTTTTCTCCTTCCTTATCTGCAGTTGTCTTTCTCACTCTTCTTCTGCTCTCCTCCTTGATATGTCTACCTAGCTCTCTTTGTTTTCTTCTCTCCCTTTCCTCTCTTTCTCATGCTTCTGTTCGCTCCCTTTCTTTTTGCAGCCTTTAACTTTCTTCCATCGCTTCCCTTGCCCTTCTATGCACTTCCTCCATTACATTAGCCCATTATTTAGCTTTTTCCTCTGAGTCTTTGGTACTCAGTAATTCCTTCCCCGTGTGCCCTGTCTCACTTGCTGTTTTCCTGTCCAGTTTGAGCAATATTTGTCCGCCTAGTGATTCATTTGATACCACCGATTCTTGGCCTTCCCTAGGCCCTGTTTTCCCCAAGTAATTCTCCTTTAGCTTTGCTTGCATCTCGCTGCGCTCCCTAAATTTGCTGTTGCTGTCTCACGCTATTCTACTCGCTTTGCGCCATCAGGTGCGATTTCACCACTGTTCTCTGGAGGTGCGAAAGTGGGATTGATGTATCCCACCCCTGCTTTAAATTCCTTCATGGGGTAAAATCCCTTGCTTTCTGTTGCTGTGTCTGTGTCTGCTGTTTGAGGAGGAGGAGGGGGAGCCGAGGGTTGTTCGTCCCCCATGTCCCATTGGCTCAGCATCCAATGCCGTCAAACCGGGTCCTCTTCCTCGTCCTGAAACATTTTCCATAACTGATATGGCCAATCGTTTACTTAGTTTACTTCCCTTTAAACCGCCTTGTAAATAAGTGATAATTTATTGCTGCACACATTTGGAAAAACTTCTGTCTTTGGGCCATGGCCTTGCCAACTTGCCCTCTGTGTCGGGAGTCCATTCTGTGGTATACTTGATAGACTGACTATTTATTTATAATGCGCTTATACACAAGTGTTTCAAAGCGCAACCATGCATGGAGGGGAAGGCAAGACAAGACAATACTTGCGTATTTTGTCTTGATACCGCGGGAGGCACTTGCATATATGCTGAAGAGGTGTATGCCTCATTTTCTTAACACTTTTTCAATACTTACCTGACCTTAAATCGGGATTTCGACACATCCAAATTTAATCAACACAACATAACAAATCCTTTATCTAGCCTCTCCGGCTCACCACCAAAATGCAGGCATGCTCCGCGCATCACCCTCTTGTGGCATTCCCCTGCCATGAAGGCTGAAATCACAACTCGTTTGTAAGCTTCTCAAGCTCTGCCTCAAATGGCACAACACTGATTTTCAATTACAATCAGGAAACTACCGACCAAGTTCTACCACATTCTGTACACTTCAAGTCCTATTAAACAAGCTTGTTGGTGATATCACCACTACCGTAGAGGAAGAATTTTCAATTCTCGATCTTTCAATAGATGTGTCCGCTTATGACCTGCCCCAAACACAATAACAAACACAACATAACATGCATACGGCCACCTTCCTGTCTCCCCATATTGTGTCTCTGTCAAGGCTCACTTCCCTGGAGCGTCGACAGTGTCTTCTCTCCTCCTCGTTTTCGCTCCCCTGTGAATCCTCATCGTACCCCATTGTCCCACTACTACTGTTCCCTTCTCTGTCTTCATCAAAGCTAAGTCTACTTAACATTGTGCCTTCCTACTGTTTTCGCCTTGTTCGATCTGCAACTTCGCAGTCCCCCCTGCCGAGTGTTCAACACTTCTGTCTGTACATGGAGCAACAATTCTGCTTCTTCTGCTCCAGTAGGGCTCCTCTATCCTTCTTCATATACCTTCCTCATTCTCATCATCTAAACGGGGTAAGTACATAATAATTTCTACCACTTTCAAAGAGTGTATTTCTCTGCTCTCGTCTCCATCTCATTTGCTTCTGCACTCCTCTCTTTCCCTGCATCGGCGTTCTTTAACAAGCTGCTTAACTTCTAACCTCCTTTTCTCCTTCCTTATCTGCAGTTGTCTTTCTCACTCTTCTTCTGCTCTCCTCCTTGATATGTCTCCTAGCTCTCTTTGTTTTCTTCTCTCCCTTTCCTCTCTTTCTCATGCTTCTGTTCGCTCCCTTTCTTTTTGCAGCCTTTAACTTTCTTCCATCGCTTCCCTTGCCCTTCTATGCACTTCCTCCATTACATTAGCCCATTATTTAGCTTTTTCCTCTGAGTCTTTGGTACTCAGTAATTCCTTCCCCGTGTGCCCTGTCTCACTTGCTGTTTTCCTGTCCAGTTTGAGCAATATTTGTCCGCCTAGTGATTCATTTGATACCACCGATTCTTGGCCTTCCCTAGGCCCTGTTTTCCCCAAGTAATTCTCCTTTAGCTTTGCTTGCATCTCGCTGCGCTCCCTAAATTTGCTGTTGCTGTCTCACGCTATTCTACTCGCTTTGCGCCATCAGGTGCGATTTCACCACTGTTCTCTGGAGGTGCGAAAGTGGGATTGATGTATCCCACCCCTGCTTTAAATTCCTTCATGGGGTAAAATCGCTTGCTTTCTGTTGCTGTGTCTGTGTCTGCTGTTTGAGGAGGAGGAGGGGGAGCCGAGGGTTGTTCGTCCCCCATGTCCCATTGGCTCAGCATCCAATGCCGTCAAACCGGGTCCTCTTCCTCGTCCTGAAACATTTTCCATAACTGATATGGCCAATCGTTTACTTAGTTTACTTCCCTTAAAACCGCCTTGTAAATAAGTGATAATTTATTGCTGCACACATTTGGAAAAACTTCTGTCTTTGGGCCATGGCCTTGCCAACTTGCCCTCTGTGTCGGGAGTACATTCTGTGGTATACTTGATAGACTGACTATTTATTTATAATGCGCTTATACACAAGTGTTTCAAAGCGCAACCATGCATGGAGGGGAAGACAAGACAATACTTGCATATTTTGTCTTGATACCGCGGGAGGCACTTGCATAAATGCTGAAGTGGTGTATGCCTCATTTTCTTAACACTTTTTCAATACTTACCTGACCTTAAATCGGGATTTCGACACATCCAAATTTAATCAACACAACATAACAAATCCTTTATCTAGCCTCTCCGGCTCACCACCAAAATGCAGGCATGCTCCGCGCATCGCCCCTCTTGTGGCTTTCCCCTGCCATGAAGGCTGAAATCACAACTCGTTTGTAAGCTTCTCACGCTCTGCCTCAAATGGCACAACACTGATTTTCAATTACAATCAGGAAACTACCGACCAAGTTCTACCGCATTCTGTACACTTCAAGTCCTATTAAACAAGCTTGTTGGTGATATCACCACTACCGTAGAGGAAGAATTTTCAATTCTCGATGTTCAATAGATGTGTCCGCTTATGACCTGCCCCAAACACAATAACAAACACAACATAACATGCATACGGCCACCTTCCTGTCTCCTCCGCGAGGTAAATCAGGAAACCACCTTCTGCGATATAAGGTAGCTTCTTCTGCTAACCAATATACCCAGGTAATCCATTAAATAATCATCCATGAACCAAATTAACTTGCCTAACCCACAGGGAAACCATTATATATATCCCAGTGTAAACTGTGGTAACTAAAGGCAAGGTGTATGTGAAGAACATTTATTGTTTGGTTAGGAGTGTCCATGTTCATTGTTTTTTGGTACTACCATTTAGAGAATGAATGGAAGGCTTGATTGCACCATTTTCATGCTGTTTCAATTCAGCTTACATACTTTTTCTCTATGTAAATCAAGAAGGGTATATATTGGTTTGTCAAGTCTTGATGAAGGCCTGTTTTGAACTAAGAAGACTCCCAAGCTTCGGGCAAGAGAGAACCTGGAAATGTTGGGGTAAAAAAACACAGTAGTGTTGCTGATAGAAAATAAAATGGGAGACACTGGATGAGATGACATTGGTTGACATTAGAAGTGTGTGGGTGAAGGCACAAGCATTATACAATTGAAAAGTGTCCGGATGCGAGTACAGTCATACAACTGTAAATTGAGTTCCAAATATGATGTAAAGTTATCAACAATTTTTACTGAAAATGTGTTCAATGTACTGTGGAAGACCACACACCTATACAATGTGTATAAAGTAGAGGCACCCAGTCATCTTTACACTGGGAGTGAGTAATCAGCCTCACATGCTAACCCCCACACTGTAGATTGTAAACTATATTTGTAGTGTTTATGTTGTTGACTATATGAGACTGAGTCTGAGAGACCAGCACTTGTATTGTTTTTATGTGGCAACTATAGGCAGGGTGTATGTGAAGAACATTTATTGTTTGGATAGGAATGTCCATGTTCATTGTTTTTTGGTACTCCCATTTAGGTGTTTAGTATCTTTTCTCATTATTTACCCAGGAGTGGTTGGAGTGCATCACTGGGTTCCCATAAATATTGTGACAAGCCATAACCTTCCAGGTGCTCTTTGAGCCCAATCCAAATGGTATAACAACCTTCCCGTTTTCTGAAGCTTCACTATCACTTTTTCATGCTATGAAACAACACCTTTTTTCATTTTCTTTCACCAACAACTCTGTGCCCCGCTGGGGGACGTCACTCTTACATCAAAGTGCTATTTCCTATTAACAACCTTTTTTGTGCGATGTCACTAGCCACTATGAATGTGAAATGCTTTAAGCCCCTCAATGCACCAAAACACCTCACCACAATAAACCACAATTACACAAATACGGCCGTCTTCCTGCTTTTTTCATTCACAGGGGAATCCGTCTCTTAAGTCTCTGGTGCCTTCCTGCTTCCCGCTCTTTTTCACCACTTAGCAAGCCCCGCCCACCTGGTGCCTTCCTTCACCATCACTGTCTTGTGGCCAATGCTGGATTTGACTTTTATGGACTTCATTCATTCACGGTGCGTCACTCTTTCTCAACTCTCATGCTGGACTTCCTTTGCATCTTGTACTCATGGTGGCCCTGAATCATGCTGTTCCCATCTTCATCTTGTATCCTGGCTTGCAACATTATGTGTTACTAATGACTTCTGCAATTGTATTCGCTCTCCACTCTTGCTTCTCCACTCTCTTTGACTGCTTACTCTCTTTTCTCTCCTCCTTTCCCTTCTCCCTTTTCCTATCTCCTCCCCTTACTTTCTTCTATGCACTTACTCTATCAGAATTGTCCCTGGACCTAATATGATAGCAACTTCGTCTGGTTCCTCCACCCTCCCATTACTGTTTTTTTCCTCCCCACCACGCCTCCAGCACTATCTGAAATGTCGTCAGGCCTAGTATGATAGTCGCTTGTTTTGTTCCTCCCCTCCCTTTCTGCACCCCTCTCCCTCACCTTTTGTTTTTCTCTGGCTCTACCAGAAATGTATTTTCCCTTGTTCCCTCCCTTACCTTGAAGCGCTTTGAAACACATTGTGTATAGGCACTATATAAATAAACAAGCACATCAAGCCCACTCAAGGGCCTCTAGTCCTTCTACACCACAGCAAAGGATAACCTTAAAATAGTTTTTTAAAAATATTTCTATGAAATTCAATAAGGTACCACCTTCTGCAACCTAAGCTAACGTCTAACCACAGGGAATCATCTCATCATCCGTAACCTAGCTAACACCTGGGATAAGGGAATCTCTCATAAATAAGGTAGAAAACAAAAACAAACCAGAACACAATTCCTGCCCAATATTTGTCAGGTTGTTGGACTTATACTTACACTCTTTGGATCCGCTGAAGCCCTCACACACCGTCCCTCCCACAATCTGACACTCTGCCTTCTGGTTTACTTGGTGTCCCATGGGGAGCTGGCAGGAATTTCACCTGATCACTGTCTCAATGTCCACATGTGGTCAATGGTCCAGTCCTCACAGGTCACGACGCATTCCCTTTGGGCATGCAGCGGGAAGAAATTGATATTGCTGGGGGTGTTAGCTACCGTCCTCTGCTTCTACCTGAAGTAAGACGAGGGCTTGTTAATCTCTCCAATTACAAGCAAGAGGAACTGGACCTAAGGAAATCCCCTTCACTCAAAAATGGAAGAATCCAAGAATGTGACAAATGTTCATGTTTATTGAAAGCTTTTCTAACAGGGATCAAGTTATGCACAATGCACCATTCTCCAATACGTTCTCTTCGGTTACAGGCTTATCCTTGAGTTTTAATGCATTGCAAAACCAGGCCCGCCTCCAGGAATGTTTGTCTGGGTGGGCCAGGTTTGTGATTAGAGGGGCCAAACTTTTCTCAGATTCGTGATCCAGCAAAAAATGTCTTCCTGGACCTGAAAAATCCATTTGCCCTTAATTTGCCAGTCTGTTAGACTGCTTTATAAGGTGCAGAAGCCTGGATTCAAACTGAGGTTGTTATGACAAGGGTTGACATATCTACCCACCAGACTACTTGAATGTCTGATAAAGATGCTTGTTGGGATTTTACTCCCTGGCAGATTTAAGCCAAATGGATTCAGGGGCAAGGCTGACAGATGGTCCTGGGTACATGGGGCATGGGTGTGCATCTTATGGTTGGAGTAGTTAATCTCTGTCATGAATGCAACAAAGTTACATGTTTTTTAAGTTGTCTTTTTCTACTATTGGAGCTGTATGTTTAGGGGTATGCCTCTAGCTGAAAATAGCCTGTTCAACTCACCAGGTTCTGCTTACATGAGGTGATTTGCCTAGGTTCACTCAATTTGTTCAAATGGGAAACCTGCTCACCCCTTCAAAAATCACAGGCTCTCCAATACCCCTTCCATAGCTCTCTTCCTCCATTTGCTCCTTTGTTTCCTTCCATAAACTCCCTCAATACTTTGACCTTCCATTGGCTACTCACTTCATCTTCCAAATGCTCCCCCAACTCCATATGGGAAACTTTGCCAACAATGAAAAAGGAAAGCTGCATACTGCACTTAACAAGAGTCTGAGAGATTAATCCCAATTATTCATGCCCTAAGAAATATGTTTTGTACCTTTTTTCAACAGACTGCTATAATTGAGATATAAAAAACACAGTACGGAGCAAAAGAGAAGCAGAATAAATTGTGTGGCAATATCGCCCCCTGTCACCTTCCATCAGCTCCCCCTGACTACCATTCCAATTTATAGTCACTCCCACCTACCCCACCCTTCCCCCACCATGTCTTCTTGGCCTGGTTGGGGAGAATCGAGGATGATGCCACCTCCTCCTCTGCAGGGGCTGAGCAATGAGAACGCCAGTCCTTATTCCAACTAACATAGTGTGCGCTCAATAATACCTCCCTGAATACTGTGGCTGCTACCAGGAGACCACGTAGGAGGTGCTTGTGGTCCAGTCATTTGGTTGTGAAAGACAGCTCCCTCCTCCTCAATAAATATTGAAGCAAGGAATAGGATAGTTAGTTTCTTACAAATGACAGTTTGAAGCACAACATTGTATTTTTGTTGCAATTTCGCAGCTAAGTGTAATTGAGTTGAGGATGTGTGGGAGTGCTAGCATGCAGGTGTGAGTGGGATCAAGAGGTAGACAGTGGAGGTTGAAGGGTTTCTGGCCTCCTAGCATCACTCCCAGTTGGATGTGCCAGGGAGGAGGGGCAGCCGCTCCTCTGCTACCCCTATACATCATTGTATGGTACATATTGTTTCCATACTGTACTGTGAAATTGTCCATGATTTCTTATTTGACATGTTTACTCTGCTATTTTGAATGTCACCATTTTGATCAATAAATGGGGCCTTATATGTTCCAAAGAAAGATGTGTGTATGTCTCCTTGGCTGGTCCTGACCCCTGCATGGCCCATCTATTAAACCATACTGCAAACTGGATCACTTCTAGGGGCTCCTAATATTGTCAGGAAACACACAGTGAGATTAAACAATTTTCCCTGGATTACGCACTTTGGTTAAGTGGTAAAGTTAGAATGTCAGCATAGCCTGAAATGTAGGTACTTGACCACACATCTTCCCAGCTAAAGTTGGTACAAATATGTATTGAAGTTTGGTTTTAAATACCTAAAATATTACAATTCTGAGTCTTTGCACACAAGTCACCTTTTGTACAGATTTTGAAATAGTACTTATACCCTGCTTACCATAGCCGTTACTCTGTATATAAAAGAAACTTTAAGTGATAGGGATGATTTATAGGAAAACATGATTTAGTGTCATGAATTGCATATTTTTATACCAATAATTGTAAACCATGAAAATAAAAATGTTGTTTATTTTGTAAGTTTCTGTATTCGATTTTTCTCTTTACTTTCTTTTTCCATTTATTTAGTTTCTTTTTCATTCTTTACTAAAGTTTGTAATAAGCCATAAACAATGACAAATAATAATACTCACTTTTATACAGATTACTTTAAAAAAATGCACAAGTCACATGATAAACCAACCCGACAATGTGTTCATCATTGTAGAATCGGGTTGATGAAAAAGAGTATTGGGGCAATTTTGTTTTGAATCCTAAATTGCATAGAGGGGACTGCTACTGTTTGCACCTTCTTTGCAAAAGGGCAAATTGAATTGTTTCGACAAAAAGTACTGGAAAAGTAAATAGCAACACATAGGCAAAATCACCTTTTCACTTCACTTTTGCAGTCTGGAAAAGTATAAATCTCCCCCACAATTAACAGAATATGCTTGCTTTTACCAATAAAGTTACAATCATAGGTGGTAATATTCCAAAGTCATTGTTTCACACAGCTTGTTCTGTACCCCATCATTTCTAATCACCCAACAGCCACACTTAAATTGCTTATTAAAAGTGTATATACTTTAAAGAAACAAGTACCTTTTCCTATCACTAATCACTTCCTATTTTAAATAATCTGCATCTGAGACACGTTAAAATGATAAGGCATCACTGGGAGGACCTGTGCAGCCCTGACTGACTTTATGATATGATATGACATTTATAATGCGCCTATACACAAGTGCTTCAAGGCGTGAAGAGGCAAGGGAGGGGGAACAGAGGGAAGACAGACATCGATCTTACTAGGCCAGGTGTCATTCAGATCGTGCAAGTGCAAGGGAAGGGGGAAAAAGAAAAGTGCGGGAGTGCAGGGTGAGTGCAGACATAAGTGCTGGTTTGGGTACTGTAGGGATACAGAAAACAGTCCACAGGTGCAGGGGTTGCCAGGGAGGCAGCGCAAGCGTTGGGCCAGAGATCAGAAGGGGGGCCAGGTAACCCGTGTAGTCACATTATCAGCCAGATCTTCAGCAGGGGGGAGGGGAAGAGAAAGCAGAAGCAAAGAGGAAGGTTTTTAGGTGCTTCCGGAACCGAAGAAGGTTCTCAAGTTTCAGGGAGGTGGGAGGCTGTTCCAGAGAGAGGCCCCAGCTGAAGAGAGAGATCTACCACCAGCTCGTTGCTTGGAGACGGATGAGTTAAGAGCTTGAGAGGGAAGATATTTAGGAAGAGAGAGTTGAAGGTATTGAGGCCCCAGGCACCAGAAGGCCTTGTGGATGATGCAGAGGGTTTTGAACTTAATCCTTGTAGCCACTGGGAGCCAGTGCAGAGATTTCAGTACTGGAGAGATATACGAAGGACAAGTTTTGCAGTCCTGTTCTGGAAGAGTTGCAGAGGGCGTAGAGTAGAAGCAGGCAGATTTAGAAAGAGGCTGTTGAAATAGTCCAGCCTGGAGAGAACCAGAGCTCTGGAGACAGTGAGGTTCTGGGGCAAGGAGAGGAAAGGAAGAATACCTCTGAGGAGGTGCAGCTGGTAGTGTGACTTCTTAGAGACGTCAGCGATGTGAGGGGAGAATGAGAGTGTGGAGGTGAAGATGACCCCCAGGTTTTTTGCCTTGCAGGTGGGAGCAGGAAGAGGGCCACAGAGCTACAGGAATGGAGCGAGTGGGTGAGCTGATGAGGAAAATCTCAGTCTTACTGGCATTAAGGCAGAGGTCATTGGCGGCACACCACTCCTGGATAGCAGGCAGTCAGAGATAAAGGACTGGGAAGAGGTGGCTGAAGGTAGCCTGAAAATGAGCTGAGTGTCATCCGCATAGCACTGAAAGTTGGGGCAGAGAGTGGCAATGCAGTGGGTAAGGAGTGCCAGGTATTGGTTGAACAGCCAGGGAGAGAGGTTAGACCCCTGGGGGACCCCACAGGTAGAGAAAAAGATAGCAGAGAGGAAGGACCCGAGTTGGACCTGGGAGGGTCGGTCAGAGAGGAAGGAAGTCAGCCACGCCAGGGCCTGACCGGTGATACCTAGGTTATCACGGAGACACTTTAGCAGGATGGCATGGTTGACAGTGTCAAAAGCAGAAGAGAGATCAAGAAAGATGAGGACACAGGGGGTGTTAGAGTCAAGGTTTGAGAGCAGGTCTTCACAAATGTTCAGGGGAGCAGTTTCCATGCTTCTGGCACCTCTGAAGCCAGACTGATGGTCATGAAGACAACCAACAGATTCAGTGTGGAGAGTAAGCAGGGAGATGGCCAGTTTCTGCAGGAGTTTGCCCAGGAAGGGAGTGATGGAGATTGGGCGATAGTTGGCCGGGCAGGAGGGATCGGCAGAGGGTTTCTTAAGAAGAGGGTGCACAAGGGAGTGCTTCAGGGGGATGGGAAGACTCCAGTGGCAAAGGAGTGATTGCAAAAGTCAGCCAGAGTAGAAGCCAGGGTGTCAATGTGGTCCTTCATGGTTTTGGATGAACAGGGGTGAACCTGTTTTGACATGACTTTCATAGATCGGACTTGTCTAGAAGAACAGGGGAAAGGCTGAGAAGGAGGGAGAAGGGGTGGCTGCAGAAGGGCCAGAGGAAGAGCAGGGAGTATAGGGAAGGATGATAGAGGAGGAGAGTGAGGACAGAATGTCTTGAGTTTTAGAGATGTAGTGAGAAGCCAGTGCTGTGCAGAGGGCCTGGTTAGGGACAGGAGAGGTAGAGACTGCAGCAGGATTGGCCAGTTCCTTGCAGATTTGAAAGAGTTAGGCCAAGTTATTAGATGCTGCCAAGACGCGGGCCTGTATATGAGCTCTCTTCTTGGTGAGGACAGAGAGCCGGTATTGCCTTTGTAGCAGGCAGCAGGCCAGTTTGTCAGAGGATGTACAAGAAGCACGCCATTTCCTCTCAGCCACCCTGCACTTGCGTTTAAGGGTGACGAGGTCTGAGTCTTACCAGGAGTTGCACTTGGCTTTAGGATTCAGGTGGATCCTCATGACAGGGGCAAGGATATCAAGAGTATCAGATATAGCAGAGTGGAGCGTGGAGAGGGCTATGTCAGGGTGAAAATCAGCCAAAGAGGGAGGGGGGGTGAGAAAGTGGCGGCGAAAGCCTCAACTGATATGCGTTTCATGGGTTGGATGACCGAGAAGGTGGGTGGCAGTAATGGAGGTGGCTTGACCTGTGGGGGTAGAGAGGGTGAGATGGGAAGAAAGGAGAAAGTGATCACTCAAGGAGAGAGGAGTGGTGAGAGGGATAGAAAGGGGAAGGTCTGAGGAGATCAGAACATCCAGAGGTTGCCCTGCAGAGTGGGTCGGGCCAGAGGGGAGAATAGTGAGTGAGAGAGAGTCGCAGAGGTTGCGAAAGAGTCCAGAGGGAGGACAGGAGGCATCCAGGTGGATGTTGAAGTCTCCAAGAAGGAGGAGTTCAGTGGTCGAGACCAGGAATGAGGAGGAGAGGTCTGCCCACTCAGAGAGGAAGGAGGAAATCTGACGAGGTGGCTGATAGATAGTAGCCACAGTAAGGGAATGGCCAGGGGAGAGAGAGCGCCTGCAGACAAGGCATTCAAAAGAGGAGAAGGCCTGCGTAGGGATGATAGAGGCAGGAATCCACTCGGGAAAGATCAGGGCTACACCCCCTACGGAGGGGTTGGACCTGGACGCAGAGAGGATCTTGTAGCTGTCAGGGAGGAGCATGTCAAAGCTTGTGACAGAGCCGGCCATGAACCATGTCTCGTGAGACCGAGGACATTGAGGTCAAGTTCTTCCAGAAGGCGACCGATGTTGGAGGAGTGTTTGACAGCTCAGCGAGATTTAAGAGTGGCAATATGGAGAAGGTTACCATCCTTGAAGGACTTCCGGGGAGGGGTACAGATCAGAGGTACACCCTGCGGAGGTGTGGAAGAAGCCCGAAGGGGGGCAGAGAGAGAATGAGAGGGCAAGGTAGCCAAGGAGGAGGCAGTGGGGGGAGGCGAGGAGGCCGTGGAGGGGAGATAGGGGACAGCAGGAGAAGAAAGGACATTGATGAGGCGGAGGAAGCATCTATCAAAGTGGTGAAGGTTGGCCTGAGGGCCTTGGACCAGGACAGTCCCATTAGAATAAACATCAATGATGACCTTAAAGGAATGGAAGGAGGCCAGCAGGGCATCCCACCAGGTGTCACAATTAATGGGAGAAGAAGAGAAAGGAGAGAGCATAGAGACCATGTGTAGGGTCCATAGGTCTGGTGAGGGAACGATAAAGAGGATGTCGATGAGAGTTTCCTTGGAGGAGGCACTGGTATAGGTGTCAGCGATAGGGAGGCCTGGGTTGGAGACCAGGATATCCTTTTTAAACTTCTTCCTACCAGATTTCGTGAGGAGAGCAGGATAGTCAATAGAGAAGCAGTTAGAAAAGATAGGAAAGACAGAGAGCACCATAGAGTAGGAGGGGAAAGGAGAGGGTGGAAGGGAGAGGGGAACACTAGGGAAGGACACGTGCACGGAGCAGGCAGATGAGACAGCGTCAGCCAAGAGGGTTCAGCAATAGGACAAGACGACAACACTCAGGATTAAGGAACTATCCAAATGCACGTTTGAGACAGGGGAAAAACTACCTAAGTTTGAGAATCCTGAATAGAGGGAGAAAGGCCTAGGTTTCACAATACAATTTTTTAAGTATTGATACAGTTCAAATTAAACAACAAGGGAAAAACCACCTAAGTTTGAGAATCCTGAATAGAGGGAGAAAGGCCTAGGTTTCACAATGCAATGTTTTAAGTATTGATACAGTGCAAATTAAACAACAGGGGGGAAAAAACATCTGTAGGCGGACGGGGGATAAGCAGGGAAGTCAGAGGGATGGTGACTGGCAACTGGCGTCCATTGGAGAATGGAGACCTCTTGTGCCCCTTCCTAACTCGTTTTGTAAATGCCTCCTTCCAACATGATGTCGTCCCCAACCGCATCAAGGAAGTAATGGTCACTCCACTCATCAGAAAAGCTGGCCTGAGCACAAGTGACAACTCAAACCTCAGACCAATTACCAACTCACCTTTTGTCTTAAAGGTAGTACATAACATAGCCACCAAAAAATTCCTGAAATTCTTGGACAAAAATAGAATCTACATTCTAGTCAATCCTGCTTCAGGCCACACTGTAGCATGCAGAGCACGCTACTAGACTTGCAAGCTACTCACACAAATGAAAGCTTTGATTTCTGAGAAGAGGAATGAAACACTGGCTGGAGCAGCGATTCTGCCTGGACTCGACTACTGTAATGCCCTTTTGGGTGGTGCATCTAAGAGTTGCATTCAAGAACTACAGGCAATCCAGAATTATTCAATTTGCAGCATTAAAAAAGTGCCCCACGATGAACATATCGCACGTCACCGAAAACATCTCCACTGGCTTCCTGTCAAGGCCAGAGTCCACTTTAAAACCCTTGTCCTGGTACACACGTCGATTTATGGTTCAGCACCAGAGTACCTGAAAGACAGATTAACAATCTATCAGCCCAAAAGAATACTTAGATCAAGCAATTGTCAGCTGCTCACCAGCCAAAGACCTAATCGAGTCAGGGGCAATTGTAGGTCGTTTCTTTGTCTAGCACCCGGAGCATGGAATCACCTGCCTTTAGCTTTACGCCCGGAGAAAAATCTACCATCCTTTTGCAAGAAATTAAATACACTTCTGTTTGAGTAGATTACCTACCACTGATTATAGGTTGTCCTGTGATTTACGTACTGTATGAGTGCTTGCCATGCCCTGATCCCCGCCAGCGTTTCAGCACATCATTTTTTAAAAAAGCATTTAAGAAAACGATATTTCATGTAAACGCCATTCTCTTCAGAATCATTAATTGTTTGAATATTGAAAAAGATGTTGAATAGTTCACATATATAATTAGCGCATGTGGCTGAACCAGGTTTAACTTTGGTCCTTTTGATCTGTTGAAAATAAGAAATGGAAAAGCCATCAGTTTTGGCTTTTCTGTAGGCATGGAAATTACATTTGGCAGGCAGTGACATAATGGTAATTACTGACCATTAGATGCAAACAGCTGGAACATTGTGAGTCCCTGAGCGTATGGTGTCACCGCCTGGCAAATGCACATCTACTACTCAGGGGAGTTGCTAGATCTGGAAAAGATCCGGGGCTTATTCTCTTGACAACATGATACTCATTTACATTAGTCTTGCAATTACTTCTGTTGTTCTTTAAAACCTCCCCCATTTCGGTTGAGGTATTTCTTATGTGCAGTTTTTGTTACTCCAAGGTCATCTTGGAAAGCATATTAATTAATTCTGACCATGAAGGGGCAGGGTTAAGTACATGCCTTTCACAAATAAACAATGCCTGGGGGGTTAATGCACAAGAGCAAATATCCAGTGCTGACTTGGGTTAAACACATAAAGAAAACAGAAAAATGAAAAGAAGTTGTGGTCGTCTTTAATACACTTTAACTATTATTATTGTAAGTTGAATTTGCCGATATTGTTTTCAAGGATATAGCTGCCTGTTATTTATTGCTGTCTGTTGTGCTCCTAGTTGGCTCCTGTAAGAGCCAGGACGCTCACCCCATCTACACACGCCAGCATAAGCGATGGCCGTAAATGCCAGTGCCCAGTAAGCAGGGCTTGTGTCTGTGCACGAGTGGGAGCACCACGAATGAGCAGAACGTGTCGAACCAGCATCCCGACTGTTTATTTAGCAAGGATGCACTGCTCACCTATCCAGACCGGGGTCTGGCTGCACAACTTAACAACTAGCAACAGTGTTGCAGCCACACATCAGAGGAAACGCAACAGAGGGTCTCTCTGACATACCTTCACCTGACTGTGGAACACATCCATCCACGCGTCCTTGCCATCCAGACAAGCCATGAAAACCAGCTACTGCCCTGAAGCTGACAATAGGGAGTTGCTAGGTCTGGAAAAGACCCGGGGCTAAGCTGATGTCGGGACTGTTGGGACTGGGGGCTAGCTAGTCTTTTGGCTGTAGCTCCTGAGATTCTATCCGGGGCTACAACCAAAAGATCAGGGGCTATAGCCCCCTTAGCCCCCCCCCACCCCCTAGCAACGCCCTGGAGGTTGGACTCAGGTGATCCAGGCGCTGCAGCCAAGGCTTCTGATTAAAGGACTCTTGGCTCCTGACTGCCTATTCGACAGGAGGAACGACCGTTCATCTAAAGGCTCTAGCAGGGTGCTGTGGTTAGGCTTAACAATTACTTCAAGGCGTCCAAACAGAAGGATCCAGTTCCAATACCACTCTGGGTACATCCTCCATAGTCCACTGGGGTCCCCTGATGCCGAACTGATCCACTAGGGGGGAGTGGGGCATAGCGAGGGCTCTACAGCTAAAAGGGGGTGAGAACTATACTTCCCATAGTCCCCTGCTCTGCCTTCCTTCTAGCATCTTTGCTTGAAGCGTGAAGTGAAAGTCGTGTAAATCGGCCTAGGGCAGGGCCTGTTTATTTATGCTTGTGTCCATCTGTAGCAAGTGCCAAGCATCCTGTTGAAGCTTAACTGGGAGGATAGTGACTTTGGTGTCTCTGGGCTGTTTTAACTCCATCTGGACACTTGTGGAGAACGGAAACACAGGAGATGAAAATAGCAGAACCTGCAACATGTAACTTTGTTTTCTTGATATCTTGAACGTATCTTTTACTCCAGCCACTGCTTACATCCAGAGTTTCAACTTCAGTGACCACACCTGTAGGGGAAAATAAGACAAGAAGAAGATGAGGCGAATAGAGATAATTTAAACAAACTCTGAGAAGAGAGACTTTTATTCAGAGGCACATCACAAGAACCCATAGAACATGAGACAATACCTTCAGACATTGAAATTGTGAAAGATTAGAGGAGGGACTCCAACTCCCCTGGCTGGCCTACTAATCTTGGAGTGGAGCAACGCCCACAGAACTCTCTGAGTATCTCTAGACACGACACCTACATTACCCCACTACCAGGATTGCAGAAGGGAGTGGGAGGGCTTTAGAGCCAGTTAATCCAATCTTTTGTTTCAGATTCTGTGGCATCCAGTGAATTCATGAGAATATCGCCCAAGACCCCAACTCCTGGGAAAGAAGCCTCACCCATCCAACCAACCCTCACCCCTCGGGGGGAAACCCTAGCGCTGCATTCATATCTAGCCATTTCCAAATTCCATGGGGGACGAAGTGTTGAGCTTCTGAATAGAAACGGCATGACACCCCCAGGCAGTGGCCCAGCCAGGTAGGTTATTGCAGAACAACTGGCCCACATCAGATCACTTTCTATGGTGCCATGGAGGTTTCTTCAGCAGAGACTGATCTACATAACGTACTTCAAAAGCTAGGAATTTAGCTCAGGGTGAGCAGATCTGAGACTAATGCCTTCAGGCAGGACATAGCCACCAATAGGAAGGCCACTAATGCAGTGGCTCAACAAGTCGATGTTTTAAAGGCTACAATGACTCCCTTGAGCACTTTTACAGCTTCTGGAAGGAAACTTTGTGACACCCCTGAAAGTGGCACAGCCAGGGAGGTCATTACATCCAGGTCTAATGCTCTCCACCCTATTTTACCTGGTGGGGGAAGGTATTCGCCCTTCCTAACAGTGGAGGACTACATAGCCGCTACAACATTATTTTTTTATTTAAAGATTATTTTTTTTTAATAATCATAACCCTAGTAAGGAAACAAATAATAAACACAAACAAAAGTATACTGCCTGGGTATTCAATAACAGAAGAAACCAAGATCTAGGCACAGCGTAAGGCCCACATAACATTTTCTAGATGAGCTAGGGACCTTGGTGACAACCGCCGGGGACTCAGGAGTTCCACTATTTTGGCCAACCCCTGGAAGAGTCTTGAGCAATTCCTTAAATCCAGACCATATGTCCAGCAGCTGTGACCTTGGGGGCGTCTTATTCCAATAATTAATTTCCATATCAGTTGACCAGATGAGAACCACTCGTCCACTGATGAAGGAGTATATCATGACCACAACAGCAGAATGCACCTCCTGGCCATAATAAGGCACATTGCAAAAAGCTGCCTTGATGTTTATTCCAAGTCACACCTCCCTCTGAGAAGGCATACCGTAGGTTGAGAAGGGACGGTTTTCCCCATCACCGTGCTGAAAGTGTCTAGAGTATACCTCTGAAACTGTTGTATCAGTGGACAAGCCGAGATCAGATGGTAAAACCCTGCCCCCTCCACACCACATTTCCTGCAGACATGTTCATGCACTGGGTCAAATTTAGCTTCCCTCCCCTGGGTCACGTAGACTTGGTGCAATATCTTATTCTGTATAAGCTTATATCTAGCATTAGTAGCTACTCTGCGGGTATAGGCACACATCCTCCCCCATAGGTTATTATCCAACTGAACTTGCAAGTCATGCTCCCATTTAGATTTCACAAATGATTCGACATTGTGGCAGCTGACCCTGTGCCAGTTTACACCATTAGAAAATCAGGCTTGGTCCCACCCCAAAGGGGCCAGTCCAGCCCGAAATGCCTGGTCACATCCCTTCTGCACGAGACCACAAGTATCACCAAACATGTTCCAGCCTTGTTGGGCCTCAACAGGAAGGAGTAGCTTGGGTCTCTCGGCTCAGCAGGGTCAGGACCCACGTCTGGGCATACCCGTCCCACTTTGTTACAGCAAAACAAAAGAGGTGTTGGATGGGTCCCATGTAAAAAAAATTCTAAAATGTATGAGTTTTTGCAGCAAAAAATCAGCTGCAAAAAGCTCTGCAGAAAAAAACAGGCGATGGAATGACAGAACCCTCTAGAACTTATGGGAGAGCTTTATGGATCAGAGTCAGGACCCCCCCCATGAGTTAGAAGAGTAGGAAGTATAAAATCATGAGAGGCCCCATGACTTTGGCGAATGGCATAGGTCCAGACCCAGCATAGAGTGATTTTTGAATAAAGAGTATCTTAGCCTGTTGCCGGTCATAATAGGCCTGAATCTTTCGAGCCTTGATTACATTAAGGTCCGATGTTCCAGCTCAATATCGTGCATTTGTCACCCATCTTTTAAACATGATAATTGTTCAATAGACAGCATTGCTGAATCCTTTAACATGCCCAGACCCCAGCTTTGCCGCATCTGCGGTATCTTGTGCTATGACCATTTTACAAATAACCCATACTCCAACCAAAAACAATGCCAACCCTGATTGCATACTGCAACCTGCCCCCACCTCCACCCTCACTGCCATCCTCAACTAGCAGTGTATCCCCTAACACCTGGCACAACCGAGACTACTGCCTACGGGTACTAAGAGAGCCAGACCTATCGGCTCTGACCAGAGGCGGTAGAACAAACAGCCATCCATCACAAAAGGGAACAGAATAATGGGCTAACATGTTTACTGCCTGCAAAGGGGTGTTGTTTCGGCAGTAAATGGGCAGATTAATATAATAACGAGAAGCAATGTGCACATTAGCTCACATATCAATGGCCCTTCACTCTGGACAGGGCCTCTGCTCCTGAGGCAGAAGGTAGCAACTCCAAGAAGGAATGCTCCTCCTCAGGCTTCACAAAGAAATGGGTTTTGTTATGATACACCACTCAGATCCTTGCAGGGAATAGCATAGCGTATTTGATGCCTTTGTCTTTGAGCCTTTGAAAGAAATGTATGACAAGTGTTTTGGGTAGCCAAGGTCAAGTCTGGGTATAAGGAGATCCGAGTCTCCTGATATCAAAGGTCTCCCAACTCTCTCGCCCAACGTAATATCATGTCTCGGTCACAGTAGATGAGCAGGCATATCATCACTGCTTTAGGGTTTTGGCCGGGCTTTGAAGCCGTTCCAAGGGACCTGTAGGCTCTCTTCACCAGGAACTGAGGTGATAAATCAGGGGCATGCAGAATCTCTTGAATAAAGGTCTCCATGAACGCCTCCATGTTGGTAGAAGAGACCGACCATGAAAGCCCCACAATTCTTACATTATTCTTCCGGAACCTGGCTTCTAGGTCTTTGCTGTTAGCTTGGACATCCCTCATTTCCAATTGCAGCTTGTGTAGATCCTGATTTGTCAGCTCATCACCATTGTCAAGGTGATTGATCCTGGTTTCGACTTCCGTTATGTAGCTCCTCTCTTTATCAATCCTATGTTGCACCAGATCCACCCTACGCACCAGGCTATCAAGTTTAGTGTTCACAAAGTTAAAGTCTGCTTACATCTGCACTAAAATCAGGAACATGTCCACTGGCCTGGCTTCTTGTGGTGTGTTTCCTGTGTCCATGTTGTGGGGGGGGGCAACTGCCACAATCATATACACGAGAGCCACCAGGGAGGTTCCACCCATAGCCGGTTGTGCCTCCACAGGGTTTGTGTTTTGCCCCTCGATTTTGTGGAAAAATTCAATTGGACTTGGCATTGGAGCACTCTAGGCAATCAGGCCATTCTGGTGACTTTGTGAAAGTGCTTAGAGCAAGAAAGGAAAGTGGGTGTTCACCACGTGGTTCACTCACACTCCAATCTGTGTGCAGCACAGCAACGCCAAAACGTAAAACAGCTCCTGCTACTGAGAGGTTAGAGAAAACAGGGTTCCAAACTGGCAATCATCCACCAGTACCAATAATGCCAGGTAGCCCAAGCTCCATTTAGCCCAGGAAAGACATGCTCCCTGGACCCTCCTTGCATGCACCAGTGTTCATTGCTCTGGCCACTTCCTTCCCAGCACAACAAGCACTCAGCATGCTCTCAGTCACGACAGGCCACCCCACCTCTCTGTCCTCAGCTGGCTCCTCCAGCAGGCACAGCTGAATTGAAGCAGCTCCTCTCACCTGCTTGGGGGAGAGCAGACCGACCCTGGAGGGCCTCGTATTTCTGTCGCAGCACCCGGCCTGCAGCTGAGGTTGACCCCACCTCACCAGAGCATGCGCCAGCACTGGCTCTTTGAGTTCCGGCACCATCGCCGTGGATCTCTGCACGCTGCTGTCACCCTCCAACCCAGGTGGTGTCAGGGTGTATGCTTGTCCACCACCTGCAGTGTAGTGAACGAACAAGGGCTGTCGCTGCCAGCCACCCCAACCGAAGCTTGACGCTATGCTGCCATCTTCCTTGGAAGCTCTGTAGCACCCCCAGCAACATCACTATTAACATAATTTCAGCCACACATCAGTCACAACTATGAGTGATTTAATCTACGCAACTTCTGAAAACATCCAGACAAATCCCTTGATGCATACTCAGACCAATGACATCTGGCAAGATTATGTGAACTGGTTGATGCCACTGATGAAATTCACCTCCAAGTGAACCAAAGCTGCACATATACCTGGTTAAATCATAAGATACTCAGAGAACCTTGAGTATCCCAGTAAACAATAATTGAGATGGTGTTCCATCATGATTTAACTGACTCACTTGGTTCGCCCCTGCAGACAAAACATTGGACAAGCCAAGTTTGGAAAGGATGCATGACACCGAGAAAGCAAACGCTGTCAACAGGCACAATTCTTCGGAGAGCTCCATATCCCGCCAACTCCATCATCATGAGTCACACCTGTGCTGCCAAAAGATGACTGAGTTAGCACCGAACAGATATGTACAGACACATTGTGGCTGCGACAGTCATTACCTGAAAAGCTGACCCGCACAAGCTACACATGTCAAAACTGCAAGAAAGTAAATTATTTTCAAAAGTATACTGTTCTAAACTGACTTTGCACAAGTCTCCCATCCAGAAAATAACTGTTTCACAAATGAAACTAGTCTCCAATGAAGACAACCTACCTGACATCCCAGACCCCAGTGATGACAAAGTTTGCTTTGTATGTTAACTTCATATAAATCTTGTGAGGGTAAAATGACACTTCAAGATTCACTGAGGCACGCCCCTGCACGCTCACACGAGAAAAGATACAACCTACTAGAGAAAAAGGCCCAAGACACTGCTTGCAAGGATAACAGGTATTTACTTCTACAAAATATAAATGCATCAGCACACTCTGCTGCTGCTGAATGTTCTGGCAAATTGCAGATGTACAGCAAGCTAAAGGGACGCCAGGCATCATCAGTGTCTTCATTACATACAGTGAAAATCTGCAAGGCTGGTTGGATTGACCCAATACATGGGAGGCCCACTCCATATGGGATACTAGGCCATTGGTCTCAGCCTTCTTGTCCATCTCTGTCCAAGTGGGTGTCCCTGGGCTCATCATCCGTGATAAAACAGGGCCTAACAAGCAATTACTCATTTTGAAAACAATGCTACTCTAGCACTGTAATGGTGCACCTGGCAGAAACAGAGATGGGCCCAGGGGGAGAGCCAAGGTCTTACCAACTCGCATACTTCATTCACTCCCAGATGTGCCAGCAGCTTCCAAGGTCCTTCACCGTCGTAGCCATTGCTAGGCGACGTGACGCTGTGCGTTCGAAAAGGCTACGGCATTGCAATCGCTTCACACCCCACACGTTCATGGTGACAGGGACTGCGGGGGGCTTGCTATGATGATTCATAAACATATTCATATTAATTACAGTGTGTGTACAGTATCTGTGTGAAATAGCGGGTCTCGCTGACTGTTGCTAGGCAAAGCAGCATCGCGTACTGTGAAGCAGCACAGTGGCACGTCATCTCGCTCTACGCCAGTCATTGTTGCCAATGGTTAAATGATTACTTCAATATAAACAATCTGTCCTCCGATTGTGAATACATTACAAGGTATGTGTTAAGTGTACTCTACTGGGTTTGTTAAGGATTTTAAAGAGGCGTCACACTCCAGACCAGGACTCTTGATACTGATCAACATGATGAAAATGCTTTTAAATTTATGAATTTGGATTCAGCTTTGAGAAGGCAGCCAACCCGTCTCACACCCCCCTTAACGTACAACCCGTGCTGCAATGGACCATGAACCAGGCCGGTGTGTAATGATAGAATGTTTATTTATTTTTCAATTATGAATCAAATCAAACACATTCAATATAGGGCAGCAATCACCAGTGTGGTGATAATGACACAATAGCATTATAGGATGCACTTAGTTTAACTTTCTATCATAAGAAACATAATGCACAATTGAAAGAAAGCACGATTACTTTTGGGTTGTGCTTTTAAATGGCACCATAGTTAAGCATTCCCCCTGCAACACCCCCTCAAACTGCTGTTAACCAAATTTGGTGTGGGTGGAGTGGAGTAGCAAGGGTCAGGTAAACTAGGCAAACATCGGAATGAAAATCTGACCTAGCATACTGAATGGGAGGCCAAAATCATATTGAGCTCCCGAGAAAAATGCGCAAAATGTCCCTCGGAATTACTGAATGGTGATTTTACATCTGCGGTTGAATGGATAAGGCAGGAATGTGTATGGCTGTATCAAAGAAGTAAGAAAACTCGCAAGCTACAAGCAATGTACTAAACAACGGCCATACAGTATAGAAAATAGACTATGGAAGGAAACACAGTTCAGCAAGAATCACGTGGCAAAATTGCAATTGCTAAATTTAAAATAGCAAAATGGCTTTGAAAATGAGCTAAACAGACAAAACCGGAATGCGGTTTTAATGCTAAGGTACAAAGGCACATAGCAGGTGTATTATGAAAGTGAAAGGGTGATTCTGGATGGATGACAGTATGGGATTCTTAGAGGGAAAGGAAAAATTGTTTTTTTAAAATGAAAGCAGTTGCATGGGGAAAATCGGTTTTAGAAGGAAAATGACAAGTTTTACTCAGACTATATTTCAGTGGCTAAAAAAGAGGAACGATGCCCGCGTCAAAGGTTAATTTGCAATTTTAACCCCTTCACGCCGTGTGTCTCTTTATATGGGAATTAATTAATTTATTGCAAACTATACTAAGGACTTATATAGTGGACTGAAATGATTTGGAAAGAATGTCACTAACACATGGAAATTAACACAGATTTTCCTAAGGACAGGATACACAGAGAATTCTGACAATATTAAGGATTTTGCTAGGGTATTTATAGGATTTCTATGGGTTTGGACATAATACCATGTAACAAAGCAAGGGATGCAGTTTTTGGTTACTGGGGAAGGGAAATACTTACAACAACCACTTGAATGGAATATTTTGGACAGCCAGCCGGGCCTCGGCACATGGGACAACGATCTGGTCACTTGTACAACAGCTGGGCTCTCCTCTAGAGATACAGCGGGGCAATCAGAGTCTAGTCTCTTGGACAGCAGGGTGCATCAGGTGGTCAAAACAGGTAGCTGAGCAAAGCAGGTCTGTTCGCTGGATAATCCCAAAAGGGTTCAGAAGCCTTCTCCCCTTTTTCCCTGAATTGTTTGGATTTTTGTAGGGTTTCATTCTGGATTAGAGGTTCAGCCTGGGTAAGAGGTTCTGCCTGGATCTGCTATAAGCTACCCCTGGCCTGGCACTGGAATCTGGAATCTTGCAGGGTGAATGTGGAATGTCTGGATCTCTGGATGTTAATTTATGAATGCTGGATTTTCTTGAATCTAGTATTTTTGAATGTCCTGACTGTCTGTATGTCTCCACCTTATATAGACAGGATGACATCAGAGGATTATTTTACTTTGTGGGCAGAACTAAGCTAGTCAAACCTCTAAATTGGATAGGTCAGCCTGTAACGGCCACCGCCTCCCTGTAAGCAGATTGGACTGATGGAAGTGACTTAGTTTTAGTGTGTGTGTTTTTACAATGTGATTTGTTCTACCAAAGTTACTTTTGCCAAAATCAGTTATGGAGCAACACACTTATATTTACAAATGTCATCACCAGGAAAATTAGACAGGCAGATTCCATATTTCACAACAGACATGTCTGTCCAAATGCCAAGTTGGTGCGATGATGTTAAGTCATTCTGGCAATCTTTCGCCATTTCCATGGAAAACATTTCACCTAAAATTCTACAATTGTCTACAAATATACATTTTATCACTGGGTATATTTTCATTATGTTGCAAAACTGTACTGTGTACACTTTCCCCTGAAATGACATTTTATTGGCGTTTGCGTCCACCACATGTCAGAAAAACCTACAATGTCTTATTTTAATGGTGCAAAAATGACATTTAAAATGGTCATAATTTCACATTACTGTTTCTTTAGGTTACTGAAATAAATACTTTGATATGAAAAGTCCTTTAAATCAAATGAATGGCATCTGTCATTGGAGGGAGGTCCTTAAGATTTCCCCAGTTATCCTACCCCTACCGTGTCAGCTCTGGGAAGCAGGGCTACCATAGCAACCTTTCATTCTGAGAGAAGCAGCTGAAAAGAGGTGTTAACAGGAATTCACACTTGCCTGTGACAAGGCCAGTTCCCCTGATCCATTGTTCCTGGCTGGAGAAATGCCAGGAAGTCTGACAAGGTCGCAAATTCCCACACCTTGGCCCATTCATAGTTTGTGGGTGAGATTACTGTCCCAGGAAGGTTTAGTGCCCTTGAATTTCCTGCTCAGGCTCCTTTATTCTGTTGTTTTCAAACACACATTTTTTTTCTTTCTTACTTTCCTTTCATAGAAACCCAGTATTTAGTAAATAATTATAATATACACTTAAATCACCCGAGTTCCACACGAATAATGCTGTTTCTGTGTGAATATTGAGATGATTTCACATTTTAGCTTTAAAAGTGTCCTTTCATTGTTTTTGAAAAGCAAAGTAACATGGGTTCATTTTACTTTCCTTAGTCATTTACACATGCGATTTTCCTTGCATCTTCATTCTGCACATTTCCATAGCTCTGGTCAATTTCTTATACACAGGAATCTGTTCAAGAAAAGGGTTCTTTGAAACTGACATAAGCAAAGGGAGTGAGAGAGCCTCTTGTGAAGAGTTGGCCTGTGTTATTTTGTTGCAAAAGTAAAATGCTTGCCGTACGGCCTGGAGTGATTTTTTCTGCTATTTCACAGATTTTACTTGACATATAATGCCTTTCAGGGAGGACTACCCTCCTTTGCTGGTGTATAACCGGAATATAGGTGGGCATGAATGTGTCGTATCAGCAACCAAACTGTGTGATGTTCAAGAGAGGAAATAGCATCAGTGTGCAGTCATTTTAAACACAGAACATTCCTCTTTCAGTTAGAAATCTTCAGCTTTCAGCATAGCAGCACTGTCCCAGGCTGATTTTGAATTCTTCTTTTTGGTGCAAATGAAGAAAATAGCTGCAGAAATTCTCAGGGTGTTCTATGTTTCATCTCGCCCCATATGTGCTCAACAGAGCCAGTGCAGCCATTATTTTTGGTAACTGCTAAACACAGTTTTGATGTAACGGAATAAGTGCTCAGCAGAGCCAGTGCAGCCATTCTTCTTGTAACTGCTAAAAATGCATTTGGGTGGTGCAGGGGAGTTCTGCTGGGCTGGTAAATGTACCCCACAGGTTCCTGTCATAGGAACTAATGGGGAATGTTGGTGCACCGTAAGCAATGTGTACTGTTAGGCTACAATATATGATTAAAGATATGTGTAGGTATATATAAGGGATAACCTACTGACTACTGATTATAAGGTTATGTGACCAAATTGCAAAGTAAAAGTAAAACTGAACACAAATATTCGGTGTCACTACACACACATATATGCACAATTTACCAATTTACCAGTCAGCTGGTAAATAGCTTGCAGTTAATTTCAAGAATTGTATGTTGCTAATGGCCTCACAGGTACACTGTGGTGTTGCCCCACCAGCATTCTTCCAACCTGAGACAGGAGAACCTGCAATACCCTGGAAGAAATGGATAAAGTCCTTTGAACATTATGTCTGCATGATTTGTGTTACCAATTACAGCGTTGAGAGGAGAACATCTCTCCTATTACATTGCTTAGTCCCTGCTGGACAAGATAAGATTGAAGATTTACCAGAACTTCTAGAAAATGTAGATGAAGACCTCAATGAATATGAAAGAGCTATCAAAAAGATCAGCAAACACTATTAAAAGAAGTTGAGTACAATACTAGAGTGAAACACATTTGGGAAAAGAGTGCAGGAAGAAGGCAAGGGCGTAGAATAGTATATATGTAACGCTCACCTGGCTCCCATGGAGGCGCTGGTCTGGTCTGGATTGCTGTGGCCTCTTCAAGCGTGATGCGCAGAATTCGGACCACCGATTGAACAGGACCCCTAAATCTTGCTTGTCTGGCCCGTAGGAATATCCTTCTGCAGATGAGAAAGGGGATTAACTGTCTGCTGAATAGTGTGCTTGCTCCCCCCTTTTCCCCTTCGTTCTTCTCTAACTTCCTCCAAAACCCCCGGTTTAAGCTCACCTTATGGTTTGGAAGGATGAACTCTCCATCCTGCTTCTGGTGCAGGGGCGCGCGTTCGTCCAGTTACTTCACTGGTTTTCAGAATGGCGCTGGCAAATCCACTTGACTTTTCTGAGCGATACGCTGTAAGTATGAAGATGCAAAAGTTCAAGTGTGAGCCTCCTTTTATGTTGTTTTTCCTAACCTGTGATCTGTCCTTTATTTCAGGTGCAGAACAAAGGCGATGCGTTGAGGGGTTAAATTGCCGGTGGTAAAATCAGGTGAGTTAGTGATGAGGGCGACCCCTCTAAATGTCTTTATAATTCCCCAGTAATGTCTTTTGTCCTTTCCCCATAGGGGCCGGGGTGCAGTACCTGCCAAAGATGCGGCGCCGACCCGAGATGTGGAATGGTTCACCAAGAAAAGCCGGTAAGTAATATGGCTGAAAATTCGGCTTTCCTCTTGTGTTCCCTTGCTCACCTTTTGTCTCTTCTTCTCTCCCCTAGGTGCAGAGATGTGGCGACCAGTGCTGAGAGCCGCGATGGAGCCGGGCGGCGTCTCGGGAACGGGTGAGTGAAGCGCGGCGCTGCAGCGAGCAACGCAGTGCTTTTAAATTGAAGTCTTCCTTCAGGAATGCTGGCGTGAAGATTCCGGATGCAGGTAAGAAGGTTGAATAAGTTCTTGGTTTTCACCTTTCTCTTCTCTTCTTTCCTTACAGGTGTTCCAGGTTTGAGGCGGGCGTGGCTGGAGTCCAGGTGCAGGAGCAGACACAGTGAGCGTTCAGCTGCTGGGATGCAGAACAACGCGAAGCACGTGTGGCTGTCCGGGCGTGGCTTAAATAGCCTTGGAAGAAGTTCCAGGTGAGTATTCTTCCACAGCTCCACCCAAGTAACAATATAGTTCCTTCAGAAAAATAGTCCCTCCTAAGCCTCATTTGGCTTGGTTCTTCATGCAGCATGGTCTGCATCAGGTGAGTGTGCAGCATGGTCTGCTTCAGGTAAGTGCACCAAACACTTCCCCTTATGACAGTGTGGTCCAAAGGCTTATTCTATGTTGGGAGCACCATCAGGCCACTTAAAATTCGGATCCATGAGCATTTGGCCTCTTTGAACAAACAGGATGCTAAATATCCATTGGCATTACATTGGCAGACTTTACACCAGTTGGATGACTTCAAGGACTTCAAATTTATTGGGTTGGCTCAAATACGTCCTTTAAAAAGAGGTGGCAATATGGAACTTAGACTCAGACAATTGGAAGAAAGACTTATTTGTAAACATAGATTGGTTAATTGTGGACTTAATTCGGATCATGAATTTCATGTTTTCTTATGATTTACCTCTTATTTCAGTTACTTTCTTATTAATGTATGGTTCGAATCAGCTTTGATTATATTGATTCTAACTTACATAGGTCGCATATAGTTGCTGATTCATGTGTTGCTTTATGGATAACTGGATCTTATGTAAATTTCCCATCGGACTTTGTTATTGAGTGACATCAGTAAGTATGGTTGCTTGTGCCATTGACATTTAGGTAGCTACACTCGACTACCGTGCTCTTCATGCTATCTATATTTATGTTTATTTTTTATTTTCTGATCGTAATGGGAGCTAACCTGACTGTGATTATGCCTCGTGATGAATTAATGGGTGTGTGCGGTTGATTACACAACCTAGGATGACATATCTTTTCAGAGCGCTAAGACTTATCCTTCCTAATACAACAATAATATACATAATTGCGCCAGATGATTCGGACCATTTTTTCAATAAAATTTTAGTCTCAAGTGGTAATTCGGGCTTAGTAGCACCTATGGGTGTGTGTGTTGATTTTATAATCAACACACACACCCATAGGGACCCCTCCTGCCCGGCTAACTATCGCCCAATCTCCATCACTCCCTTCCTGGGCAAGCTCCTGGAGAAACTGGCCATCTCCCAGCTTAACCTCCATGCTGAAGCTGTTGGTAGTCTTCATGACCACCAATCCGGCTTCAGAGCGGCCAGAAGCACGGAAACTGCTCTCCTGAACATCCGTGATGACCTGCTCTTGAACCTCGACTCCAACACTCCGTGTGTTCTCATTCTGCTCGATCTCTCTTCTGCCTTTGACACTGTCAACCATGCCATCCTGCTCAACCGTCTCCGCGATAACCTGGGTATCACTGGTCAGGCTCTGGCGTGGCTGACCTCTTTCCTTTCCAATCGACCCTCCCAGGTCCAACTTGGGTCCTTCCTCTCTGACATCTTTTTCTCGACCTGTGGTGTTCCCCAGGGATCTAATCTCTCTCCCTGGCTTTTCAACCAGTATCTGGCACTTCTTGCCCACTGCATCGCCGCCCTCTGCCCCAACTTTCAGTGCTATGCGGACGATACCCAGCTCATTTTCAGGCTACCCTCGGCCTCCTCCTCTCCTGCCCTCATCTCTGACTGTCTGTCTGCTATCCAGGAATGGTGTGCTGCCAACGACCTCCGCCTTAATGCTAGTAAGACTGAGATTCTACTCATCGGCACACCCACTCCCTCCTTCCCTGCAGCTCTCTGGCCAGCCTCTCTTGGGCCTCTTCCTGCTCCTACCTGCAAGGCAAAAAACCTCGGGGTCATCTTTGACTCCACACTCTCCTTCTGTCCTCATATATCTGACGTCTCTAAGAAGTCACACTACCAGCTGCACCTCCTTAGAGGTATTCTTCCCTTCCTCTCCTTCCCCCAGAAGCTCACTGTCTCCCGAGCCCTGGTTCTCTCAAAGCTGGACTACTGTAACAGTCTCTATCTTAATCTGCCTGCCTCCACTCTCCGCCCTCTGCAACTCACCCAGAACAGAACTGCGAGACTTGTCCTTGGCCTCAAGCCCAGGGACCGTATCTCTCCAGGACTGAAATCTCTACACTGGCTCCCAGTGGCTGCGAGGATTAAGTTCAAAACCCTCTGCATTGTCCACAAGGCCTTCTGGGGCCTGGGGCCTAAATACCTGCAACTCTCTCTTCCTAAATATCTTCCTTCCCGAGCCCTTCGCTCATCCGTCTCCAACTCCCTCAGGGTCAGCCGCTTCTCGAAGCAACGAGCTGGGGGTAGACCTCTCTCCGCGGCAGGAGCCTCCCTCTGGAACAGCCTTCCTGCCTCCCTGAAACTTGAGGAGAACCATCTCCGGTTCCGGAAGCACCTCAAAACCTTCCTCTTTGCTTCTGCTTTCTCTCTCCCTCTCCCCTGCTAAATTCTTCACTAAATTCTGCACTGAATCTGAAACTTGGCCACTCTCACCGACCTCGGTCCTGGGCCCAGCCACTCTCCACTTGCACTGCCTCCCTGGAAACCCCTGCACTGCGGGACTGTCTCTGTATCCCTACAGCCCCACCTTCCCAGCACTTGTCTGCACTTACCTTGCACTTGCCACCAGCTGGCCCTATTTATTTATTTATCTATTTATTTCTATTCTACTTACCTTGTACTGCACTTTTCCCTTCCCCCTACCCCTGCACTTGCGCGGTCTGAATGACACCTGGCCTAGTTGGATCGTTGGCTGTCCTCCCCTTGTTCCCCCCTCCCTGCCTCGTCGCGCCTTGAAACACTTGTGTATAGGCGCGTTACAAATGCCATATCATATCATATCATATCATATCATATCATATCATATCATAGCCAGGATTCACTACTTTCAGTGCGCTAATTTTAATTGTAATTCGTATCAACACCTAAATTATGCATGTAAAAGTACTAACATATCTGCTTCAATCTCACAATTAATTGGTGGATCCTAGTGTTTAATTACGGCTCAGTAGCATGTCACTTCACTGTAGCCGGTGCTCTCCCTCACCCAATATGGCCGCCGTTGGATGTTCTGTCACGTTGAAGCCTACGCGATCTAGTTTTCCTCCTTAACTACACAAGCAGTACTACGCGCACACACTCTCCCTTGGATACTGTTGTTGCCGGAAGACTGGTAAGCGGTCTGCACGTCCTTTTGATACGGTCCCTTTGTTTCAATGAGGCACTTTCACCTAATTCCGTGCTTGTTTCCCCTTTTTTCTTTTTGTTAACTGTTCAATCATCTACTGACATTGGATACGTGGTTCATCCTAAATTGGTTGATTATTGCATCCTTACGGGCAACAATTCCCTTTCATACGTGAATTACTGCAGATTTCCTCTAATTGTTATTGCAATTGCAAGTAATATTAAGGTAATTCCTTTTTACTTTTTATACTAAATGTCGTGGGATTTTTGGTTGGGCTATGGACGTAATAGCTATGGCAATCGATAATCTTTGTGAATTTTTGTTGTACAGATTCTTCTTGGACAAGGTTCATGGGTAAATATATCTAGATAGTCTTGACTAATTTAGTTAATTCGGCATATTAATTCATCTATGGTTGTTTGATCACCGCACACACTTATTCTTTTACCATGTTGTTTTGTCATCCCTTTTATTGGTTTTGGAACCGGATGGATGCCTTTTATCAAACGGTAATTGACTGTATGAATTTGAAAAATGTTTTCACTATCATTTAATGCTATTTAACCATAATGGTTGTGCAATATTGTCATGATGTTAATTTTGTTGTCATGTATTACACATTTATTTTTGGCCATTTTCCCTTCTTAACCCCTTGGTGTTTGCCCAATTGTTATGATGTGTATACAATAATGAACATGCTATTGATTTTATATTTGAAAGTATGTACAGCCTTTGAAAAAGAGCTTTGCTCGAAACACGTGTCAGGCTGTGGAATTGAATTAAAAATATAACTCAATTTATATTGTATTATTGTTTATTCGGTGCAGTTCACTGATTACACTTAACTTATCTATTACTGAGGGTTCTTGGTCCTGGCACCCTCAAACTTTCAAGTTGAACGCTGCCTTTTCTATATTCCTAATATTGAGTATTGGCGCTGGTTGTTCACATTGGCCTTTGGACCACACTGTTCTATTGCTAACTTTCTGATCTTGAACCCAGCAGCTTTTGTACTGTACTTCTCTCTATCTAATGGCTGAAGCAGCAGAATATATCCTCACTAGAGATGCGGATATTAAAGAATTATTTGCACCTCGTGGTTCTACTTTGAACCCGTTCAAGCGGTTACCTAACATTACTGAGGATCTCAGATCAAAATTCATTAAGCGTGAGAGGTTGAGTATCAGAGAAATCAATAAATTTTGGGAGATGACCATGCTTAAGCATTATATTCAAGAACGCAAAATACCAAGAGGCCTTCGTATACTTATTTTGCCGGACTTTGAAGATCCTCAGGATAATGATCTGGCAGTGGAATGGGAAACCAACCTGACCAATAGCTCTAATAAAATGTTATTATTAATCATTGAACATGCAGAAAGAGCTCATTCTCATATTGTTAAACAGATTGATGAACTCAAACAAGAAATTCAATTGTTTGATGCACCTGCTAAAAATTGATAAAAATTTTAAAACAATGTACAATATATTGAGAAGGCATCAGGATGAGGTCAAAATGAGAAAATGTAGAAAATTCTCTAGAGATGATAGGGATTACCGAGATAACTGGGTCTACACTTATCAACCCAAGTTTGATGAAGTGTCTAGATCGCGTAATAGTAGTGCTGCCTCATCCCCCATCAGTTCTGATGTAGAAAGTGATTCAGACCGACCTAGGAATAAAAATGCCTCAGGGAATGCACCCCTTGATAATGATGCACCGGATGAAGAGGATGTTGACTTTGTTGAATTGCCTGAACAACCTATTTCGGCTCCGGCACCTTTTTTGGAACAGATGAGAATATTCAAAAAGGGCAACAGACAAGAGGCTATCAGAAAACAGGTCATGTTTCGCTTACCATCCGCTGCCAATATAGCAACGCTCGGTCCCATCCAAGGGGCTCAAGGGGCGGCCAACATAGGCGGCGCCAACGCCGCTCCACTAGGCCAACGGCTAACCAGAGCCTCTTACCAGAAATCGATGCAGAATCAAACCGATCAGAATCAGTTCAGATAAATTTGATTCATAATTTAAGTCAATATCAGCTCTCTCCAGAAGAACAGTCACTATTAAACAAAGGGTTATCATTTGCTCCATCCTGCATAAATGACTGTGTGCAGGTACAGATCAATTTATTTAAATTTAGCAGAAAGCTCAAGTTAAAGAAGTTCTTTGCCACACGGGTCAAACAATACTCCCCTATGACGCCTGTAGCCGAACTACCAGAACTTACATTGCAAACAATGATGAGTACACACATACTTATGTCCATCGATGAGTCAATGTCTGACAGTGAGTCTAATCTTCTTGATACCATGAAAGAATTAGATATTCAGCATCGTAATTTGACAATTAAAGAATTTGCAAACAAATCCAAATTTACTCCTATTCTTTCAGATGATAATGTTATAGATACTTTTCATCGGGTTGTGACTAATGATATCCACACATTGTTTGATCGTTGTTCTTCTCGTCCTCATTATACATATTCCAATCTATCACTAGCACAACGTTCCGCCTTGCACAAATTAGCATCTAACGACTCGCTGGTGATTAAGGAGGCGGATAAAGGTGGAAACGTTGTAATTATGGATAAAGCAGACTATAGCTCTATGGCACTCGTCCATTTGAACTCTCCTGGGTGTTATGCCATTTTGAAAAATAATCCTATCGCACATATACGTAATAAAGTTCACTCTTTAATCGACAAATGGTATAAACTAGGCATTATTACAGATGTGGAAAAATGTTTTTTGTTTTCTGACAAACCTACAATGCCAACTGCCTATTTTTTGCCTAAGATTCACAAGCCGTTTGACAAGATACCTGAAGGCAGACCTATCATCAGTGGCCAGGGTGGAATCTTGGAACCTATATCAGTTTATGTTAATGAATGTATTGCACCACTGGTCCACCCACACCTACATACATACAAGATACTATGCATATTCTTGATATTCTTGCACAATTGCCTTGTATTTCTGAAGTATTATTGGTCACACTTGATGTTAAATCACTATATACTTCTATGATCATCATAAAGCAATTGCCAGCATTACTTATATTTTCCGACACAAATCAGCATCATACCATCTTCATATTGAAATGATCAAAGAATTTCTTCTTTGTGCCTTGAAAAATAATGTTTTTCTTTTCAATGATACTTATTACCAACAATTGATTGGGGTTGCAATGGGAGCTAGCTTTGCTCCTTCTGTGGCGAATATATTTATGCACCAATTTGAAGAACAATATGTGTTTCAGAACAAAGTTTTTTCTCACTTGATATATCTTTGGAAAAGATATATTGATGATGTTTTTATGATTTGGACTGGCAATGTGGCGGAACTAAGTGAGTTTGTAAATTTTCTAAATGTCAACAATTGGGGTTTGCAATTTGTACATCATTATTCCTATGAATCTGTGGATTTTCTTGACTTGAATATCTCGATGTCCCCTACGGGTTTTATCACTAAAACTTTTCGTAAACCCACCTCGATTAATGCAGTTTTACACTCATCTAGTTCTCACAAACGTTCTGTTATCAACAATATTCCGAAAGGTGAATATATTAGAGCTAAACGGAATTGTTCCCTTAATGCAGACTTTGATGCGGAAAAACTGTTTATACATGGCCAATTTGTACAACGTGGGTATCAACCAAATCTTCTCGCTAAGGTTGAACGTGAAGTGTCTAGTATGAAGAGGGCTGATTTACTTAAACCTAAAACTAGAACAAATTTAGCTAACACGCCTTTTAATATAATCAGACTGATTACTCGATACAACAGTGATAGTAATGAGGTGTATGCTATACTAAAACGTCATTGGCACTTGCTCCACCTTGACAAGGAACTTACCAAACTATTGGAACCAAACCCATCAATAATATTTAGTAGAGCTCCTACTCTTAAAAAATTCTTATGTCCGCCCTTTATGGCACCAGCACTCACTGCTAAAACATGGCTAGATCAAGGGCGCTTGAATGGGTTTCATAAATGTGGGAGTTGTAACATGTGTTCACACACATTTGAATCCGAGGCTCTTGATTTTGGCACAACAGGCAAGCATGTAATTAACTCATTTATTAAGTGCAACACAAAGTTTGTAGTGTACTGCATCATATGTGTTTGTGGCTTATTCTATGTTGGGAGCACCATCAGGCCACTTACAATTCGGATCCGTGAGCATTTGGCCTCTTTGAACAAACAGGATGCTAAGTATCCATTGGCATTACATTGGCAGACTTTACACCAGTTGGATGACTTCAAGGACTTAAAATTTATTGGGTTGGCTCAAATACGTCCTTTAAAAAGAGGTGGCAATATGGAACTTAGACTCAGACAATTGGAAGCAAGACTTATTTGTAAACATAGATTGGTTAATTGTGGACTTAATTCGGATCATGAATTTCATGTTTTCTTATGATTTACCTCTTATTTCAGTTACTTTCTTATTAATGTATGGTTCGAATCAGCTTTAATTATATTGATTCTAACTTACATAGGTCGCATATAGCTGCTGACTCATGTGTTGCTTTATGGATAACTGGATCTTATGTAAATTTCCCATCAGACTTTGTTATTGAGTGACATCAGTAAGTATGGTTGCTTGTGCCATTGACATTTAGGTAGCTACACTCGACTACCGTGCTCATCATGCTATCTATATTTATATTTATTTTTTATTTTCTGATGGTAATGGGAGCTAACCTGACTGTGATTATGCCCCGTGATGAATTAATGGGTGTGTGCGGTTGATTACACAAGTTAGGATGACATATCTTTTCAGAGCGCTAAGACTTATCCTTCCTAATACAACAATAATATATATAATTGCCCCAGATGATTCGGATAATTTTTTCAATTAAAGTTTAGTCTCAAGTGGTAATTCGGGCTTAGTAGCACCTATGGGTGTGTGTGTTGATTATATAACCAGGATTCACTACTTTCAGTGCGCTAATTTTAATTGTAATTCGTATCAACACCTAAATTATGCATGTAAAAATACTAACATATCTGCTTCAATCTCACAATTAATTGGTGGATCCTAGTGTTTAATTATGGCTCAGTAGCATGTCACTTCACTGTAGCCGGTCCTCTCCCTCACCCAATATGGCCGCCGTTGGATGTTCTGTCACGTTGAAGCCTACGCAATCTAGTTTTCCTCCTTAACTACACAAGCAGTACTACGCGCGCGCGCTCTCCCTTGGATACTGTTGTTGCCGGAAGGCTGGTAAGCGGTCTGCACGTCCTTTTGATACGGTCCCTTTGTTTCAATGAGGCGTTTTCACCTAATTCCGTGCTTGTTTCCCCTTTTTTCTTTTTGTTAACTGTTCAATCATCTACTGACATTGGATACGTGGTTCATCCTGAATTGGTTGATTATTGCATCCTTACGGGCAACAATTCCCTTTCATACGTGAATTACTGCAGATTTCCTCTAATTGTTATTGCAATTGCAAGTAATATTAAAGTAATTCCTTTTTACTTTTTATACTAAATGTCGTGGGATTTTTGGTTGGGCTATGGACGTAATAGCTATGGCAATCGATAATCTTTGTGAATTTTTGTTGTACAGATTCTTCTTGGACAAGGTTCATGGGTAAATATATCTAGATAGTCTTGACTAATTTAGTTGATTCGGCATATTAATTCATCTATGGTTGTTTGATCACCGCACGCACTTATTCTTTTACCATGTTTTTTTGTCATCCCTTTTATTGGTTTTGGAACCGGATGGATGCCTTTTATCAAACGGTAATTGACTGTATGAATTTGAAAAATGTTTTCACTATCATTTAATGCTATTTAACCATAATGGTTGTGCAATATTCTCATGATTTTAATTTTGTTGTCATGTATTACACATTTATTTTTGGCCATTTTCCCTTCTTAACCCCTTGGTGTTTGCCCAATTGTTATGATGTAAACTATGTACAGCCTTTGAAAAAGAGCTTTGCTCGAAACACGTGTCAGGCTGTGGAATTGAATTAAAAATATAACTCAATTGTTATTGTATTATTGTTAATTGGCGCAGTTCACTGATTACACTTAACTTCCCCTTATGAGCCTGGCGCCTATGGTGCCAGGACTGATGTCCAACATGAGCCTGGCGCCAACGGCGCCAGGACAGAGTCCAAAGAGCCCCTATAAAGGGCCGCTGGGCTTTTACCCCGGGGCGTGATGCCTGCTCCCGGGGGTGCTGGGCCTGGCCTGGTGCTCCGGGGGTAGGCATCATGACAGCACTCCCCCCCAAGGCCCCTCCCAAGGTCGTTCCCTCAGGAGGTTTCGGTTTGTTCGGGAAATTCCGATGGAACCTTTTTACTAGCCGAGGTGCATGTACGTGGTCGCTGGGTTCCCAAGATCTTTCCTGAGGCCCATACCCCTTCCAATCATTCAGATAGAAAAGTTTTGATTTTGAGATCCTAGAGTCCAAAATGTTCTTCACCTTGAATTCAGGCTCCCCATCTATCTGGATTGGTTCTGGTGGCTTTATTAATCTGGTTCCTGGTTGCACTGGTTTCAAAAGCGACACATGAAAAACCGGGTGAATCCGCATGTTAGCTGGTAGATCTAGCTTGACTGCCACTGGGTTAATTATAGCTTTGATCGAGTAAGGGCCTAAATACCTTGGATTAAAAGTCCGAGGTCCCTTGAGCGATAAGTGTTTGGTAGCCAACCATACTTGATTCCCTATTTGGTATGGAGGCGCCTCTTTCGATGCAGATCCGCATTCTTTTTGTATTTCCCTTTCGCATGTTGTAAGTGTGCACGAGCATCCTTGAAGGCTTGAGTAATCGTAGAATGCAAATGGTCCACTGCGGGCATTTCGAGGCTCAAAGGTGAGTCCAAGTCTGAAGTACGAGGGTGATGTCCATATAGGGTATAAAAGGGGCTTTGACCAGTTCCAGAGTGTATCGAGTTATTGTATGCATATTCAGCCACCCATAAAATATCCTTCCAAGTACCCTGCGATTGGTGCAACATACATCGTAGATATTGTTCAAGGGTCTGGTTCGTTCTCTCCGTCTGACCATCGGTCTGTGGGTGGTGGCTGGTTGAGAGTCTTACGTCGATTTGTGCCAGTTGACACCACTTTTTCCAAAAATGAGAAATAAACTGGCTTCCCCGATCGGAGATTAGTATGGACGTGAATCCATGCAGACGGATGATATTTTCGAGGAATTCCTTGGCAAGAACAAAAGCTGAAGGTAATCCTTTCAACGGAATAAAATGGGCCATCTTGGAAAATAAATCCACCACAACCAGAATAGTATTGTATCCATTACAAGAGGGCAGGTCCGTGATAAAATCTAGTGACAAGGTGTGCCAAGGTGCTGGTGGAATGTCTAAGGGTTGAACAAGACCGGCGGGTTTTGTTTTTTTACCTTTGTTTTGGGCGCAAACTCCACAGGACATCACAAAAGATTTAATATCCTTTCGCCAGGACGGCCACCAGAATTGTCGTTTAATTTTTTCCTCTGTTTTGGCAATGCCAGGATGTCCTTCCATCAAAGTATCGTGATGACGGGAAATAACCAGTTCTTGCAATTCCTTTTCTGGCAAAAATAAACGTCCTTGGAAGTAAGGTAAGGCATCGTTGATTGAAAAGTCACACCCCCTTTTGATCCAATCCTGCAAGGCTGAAGAGTCCAGAAATAGTTTTACCCATGCTTGAATGTCTTCAAGGGTTTGTAAAGTGGTTACCCCCAAGATTCTTTGTTCGGGAATTATCGGCACAGGTTCTGAGTTTGTGTCCATTTCTCCCATTCCAATTCGAGATAGCGCGTCCGCTTTGCCATTCTTACAGCCGGGACGGTAAGTGATTACAAAATCGAACTCAGTAAAGAATAAAGCCCATCGGAGCTGTCATGAAGACTGAGCCTTGGCAGTTTTTAAATATTGTAAATTTCGGTGATCAGTGATCACGGTGATGGTATGCCTGGCGCCAAGAAGATAATGCCGCCAAGCCTTAAAGGCGGACTTAATGGCTAATAATTCCTTATCGGTGATTGCATAATTTATCTCCGGCAGCGAGAACTTTCTGGACCAAAATGCTACGGGGTGCAGTTGGTTGGTTTCGGGGTCTCTCTGAGACAGGACAGCTCCCATGGCTAAGCTGGATGCGTCGGTTTCGACTATATATAGGAGATCAGGACGCGGGTGTTTCAAAATAGGTGCGGACGTACATTTAGCTTTTAATTCCTGAAAGGCCTGTTCAGCTTCCTCGGTCCATTCAAAACGTTTATTCTTCCACAAGAGTGCAGTGATGGGTTGCACCACCCGTGAAAATTCCGGGATAAACCTGCGATAAAAATTGGCAAAACCAAGCATGCTTTGGACACCTTTCACAGAACTAGGATGAATCCAAGAAACTCAACCTCGGTGGTATGGAAAACGCATTTTTCCAGCTTTGCAAACAGTTTGTGCTGGCGCAATTTCTCAAGGACGGCCCTGACATGTTTTCTGTGATCTGATTCCGAAGAGGAGTACACCAGAATGTCATCGATATACACGACAACACAGACATCGATGAGTTCCCGAAGGACATCGTTCATGAAAAATTGGAAGGCAGCAGGCGCGTTGCACAACCCGAAAGGCATCACCTGGTATTCGAATAGTCCATATTTTGTACGGAAGGCCGTTTTCCATTTGTCGCCTTCTTTTACTCGTACCAGATGATAAGCCCCCCGGAGATCTAACTTGGTGTACATGCAAGCGTCCTTCACCTGGTCAAGGAGTTCAGGGATCAAAGGCAGAGGGTACTGATGCTAGACTGATCTTCAGATTTACTGGGTAGCAGGTTCGTGCACACTCCGGAAAGGTTATTCTCTTCGCTCGCCAATCAATTTGAGGATTATGTGTCTCTAACCAAGGGATTCCGAGAATAACCTGAAACTGTGGAGCCTTGATTACATCAAACACAACTGCCTCCCGATGGCCATCCGGACCTAAAGTGTCACCTCAGCTGTGGAATGTGTTACCGGTCCCGAGGCAATTTCGGTTCCATCAACTGTGGTGATGACATCTTTGCTGGTTTTAGGACGCAGAGGGAGGTTAATCCTGGAGACCAATTCACGATCCACGTAGTTTCCTATAGCCCCACTATCGATGTGTGCCTTTATTGCATGCAACCGCTTAGGCTGTTCCGGATCTACGAGGACCATTGGCACAATGAAATGCGAGGTCTGAGAGTTCGTTTTCAAGCTCGGCAAGCGTACCCCTACGCTTGTCGGGCGGGGTCGTTTCCCGATACAGAGGTTTCATGGATTTTATCAGCGGCTCCTACCACCTTCCTGGGCGGCCTTGCCGGGCAATCTCGTAGAAAGTGTCCAAAGGGTCCACAATAAAGACATAAGTGCATCTGCCGTCTTTTTTCACGTTCCTTTTGAGTTAAAGGACCTTTTACTCCTCGGATTTGCATTGGCTCAGAGGCTTCAGCCACCTTGAGGTTAGCGTGGGTCCTGACTAACACCCGGGTCTCAAACTTGGACCGATCTGCTTTTCTGTTTTGCAGTCTGTGATCCAATTGGACCACTAAATCTATATATTCTGAGGGTGTCCGGTCAATTGGTCGACAACAAACTGGTCGACTGCAATTTGGTCGACACCATTTGGTCGAATGCCAAATGGTCGAATTTTTTTTTTTTTTTAATATATGTGTTTTGTGGGTTTTCGTGTGGGAAAAAAAAAGAAAAAAAGGGGGTTGGGGGGGAGGGGGGGGCCCCAAAAAAACCCAAAAAAGGGGTAAAAAAAAAAAAAAAAAAAAATTTCGACCATTTGGCATTCGACCAAATGGTGTCGACCAATTGTCCTGTCGACCAAATGTTTTCGACCAATTGACTGGTAACCTATTCTGAGCATTCTTGGGGCGGATTTACAACTTGCGCCAGGACATCTTTAAGTTCTCCGCGTAGACCTCGATAAAATAACGTGATTCTTTTATCCTCTGGCCACCCAGTTTCCACAATTAGTCTATTAAAGGTGCAATGTAGGAAAGGAGGTCTTGATTGCCCTGTCGCAGGGATAGAAGTTCGTCATCTAAAGCCTGCCCCTGGGAGTGACGAGCAAATAACCTTTCCATGCTTGCTTGAAATCCTTGAAAATCACGAAGAATCGGGTCATCTTGAGTTACCAGTCGAACTGACCAATCGGCAGCACTGCAGCTGAGATATGACAATACAAAGGCTACCTTGGTCTGGTCATTAGGGAAGGCCCCAGGTCTGCACAGGAAATGCAAACGACACTGATTCATGAATACGGCGAATCGTTTGGGGTCCCCAGCAAAGCGTTCGGGTTGGGCCAGCGGCATGTTTCCAGGTAGATTAATCTGCACTGGGTTACTGGAAAGCACAGGAGCGGGGTTCCCTCCGGAACCGGGTAAAGGAGTTTGTCCAGCTTGACCTTGCAAAAGCTGTCTAGCCAGGTCATCAGCTCTTTCCTTTGTTACAATCACTTCCCTCCTGAGAGCATTAGTCTCTTGACGAGCGGCGTGTACTTCGGCCCGTAATTCCCCCAGTAGTTGGGCCAACTGGTCAGTCTCAGAAGTTTCCATAGCCCCTGGGTGGGAATTTGTAGGAAGTCTTCGCGTTCTGTAACGCTCACCTGGCTCCCACTGAGGCGCTGGTCTGGTCTGGATTGCTGTGGCCTCTTCAAGCGTGATGCGCAGAATTCGGACCATCGATTGAACAGGACCCCCAAATCTTGCTTGTCTGGCCCGTAGGAATATCCTTCTGCAGATGAGAAAGGGGATTAACTGTCTGCTGAATAGTGTGCTTGCTCCCCCCTTTTCCCCTTCGTTCTTCTCTGACTTCCTCCGAAAACCCCGGTTTAAGCTCACCTTATGGTTTGGAAGGATGAACTCTCCATCCTGCTTCTGGTGCAGGGGCGCGCGTTCGTCCAGTTACTTCACTGGTTTTCAGAATGGCGCTGGCAAATCCACTTGACTTTTCTGAGCGATACGCCGTAAGTATGAAGATGCAAAAGTTCAAGTGTGAGCCTCCTTTTATGTTGTTTTTCGTAACCTGTGATCTGTCCTTTATTTCAGGTGCAGAACAAAGGCGATGCGTTGAGGGGTTAAATTGCCGGTGGTAAAATCAGGTGAGTTAGTGATGAGGGCGACCCCTCTAAATGTCTTTATAATTCCCCAGTAATGTCTTTTGTCCTTTCCCTATAGGGACTGGGGTGCGGTACTTGCCAAAGATGCGAGATGCGGCGCCGACCCGAGATGTGGAATGGTTCACCAAGAAAAGCCGGTAAGTAATATGGCTGAAAATTCGGCTTTCCTCTTGTGTTCCCTTGCTCACCTTTTGTCTCTTCTTCTCTCCCCTAGGTGCAGAGATGTGGCGACCGGTGCTGAGAGCCCCGATGGAGCCGGGCAGTGTCTCGGGAACAGGTGAGTGAAGCGCGGCGCTGCAGCGAGCAACGCAGTGCTTTTAAATGGAAGTCTTCCTTCAGGAATGCTGGCGTGAAGATTCCGGATGCAGGTAAGAAGGTTGAATAAGTTCTTGGTTTTCACCTTTCTCTTCTCTTCTTTCCTTACAGGTGTTCCAGGTTCGAGGCGGGCGTGGCTGGAGTCCAGGTGCAGGAGAAGACACGGTGAGCGTTCAGCTGCTGGGATGCAGAACAATGTGAAGCACGTGTGGCTGTCCGGGCGTGGCTTAAATAGCCTTGGAAGAAGTTCCAGGTGAGTATTCTTCCACAGCCCCACCCAAGTAACAAAATAGTTCCTTCAGAAAAATAGTCCCTCCTAAGCCTCATTTGGCTTGGTTCTTCATGCAGCATGGTCTGCATCAGGTGAGTGTGCAGCATGGTCTGCTTCAGGTAAGTGCACCAAACACTTCCCCTTATGAGCCTGGCTCCTATGGCGCCAGGACTGATGTCCAACATGAGCCTGGCGCCAAAGGCGCCAGGTCAGAGTCCAAAGAGCCCCTATAAAGGGCAGCTGGGCTTTTACCCGGGGGCGTGATGCCTGCTCCTGGAGGTGCTGGGCCTGGCCTGGTGCTCCGGGGGTAGTCATCATGACAATATATAAGCCTGAGAAAATTAGCCAGAACATGCAACTTCAATAATCAATTAGATGAACCTTTGAGGGACCAATTTATATTAGAGTGCAACAGTGTAAAGGTAAGAGAAAATGTTGGTATGAAGACGACCCCTCATTAGACACTGTTCTGAGAGTAGCCAAAGAAGTGGAGCATACAGAGAAATGTGTCAAGGTGTTAGAAGACAGAATGATTGATACAAACCTAAAGACAGAACTCACTCCACAACCTACAACCTCACCCAAAATGAGTGACACCATATCTGCTGTCACTATAACACATATGTTAAATGAAGAACAGCAGACAGAATGCAAAAACCCACATGGAGAGATGACAGGAGAAGCATTTTGTCTGTTCGCACAAGGAGAAGAAACAGCCCAAGGAGAAGCAGTCCAAGGAGGTGTTTCAGATGCGATAGTGCAAACCATTGGGAAGACAACGCAGAATGCCCAGCTTTAAAAATTATCTGTCACATATGCAAAGGCAAAGGTCATATTTCAAAAAGCTACAGGAACAAGAAGCTGTCCACTAATTGGATTGGCAGTGACCGCAGTGAAGAAGAGGGCAAAGAATGCATATCTATGGTAGTAGATAAAGATGAGGAGGAAATACACAGCCCCAAAGCCTTGCTGTTTGTGGATGACACGTTAATGTCCATGGTGTTTGGTTCTGGTGCCAAAAACACACTGCTACCTCAATGTGAATGGAAAAAACTGTGACATGAATATTTGAATGAAGTTGATATTAACCCCAGAGCTCATGGAGGAGTGAAAATTGAATTAAATGGGTGGTTTTTGGTCCTTCTTAAATTCAAAGACAGAGACGCCAAAGGAAAGTCTATGTAACAAAGAAGGGCAATAACCCCTTATTGAGCTGGACACATCAAAGGAAGCTCAAAGTTAAATTAGATCCCAATTCTGAGGAAACAGTACTTGCCATTGGAAGTGCCAGCAGTGAGAATAAAATAATGAAATAAATATTCTGAGACCAAATGGGCTGTCTGTGCGGATTTGTACACAAGATAAAAATTAAGAATGACTGCACACCAGTAGCACAGAAACTATGCAGTATCCCCTTGTCAATGAGGGAGGAAGTCAAACTAGAATTGAAACTAGAGAGTCAAGGCATCATAGAGAGCATAGACACGGCTGAATGGGTCTCATCTCTATTGGTTTTAAAGAAGAAAACTGGAAAGCCCAGAATTTGGGTAAACAGGAGAGAACTCAACAAATGTGTAGTTCCAGAGAGACATCCACTGTACAACATTCAAGAGATTATATTGACCATAGGTCCTGCTAAATATTTCCCAAAACTGGACCTTGTGTCCGCATAGCATCGAGTGAGGTTTCACTACGAATCCAAGTGTTTGACAACATTCATCACACCTGAACGACTGTTTTAGTATGGATGGATGCCATTTGGTTTAGTGTCCGCTGCCTTAGTATTCCAAAAAGCCATGCACAAACTATTCAATGAGGATGAAGGAATCCTATGCTTGCAAGATGACACCCTAGTCTATGCAGATAGTCTCAAACTCCACAATGAAAGATTAGATGATGTCTTCAAGAAATTACATGCTGCAGGCATGACTTTGAGTCGGAGAAATGCAAAATTAATAAACAAGATATTGAATATCTAGGACACGTCATATCAGCTGAAGGTATATGCCCCAAAAGACACTTGATGAAGCCATTGAAAATATGCCTAGACCAATATCTCGTGAAGAAGTTTGAACAGTTCTAGGAATGGCAGAGTACATCTCCAAGTTCATTCACGATTTTGCTAAACACACTGCATTCATGCCTGACCTGACCAAAGGGAAGAATGTGATCACTTGGAACAGAGTGTGTGAAGAAGAATTTGAATTTATTAAAAAGATTCTAGTGAGAGCTCCTGCACTACAGAACTTCAGGAGTGACAGGAAGACAATTATAACAACTGATGCCAGCAATGTTGGTCTAGGGGATGTAGTAACACAAGAAGAGAAAGAGAAGGAATTTCTTATTGCTTTTGCCTCCGGACTACTGAAGGGGGCAGAGAAGTCGTATGCTACTATCTAAAAAGAAGCACTAGTAATTAAATGGGCTGTAGACAAATTCAGGAATTTTATTTGGGTCATGAATATTGATCACAAACCCTTAGTGGAAAGAATTACCTCAAAAGGTTTGGATACAGTATCAAGCCGTATCAGGAGGTGGGTGTCTTAACTACAAGAATATAATTTACAGTAAAGTATTTACCTGAAGTAAAACATTTTGCAGCAGACTGTCTGTCAAGGCTGGCAATTTTAGTGGAGTCAAATAATGAAGAGAAAGATCAGACAGTGGTCTTAGCAGTAACCTCTATGCAAGTGCCACAGGAGGAATGGGAAGGAGCCATGAGACAGTATACTAGTTTAAGCAGACTCAAACATGAATTGGAGGGGGACAATCCTCGCAGAAAGAACATTTTCAAAGAATTAGCACTTTTACCTTTTTGGAATGTAATAGATAAAATGTGTGTCCAAGGAGGAATGATAATGCGTGGTGTCAAAATTATGCTACCATACAAAATTTCAGGAACGACTCATGGGTCTTGCTCATGAAGGTCATCAATGGATTGTTAAAAACAAACAGAGCATAAGAAGTGACTAATGGTAGCGGGGCTGTGACCTGAAAATTTAAAAAACTGTCAGAGATTGTTTCCTTTGCAATAAGAATGACAAACTGTGTGTGAGTTCTACGTATCTCATGGTTATTGCAGATATTCCAGAATGCCCATTGGACAAACTAGGAATGGATGTTTTGGGTCAGGTGTGGAGTAATGGAGTACAATAATTTTGCCTGGTAGTCCTTGATTTACTAACTAGGTGAGTTGAAATTCTGATCAAACCTAACATAAAAACAAGATCCACCATTGAGTCTTTAGAAGAGATGAGTTGAGGGGGTGGGTCACAATTTAGATTAAAGGAAATGGAGGAATACTGTCAGAGGAACTCCATTGAACATAGAAGAAGCACAATAGACCACCCCCAAACCAATGGGGTAATATAACGCTTTAATAAAGTGCTGAAAGAAGCCATCAGGTGGGCTTGGGCCAATGGCAGAGACTGGGAGAAATCAGTGAAATATGTGATTATTGCTCATTGCACAATGGGAGTATCTCCTTTTGAACTTAGTAGAGGTAGGAAAGCCAATACTAAACTTGTGCCAGCTTGAATGGGCAAGGACACCGTGATGGGGAGCAAGTTGGAGAGTGTTGTAAGTAACATCAGACGCAGTCAGTTGACAAAAAAAGAAGCACATGATGGTGCTGGCATAGGGAAACACAACAATCTTCCCACTGCTCTCAGAGATGGGTGTTGTACGTGGTCCAAACCTAATGTGGTGAAAGAAGTATTCAAACGTCAAGTCAGATTAGATGATGGGAGAGTGTGGAACATGGAGAGAGTGTCTTTGATGAAGGGAATGGAGAGAAGAGAGAGAGAGATTGCTGATGAGGGAGAGAAAGTCACTGGGAAGTTTCGGAGACATAAACGATTTACTGAAAAATTGAAGACCAGAATGTCAGGATTTTGTGGGAGTACATTTTCCTTGCCTGATCATACAGCTGCAAATTCTCAGCAATCAAGGTCTGGGAGATCATACCGGAGACCTAAACATCTGACGGAATTTGTGTAAGAGATTACCTCTTGGAAGAAATCCTTGAAGAGAAGGGGATGTGTAGTTTTGCACCTGCTGGTTACACTACGTCACTGAGCGATCGAGCCTCGAGGATGAATGCTGGAGGTTCCAGTTGAGAGCGAGAAGACTGTGGTTGGAGAGGAAGGCTTTGTGAAGGGTGTAGACTGGCAGGGCTCATTTTACATATTACTCTTACCTAAATAAATCCCACAGTTATACGTCACTTTACGCTTCTGTGCTTTCATTCTAATCTCCCATACTGCAGAGGCCCACACTATACTGGGACGTGTAAGTGGTTTCAACCCAGCACTCTAACTAAGTCAATGCCTAGCATGAGATGCCCAGCTGGAACCCTTAATTATATATTTTTATGTCAAAAGTTCTTTTATTTCTGAATGATGTACCCTTATATCCCGCCCCTCTCTTTGAATCCCCCCAGTCTCACTGAACCAAGAAGAAGGTTGTTTTGCAAAGTTAAAAGATTTATTTGAAGGATTGAACAATATATACATCACACTTTCATGAATTATGAACAATATCTGGATATCAAACTATTAATATTTATACATTGATCAGCGTTGGGTAATATCACAGTCAACAATCTCTTTAATCAATAGGAGTATGGATGAAAAGAATAAGTAGCATAGAGTAAACTTTGTGTGGGCGCAATGAAATGCAATGATATGAGATTAATGCAGCACAAAAATAATAAAACTTGATATGAATTCAATCAAATGCAATGTAATCACTCTTTCCCCCTGATACTACTCAATCCCCCCTAATATGCAGTATGAAGAGATGGAATGAGGAACACAGGTTTCAGGAATATACAATCAACAAATGCAGTTTCAATCCCTGTTCCCCAAGCAAGCTTAGAGAGAAACAGGAATGATTTTAAACAGGTCAAATGCTTTTGAATGTGGCTTGTAATAAATGGAAAAAACTGAAAAATGACTTTAATTCGCTAAATGGGATTCAAAACTAGTGGTAGCTGCTTTGGATAGGTTCGGGTAAACACTAGCAATGATGGTTGGATAGATAACAGGTTGGAAACTGAATTCAGAGGTTAAATGCAAGAAATAGCTGTTTTATATGGGATGAAATTGAGCCAAATGCAGAATCGCAGCAAACTTTTCAGCGCGCGAGAAATGCAATTGCGGCCAAACTATAAGGAATTCGAATGCAGTTGTGGATTCGTTTGAAAGCTGAGGATGTTAGCTTCAAAATGATACTTAAATTTCCTAGCATGTACGGTTCAGAAGTTATGAAGGTTTTAGTAAAGGTCGATTTATTTTAGAAAAGAGTCAAGATTCCAAATGAAGGTGCGCTTTTGAAGATTTACAAACAAGGATTTCTTAACACTAAGAGGCTATGAAGATGCGAGATACCAACGGTACAGACACCAGTCCAGAGGCGCATCTGTCTGATCTTTGCCCGCTGCATCACTTGCCTTTCTTCAGAAACTATATATATTAGCGCAAGGATGATTTATCACTACAATTATCACAGAATTATATGGATGAGAGAAGGATTCAGGACAGACAAAAGAGATTCTACAATGCAGTCTGGATATGTTATAATTCGTTGGATAGGATTACTAAGGATAAGAGATTGGCTATGGACAGTTCTATGCTAAATACTCACAACTATGGTTTTGGAATAGGAATAAGCCCGTCAGGATCTGGTCAAGGGTTTGGACTGGAATCTGCTGGCCACCAGACAGGATTCAGGCGCTTGGTTCTGCACTCAGCAAGGCACTCTGGTCTCTGCAGGGCCTCTGGTTCTGGATCCGACAGGTTGGTTCTGGGTTACAGCTCTGCTCTACTGTTTTGGACCTCTGGGTTCTAGCAAGGGTTCTTGGCAAGAACCAGAAACAGCACAGCCCGGCTGTTGAATTTGTGTGCCCCTGGGAAGTTTGGGGTTGCAATCAGGTTGCAAGATTTTAAAGGCCAGCTGAGAAGGGTTCAGCTTTGGATTGGGCCTCCTGCTTCCAGAGTTTTGGAGTCTTGATCTGGGTTCTGGAGTCTTGATCTGGGTTCTTCCTGCAGAGCGCTTCACCAGTAAAATCAGTTGATGGGTGAATGTGTGTCTCTCTAGGTCCTCAACAGTCCCTATTTGTGTATTTCCCAAAGGGGTGGGAAGGCTGATTATACTATGCCCAACCCTCTAGGAATCCTATTGGTCAGGGAATTTACTCTCCCCTGATTTGAGAAGCAACCAGAGTGTCATAATGTGTCATAGTGATGCTGCCATTTACAATCCAGGGAGAGACCTCCCCTTGGTTCCTATACACAAAATGTGTTTTTCATATAAAACATATTTCCAATATCACCAACTTGCTGATAATACATATTTACATTACAGATTAAATAAGGCACATATCCGTTAAAGTCTCATCTTCCTAAGCGTTTCGTTTCACAAATGACAATATTTTGCACTTTTGGTTGGTTACGCAGTGTCAGATCTATACCAATTTTTCCAGATACATGCACATAACACCTGGGCATACTTCTGTGAAGTTTCATATTTTTAGCATTATCACAACTGCTACAAAGTCCACATTTTGATAGTTCTGTCTCTGAATATCGCACAAATTCCAGAGTAGTTTTAAAACGTGAGCAGAAATTTCATTTTAACAACACTATATTTACAGATTATTACCAATTTTGTTCAGTTTCTATGAGTCTTTTTCAAAAAGATATTTCCTGTGCTCTCTGAATAAACAAAAATGTCTGTCTCTGCCCCCAAGGTTTTGGGCTGGGCCAGAGCAGTCCCAAGCTTCTTCCTGCCAGCAGTTGTTTTCTGTCACACCCAAATAAGCATTTTCCTTTCAGTCAAGGGAGCCTTTTGTTTCTTGTCAGAGCAACAGGCCAAAGTCCCCTCCCATTTCCTTTCACACCTCCCTGCCGGTTCTTCAGCAGAGGGCAGGGGGGAAGATTCCTTTGTTTGGGGAGATACTGTGGAATGTCTTTGAAACTCAGTGTGGCTGGCTTAACTTACTTTTAAGTTTAAAATAGTCTTTCTCTAAAATACAATTTACATTTTTACAAATATAGCCACAAATCTCTTAGTTCCAGCCTTTTTAAAACATTGAGATTGAATTGTCACCCTATATTGTTTTTGATGGGAAGTCTCTTCTTTTCCATACTTTGATTTTAAGGCATAAATTTAAATGACAGTATCAGTAAATAGCAGTTTCTGACACAGGCGAGCTGCAGTACTATGCCCATTTTTAACATATTTTTCCTAGCAAGCATCTTTGAATGTGGATTTTCTTCTAATAAAATATGTTTCTGCTGACATTGTGCTTAGGTGAATTCTTTGATAAAATGATGTTTAACACCCAACAAGGATGTTGGATCTTTTGTGAGCTTTGGTAACCATGATTTTTGCACTTTACATAGCCATTGAAAAACAGATTTTTAAAGCAGTTCTGGGGTTTCCTTTGCAATTTCAGCACTGCTTTTTCACGTAGTTTCATTTTCCTCTGTGGGCAGCCAAATGATAGGTTTTGACAGTGGTCTCCTGTGTTACCACTGACATTGGCAAAATGGATTGGCGGCCTATTTTTCAGGTTTTCCTGCGCACTGTCAAATATTTTTAGCGCAAAGATCTTTTTGGCGGCCACTCTGTTGTTTCTGATGCAAACAGCGTACAATGAGGTTGCAGGGCATGGACTAGTGGGTTAAAACATCCTACAAGCCACCCCTCTTGTGATTTGACATTGATCATCCATCAATGGGAAGTCGCAAGACTGGGATGTCAGTCTCATTTCTTTTGTTTCCAAAAATGGCAAAGTTCCTTATCTTTTCTTCCATCAGGGGTGGATCGACCAGTTCTGATGTGAGTATTGAGCGATATTCCGGGCCCCTTGCATCTTTCTCCCGGGTAGTCCTCCTTGGTCTTAGTTTCCATGGTTTCCAATCCTAGAATGACAAAGCAAAAAGCATATTTGTAGACATTTCCCCACCACTATTAATGTAGTGGGGCGGATACATACATTTTGACAAATCAGGACACATTTTTCTATTGTCTTTCATGGACTATATATGCAATTTTTTATAGTTGGAATTCTAGGGAGCCGGAGTGACCCCCTCTGGGGTTCCAAAAGACTCATCCAGTTGCTACAGAGTGTGCCTAGGATGGCAACACTTCAGTTGGTTAATATGGACCCACTTATCTTCCCCCTCTGCCAAACAGCCTTTGGGGGTGCAGATTTTGTAGGCGACTCGTGAGATTTTGTCTACAATTTCAAAAGGACCCCTCCAGAAAGGCAAAAATGTGCGCTGTTTGGCCTGGTTCCTTTGGAAATTGTATTTGTAGACCCGGACTCTTACATTGTATTCTCTTCTGGTAGTCCTTAAGTCATAGTGGGTCTTCATGCTGTCTGCAGATCTTCTAGATTTCGCTGAGCATAGGCAAAAGCATGTTGAAGGTGTTTTCTTAGATTTTCAACATACTCATGAGTTGTGGAGGCATTGATCAATGTCTGCTCTTGGGTTCTGTGGAGCAGATGCTGGGGAAGCACCATCCTGCGTCCGGTCATCAGCTCAAACAGTGACATTTTAGTTGCAGATGAAGGGGTAGATCTGATGGCCATTAGGACAAGAGGTAATCGGATATCCCAACTTGGCCCAGAATCTGCCACAAACTATTTTAATATGCTCACAATTGTTTTATCATATCTCTACTGCACCACTACAGGCTGGCCGGTAAGCAATGTGTAGCTTCCTTTTGACCCCAAGTATCTCCCAAATCTTTGTCATTACTTTGCTGGTGAAATGGCTACCTCGGTCTGACTCGATCCTTTGGGGTAGTCCAAAACGCGAAAAGATGTGGTTGATCATCAGGGTAGTTGCTGTGTCTGCCTTGCGATTTGTGGCTGGGAGACATTCCACCCATTTAGTAAACAAGCATGTCAAGGTCAACATGTACTTGTTCCCTCTAGAGGAGCGAATCACGGGCCCGATATAGTCGACTTGCAAATCTGACCAAGGCATTGTCATCCCTCTCTTTTGGAGAGGAGCACGGTGTGAGAGATGTTGGCTGAAATTGTGCACACACAAGACTCCCTTCAAGTATTGGCCGAGGTCCTGCCCCATGTGTGGCCAGTAAGGAACCTCTCTTAAGATTTCAAGTGTTGTATGAAACCCCTGATGACTGGCTGTGGCCGCATCATGGGCGTGACTTAACATCAGGCTTCAGAATAAGGTAGGGACCACCCACTGATCATGGCCAGCTAGGGATCTCCTTACCAACAAACCGTCTTGGATTCAGAACATTTTTGGACATTTTCACTCTGAGGTCCTCTTTCCCTATGTAATCGGTATCCGTCAGGGGAAGGTTCTCAGGGTCCTCAATGTGTTGATAAAACTTACCAATTATTGGATCCCCTTTTTGAGCCGTAATCAAATCAGCATCTTGGGTCTCCTTACTCCATTGTGCAGTTGAGAGTTCATAGTGAGCATTTGTCTGGGACCTAGTGATAGCAGTGACCTGGATCTCCCCCAACAGGGACTCGATCTCTAGTAGATCCCCTTGGATGGCTCAGGTTTTGGCCAGCTGATCAGCTAATCATTTCCAGTTTTGTCTGGTCCCTCTACTTTGGAATGACCCTTGATATTTTTCCAGTAGATGGTCATCCCATTCGAGGTGACCAGATCATCAATATTTTGAATTAATTTCCCATGTTTCAAGGGTTTGTTGTTAGCACATAACATGCCTCTGTTTTTCCAGTTAACCAGGTGCTCCACAAACCCATTCTGTACATAATCTGAATGTGTGATTATGACCAGTTTGTGGAGTTGATGTTGGACAGCAGTGGGGATGGCTTGATGCACAGCCATCAACTCTGCTACTTGACTACTTCGGGGACCAATCTTGTACCCAGCGGATCCCTGTTCTGGGGTCTCATTCACCCATGCATTCCCTACGCCGGCCACAAGTTCCTTTTCCCCGTTGTTGTCAACATGGTAAGAGCATCCATCCACATAGACAGTGGGCATTCCCTCACACTTGTCTTCTTCAAAGACCTTGTGTGGGGAATTGAGGTATACCGCCATGTTTTCCTTGATTTTTAGACTTTCGTCCTCAAGACAGTTTTCTCTGGTGCAATCATGCAAGTCAGCCAGACCTTGCGCGAGGGGACTCTTCTTGTTTTGGCCATATCTGACCTCCACAGGAAAGCCTTGCATTGACAGAATCCAGGAAGTAATTTGGGAATTACTCACATTTCAGGGCCGGATTCTGTCACTTTGAAGAGATTGCAGAGGCTGTTGTGGAGTCTCCACTATGATGTGTTCCCCCTGGATAAACGGGTGGTAATTCTTCAAGGCCCACACCGTTGCCAGGAGTGCCTACTCACAATCGTTGAATTTTTCCTCCACAGAGGATAAAGTTTTACTTGCATAGAAGATTACTTTATTGACCTTGTCATGCTTTTGGTATAATACCGCAGTCAAGCATGTATTAGAGAACCCTGTCTCCAAGAAGAACTCCTTGTTTCTGATGGGATAAGCTAGGCAAGGCGCTTGTGAGAGGCTTTTTTTGATTTGTCTTACTGCCCAGGCTTGTTCTGGACCACATTCCCACTTGACCCCCCCTTCAAAAGATGAATCAGGGGTCTTGTGATCTCTGCGTAGTCCTCAGTGAACTTTCTACTGTAATTAATCAGTCCAAGGAGGCTCCTTAGTTCCCGCAGAGTTGTGGGGTCTTTCAATTTCTGGAGTGCTTCCACTTTCTTTTCCTGGGGACAGAGACCCTGAGGAGTAATCTCATGACCAAAGAAATTGACACGGGTTGTACACCACTGTGCCTTTTGAAAGGAAGGTTTTGCTCCGGCATCCCTCAACTGGGTCAGAACATAACGGATCTCCGCTATGTGTTCTTCCACAGTTGAGCTTTGATGAGAACATCATCTACATAGGCCTGGTTACCCCTCGCACCCAGGTCGGGCATGGCCTTATGTAGAAAAATGTTGAACTCTTTGCCGGAGTTGAGGTATCCGAAGGGAGTCCGGGTCCATGTGTACCCCCCAAAGGTAAAGGCCAGCTTGTATTGGTCCTCCCTACTGACAGGTACAGTCCACTATCCATTGGTCAGGTCTATTGCAGTGAATACCTGTGACCCCTTGATCTGGGCCAGCCCTTGGTCAATGTAGGGAAGAGGTCATCGGGAAGTATGGACCCGCTTGTTGAGCCCCCCAAGGTCGGCGCAGAGTCTCCACTGGCTGTTTGGTTTCAATATCTCCAGCACCAGATTATTGAAGGTGCTGTGGACTGGACAGACTATCCCACAGGACTCAAGGTTCTTAATTATTTCAGTAAGGGACTCCATTGATGCGAGCGGCAAGCGATATTGCTTCACAAACACTGGAGTCATGCCAGGGTCCGTGGGAATTGTTGTTGTGTGGATGTCGGTGCAACCACAGTCATATGAGTCCACCGCAAAGAGATCTTGAAAATCCAAGAAAACTTGTTTCAATTTTTGCTTCTGCTCCAGAGTCTCACAGGCATCAGCTAGGTTGACTCTCTCTTCAACCATCTGCCTGAAGCCTGGAAAGACTTCTGGTTTTGCTATCTCAGCGGCCTCCTCCAGCTGGGTAGAGAAGTCCCTGGCAGAGTGCTAATTTGGACTGCTGGCTTCAGGTGGGAAAGGCAGCCCTCATGGACCTGAAAAATCACCTCATCCCTCCTGAAGTCACAGGTCACATCTTCCTTACCATAAGGGCAGGAAGTGTACACCAGGAAGTTCCGGCCATGCAGGGTAAAGATCCTGTCTGGTGTTGTGTTGTCATCACTATCACTGTCAAAACAGTCCTTGGGGATTAGTCCTAACAGTTAATTACCTAAATCTATGGAAAAATGTCGGTCATCAACCGCCATTCCAATAATGGTGCCTGCGGCTAGAGTGATACTCTTTAAGCCGCTGTTATCCACCTCTATTGGAATGGTGTCATGTTCTGTATTGACTAGTGGTGTTGGGTTTACCCCAACCTTTGCTGTTAGAGAGAAGCATTTAGATGAATATAGGCATCAGGGTTTTTCAATTTCTATCCTCTTTTAACTTTCACTTCTAGGGAGAATTGTCGGGTCCTTTCTGGTCCAATCTGAATTTCAACTGCATAAGGCAGCAGTTGAGCTGACCTAAATGCTTTCTCTGGGTCATCCAAGTCCATGGGATTATCCGCTAATTGGGACCAAGCTTTGAAGTTTATTAGGTCCAAACTAATGGCAAAGCGATTGAGAATGTCTCTGCCTAAGTAAAATGCAGCAGTGACGTCTCGCACGACACAACAATTATGGACTATGCTCTTGTTGCCTATGGAGATTTTGAACATACACCTGCTTGGCAGGAGATGTTTGGAATTGGGTGTTTCCAGATCCATTTCCCATTTGTCTATCAGTTTGAATGTGGGAATGGCTGGATCTTTTGGGAGTTGGCGGAACATGGCTTCGCTGATGAAGCTCTTACCGTTGTTTACACACACTCGGGCGAGAATAGAGTCCTTCCCTTCATTTAACTGAACAAGGATGAACAATTTGCTGAATATCAGCCAGGCTCTGAGCTGATTTCTCATCTTTCTGGACTATAGGAGTGGGAATGTCTGATTGTGGATGGGTAAAGAATTTCAGAGTGTTTCCTTCGAGTGTGGAATGCCACCTTAAACTGGAAGGAAGGTTGATTTTCAGAAATAGAGAGGACCCTCCATCACCAGTTTGTTGTCCTACTGCTATTACTGTCATGTCTGGTATTTGATTGTTCTGGAAGTGAAATTCTACTTGGTCATATTTTTGTTCAACCATGTGGCAGGTGCCGTTTAAACTAACATGGTTGACACTCTGTTTTAATTTTATTGGTCAGCTAGTCTGGGTCCAGAGGACCTTGTTTACGCAATCTGTTAGGGGTGACAACCTTCGCAGGAGGTCATTCCCTAGTAAACAAGGGGTGCCCTCTGGAGTCACAACTATAACGGGGTGCTTCACCTTGTGTCGCCCAATTTTTATTTCCAAATCCGCAGTCCCCTCGACGGGAATTTCCTTCCCGTCAAAGTTCTGAAGTTGTCTAGGAAGAAGGGTGAGAGGAATTTGGTAATTCTCCCCACTTCCTGATTTCAGTTTATCAAAGGCCTTTTTGGAGAGAAGGGTAGCTTGGGATCCAGTGTCCACCAGTGCCAAAATTGTACCCTGCCCCTGTATTTATACCGGGGCATAGAATCTTCCCTCCTTCTCCGCAAGGGGGCACAGATAATGTAAATTTTTGGACAACCGGTGGGTTCGTTTTTAGTTTTGGACACTGATAGGGAGGTGATTTGGGCAGAATTCTGTGGGGAGTCTTGGGAATCAGCAAAGAAAAGGTGACAACTAGATATGGGAGATGTTTTGGGTTCCCCTGGTTCTGGTGCTGGCCTGCCCCCTCCTTTTTGGAGGCAGTCACCAGGACGGGTTTGAACCAGGGGATTTTCCTGCTGTGGGTTCTGGGGTTGGATGATGGGCGGCGCTAGCTCAGTCCCCACATCTACTCAGTCTGGATTTGAATCCTTTGGGACCCATTTTTCTTTGGGAGGAGTTCTCCCCTCTCTGAAGGAGAAGATCATTTTCCCAGGATCCTCTGAGGACCCCTCTCCTTCAAATTGGAAGATCTGTACCTCCTCCACAAAATGGGTCTGTCTGGGTTCTTTGTTTCTCCTAGCCCTCCTCTGCTCCTTGGGTGGCAGACTTTCAGGGGCAGGAGATTTTAGTTCCGGTTCCTGGGTTTCCAGGGGCTGTTTACAAGTGGGGAAGGAAGCTTCCTCCAAGGCTTTACACCCGCCCTTCCCCTTGTGCCTCCTCACTGGGAACCGTTGGGTAGTCGGAGTTCATTGCTCTGGAGCACCAGGCCCAGAGTTTGGGGCATTCTGAGCCGGCATGCTCATCTGAGGGTTCTGTTGAGCCCTCAGCATGCGACCCAGATCCTGTGCCATGTTTTGGCCTTGGCGCTCTAATTGTGACACCCGCTCAGGTTGGTACGGGGTTTTCATTTCTCCCCTGGCTGATCCCGGGAAGGGTAGCTATCCCTTCTCTGATAATACCCCGGGTTTGGAAGATTTGGGTACCCCTCCACCCTTGGCCTCCCCTCTCCCGGATTAGGTTTTCTGGGCTCAGGGAAGTGGGGAAAGAAGGATGGATTGTTCTGGGGTTGAAGGTTTTGTGGGTACCTGGGGAAAAAGTTCTGTCCAGTATTTGGGGAATTTCTTCCCTCCTGGGGGAAGTGAGATGGGAAGTTCCCTGGGTTAGGTGCTGTTTGGTTGGTTCCCCCTGCCCCCCTTGGGCTGGAGGGGTCCACATATAACCCAGGATGGGTCTGTTACCCTTGTAGTGGGGACTAATATAGTCAGGGGAGTGAGGGATCCCATTTGTGGGACTACCTCCTTGGCTCCCTGTCTGTGACTAGCTCAAGGGCCTTCTGGGCTTAGGATTGCTCTGATGTTGTGCAGGCGGGTTTTTAGCCCCCCCATCTCCAAATCTAAAATGGGGGAAACCTTCAACTCTGCCACCTTAGCAGCAGCAGGGGTGTTGGTTGTTTTGGGGCTTTTAGCATTATTCTTGTTCACTTTGGGCTTTTGCACCTCATAAATTCGGGTGGCCTGTTCAATGACCCAGTCTAGTGATATTTTCTCATGAAGATCTCTCACTAGATGGGTCATGAAGTACTTTGGTAGAGCATGGAAAAAAGTATTGACACATTCTTTGCTGTCCGTGCGCACCCTTTTTGTGGTCTGCGCAATGGCACGCTTTAATTCCTGCACAAATTCTTGTGGGGCCTGATCCTCCCCACATTGCAAGTTGTAGGCTGCCTTGCAAGCCTCCTGCGGATTTCTATGTACAGAAAAATGCTTCAAGACGGCCGCCCTATAGGTGGACCATCTAGAATGATTTTGTTCCTCCAGCCCGCAAAGAAGCTGGAGTATTCTGGTGAGAAGGTTCATTTTACATACTGAATACAGCTACTGCTGTCTTTCAAATGGAAAGTTTCCATCATCTGCTCAAAGAGCTCTAAGTACTCCCAAAAAGAGTACTTAATGTTCTTATGATAAGGCGTGATGACGCTCCTTATTGCCTTGATTTGTTTTAAGGGGTCCTTAAACAAGGTCCTTTTTGCCTTATTGACCTTCTTAGTTCAGGTAACCCTGGTCCATTCCTCCTCTGACTCAGAGGCACTGCTCACAGAGGTGCCCGTCTGGTCTTCTAGGTTCTCCCGGATTCTGCAAGCCTGTGAATGGCTGGCAGAATGTGGGGACCTAGTCTCCTGTTTCCTTGGGCGCTCAGAGGAGTCTTCGGATTCCTCCTTGCTCCCAGGATTTGATCGGTACTCCCCCCCTGTCCTAGCTGGGCAGAGGTTTTCAGGATGCCCTTAGTGGGCCTAATCTCATGGAGTCCCCACTAAATTTCACAGTACTCGGGTACCCATACACAGACGCTCGTCTATCCATTCCTGGGAGGTGCTGGTCTATGAGCCCCATACTTCTGATTGGATGAAATTTTGCCATCCCCGTGGCCTTGGGCTCATATGCGCCAGTGGACATGGGGGTGGCAGAGTCCAGGGATTGGGAGAGATGAAGGCCTCTGGTACCAGGGTTCCTGAGGTTATGCTCAGCTGTTTCCCTTTCCCAGCGAACCTCATCTCTATTAGCCCCTGCTCCCTGTTGCCATGCTAGAACCTGAGCTTTCTGTTCCTCAATCAAGGCCTTACTAGTTTCTATCAATCTCTCTTGCATGGCTACCTGCCTGTGAAGCCTGTCATTGTTCTCACAGAGAGCCTCATTTTCTCTCTATGCTTCCTGGGTTGTTTTTGAGTACTGGGCTAGACTTTGCTGCAGGAGGGTTACCTCCTGAGTCCTGTCCATACTGGCCTGTTCCTTCCTTGCCAGAGCCTCTTCTACCCTCCTGGTGTGCTCTAACAATCTTTAATGCTCTTTTTGGAGGTAACCCAGCCCCTGAAGGGCCAGGTGATTTTCTTCTACTTTCTCCTTTAAGTGACAGACTTCCTGGCCTAAGGTGTCCCTTTCCTGAGCAAGAGCCTGCCTCTGTGCCGCCAGGTCGTCCCTCTGTCTTTGAAGCGCACCAGCTTTCTGGCTCTCTTCATCAAACTCTGCCTGGGTGTCTAGGTCTTTCAAGATCAATTATTGCTCTCCTCGTTGTCTTTGCAGGGTGGCTACCTGCTCTGTGCATGCTCTATTGAAATGTATCTGTTGCTCCAGCTTTTTCTGGCTCTGCAGTAGAGAGTCCAAACTTTCTTTGTACTCCTTCTGCAAGGCCAGAATTCTGGTATCCTGTTCTGCCTTTTCCTGCTGCAGGGTACCCATATCCTCTTTTATTTTGATTATGTACTGTCTACACTCATTTTCTGACTCCTGGCTCCTCTGTAGCCTCTGCTCAGCAGAGTCCAGATCAGTTTGGGCCTTTCCTAATGCCTGCAATTGCTTACTTGCCAGATCTTGGCCTTCAGCATGTTTATCCTGTATGGCTCCAATAGATAAATATAGACATGCCGCTATTTTGGCAATCTTGTTTTGTTCATCCTTTGCCTTAGGGGGCATATATAGTTCACTCAGGGCCATATGTAAGGGACCCTGGTCTTTCCATATTTACGCCTGCAGTATCTTCTTCAGAAATCGTGCTACGTGCCCCCAATCTGTAAGTCATTTCAACCCAGCACTCCTACTAAGTCAATGCCCAGCGTGAGATGCCCAGCTGGAACCCTTAATTATATATTTTTATGTCAAAAGTTCTTTTTCTGAACGATGTACCCTTGTATCACGCCCCTCTCTTTGAATCCCTCTGGTCTCACCGAACCAAGAAGAAGGTTGTTTTACAAAGTCAAAAGATTTATTTGAAGGATTGAACAATATATATATCACACTTTCATGAATTATGAACAATATCTGGATATCACACTATTACTATTTATACATTGATCAGCGTTGGGTAATATCACAGTCAACAATCTCTTTAATCAATAGGAGTATAGATGAAAAGAATAAGTAGCATAGGGTAAACTTTGTGCGGGTGCAATGAAATGCAATGATATGAGATTAATGCAGCACAAAAATAAAACTTGATATGAATTCAATCAAATGCAATGTAATCACTCTTTCCCCCTGATACTACTCAATCCCCCCTAATATGCAGTTTGGAGAGATGGAATGAGGAACACAGGTTTCCGGAATATACAATCAACAAATGCAGTTTCAATCCCCGTTCCCCCAGCAAGCTTAGAGAGAAATATGAGTGATTTTAAATAGGTCAAATGCTTTTGAATGTGGCTTGTAATAAATGGAAAACAACTGAAAAATGACTTTAATTCACTAGATGGGATTCAAAACTAGTGGTAGCTGCTCTGGATAGGTTCAGGTAAACACTAGCAATGATGGTTGGATAACTAACAGGTTGGAAACTGAATTCAGAGGTTAAATGCAAGAAATAGCTGTTTTATATTGGATGAAATTGAGCCAAATGCAGAATCGCAGCAAACTTTTCAGCGCACGAGAAATCCGATTGCGGCAAAACTATAAGGAGTTTGAATGTGGTTTTGGATTTGTTTGAAAGCTGAGGATGTTAGCTTCAAAATGATACTTAAATTTCCTAGCATGTACGGTTCAGAAGTTATGAAGGTTTTTTATTTTTAGAAAAGAGTCAAGATTTCAAATGAAGATGCGCTTTTGAAGATTTTAAAACAACGATTTCTTAACACTAAGAGGCTATGAAGATGCGAGATACCAACGGTACAGCCACCAGTCCAGGCGTGCCTCTGTCTGATCTTTGCCCGCTGCGACACTTGCATTTCTTCAAAAAATATATATATTAGAGCAAGGATGATTTATCACTACAATTATCACAGAATTATATGGATGAGAGAAGGATTCAGGACAGAAAAAAGAGATTCTACAATGCAGTCTGGATATGTTATAATGGGTTGGAATAGATTACTAAGGACAAGAGATTGGCTAAGGACAGTTCTATGCTAAATAATCACAACTATGGTTTTGGAATAGGAATAGGCCTGTCAGGATCTGGTCAAGGGTTTGGACTGGAATCTGCTCACCACCGGACCGGATTCAGGTGCTTGGTTCTGCACTCAGCAAGGCACTCTGTTCTCTGCACGGCCTCTGGTTCTGGATCCGACGGTTGGTTCTGGGTTACAGCTCTGCTCTACTGGTTTGGATCTCTGGGTTCTAGCAAGGGTTCTTGGCAAGAACCAGAAACAGCACAGCCCGGCTGTTGAATTTGTGTGCCCCTGGGTTTGGGGTTACAATCAGGTTGCAAGATTTTAAAGGCCAGCTGAGAAGGGTTCAGCTTTGGATTGGGCCTTCTGCTTCCAGAGTTCTGGAGTCTTGATCTGGGTTCTGGCGTCTTGATCTGGGTTCTTCCTGCAGAGCGCTTCACCAGTAAAATCAGTTGATGGGTGAATGTGTGTCTCTGTAGGTCCTCAACAGTCCCTATTTGTGTATTTCCCAAGGGGTTGGGAAGGCTGATTATACTATGCCCAACCCTCTAGGAATCCTATTGGTCAGGGAATTTACTCTTCCCTGATTTGAGAAGCAACCAGAGTGCCATAATGTGTCATAGTGATGCTGCCATTTACAATCCAGTGAGAGACCTCACCTTGGTTCCTATACAGAAAATCTGTTTTTCATATAAAACATATTTCCAATATCACCAACTTGCTAATAATACAGATTTACATTACAGATTAAATAAGGCACGTATCCATCAAAGTCTCATCTTCCTAAGCGTTTCGTTTCACAAATGACAATTTTTTGCACTTTTGGTTGGTTACGCAGTGTCAGATCTGTACCAATTTTTCCAGATACATGCACATAACACCTGGGCATACTTCTGTGAAGTTTCATATTTTTAGCATTATCACAACTGCTACAAAGTCCACATTTTGATAGTTCTGTCTCTGAATATCGCACAAATTCCAGAGTAGTTTTAAAACGTGAGCAGAAATTTCATTTTAACAACACTATATTTACAGATTTTTACCAATTTTGTTCAGTTTTCTATGAGTCTTTTTCAAAAAGATATTTCCTGTGCTCTCTGAATAAACAAAAATGTCTGTCTCTGCCCCCAAGGTTTTGGGCTGGGCCAGAGCAGTCCCAAGCTTCTTCCTGCCAGCAGTTGTTTTCTGTCACACCCAAATAAGCATTTTCCTTTCAGTCAAGGGAGCCTTTTGTTTCTTGTCAGAGCAACAGGCCAAAGTCCCCTCCCATTTCCTTTCACACCTCCCTGCCAGTTCTTCAGCAGAGGGCAGGGGGGAAGATTCCTTTGTTTGGGGAGATACTGTGGAATGTCTTTGAAACTCAGTGTGGCTGGCTTAACTTACTTTTAAGTTTAAAATAGCCTTTCTCTAAAATACAATTTACATTTTTACAAATATAGCCACAAATCTCTTAGTTACAGCCTTTTTAAAACATTGAGATTGAATTGTCACCCTATATTGTTTTTGATGGGAAGTCTCTTCTTTTCCATACTTTGATTTTAAGGCATAAATCTAAATGACAGTATCAGTAAATAGCAGTTTCTGACACAGGCGAGCTGCGGTACTATGCCCATTTTTAACATATTTTTCCTAGCAAGCATCTTTGAATGTGGATTGTCTACTAATAAAATATGTTTCTGCTGACATTGTGCTTGGGTGAATTCTTTGATAAAATGATGTTTCACACCCAACAAGGATGTTGGATCTTTTGTGAGGTTTGGTAACCATGATTTTTGCACTTTCCTTAGCCATTGAAAAACAGATTTTTAAAGCAGTTCTGGGGTTTCCTTTGCAATTTCAGCACTGCTTTTTCACGTAGTTTCATTTTCCTCTGTGGGCAGCCAAATGATAGGTTTTGACAGTGGTTTCCTGTGTTACCACTGACATAGGCAAAATTGATTGGTGGCCTATTTTTCAGGTTTCCCTGCGCACTTTCAAAGATTTTTAGCGCAAAGATCTTTTTGGTGGCCACTCTGTTGTTTCTGATGCAAACAGCGCACAGTGAGGTTGAAGGGCATGGACGAGTGGGTTCAAACATCCCACAGATGAGTATGCTGTTTTTCCATGTTTGCAGAATATTATCTGTTCGACTAATACTCTGAAATAGAGTGTCTAATATTTTGCCCCACATATCCTTACAATCTTTCAGAAATGTGTTGCACACACTGGGCCTCATTACGACCCAGGCGGTAAGTTACCGCCTGGGCCATGACTTTACCACCATGGCGTAAACTACGTTTACGCCATGGTGGTTGGCGGACTTACCGCCCCATTCCGACCTTGGCGGGGCGCTAAGTCCCCAATCCCCATTTACCCTTCCCCATTCCCATTTTTGCCCCATAGGGCATAATGGGAGTGGGGAAGGCGTTAATTACGCCGCCGTAAATTACGGTGGCGTAATTAACTCCATGGTCCCTTAGCGCCATGGATTTTAACACCTGCTAAAATCAGGTGTTAAATCTGCTATGGCGCTAAGGGACCTCGTACTCAGGCGGTAAGGGTCGGCGCTGTTTACGCCGTCGTAAAACCCTTACCGCCTGAGTCGTAATGAGGCCCACTGTCTGTACCAGGTGCCAGAGAACTGCTGACGGTCTCTATGATCTCAATCCGCATTAGTAAAGCACCTTCTGCCATACTTTGTGTTATATATTGCTTTCTGTTGTCCCCCTGCCCAGCTGCTATAGAGGCAGCCAAGACACTCACAGACCCACCCCCACACACATGCAAAAGGGGTGACGTATGAATGCCACCACTCATTAAATGCAAGGCCTAACCTGTTCATCAGCAGGAGAACAACAAATGCGGTGCGAAAGAGACACACATTCTCCTAACTCTTAATTCAGCTGAACCAATCAATTATCCAGGCTGCTCAACACAGCACTTACATGGTAATACAGCTAATTTGCTGTACACCGATAGCTTTCTATAAACGCCTTGCAAGGGCAAGAGGAACTGCAGCCTTTGGTCTTCGTGTAATCCTGTATGAAAATCAGGGGTTATTAATGGTAGTTAGAGATGAATGCAGTTGAACAACTTCATGAGAGAAATAAATTGCAAAATCGCTTGGGAAAAATGGAAGGTGAGAGACGGATCAGGTGTGGGATGAGAGAAAATATGGTTAAGGAGCTGAAACAAGCAACGCAGATTAAAGAATAGGACAGGATAGGGTCAGAAAAGTTGGTTTTCACAAGTAGCAGGGAACAATCATAAGTTGTGTGAATAGAGGAAAGTGATGCAAGATCAGTAAGAAAGTGTTTTTTCCACAGCAGACCTTAGAGAAGATCGTAGGAGAAGAGTTCAGTTGTAAGCCAGGATTGGGGAGGTTTCCTTGATGGGTGGAAGATGTGTGGAAAGTGGAGAAAGTCTATAGTGGAAGTGAGGACAGAATTCTAAGTCGAGAGAGCAAAGCTAGCAGAGAGAAAAGTAATGCCTGAAAGAGGATGAAGGGTTGAGAGAACTGAAGGAATACAGATAGAGGCATCAAAAGATCTGCGGTTACAAACAAGTTAAAGGAAGGTGCAGGAGTGATGGAGTCAGTAGAGGTGAGTGAGAAAAGAGAAGGATAATATAGATGATCAGATGGAAGAAAGGGGTTAAAAGAGATGGTTAAGGAAGGGGAAATAGACGAGAAGATTAGATTTAGGGTGCAGCTAGATATATGTGAAGGAGGAGAGTTATACTGACGAAGATCATAACAATCAAGCAATGAGAGAAAATTAGAGGAAGAATGACGATGAAGACTAAAGTTGCCCAGAAGGATGAAAGGGGAGTTAAGGGTCGAAGAGAAGAGAGAAGGGATCCAAGATACTCACAGAATGAGGAGATGCTACCTGGAAGGTAGTATACAATGAGAAAAGTGACAGGATATGGTTTAGAAAACAAAACAAAAACGACAGAAATAACAGAAGAGGAGTGGGATGAGGAACTACAGTGTAGGAGGATAGATGGAAATACCAGTTCTACTACCCCTACCACATTTGCGTGGGGAGTGGGAGAGGCTAGTAGAGAAGGTTACAGTTTACAGATAGAGTGGACATTTAGAAGCCGTATAGAAAAAGGGGTGGAGCAGAGTAAGGTGGAATCAGAAGTTATATGGATTGCGAGAAAGCAGGTGGAAATAGTGTGTGAAATGTGTAGTCAGTGGACTGCGATGTGGGCGCGCATGGGGAGAAGGAAAGAGAAATGAATTATAGTTAAAAAAAGGCAGAGGAGAGAGTGTGAAATAAGCGTCAGTGGCTGTAAAAAATGCACACTGCCTCATGAACAGTAGGCAGGCTGCGACCAGGGATGGGAAACTGCTGTGAATTGAAGTACGGCATAATGAAGAAAATCATTGAGTCAAAGAGGGCAATCATGCTATTACTCCAGACACAAACAGGATCAAACAGAGAGAAGTAAGGCCGTTAGAAGAGGACCCCCTTTGAAGGTTGACGGCCAGTGAGAGGGTATGCAAGGGACAATGCTGGAAAGGAGCTCTGTCCTTCATGTGACACGTTCACATGATTGGCAGATGGCGGCAAGTGTGAGGTACTTGTCTGGAGCTCTCGGCTGGATGGAAAGCCAGGAGAGGAGGGCTGAGACAGGAGGCACGCACCAGCAGGAGCAGGAATTTGACCTAAGGCAAAAGGTGGCAGAGCCAAAGTCCCTTCTGTCTCTTCCCAAACACATCTCTCTTTAGCTACGTTCCCCACTGACTTTACGAATGATGTTATCCTCCCCATTATGAAAAATACGACTCTTGACCCTTCTCTGCCATCTAATGTGCCTCTTATATTTTATTTATTTTAGTGTTTAATGGTTTCTTTTCACAGAAATTTCACATAAAAACATAAAATTAACAGTTATGTAAAAAGATCCATACATAATCTATATACTGCTAAAATAAATTACCCAACATCAGTCTCAACCAAACTTCTTCCAGAGGACAATGATAATATATTATACACAAAATGGGTGAAATATAATTTTCTCAATTCGGTTGTACCTTTGCAAGATATAAATATGTTCTTCAACATTTCTATAGAGTTATTCATTTTACAGAAAAAAAACACCATCTTATTTCTCTTCTTTCTTTGTTATCTAGAATGCTAGAGTGCAGTGCATACTCTCAAATTGCATCCTATCATGACTGTCACTCTCTCCAATCACAGTCTCTATCTGGTTTTTCGTCCACTCCATTCTAAAGAAACTATCCTTCTCAACATATCTAACTCACCTCTAACTGGTTGCCACTCTAACCTCTGTTCTATCTTCAATCTTCTTGATCTCGCTGCAGTGTTCTTCAGTGGTTCTAATCATATCATGATCGATCAGGGGGTGACGAATGCTCTCTCACCTTCCTATTATTGCACGGTGTCGCTAATGGCTAGGTCCCAGATCCTCTCTATGGATGCCTGACTTGCCTGACCTCTTTTCAAGCTCCTAGTACAGATCACACAGAGACTGCTGGCGTTTGATTGATAATGACACCTTTGATGTCATCACGGCCACTAAGATCGGGTCGGGGCACTTGATTGGGGCACTTGATTGGGGCACGTGACATATCCTGATATCCCAGAACACCCGGCCGCTGTTTGCGATCATGGGATGCTCCGGTGAGCGCCTTTTACAAGTCTGAGGGACCGGCCACTAATTGTTTGTAAGTAAGTACTTCGTTGCGGCCCAGTTTACAGGCGACTTCTCCGTTCGCTTACTTAAGAAGCGCTTATCCTTAAGATACACCAATAAGTGAATTGCCACGACCAGTCGCCTTAAGGCCACGGCTTGCAGTGGCTCACCCATCGGCCTTGGCCACTTTGTAAATCATCTCTCGAGAATTGAGGATTAAACAGGGGCAAACATGGGATGCTAGGTGGCCCATGTAATTAATAGAGTAAATATTGCACTTTAATTGTGCCATACCAATGTAGATAGAAATACATGTCTGTGTATTTATTTATTTAACAGGTCATGTACTCTCCTTTACCATCATTACTAAGCTCCCCCTTCAGAAATGCAATTACAAGAGAAGCCCCAGGGACATTGAAAAACGACCCGGACAGCATTTTAGTGACTTATCTAATTGTCCCTACAGCAAGAACAACCTGAGGCCACCTGTGAAATATGCGGACAACAGTTTGGTCCCGCATCAGACACAATCACCTATTTTGACCAATGATACATGGAAGGTTACTGCATACTGACATCATTTGTGCCTGAGACACCTTCGATTGCACAGTTTTGTAAATTACAAAAGCATGCATGTATCAGCATTGTTTTACTTTATTACGTATCTAGATGTGTATCATATCGATGTCTTTCACTTTCACTGTACTGTATAGAGGGGCATGATGAACACTTCACCCTCTATAGCAATTTAGCCTGGAGCAGTAATTGAGAAGTGACCTTGGGCTATATTTTGTTTGTCCCTAGGTTCCTCTCTTGAACTTCCTAGCCCATGGCAATAAGAAGTGGGCTAACGTATATCCCCCATGTTAATGCTGCTGATTAACTGTCTGCTTTTACCAGTTTTTTTTAGAAGACTGTTCTGAAGAAAGTGGTCATATCCACACCTGTACCACTGAAACCAGTAGACAGTGGTTGTGACACGGTGGAGGCAAAAATAAACCTACCTACACTCCGAACAGCCCTCTCTCTTTTTAGTTCTCCCATACTCTGTCTAGTACTAAGCATCTAAGGACAGAGGATGTGGGTTTACATGTATTTGTATTCATTGTAGAAATTCATCCATACAGGTTTCATATGATATGATATGGCATTTATGACGCGCCTATACACAAGTGTTTCAAGGCACGACGAGGCAAGGGAGGGGGAACACAGGGAGGACAGACAACGATCCTACTAGGCCAGGTGTCATTCAGATCATGCAACTGCAAGGGATGGGGGGAGGGACAGTGCAGTACATGGGACTAGATAATACAATAAGTACAAGTAACTGCCAGTAAGTGGCAAGTGCAAGGGTAAGTGCAGACATCAAGTGCAGGTAGGGGACTGTAGAGATACAGAAACAGTCCCCAAGTGCTGGGGTTGCCAGAAAGGCAGTGCAGGTTGTGTGACTGGCAGTTGAGGGACCTGGGCCCGCAATCAGAGGGTGTCCAGGTAACCAGTTCAGTTTCGGTTACAGCCAGGAGTTCAGCAGGGGAGAGGGGGAGAAAAAGCAGAATCAAAGAGAAAGGTTTTGAGGTTCTTCCGGAACCGGAGATGATTCTCCTCCAGTTTAAGGGAGGCAGGAAGGCGGTTCCAGAGGGAGGCCCCAGCTCATGAAAGAGATCTAGCACCAACTTGTTGCTTGGAAAAGCGACTGACCCTAAGGGAGTTGGCAGCGGATGAGCGAAGATCTCGAAAAGGAAGATATTTAGGAAGAGAGAGTTGAAGGTATTGAGGTGCCATGCCCCAGAAGGCCTTGAAGGTAGTGCCTTTCTTTCTTTTTGGCATAACCTTCCTTGTTTGAACTATCTGATCTTAACCTAAGTTATCCTAGGACTATTCAGCCTGTCTACGGGAAATTAAATTACTATGTACCCATAGTAGAAGGTTGAGATTTTGCTATAGGTGTTACTTTTTTAACACTTCTTTCCATACCTTCACCCATTTGGGTGCCAGTGACCTGGGACAGACAAGGTTGTAACAATCATCAGATTGTCAGTTTATGCAAAAACTATTCCTCTTTACCTTCTTTTTCTGTCCCTTTTAGGTAAGCGGCCCATCAGTGCAATCTAGTAATACTCTGGGACTAGGCAGGGATGGTGAGAAATGCAATCTATCCTTCTGTCTTTAACAACATCCTTGTAACTCCCAGGCCACTTTTTTGGTTTCTTGGTATATGGAAGATTTACTGCACCATAGAAAAATTATATACAGGTGTGTCTTGCATTCTTTTTGTGATAAAAAACTTACCTGTTAGGGCATGACCCTGTACACTGTTATTTCAGTGCCCCTTAGTTTGTGACTGCCGCTCTGTTCAGCCAGGTCATCCCTTTGTTTCTTGATGGTATTTAATTTCTGGCACTATTGGTCAAATTCTGCTTGAGAGTGGAGGTCTCTCATAATTAATTTATTATTTTCCTCTTTCAATTTCTCTATCTGATCTTATAGGGTAACTATCTGCTCCACGTAGGCTCTATTATAATTTATTTGTTGATTTAACTTCTGTTGACTCTCTTCCAGAGAGTCAACCTTTTCCCTACACTCCTCTTTCAATGTCTCTAATTGGGTCTCTTGATCTGCATTATTCCGTTGTTGGAGAGCTAAGCCCTCTTTTAATTTTATGATGTAATTTCCAGATTATACCTCCAACTCTTGGCTCTTTTGTAATTTTTATTCTGCTAAATTTAGATCAGTCTGGAATTAATTTAATAGTTCAGATTGATTCTGTGCCAAAGTTGTATTTTCCTCATGCTTTTCCCGAATCACTCCCCTGTGGAGATACATGTAGGCTGCGATTCTAACAATTTTAATTTGCTCCTCTTTTTTTGGGGGGGTCATAAATAACTCACTGAAAGCTTGATGTAATAGGCCACCGTCCTGTCATGTATCCAGGTTCATGGCGGTGACCTGTTGTGTTATTTCTTCTAGCCAGACTTTTTCATCTTGTTCTGGCCATTGACCTCTGACAAATAGCTTGTGCAGAAGGTGCTCCCTAGCCATATTGATCTCTAATACAGTAATTTTGGACATGTTCTTTCTTTATTAATGTATTTATTTATATAAAGGTAACCTGTATTCTATTGCTTTCTGTCTATTTTGGGGTTGATCTAGCTTTACTTTTTAGACACAGGCCTGGTACTTAGAGTATTTGTTTTTGGGGAGGCGCCTGTACAGTGTAACACAGTATTCCAACCACACAAAGTATCACTACCTTGCAGGTTAGTCTGCTGTGTTAGACTGCCACGGGTGGCAACCAAACTCAATCCTGGCGACGAGCGCCCAAATTTGTTAAGGATTTCAATCTGGCGACACACACCTTGGTTTTGGCCTTGTATGTAGCACATAACTGAGATGACTTTCTCCTTATTTTATTTAGATTCAATTTGAGATGGTACACAACTCGTATCACACCCCCTTTTTAAAATACCGCGGGTCACAATGGACCATGAACCTGGCTGGTTTGTGAAATGCAATATTTATTTATTTATTTTAAAATTCAAAAGAAATCATACAATTTTTAATATGGGGTAGCAATCACCAATGGGGTGATAATCACAATGAAAATGGAATCAAGACACTCGGTTATCCTTCTCCTATAACATATACACGGAACAATTGAATAAGAACACTTTTTTTGATTTAGGAAAGATAGCACCCAATTTAAGATTTCCCCCTACAATGTTCCCTCAACCGACAGATAATCAAATTCTGAGTGGATAAAAAGAAGCAGCAGGTATTCAGGAATAAGGGAGAAAACAGAATCACAATCAGACCTTTCATCACAGAATAAGAGGCAAAATCCTTAGCAAAGGCCTAAAATAACACTCGAATTTTACAAATAATTAATTAATGTGTGGCTAAATTATAATATACATATGTTTTATCACAATAGCCGGTATGTTATATCACTGGCAATCACAAGGCAATGGATCAGCAAAAGGCATACAATTCGAAAATGAGTGGAGATTTTAGAGCATGTTGCAGCCAAATGACATATGGGAAAACTTGCAATTTTCTCAATTCCCACTTTAAATTACCCACATGGTTTTTAATAAAAACGGGTGAAATACTCTGATTTGGAGGTTTTTGGGCTGGGGGATAGAGGTATATCTCAGGGATATTACAGAAGTGAAAATAGGTCTCTACCTATGAAACTGGATGAGATAGGCAAGATATAAAAAGGGTCGATATGAGTAAAATGAAGCCGTGAAATAGGAAAGGAAATCAGTTGTGACAAGAACGGTTTTACTTTAAACTAGAATATTCAGACTAGACCACCAAAGAGGGACACAGTAAGATCCAAGGTTGATTCACGAGTTTAACCGTGTCACTCCAGCGCCCAACCCTGGTGGAAACCAGTCCAATCACTCGAAATATGACTAATGGTTTAGGATTACACAAGACAAAATTGAAAAGGGATGGCGCTAGCACTTAAAAATGAAGGACAGTATATGAGGATTATTATAACAGTTTCAAGAAGTTACCAGGGTAAAAATAGGATTGCTTAGCCAAATGACATATGGGAAAACTTGCAATTTTAGGTAGTGGGATAGAGACAAAGGCAAGACAAGGTAGGCTATGTATTTCTATGGGGTAGGGATTATACTCACAGTCCATTTTTGAGTTTTGGGATTTTTGGACAGTCAACAGGGTCTGGTTACAACACGGCTGGCGCGCCTGGCAAAAGACAGCTGGGCAAGGTCTGGTCACCTGGTAGCGAACAGCTGACCAATTTGGGTCAGTGTATGGCACAGTTACCGCTGGATGCAGTTAGTGGGCAAGCAGGTACTGGGCAGCAAGCCAGGTTGGATCAGGATGCTTCCCAATAGAATACCACAGCTTTACCCTTTGGTTATTTGGGATTTTAGTGGGATTTCAAAACTGAGGCCCTGCTGGGATAGGATCAGCAATGCTCAGGCCTTGTAGTTAGGATCAACAAGATGGATGGAGCAGATCAGGAAAAAAGCGCAGGAACTTCAGGAAGAGTGTCTGTCTGGAGTCTTGTCAGGGACTCTTATTTATAATGCATAGTGATATCATCAAAGTATATGGCTGGCAGGCTTAACTAAGCTCACCTCTAACTGACTGGATTGGTCAGGGGTGCTAGTCCCCGCCTCGCTCTCAACTGGTTGGATTTCAAGGCAGAATGTCAGATTTATGATGTGAGTTTTTACAATGTTCAAAAACCTCCCAGAGGTACTTTAGCTAAAATCCGATTTTTCCACAAATGGTACGTTTATATAGTTGAAGTCTCTTAGCAACTTACATAAACAGGTTACATATTTTATGCAGACCATTCCAATCCAACTCTGAACTCTGCGAGACATTGTTTTGCTCTTCTAATACTATTTGGTAATTTTGAGAATGAAAGATTCGGCCTAAAATTCTGTAACTTTATACACGTGTGTGGATTATCATAAGAGATGTAAGTATTAAAATTTGCAATGGCGTCATGGATACTTTCTTTATATTCCCCAATTCTTTGCCATTTCTGTCCCCAAGGTGTCAGTAAATTCTACAATGTCTCAAATTATAAACCACAAAATCACTTTTAAACTGCAAGATTTTCACATTTTTTACAAAGTCCTGCTGCAGAGATAAAAGTCTTTACATTTTTATTAATAAATAGTCTTTGGAGGCAAATGTTCAATCTGTTCCCCATGTGTGGGCCTGCCTTCCAAGGCTACCCCCCTACATGGGCAAGGTCCTCATGGAGATTCCCTTGAAGCTTCCTGTAGAAATCATGAGCAAGTCTGCCTTTCTTTTCACATGTCCTTGTCCTGGAAGTTCCATTGTCAGAGGGCTCAGCCTAGACCAGATTCTGTCCAACCTAATAATTATCACTGGGGTGTTAGTATCTACTGAGAGATCTTTTTGTTTCAGTCATCCTCTCAGCAGAAACCTGAAAGTTCATGGTGGTTCCCTTTCTTTGGGGGAAGCCTTAGCTCTGCCAAATGGAATAACCTGTTTTTGGCAGCGTGCAAAATCCAGCCAAGGCAGTTTAAAACCTTTATTTTATTTTATTTGGTCCTGAATTAAAAAGAAACAAGCCTGTTGAATAAACAGCCCATATGTGTTTCCCAGCAGCCAATCCCTTCACATTGCTAGGCACAGACAAGCTTTCATTCAACATTTTACTTTTTAAAATGGGCATTTTCTTTTCTTTAGTTTGCACAAGCCCATTTTGACACATGGGGTGAAAGCTGGCATTTCTTTTTAAATTCGGTCTTTGCATCAGCCTTTCTGATGTGGATCTGTAGCTGTAGCCTGCATGTTTTACACAACAGTCTGTACAAGGCAAAGGTCTCCATGAAATTGCCATGTGCACAGAAAGCTATGATTTATTTTCAAACAGTGATTTTGACGCTTGGGAGCAAAAGTTAAGCGCGTTTCCGTGCTGCTGAAATAAAGCTTTTGTGAATTTTTCTCACATTTGGTTTGACAGGGCCTGTCATTCAGAAGTCATGCTTGTCTGCTGGAGCGCAAAGTGAATGTGGATAAGCATGGCAGGGTCTTATTAATAAGATGTTGTGATAAGGAATCAGAGGAAAAGAGCATGAGAGCGCCATCATTTTTAAATGTGAATAATTCCCTTTTCCCATGGAATTTTGGGCTGGTAGCAAAAAAGCACTGCTTTTTCACTCTATTTCCTTTGTATATGTAAGAACACACTGGCACACTCCCTCGGTGTTCCCCTTGTTCCACCCTGCCCAATGTGTGCTTGGCAAGACGGTGCAGCCATCTTTTTGTTGCTGCAAAACGCAGTTTTGGTGCATTGGTGCTCACTGGAGCCAGCGTAGCCATTTTGCTGTTTCTGTTGAAATGCAGCTTTGTTATGGATGGGAGAATTCTGTTCAGTGGGTCAATATAGCCCACAATCTTAATTCCATGAAACATCACTTAATTTGGTTCCATATAATTTCCACTTCGTTGTAGTTTTCTTCATGGAAATGATTTCAAAATTGTTTTTTTAATGGGGGGTTCACCCTCAAGCCACTCTTCCCCTTCATTAGAACCCCTACCGCAACTCCCTCCCGACCCTCCTTTTACACCTTAACCCACAAACACATATACATTTTCTGAGTATTTTCGAAGTAATTTCAACAAAGTAAATTACAACTAAGTCATTTACTTTGTGAAAACAACGGGAGACCCTTAATTTAGCAGGCAACCAGTCTGGGCATATTCAAATATTCAGGCCCTGAGAATGTTGCAGAAATAAAAAAAATAATAATAATATTCAGCCCCAATGTGGTGAAGTTTCATGAATGTTTTAATGTCATGAAAAGGATGTTGAAAAAATTTAGTTTTTTATATTGGGATCTCCAGAGACCCATAAAAGAGCACATATTGCTCAACATAGTTTGCTTTCCTTTTCAAGATGTGTGGCTCCGCCCTATCCCTTCACTTGAATTGGTGCCCCTGCAGACATTTTGAAAAATCAGGACAGCCAAAATCGAGATAGTGTCTATTATATATATATTTCTTTTTTAAATAATTTGCCATATTCGTACATGCCCAGTACTTCCGAAGTCATCAACACAGGCCTTGTGGATGATGCCCACACAGAAAACTTCCTCAACAAAACATTGTACGCTATATCATGTGTGACAAAGGCAAAACATATAACTGCAAAAAGCAACCTCAAAAACACACTGCAACATGCTCAAGTACCATGCAGGTCTCCCCTCTTGAATGCCCCCGTTCAATGCCATGTCTAGACTAAACATTTGGGAGCCAACTGCAGTGATGTCACAGGAGCGAATTGTATCAGATGCTGAAGCAAATGCGTTTGAAATCGGCTTATAACGGAATCTGCTTATTACGCCCCAAGCTCAAATATGTTCATAAAAGGATGTCGTAACCAGAATAGGGAGGTCACTTTTTACATAGACATCTCCTTGTTGCTGATGGCCTGACGTCTGGCGAACTGGAGGCCAAATGAAGGGTGGCAAGTTCATGCATGTGCATGTGTCATCCGTAGAACCATTTCATAGAGGTTCTGTTTTGGATATGGATTGAAGTCAACACTCATTTCTTCACGAAACTGCGTGACCCTGCTGATGGCAAGTCTTTTGATCGACATGAAAAAGATCCACATGTCCAAAAATAGGCCTTTTAAGATGATCTTGCTGCAAATGTTGACAGGCCTATTTTTAAATGGCAAGCCATATTTTTATAGTGTGGGGGTTTCCCCCCGCATGCCAACCTACCATGCCCGCTCACAACCCTCCCAATTTCTTTCCACTTTTACCTCTCTTGCTTTTTATATATGTTTTCATTGCTAAAGCAAGGCTGCTGTAATTGCATGCCGACCTTAAACTGTCTATATTTTAGCCCTGTATATCTGTTTGATGTCAACCTTATGACTCCCAACTGAATAGCACTACAGGAGATATTGGAAAGGTCCGAAGTTTAACCTCTCGATCATGCTAGCGCACTTTGTGGGTTTCAGTGACTTTGAAACATATCATGACACAATTTCAGATTCTGAATTTGTCAGTAGCTTTAGAGCCTTCAGTTGCAAGCTGCATAATTAACTACAAAGACATTGTGCAATGAATACTACAAACACGTACTACTGATGGGCAGGCAGGTGAATCCACATACATCCGCCTCCAACTGCCTCAGGGTCAGTCGCTTCTCCAAGCAACAAGTTGGTGGTAGATCTCTTTCTTTGGCTTGGCCTCCCTGTGGAACAGCCTCCCTGCCTCTCTGAAACTTGAGGAGAAACATCTCTGGTTCCGCAAGCCCCTCAAAACCTACCTCTTTGCTTCTGCTTTCTCTCCTCCTCTCCCCTGCTGAACGCTTGGCTGAAACTGTACTGGTTACCTGGCTGCCCTCAATGTCGGGCCCAGGTTCCCCGCCAGTTACAAAACCGCACTGCCTCACTAGCAACCCCTGCACTTGGGGACTGTTCTCTGTATCCGTACAGTCTGCCACCAGAACTTGACACATGATGTCTGCACTTGCCCTTGCACTTGCCACCAGCTGGCCCGACTTCTCTCATTGTTTTATTATTCATATACCCCATGTACTGCACTGTCCCCACCCCCCTCCGACTCTGCACTTTTCCTCTTCCCCCTTCCCCTGCACTTGCACGATCTGAATGACACCTGGCCTAGTAGGATCATTCTTCTGTCTTCCCTCTGTTTCCCCCTCCGTTGCAGCGTCGCGCCTTGAAACACTTGTGTATAGGCGCATTATAAATGCCATATCATATTTCAATTATTTTAGTAGGCGTTTGAATGCCTACTTAATATGATCATCTTTGCAACGGGGCATTATCTGCTTGTTGACAAATTATATATTTTTTCACAATAGTTTGCCTGATTATGTATGTGCTCTGATAAAAAAAAAAGCAATTAACATTTCTTATATTAGGGAACTGAAAGGGTATAAAACATATTGGAAATGTACAAAGCAGACAGTCCATTTTGCCGCCACTATATTCTATGTACATTAAATGTAGGCCCACCTCACAACGTGTGGCTCCTGATGTCGCAACATCTTTCAACACTGAGAAAAACCCGCTTTGATCCTTCCTGTCCACTCTTGGTATTCCTCTCTGCCTCTGAGAAATCGCTTGAGTCTCGCGCAGTGTGTGCATGTAGAGTCCTGTCTCCCCCCACCAGTCCTCCATCAACCGCTCCAGGGCGCCAAAAGACATATATATTTCATATAGTGGAAAAGCAGACATGAAAAGCAATACATAGAAACATATGAATATGTTCATGATCTTTTTTCTCTCAAAATGAACAAGAAAGATAGATTATTTATGAATCTTGTTTTACAGGGGGAACTTAAGTGGGCTAATTGAAAAAACAGTTGGGAATAACCGCAGGCATAGTACGCAAGCAAGTTCTTTATTGACCTCAAAGTTTTACAATTTGTTGGTCATTAAAGCGTGGCTAATCCAATTAGTAACTGCGATTGAGTAAATCTACTGTACAAAATGTACCGTGCCTCCTTTTAGAACCCGACACCGCGCCGTCACATGAGACAGGCTTCTGGGAAGCATGCATGCTGTCTTTGATGGATCATTTGTTTCATGAGCAATGAAGGCCTTGCAATAGTAAACGTTGATTCTCATAAGCGGCGGTTAGACTCATTGCAACACAGCGGAAGCTCAAGATTAAGGAAAAACATCAACTGAAGGTACTAAGACGCGAACTGTAAAGGCGAGTGCACGCTCATGTTTTAAACTCTCCTATGGAAGGGCCTCAGAATAACCGGCAACCATTTTAACAGGCAACCATTTTAAGGCGCCTGCAATGATGCACCCTGGTCTCTCTGTATGAAAATCGTTGGCTGAACTTTACTGTTGCTACTAAGGGTGGACTGTTTTTAAAGGGGAAGGTTCTCAACTTTTTAATGTGTAGGCTTGTTATTGAAGTGTAGACAATCCATGAGCTGGAAAGAAAGCTCTCTGGGGGCTTGTACACTTTGCTTTCAAGAAACGTTACCAGAGGACTCCTTGCCACAGAGGAGGACACTGTGCCCCAGGGCAAGCAGTAGGGTTTTCAGGGCCCTGGGTGGCAAAAGATATACATATTCAATAACATCGCAGATAAGTCTGTAATACTTGATGTGTTTGTGTAAGGTTTCATAACAAGATGTTGCCAGGAGTAAGACAAGATACAAATACACTATGATAACCAGTCTATGAATTGTCACACCTAGCTATTACATATCTGACAATCAAGAGTACCTTTTTGTGGTGCAGCAGTCAGTGTGAGCAGACTCAGTTCTGGAAAATTCTAATTTTGTCAGTTATGTAAAGATGAGAAAATGATTTGTCCGGGAGTACACAGTTCGGTTAACTGAAAAAGCCAGATTTGAGACCAGTTTGGAACTCAGGCTTCTGCACGCACATCTATTTACCTTGCTAGAAATATTGTTTGCCAGAGGACCTTTGACAAATTTGGTTTGAAAACACCATCTGATTTTGGAATGAAGCGCAACGAATTGTGTTTGGGTTCTGTTACCTGAAGTAAACGGTTGTGTTTATAGCAGTTTCTGGATTGCTTTATCTGTGCTGGGTATATTTGGCCATATTGTCCAAAGGAGCAGTATGCTTTTCAGTGAGAAATATAGATGAGGATTATTTTGCAAATGAATGTGACCGCAGGTTTCTAGGATGTCCAGGAAGGGATTGGGATGGGGGCGGACAGGGCAAAATATGGTGCTTTCGAAGTAGACCCTATTCATTGGACCGGCTGTGAGGCAGTGATAGTAATCAGTTTCAAATGTCTTCACATGTTAACAAAATCAGCAGGGCTAAAAACCTGGACGGGCTCAAAGATAAACATACAGGAAATTAACACATCTTTAATAGAAAGCTGCAAGATTCAGTTGGCCCGTCTTAATAGACCAAAGTGCACAGGACTAAATGAACATTGGCTTTTCAAAAAATGAATCATCACCACTCGAAAATTAATCCGAGAAGATTTTCCTATAACATTGCCAGGAAAGTATAAAAGGTGCACGCCTTTAAAACCCAACAATGTACATTGAAAAATTCCTTGGAAAGCAAAATCCCAAATACAAGGTATAGCTTGGTGACACTTTAATGTGGTCTTGTGGGTGTCTGCCCTGGGAATGTGTTGACCTGGGTTCAAATGTCAGTGGCCGAACACACAAACAAATACATATTTTTTATAATGCGGACCTCAAGATAACCTAAGCGGGATGGCATCTGCCCTCTGGAAAAAGTGGGAAGACACTGTCCACCCACCTGCACCCTCGACTTGTGCCTTGGAAATCAGCACAGGGCCAAGACCAGGGAAAATAACCTTTCCAGTCTCCAGGCCAGCAATCTCCCTTCCCACATCCCTAGCCCATGATCATGACTGATATGCCCGCTTCTCCTCTTCCCTCATCCCCATGTTTGGCTCTCAACAATACTCTATGTTATAAAGGTGACTTGAAAAGTAAAGTAGATGATAATAAAGTACCCAGACAAAAATATAAATATTTTAAAAACATATGTTAAGCAAAAAAGGTATGATTGTGAATTTAGTTTCTCTCATCTTGAATAAAAGACTACTTTTATTGAGGGAGGGCCCTGACCTCCCTCACCCAATCGGCCTAGCTTCTGTCTATCTGCACTTTCACTTACACCCTCTGCTCTGGTTGCTCACACTTACACCCCTCCCCGCTCTATGCCATGTAGCACTCAACATTCCTAACATTTCATCTGTGGCTCACCCATGAGCTCAGACCCCACAGCACTGACCCCCTGCCTTCTTCCTTGCTGCACTTGCATGTTCTGAATACTCACAAGGCATAGTAGGTTTGTCCCTTTTCCCTACACTGCTCTTATTTTATTGTCTTTTTAATGTATTTTAATGTATTTCCCATCCTGCTCCCTCCCTTGCCCTGTGGGCGCTTTGAAACAGTATTTTCTTATTGTATAAGTGCCTAAAAAGTAAACAGTAAATACATAAATAAATAAATAAATAAAACCGAATGGCCTGTGGGTTTTGTTAATGTAGTTTCAAGACTTATAGTCGCGACAAAAATATGTAAAAAGGTAAGTTGGTTGTTTTTCATTGTTTGACAACCAGCTTCTTCATAGGACTTTCAACAAAAAATGTGATTTTTGGTGTGTCAAATAAGGGCATATGAATATTGAGGTGATCATTTAAAGCTGTGTGGCATACTTTAATTGTCACGGGCAAAGGCATTGATTAAGGTGGCTAACTGGTGCTCTGTGTTTTCAAAATAAAACTGCACCCTTTTCAGTCTTTCAACCAAAACGTTAAGAACATCTTGTGCAAAACAATGGCTACTTAAATGAGCCATCACTTAAGAATAGCTTCCACTTTAAATACTCTGCAAAACAAAGAGGGGGCCCAGATAGACCTGCTATGCCGCATCTGATGGGTCTGGGCTGCCAACGGAGTGGCAGGTTTTGCTCTAAAGAGTCGCAGGGGGGTTGTAAGGTGAAGGGCGGGCAGCATGGCTAAAGATCACGCCTGGATACAGTGCAGCCCACCGTGGAAAACAGTGTATATAACTTGGTGTCCAAGTGGCACCTGGTGCCTACCTGCGGGGTCCCCATGAGCAAGGTACCCTGGGCGATGGCAAAGAAGGCCCATGCGTAGGACCACCCCAGCATGGCTCAGTCTTGATATTTCATTTCCCCATTCAACTGCATTCTGGGAGTCGTAGTCTTGGGACATTTCAGTTCATCTAATTAGTCTGGAGTAAAATTAATATAAAAGCCAGGCCCATTACTGGACAAGGGTTCCCGAGTGACATGGAGCCATCAGGAAACCTTCCCTGCAGGTACTCTTAGACATAGCACTGTATGGCACAAGACGCCGAATTAAGGGCTGTAAAACACGGTAGCCACTGGAGACTACTGTTGAAAAGCTGGAGAGCTACTCTCCTGCTCTCACAAATGTCGTCACGCTTACTATGGAACATATCGCGTGTCTGCCTCCCCCGGCCTCCCGAATATCATTGCATGTAGCTTGGCTGGACAACAACTAATTTTAAAGCAGACAAGCCCCTGCATTCCGCGGAGATCCCATGCACTGCAATTAGACACTGCATAACGCCAAGAAATCCGCGGCAGCCAAGGCAGGGCCAGAAAAGTGTCATCACTGCTGATGAATAGGTTTCCTTAAATAGAAGCCATGGTTCAAATCCGAGCGGCGTGAAATGAGCAAGAAAAGAGCGCAGATGTTCAGCAAACAATAAATACATGCATTTTAAAAAGCAAAATGCTAGCATAGGTTGTGCCTTAATAGCGAGTTCGACCTTACTCCCGCCACATTTGAGCAAATGTATAATATTGTGAAATTAGGGAAGACAACCCTTGGCCCTTAATGTAGGTTGTATAAGGCACTACTAACGTGTCAATGCTTTGTTTTATGACAGGATCAACATATCACGTTGCTTACCTAATAACAGCGCTGAGTTAAAACAGGCAGAGAGGCGCCCCATGACTCGGCTTAACGTGTATTCCTAAATGAAATGCTTAATATATGGGCATGGCCACGCAGAGGGTCATTGCAAAAACTGCGCTTCATTACAAACGTGCACCCAAAGAACCAGTGTAGCGTTAAAAGCTGCAGACCGGCCTCTGAGCGGTGAATGCCAAACGCACGTTTGGAACGACTGATATTTATTTAAGTAATGCACCAGAAACTGTAGAAATGAAAGCTTTCCACCCGTGCAACTTGCAGGAAGGGACACTCCTATAGGCAAAACACCACTTGTGTGCAAAAACGCGGTTTAATAACATGTTGCAGCATAGGGTTTTGAAAAGGATTTAACTTCCTGTAAAAGCGGGGGTCAGGTTGACTGTTTTAGTTCATTCCACATAGTTATGTGGAAGGTGGGGCTATGGAGGGGGCGGGACATGGGAGAGGAAAAGGATGTGACCGGGACAGAAAGGGTAGTTGAATAAAGAAGGAGTTGAGACGGTAACACCCAGGGCCATCTTAAGCACTTTTGGGGCCCTGGGCAGGGTCCTCTTTGGCGCCCCTCCCCTCCATCAAACCAAAGGAATTAAGTGATCAAGAACCCCCCCACAATCACAACCCATAGGTTGATATGCTGCCTTACCCCCTTCATTCTTGCTCTAATCAGACTGATAATGTTGGCCTTCAAATGCTACTTGTTTATCAGTCTACGAAGAGGTTACTTCTGTTCTGCCTAGATACAGGAGACTTTACATCAATAGAATCTAGGAAGGTGTGCAGCCTGCAGTCTGAAGTATTAATGCAGGACTGCATGTAAAAGGTACATGTAATCCAGAATAGACAGAGATCTCACATTTGCTGCCTCACAGAATGCAAACGTGCTCAATCATGGATAGAGAAGACCAATTGGTAGGAAGGAGAAAGCTGCACGTACCATAGCATGGATAGTGGATGCAAATTAGAAGCTACCAGGAAGGTGTCTGTATCCAGACAGACTGAGATTATAAGTGGGGCATCGTTTTCAAATAGTGTTGCCATTAAAGATCAAAGGAACAAGTTCCTGTGGTGTGCAATATATCAATGCTCACTATTATAGTGGAAGCAACACTATAGCCAGTGAAACCATGAGTGAGGCTGCTTTGAAGATAATACCCTGAGAAGGAAATCTCTCTGAAGGGCTGACAATTCTGAAAGGTTTAGGGACTGGCAATTTCGAGAGGCTAGGGAATACAAGATTACATTATTTATTTATGTATTACATTTATATAGCTCACAAACAGCCCAAGGGCATTGAGGCGCTGTTACTTACAGGGAACTTAGTTACAGGGAAGGTACACTTTGGAGAAGCATTTGCAGGTTAGTACATAGGTACATTGGTGTGTAACGTGGAGGTTGATGATTACACATTATGCAAAGCGAACCGTTTTCATGGCCTTGCGGAAGTCAGTGAGGGAGGCCTCTCCCCGGAGGTAGGGGATGCTGGAGCCAACTGCTCTGGTTGTTTTTACCAGGGGCACACAAAGCATGTTGGCATAGGGTGATCTGGTAGGTCTTGTGGAGGAGGCTGGGTGGATCCTTTGTGAGAGGTAGTCAGGTGCAGTGAGATGGATGCATTTGTGTGTCAGTGTCAGCATTTTGAGTAAGATCCTTTTCTTTATTGGGAGCCAGTGAGCTGATTTCCTGGCCTCCGAGATGTGTTCCCTCTTGGAGATGCATTGGGCTGTACGTAGCGCATTGTTCCGGATGACTTGGAGTCTTTCCAGGTTTTTTGTGGAAGTCCCTAGGAAGAGGATGTTGCAATAGTCTAGCTTTGAGCCAGTGATGGCTATATCTATGTTAGTGCAGTTTTCTTTGGATAGAAAGGGCCTTGCTGCGTTGATTAGTTTGGCATGATAGGCTGCAGAGGAGACAATTGCATTGATTTGTCTATCTATGGATAGATTGGCGTCCAGGTACACTACAAGGGTTTTTACTGAGTCTGAGACTGGGATTTTGATGGAGTCGATGGTGAAGTGGCTGAATTGAGAGTCACGGTTTTTTAGAGAGTCGGGGGAACCTACCAGGAGGAGTTCAGTTTTGTCAGAGTTGAGGCATAGTCCATTGTCTGCCATCCATGCTTGTATGGTGGTGTAAATGTTGTAGAAAGTCAATGAGTCTGAGTCATAGTTACCAGTGAGGGTGAGGAGGATCTGCATGTCGTCAGCGTAGTTGGTGTAGGAGATGCCCATTGCGTCAAGGATGAGGAAGAGTGGCCAGGTAAAGATGTTATAGAGCGTGGGTGAGAGCCAGGATCCTTGCGGTACTCCACAAAGCATGATGGTGGGTGATGCTTAGATGCCCAGCATTACACCAACTAGTTAAGGGGTGAATCTGGGATTTGTGCCAAGTCTGCAATTTCTGCATTTGAACACTTTCGTTTCCAGTTCTTACCATTAACTAAAATAATCTCATTTTATAAAACTGACTTGGTAAGTGCACACAGCACATTACCAAACATGACCATGTTAAAAACAAAATATTATAGAAGGGGTTAACACAGAATGATTCTAGCTTCATTCTCCCCATCATCAAGAGACGTATATAAGTACCAGCATACCAAACAGTGTGATTTAACAGATTTAATCTGGGTTGGTCTTTTGTATTTTAAAGCTTTACATACTTCCAAAACACTGGCTTGCCAAATTGTCATTTATAAACGTGCAGAAAAACCTTTGGCTTTTACAAAAATGCGGTCTGCTCCCTTCTGTCTACCACCCCTTCCATTCAAATGGCCTACATAACAAGAAAGATCAAGTAATGAGCTAAGCGATGCCACCAGCTTGTGAGGAGGCACACTTCACAGAAGACAGTACAATAATGTACGAGATATAAGATGATTGATAGGATCACTGTATTGTCTGCTGACAAAGCCAGGATACAAGCCTGAATGCTTTGGTTCCAAATTCTGATGCTTATTTATCTCTTGGACTAACAGTTTATGCTCAACGTTGGAGGCAATTGCCTAGTTTTTACAACACCCCATCTGGGCACACCAATTTCTAGACCTTCACCATAAGGATGACATGTTCGTTTTTATAGCAACCCCCATCTGGTGCAGGTATATTGCTGATAGAAGCACCTGTTGTGCTGCAAGACCAAGCACATACGCAGGCAGGTTTATAAACTTCCGACATAGGAAAGGTTCAGCCAGCCTTACAAGAATGTGCTATTCTAATCTTGCATAGGAACACATATCACTGTAATAAGTGCTTAACACACTGAGGTAACTTCTGAACCATTGTGGCACTCAATTTACCAGTAAGTATTTCAAATGTGGCTATTGCACATGATCAACATAATTCCCACAGGAAGGAAAGAATGCTGCAAGAGTTTGCCGCAAGGAACACACAAACTATATATACCACAGTGAACACAGAAAGCAGTTCATGATGAATTGATTGAGGTAAAATGAACTTTCCAAAACAGACAGGCAATAGGTTTAGAGCCTCAGCACCATGCAATACAATATCCTTGTGTGTGCTATTTAAGTCTGATGAACAAAGGAATTTGACTTCTTTAGATCAGGCAGCCTTGTGGGGCCCCCTCCAAGGTGGGGGCCCTGGGCAAGTGCTCCTTTTTCCCTCCCATAAAAACGTCCCTGGTAACACCGTGGGGGCCTCCCATTATTACAGCGCAAGCGGCGCAGCAGGGAATAAAGTATCTGCACAGCCAAAGGAATGCAGTGAGTGAGGCCAAGTTTTGGCATGTGAGGCCCCCTAGTGCATACATGCAAACCCTCCTGATTTAGGCGGGAGACTCCCGATTTTTCAGTGAAAAATATAGTTCTTTTTCACATTCTCCTGCCTAAAATTACTTTAGCCCCAATGCATTTCTATGGGGAAATGTAGGTCTCCCGATTTCCCTGTGGAAATCTCCCTCCCAGGTGGCTCTGAATGTTGGCATGTATTCTAGTGGCCGTGCGCCACACCGCAGGAGAAGCTCACTAGGCCCAACCGGTGCAGGGATGGAAACCCTGTCCCTCCAAAGGGTGGAGGAACTGTGCTACACACGTGCCTCAGGAAAAGAAACACAGCAAAGCAGGGAAAGCACAGCAAACACAGAAGACAAAAGAATAAAAGATGTCTGTCAAGGGTTTTGACCCATGTTGAATTATTAGGCGACAACAAAAATAAATCAATAGACTGGGTAGATGTGGGGATGAGCTGTCACCGCCCATCATTCTATCCCATAACCAGGAGGACCACGCAGTTTTGTGCACACCAAAATGGTTGCCTAACCTGCCACCCACCAGTCCAAGCGTGATGGACCGGAAGCGCCAGGGGTGAAAGGTGGTGCCAAAGGAAAAATAGCAGTGCCTGTTAGATCAAAAGCGCCTTGAAATCGCTGCTGTTTCTCTGAAGTGCAAGCTCAAAATGTCCATTCCAATTTGTTCAAAATCCGTTTTTATTGATGTCAACAAGTTGCTAAAATCATGGGCACAAGACCACTCTAAAGATTCAATCTTCTTGAGGGGGGTTCCACATCACCACTCTACTGTAAGGATGCCCATCAAAACAATGGCAGCAAGGATTAGAGCTGTCAAGCAAAATCCTCCTGTCAAATTCAACTCCTAAAAAAATAGCTGCAGTACCAGCTTTGGACACACGCCGGCGCTAGCGGTCTACACTCTGACAGTAGAACTGTACTTCAGGAGTTGCCAGCCTCCTGAGACAGCTGGAAACTTCAAAGCCTTTTTGGTTAATTGAACATTTAAACACCTGCTGTTCCCTGAAGGCAGGCAGATTCAATTAACATTGCAAGAAGCTGGGAAACCTTCTCACCTCAGAACTACACAGAAGAAGCCAGGAGATCACATGGGCATGCTAACCAAAAGCAGAGTGGCCCCCTGGCCTGCTGACCTCAGCCGACACTAAGACTCTTGCAATTGAATGGGGTATGTTAATTTGAGTGTTGACTGTAAACAGAGCTCTGCCTGGAAGAAGAGACATGTGATCCCTGACTCACCCAGTTCCTAGGGTCGGGCCAGACACTTTTTGTGAATTGAATTGAAGGCAAATATATGTTTTATAAAAACACTGATAACTAATTGTAACCAGATGACAGGAATGTACAACTTTGGGATCTTTAAATTCACACATTCACTCCCAGTTCAAAACTAAAATGGTCGCTCTGTGATGTTCTGAGCCAAAGCCCTGCTAATTATTAATACTACAGACACTGTGTTTTTACTAGAGACCTAGTAGATTAATGGAATATGGGTAGAAAGGCGGTGTACATGTGTGCCATTTTTGGTAAACGTCCGATATTGGTAAATCAACTAAAAACGAAAATAAGTTGTCATTTTTTAATGCAAGCCCCAGGAAGATCAGAGTTGGGCCAGAATGTACGTTAAGTAATCAGTAATATGTACATGTAATGTCAAACAACTGTGTATCTGGGAAATATGTGTAGTTATGAAAAATGATTTCTAAGGTAAAAGCAAAGGGGCGTTTCTTCAATAGATCGTAAATGGCTGACATCACTCTGACACACTATCCGTTCTCAAATCAGGGACCAAAGAATCCCTTGACCTATTAAATCTTGAGAGGGTTGGGCATGCAGAATTAGCCGACCCACTCACTTTCTAGACACATAAAAAGAGCCACTGGAAGCCAGACAGGGACTTTCAATTTCCATTTCCTTGCGGAGCACGCTGACAGACGACTTCACATCCAGAGATCCAGACTTCAAATCCATCAATCTCCAGAGACCGGTGCCTGACAGACCCAGAGAGCAGAGAGACCAGAGATCACTGTGAGCAGAACCAGGCATAGACCCTCCGTGGCGAGGGAACCGCAGTCCAAACTTGTTGACCAGATCCGTAACGAAGCCCAGTCCTTCCAAAATTAGGAGTGAGTATCCTTAGGACTGTGAAAAAACCCAAACTCTTAGTTTAAAATAATCTAATTCAAACTATTTTAACCTATTAGAACTGCATCATCAGAAATCATGTCCATCCTGTTGATTCAAAACCTTCCAAAGCGCATCTGTCATTCTGAAACTGAAATTTCATTTCTGAAAATCTACCTCCACTAAACCGTCCGTATCTCTTGAACCGTTTGTCCTAGGAACGAAATTTAACTCTAACCTTAAAGCTAAGATTCTGGGCTTTCCAAGGAACCAAAATCATTTTTCGTAATCGCGCTCAACGTACTCGGAAAAATTGCCGCGATTTGCGATTTGGCTCAATTTCTTCACTTGTCAAAATAGCAGCTCCTTGCTTTCCTTTGCTGAAATTCGTTTGCAACCTGACAATCATTCATAGAGCATTGCTAAAGTGATCCTGAACTAATTTAAAGTAGCTATCACTCACCCTGAACCTCTAGAGGGAATTAAAATAATTTTTAGCATATTTTTCCCTTCTTTGCATACCACCTTTAAAGTACTTTGCCTGTGTTTAAAATCATCCCTGTTGATCTAAGCTTGCTTGGGGGGAACTGAATTGGGATTGTACTGTGATTGTATTCCTGAAGACGGTGTGTGTTACTTCCACCTCCTTACATTGCATAGAGGGGGGGTGAATTGCCAAAAGGGGAAACGTGATTATATTATGTTTTGCTGAAATCATATCAAGTTTATTCCTGTGTTGCTTCTTTTCCACCTTGCATTTCCATGTACCATATAAAGCATTCTCAGCTACCTTATCCTCTATACTACTCCTAAGTAATTAAACCAGCGTGCTAGTATCACATCATCGATTGTTGATCACTCACTGTTTTATGTCTAAGTGTGATATCAATTATTAATTTATTATAAAAGTGATATATATATATATTGTTTAATTCTCAAATAAACCTTTTAAATTTGCAAAACAAACTTACTTCTTAGCTCAGTGGGGTCAGGGGGATTCTAAGAGAGGGGTGTTATATGAGGGTTGTCATCCAGAGTACATGAACTGGACATAAAAATATATAATTAAGGGCTTCCCTTGAGCAGTCCCAGACAAGGCACTTGAAAGGGGCCCCTAGGGGTCCCTCGTGCTATGGAAGCAAGGCAATGACCATACACGAAAAGATGCGTCAGACACGAGGTTTCAAATTCCCAATGCTAGGGTTTATTGCAAGCAAAAGATAGTATCAATTGGCCAATTCTGATCTCACGCCCCGCGACGTGAGTTTCCTAGACCTCGAGGGACGCAAGAGCATGAATTACGTACATCAGTTACATATATACAAAATGCATATCATACAATCAGCAAAGTCATGTTCAACACCCCTCTGTATTAAGTTCCTTTGAACTCGGGATGACGATGGACATATCCGACGAGTATGACGATTATAATGCTTTTGATGTCTATTCTAGTAACAATGTGAAATTTAGAAAGTGCGGAGGCATCTTTTAGAACACGGTGGTTCTGTTCTTGGAAGCAATTTGTACACGGGGGAAGAGCCACATTCCAAGCTTTGCTATCTATGAGGTACTATTAGTGTCCTGGGAGCCGAAAAGGTTCTAAAGGGTTTTGCGAAGGGGGGCCGTAAGAGAAGCATAATTCAAGCCTTTAACTGTATTATTCTAACATATTCTACCATCGTACGAGACTGGCTGGCAGCTGTGAAGTGATTAAATGCCCTGCAGCTTTCTCCCAAGGCTACAGAGAGGGAGCGTGGGCATTCCTCTCTGGGCTACTCATGAGGAGTTTCAGCAAACTCTTCAGTCTCGCGACCTTGTCCTTTCATATTCAGACAACAATGTTAACAGTTGAGCAGAGTAAGCAGAATCTGCAAGAATTGCAAGCTGCAAAGCAGTTTTTAGACAGAAAGCAATGAGCAATGGTTAACAAACAAAATGGTGATTCTTACTACATTTAAAATGGCTGCTCGTCGGTCAAGCATAGCAGATTATATTTCTATAATTTGGTGCATAAGACGGTTGGCCCACGGCCATCAAGTTACGTCTATCATTCAAATGAAGGGTATTCATTTTTCCAGATTGACAAACCCTCCTTTTGGCCGTGTGCCAAACGTCTTATTTATTTATTGTGTCCTCCTCTTCTGAGGAGGAGTCTGGGGTATCTATATCTAAATCATCTCCATCATTAATATCTATCGCCATGAATTGTTTTACTATTTTTGTTTCCTCAGTGTCTCTGTTATTCCGGCCATGTGTTTGTTTTCCTCTCAACACCATGTGCATACATCCCTTAGTACGTCCATCAGTTATTTCAGTGCATATTATTGGTAAGCATTGTATGCAACAGCAGAATGTTATGAATACCCCGAGTACCATCATTAGTATTGAAATTAACTTCCATCCCCAAGACCTCAATAATCCCCATAACCAGGATTCTATCCCCCAACCCCCTGCTTCAGTAGAGAGTGTGTAACTTATGATATGTGATTTCCGGATCGCTTTAAATATCGTAGGGGAGTAGTCATCTATATACACACAGCATGCAGTTTTTATGAGCTTGCAAACTCCCCCACGATCAACTAATATTATATCGAGAGCCATCCTGTTTTGGAGTGCCATCAGTCTTATTCCTTTTCTTTCATATTCAATAGAATATCCATTGTGGAATCTATTGTTTTTTGTAATATTCCAGACAGTTTTCTTATATTGTAAGAATTTTCTATTTGGGACAAGAACGGTATAAATGATTTGGCTATATCCATTGCTATCATTCCATCCTCACTACTCCTTCGAGTTCTACCTTTTGTTCGTCTGGCTACTTCTGCTGTTTCCAAGAGGAACACTCCTGGAAACAGTAGACCTAGGTAGCATGTACCTCCCCAGTTCCTAGGTAACCATGGATATGCTTTTTCTGCACATATAAAATAAGCAGGGTCTCCCACGTACACGGGTTCTATTTCATGTTTTAAAACCACTGTGTTCAGGCAGTTGCTAAACGTTCCTTCTTTATAGGAACCCTTTTTCTGTAGACATAGGGGAGCAGTTTTGGGGCTGTGATCCACTGTATAGGCAGGGGGCACAGCATCTTTGTTCCATTCATCCCTCATCTGAAATGTCATTACTGATGTTCTTTCTGCTGGCGGGGTTGGTCTATTCTGCCTATGTAATCTATCTAGTCTTGTTATTTTTCGTATATTCTTTCTCACGGGTTCTAGTGCAAACACGCAAGCTTTTTGGAATATGGAACAACCCACAGGTCTCATGATTACTTCCTCAAATTCATTCATATTGGTCTCATCTAGCTGACCCGTATTGCTCTTGTTCCATTTCCCAAAGAACATTCCACTTAACATTACTTCACAGGAATAAATCAATGGCAATGGTTGTGCGTACAAGTCTATCCCTTTCCCACCGTGCTGTGGTAAATGGGCGCAAACCCAGCAATCTTTTTTCTTTAACACCGCATGGGTCATGTTCATGATGAGCAGCAATGTATTGTTGCCGTATCCTTCTCTATGTCTCTCTTCCATTGGGGGCAAAGTACCAGTGATTAAATGAACTGGGCTTTCAGTAGCTGCTTTTGGCAAAAGTGTTTCTAATGGGTGTACGTACTCCAGGAACCATAGTGTAATAGCTGTTATTGTTGGTACTATCATACTTAAGAAACATAGGACCAATGTCCAAATCAGTACCTTATTCCTTTTACCATGCTTTTTCCCTAAATTTACAGTCTCTAAATCTATTATCTTTTCAGCAGGGGTGCAGGAGGAGGCTGAAACCGGTCTTGACTTGTTCTTCATCGTCATTCTTCTTGCTGGCAAAGTTCGTCGCGAATGTCTTTCGTTCTTGATGCCAGAAAAGTTCAACGAAAAATGTCACAGTTCAATTCTGCCAGCCTTTTCACAGCCTGGATAATTTATCCACTCCCGAGCAAGATTAGTTGTTCTTTCTCCCACTGCTCAGATGATTTCTGAACAGTTCTTTATCGCATCCAGCTTGTCCCACTCTGGCTTAGGACACATGTACTCTATCAGCCTTAGTACTTATGTGCGTCCAGCTTGTCCTGCTCTGGCTCCTGACACATGTACTTTTATAAGCGCACCGAGGAGCCGTGAGTCTTGAATTGTCCGTCTTGCACAATTGTCACACTTCTTTCCTCTACGCCCCTAGTTCCTACTCAGTCTGTGAGTAGAACCAAAGGCCAAAAAGAAAAGCACCAAAGATCTGTGGATCACTTTGCCTTTCGAGGCCGCAGATTATATCCATTCACTCCTGCTATTGTATGATCCGTGAATAGTGTCGTTGCATTTCCAGTATCAGGCTCAGTGTCAGCCTGTGGCACAATGATGGGCAGTGATGGGCGTCGTGGCAATGATGTAGTTTCTTTCTCTGGCTTTGGTGCATTTGCGAGGACTGGTGGGTGCCAAAGGGGTGCACGCATTGTTTCTGCTCGTGTTTTCAATGCAGGGTTTGTGTCACTCGGCAGTGATGTTGTTTCTGCTAAGCAACGTTGAGGCACTTTCCGCCCTTCCCCCTTACTGGCAGCCTCCTCAGACTCTGCTTTGAATTTCACTTCTCGTTTGCGCTTTGTTTCAACTTTCACTTCTCACTCAGGCTGATGCTGTGGCACTGGACTGGCAACAGTTTCTTTAGTTTCCGAGACCGTTTCCTTTCTCTGGTCATCGGAAGTTGTCAGCAGTCCTGGGAATCTTTTGGCATGTGTCGCATGGATCCATGCCTTCCGTCTGTCCACTCGGATAGCCGTCTGTGTTGCCAAAAGTACTTGATAGGGGCCGCGCCACCTGGGTGCTTATGCTGTCTTCCGTTCAAAGTTTTTGATTAACACCCAGCTCCCGGCTCCAGTGAGTGCCCTGGTCCTGTATATCGCATCGGCAACGCCTCCTGCACCTGCTGATGAATCAAACGCAACTTTTGTATTAAAAGTCCACAGTAAGTGCTTAACATAGGATGCTCGACCTCACATAATCTTTTGGGCTGCGGGGCGCACCATACATTTGCTGGTCTCCCCATTATAATCTCATAGGGGGAGAGCCCAGTCTTCGCCTGCACAGACGTGCGCATACACAACAGCGCTAGGGGTAATGCATCCACCCAACTCAACTTGCTCCCAGCGCAAATTTTCGCTATCTTTGACTTCAGGATTCCGTTGTGTCTCTCCACAAGCCCGGCAGAACTGGGATGCCTGGAACTGTGGAATCGCTTCTCTATTTGCAGTCCTGCACAGATCTGTAGCACTATTGTGCCCACAAAGTGGGGGCCGTTGTCTGAACACAGGACACGGGGCAACCCAAACCGGGAGAAATACTCCTTCAGCATTACTTTTGTTGTGGACATAGCAGTACAGTCTTTTAAAGGATATGCCTCCACCCACTTGCTGAATGCACAGATTACCACTAACACGTACTTGTAGTTCTGGCACCTTTCCATTTCTATGAAATCAAAATGGACCACCTCAAACGGCATAGAGGGTGGGCCGAAACTACCTGCTGGAGTCACGGTTCCCTTCCCTACATTGTGTTGCAGACACGTGATACAATTCTGCACTAGCCTTTCTGCATTCTTTTTTATGTGCTCATTCTTCCATACTGTGGATAAATGCTGTACCATTTTCTTTGCGCAAATGTGGGTAGGGCTATGCGCCATTATGACCATTGCAGTTACGTAACAATTTGGCAACATCCAGTTCTTTGTTTCCTTGTCCACCCAACATCCTTCCAAATCTAACTCAGCAGAGCCCTCGGCCCACCCCTGAATCTCTTCGGTCGTGGCTTCAGCCTGCATTTCTTTGACTGTGGCAACTCCATTTTCTATCATACAAGGTACTTCCTCAGTCTGTACTGTCATCATTTTATTCCCCAAATCTGTGGCTGTTTGCTTCGCAATCCTGTCTGCAAACGCGTTTCCCTCTCCCACTCTGCATGTTACTTTCTTATGCGCCTCGCACTTCACTATAGCTAGGCGCTTTGGAAACGTGAGCTCAGACAACAATCGCACAATCAAAGGGCCATGCTGAATCCTGGCTCCATGTGATGTCAAGAAACCCCTCTCAGCCCAAAGTCGGCCAAAATTGTGAACCACGCCAAAGGCGTACTGGCTGTCAGTATAAATATTTACGTTCAGATTCTCAGAGAGTTCACAGGCTCGGGTCAGTGCTATTATTTTTGCGGCTTGTGCCAAATTGTAGGGGATCCTTCTGCTCTCTACAACTCTCTTTAGGATAGTAATTGCATATGCAGCCGTTGATGTGCCATCAGGTAATTTAAAACAAGAGCCATCGCAAAACAACTCCCCATCTGGCTCTTTTTGTGGGATATTGCTCAAATCAATCCTTCCCTTTGTTTCTTCTTCAGTGATCATTAAACAATCATGGGGTGGTGATTCGTTGTCACCAATTTCTGCTATGGGCAGTGGCATTAATTCTACAGGACTCAATGCACTACACCTCATAATTTGGATGTGGGGTGCAAACAAGATGAGCTCATATCTCGTCAGTCTAGATGAGGTGAGGTGTTGCGTCTGCGTCCTATTTAATAGAACGTCTATAGCATGTGGCACCATCAGAATTAAAGTGTGCCCCAATACCATTCCTTCCGTTTGTTTCACTGACGCAGCAGCTGCTGCGACGGATCGCAAACATCGTGGTAGTGCGCGCGCTACAGGGTCCAATGCGCAAGAAAAATAGCCGCACGGCCTATTTCTTCCACCTTGTTCCTGTGTCAAAACCGCCAATGCGTATCCTTCACTCTCACTCACAAATAGTCTGAAGATCTTTTTATAGTTGGGAGTGCCTAAAACTGGCGCAGCACACAATGCAACTTTCAATTGCTCGAACGCTTTCTGACATTCCTCATCCCACTGCAAAGGCATCTCTGCATCCTTTTTAGTCAATTTTATCATCGGCTTCACAATCAACGCAAAATTACTGATCCACTGCCGACAATAAAAGGCCATGCCTATTACAGCTCCCACTCCTTTTTGAGTTTTTGGAATAGGCATACTAGAAATACTTTCTATGCATTCTGGTGTTAATCTTCTCCCTTCTTTCGAAAGTAGGTATCCCAAATAAGACACCTCCTTTTGATTATACTGGAATTTCTTCAAACTTGCCTTATGACCATGGGTCGCTAAATGTGTCAAGAGTAATATAGTACTTTCTTTGCAGATCTCTTTCGTGTCAGCAGCTAATAACAAGTCATCTATGTACTGCAAGAGTACGCAACCTTCGGGTAGTTCTAGCATGTCTAGCTGCTCTTTTAGCGCTCTGCTGTAAATGCTCGGGCTTTCTGTATATCCTTGTGGAATGCGTGTGAATGTGAAAGATCGACCTCCTAGAGTGAACGCGAATAGATATCTACTGCTTTTATCCACTGGGATGCTAAAGAATGCGTTCTTTAAATCGACTACACTAAAGTATTCTGCAGTGGCCGGTATCATTGTCAGCATTGTTGTGACATCTGGGACCAAAGGGAATTGTGGGTCTACCACTTTGTTTAATGCGCGCAGATCAATTATGAAACGATAGGGTACCTCATTGCCTCCTTTCTTGTAAACTGGAAGAATCGGGCTGTTGCACGTGCTACCTGCGATTTCCTCAACCACCCCCAATCTCACCAGGTCAGTAACAATGCTTTTCAATCCCTTCTCACCTTCAACAGAAATATTATACTGGGGAATTCGTGGTAGTGTTACACCTTCTTTCAGAGTTATTTTTGCTGGCCTATTATCAAGCATCCTACATCATTATCATGCATTGCCCACAGACAGGTTGGTACTCTACTTAGCTCTTCGGGTAATTCTTTTGACATAAATTCTGTCACCGGTGCATCGCGAGGCCACATCGTGAGGAACACCACGTCTGCCGTACAATGTATGACTGCCCCAATTTTCTCAACAAATTTAATCCTAGCAAATTCTCTCCACAATTTTCTGTCAAAAGAAATGGACACTGTTCCGTAAATGGTCCTATTGAAATTGGGACAGCTTCGGACATGGGGTTAATTACTGGTGTACCTACGAACCCTACAGAAACATTCTTCTGCCCCGACAGTGGTATCTCCGGAACCAAGTGGTGGTCTATCGAGCACTTCTGTGCCCCTGTATCTTCAAGGAAACGGTGCTCCTTATTCCCGACTCTCATTTCTACGTAGGGTCTTCTCTGATTCACGGGAATAGACACTGGTTCCGACCCCTGTCGTGGGCTGTCCTATCGCGAAAATAACACATTGTCCGATGTGTAGTCACCGCTACTGCTGTAATACATGTTTGGTTGTGTATCAAAAATATTCCCATTTCCCCCTCGATGTCCTCCACTCTGATCATTTCTCTGTTGGCACTGCCCGCCCTGATTTTGGTTCGAAACACTTTGGTTCAATGTCTGGTTCTGTTGTGCTTGGTTTTGGCCATATGATTGGGTTTGAGTACCTCCATTTGTATATCCCTGTTGCTGCTGCATGTTACTTCTGCTTGGGCCGTTTGACCCCTGATGTCCTCTATGAGGCCTTCTCTGACCAAACCCACCTCTATTCTGTAGGTGCGGGCATTGCGCTCACCAGTGTCCTTCCTCCTTACAGTACGCACATTGATTTAATCCCAATGACACCCCATGCATATTATTCAAATTTCCCCGGCCTTACCTCTACCTCTATTGTATCCAATGACCTGCTGAAGTAACACCCCTACTATCGTTTGCATCGCTTCCTTTCTCATCTCCAATGGGTACCCATTACATATCTCACTTACTTCTTTTACTGACGTTCTTTTGTTCGACATCCATCACATTGTTTCCCCTACCCATACCTGCAATCTTTGTTTATCGCCTATCTGTCCCGGTACCGGCAAATGCTTTGTACCACCTGGAAAAACTCTCGGCCATGATTTTTTTATACTCAACCTTGACGCCTCCTTCCTACCTTTCTTAATAAACTCTCTACTATACTCAGGTGTAGCAAACATTTCAGCATATCTGTCTTCCATTTCATTTTTTACTTCAATCAGTTTGTGTACATATTTTCTTACATCCTCATCTCTTTGCTCACTGCGTGCTAACTTATTGAAATCTAGCAACCGCTGTGGCGGTAAATTCCCAAGTATCTTTTTCCATTCTCCCACCAGAATTTCCCCCATGCATTCCAACACTACCTGTCTCTCGTCTCTTCTTCGGTACCCATACAATGAGGCCAATGCTGCCGTCTCATCATTTCCATCTATGTACATTTCTGCCTCTTGACGTAATTCAATCTTCCTCTCTTTGCTGATCGCGCTTTGAGTTACTCGTCCAAATCCTGTTCCTTCAGCCCCGCCTCTCGCCTCCCCAGTCTCAATCTCGACTTCGGGAGGGGTGGATGGTGCTGAATCTGTCTCTAGAGCGGGAGGTGCGGATGGGACAAGTGACACAGGTGGCATCTGTGAAGGGCCTTGCTGGGTGCTGGGAAATTGCGTGTCTGCGGTCTGCGCTTGTGGGAGTGCTCGCGCTGTGGGCGGGGCTTGGGTTAACGCTTGCATGAGGGGAAGTGCTCGGGCTGCTGGAGGGGGTATGAGAGCTATTGGTTGGGCCCGCGCAGTCACTGCTGGCGTGTTGGGTTTCGATTCTGGTTTTGGGCCTCGACCCGTGTTAGTTTACAAATGTTCCATTAATTCATCTGCTATGTGTAGTTCCCACTGCGGGTGTATTCTGTCTATGTTCATCTGGTCCCGTCTCCCTTCCCGTCTTACACTCTCAGTCCACCCCTCCTCTTCCTTTTCTTCTGCTATCTCAAGCTTCGTTTAATGCCTACGCGCATGCTTCTCTCTACTCCTTAGTCGGAGCATCGCTTCCCTACTCCAATCTTTGACGGTCTCAAAAGCTGCAGGTCGCGCTTTCTTTCCAATCAGCACCCTCTCTAGGTTATCTATCCTCCCCATCTCAAAACTACCATTAATCAGCCACTGATGGTCGGGTTGCTTTCTAGTTTGCCTATGCCAAATTTCACAAAATATTATCGCACCCACACCATATTTCGCACACATATCATAAGCCGGCGTTCCCCCAGGCGGTGCACTTTGGCCATATTCCAAGAACTGTCTACCGCAGCTGAAAAGCCCCGCTAAAGTGGACAGTACTCCAGGCATGTTTCTTTAACCTTCCCCTTTGGTTAGCCACTTTTACCTGGACGTTTGAGTTTGCAGAATCAACACTCTACCAAAAATCAGGTTTCTCTTTGAATCGGGGAATGACTCACCTGATAAAACAAGTCGCCTGTTCTAACGCAACCTCTCCCCACGTCGTGTCTACGCTTCTCTGGCTTCTGCCTCGTCTCGGGACCCTCGCCTCCTTTGCCCTCTGGCCCAGTACGTCGATCAGGGATCAGATGTGTGCAGATCTGCGGAAGGAATCTCTCCTCACTTCTACAGGGCGCCCCGTACACTTCTTGATCCCGGCTCGACCGTCCCGTCCTCGCCGTTCTTCCGCCTTTACTCCGTTACAACGTATACGATGGGGCAAGTGGGAGAGTGTCCCTATTCGGGCGCCATCTTGAAAGGGCCCCCTGGGGGTCCCTCGTGCTATGGAAACAATCCAATGACCATACACGAAAAGATGCGCCAGACACGAGGTTTCAAATTCCCAATGCTAGGGTTTATTGCAAGCAAATGATAGTATCAATTGGCCAATTCTGATCTCACGCCCCGCGGCGTGAGTTTCCTAGACCTCGAGGGACGCAAGAGCGCGAATTACGTACATCAGTTACATATATACAAAATGCATATCATACAATCAGCAAAGTCATGTTCAACACCCCTCTGTATTAAGTTCCTTTGAACTCGGGATGACAATGGACATATCCGACGAGTATGACGATTATAATGCTTTCGATGTCTATTCTAGTAACAATGTGCAATTTAGAAAGTGCGGAGGCATCTTTTAGAACACGGTGGTTCTGTTCTTGGAAGCAATCTGTACACGGGGTAAGAGCCACATTCCAAGCTTTGCTATCTATGAGGTACTATTCGTGCCCTGGGAGCCGACACGTTCTAAAGGGTTTTGCGAAGGGGGGCCGTAAGAGAAGCATAATTCAAGCCTTTAACTGTATTATTCTAACATATTCTATCATCGTACGAGACTTGCTGGCAGCTGTGAAGTGATTAAATGCCCTGCAGCTTCCTCCCAAGGCTACAGAGAGGGAGCGTGGGCATTCCTCTCTGGGCTACTCATGAGGAGTTTCAGCAAACTCTTCAGTCCCGCGACCTTGTCCTTTCATATTCAGACAACAATGTTAACAGCTGAGCAGAGTAAGCAGAATCCGCAAGAATTGCAAGCTGCAAAGCAGTTTTTAGACAGAAAGCAATGAGCAATGGTTAACAAACAAAATGGCGATTCTTGCTACATTTAAAATGGCCACTCGTCGGTCAAGCATAGCAGATTATATTTCTATAATTTGGTGCATTAGACGGTTGGCCCACGGCCATCAAGTTACGTATATCATTCAAATGAAGGGTATTCATTGTTCCAGATTGACACACTGACTTAATGGGACTGCTTGATTGGAGTCTTTAACAAAGTGGGGGCTCGTAGCCGGGGATTCTGGATTAGATCTATCACTTGTGCAGATTAATACAGTGTGCCAGCTGACAGGATACATATCCGGTTAGATCACCACGCTGTGTTACGCTGTAAAGCACTCCTCAAAGGAACGCTCTAAGGAAACGGTCTGTTTTGCAAAATAAAATACAAACTTCTGTAAGTCAGGAAGGAAATCAATCTCCAGAATGACGACCTTGGTAGATATGAAGAAAGCTAGGGAGCACCTCTTACATAAACTGTTTGTGAGAGGTGAATGGTCTGAACAGGACCAAAATGTATGGTTGCAGGTGATCACACAACAGGTCACTACAACTGGATCAGATATGTGGAGAGATCATGGTCCCTTACATGTGGCCCTGAGTGAACTATATATGGCTTCTAAGGCCAAAGATAAACACAATAAGATTGCCAGGATAGCGGCATATTTGTATCTATATATGGGAGCCATGCATGACAAATGTGCTGAAGGCCAAGATCTGGCAAATAGGCAACTGATGGCATTAGAGAAGGCCCGATCTGACCTGGTCTCTTCTGAGCAGAGGCTGCAGAGGAGCCAGGAGTCAGAAAATGATAGTAGGCAGTACATTAGTAAAATAAAGGAGGATATGGATATCCTGCAACAGGAAAAGGCTGACCAGGATACCAGATTTCTGGTCTTGCAGAAGGAGTACCAAGAAGGTTTGGACTCCCTACTGCAGAGGCAGAAAAAGCTGGAGCAACAACTAGACTTTAACAGGGCATGCACAGAGCAGGTAGCCACCCTGCAAATCCGACTAGACAGAGAGAAAGAGTAAAGCAATAAATTGATGTTGAAAGACCTGGATACCCAGGCAGAGTTTGATCAAGAACGCCAGAAAGCTGGTGCCTTTCAAAGGCAGAGGGACGACATGGCGGCACAGATGCAGGCTCTTAGTCAGGAAAGGGACACCTTAGGCCAGGAAGTCTGCCAATTAAAAGAAAAAATTGAAGGAAATCACCTGGCCCTCCAGGGGCTGGGTGACCTCCAAAAAGAGCATCAGAACTTGTTAGAGCACACGAGGAGGGTGGAAGATGCTCTGGCAAGAAAGGAGCAGGCCAGTAGGGATGGGACTCAGGAGGTAACCCTCCTGCATCAAAGACTGGCCCAGTATTCCAGGACCAATCAGGAGGCACAGAGAGAGAATGAGGCTCTCTGTCAGCACAATGATAGGCTCCAGCAACAGGTAGCCATGCAGGAGAGACTGATAGAGTCTAGTAAGGCTTTGGTTGAGGAACTGAAAGCCCAGGCTCTTGCATTGCAACCAGGAGCAGGGGCTGATAGAGATGAAGTTTGCTGGGAAAGGGAAACACCTGAGCATAACCTCAGGAGCCCTAGTACCAGAGTCCTTCATCTCTCCCAGTCCCTGGACTCTGCCACCCTCATGTCCCCTGGCGCACATGAGCACAGGGCCACAGGGATGGCAGATTACTATCCAGCCAAAAGGATGGGGCTCATAGGCCAGTACCACCCAGGAATGGATGGGCGGGCATCCAGGTATGGGCACCCAAGCACAGTGCAATTTAGTGGGGAACCCCAGGAGAGTAGGCCCACTAAGGGCATCCTGAAAACCTCTGCCTAGTTATGTCAGTGGTGGGGGCTACCCAGCAAATCCTGGTAGCAGGGAGGGATCTGAAGACTCCTCTGAGCATCACAGGACACAGGAGACCAGGTCCCCACCTTCTGCCAGCCATTCCCAGGCTCGCAGAATCTGGGAAAACCTGTAAGATCAGACGGGCACCGATAGGAGCAGTGCTTCTGAGTTGGAGGATGAATGGACCAGGGTGACCCGAACCAATAAGGCAAAAAGGGCCTTGCTTAAGGACCCCTTAAAAAAGATTAAGGCAATCAGGAGTGTCATCACGCCTTATCAAAAGAACCCTTGGAGCTCTTTGAGCAAATGATGGAGACCTTCCATTTGAAGGACCGCAGTAGCTGCATCCAGTACGTCAAATGGACATTCTCCCCAGAATACTCCAGTTTCTTTGCGGGGCTGGAGGACCAAAATCATTCAAGATGGTCCACCTATAGGGCGGCCATCTTGAAACACTTTTCTGTGCATAGAAATCCCCAAGAGGCTCGCAAGGCAGCCTACAATTTGCAATGTGGGGAGGATCAGGCCCCACAAGAATTTGTGCAAGAATTGAAGCGTGCCTTTGTGCAGACCACCAGAAGGGTGCGCACAGACATCAGAGAATTTGTGAACACATTTTTCCATGCTCTTCCCAAATACATAATGACCCAGCTCGTGAGAGATTTTCACAAGAAAAGATCTTTAGACTGGGTCATTGAGCAAGCCACCCGCATCTATGAGGTGCAGAAACCGGTGAAAAATAAGAATCAGCCCAGAAACCCCAAAACCAACAGCACCCCTGCTGCCGCCAAGGTGGCAGAGGTAAAGGTTGCTCCTGTTTTAGATTTGGAGATGGGGGGCCTAAAAACCTGCCTGCACCAAATAATTCACAGCCCAGAAGGCCCTCGGGCCAGTCACAGACAGGGAGTCGAGGAGGTAGTCCCACAAATGGGGTCCCCCGCTCCCCTGACTATGTAAGTCCCCGCTACAAGGAGAACAGACCAATCCTGGGTTATGTGTGGACTCCTCCGACCCAAAGGGGGGGATTCAGCCAAGCACCTGACCCAGGGAACTTCCCTTCAAACTTCCCACAGGAGGGCAGAAATTCCCCAAATACTGGGCAGAACTTTTTTCCCAGGTATCCACCCAATTTCCAACCCCAAAACCATCCATCCTTCTTTCCCCAATTCCTTGAGCCCAGACAACCTAGTCTGGGAGAGGGGAGGCCAAGGGTGGAGGGGTACCCAAATCTTCCCAACCCAGGATATTACCAGAGAAGGGATAGCTACCCTTCCCGGGATCAGCCCAGTGGAGAAAACAGAACCCCGTATCAGCCTGAGCGGGTTTCCCAACTTGAGCACCAGGTCCAAAACATGGCACGGGATCTGGGTCACATGCTGAGGGCGCAACAGAACCCACAGATGAGCATGCCAGCGCAGAATGCCCCAAACTCTGGGCCTGGTGCTCCAGAACAATGACGGGGGCAGCACCCCGATAACCCACCAGTTCCCAGGGAGGAGGCACAAGGGGATGGGGGGTGTAAAGCCTTGGAGGAAGCTTCCTTCCCAACTTGTAAACATCCCCTGGAAAACCAGGAACCGGAAACAAAATCTCCTACCCCTGAAAGTATGCCACCCAAGGAGCAGAGAGGAGGTAGGAGAAACAAAGGACCCAAACAGACCCACTTTGTGGAGGAGGTACAGGTCTTCCAATTTGAGGGAGAGGGATCCTCAGGATGCTGGGAAAAGGATCTTCTCCTTCATAGAAGGGGGAACTCCTCCCAAGGAAAAATGGGTCCCAAGAGATTCCAATCCAGACTGGGTAGATGTGGGGGATTGAGCTGTCGCCGCCCATCATCCTATCCCAGAACCAACAAAACTAAACATCCCTGGTTCAAACCCATCTGGGTGACTGCTTCCAAAGAGCAGGGGGCGGCCCAGAACCGGAACCAGGGGAACCTAAAACCGAATCAATAGACTGGGTAGATGTGGGGATTGAGCTGTTGTCGCCCATCATTCTATCCCAGAACCAACAATACCAAAATCCCATGGGTCAAACCCATCCTGATGACTGCCTCCAAAAAGGGGGGGGGGCAGCCCAGAACCCGAAACCATTTCCAGTTGCCAACTTTTTCTTTCAGATTCCCCAGGCTCTTCACAGAATTCTGCCCAAATCTCTTCTCTCTCAATGTCCAAAACCAGAAAGTTAGCCCACCAGTTGTCCAAAAATGTGCATTATCTGTGCCCCCTTGAGGAGAAGGAGGGAAGATATTATGCCCCGGTACAAGTACAGGGGTAGGGTACAATTTTGGCGCTGTTGGACACTGGATCCCAAGCTACCCTTCTGTCCGGAAGGGCCTTTGATGCACTAAAAGTAGGAAGTGGGGAGAATTACCGTATTCCTTTCACCTCTCTTCCTGGACAACTGCAGAACTTTGACGGGAAGGAAATTCCCGTCGAGGGGACTGCAGATTTGGACATCAAAATTGGGCGACACAAGGTGAAACACCCGGTCATAGTAGTGACTCCAGAGGGCACCCCTTGTTTACTAGGGAATGACCTCCTAAGAAGTTTGTCACCCCTAATAGATTGTGTAAACAAGGTCCTCTGGACCCAGACTAGCCGACCAATAAAATGAAAACAGAGTGTCAACCATGTTAGTTTAAATGGCACCTGCCACATGGTTGAACAAAAATCTGACCAAGTAGAATTTCACTTCCAGAACAACCAAATTCCATACGTGACAGTAATAGCAGTAGGACAACAGACTGGTGATGGGGGGTCCTCTCTATTTCTGAAAATCAACCTTCCTTCCAGTTTAAGGTGGTATTCCACACTGGAAGGAAACACTCTGAAATTCTTTACCAATCCACAATCAGACACTCCCACTCCTATAGTCCAGAAAGATGTGAAATCAGCTCAGAGCCTGGCTGATATTCAGCAAATTGGAGAGCAGTTGTTCATCCCTGTTCAGTTAAATGATGGGAAGGACTCTGTTCTCGCTCGAGTGTGTGTGAACAACGGTAAGAGCTTCATCAGCGAAGCCATGTTCCGCCAACTCTCAAAAGATCCAGCCATTCCCACATTCAAACTGATAGACAAATGGGAAATGGATCTGGAAACACCCAATTTGAAACATCTTCTGCCAAGCAGGTGTATGCTCAAAATCTCCATTGGCAACAAGAGCATAGTCCATAATTGTTGGGTTGTGCGAGACGTCATTGCCGCCTTTTACTTAGTCAGTGACATTCTCAATCACTTTGCCATTAGTTTGGACCTAATAAACTTCAAAGCTTGGTCCCGATTAGCAGATAATCCCATGGGCTTTGATGATCCAGAAAAAGCATTTAGGTCAGCTCAATTGCTACCTTATGCAGTCGAAATTCAGATTAAAGAGGAAGTCACCATCCCAGAAAGGACCCGACAATTCTCCCTGGAAGTGAAAGTTAAAAGAGGACAAAAATTGAAAAACCCTGATGCTTATATTCATCTAAATGCTTCTCTCCAACAGCAAGTGTTAGGGGTAAACCCAACACCATTAGTCAACATAGAACATGACACCAGTCCAATAGAGGTGTATAACAGCAACTTACAGAGTATTACTCTAGCCGCAGGCACCATTATTGGAATGGCGGTTGATGACCTACATTTCTCCATTGATTTAGGAAATGAACTGTTAGGACCAGTCCCCAAGGACTGTTTTGACAGTGACAGTGATGACAATACAACACCAGACAGGATCTTTACCTGGCATGGGGGGAACTTCCTGGTGTACACTTCTTGCCCTTATGGTAAGGAAGACGTGACATGTGACTTCAGAAGGGGTGAGGTGATTTTCCAGGTCCATGAGGGCTGCCTTTCCCACCTGAAGCCTCCAGTCCAAATCAGCACTCTGACCAGGGACTTCTCCACCCAGCTGGAGGAGGTCGCTGAGATAGCAAAACCAGAAGTCTTTCCAGGCTTCAGGCAGATGGTGGACGAGAGAGTCAGCCTGGCTGATGCCTGTGTGACTCTGGAACAAGTTTTCTTGGATTTCCAAGATCTCTTTGTGGTAGACTCATATGACTGTGGTCGCACCGACATCCACACAACAACAATTCCCACGGACCATGGAAATACTCCAGTGTTTGTGAAGCAATATTGTTTGCCTCTCGCATCCATGGAGTCCCTTACTGAAATAATTAAGAACCTTGAGTCCCGGAGAATAATCCGTCCAGTACACAGCACCTTCAATAATCCGGTGCTGGGAATATTGAAGCCAAACGGCCAGTGGAGACTCTGTGCCGACCTTAGGGAGCTCAACAAACGTGTCCATACTTTCCGATGGCCTCTGCCGTACATTGACCAAGGGCTGGCCCAGATTCAGGGGTCACAGGTATTCACTGCAATAGACCTGACCAATGGATACTGGACCATGCCTGTCAGTAGGGAGGACCAATACAAACTGGCTTTTACCTTTGGGGGCCAGCAGTACACATGGACCCAGACTCCCTTCGGATACCTCAACTCCGGCAATGAATTCAACATTTTCCTACATAAGGCCATGCCCGACCTGGGTGTGAGGGGTAACCTGGCTTATGTAGATGATGTCCTCATCAAAAGTTCATCTGTGGAAGAACACATAGCGGAGATCCGTTATGTTCTGACACAGTTGAGGGCCGCCGGAGCAAAACTTTCCTTTCAGAAAGCACAGTGGTGTAGAACACGTGTTCATTTCTTGGGGCATGAGATTACTCCTCAGGGTCTCTGTACCCAGGAAAAGAAAGTGGAAGCACTTCAGAAACTGAAAGACCCCACCACTCTGCGGGAACTAAGGAGCCTCCTTGGACTGACTAATTACAGCAGAAAGTTCATTGAGGGCTACGCAGAGATCACCAGACCCCTGATTCATCTCTTGAAGGGGGGCTCAAGTGGGAATGGGGTCCAGAACAATCCGAGGCAGTAAGATAACTCAAAAGAAGCCTCTCACAAGCACCGTGCCTAGTTTTCCCTGTCAGAAACAAGGAGTTCTTCCTGGAGACAGGGTTCGCTAACACGTGCTTGACGGCAGTATTATACCAAAAGCATGACAAGGTCAATAAAGTTTTCTCCTATGCGAGCAAAACTTTATCCTCTGTGGAGGAAAAATTCAACGATTGTGAGAAGGCACTCCTGGCAACGGTGTGGGCATTGAAGAATTACCGCCCGTTCATCCAGGGGGAACACATCATAGTGGAGACTCCACACCAGCCTCTGCAATACCTCCAAAGTGACAGAATCCGGGCCGGAAATGTGAGCAATTCCCGAATTACTTCCTGGATTCTGTCAATGCAAGGCTTTCCTGTGGAGGTCAGATATGGCCAAAACAAGAAGAGTCCCCTCGCGCAAGGTCTGGCTGACTTGCATGATTGTGCCAGAGAAAACTGTCTCGAGGACGAAAGTCTAAAAATCAAGGACAACATGGAGGCATACCTTAATTCCCCACACAAAGTCTTTGAAGAAGACAAGTGTGAGGGAATGGCCACTGTCTACGTGGATTGATGCTCTTACCATGTTGACAACAACGGGGAAAAAGAACTGGTGGCCGGTGTAGGGAATGCTTGGGTGAATGAGTCCCCAGAATCCTCCGCTGGGTACAAAATTGGTCCCTGAAGTAGTCAGGTAGCAGAGTTGATGGCTGTGCATCAAGACATCCTCACTGCTGTCCAAAATCAACTCCATCCTGGTCATTTGGAATACCAGAGTCATGTTATGTGCTAATAACAAACCCCTGAAACATGGGAAGTTAATCCAAAATATTGATGATCTGGTCACATCCAATGGGATCTAATAGAAATAGAGTCCCTGTTGGGGGAAATCCAGGTCACTGCTATCACTAGGTCCCAGACAAATGCTCACAATGATCTTTCAACTGCACAATGGAGTAAGGAGACCCCTGATGCTGATTTAATTACGGCTCAAAAGGGGGATCCAATAATTGGTAAGTTTTACCTACACATTGAGGACCCTGAGAACTTTCCCCTGACGGATACCGATTACATTGGGAAAGAGGACCTTAGAGTGTTGATGAAATGTCCAAAGATGTTCCGAATCCAAGACGTTTTGTTGGTAAGGAAATCCCAAGCTGGCCATGATCAGTGGGTGGTCCCTACCTCATTCCGAAACCTGATGTTAAGTCACGCCCATGATGCCGCCACCGCCGGTCATAGGAGTTTTCACACAACACTGGAAATCTTAAGAGAGGTTGCATACTGGCCACACATGGGGCAGGACCTTAACCAATACTTGAAGGGGTGTCTTATGTGTGCACAATTTCAGCCAACATCCCTCACACACCGGGCGCCTCTCCAAAAGAGGGGGATGACACTGCCAATGGACAGATTTGCAAATCGACTTTGTAGGCCCTGTGATTCGCTCGTCTAGATGAAACAAGTACATGTTGACGGTTACATGCTTGTTTACCAAGTGAGTGGAATGTCTCCCGGCCCCAAACTGTAAGGCAGAAACAGCAGCTGCCCTGATGATTAACCACATCTTTTCCCGTTTTGATCTACCTCAAAGGATTGAGTCAGACAGAGGTAACCATTTCACCAGCGAGGTAATGACAAAGATGTGGGAGATACTGGGGGTCAAAAGGAAGCTACATATTGCTTACCGGCCAGCTTCTTCTGGAGCAGTAGAGAGATACAACCGAACCATTGTGAGCATATTAAAAAAGTTTGTGGCAGATTCTGGGCCAAGTTGGGATATCCGATTACCTCTGGTCCTAATGGCCATCAGATCTACCCCTTCATCTGCAACTAAAATGTCACCATTTGAGCTGATGACTGGACGCAATATGGTGCTTCCCCAGCATTTGCTCTACAGGACCCAAGAGCAGACGTTGATAAACGCCTCCACAACTCATGAGTATGTGGAGAATTTAAGGAAACACCTTCAGCATGCTTTTGCCTATGCTCAGCGGAATCTAGAAAGATCAGCCGAGAGCATGAAGACCCACTATGATTTAAAAACTACCCGAAAGGAATATAAGGTGGGTGATCGGGTCTATCTATACAATTTCCAAAGGAACCAGGCCAAACAGCGAAAATTCTTGCCTACATGGAAGGGACCGTTTGAAATTATAGACAAAATCTCCCCTGTGGCCTACAAGATCCGTATCCCCAAAGGCGGTTTGGCAGAGGGGGAAGACAAGTGGGTACATATAAATCAGCTAAAGTGTTGCCATCCCAGGCACACTCTGCAACAACTGGAGGAATCCACTGGAATCCGAGAGGGGGCCGCTCCAGAGTAATTCATTTCCACCCTAAAATATTCCACATATAGCCTATAACATTCTATGATTCTTGAATATGTTCTTGCCTCCTGAGTTAAAAAAAATGTATATGTTCATGTTTTTGACTATAAAATGTATATGCCGCCCCACTATATCAATAATGGGGGAAAAATGTCTAGGAATGTGTATTGCCACTTTTGCTTTATCATCCTAGGAGAGATGAAACCATGGAGACTGACCAAGAAGAACGACCCAGGGACCGGGAGCGAAGATCCGAGGGGCCCAGGGTACCGCCCAATATTCCCATCAGGACCAGCGAGGAGAACCGATCGATCCAACTGGAGGGAGGAAAAGATGCTGAACTGTGCCATCTACGGAATTGGAAGAAGATGATGCGGACATACCAGCGCATGGATCAAAACATCCGTTGCACCCGACTACCCCTCGACACGATTTCAAAGCGCAGTCGGGCGGGGGGGCTTGTCAAGGGTTTTGACCCATGTTGAATTATTAGGCGACAACAAAAATAAATCAATAGACTGGGTAGATGTGGGGATGAGCTGTCACTGCCCATCATTCTATCCCAGAACCAGGAGGACTGCGCAGTTTTGCACACACCAAAATAGTCGCCTAACCTGCTACCCACCAATGCAAGCGTGATGGACCGGAAGCGCCAGGGGTGAAAGGTGGTGCCAAAGGAAAAATAGCAGTGCCTGTTAGATCAAAAGCGCCTTGAAATCACTGCTGTTTCTCTGAAGTGGAAGCTCAAAATGTCCATTTCAATTTGTTTAAAATCCGTTTTTATTGATGTCAACAAGTTGCTAGAATCATGGGCACAAGACCACTCTAAAGATTCAACATTCTTGAGGGGGGTTCCACATCACCACTCTACTGTAAGGATGCCCATCAAAACAATGGCAGCAAGGATTAGAGCTGTAAAGCAAAATCCTCCTGTCCAATTCAACTCCTAATAAAATAGCTGCAGTACCAGCTTTGTACACAAGCTGGCGCTAGCGGTCTAAACTCTGACAGTAGAACTGTACTTCAGGAGTTGCCAGCCTCCTGAGACAGCTGGAAACTTCAAAGCCTTTTTCGTTATTTGAAAATTTAAACACTTGCTGTTCCCTGAAGACAGGCTGATTCAATTAACATTGCAAGAAGCTGGGAAACCTTCTCACCTCAGAACTACACAGAAGAAGCCAGGAGATCACATGGACATGCTAACCAAAACAGAGTGGCCCCCTGGCCTGCTGACCTCAGCCGACACTAAGACTCTTGCAATTGAATGGGGTATGTTAATTTGAGTGTTGACTGTAAACAGAGCTCTGCCTGGAAGAAGAGACATGTGATCCCTGACTCACCCAGTTCCTAGGGTCGGGCCAGATACTTTTTGTGAATTGAATTGAAGGCAAATATATGTTTTATAAAAACACTGATAACTAATTGTAACCAGATGACAGGAATGTACAACTTTGGGATCTTTAAATTGACACATTCACTCCCAGTTCAAAACTAGGCTGGTCGCTCTGTGATGTTCTGAGCCAAAGCCGCTAATTATTACTACTACAGACACTGTGTTTATGCTAGAGACCTAGTAAATTAATGGAATATAGGTAGAAAGGCGGTGCACATGTGTGCCATTTTTGGTAAACGTCCGATATTTGTAAATCAACTAAAAACAAAAATAAGTTGTCATTTTTTAATGCAAGCCCCCAGGAAGATCAGAGTTGGGCCAGAATGTACCTTAAGTAATCTGTAATATGTACATGTAATGTCAAACAACTGTGTATCTGGGAAATATGTGTAGTTATGAAAAATGATTTCTAAGGTAAAATCAAAGGGGCGTTTCTTCAATAGATCGTAAATGGCTGACATCACTCTGACACACTATCCTTTCTCAAATCAGGGACCAAAGAATCCTTTGACCTATCAAATCTTGAGAGGGTTGGGCATGCAGAATTAGCCGACCCACCCACTTTCTAAACACATAAAAAGAGCCACTGGAAGCCAGACAGTGACTTTCAATTCCCATTCCCTTGCGGAGCACGCTGACAGATGACTTCACATCCAGAGATCCAGACTTCAAATACATCACAATCTCCAGAGACCGGTGCCTGACAGACCCAGAGAGCAGAGAGACCAGAGATCGCTGTGAGTAGAACCAGGCAGAGGGAACCGCAGTCCAAACCTGTTGACCAGATCCGTAACGAGGCCCAGTCCTTCCAAAATTAGGAGTGAGTATCCTTAGGACTGTGAAAAAACCCAATCTCTTAGTTTAAAATAATCTAATTCAAACTATTTTAACCTATTAGAACTGCATCATCAGAAATCGTGTCCATCCTGTTGATTCAAAACCTTCCAAAGCGCATCTGTCATTCTGAAACTGAAATTTCAATTCTGAAAATCTACCTCCACTAAATCGGCCGTATCTCTTGAACCGTTTGTCCTAGGAACAAAATCTAACTTTCACCTTAAAGCTAAGATTCCAGGCTTTCCAACGAACCCGATTTGGCTGAATTTCTTCACTTGTCAAAATAGCAGCTCCTTGCTTTCCTTTGCTGAAATTCGTTTGCAACCTGACAATCATTCATAGAGCATTGATAAAGTGATCCTGAACTAATTTAAAGTAGCTATCACTCACCCTGAACCTCTAGACGGAATTAAAATAATGTTTAGCATATTTTCCCTTCTTTGTATACCACCTTTAAAGTACTTTGCCTGTGTTTAAAATCATCCCTGTTGATCTAAGCTTGCTAGGGGGGAACTGAATTGGGATTGTACTGTGATTCTATTCCTGAAGACTGTGTGTGTTACTTCCACCTCCTTACATTGCATAGAGGGGGGGTGAATTGCCAAAAGGGGAAAAGTGATTATATTATGTTTTGCTGAAATCATATCAAGTTTATTCCTGTATTGCTTCTTTTCCACCTTGCATTTCTGTGTACCATATAAAGCATTCTCAGCTACCTTATCCTCTATACTACTCCTAAGTAATTAAACCAGCGTGCTAGTATCACATCATCCATTGTTTATCACTCACTGTCTTATGTCTAAGTGTGATATCAATTATTAATTTATTATAACAGTGTGATATATACTGTTTAATACTCAAATAAACCTTTTAAATTTGCAAAACAAACTTACTTCTTGTCTCAGTGGGGTCAGGGGGATTCTAAGAGAGGGGTGTTATATGAGGGTTGTCATCCAGAGTACACAAACTGTACATAAAAATATATAATTAAGGGATTCCCTTGAGCAATCCCAGACAAGGCACTGACTTAGTGGGACTGCTTGATTGGAGTCTTTAACATGTCTGAGGAGGACTTCCCTGCCACAGTTCCTGCCAAGCTGTCAGTGTCTTTTCATTAAAGCCAGGGAGATGTTACACCTTGGCAGCTGCCCCAAGCATTTGACCTCACAGACACAGGTAACTTAGTGCCCCGATGGGTCAGACCATTGAAAGACTTCAGAGTATATGTGAGGGCAATGGGCCCCAGGGATAATGAATGCAAAAATAATATATTAACCCTAGATGTAGGAGCAGCAGTGCAGGACATACTATACGAGCTGGTGGATGAGGAGAAGGCATCACTTCAAGAAAAGAGAAGCACTCGACACATATTTTGTGCCACACACCAACGTGGATCACGAGAGACATATCTTTCACACCACCATGCAGGAGAGGGGTGAGACCATGGACAACTATGTCATGAGACTCCTCATCTGCATGAAGCACTGCGCATTCCATCGCTACTCACACGACAAAGCACTATGCTATGAAGTCATTGTGGGGTGTGAGTCTGCAGAATTCAAAAGGAAACTTCTCCAGAAGCAACAGACCCTCGATGAAATCAAGGTGAAGGCCTGTACCAACTCAGCGGTAGCACAACAGGTGGTAGGTCTGGGACAAGTGAAGATATCATTGGATCCCAGAAACCAAGAGGTTGTCAAGAGGCTGACATCAATGTCTCCCGGCAAGGTCACACATCCCATTCATCGTGCTACAGGTGTGGCTATGAATTCCCCCATGAGGGCACGTGCCCAGAACTAGTGTGCAGCATAGGGGGTGATGACCATTTCAGGGCAGTCTGCAGGAATGCCTCTGTTTTAAATAACCAGGCCACCTCCCCGAGGAACAGCAGGCACCATCCCAACTATCGATCAGACTACAAGATCGAGCCACAAATACAAAAGATACTGTCCCACGCAGGGAAACAGAACTGCGGCACCCCGAGGCCAGATACAAGCGGCCGCTCGAGAAAACACACGGACTTGAGAGATGTACCACCACAGCCAAAAAACCTGGCCAACAGCTTGCACACGCCAGAGTTTTTGGAAGGTGAATGAGCCAACGGACCGCGTGCCCCTCATCTGCCCTTGATCTCCTTGAGACATAAGAAAATGATGCTCCTGAAGAAGATGATAAATAGCCATCATCGAAACCGTCGACCACCTTTTAACCAAGGATATCTCAGAAATTAACCAGGGATACCCCGTGAACTAGACCATAAAAACACTGTACTATGGATGAAGTTCCTTGTTTTTATCCACTTTTTACTAACAATCTGTTTGTTTCCTGAATCATCAACAAGTGATTTGTAACTCGGGGACCACACACTTCCTATGAAGGTCATTAAAAGAAGATAAAACAGTTCCTCTCTGAAATGTGGCCCTAAGTTCCTCTGAAACAAAACAGTTACCCTAGAAATGGGCAGAGGCCCTATACACCCCATGCCTAAAGACAGAAGCCCCCATATAATATGAGGAACCTTCTGTGAATATTGTTCTTTGAGGTCATCCACTAATCGGCACTAGAGCAAGAATCAACCTCCACACTGAAATAAGGTGGACCACCCCAAAAGTGTTCATGTGTGTTAAAACCACGCAGGGAGACAGCAGCTGGCAACAGTCCAGATGGTTGCACCGATCCCCTGACAGGAAGAGCACACATAGGCCTTGATGGAGAATATGTTACGGGGAAGTCCGCTCACCATCAGGAATTGAATCGTCATCTTCGCAAGACAACCAGAGGAGAAAGGGGTATCTGTGGGCACTGGGAAACGAGATGGAGAAGGAACACAGCCCTATATTGACCATCCAGGTTCACAACATGCCAACAGACTTCCTTATCGACACCTGAGCAACGGTGAATGTCCTGAGTGAGGAGGCCTACAATGAACTCCCACACCCACCAACATTAAGACCCTCGAGGTGGACATTTTTCCATGAGGCTCGAATACTTCTTTGCCGTGTAAGAGAACATTTACAATGATCTGTGCACACAAATCACATATGGCCCACATCCAGCTACATGTACTATCCACAGAAGCCAATAGTGGATTAATCTTAAGTTTCAAAATGGCCATAGACATGGGACTCGTTCACATTCTATTTCGCATGATGGCCCACATATACCTAAACCCTGAAGGGGACATCACAATAGCATTGCCAAACCTTTTTAAGGGTTTGGGGAAATTATAGAACTGCAAAGCAAGACTTCACATCGACCCAGATGTCAAACCTGTCGCCCAACATTACAAAGGCATCCCCTAAATATACAAAAGCAAGTAGAAGAGGAGATAAAATGCCTACTGGACCTTCACATCAATGAGCCAGCTGTGGCACCCACCCCATGGGTCTCCCCAATTGTACCGGACCCCAAGAAATCAGCAGAAGGATCTATCCGCCTGTGAGTGGATATGTGCCACCCTAAAACGGTCATCCAGCGAGATCGACACCAAGCCCCGAGAATAACTGACATGATCCACCTCCTCAATGGAGCAACCGTATTCTCAAAACGTGATCTGAATAAAGGCTACCACCAGCTGGAGCTGTCCCGGGAGTGTAGATATATTACCACATTTGTGACTCACATGGGGCTCTTTCGATACAAGTGCCTGAACTTTGGAATATCTTCACCTGCCGAGATCTTCCAGGAAGAGATCCACCAGGTAATTAAGCACATCCCTTGGTGTCTAAACTACAGCAACAAAATCTTAGTGTTCGGCAAGACAGCCTGGAAACACAACACCCTACACAAGGTCTTCATGGCCCTAGAAGTGGCCCATGTAACGCTCAACAAAGATAAATGCGAATTTGGCAAACAGACTCTCAAGTGCTTTGGGCACATATTTTGTGGAGCAGGGAATGCACCCGGACCCAGACAAGGTCAAGGCCCTACAAGATGACCTCACCCAGTGAACATGTCTGATCTCAGGTCATTCCTGGGACTCGCAAGTTACTGCTCCCACTATCTAGAAAATGTTGCGACGATGAGCACCCCGCGATACTCGCACACTATGACCCCAGAACCCTGCACATCAAGAAAGCTGTGTCATATGCAAGCTGCAGTCTGACCACCAACGAGCATAAATATTTGCAGGCAGAAAAGGAAAGCATTGCGGTCATCTCGGATGTGGACATTTCCACCTGTTCCTATTTGGAAAAGCCTTCACAGTGGTTACCGAACACCAGGCCCTTCTCACCATCTATGATAACCCGCAAGCCTGGATGCCACCGCGAATTGAAAGAGGGGGACTTCATCTCCAAGACTACAAATTCACCAACCGCCATTGGCTGGGCAAGGACAAAAACCGAGCTGACTATCTTTCGTGTCACTCTACAGGACCCCCTCAACCTGAGCACTCGATCAGAGATGCATACCTACAGTACATCATCCACCAAATGAAGCCGATCCCAATAGCATGGAAGATGCTTCAACAGGAGTCGGCAGCCGACCCGGTACTGGTCATTGACGCACAATGCATCGGCCAAGGTAAAATGAGACATGCAAAAGAGAGGGCCAGGCATTTGGACGACTGCTGCAGGATGACATCAAAACCATGCCACTGGTTCAGGACAAGCTCACCACCACTGAGGACCAACTCATCACAAAGGGCTGCAGTATTGTCATACCCAAGTCACTACGCTAGCAAGTTATCGATCTGGGGCACCGGGGGGGGTAGTTTCGATGAAGAAGCTGCTGCGACAGAAAATCTGGTTCTCAGGTTTCAATAAATAGGTAAACTCTGAAAAAGTGCACCATTTGCAGCGTGATTACTCCGCCCCCTCGCCCACATTCACTGGTGATATCTCCACTCCCAAGCGGGGTATGGGAAGAACTGGTGATTGACTTTTTGGGCCCCTCAGGGACATCACCTAAGCATTAGTTTTAATTGATGTATATTAAAGATATCCAGAGGAACAAATGGTGCCATCCAGAGCAGCAACGGCAGTCATCCTGGCCCTGGACCGAATACTTATGGCCTATGGTGCCCCCCAAGTAATGAATTCCAATAATGGACTGCCATTTACCAGCGTGGACTTTGCCAACTTTGCTCAATACATGGGGTTCAAACATTGAAAAATCATGCCCCTGTGGCCCCAAGCCAACAGTATGGTCGCGTGCTTCATGGGAAAACTCAAGAGGGCATTACAAGTGGCCCAGCTATCCCACAAACCCTTTGAACTGATGATGCACAAGCTCTTACGCAATAACCGACACACTACCCACAGCACCACTGGCATGTGCGCAGATAATCTATTGGTTGGCCGCAGGCTACAGACATGACTGCTGCAGCGACCCCAGAGGGAAACACCATACCAGAGGACGGGGATATCCAGGCCAGAGGCGCTGAAGAAAAGTGGAAAATGAAGATCGCAGCGAATGAGCGGAGAGGGGCTCAAGAGCACATTTTTTGAGGAAAAAGTAATAGTACGCCAGACTCAGAGAAGGAAAGAGGACTCCCGATTTGCACCCAGTCATCTCACCGTCATGAGAGCGAAAGGCACAATGATCACTGCAGCAGATGGCAAAGGTTGAGAGGTCACAAGGAATGTGTCACACTTCAAGGTATGTCATGGCAATGTGATATCATGGGAAGCTTTGGGGAAGACCCCGAGGACACCTGGGTCAGGGAAGAATTTGATGACTCATTTTGGGGGGGGTGAGGACGCTTCGGGCGGGGAAACCTTCAAGGATGGTGGCAGGGGAGTGTCAGATAGATCCCCTCATCGCAGCCCTGAGTCAATTAGGGAAGATCGCCCAGTCAGTGCAAAGACTAAGGGCCTCATCACGAGTTTGGCAGTAACCCTTAAATGCGGCGGTAGCGCTATTACCGCCACATTTAAGGGTCCTCCAAATCACAGGTTTGGCAGATTTCCCCCCAGCTCTGAGCTGGGGGGAAATCTGCCGAAATTTCACACTCTTACTGCCGGCGGGAAATCCACCGGCGGTAAGAGCACAAAAATTCCCCATTGAGCCCATTGGGGAATAGGGACTTCCCGAATGGGCTGAGTGGGGAATTCCGCCAAACCCGTGATCCGACGCTAATAGCGCCGGCGTTACCGCCCAACTTGTGATGAGGCCCTAAATCTAGAAGGCTCATTGAAGAGATGGCCTAGATCGTGACTAGCCATTTAAAAAAGGGGGAAGGTTACCATGTTCACTGTTTTAGTTCAATCCACATCGTTATGTGGAAGGTGGTGCTAGGGAGGGGGTGGGACATGGGAGAGGAAAAGGATGTGACAGGGGATGGAAAGGATAACTGAGACCAGGGAATAAAGTATCTGCACAGCAGAGGAGCGCGTTCGCTCCACAACAGCAGAATACAAGGTCCTTGCAATGTCACTTCTGTTAGCTGATTATTTTGGAGAAATGACCTCACTGCCACCTTTTGCTGCCTGACTCCATTGGGCGTGGCCATATTTCAACGCATAACAAATGTAAACACGTCAAGTAGATTCAAGGTTTCAAAGTTGCTATTGGAACCAGGATGGACATAGGAATGAGTTTTGATTATAACAAAGAATGACTGGATATGGTGGCAGTATGGTATGGACCGTAAATGGATTATGATAAAATGTTAAAAATGTGCCACAAAAGTTGGGGGTGATGGGTGGGGCAAATAACCTTGTGCCCCCTAAAACTATGCCCATGAGAAATGGTCAACGGGTGTGCTGGGGATTTCTGACTGTGTCAAGGTGTGTCTGAGTGCGGAAGAAGTGTACAACCACAAAAATATAACTTTATGTGTATTTACAAATCTTTACAATTGTTATTGACACCTTTGTTAACACACTTAAGTTACAAATTCATGTTGGATGTGAGCCTGTGAATGAAAGTGTATGCAAATGTGTAGGATGTGTGATGTCTGAAGGGATAACCCATACCATCCTTGGAGTCCCCTGGTTGTGCCCACTCCGAGCAGTGTTATGTTGCTTTCCAGAAAAGTGAGCAATTTAATGAATCCTGTACATACATAAATGCAGTGGGGAAATATTTTGGAGGAATTGAAAGATGTTCATAGCAGTATTTTGGTAAAATACTGGGTTCATTCACAAACTAGTTTCTTTGAGTAACTCTGAGGTATTCCTTGAGAGGGCTATTTGATTCTCAGAGTAGTTACTCTGGATAATTATCCAGTTGGCTTACTCTTGAGTAAGTCAGAGTCACCGAATTAAGAAGCCTTCTCCAGGTGTAAGGCAAGGGTAAAACCAGGTTACTCATAGTAACCTCTTTGCTAATGTGGCCCATAATGTTTACCTAACATGGAGCACTCTGTAGCAATATACTCCATGTTAGACCATTCGATCTGTTTGTAAGTGGGCCTTTCTTGTGAATCAGTAGTAAATTAACCAGATGTCTTTGTGAAAATCAATGTTAGGTGTATGTGTTATCACCATTAAAAAAATGTGCTCCTTTAGGGATTTACATAAAATAAAGATGTTTGAGAATCTATCCTTGAGTGTTTATGCCTGTTGTTCTGTGAAAGCCACGACAGATAGAGGCAAGGGAACCTCAAACAGTGTTGGTTTATGCCTTTGGCTGTACATTTCTCGATTAGGAGTGTAGTAGATACTTAGAGATTCATAAAGAGGTTACTAGCAATGACTCTGACTTACCCTTCACTTAAACTTGGAGAGGGCCATTTGATTCACAAAGAAGTTACTATGGGAAGTCAATGTTACTCATCGTAACTTTTGGATACATCAAACAGCCCTCCACAGTACTAAAAGTAAGTTCTTGCTGAATCAGTTGCTAAGCTTCTATCATCACTTCCCTCGGCATTTCTTTAGTGGATTCCTTGCAATGCTGACTAGAAGTACAATTCATAGTAGATATGGTAAATAATATAAAGGGCAGTCCTATCTCTATGCATACTTTGAATCGTCATCATACTCTCTTCCTATCAGTCATTGTTAGGCCCTACAATTCATAGGCCCCAAAACATAGGCCCTGATTCACAGAACGTTTTACCATGGGATTGCGCCATTATGAAACGCTTTTGTGAATCAGGCCCATAGTCTTTAATTATTTAAAATCGATGTGTTCTTATCATGTTTTCCTGACTATATAATTTATTATTATCTTCATATTTGTAAAACGTTGAGTGCTTTTCGTACTCCAATACTAATTATGCTAATATTGATTGTGCTTATGTAGCGCACTGTATAAACCGATGCTATTTTTATTATTCAACTGCTACAGTGAAATGTGAACTGTAGGTTTAAAAGCAGACCTCAGTGGTTCATTCGTTTATTGAGATTTCCTACTGGCATAGACTCATACAAGTACCACTGAAACGATGTTTTTTTTTCTTTCTTTTCTTTCCTCACAAAATTAATTGTGAGCACAGCCATTTCACTTTTTGAGGTTGGGTCACACGATTTGATCTTTTCTGGTTCTCCACCTTTTTTTCCCAACTCGGCCATCGACATATCCTGGGCTGGCAAAGCACCCCCCTCATTCCCCTTATGGCATAGCACCCTTCATAGGCCTGTGCATTTTCCATCTATACATCCTCTTTGAACACTCCTATTTTAGTTTGGCCTTTTGGGGCAGTTTTGTTCCCAACTCTGTTTCTTCTTTTCCTCTTTCACTAACGTTTTACACAACTTTATCTATACTTGTTCAGCGATATAGTTATAGTATCTGGTGTTAATTCATATATATCTTCCTTCTTCATGCATCTTAATCGTACAAAAACGGAAGTATTATTTTCCTTTCTTTACTGACACCTTTATTCTCACAAATCCCACTCTTTTCACATCTTCTGCCTATAATCTTCGTATAATCCCATCTTTAACTCGTACCTTTCTTTCTCCTCTCACATTTTTGTTACTACTCTCTCCTGTCCTTTTCAGGTACGCAACACTTGCAAACCCTCCCTAACCAGTTTCTTACTTTGCTGACCACTGAGTCTCTCGTTCTCACCCTTGTCCTTTCAATGCACCTCTACATCTCCCGTCTGGATGGTGTCCCTGCTTTCTCTCCATCACCTCCATCATCCAACTTTCAGTCAAGCTAAATGGCCAAAGACTGTGGAACACTCTTCCCCTCTATGTCTGTTCCTATATCTCTTTCTCTGCTCTGCTCCTGTCTCCAGACACATCTTCTACATAACACCTTTCCAAACACGGTTCCCTGTGTTTAATTGGTATTTTCCTTTGATCACTTCCTTTGATTGTATGCAATTTAGAGAGATTGCTAAATAAGTAAAAACAGACAGTAAGTTATGAATATTGACCTCTACACTGAAGGAGCCATTTTGCAAGATTTCCTAGCATTGTCGTATCCATACAGACCATCTGAGAAGGAAACGTATCTAGTGAAACCCAGAACACTTTTCGATTTACGTCAGAATACAAATGTGTTCATTTGAAAATTTGGAAAGGAAATAGCCTGACTACAGGTCCATTAATTGGAGGGGGTATCCTGTTATAAGCAGAATCTGAGAAAGTGACAGGAATAGGTAGGTCAGACAAAAAGGAAATTCCTAGACAGATTTTTCAAAGTCTCCGCCTGCTATAGCACTTTGAGAAGTCAACCTAGGGTAACATGGTTGTCTTAACCAGAGTTTACCTTAACAACTATCTTAGTGTAGCAAGGCTGAACAGACAGCTGAACTATGGAGTGGGTACATAAATAACACAGAGCGGGGCAAACCACTATGTGTTGCTCACTGCTTTTGCGTTTCACACAAATTTCACACAAAATGTTGTAACTGCAAAAGTAGTAAAAGGTTGTTAGAAGAATCAAAACATAGGCCTTTCACCTATAATGCAGCTCACAGACCGTGTAGCTAATTTCAGAAGTCCAATCCCTATATATTGAGAGTCTTAGAAGGTCTTTTAGGATTCCCAAAAAGGTTCTTCAGTCATAGGTGAGTAACACTAGGAGGGGTCACTCAGATAGGGAGTTCCCAACAAAGTAGGATGCAAATGTAAGTACATTTAAGAATGTGATTTACGCGGATTATGTCAACATGTAGGTGTGGTAACAAGTAGCTACGACCCCTACATTTTTCAGGATGGTTCAAGAGATGAAGGGCATCTCAACCCATAGGACCTCCCAAAAATTCAGAAATACCCCCAGCATTAGAGAATTGCTGAGACTCACCCCTCCATTGTTGGAGTCATCGTGGTTTAATTGGGTCATGGCTTTGAGGGCATCCAACAGCAATAATCTTCTGGTTTCTCTGGAGACATCATACTACAGTGATCTCACCCTTGATCAGTTCCACAATTGAGCAGTGACCCTCACAGACGACTGAACAGATGCACTTCTTGCATTGACCCTGGACAGGTCAGTACTTCTTCGGCATCTCAGCTGTTGGACTTTGGGTTCTTGTCAAGCATCTCTTCTGTTGCAGTTCAGCACGTCAGGCCTTGCAGTGAAGCAAAGCTGATTCCACATCATGCAAGTGAATTTTAGACTTGCCAGCTCTTTCACAGCCCAGGAATGGTAATGGAGGTTCACCAGGACTGCTGCCTCGTTGTGCATACCAGTCCAAGGGAGGGAGGGTACTTGCAAAGGCCTTTCTTGTTGAATAGATCATCAAGGTGCAAAACACAGTGGTGTTGACTAACCCAAATCTGGTTCCTGTAGCAGTCCTCCAGAGTCCCTTTGCCATCTGCTTCAGAACCTTTCAGTTTCCAGTGGTCAACTGAATTCCTCGGTCAAGCTCCCCCTCCCTATAGTTGGCTGGGGTTTGGCCAGTCTTCCAATAAGACACTTTGAAACATGCCATCTTGAAGATAGTGGTCCAATAGTGGACAGCCATCCAGAATCTACCCAGCAACAGTGATACCCCTGGAGGAATGTGGATTGGGGCAGACATTCCCTTACCCTATTTCCAGCCAGCTGAAGCATACTGACCAGATCATCTGAGTTTCCACAGGAAAGCCTGTGTAGGTGCATGAAGAGGTGAATGAAGAGAAAGGACCATCCTTTAAATGCAGAGAGACGGCCAACAAAGGCAATGCCTTCTTAAACGGTATTACCCGAATTGTTTGTTTACAATTGTTCGAATAACAGGGGTCCGAATTGACATTCTGCACAATTGACCATATGGTAATTTTTATATACACAATGGGTAGGGTTGGGGTAATAATAATATAAGGGGATTGGGTGGGGGTTGGATTGGGTGGGGGGCTATGGGGGTTTCCCCCGCATATATATCCAAATTGACCGTTTAAATTCGGTAAATTGTGCAGAAGATCAATTATTATTCGAACAATTGTCATTCTTACAATTCGTATACAACTTCTTAAACAGGAATTCAAACACAAGAAGTATATGATCCTTCAACAAGCATTATTGGAATGAAATAGAGTATAGGTGAATTTACCCCTGGACAAAAGGAAAAACGGTATCAACTACCACCAGCTTGTGCGGGAAGTGCATGGAAAGAAAGAAAAATGTTACTTCTGTGAAAGAAAAAGGGACACATAGTGTCCCCCACAACACTCTGTAGAAAATGGCTTGGGCTGCAATAGAAAAACATCATATGTTTGAAAAAGGGATGACATTCGCAGCACTGGTAGGCAAATGAAAACATTCAGAAAGTACAGTAGTAGTGTTGGGGATAAAAGGAAGTAGTGGGATGATTTGAAAGACAACAACAATCTCCCAGAAATATCGTCACTATTGCATGTATCAGGTTGGCAAAACTGTTTAAACTATTGAAGGAATATTCAGTACTGAGTACCTTAGCCTGCTGTTTTCTAATTCGTGGACTCTGTGGGACAGGCAGGGTATCAAGAAATGACAGAGACAACAGAGGTAACAGGTTGGAAAACCTTTATTAAAATATCAGGTTGGGTGTAATGCCTATCTTGCCCTACAGCTATGGTGGGGATTGCCCTTCCTAACAAAACTAAGGAACGTCTATGTCCAGAAGTCCAAAACAAAAGTTGATCTGTGTCAAAATCTATGCTTGTCCTTCCTTCTAATACCTGAATGTAGTGCAGGGATTTTCTAACTCAAAATAGTGTCCAAATTAAAGCCTGGAGCAATCTCTAGCTCCCTTCGCCAAGTTCAGGATACGGTTCAAAATAACAATGTTCTCAAAAGGAGCTTGTGGCTCTTTTCCCAAAGCTGCAGGCCCAGGTTCACCAACCAAAAAGTTCCAAAGGAGTTAGTGGTTCCCTTCCCCACGTTTTAAGCCTGGAGTCACAACACAATGTTCCCAAGGTAATGTTTCCAAGAAGCTCAGGATTCCCTTCCCAAGCTTCAAGCCCTGGTTTGTAAGACAATGTTTCAACAAAGGCATAGGTTTCCCCTCACAACCGCAGATGCCGACTCACAACAAAAACAAAAGTTTCAAAAGATAATGTTCCCAGGAAGTTTAGGGCTTCCTGCCCCAAGTTTATTGTCTTGCTTCACCAATAATCTCACAGTGTTCAATAGGAGCCTGGGTTTCTCTTTCCCCAAGCTTGTTGCACTGCTTCAACACCAATATTCAGCTCTTTCTGGTTTCTAGGTCGCTTGCTCAGTTCCTTCTCAATTGTTGGGGCTCCCTGGTCTAGCCACAGTTGACAGACCCCATGGTCCACCCACTACAGGTCACTCAACCAGTTGCCCTTACCCAAGCACTTTATCCCCATAGCTTAGGATTGCTGGGTTATCAATACTTTGGAAGATTCAAATGCAGCTCTTTAACTTTTAATTCAGTATTTTCCTAACACTTTGTTGCTTCCCTCGACTGCTTACTTGCTGAAAACTCTTATCTCACCACTCAGGTTTTTTCTGAGGCTTTTGAAAACATGCTGCCTGCATGCAACCTCTCTGATACAATGTTGCTTAACTAATTTTCATACATGCACCGGGTTTCTCTCATTCGTTGGCACTCACCGGTCATGTAACTGTTCTTTCTTCCTTTCTTAGTTCACACTGTCAGGATCTCACTGCCTGCCTGCAGACATCCCTAAACTGCTGCTTCCAGTCTGGGAACAAGCACCTCTCGGCCACAGCATAGGGACTGTCTGCTCCCACAGCTCCCTTCTCTCACTCTCTCCAGCTCTTTGCAGACATGGCTCCCTCGCCTCGCAATGACACTCTGACAACCTGTGTGTCCTTCTCCAGCGTCTCGGTTCTCTGTTCCTGTCCGGGTTTCTTGTAGGCTGTACTGGCCTTCCTGCTCTTCTTCCCCACAGGCTTCTCGCTTCCCACAGGCTTCTCATTCTTCCCACGCTACCCACTGCTGTTTGTGGACTCCACCTTTTATACACCTGTGAGTCTATAACAGGCTGCAGGTGTAACGTCTCTGGCTTAATTGCCTGACCACAATAGTCCAATTAACCATTTCCTAACGTCTCTCTGCTTCTTGCCGCAGCATCCCAGAGTGGCCGCCATGGAAAGGGAGAAGGGACTATGTTTTCTGTCCGTTGCAGCCATTTTTTAAAAGCTTTTTTTACGCGATTCGCAGCTGGGAAAAAAGTACATTAGTACCTTGGTCTAACGGGCCGGGGCACTAATGCAATATGCCCCGAGACTGCGGACCATTACTGCATAAGGTAATGCACCTGGGACCCATAGTTACAGGCCCGAGTATAGTATGTTATCTTTAATACACGCTCACATGGTGTGCAAAGGCAATAGTCTCTTCTGAACTTCTGTTTGAGGAATCTAAGATGTTATTTTTATGGCACCACACTATCAGACACATGGCATTCTCAAATCCACTGCATGACCTTCAGCTCTATAGCCTTCAGGCTCACTCTTCTTTGTCTCAGTACTATAGTGATGTATCCTATAGGTAATCTTCATTACTCTTGGGGTTAGCTTCTTCTCAGTACTTAGTCTAACTTCCGGGCGAGAAGTAGGATATGGGCAACAATATCCTACAAAGGCTGATGGAGGTTAAGATAAATCACTGTTAGGAAATGGGGATGCCATGTCTCACCCTATGGTACCCTCTCCCCAATCCCCAAGGACCCTCTGCCTAGGTGATCCTCCCTTGCTAGTCCACCCTCAGGGTTGGGATCCAAAAGCAATGGCCCTTCCCTGGCCACCTGAACAGAAGATCCCTGGGAGTGAAAGCGAGAGTATCTATTTATAGATGATGCCACCTTCCTTCTAAAGAGGTCTTTTAAATATATAGCTTAAGCAAACATCTCTTCCAAATGTGCCTATTCTAAGTCTGCACTGGGGAGAGCTGCTGGTGTGCCTTGTTGCTCATCAACAGACTGTGCAGAATTCTGCTGCACACCTGATTGTTAACAAAGTTTAATATAGTGCCTTTGTCAATAGAGTGTCAACTTCAGTGCATTTGTTGCCTATTTAAAACTGTTTCTGATTGGAAAATAATGACCCTCCTGTTAATTTTACAGGCTTCTTCAAAAAGCCAGTTCTAAAATGTTTGTCGCTAAAATGATCCTCTATTTCTGATTGTATCACCATGTTTCTCTGATTGAGCAAGTCTGTGATTTTTCTTTGTGTAATGTCGTCTTCCAAGCAAGTTTCTGGTAGAAGCAGGATGCACCGTACCAGCCACCCCACCAGAGGCACATGAGCTGCACAAGGGTCTGCTACTGCTTGGCTAGCAGACCCCCAGGGGGGAAGAGGGTTAGGGTGTTGTTGATTGGGCAGGATGGGGGATTTAGGGTAACCATGAAGAGGATTAGGGGGAGGTTTTGGATAAATAGGGGATAGTAAGGGTAAATCATTGTGCCTTGTTCTTTGCTTCTTTGCATTGCACATATTTCACATGCACTTGTCTGCACACATTTACACTATTGAGATTCATCAACCAATGTGAGCCCTGTGCTGGTTTATTCACAAGCCAGTAATATTATGGGTTGTACCTGCCTCACAAGGACCTTAATTGCCCCCACACAGACAACTACAACCTTTGAAAATGCAAGAATGAGCATCAGATCATTAGTAAAATGGTATGCCCAATAGTGGGTTATTTGCATTTTGTGGCTTAAACTCAAATGCCACAAGAAACATTTGCGCCATGAACAGCGCACAAATCCAGTACATGGCGCAAAGACCAGTAGACCAGCATACAGCCCCTCAACCATGAAAATGCGTGTAAAACACTCCGCGCACCCCTCAGAATGCACGTACCCCTCTCGCGCTAGCGAAAACACTTGTAAAACTCCCTGCGCACCCCTCAGAATACACATACCTCTCTCGCGAAAACGCGTGTAAAACACCCCGCGCACCCCTCACAATACACGTACCCCTCTTGTGCTAGCGGAATCGCGTGTAACACTCCCCGTGCACCTCACAGAATACACGTACCTCTCTTGCGCTAGCGAAATCACGTGTAAAACTACCCGCGCACCCCTCAGAAAACACGTACCCCTCTCGCGCTAGCGAAATCGTGTGTAAAACTCCCTGCGCACCCCACAAATACACGTACCCCGCTCGCCCAAGGCCTATCGCATGTGAAACTTCCTGCGTACCCCGCTCGCCCAAGGCCTATCGTGTGTGAAACTTCCTGCGTACCCCACAAATACACGTACCATGCTCGCCCAAGGCCTATCGCATGTGAAACTTCCCACATACCCCCGAAAATATGCACAGGCTGCCCATCCACCCTCCCCATGCCTCACAGGCAGCCCATCCACCCTGGCCATTCCCCACAGGCAGCCCACACCACAGGGGGGACTTTTTCCACTCAATTTATCTGGCGTGAGAGGGGTACGTGTATTCTGAGGGGTGCGCAGGGAGTTTTACACACGTTTTGGCAGTGTGGGTCCTCCCGGGTGTGCCCCCTCCACCTCCCCAGGCCCTGCAGGCAGTCCACACCACAGGGGACCACCCTACACCCCTGGCCATGCCCTGCAGGCAGCCCATCCTGCCTGGCCATGCCCTGCAGGCAGCCCATCAAACCTGGCCATGCCCCTCAGGCAACCCATCCACCCTGGGCATGCCCTGCATTCAGCCCACATGGCACCATGCACTTGTGAGCCCCAACACATGTCCCATCCAGCATTGACGGTCACCTGCCAGCAGGCCCCGACTCATGTCCCCCTGCACCCACAGCCACCCAGCATTGACGGGCACCTGCCAGCAGGCCCCGACTCATGTCCCCCTGAACCCCCAGTATGCACATCAATACATGTCCGTCACACACACACAATGGGTGCAAGGGAATGAAAGAAAACCACACAATGATAGGAATAATAAACAAAAGCCTGCATGTCCAAAATAATGGAAAAAAAAGACTATGAATGCAGAATCCAATTTAAAAATCCTTGTCCCTTCGGTTTTGCACTTCCTAATACTGTTTCCACGTCATTCTCATTTTCGGGTTCTTCCTCTGCCTCTGAACTGGACGGTGAAGTGTTGGGAGTAGTCTCTCTTGATGTTGGTTTGATTTTGTTATATTTCTCTTGGAAAGTGTATACTCTATCATCTTGGTAATCTCTGTCATCACGATAGAATTTTCTCAATTTTCTCAATTTTATCTCATCTTGATATTCTTTGAGAATTTCATGCATTTTCAAAAAGTTCTTTTCTTTAGTCACTTCTAAGGCTTTTGCCTCTTTAATTTCCTTTTTTTATATTTTCAATTTGACCAGTTATTCGTCTGTGTTCTCTCTGTGCATGCTCAATTAGCATTTCTAACATGTGCTTTGAACATTGATTGAGGTTTATTTCCCATTTGTTAGCCAAATCTTTATCATCGTCTTTACTGAAATCTGGAAAGATCAAAATGCGAAGTCCTCTTGGGATCTGGTCCTTTGATAGATAGTTTTTCAGAGAGATTATTTCCCAATACTTGTCAATTTCTTTGCGAGAGGCCCTCTCTAGTTTTACAAATTTATATCTGAGGTCCTCTCTTTTCGGAAAACTTGAAGTAAAAGCATGGGTGTTATTCCCTTTGGCAGAAAAAATCCCATACTTACTTCTTTTTCGGATTGCACATATTTAATTTTAAAAACTAACTTAGTCACTGTAATGGATTTATTTTTAACCATTTGAGGTAACTAAGAGGTGCTGCACTTTTAGGTGTTCATGTAATTTGAGAATGCTCAAAGGATATACTACACAGCCTAAGTCACTATTTTAAATACTAAATGTGTTACAAAATATGCTAAAATGCTATTTCATATGTTGTATTTTGTGTTTTGTTTTATTACATGTTACGTTTGCATTCAGCCCGGATTTGAAAAAGGCGAGAAAGAAACGCCGAAACACGTGTCATCCATATGGGCAGAATATATATCAAATAAATTAAGAAAATATGCTTGAAGAAAATGACTACGTACTTTGATTCATTCAGATCAGAAATTTGGCGCAAAGAGGTGTAGGCACAAACAAACTACTGCTAATTAACTATATACAATGGCGGCGGGCAAGTCCTAAGGCTCACTATGTGATGTTCCGGGCCAGGGCATCATTGAACTCCACGTCGATGTCCCGGAGGCGGGCCTCTTCCCTGTCCTGGAGGTCTCTCAGGGAGGCAGTCATGGCCTGTTCCAACTCCCTGCGAGTTGCCTCGAGGCACTCAGCCCGCCTCAATGCCCTGTGCATGAAGTTCTCCGCCCTGACCATGGTGAGCCGTGCCTCCTCCGCCCGCTGCCGCTCTGCATCTATCCGCTGGCCCAACCGCTGCCACATGGAAGGCACTCCCATTCCAGGGTCCTCCTGCCCTCGGCTGATGCCTGTCCCTCTGATGTTGATGGCCCCGAGCCATGATGCCTCCCACGTTGAGCCTGCCACTGCCTCCGACACAACTGCCTCTGCCAGCACGACGGCATCCGGGCTGATGGAATCCACCGGCGCCGTCGTGCACGTGTGCTGCTCGATGATGCCGGCAAATCCTCCATCTGCTGGGGTCCAGTTGCTGGGGTGTCCACCCCTGCTGGACCTCCGACTCCCGACTGTGGCAGGGATGGGATCTCCACCGAGCTGGCTGTGTTGGTCAGGGTAGATCCACAGGGGGCCCTGGTGGCATCTGGGCCGCAAGTTGGAATGGAGAACGACTGGCGCATAGTCTGCACAGAGGAGGAGAGGGCCGCCAGAGTGGCCGACACATGTAGGAAACCCCCGATCATGGCCCCTCCCAACTGGGCCACGTTGGCACGCAGCTCTTCATGATGACGTGTGTGCTCCCCCAGGAAGCACGCATGTCATCACGAATGTCACGCGTGCGCAACGCGTCACCAATCAGGATGGCCTCCATATGGTCACGGGTCCCCTCGTCCGCAGGTAGAGGAGTGCCAGATGACATGGACCTCCCCCCTACCTGCGGACGGGCCTGGGATGGGGCATCCCTGCTGGTGCATGGTGGTGCAGTCACAGTCTCAGTGACATGCACAGGCCCCTCCACGGCGACCTCTGGTGCCTCCTGCCCCTGGACTGCACCACTTGCACCAGTGGTACCACCCCCACCAGGCCCCATGTGCGGCTCAGTAGCGGCCTCCTCCTCCTCTGTGCAAACCACCAACCTGGATGGCTCCACACCGTCTTCCACTGTTGCAAGCCCCTGTGGGGGCTCACCCACCCCTTCCTCTGCAGCCGTAGTGGCTGACGCGGCACCAGTCCCCACAGCACCGTCTCCGCCCTCTTCTTCACTCGCCGCTGTGAAGAGGGAGACATGGAACACAAGCATCAGGGTACTGTACAATAGTCCCCTAGACAGGAAGCAATAGCACATGAGTGGCACTGTCAAACGTCACTTCCATCATGTCTCCTAACAACACATGGGTCAGTGCAGGCAACACACATGCAGGAACCGGCATGGCACATGCAACAAAACCTTGCATCCATGTCCACCGCACCGTACATACATCCAATGATGAGCTGCAACTCACATGCATCATGGGACATACTGATCATATGCACACGCATCGCCGGAGGGTCATGCATCTGGCCCCGTTTGCCCACAGACACAGTGGATGCAAGGATGAGTAGGCTGCATCAGTGATTCAACACATCGTCACGGACATGTGTCATGCATCCATGGCGCACACACTACTCTGAGACACCGACATGTACATCATGCATGTTCATGACAGCAGCACACATCTATCACACCACAAACATGTCAAGGTACAGACACAGGCCTGCATACATGTGTGCATTCCGCATGCTTCTCAGCATGATGCATTGTAACACATACACCATCCATGTGAGTCGCGCCTGACTAGACTCACATGCAGCACCGTCATTTCTCTGCACACACACATCCATACATGACCCATGTCGCACATGCAGCTGAGTAGCTAACTACCACCACGCTTCAACATGCACAGTTTCAAACGTGAATGCATGGCCACTTACCGCTCGACTCCAGACGGACCTGCATCCTGAGGATCTAGTGGTGAAGCACTGGGCGAATGCGCTCCAGGACCCTCATCTGCTGGGTGGTAAGATGGGCCCGGTGCCCCACTGCATCCACTGCCTTCAAGAGACACCGGGCCTTCTTGAGGGTCCTGGATTTGTAGTCCTCCTAACGCTTCCGGACATGTTTGATGTCATGGGGTGCCACCCCCTCCGCGTTGATGGCACCCACTAAGTCCTCCCAGATCGTCTCCTGTCCTTCCTTGTCTGCGCGCGAGGGTGTGAAGAGGGCATCATAATGCCCCAGAACTTGCTCCACCAGGGTACCAACTTCTTTGTCACTGAAGTAGGTAGCCCTCTGCCTCTCTGGCTGGGGGTCGCCAGTGGTCTCTGATGGTGTTTGCCCCAACATGGCGACCCCCGAGGCAGGTGTGGGTGGGCAACTGGGTCCTGGGGCTGGGCTGTGGAGTGATGGAACACCAGTCGTGAGCCTTCTGTTCCAGCAGGGGTGGTCACAGCAACTGGACCCCTGCAGATGGCAGTTGTGCAGGTACCAAATGGCAGGGCACGGTGGCAGCAGGCAGGCAGGCAGCAGCAGTTGGCTCGTGGGAGGCTGCTCTGGGCTCTGGGGGCAGTAAATCGGCTTTCTGGGCAGGAGCGTGGTCTTCCGTGTGTTGTTGCGTGGCCAGCTTGATACAGAGTGATTTGGCATGTGAAAAAACTGCACGTCAGCATGTAGTTCGAGGAAAGAGCCTTAGCGCGTAAGCGCATATGTGACATAACACGCGCGAGCGATTCCCTGGAACGGGTTGAGGGTCCCACGTGGGTTTCAATCGCTCTGTACTTGCTTTTTGTGGAAAGCGGTGCAGTTGTTTTCCAGGCATTGGGGTTCACACGCAATTACTTCACAGCGGGTGGGTGTTGACTACATGTTCTTCTTCTACACGTAAATCAGACGGTGAGTCGCACATGCTATTTTTCCCACTGCGGGTGTCCCTGTTTGTTTCGTACCCCTTTTATTCCGCCCATACTAGCCTGCGTGTTGATCACGTACGTGTTTTTGGGGTTCCTGGCTGCCACAGCATACTGAATGTGTTTTTTAACATGCACGTGGGCTACAGGGGTCGCTTATCTCTTTTTCTTGCTTTTATGGGATGCCTGTGTTGCGTGACATGTCAATTCTCCTAGGGGCCCACAGAATGGGACATTCATCGTAGCTGTATGTACGTGTTTGTTGTTTGCGCACACTTTTGTTATGCACGGGGACGCTACTGCCTGCCTTCGTGTGGCAGACGTGTTTAGGCCTGTGCGCATATTTTTTTGCACATTGATTTCCCCTGTTCGATTCCATGAATACGTGTTGTTAGCGCGCGTGTGGGCGTTGCGAGCATTTACCTCCCGTACTTCCCCCGTTATGCCACATTTTCACGCGTTGTTCCCCATTCCGCGTGTTATGCCCCGTGTTCCGCCCACATTTCTTGTGTGCTACACATTGTGCGCTTTCCCTGTGTGCTTCACGCATGGCATTTGGTGACGTGTGAGCTCGTGTGCGCCACCCACGGATTTGGCGCACATCCCAGAGTTTACACGCGGAGCGCATTCCATGAATTGACGAACAGCTGCGTGCGTGGCTTTTGCACGCGTGCGCTGCATTTTTCATGCTTGCGCTCCCCTTTTCGGTGCACATTTATTCCATGAATTACCCCCAGAATGTCTCTATTTTTGATGCTCAGAAAAGACACCAACATTTCTGTACCCTCTCTTGGGGACAAACAGGGGTCTGGTCAGGCACTTCTGTCATGGATAGTCACCAGTATTCATCACTCTATTTGGCTCTCTTTGCAAAGATCCAGTTTCTGTCTATTTGTAACCCCTCTTGACTTAATTGGATAGTCCAATTTTTGCAAGATTTTTATTCCCTTGTTGTGTGTCTCGTCTTAAAATGAGTAAAGTTGTGTGTTCAGTTCCTGGTATGAGGTCTTCGCTCTGCTTCCAGATTGTGTTGTCCTTCCGTTGTCTTTGGTCTCAGTGGCCAAAGACTCGAGTCCAAGACTTTGGAAAAAGCCCACGACTGCAATTATTAGCTTTGTTGATTTACCACTAATTAAGTGATTCCACCAGTGTGTTTCGTCGAGGGCATAGACGACTTTGAATAAATGGCCCATGTGGGTCTGTCTGTTTGAGGTTGTGCCTTTACATGACAGTAGTAGATGTCTTATTGTTTCCGCTGTGTCTGCTCTCTTGCTGAAACGACACGAGTTTGTGGTGGAGATTCCTCTTATTGCTAGTATCTCATTAGTTTTTAGCAAATTTAATCTGGCTCTTAGGAGGTTGCTCTGGTGCCTTTGTTTTGAAATTTAGCCAGGTATTCAAATGTCATGTTGAACTTTTGTAAGTTCACTGGAAGGTGGAGAGCTAGTTTGTTTTTTCCGGCCTCCTCCAGGGTTTGTATCCAATCCCAAGTTTTTAGTCGAGCTTTCACTTTATCTGGGTTTTCTTTAAGTTCTTTTTCTGAGCTTCCGATCGTTTCCAGCAGTTCCCTGTTTTATTGCGTCCACCCATTCAGCATCTCATTGGATTCTTTTTTTTATTTCTTCACGGATTATCTCGAACAGTTTGAGGTTGGAAGATTGAGTTTTGCGAAATAACATCAGTCCATTTAACAGCACCGTTGATTTTAATGATACTAGGCTCAGTTCTCTCCTCACTGAGGCCATTGGTGTGGATGAAGGTAGGTTCAGGACTTTTCTCCAGAAGGATCCCTCCAGCCTTGGCCCTATAGTGTCAGGAATCGCCGGCATCGCCTCTGCACCGTAGGTGATGGCTGGCATAGCTTTTGCCTTTGAAAAAATTAATGGCAGGTAGGAGGGAAAAGCGGCCGTATTTTCTGTCGATTATCTTTGTTTGTGACTATGAAGACACTTTTATCTTAGCCCTAACGATTTCAGGAAACCAGACAAAAAGTGCTGGAAGAAGGGAGGAAGAAGCTCTCCTGCTGCTAATTAACAGATACTGGAACCCCAAAGCACAGCTAGACAAGATCTTTTTGAAAGAAATATAACAAACCATTGACAAAGCCACTGCAAAGCACAACATATCTCAAACTCCGATTTGTGGCGACCTGAACGCAAGCTGCCAAAACCTGAGAAATGGAACGAGAAGGATACTCTGTGCAAAGAAACAACTGGCTCTTACAGCACTAAAAATCCATCCAAGGTAGACAGAAGAGGTTGGACCTACACAACCTTCACACCACAAGAACTACAGAAAATATAAACATTCCGACATGGGAACAGGAAGATATGAAAGCTAATATTGATCACATCTACCCCTACAGGAACCTCCTTGCAGCAACCATCAATTTTGAGGTCAGGCGCACTACAAACAGTGACCACAACATCCTTGCCCTGGACTGGGCTGTACCAACAAAAAAAACAAGCCAACACATGGAAAACCAGATTGAACTTGAGACACAGGGCACAAGGCTAAATCTGCATTTACTTTTACTTGAATCCAATGCACTAAAACATTTGAGATTGTTTATCCAGATCTACATGTGGAAAATCTAATGGAAAGGTCCGGACACAGATTCTAATTGATTCAGAAACCAGGGAATAAAATTCTTTTGTATTAGTACCCGGCACGCATAATAATGAAGAAAACGAACACACCGATTGGTGCTTTTGAGAGCGTTACCTCATGGTTAGGGTGCTCAGGATGTGCCGTCCCTCGTGCGGCACTCCACAACATTTCTTGACATCCCTCTGCTTCTCGCCACAGCATCCCAGAGTGGCCACCATGGAAAGGGAGAAGGGACTACATGTAGTCCCTTCTCCCTTTCCATGATGGCCATTTTTTTTTGTTGACTTTTTTTCAGTTACTTCAATGGCCACCATGGAAAGGGAGAAGGCACTACACGGAGTCCCTTCTCCCCTTCCATGGTGGCCATTTTCTTTGTTTACTATGGCCGCCACGGAAAGAGAAAATTGACTATGTTTTCTGTCCGTGGCAGCATTTTTTAAAAGCTTTTTTTATGCGTCTCGCAGCAGGGAAAAAAAACATTACTACCCCGGTCTAACAGGCCAGGGTACTAATGGCAATATGCCCCGAGACTGTTGCCATTACTGCATAAGGTAATGCCCCTGAGGCCCATAGTTACAGGCCCGAGCATAGTATGTTATCTTTAATACATGCTCACATGGTGTGGAAAGGCAATAGTCTCTTTTGAACTTCTATTTGAGGAATCTAAGACGTTATTTTTATGGCATTTCCTTTACAACACACTATCAGACAAATGGCATTCTCAAATCCACTGATGTAAACCTTGGTTGTCTTCACTCTGGTCTGGAAATCTACAAAGCTTTCTGGAACAAGTTTAAGTAAGAATCCACAAGTGCCTGACTGATTACAGTTTTGCTACGAGAGAATAACAACCTGCTCTGAGCTGGTCAGCTATTTCAGGGAAAAACAGATTTAGCGTTCTGCGCAAACAAACATATGAACTCTTTCAGCTGAATGTAACATACTAGACATCTAATTTCATAAACAGTGCATACCTATATGCTTCTTTTCTGTAATATTTGTTCACCTTTAAAAATAATGTTCTTTTGATAAAAGAGATGTATCAGTTCTGTATTTGAGCAACACTATTTAGGTAAAAGCTCTCTTTGCATAGACATTTTTTCTGACCTCCTATTATGTTAAGGCAGCATTTTATAAATGAAGGTAGTACCCGTGAAGTAAGTGCTGAGATCAACAGACCAGCCAGACCAAAACATCTTTGTTAAACAAGAATGCTTCTAGGGTAGGTGCACAAAGGGTGGCCAAAAAAAAAGAAAATGTGTCTTTACCTACTAAAATAGTCAGGATGAATACGCTCTTCAGGTTCTGGGTAATGTCTTGAAAATTTAGCACACAAAAGCATGTTTTGGGGAGAAACATGTTAAAATCAAAAACTCTTGAAAGCCCCAGGGCCAGGTGTTGCCCTAAGCCTAACTTTGAACGTTTCTGGTGTCCCCAATCCTTAGCCTTGTGGGGTTTCAGGGGTTCCCAAACCATTCCCTCTGTTTCAGTCTCAGGCTTTAAGGTTTTCTGTATACTTCTTAAAGGTCCCCAGACAGGTCCAAGCAGATCTACAGATTATGTTGTTCCTCCTCAAGTAGGGAGGTAGAACTGGAGTTTAAACTTCAGAAGAGTGTTCACATCTCCCTCAGGTATTTCCGCTTTGTGGGGAAGCTGTCCCCCTGTGAAAGAAGAGGATGGTCTTCTTGTCTCAATAAAGGCGGAGTCTCCCGAATCTGAGTATTTCATCCACCCAGGGGCCTGATCTTGGTGCGCTCCTCCACCTCTCTGAAACTCACATACACTCTCTGGCATATACTCATTTACACTACCACCAATAGTACCAGAACAGCATCCACTAGGCCAGCTGGAAACTTCCTGGTCTGATTATCTCTCAAGATTCTAAGTTCCACTTATTCTGATACTCTTCAAGCTTCTCCTTGTTTTGTCACCCACCTCCTGGTGTTCTTTACTCCCAACTTCCTCTAGCTCCTTCTCCTGTCTCCAGAATCCTCTACACTCTCTGTATTCCAACTCCTGGTAGGTTGTCCATCTGCTGCCCACTGCCTTCTGATAATCTTCAACAATCTTCTTTCAATATTCTCTCACCTCCTATTGATTTCCTCCAACTTCCCTCTAATATTCTCTGCCAACCACCTCCTTCTAATCTTCAGCCACCTTCAGATGCTCTCCACCAACCTGTTTCTCATCGTCACCAACCTCCTCCATGCTATAAACATGCACCCGATTATTCTCTTCACAAACCTCCTTGTTACTGTCATGAACCTCCTCTTTACTATCACCAACCTCCTCCTAACGCTTTTCACCAACCTACTCATTACTGTCACCAGCCTCCTTTTTACTATTAACAACGCCCTTTTATGCTCTGCACAAAACTCCTTCTTAGTTCTACCAATCTTGTCCTTATTATCTCCATCCTCTTTTCAACCACATCCTGATATTTCCCAACCTTCAACCACTTCCTGATATTTCCCAACCCCCTACTTACACTCTTCAAAAACCTCCTTCTCTCCCTTTTGTCTCCAACTTCCTTCTCTCCTTCAACGTCCTTTTTTCCTTAAACATCCTCAGTGAACTTGTATGTTCACCAATCTGCTTCAAACTCCTCTCTCCGACTAATTCTCCACACTCCCAACCTGCCAGATCGAGCTTATGGGCTTTGTTAGGGTGTTGGCAATGTCTTCCGCTGGGATGGGAAATAGCCATTGGGTTCTGTCCATCGGGGTGGCTCACAGCACTGATATCCAATATATGATTGACTCATCCATAACTTTGGGTAGTGCTCCCTTTGCCTACCATACCCTAGCCCTGTCTTCCAGAATATCTCTGTTGTAAGGGTACTCAGGTGTGTCTCTTCGAGCAGCGTGTGGAGGAATAGGCTGGTTGGCCATACTCCTGAGGGTGGATTGCAGATTTTATGTTGGACTTGTGACTGGCTATGTTGTTGTTATGGAACACCATAATTATTTTCATAAAATCCAGTGATATGATATGATATGTGGGATGCCCATATTTGAAAGTACTTCTCAGAGTCTTGATCGGTCAACACTCTCAAAAGCGAGGGAATATCCATAAAGGCAGCAAAAACGGCCTCATTACTAATGTGAACTGAGTTGCTAATACCAGAAAAAATTGATCGACTGCAGGTCAGCTCTCTTTCTAAATCCTAATTCGCTGGTGAAATCATCTCATTAGCTTCAATCCACTCTTCTAGTTTAGATAATTTCACTTTCCCAAAGATATTTGAAGTGCTGTCCAGAAGGGATATGAGTGTGCAACAAGCTTGTGCGTGTTTATGTCCATTCTTAAAGATGGGAACTATGACTGCTACATCCCATGAGGGCGGGTAGGTGCTAGATGACATCACTGCATTGAATACACTACACAATAATGGTGCCCACATGTCTAGGTTTGTCTTAGATACATCAATTGGAACAACATCTGAATTGTTGGCCCTTGGTTATCGTTTTATCCACTTCTTCCTCAAAGCATCTCGTTTTGTTCTTATAATTGCTAAAGAGTAGATCTCGCTGTTGGTCAGCACTTAGGATCGCTTTCCCTGTGTTTGGTTATATGAGTTAGAAACATTATTTATCCAGTCATTTGGGAGATCAATGATTTTTAGCATGTCTTCGTTCACATATTCTGGGCCCCTTACAATCATTCCACAGAATACATGTGTATTAGTTACATCAGCAGCCATAACATGCTTTCCCAAGCCTTGTGTAGTAGCTTAGCTCTCTTTGTTTTTAATACATTCGAATAATGATTCCTCACATGACGAATCTCTTTAAGATACCTTGGATCAGAATTAATAGCTGCAAGGTGTAAGGATCTAGATTCTTTACAAGGTGTAGTCAAGTAAATACCATAGCTCAAATGCTTTCCTCTTTGTTGAATTAAGTTTATGGGTATCTTCTGATTTGATACCATTCATTAAAATCGCAAAATTAGAGCAAATAGATACAGGGTATCGCGTTGATTCATCCCCAACAGTTTTTTCGTAATAATGATAATTATAATAATATATAATACATATTTTTTTCAATTAAATCTTTTTGAAAAAACTCATTGAAATATATGGGGGTGGGGTAGGTAGGGCATAAGGTTACAAGGGGAGGGTAGGGTGTCGGGTAGAGTTAATGATTTAGGGAAGGGGACCCCCAATGAGTTTTTGATTCAAATTATTATTATTAATATCGTCCCAAAAAATGCCATTTGCTTACAGGCAGTTTAACATGTTATTAAAATAAAACGTGATGCTGTTATATACTGGATTAAGTTAATCTAACATAGTCCGTCTCATAGACAGTGTAGTGGGCATTACTGTAACCTCGGCAGCACAGGCAAAACTAACAGTCTCACTACAGGAGTATTTAAGGAGGATAGAGACAGCACAGCATGATCAGTATCCACCCTGGTTAATATCACAAAAAATAAATGATTTGACAAAAGATTATGGATTTCCCAATATAGTCAATAGTGGAGTTGCCTCAGTTATCATCCCAAATTAATTCACCCGATACTTCATTTTGGCAACGTCCATTCAGGGGTCGCAGAACGTGCTCGATCAGTAGTTGGTTTAAAACCAGACCCTCAGAATCCACTCAACTATCTTCCCTTCCGATGTGTGTGGGAAGCTGGCATCCGTTCATTTTCTCGGCTTGCATAGAATATAATTAGAGATTCATCACACCATTTAAGATGGGGAAATGTAGCAGTGCAACAGATAATAAAAAAGGGCAATCTGGCCAACCCTCAAGATCTCTTTCCAGGCTCAGGACAGGACAAGAGGATGTGGGCTTGACTTGGGCCTCGGCCTACAGAAGCTCAGCGTCTCATGCATAAAAACGCAAACACACACACATACACGTTGATAAAAATATCAAAACATAATGCAAAAAGGATGCACTGGGATTGCTTTTGAAGAAATACATGGAGTGTGTATTCTGGCTTCTCTTTGCAGGAGGATAGGCACCCTCCAGGGAAAAGGAAATGGAGACACAATGTTAGAGTATTGCAGCTCAGAAGTATTTCTTATAGTTTTATTGATAAAGAGTTCTGCTCAAAGTTGAAAGCTCTTGTATTTTTCTGTGGGACACACATTTGTAGTGTTGCTAGAGAAAGGTGTGACTTTATATGCGTTACACTGTGAGCTGTTGCTAAGAAGATGGTGATGGTCCTTGAGAAGAAGATTGCGGCTTTCACGTTCTGATTTACTTGTGCTTCTGTGTTTTGTTCTTTTCACTCATGGTGGCAACTCAATCGACAGAATGTAATCCCTTTTCAGACTATAACGCCATACCGCTGTTAGGCTTGACCCAACTCTTTATCATATAAAATTGAACTGTACACAAATACATAATGATGCTGTTTTATAGCACTTCCCAATTTCATTATTAAAGAAGCATTGGCAATGCCAACAGTTTGGGCCATTGTGCAGGAAAGGGAAAGGCACTTGCCAGGCACTGCTGTAGTGGTATTAATTGGCCATTGATGGTAGCTGATGTGAGTACCTGGGCATCTAATAGTAGTGCGTAGCAAATGCTTAATATTATACACAAGACAAAACTGCTGGCTTTGCAAATGCTTGTTTTCAACAGGACTTCAGTGAAGGACAATATGGGGCTTTTAAATCCAGTGGCTGAAGGCAGCCCTGGTCAAGACATTTTTATTACACCAGTAGAGTTTACAACTCCAATTAAGTCATTGACTGTCAGAAGATTGCTTTAAAAAAACACTGGCAGGCACTTTGCAAAGTTTGATGGTAACGCTTGGTTAAATAGTTCCAATGAGGAGGTGTTTTGGGAAGTGAGGTGCAGGGACTGTGTGGGAATGGACATGGGGCTTGGCATGGCTATGGGCAGTTAATGTACTCTAATGCAATAGTTTCGAAGTGGACACCCAACAGCCCAAACCAAATAAATTAGCAATTAGGTTACAAAGGAAATGTGCTTTCTGGGCGATATGACAACAAGGGCTTTCGAAGACTCGCCATTGCAGCTGCCTCCGTCAGCAAAGCTGGCACAGGAACATGTGCGCCCTCGTTTTATTGTCCTGCCACCTGCGTGCATGTATATTTTTCATTAAAAGGACTCTATACTGTAATGCACCGTGCAACCCTACAAGGGCACTGCGCAGCTACCATATTTTAAATAATATGGTGTTGATTTTCATTTTGGACACACTTTGTCGGGAATCTGGAGCAAAGCTCAAATATACGATATCTCGCTCAATGTCCTTCATCAATGTTTTACTTACCCCATGTTGACTCTAATGTCTGAGTGAAAAGCGCTATAGATTTTTTTCCTTACGTAGACGTATCAGTGGAACTGTGCCCGGGTTACTTTTCCTCCCCCGCACCTTGAATTCTTTAAGTATCACTTGAAAATTACCTGAAATTCTGCTTTGTTAAGAAACCTACAGAGTGCATCTACAAATTACCTTTTGAAAGCGCTATAGATACCCAGCTGTAGGGGAACGCAAGCCCATACGAGACCAGGGAAATGCTGAGTGTGCAAAGTGCAGCTCTGCAATGCCGCAGCAGCCTCTGTGACCGCCGATAAGCAGATCTAGAAACCACAGTAGCTGTTGTGAACGTGTGCTTTTGTTTTAAGTTCAACCTTTCTTAGATAACTGTGTGCCTCAATTTACTTCGGCCATAGTTGCGCAGTATCCCTTGGCAACCCCGGGTTATTACATCCGAGCTCAAGTAAGCAATGCAAGTCTAAACGATAGAACGCTAACATTGAAACAGATTACAATGTGCAAGGTACAAACACGTACGTATTGATCGTTTTCCCAGTGAGCGCAGCATTGCATTAACTTGCATAACAGACATCGGATTGTTCTCATGGTGACACAGATGCACACATACTTTCCCGCGTGTCTACAACGTACAGTAGGCACTTGCCATCTCTCTGGGCCCATGGATCCATTATTCTTCTACAAAAGGGGTTTTCGACTTTTTTTTAGATTCTGCACTGCCATTTGCTTTGGGGTGATAACTGAACCAGTGGAAACCAGTGGAAACCTATACCAGGGCAGTTTCCACCCAATTGATAATGCAGATGCATAATTGAAGTACACAGGTGCAAAGTTAATATAAGATAACTCTTTGGTTGCAGCCTGTAGATCATACAATGGTTACTATGGGTTTAATCAGCCCGAGTACGTCTCAATGATTGCATGTGAAAGCGGCAAACCAATGTTGGGTTAATTATGGATCAACTTCATATTATGCGAGCAGCATTGCTTACAGCTTCAGGAGCAGAACGCACAATGGTTTTGAAATGGTCAAACTCAAAATGTAGCAATGGTCGCGGGCTCTCTATACTGTCAGAGAGATGCACAGTTAGTGTAATTGTGCCCATGTTATGCCTGGTGTTTCGTGTCTTTTACAGCAGCCTACAAGGTTACACACTCTGTTCAGTGTATGCTTTCGCTGATGCAGCTCAAGGAAGACGCACAAGAGGAAACCTGCCAAGCATGGACTTCTCAAGGCATGTGGCAAAAGCCAATGCAATCATTAATATTGTGTTTATTTTACTGTCAAGGAACAGAAAGTTGGTGTTCATCCTTAACATGAGGCTGCTGCCGTTGTGCCAGCGCTCGGGCGCTGCTGCTTCTCTCATCTTCCAAGTGAGCGGGAGGCGGGGGAATGCTGAGACGCTGGACAGTTGTAGTAAAATGCTTGTAATGAAGACAGGAGTCTCTGAGCTTGTGACGTTGTATTTATTCTATCATTGGTTTCATGCAGGATGCACACAACATGTGTGCCTCAATAACGGAGGCCAACGGGCCTAATGTGGCTGGGAGGCTGCCAGGATTCAAGTGGAGCGGGCCCCGTATGAGGAGGGCTCAGCAGGACGCACCTTATCGCTGCCAGGATTCAAGTGGAGCGGGCCCCGTATGAGGAGGGCTCAGCAGGACGCACCTTATCGCGTCCTCCGCTCGTCCCGTAGTGCGCGTGAAGCGCGCGGGGGCGGAGCTTTGGTCCGCGACGAGATCTCGCGATAGCGCGCGCTCTCGCGATATCTCTACACATCTCCCTTTTTCAATGCACAGCGAAATCACTGTAAAACATAGTCATTATATCTCACCGGTCTTCTGTGTTCTCTTCTGGGCAGATCATCAGTTCTGGTGCAATTCTCCTGTTGCTCCTGATCGGGATATGCACCCAGTGCTTCCGGTTCGACCTCGGTTTCCACCCTCTCTCTGTCGTCTCCTTCTGGTTCTCGTTCTTCACCTGCTCCGTAGTCTCTTTCGGTTTCCGTTCGTGATCTCTCTGGGGTCTTCGCTCTTCCTCGAGTCTTCTGGTATAGTGCCACTCTTTCAAGATTCCACGCTTGCCCGTCTTCCGTGCGAACATGATTTGTTCCTTTGTGAATCACTTTGATCTGTCGGCTAAACCGAGACCCTGTGACCTGATCTTTCTTCGGTAACTGGATTTTTACCAAGTCTCCTTTTCCTATGTCGGACGCTTGCTTGGTTCTTCTTCTCCGATCACTCCATAATTTCATGCGTGTCTTGTTGCTTTCGATTCTCCAGACTACTTCTGTCATGTCCACCACTTCATCTTCTCGTATTTTCGACAACCATGGTGGAATCAGCGTGGATGCCGCACTCCTCCCTCTCAACATTTTGAACGGGGATATTTGGGTGATCCCATTTGGAGTGAGTCTGTGGGCCGCTATGGCCTCCTTGGTGGTTTTGAGCGGGTCCATGCCCGAAGCCGTTGCTAATTGGATGGCGCCTTTTATGAACCTGTTGGCCCTCTCTACAAGCCCATTGGCTTGGGGGTGATATAGGGCCGCTTTCCTTTGTTTTATGTGATTTCTTTTTAAGAATTCCTCCATGTCTTTTGAGACTAGTTGCACCCCGTTGTCTGTAACCACTTCCTTGGGGAGGCCTTCCCTCTGAAAAATTTCTGTGAGTACTTCTATAACGGTTGCCGTGGTTATGTTCGGGACGAACGCGGCCTCCACCCACTTGGATAGATAATCAACCAGTACTATGCCATACCGGTGTTCAGGTGCCATTGCTTCCAAAGGCCCTATGAAGTCAATGCCAAGCTTTGACCACACGGCTTCTGGAATTTCCGTGGGTATTAGGGGTGCTTGGAGGACCTTAAGTCTCTTGTCGCTGTTGAGACATTCATGGCAACGTTCTATCATGGATCGAATCTCCTGGTCCATGGATGGCCACCAGTAAGCCTCTCTCACTCTGCGACGGGTCATGGTGTTTCCCAAGTGGCCTGCGTGGGCTCTACATAGGATGATCCTTCTCATTCCTGTGGGAGGAATAATCTGATCTGACTTCATAATTATCCCCTCCGTTTCAGACAGTTCGTCCGACACCTTCCAGTAGGGTCTCATGCCCTCGGGCAACGCCTTTTCACTTGGCCAACCTTCCTTTGTCCATTTGCGAATCATGGCCATGGTGGGGTCTTTCCCATCTTCCTCTTCCCAGTGTCTCTCACTGAGTTCCAGGTAATCTGGCACTCTCAAGTCCATGATGGATGCAACTATGCATTCTCCATGAAGGAACGTGGTGGCTTTATCCTTACCCTCCGGCAGTCTCGACATGAGGTCAGCTTGTGAATTTTTCCAGCCTGAGATATGCTGGATCTCAAACGTGTCCTCTTGCAGCTTGGCTGCAATGCGTGCCAATCTGGGTGTGGATACTTTTGTGCCTCCCGGGCTGAGCATATGGATAAGGGGCTTATGATCAGTCACTAACTTGAATTTGGTGCCCCATACATACGTCCTGAAATGTTCCACGGCCCATGCGCAGGCCAACATTTCTTTTTCAATGGTGGAATAGTTCTGTTCCGCCTCCGATAATGCCTTCGATGCAAAGGCCACCACATGTTCAGTGTCACCTTTCTTTTGTGTTAGCACTGCTCCCAGTCCATAAGCACTGGCGTCGGTGGTTACGACTGTTACCCACGCCGGATTAAACGGTTGAAGGCACGGTGCATCTATGATATGCTGTTTTATATTCACCATCGCCGTATTTTGGGGTTCTTGCCATACAAATTCCGAGCCCTTTTTGAGTACATCGCGAAGGGGTGCCGTGGTCTCGGAAAACTTCGGTATGAACTTCGCATAGTACTCAGCCAGCCCCAGAAATGACCTTACTTCCTCTTTGCTGTTTGGTTCCGGTGCTTTAATGATTGCTTGCATGAGATTCTGTTTGGGACTGATACCTTTTTCTGAAATCTTATACCCTAAGTATTCAACTTCTTTCACTCTGAACAAGCATTTTTCATACCGTAACCGCACCCCTGCTTCTTGTAGCTTGTTTAGGACAATTCTTAACGTGGCGTCGTGCGTCTGCTCATCCTCCGCATACACGAGGATGTCCTCCTGGAAGTACACCACGTTTTTAACTTTCCTTAGCAAGACATCCATCATGCGTTGGAACGCCGATGCTGCTGATGACAACCCGAATGGCATTTTGGTGAATTGGTATGTGCCAAATGGAGTGATGAATGCCGTGAGGGGTTTCGACTCTTCATGTAGCTGTATTTGGTGGTATGCATTCCTCATGTCCAGTTTTGAAAATATTCTGGCTTCTTTCATTAACAGAATGAGTTCATTTATGCTTGGAAGAGGGTAGTTATCTGTGATGACTTCCAAGTTTAAACTGCGTAGATCTATGCATACTCTGAGTTCCTGTGATTGGGGTTTCTTTATAAGCACGACAGGGCTCAGCCATTCAGATGCTTCGATTTCTTCGATGACACCCTCCATCTTCATCTTTTCCAACTGACTTCTGAGGATGTCCCTTGCCGTGGCTGGTACTGGCCTCACTCGGTGCTTTACAGGGACCGCATTCCTTTTGAGCACTATTTTGTGCAGAAAACCCTTAATGTGCCCCGGCTCCTCCGAGAAAAGTGTTGGGTAGTCGCTTTTGACGACAGGTCCGCTCGTCACCCTGACCGACAGGACCTGATCTTCGGTGCTGGGATCCAGTCTGATTTTTAGCTTGTCTTGGTCGTCCCACCCTAGCACTGCTGGGCCTTCGTGACTGAAATAGACCATGGTTGTGGTTTCCCTTCCTTTGAATTCTACTTTGGCTTTGATGTATCCTAAAAGTTCGACTGACGCCCCTCCAAAAACCGTGGGTTTGTGCCTCGTCATTAGCACTTGCACCTTTTCTTTTCCCACCATGTCCTTATACGTGCGAAGGGGAATGATCGTTAGATCCGAACCTGAATCTGCCATGACCCTTGTTTCCATGCCATCAATCTTGATCATGCAGTGAGGTTTCTCTCTCCTTGCTCTTGTGCTGTTCACCATGATGACTGTGGGTCTTCCTTCATCTTCTGAGGATGATTCTTTCTCCGTATTGCGATCTGCATTAAGGCTGGAGACTTTCTTGTTCCTCCACCGACACACAATAGAGAAATGGCCAATGCGTTTACAAATGGAGCACTCCTTGTCTCTGGCTGGGCACTCCCTGTCAAACGCCAGGTGTTTCGTGCTGGTGCACCTGTGACACTTTAGGGGTTCTTTCCTGTTCCCTCTCCCTTCTCTCGTGTCGGTTGCCGGCCTTTCTCTTCTTGCATGGAAACCCACTGCTTGTATTTCAGCGGAACTCTGGGCCCCAGTAAGCTCCTTTCGTCTTCCCGCCGTTTCCTCGACTGCTCTGGCGATCTCAATCGCTTTCTCCAACTGCAGTTCCTTTTCAACAATAAACTTATCTTGGACCTTCCGACTGTTAGTGTGGACGACCAACATGTCACATATGAGGCTCTCCGCATTGTTGCCAAAATTACACAGCACTGCTAATTCCCTCAGCTTGGTGACGTAATCGTCAACTGGTTCAGACATTTCTTGCCTTCGCGTGTAAAACCGTATCCTGTGGAGCACTGTGTTCTCTTTACTGGCAAACCTTTTTATGATTCTCCTGACCGCCTCCTTGAAAACATCGTCATTGTCGCCAGCCACCGGTATCGGGGTGAGACTCTCGAATATTCTTTGTCCTTCCACTCCCAGGGCATTTAGTAGCATGGCCCTGCGCCTCGCTGCTGAGAACCCTGCCCCACCTAGAGCCTCCACATATGTCGTGAATAGGGGCTGCCATTGTGGCCATGGGATGGCAGGCCTACCTGGAGTTTGGAGAAAGGGTGGCGGTGGCGTTGCTCCTTGCATGCTCCTCTGTGAGTTCTGGTGGCTATCCTCGTCGCCAATTTATGTAGTAAAATGCTTGTAATGAAGACAGGAGTCTCTGAGCTTGTGACGTTGTATTTATTCTATCATTGGTTTCATGCAGGATGCACACAACATGTGTGCCTCAATAACGGAGGCCAACGGGCCTAATGTGGCTGGGAGGCTGCTGCCTTATGTCCGTGTCCAAGATTCAAGTGGAGCGGGCCCCGTATGAGGAGGGCTCAGCAGGACGCACCTTATCGCGTCCTCCGCTCGTCTCGTAGTGCGCGCGAAGCGCGCGGGGGCGGAGCTTTGGTCCGCGACGAGATCTCGCGAGAGCGCGCGCTCTCGCGATATCTCTACAACAGTGCTGCTGCAGCTCTGCTGGTCCTCTCTGCACTCCACAATGCTTCTGTTAGTGTACCACAGGTTCCCGGTATCCACTGTGATTTTTTGCAGGATGGATAAACAAAATTAACAAGCCTCCCGCTGCTCCTCCATGCCTTGTCAATGGAAAAGAAAATGTACATGTAAAAAGTAAAGAAACGCAAGAAATATTTTTATAAGTTAATAAGAGGGTTAATCCAGTTTTTAACATTAATTAGTGTTCTTGTTAAATCGAATCTTACCTATATTTGAAAATTGATATAAATTTGTATTTTTGTGAAATCATATCTTACATATATTTGAAATGCATGCTCTATTTACCATTCAAAGATGGCTGGCATGTTTCCTGAGAGCTTCCCTAGAGACAGTCATCCAAGATGGCTGCCTCCATGGAAGTGCTCACACAAAATCAAGGAGTTCAGAGATGGGCAGGAATGGGTAGGATTAACCATATGGATTAAATTGCCTATGGGTGGGGAATGGGAGGGATTACAACTGTGTATTCCTCGTCAAATATCTCCATTGGAATAACATTACAGACCCTCATTCAAAGCCCATATTTGAATCTCTTATGTTAATGACAAAAGTTTCAGCTTCAAAGGTAAATTGTAATTGGTTATTTATAACACGCTTAATACCCAGAGGTTTCTAAGCATTTACCCGAGGATAAAACCTGTGTTTCTCCATGTCATCTTGTTTCCAAGGCAACTGTGTTGCCCCTAAGCTATCCTCCTGAGGTAGTGCTTTCAGTGCCACTTAATAGCCCAAATTAAAAATGGATGTGCTGTTCTCTCTTTACATACTAGGAAAAATTGAAAAGCTTTTATTTTTAAACTTGTAGGGTTGGCTACATATGTTGTACTCCACTGAGTGAGGCATAGGCGTTCCATATACCCACTCGGTCTGCAGGAGTGTGTGGCACAATCAGAGACTACCTTCCCCTATAAGTAATCTGTGGCCCCTCCGAAAGACTGCAATGTGACTATGATTCGTGCATCTGGGTGTTTTATATACACTGCAACCCCCTTCAGAGATGGGCCTGAGCATAAACTGAAAAACATCAGGGTTTCATGACTGGAGGGACACTGGTCTCGCTTTTCTTCTCTATCCAAGTTGTGCTCACAGTTACATTTTTACAGTGCCCAGTTCACTTATTGACACCCAAGCACAGGTTTAGATATATATAATGTTCATTGTCCTTAATCTCTGCATGTCCACTTATGTATGTTCCCGGCTGACTGTTTCATTTACTTCACTCCACAAGCTGGTCGGAATCTGCCTCACACTCACCCCACTGCTTCCTGTCTAATCTGATCTCTTTATCTATTGTACGTTCTTTTGTGATCAAAAGAGCATTGTTCCTGCTATATATCAACATATAAATAAATAAATATCACCCAGCATGATTCTTGGCAAACACGGTCTAAGGTACATAGCACCAGGATGCTTCATGACGACCTACTTGTACACACATCTCAGGGATATAGAGTCCAGGAAGCTTTTCAACACCGTGAGCACAGTCTTGGGGATAAAGCACCCAGCACGCTCTTTGCTCCTTTAGCCACACTCACAGGGCTACAGTGCACAGGAGACTTCTTGTAAATTCCAAGGAAAATAGTGCCCTGCTCACTTCCAGGGATGCAGTATCCACATTGCAGTTTTGGGGGGATATACGCCCCAGCTTGCTTTCTCAAACAACAGCAGAATCTTACCATTGGGTTGGAATGTACCCCCGGGCAGCGCTTCAGTGCCAAACTTGCTTCTCATCAGCTCTCTTAGGCCTCCCACTTCACTCAGCCCTCCAGGCTCTCTCAGGCCTCCAAACTCTCTCAGGATTCTTTTCTCTCTTTTGCCCCTCAGATTTCTCAGGCATCACAAACATCTCAGCTCTCTAATGCCTCATTAGGTCTCCTTCCATTCCGCTTTTGGAGTTGAGATTTCTTTACAGGCTCCTGGTAACTGCCATCAACCCAAACAACATTCTGTACCTTCCTCTGATGTGTAGGGGTCAGGGTTATTACACTTCTGCAGCAAGTTGTAGCATTGGTTATGCAATGCTGACTCTCCTTTGCTTCTTTTGAATTAGTTTATTGCCCTCATTTAGTAATCTGCCTCACCTGTATCATTCCTATGCTTTGTGGAGCCATTAAATGGTCCAGTGGACATTTTGGGGTCAGGTGAGAGTCCTGCCCCTAGTGGGCAAACCCGCACCAGCTCTCCATTGTGCAGAGGCCACTTCGAGACCGTCAGTGCGCAGTTTCCTCATGTGGCTTCGGTATCAAGTGAAAACGTATATATTTCTAACCAAATAAAAAAGACTGAATTAGAAAGACTGCTCTGAGACCTCTCTCTCTGCAGCAGTCTTTCTAAATTTTACTGTCATGCCCCTGGCACACACGAGTGCGCGCAGGGGCTGATACGCGCGGCCGAGACTAGCAAGGGAAGGCGAAAGTTGGGGGTGAGGTGTTTGTTTGCGTGTCTATGTGTATGTTGTGGGGTAGTGTTTGAAGTGTGGATGGGCCTGGGGCGAAGGTGTGTGTGTCTTCTTGTGGGTGTTTGTGTATATTTATATTTGTTGGGGTAGCGTAGGGACAGTTATGGGGAGAGGATGCAGGATTAAAGGGGGGAGTCGCTCTGGGGGGTGAAAAGAGTTATTTGGCAAATTTTAAAAGCTGCACCAAATCGTCCGGAAAATAAAATGGTCTTTTTTGTGAGCGGCCTTTAATATTCAACAATATCACACAGAACCGTGACTTCAGACTGGAATTGATGAGAAGGTTTGAGGGTAAAGGTGCTGTACTCCGGTCTGCATGCTCATGGAGCTGAAGTCTTGTAACTAATGCGGAGCCTAGGCTTCACTGTAGTGAATACCATACAGTTCCATCACTCCAGTTTGGGCTTTCCACCTGGGGCGTCAAGGGTTGCTAGCAGTGGCCTCATGAAGCACTGATCCAGGCTATGGCAGCGAGGCAAAGAATCCTCACTTTGTTCAGTAATGGATGTTTCTCTAGCAGGTTGGTGTGGGGGGCACCCTGGAGGGAGGACTCTGACAGTCCCAACCCTGACTTCCTACAGGTAGCTCGCATCACCAGCCCGAGGGACCTGGTAGACCAGCTTGTCTTGTCCTGAATCCATCCTCTGCTCTTGTGATGGGGTCTCGCTATGGTGATGGAGAACATAATTTGACAGGTGTGGTTTAAGACATGACGTTTTCTACTAGCAGTGACTGTTTACCTAACTGGTAGGCACACTTGCGAACTGGGACTCTGAATCTTCAGATAAACTACTGCCTGTTCCAAAATCTGCACTGAATCCTAAAACACAGCGTGATGAAGGACATGGCTGTGATTATGCATGCGAACTGGGTGAGGAATGAAGTGGTTAAACAGAACCGGGCTCATTTTCATATCCCCATACTAATGTCCGTGCCTTGTGGGTCTGTTTCTGGTGCTGCATTCTGATATGGTAGCTGTTTTAACCTGAGCTGTGAGCGTGAGGTATATTATCCTCACTCCCACTCGTTACCCCAAACAGACACACAAAGAGGAATTGAGCCAAAGGAATAGTGAACCTCTCTTTATTTTCCTCTACATCCACGGTCGAACTGGCCTACAGGGCAGTAGGGCAATGCCCGAACTAAAAATGCAGAATGCTAGTGTGGGCAATTTTTTGGGGTCAAATTGGGTCAACATTTTGGCCAATGTGGGCCAGTTTGAGGAGTTACTTCACTATGCGGCTAGTAGTTTTGGCCATTGTTGCTGAATAGATATTCTTTAGATTGCACTATGTGCATCACATTTGATCATAAAACCTCCCCCTTGGGTACTGTTCAAACAGTCTGTCACAAAAGGAATGAATTGCCATCTGCAACTGAGGGCCACTTTTTCATTGGTGCCCGAGACAATTTTATGCCCCAGTCCGACCCTTCAGCCATCCGTCCCCAGTCTGTACTAGCACCTCTCTTCCTCCTACCTTTCCCATGCGGTTCCCTCCCTTCTGCCTTTAAGGTGGTATTTCATTTAAGGTCGTCCGCCCAGGGGCTCAATATACAACATTAGCTTCAATGACTATCTATGCTTAAGCTTCCCGGGCCTGTGTCCCAATTCAAACATTCATGTTTCTTCAGGCAATGAAGCTTTACTATGTAGAATGCTGGGCAGCACTGTGATGGAAAGGTAGGGAAAAACGATACCACCCTCTGCAGGATGCGGCGGATGTGTTCATCAGATGTTAACGTTGCTGTTTCACTCAATGATACATCAAAAACAATTGCATTAAAGATCAAAAGGTAGGGAATTTCCGCATAGGCTCTGTATCAATTGTGATGGAGTTCCCCTCTGGTTTGCTGCTGTCAGGTGAAGCGTATCTTCAGGGCTGCTACAAGATTCCAGGAAATTTTGCAAGCACAATTACAAGCTGCATCTTGTGGAAAATGTGACATTACCTTTAGAGTCATTGACTAATGAACTCTCGTGTTTCCTTTTTTACATGCTTTGCACATACCTTTCAGGACAGCCTTGTGAAAGCTTCATAAACTCTACCCTACCCCAAATCAAATTATATTTGCTTTGGGATATATCCCACACTTTTCAAAGGTGACTGTTTGCTGGCAGACATCGCCAGAAATTGAAAAAAAAGAAGGCGTGCCTTAAATACAGTTAAACTTTTGGAGCCATTTAGTGTTTACCAGTAATTAATTTTCAGTGCATTACTAAATCTTCGATGGGAAGTCATCCACATGTTGCGAAATTGGCCAATGGTGTAAGCCACCTCAGTTGCTGCTGGTGAATTTCTCCTCCAAAAATGCGTGAGCGAGAAAGGCCGAATCAACCAAGGATGGGATCGGGTAGCTTCTCTCCCTGAGAATTATTTTTTTAAATAATTGGTTCAAATGGTGTATTTTACACCATACTTTCTGTGAAAAGGTGGGTCAAAAGCCACACAGTTTATATTTCGGTTTGTAGGGCAAAGCATGAAAAATCCAATAGATGCAAGTCACCAACAGTGCACATGAGCATTTTCTAACACAATTTTATTATGAGTTTGGCCACAACATATGACAGTATGAAGAACATTTTCATGCTGGCAGTGCCCATACATGTCCATGTAGGCTGCACCAATACATGCCATTATTACCATACGAGAACATGCTCCAGTTGGCTTTGCCAGCAACACATGGCATGCCACAGTTAGAAAATATATCCAGACTAGCTGCACCAATGTAGGGCAGCCTAGCCACGTAGTAACACTCATCTTGTTTAGTTTACCCTTGATGCCCAGTAAAAATATCATGCCACAGAAAGACAATTTAAGTAGACTAGCTGCAGTAATGTAGGCCAGTCTATCCAAATAGCAGCACTTGTCATGTTTGCTAAAACCTTGATGCCCAGTAAAAGATGCGATTCCATAGGAAGAAAACATATCCAGAAGAGCTGCAGCAATGCAGTCCAATCTAGCCATGTTACAGCACTTGTACTGTTTTCTTCAACTTTGATGCTCAGTAAAAATATTCTTGTGTATCACTGCATATTCCTAAAACATGCTCAAACAAAAGCAAGTCAAATCAAAACAAAACAAACTCCTTATCACTATCTCAATACTGCAAACCTAAAGAAAAAAGTCAGAACTATGAGATCAGGTTCTTAACTACATAGAGTGCTGAACCATATACTGTTAAAAAGGTCTTAACTAGAACTTTTAGAAAAAAGAAATTGCATAAATACCTTCCAGCTAAACCATTAATGACATACAGGTGAGCACTGACCACAAAGAACAAAATGAGCCCACTGATTTTCGTATCCAATCTGTTGCTCCTCAAAGAAACTCGGAGGAACCAGCTGACAACTAATCAACACAGCCAAGGCTTCCAACTATCAGAAAACCATAGCAGAAGCCGACAACACAAGCAGAGCCCTCTTCAAAGCGGTCAAGCACTGTGTCAACCCGCTACCCAATGATTGCATACCACCCTGCACTGAAAAATCCACCACCCTCAACACCTTCTTCATCAACAGAATCAACAAGATTCACCAACAAAATCTCCACATCCTAGACAACATTCAAGACACTCTCTACAGGGAACCTGGTAGAAACTTTGGCGGCTCTCAAAGCCACATCGTAAACAAACAACATCCTCCCAGCATCCATCCTCAAGACCCTCCCTGAAGAAGCTCTCTTTACATACCTGGAGATCATCAACAGCTCCCTGATTCAAGGCACCTTTCTATCAACCGTAAAGACAGAACAAATCCTCCCTCTTCGAAAGAAACCCACCCTGGATCTCGACAACCTGGTTAACTATTGCCTCATCACCCATCTTCCCTTCAAAGGTAAGATTATTGAGAAAGCATTAGCCGCACAATTGCAGCAACACATCGACACCAACAATCCCCTCCAAACCTTCCAATTCGGGTTCAGACCCAGATGCAGTACGAAGACAGCAACCATACAAGTGGTTGATGACACCCCCAACATGCTTGATGACGGCCACTCCTGCCTCCTGGTTCTATTCGACCTCTCGGCCGATTTTGACACAGTAGACCACTCAGCGCACACGGACACCATGAATCGGTGCTTGGAGATCAGCAACCTTGTTCTACACTGGTTCACATCTTACCTCACCAACCACCAGCAGTTTGTTCAGATGGACTCCTATAGATTACCAATGCTACACATCACCTGTGGCAATCCTGCAGGCTTCCATCCTCTCACATAAAAAAGAGGTAGGGATAGTCCCTTAAAGCATAATGTGGATTGGGACATGCAGAGAATAATATATTGTTATACCAATGGTATCAACTATGCTATTATGAGATAAAAAAAATCTCATATAATTTAAATCAGTTTTAATTATAGTGTATCCTAACAGTGGATATCAAATTTATTTTTTGCCACTCTAAGTACTGAAAACATTCCTTCTTTTTGAAAAAGATTTATTAATGGAATCTTTAAAAACATAAACAAACATCAATAATACATGATTAGTGAGACAAATTCCAGAATATTTTTCTTTCTAAGAATTTCTTTAACTCAAAATCACATAGAAGAAAATATAACAAATTTGAACACAAGTGCAGAAAGAACCTGAAAACACAAAGATTAAGCACAATTCAAGGAAGTCAAAAAAGTCATCAGGTCACAAACATTCAAAATCCATTTGAAAACAGGCTTCCATCCTCTCCCCAGTGATCTTGAATCTATACATGAAGCCGTTTAGAGCCTTCCTAGCAAAGCCAACATTCACATTCACCAATACACTGACAACACACATACCTCAATATTGACTCCATCAAGGACATCCACAGGCTCAAAACCTGCCTATCACAGATCCAGTCTTGAATGTCCAGTGCATACTTGAAGCTCAACCCCTCCAAGACAGAATTCCTACTCCTCACCAATAACATTGAACACCCAGACATATAGACCTGGTGATCAACCATGAACCCCGAGGGCTTCACACCCAAGCTCAGCGCCTGCGCCAAGTCCCTCAGATTCCACATCAACAAACACCTTTCCTTCAAGACACACATAGCCAAGAAAACTCAGACAGCTTGGTATCAGCTCTCCCTCCTGTGGAAGGTCAAGCCTTTCCTTCCTCCGAACAGCTTTAGATCCACCGTTCACTGGTTCTATCCCACCTGGATGGGGGCAATGCCCTCCTTGAAGGACTCCTGTGTCCTCCATTGTGCCCAAGAGAAGTGTTCTACACATGGCTGCACACCTCATCAGCAGTCTATGCAGATATGACCACATCACCCCAGCCCTCCTGAACCTTCACTGGCTCCCACAGCATACACAAATCACTTTCAAGTCTTGCGGCATCATCTATGCTACCCGTCAGCCATACTGAGCAGCTCTGGTGGACAGTGCACCACGAGAAGCCAGGACATGTGAAGACTTGAAATCTGATGCTGTAAAATGGAAGGGACCAGAAAACAAGCCTTCTCTGCCCACTCCACAAGACTATGGCACCTCCTCCCAGTCAGCATCAGACTCGCCCCCACACTCCAACAATTCAAGACCTCAAGGCCCACCTCTTCAATGAGTCTCTCCACCTCAACACCTGGGTCATCACACCACCCCTGTGCCACCTGACTCACAAGATGGTGTCTGCCACTCTCCTCCCCACCACCCTGTACAGCTCTACCCCTCCTCTCTGCCCCTCTGTATCCTACCCTTCGCTGTATATCTGTTCTGCTGTTTCCTCTGAAAAGTTCTCCATTATGCATCTGTGCTGTTGTATACCTCTGTAAAGCGCTCTGTTGTGTAACTGTATTGTTGTATACCTCTCTAAAGCCCTCTATTGCTTCTCAAAGCTAGGTCAGCGCGCAATAAATACAATAATAATAATAATATTAATTATAATAATAATTATAATAATAACTGATTGTGGAAAACCATAATTGTGGATGGTACAATACTTGTCTGTACATGATGGACCAACAAAAAACATTGAATTAGCCAATAAGACTACCAAATCAATTACAACATTCATTTAATGCAACACAAGATATGTAGTGCATGGAATAACATTTATATGTCAAAAATGGTATATTGGAATCATAATACACAATTAAAAAGTAAAATTCAAGAACATATAAGAGCTATAAAGAATTGTTATATGAGACATCCTCGTGCCATACACTGGAAAATCGACCATCAAGCTAACAAGCTTGAAAATCTGAAATGTGTGGGACTAGAAACAATGTATGTATCGAGATGAGGGAATAAAGAATTGTTGCTTAGACAACAAGAAGAATATGGATACTCAATCAACTCAATGGACCTTATTTATGTCTATAATAATATCATTAGGGTAATATGAAATATGTTTCAATTGGATTTGATGCTGCTATCTAAAAACAGTCCATTATGACATAGCTGCACACTGAACTATGATATGTTGTAGTTTTCTAAGTCAATCACTTATGCAATAATTTGATTTCTAAATCGATGTAAAGCAGTTGCGCAATATTATTCAGACACCATGTTTTGTGATATAGTAATGTACTGAATTTTGACACTATCGAATTTATTAAATAATTATATTTAAATAATGTATGTAACAACTGCTTTTCATAGTCATGCCAAGCAGTCAATTGACATCATTAAGATATACATTTTATTAATGAAATCATCTCAATTCAAATTAATTTTCTGAAGTCAATTTAAATAAAATCTCTCATATTTCAAGAAATAGGATCCTAGTCCAAAATACTATATCGATCCAGAGGCACGTAATCAATTACCTCTCAACAAAATGTCCATGACGCACATTAATGAAATCATTGTGTTTAACGTTAACATAATAATGTCATTAGCGTCAAAATAAAAAGGTGCCATTTGGTTTGAATTCCATGTGAGTAAAATAGCATGGATCAAACACATCAAACTGGACCAAGGTATATAGTTTAATCTACTTCATTATTAAGGTAAGAACATTTAACAAGTTAAACCTTTTGATTAAGATATACACGTCTGCCTCTCAGAACTCTAACTATGTGTGTCTGCAATGGAGGTGGCTAAGAAATAAAGTTTATACCAACATTTCTTTATTATCTTCAGAAATAAACCAGGAATTAACTACACTAAGCAACGATTGATCAATTGAAACAGGACAAGAATAAAAAACATAATTAAAAACCATCAAAAATATGAGATGAACATCATTATATCATAAGGTCAGTATACCAGATTTACACGATATTGCGTTGTGATGCCGTTTTCTTTTATACTTTCATAGTTATTTGTTTATTATTCATTGCAAGTTTACTTTCCTTTTAGGCTCCGGTTGCCCGGGACATGGCGTATGACTGGGCGCCCACTTACCTGCACCTTTTATTATTTCTGCATGAATTTTTTAAATTTATTTTTTAAATTAATGCAACATATGTTTTCCTTCTACTGCACCCGTGAGCGCCTGGTTACTGGAGGGTGCCTGGCCTCCTGGCTACCGAGGCTCGGCTTGGGGTGGCTGCATCATAACTTTTCTTTCTTCAGACTTACACACACTGCTCAGCGGAAGTCTTTCTTCCTGTTTCATTATTGCCGAGTCAGGATTGGCCACTGTTGGAGCTACGGGCCTTTGCCTCTGGTCCCTCGGTGGATTTAAACGTTATTGCATTGCGCTGCCATTTTCTTTTATACTTTCATGGTTATTTGTTTATTATGCATTGAAATTTTACTTTCCTTTTAGGCTCCGGGTTCCCCGGGCCGTGGCATTTGACTGGGCGCCTACTTACCTGCACCTTTTGTTATTTCTGCATTCATTTTATTTATTTATTTTTCAAATTAGTGCAACATATATTTTCCTTGTACCGTGCTTGTGAGCGCCGGGTTCCTGGAGGGTGCCTGGCCTCCTGGCTGCCGAGGCTCGGCTCGGGGTGGCTACATCATAACTTTATTTTTTTTCAGACTTGCACACACTGCTTGGTGAAAGTCTTTCTTCCTGTTTCATTACTGCCGAGTCAGGATTGGCCTAGGTAATTTATGTGCTGTCCTAATTATGGCATTTGCAGACAGCGCAGCTGGCCCACCTTCAGTGTGCCAAAGTTGTGCCAACGTTAAGCCCTTCTGGGCCCGTATGGGTCCCGGACAGGCCTGGGGGCATTGCCCTGACAGCTCTTGAGGGCCAGTATACACTCTTTGGACTACTGGAACTGGCACCTTTGAACACAGTATTTCCAGTTGGTTTTGTTTTGACTCCTCCTTACTGTTCGACCCCCATGTTTCCACAGTTTCTACCTGATGGCTTTAACATCTTGCACATGGACAGAGTTGCTCCCCACCCTGGGGGTGGGGTTGCCATTATCTTTAAATCTGGTTTAAAAGTTACCCGGGTGCCTCTTGTTCATATCTTGGCTATGGAGTCATTATTGGTAAACTTGGCGATATCTGCATCAGAGTCGGCCAACTTTCTCCTTGTTTATCGTCCTGCATGATCCTTTTCCTTCTTTTTACCTCCCTTCTTGGAAAGATACACCTCATTGCAGCTAAAATATTCCCACCTAGTTGTTCTAGGCGATTTTAACACCAGATTTACTCTACCTTTAGCCCCTAATCTTGGTCAGTTTCTGGATAGTTTCTGAGATTTAGGTATTAGACAATTCTTTGCCGAATCTGCCCATTAGCTGGGTGGAATCTTGGATTTCGTTTTTACAGCTATCCCGGGACTAGTTATTCTGCTTCCTTGGACAGACCACTTTTTGGTCTCTTTCACAGTGCCTCTTATGACTCATCTGTCACCTCCTGTCAAACGCACCATTCTCAGGAGAAATTGGCGTAGTGTGGGCATGTCTCATTTTGCATCTGCTGTTATAGCTTACTGCTCTAATAATACTCATGTTGATTTCACTGACTTGTCAGAAGCATTGCTGAAAGTGGCCGATCAACTTGCACCTCTTACTTGTTGTTCGCTGTTACCCTTCCCAACCTTGGTTCTCTGTTGAACTCAAAGCAGCCAAGCTCGGTTTTCACCAAGCCAAGCGTCAATGGCGCCCTTCTTATAGCTCTTCTGACAAAGGTACGTTCACCTCTTTATCTAGGAAGTATCAACTGTTAAATAAAAACTGCCAAGCAGTCTTATTTTATGCACAGTATTGAAGCTGCCCTTAACCAGTCTAAGGAGGATAAATCATTCTCCTCCACTGCACATTTTCTTCCCACTGTCCTACCATCCCAGTGTCATTGTGACACGCTAGCTGATTTTTTTCATTCTAAAATAACTAGCGTTCGTGGCAATATTGAATCCGCACACTCTGGCACTGGGGCGAAGGTCATGGACATCTGCCTGCCCATAACCACTGGCTGGGTGACCTTTCTGGTGTTTACGAATGAGGTGGTTTTGACTGCCACCTCTCCCCTTAAATCGGCTGCTCCGTCTGACCCAGTCCCTTCTGCCTAGGATTATTTCCTTGGTGACCCAGGCTTTGAATCTTTCTTGCAGCCTGGGTTCTATTCCTGCTGAGTTGAAACAAGCCACTGTGGTTCCTCTACAGAAGAAGCCATGCTTGAATGCTTCTATTCTTTCCAACTTTCATCCAATCTCTTTACTTCCCTTTTTATGAAACTTCTTGAAGCTCTGATTTCTCCTCTTCTCTCCTCTTTCCTAGAGTCTTCTGCAGTGCTTGACCCTTTTCAGTCTGGCTTTAGCCCAGGAAGGGGCACTGGGAGTGTCTTAGTATCAGTCATGGATAATCTCGACCGGCTGGTTGATAGCAGGGGGGTGGTGGCCCTTATTTTGCTTGATCTGTCTGTGGCATTTGATACTGTTGACAACCCCCTCCTCCTCTCTCTTTCCTGACCGGTCGTGGCCAATCTGTATCGCTACCTCCTTTTCTTTGTTCTTCTCAATCCCTGGTTTGTGGCGTCCCCCAGGGCTCTGCCTTATCCGCAATGTTATTTAACATCTATGTCTGCTCCCTGGTAGCTCTTGTACGCTCCCATGGCTTTAGGTGTTACTCTTATGCGAACAACATGCTAATCCTGGCCCAATTAGATCTGGACCCGGATGGAGTGTCATCTCACTTGTGTGACTGCCTATCAGCCATGGGGGATTGGATGAGCGCCACTTGGCTTAAACTTAAAGGGGATAAGACGGAAGTCCTGGTGGTGGGAACATCGGCTACATCAGACTGTAAAATATATTTAACAGGATAGTGCATTTCATCATGGTATCAAAGAGGGATTTATTGTTGCCTCCCCACTCAGGAAATAAGCTGTGAATAATATTGTTTTTCCCTTTTTTATCAATTACTTTCTGTCTTCCTGAGTGTGTTGCAGATTCATCAGAGCTTCTTCCTTCTTAGAGTATAGCCATATTTGTTCCAATTTATGAACCACACATTTGTTACATTTAGGATATACCAAACATTGTAAGGCTTTACTCTGTTCTTCCAGGGTTTAATATGAGTGACTATTCTGTTCAAGTCAATGCTTAGCATTGCATGATAATTCTTAACTATTTCATCTGTCCGGAGAGAAGAGTTCAAAGATTGTGAGTATAATGAAATTGATTAATTGCTTTTTTGTAATAGGGCAGAAGAAAAGCGACTGGTGTCAATAATCTCCCTTTTGGCTGAACTTGATGCTGTGAAACCGTAAGAGGAAGCAAACAATAAATCAGAAAATGAGCTATCCAATCAAGTTATAATGGGGTGAGACATTGTATCAAAGAAGGTTTGCTGATAATTAAATCGAAGAAATTATTACCGACATATGCAGGAGAAGGAAAATGTTATTTTCGTCAAAGCAACATTGTTATAGTTTGGGTAAGAGAGTTCATCATTGACAAAGTGGAACCAGGGGTTGTGAGCTTAAAATCTGTCACAAATATGTTAAACGTGTGAGTATTCATTGAGTCACTTATTAAACTTAAAAACCCATCTAAGAAGGTAGAACAAAGGCCTCTGGATGATATATTAAATGAAAAGCATAATATATCTTATTAGATAAAGCCCATGATCTAGAAAGATATTAAATTATCATGGCTTAAAGGGATGTAACATTTCACATTTAAAAATGCCCTTAAAAATGAAAGCAACCCCACCACCTCATTTCCCAATCCTATCCACTTCAATCCATGTGTAAACTAGAATAATCATTGGGTAAGATTTCATCCAGTTATATAGTATTAGTAGCACCAAACCATACTTCAGTCAAGAACAGAAAATCCTAGGTCAGCTATGTAATTAGCTCTTCAGTTTTATTAGAGTGGGCAACTGCAGACTTGCAGTTCATCAGGGCTGCACTAACAAGATTATTTTGCTTGTGAGTTTTAGTTAATTGATCTCAACGATATGAGTACTACATAGCCTAGATTGCTACCTGATTCGCCTGTCGCTCTTTCATGCTCAGGAGAATAACAAAATCTTACTAACGTGATTCGTAAAAACAAATCAGAGTAACACATTATAAAACCTAATACTTAACAACAATAACAAATGTGGAATAGGTAATTGAAACTACTTAACTCCTCCAAAAGTAACAGTAACAGGCTAAGTATTTAAGATAACGCTTTACTATGCACTCTTAACTGGATGCCTAACTATGTCGCTTAAAGTACACAATGTGATTGTTCACGTTTCAGTGACTGCTGCGGCCGGTGTGAACACTGGTCTGTGTGTGTCACGCCAAGATGTTACGGTGATGAATTGACTTCTGCTCTGCAGGAGTACAAGGATGATTAGAGGCTAAAGCGCCTACTCAGCCCTCACACTTCTACAAACCAAGAGGCAACACAATCATAAACTTAAAACAGGCACAGATAACAGATATAGCTCCTTTGCCTTTAGTGGTAACATGGGCCGAGGGAAGGCTATACTCTCAAGAGGGATGTGAATGTGATTCAGTAGCAACCAAAACAGCAAAGCATACCACTCAAAAATAAAGCAAATTAACAATCAAGGTTTTATAAAATACTGTTAAACCCCAGCATCTGCATAAATAACGAAATATTAAAACAATACACACAACCCACCACTGAGGAAAGAACAGGAAATAAGCAAGGCAAGCACAATGTAGCACTCTGAGTAAGGAATCAGGAGTTGAAGGCAATTGATAACCACAATGCTCTTAAAAAGGATATGTGTCTTAGGTGCAAAAAGGGAATCAATGACCTAACCAGTGTCTAAGGCCCACAATGGACATGGGGGGCAGTTATTGGTCAATAGCACCTTCTTTCGGATCTTTCACGGTTTGACAGTGTCAAACCTGGCTTCCAGCAGTAGTGCAAGTGGATTGAGCTCAGTTCAGGTACATTGGGTCGTGGATGCCCAATTAGTAAGCAGGCATCAAGCAGGTTTGAACGCGGTAGCTCCTTATATTTCAATGGCAGCATTCGGTAGTGCAAGTCTGGGCACTCACCACGATCTGTCTGAGGTTGAGCTGGGTTGAGTTGTGCTGTAACCAACAGGAAGAGTCAATGAGTGATGCTCCAGCGGCTTGAGTCAGCAGGTGGCTATGGTTAAAAAAAGTTGGTCTGAAGGCAGGTAGACTGGTCTGAGGTGGTAGAACAGGGGGCCTTAGCTGATCTGGTCCTCCCTCTGCAGTGAGGCCCACTCCGGGGGCTCTAGGACAGGATGAGTCCTTTCATATTATGCTCTCCCAGCCTTGGAAGATTTTGATGCAGAGTGTCATGTCCTGATCGACAGCATGAGTTACGCCCAATGCGCCCTGGGAGAGTGTAAGGGCATTGCTTTTCTCTGCCTTGGACTGCTCCTTCCTTCTGCACATCAGAGGGCTCTGGAGAGTTCACCTCTCCCAAATGATGTCCAAATGAATCCTTCTCAGGTGGCTGTTCCAGAGTAAATCAAAGAAGGAGTGGGAGATTTATTCTTTTAAAGGCAAACACCCACAGACGATTGAACTAAAACTAGCTACATTAGGGGTTCAATCCATGTTCCTAGGAATTTGCCTTCTGATATCACACCCAAAGGGCTTCGTGTTACAGGAAGCGGAGGGGACAGGAAGGAAGGAAAGAGGCAGACAGGAACACAATAGTGGAACCTTTCTCCAACTATAAAGCGCTCCCTCTGTCTTCGCTAACCCTGCCCTCTTCTCTTCTCAATCGAATCAAAGGTGTCTCGATGTGCAGCACCCTGGTGTGAGGCCAACCCTTTTGTGAATGAGTGTGCCCTTTGATTCCTGTTCCCAGGCCAGCTTCCTGTGGAGTGGCTGTCCCTCTGGGGTGGCCATTACCTGCCTTCACAATAGAAAAAAATCGAGGTAATCCCCCAGGCTACCTTCCTGCCAGCAGTGGCAAGGCCCAGTCTGACATGGGAGAATACACATAATCCTTCCGCAGCTGAACTTGGCTCATAGGGCTAACACAGGTGTGATACACAATTGTTGTGGCGTGTAATAATTATGAGAGATATCATACCATACCACAGAAGATGGCTTTCCCCCCAGGAGGGTAGACTTATAATTACAAGTTTTTGGTACAGTGTGCCTGTTGTAAAATCGGCTCCTGCACTGCAGAGATTTGTCTGTGACTGCAGCTATCAAATGGACACTAGTGACCTCTGAACCTGCTCTGTGCCACTGGTAGAGCAGGTACTGCAGCTGAGGGGACTGATTCAGAAAAGGCACAGGCACACACAATGCTTTTGTATGGCATATTAAAGGGGAAAGTGATTGGCCGATTACCTTTCTAGGTAACGTGCGCACCAACCAATTCGGCCACATGCGAGTATGCCTTTGTTAACAAAACAAAGAATCGTATTATGGCCAACATGAAACTACGATGGCAGAGTGGATACAGTTCATCTACAACACAGCAGATGGGTATATTTTGCACGTCTCTCCACAGCAGAGTACTTTAGCATCATTCGTGTAACGTGCAGACATTTATTAAACGAGACCTCCTGCAGGTCATTTTTTCTTGAACGAGGTGACGTCTGCGCTATGAGCAAAACAATTTTAAAAAAAATGTTTATGTCCTTGTGAGCAAGTCGCATTTGTAGTCGTTAGATATATATGATTCGCCCACACAGTCTACATGCTATATATCCTCGAATCTAGACGTGGATGTCTAATTTTGGAAATAATCTCAATCGCAGGTGTAAACGTTTGATATAACTGCAACGATGTTTTTAAGCAAGGTTTATTATGGGCTGGTCTCCACCGTGGAAGCATTTCAAATTCTCTAGCCCAGATTGAGCTGTAATTTAAGAAATCCTGGTTTTGTGGAGAGACTGAATACGAGATCCTAGTAACATTACCTGTTTGGGAACTGCACTGCAGCTGATCACCAGCAGATGGCACTGTTCGTGCGCTTTATTTTTTGCCATGAAAAGCCTGCACAGAAAGACAATTGATACCGCAGTGAGGTCACTTGCATTTGAAAGAAACATGATAGTCTGAGCCAACTAGGAGACCATTTAACATTATCTCGCAGCTATTATCTCATCTCTGTATTTTATCTGACAGTTTTCTAGCTCAGCATTTTATATGGACGCACTACACTGTCCTAGAGGTCAAACGTGGCTCCAAGTGTGCCTATTTCCATCTTGTTTCCTGGTTCAGAAGTCTGGTTGAATCATGCCAGCTTTTCAGATGGAGTCGGTTTTTGTTTTGTACATCGCGCCAGCAATGACCTTGTCGGAGGTGCACTCTTTCTGTGTGTGCCTGAAGAGGGGCCTTGATGATGCGCCTGGGAACAATGTCGTTTCTCAGAAAAAGTGATCGGAATTCAACATTTTGAAAACTAGGCTTAAGAAGGCGCTGCTACTGGCAATTTGCAAATGCAAAACTGAATTCACTAGGCAATTCATTTTTGCTCTGAATAATTTCATACTTGGAGCATAGGTTGGAAAACGTTAGGAATCTAGTCAAGCAGACAACCCAGCCAGTGGCATTCATAAACATAAACACTCCATGAATGTAGAACCGAAAGGCTGGGCACAAGTGAGGTGAGACAACCAGCGCCAGCAATCTATAGGATTGGAAGTCCAGCAGCGAGTAGCGTGGCGGGGGGTGGCACTGCCCAGTAATGTCTGAAAGATAATAGAACACAAGGAGCCACTGCTAACTTGCGCTGGTCCTATGGAAATTACTATCAATCACAACAATTTAGGCGGACAACAAATAACGTGCTAGCGGATATTCATTATGTGTTCAGCCAACACGTGTTTTGACCCTTGCAGGGTCTTTATCAAGGCTGAATATAACATTGAACAATATGCAAGCCAAGGAATTTAAAATAAAGGTATCACAATAGGATGCATGAATTTATAACATTGTTCGGTCAAACCGTGGTGTGCATGACATGAATGAGTACATTACATGGTGATGGTCATTTACAACAGCAGATACATTGGGTAGCACAATGGCAAAACCATAAAATAAGAAGGGAAGGAGGCATGCATGGAGGAAGGCAAAACAGGAAAAAAGCTCTGTAAAGTATCCCTTATTTCCCGGCCCTGGTCCGAGCAACGGTGTACACTGCCCTTCCCTAGAGCAGGGTCAGTTCCCATGGACACCACCCTCTCCACCAGCCCAGCCTGCTGGGTAGGGAGGGGACGGCACCTGCTAAAATAAAATTGCAGAGAACAGGAGGTGGGCCTCACCCTGGGTTCTTTGATCACTAAGGGACACAGATACCAGAGTGAACTACTTAATACCACACACATCTACATATTCTCTTTTGTTTCCCTCAGATTCCCCTGGCGTGAGCTCCAACTATATGGGGACCTGCCATGTTATCTCGCCGCTCCTTACAGGGGTTTGTGGGGACCCTTATGGTGAGTCTGATGCAACACACTCCTTATCTACCTCAGGTACCCGCCACATGGAGTGTGAGGCCAGAGGATGGCCCTTGTGGGGTGATCCCATCTTGCTAGGCGGCTTCAGGCAGGCCGCCACACATTATCCCGCTACCTCACGTCAGAGTAACTCCTCTCTACCCCTTCTTTAAATAATGCCCATATCTATATTACATCCTATTTCCCCCCAACACTTACCCCAAACTCTACACCACCCCCTACTTAACGTCTAAACTACTTAACATTTAACTATTAAATATATACAAAAACCTACACATTCATATATACATTGATTTACAACATACATACAACATAATACAACATACATACACCATAAAACAATAGGTCACAATGGGGTGAGGGCTGCAGTCAGTCATCCCTCCACAGTACCTTGCCGTCTGTCACTGTGGCACTGGTTCTGTGCTCGCTGTTCAATGCAGGATGATGGCTGGTGAAGAAGCTGCCTGAACGCTGCGCTGCATTGTAGGGCTGGTTTCAGGCTTGGTGACATGTTTGGCTGGGGATGCTGCCACGCTCACCGCCGCGCTCAGCGGCTCTGCTGGATCTTGGGACCCGCCTCCTCTACAATGTGGCACAATGCACGGGGGACGGACTGCTGCCTTCACCTAAGCTGCTCTGCTTGGTGTCCCAGGACTTTTTTCACTCGGGCTGCTCAACTGAGCAACCCAGGATTTCCTCCACCTCTTCCTCTTCAACCGGGCTGGCTGCAGAGGCCAACCATGGACTTATGGTTCAGAACGCACTTCGCCGCTTGCACTAATTGACCTCCCGGGCTGCTCCTAGCATATGCAGCCCTGGAGTACTTCACTGAAGGGTGCCCCTCACTGGACATGTTGCAGACTTTGGGGGCACAGCCAGCAGCCTGGTCTGGACTGCCCCCCCATGCGCCCACGGCTGGGCTGCTCTTTATTGGTCCAGGCAACACATGGCATGGTCCTGTGGTGGCCGAGCTTGCCCTGACATCAGCAGCTCGGCCTCCCTCCCTCCAGTCCCTCTTCTTGGGGGACTCCCCGTGTGCCACAAGGCATCAGCAAATGGATTTAGGCCCTGGTGGGCCGTTCGAGGCACCTAGCCCCTATGTAAGTCTCTCTTTGCTTTTTTCTCCTTTCTCTCACTGCCCAACTGTTCTTTTCTAACTGTTTTTCTTTTCAAATCCTCTTTGGGTTCTTTTCTCCCCTGCCCACCTCTTTCGTGGACAGGGAAGTTCTGTTCTATTGGTCTTTTCTTTTTCTTTTCTCTTAACATTCCATCCAATCCCATGATTGGCTGGATGGTTTCTTCCAAGACACACACACACACACACACACACTCACACACAACATTTACATAAAACACACTATACATTTATTAAAATGCTTTATTACCCTGGTGTCTGCATCTTTCCCTCAGTGGACAAACATGTTGCTGCACTAGCAGAGACCCCATGGGGCCATGGGCTACATAAATCATCAATGTTATTAATGAGTGTTGTTTGAATAAGTGACTTAAATATAGTGCACCACGAGTTACATAATTCCTGTTCATGAAATGCTGTGTGGAACGTTTAATTTTAAACTCTTATCACACTGGATATACATAAATACATTAAAACAAAGTATTTCCTGTTTTTTTTATATCCTGCTAAGGGGAACATTAGCAGATCTGTTGAATACATATCATCTATGGATTCAGCTGCTCTGTGGAGAATCGAGTGCTTCTGATTGGCGGATTGCAGTGCATTTTTGTTGTTTCTTTTGTATATTGCGTATTTCTTTTTTAATTAGTGGGGACATAGGTTTATGACAAAGGGCCTCATTACGACCCTTGCGGAAATGGAAAAATGATGCGGGAAATGCAATACCGCCATCGAACACCGCTCGTTGCGATCATGACCCGTCACCGTAAAGTACGATGCCATTAGCGACACCGCAGTGAACGGCAACGCTAACTGCACCAAGTACGCGCACGCGCGCCTTGCAAAACCGGAATCACCGCCATGGCACAACGGTACGCGAATTCTGACCCTAGCGGACATGTACTGAACGCCATCAAGCACGTCGTAAAGTACCATTCCGCCATGGCGAGAAATACGGCAACGCGAACCAACCGTAAATGGCCCACTGAGTGCCTGTACTCCACTCCCTGGCCTCATTGCACAACTCCTGGCAGGCGCAATGTACACACACTATGCAACCAGTGAAATCCACTATTCACCCATGCATGCCAACGTAGAAAAGCATGCAGGGGCTCAAAGCGCCCCGTGAGTGGGCATCCATGTACGGCATGTCACCATAGCCGTACTGACGCAGCACAGGCATGTGAAGGTACAACACATCAAAATGAAAATCAAGAACACATGACACAAAACAACAGTAGTCCCCCATCGCTTGCCACCAGCGCAAGGCAACATCCACAACAGCATCCTGAGGGGGATTGCACCAGCCCTGTACTCATGCCAGTAAACAAACCAACCATCAGCAGAAGCATGTACCACACAAGTCGGCAGAGTGACTGAGCAGCCAGGCCCATCCCAAGAGGGGCCGATGGGAGCTGCAGGGCACAGATGGCATCAATACAGAAGCTATTCCAATGGACATGACCCCAGTCCCCCTCCAACAAACGCACGCAAACACAGTCACCTGTGACCAGCCACATTCTGAACAACCCATCATTCCACCAATCGACCTGGCTGACAGGCACCAGTCGGCCAAAAGCCAATCCCCCGCCCCTGAACAGCACATCATGTAAACAGACACAATGGCAGCCTCTATCCGTGACCATACTGTGCTACGTAGGCAAACGCGGCCAGTACTGTACCACACAACTCAACTCAGAAGGCGGAACACAAAGCAGATCATCATGCAATACATACCGCCACAAAGCGAAAATCGCCACATCACCTGCAAAGAACAACGCAACACGACAAATATCGGAATACAATTTAAATGCACATCCAAATGACAAAGGCCCCACATCAATTTGCAAAATCCCACCAAAACAACCATCATCGCCGAGGGCTGCATCTGCAATAATTGACCGGCTTCCACTTGTGTGACGCCCTGTACCATCATGGCACACAGGGCTTACATCAACGTTCCAAAAGGCAACATGGAAGCGGCAAGAACCGCAGGTCCGTCCCATGAGGCAGGCACTAGTCGAGCTGAAAGGCCGAAATGTTGCACCTAGCCACCAGTACAGCGTAAGGGCATGTGGCCCATTGGCGATCGTCCCATATGATCGAAATGGTGCTCCACTGATTCACCCGAAGCTGCAGGAGTCGAGAGTAAAAACCATCTGGAGGAGTGGCGTAGAGATGGCATCTGCAATAGGGCAGGAGATACCTGTCACCCAAAAGAAACACAAATCAACCGATTGCATTACGGGACTCATGATGCATTACAATCTTCATTCAACACACCAAATCCACACCCATATGCATGCTAGCCCACTCCAAAGGAATATACACACCCCTAATCCAGTATCGAATCACAACGAAACCAATCGAGCTAAATACACCATTGGCAACGTCGGTTACTGTGCATGCGTCCGTCAAGATAGAACCCATGACATGGGATTAGTAACGTGCCTAGACACAAGTGTATGAAGGCGCGTCGAGACAGGGAGGATCCGACAAGGGCAGAGAGACGTATGTCCCACTATGGCAGCCTTGCATCACATAACGCAGGGGAAGGGGAGTGAACCAAGAAACCCATGTACATGGCAGACCCTGAACGGATTCATCAGTCCATGCATCCACACATCATTCCCTCATCCCGCAATGAAAACGCATGAATATTCACTCACATAATATGTGAAACTTCCATCGCGTCTGTGCGTAATGCAGTCCGCAAAAACCACTGTGCCCCTGGCCGGATCTGTAGTGTTGTGAAGCAAGATGGATTTGGGAACGTCCTGCCTTATCGTCCACTACGCTATTGCGCATCCCATTCAATTCATATCATTCATTGCCTGCTCGTTATGGGCCATGTCCCAAGGACATTCTACAATAGAACGTTACATTTCCAGACAGACCTGTGGGCGTATCCTCGCCGCTACTTCAAAACCAAAAATGCTGGCCTTCGAATTCCTCACTTGCAACATTACGTCGAAAAGGCTTCTGTGGACGCTTGCATTCACAATTACATCAATGTAGTGCGGCTGTGTGTCATGATGCTAACTGGCTGCAATCACAAATGGGACGCCACGCCCGTCGGTGAAGTACGTTACTGTGCTGCATGAGGGTCGGCCATCGATCGAGCCCTACATACCACTGACTCTTCACAGGTATGTAAGCGGCTGCAATCATAGCATGTGTAACAATGGGAGCATAGCATGAAAATCAGTCAAAGTACATCACACTGCCATCGGGATTTGATACATGATTCCAATCCCAAGATGCCATGCGGCCAAATGCAGCCTTACGTGCGGGCCGTGCTCGACCAGAAGGGATTGCATCTGCCACAGATTCATTCAATCAGCACAGGTGGAGGCCATACAGGCCGACAGCACATATATTGCAGACCCAAACCCCTCCCACAACCACTCCCACTCCAAAATGCTACCGGCAGGACTAGCGATGTTGGGCCTGGGGTACCAGATAGCACTGCAAGTGCTACAACTACAAGAAGACGACGAACAACAACAGGTACAACAACCGGGCGCACAGGGGAGACGGAGGAGGAGGAGGAGGAGGAGGGCAAGGCAGGGTCAGCAAGGCCCACAAGCACTGCCACCACCACCACGCAGGCGGCCCGCAATCCCACGCCTCCGAGCCGATCCGTTCAACCTCACTGCTGAGCAGATCCACACCCTCTACCGTTTGGACCGGGACACCATAATCGCCATTGTGGACATGACACATGCTGACCTCGTGAGCATGATAGATAGCCCAACCGCCATCCCACCCCTACTGAAGGTGGTGTCTGCACTCCACTTCCTGGCCACAGGCACCTACCAGCACACAGTGGGACAGTTGCATGGCATTTCACAGCCACTGTTCTCACGGACACTCTTCCAAGTGCACGATGCCCTCCTGAAGCACGCCGACGACCACATCACACTACCACGCACGTACCAGGAGATTACCAACGCTAAAGTGGGATTCCATGCACTTGGCGGCATCCCGGGTTGCATTGGTGCCATCGACTGCACCCATGTTGAATTGGTTGTCCCACATGCCATGGAGGTCCAGTACCGCAACCGGAAACAATTTCATTCAATCAATGTGCAAATGGTGTGTGACTCCAACAAGATATTTACGCATTGTTGTGCCAGATTTCCAGGATCTACCCATGATTCTATGGTCCTGAGGAACACAAGAATACCACGCTACATGGAGCGACACGCAGGGCACAGATCCTGGCTACTCGGTGAGTCTCATTTCATGCATGACATCGTGGCCCATTTGATGCGTCAATGACCTTGCAGGGGGGGGGGGGGCTACTTAGCACTATCATTCCACTGACACCCTTTATTCGTCTCATACAGGTGATGCCGGGTATCCACTGAAGAGATGGCTCCTTACACCAATCCGGAACCCACAGAACGAGCATGAGGAGGACTACAACCATGCCCACTCACGTACCCGTGTGGTCATTGAACAGGCATTCGGCCTACTGAAGGCTCGTTTCCGCAGCCTCAGCAGGTCTGGCGGGGCACTCATATACAGCCATGAGAAGGTTTCTAAGATGGTCATGGCATGTGTCATGCTGCACAACATGTGCATACGTAGGAATGTGCCCATGCCCCCTGACGCTGTACTGCATGCACCTGAAGATGATGATGATGATGAGGGTGGGGATGTGGAGGCACCTCAAGGAGTCCATGAGGCACAGGATGCACGTGCAATCCGACAGAGCATCATAGATGCATGCTTCTAGCAACCACGCATGGTGCCTATTACACGGAAAGGGGACCTGTGGCACTGTGTGTGTGTAGTACAGGCACATTGTGGACTGTACGCCTATGAAGGCCTCGTACGCAAATATCAATGTCCACACATGTCATTGGATGATAATGAGGTGCTGTATTGTTAATGTGATTTGATTTATACACCCTATGGACCCGCCACCCAGTGAAGCCCAACACACCCCCTCCACCCTACTACCTCCCCCCCCAACACCAGTGTCCAAATATGCATGCTGTCCGTGGGTAGACGCTATTGCAAGCCCCCTCTACGGGTATCAGGGGCACCCCTGCCCGTGGAGCGCAGGTTCCTGCCAGATCTGCGTTGGGGGCTGCCCTGGACGGAACTTGCCACGGATGAGGTCTCTGCCTGCTCGCGTCCATGCATGTCTCTGAGGGTTTGTGAGAGCTCCGAGAGCACACGGCGCACAGCAGCAAGTTCAGCACAGACGTCTTTGGACGTCGCATGCAGTTCCCCCCTCAGGCTCTCGGTGCTTTTCTCCATTTGTGCTCTCAGGCTCTCGGTGCTTCTCTCCATTTCTCCCCTGAGGCTCTCACTACTTTTCTCTATTTGTGCCCTGAGTGTCTCGGTGGATGTTTCCATGGCTGCCCTGGAACCCCCGCATTCATTTGCATGGTCCTTGAGTAGCGTGGACGCTTCCTGCTGTTGCTCGATCAGCAGGTCGAGGGACTGTTGCCTCTGCTGGGCCATGGACATTTGCGGTGGTGTGACAGGGGGGCTGCTCAACACATGTTGCCTTGGCACAGGACTTGTGGGGGTTGGCCAGTCGTCGTCTTCAGGGTGCCCCTGCGTGGTTTCGTCATGGTGTAGGGGATGGGACATGCAGGGGGATTGGGAAAGGTCATGGATGGTACCTACGTCGCCAGCACTGTTTTCCGTGTCGGAGCATGCTGGCATGACAGCTGTGTCCCCTATGGTGCTGCTACCACCAGAGGCGGTGCCATCAGATACGTTCTTTGGGGGGACCTGTGGTGCTGGGGTTGTGGACTTGCTGGCTGCTGGGGTGCCTGTTGCAGTCCCCTCCAGTGTGCTGCCACTTGATTCCTGCTGCTGCCGTGTCTTGATCCTTGCACCTGAGGTGGAGGCTCTTGGGACGTTGGTCCTGGCCCTCTTTGCAGGCGTGCTGGTAGGGGTGTCCTGCAGCTCGTCGTTGGTATCGGACCCTGTGGTGGAGTAAAGAGGGGCGAGCGTTAGTTATGGGTCTGTCGGATTTGGAATGGCAACGTATCAAATGCATTGGGGTGGTACATGAGGCTGATTTGGGACTGGGCCTTGGAGGTGGTCTCATTTCCGTGTGGATTGAGGATGCATTCATTTGGCTGCCTGCAGTTAGGGGGTGCATGCTGCACATGTAGGGGTTGTTTATGGCTTCTTGATTGATTTGTTTGTTCATTCTGACTTTTAGAGGGCGCTGTCAGGGCTAAGTATGTATTGCACTATGGGGTCACATGGTACTGCACATGTTCGTGGTTTGTGGATTTCGCATTGTTTCTCTTGGCCAACCTACCTGATTCTCCGGATGTCGGCACTCCTTTCTCCATCCCTCCGACTCCCTCTATGCTCTCCATTCCTATGGTGGAGGCGCAGATTTCCTCCCAGGGGGTCAACTTGATGGGCGACTCTGAACCCCCCCCGGTAGCTGTGGCGATGTTCCTGTTCGCAGAAAGTATGCTGCGTACGCGGATCCGCAGGTCGTCCCACCGCTTGCGACATTGCTGTGGCGTGCGGGGTGTTGTCCCCACCGCACTTACGCGCTGTGCCACCAGGACCCATATGGCCTTCTTGTTGGCAAGGGCCGTCCTGGTCATTTGACTGGAGAAGACGACGGCGGAATTTTCCTGTAGGGTCTCGGTGAGCACGGTCAGTTCCTCTCGGGAGAAGTGTACCTGCCGCTTGCGGTCACACGCTTTCTTGGCTACCTTTCCCATATTTATTTTTTTAACTGGGGTTGCTAACGGGTTGGGATGTGTGTCAGGGTCGGATTTTTTATGGTTGTGTTGGGATTCGGATTTTATAGTTGTGCGGCGTGCTGTTTCCCGTTCCGGCCACATGCTTTTACTTCCGTTTCCGTATATTTACGGTGGCCGTAATTTGCGGTGCACGCTCGTTACGGTGACCGCTCATTACGGTGACCGCTAAGATGGGTGGCGGTATTGCACCTGGTGCAGCGTACGGCGGCGGTAAGGGCCGTTTTGGGGTCATTTCCGCCATCGCAGCCTTTCGGAATCCGCCATGGCGTAATGCTCGTGCCCGATGGGTCGTGATTGGCCGCACTTTGCTCCTTCGTGCAATGGCGGAAACGCTATTTACGCTGTTGCGGTCCGGTCAGTCAATTTCCGCAAGGGTCGTAATGAGGGCCAAAGCATCTTTGTCCACTATTGAGGCCATTTTGTTGCTAGGTCCATGAACCAGAATAAATACAGCAGCCATTTTAGGGTTGAAGTATATGCCTGACGCAAAGATGACTTTTGCGTTAACAAACGGCACAGTAGAAATTTAATTTGTGGATAAGTCAACAGAAGGCTTATATTTATTTATATTATTTATTTAAAAAATCACAGGGAAAGCAATGCATTTTTGGTACAAAAACGCGCACAGAATTTACCATTAATTAAGCAATATAACCCGAGCGGCGGGGCATTACCTGAGTCAGTAATGCCCCCGCCGCGAGGGTTATATTGCTATTAGTACCCCGGCCCGCATTATGTGCGTGACCAGGGCACTAAAAGCATTTTTTCTGTCCCGAAATGCGGCAGCGTTTCGGGACAGAAAAAAAAAGAAACGACCAATAAAATGGCCGCCGCCATGGAAAGGGAAAACGAAGTCCGTCTTCCCTTTCCATGGCGGCCATCGGGAGCGGACACGCTGGGAACACAAGTGTTCCCAGCGTGTCCACTCCAGAAAGAAAAAAAAGAAGCAGAAGGTAAGCGGGGTTAGGAGGGAAGGAAAAAAACAAACAAACGTTCCTGCGTCCCCGGCAAGGGACGAGGGAAGCCTCCAGCCGTGTGGAGGCGCGGAGCGGGGATGGCCCTGCTCCGAGTCTCCACACGGCTGGAGGCTTCCCTCGTCCCTCGCCGGGAAAGAAGGAACAAGCAGGTAAGTGGGAATAGGGGGGAGGAGGGAGGAAAGGGAGTTTAAAAAAAAAAGTCTTACCTGAGTCCCCGGCAGGGGGTGAAGGCAGCCTCTCAGCCGCGGGGAGGCTCGGAGCGGGGATGGCCCCGCTTCCAGCCTCCTCATTGGCTGAGGGGCTGCCACACCCCCCGCCGAGGACAAGGCGGCTGGAATCCCGGCCGAGAATCGAAGGATTCTCGGCCGGGTAAGGACCCGGCGAGAACCAATCCGAATGCGTGTTGCATTCTGCTTGACTCTCGCCGGGTACTAATAGAGCAGAGGACATGGGTCCTTTACAATGGGGTGAGAGAATGTGACTTGAAGACTAGTGGTTGCAGGGTAAAGTGGAAACATAAACCAGGGACGAGGACAGGACAGGATGACATAGGAATGGGATGGTAGAGAAAGATCTGAATCAAGGAATGAGGTGTGACAGAAAAGTGCTGTAAGGCTGTCCATGAAGGGTAGGGAGAGAGGGAAACAGGTTTCTGCAATAGCGTAGACTGCTAGGAAACAGGTTCTTCTGAAAGAAGGAGAACGATTCTAGAACTGACAGCTGATGGAGTAACAGTTAAGGGGCCTTCCTCTGACCACCTCCTGCTTCACCTTGAAATATAGATGGCTGTAATTGAACCTATAGAGATGGAGAACCGCCTTCTTCTCGAAGAGTAAGAGAACCAGAGGAGGAACCTGAAATATCTTCAGGCATTCTTAACGGTGAAAAACAACCAAATAAAATGGTGCGGGATGAATCACAAGCAACCCCCAGACTCAGAGAAGAGGGGCAATCCAATGAGGATTACTTAATGAAGATAATAGATGGTGTAGTCTTGTCAATTGGAAAAATCAGAGAGCCAATACTAGAAATAAAAGATGAGCACATCTTGGCGAAGCAAAGGACAGACCAACTGGAAGGAAGGATGACTAATTCAGAAGAATACATTGCCCTTTTAGCGGATAAGGTTGCTTCTCTGTCTCTGCAACTGGACATAGCAAATGCAAAAATGATTGATACAAAAACTGTAACAAGAGATCCAATGTCAGAATAACTGGCTTTCCAGAGGAGGTGGAGAAAGGACGACAAATTGAATTTTTACAGAAGGTTTTGCCCAGGTGTTTAGACCTCCCCCAGGGAAACGTTTAGAGATTGAGCGGGCACACAGGACTCTAGCCTTCAGACCATCATTAGGTCAACCTTCCAGAGAACTTATAGTCCATTTTTTTTACATTTTCCTGTGAAGGAAATGATTATGCAGAGAGAAAGGGACATTCAGAGGGTTGTGAGGGGGGACAACCGTAGGATAATATTTTCCAATGAGTATGGAAGAATTCTAGTGGAACAGAGGAAGCAATTTAACAAAGTCATACAGAGAACAACAGAAATGAAAATACAGAATTACATGTAACACCCAGATACCCCGAAACTAGCAATTGATGGGGAAACACATACCTTCATTGAAGATGAAAAGCTAGTAGATTATTGGCAATTCTCTTATCGCTGCTACAGTTGTGAAGGGTCAGATGCAAAGTAATTTGAGCATTTTTCGTATGTAATTTGGATTTGTAACGGTCTCCCTCTCCTTGTGCTGTGCTGCTTTTGTTGTACTCTATTATGTATTTGTATCATCCTAATATCGTTATTTATTCCATTGTTTCACTAGGTTTTTTTTTTTTTAAAGATGGCACTGCCAAGTAAAGACAGTTACTGATTAATTGTGGGCATTCCAAAAATATGCTGTGACTGGGAGAGTTGTGAAATGTCCCTATGAATTATAATGATCTGGACGTTGCCATTTATTACATGCATGGAGAACAGGAGAGTGGGTTACCCAGAACCATAATGCAACTTGCTGGTAGTAGCCAAGGCTTCTTTCACATGTTTAGTGCGAGCATTGCAGCTTCTTGCGATAGATGGTAGATGGCTCCTCCTCCCTTCCCCTTCCTTGGAGTGCAGGTATGGTATGGGCAGTAATGATCAAGCAAATCTGTAGTTTATGTCTTTCGCCGTAACGGCCTGCCAGCCCGAGCCTAGGTAGGCCCAAGCAAAGTGGGGGCCTTAGCGAGCGAGGGCTGGGGGCCGTTTTACTGGCCATGTCCACCCCACAGCGGGGATGAAAGCCATTCACACCCCACGGCTTATCTGGTGTGCGAATGGTTTATTTGTTTTCCTCTGGAGATTGGCATCACTTGTGCAGCCAATCTCCTGAGGACAAAAAGAAAAAAGGACAAAAAGCTGGCCACCGCCATAGGTGAAAGGGACTAGCTCCTTTTCCATTTCTATGACGGCAGCAGGGGGACGGGAGGAGTGCCGGGACTGGAGCATAAACCTCTGGTCCAGCAGGTAAGTGGGGAGGTGGGGAGATAACAGGGAGAGGCTCCCTGTTGCCCCCCACGTAAAAACCAATAATAAAGATGGTGCCACGCGGGCAAGGGCCTCGGGTGGCTGGAAACAGTGGGCAGAGAATGTGTATTTTCATGCGCTGTTCCAATCACCAGACTAGCTGAGCGCCTTTGCCCGGGTGCGAATGATTATTAATCCTCTGGATGTTGTTAGCATCGTCCTATATGTATATTAAGTTTTGTATCCCTCATATACTTGATATGCCATCAGTGTTTATAACTTAAGTACACCCTATATTATGCCTTTTAACAAAGAATTGAAGTTGTCCTGACTTGTATTTCGTTTTCTCCTAGATGAATAAGGAGTTCAATCAATGTAAGGTTGTGAAATATACGGATATGGATGGGCTTTCTTCTTGCAGATTTTATTTGGTGGTGTGCTGTAATCTGCTCACTGACTCATGTGAGTTGCCTTGGCATTCATTTCTTGGTTTCTTGATCTCTCGTGTATGTAAAACTGTAACATGTTTATCACATTGTAAGTCAGTTAAGTTTGAACATAAATACACTCTGCCTTGTAATATATTGATTTATTTCTCTTGCAATTTGTTTCAGCCTTTTTCTTTTTTGTTCTTTTAGCAGTTGCTTTTGCTTGGCGTGTATTGCTAGTCCCCTTTATGCAATATATATTAGGTGGTTGTTAGGTAATTGCCTTGTGGTTGCTTTTGTTTTCATTGGCAGATTGCTCTGGTGCCACTTATGGTTGAAATGGATAGAGCAGTGTTAGCATTTATTAATTGTATGTGGCGGCAGTGTAGTAACGTTGCTGAACTTTTTGGGGGGGGACATGTCATCTGAAAAAAAATGCCCCATTCAAATGAATGCCATGAAAGTTGGGTGGGGGGAACACCTGTCCCCCCTAAAATTATGCCCATGTGTGGCGGGTCAGACGCAATTTCAGAGATTGTTGAGCATTGGGCATGCATTACGTTAAGACAATTAAACACTATTGATTTGTTGGTGTGTTCTGGCAATTGCTTTGAGCTGTTGATAGAGAGGTTTGCTGATTGTTCAGAGTTGAGTATTACTTTGTCGTGGCATACGAGTTGGTGTATCCGCTAAAAAGGTAATGTAGTCTTCTGAATTAGTCATCCTTCCTTTCAGTTGGTCTGTCCTTTGCTTCACCAAGATGTGCTCATCTTTTATTTCTAGTACTGTCCCCCTGATTTCTCCAATTGACAAGACTACACCATCCATCATCAACATTAAGTCATCCTGATTGGATTGCCCCTCTGCTCTGAGTCTGGGGGTTGTTTTGATTTTGATTTGCCATCATTCACTGTAACTGTGTATGGTAAAGAGTGAAAGGCAAAAACATTTTGTCATCTCTGACACTAACTTTTTTGCCGCATGCAGCAAAATAAATTCTTTCAGTCACCAATCTCTATACATTGATTATATTGGTTGTACAGGTGTTTAACGTGCAATTTTTATTGTTTATATAGTGTTTCCTTAGCCTTGAATCTGGGAGTAATCTAGTTTTGTTTTAGTTAAGTTACAATAATTTGTGTATTAGGATGTTTCTTTTATAACCTCTTTGAGACATATGAATTAAGGGATGTGGTAGGCATTCTCTCCATAAACCAGTATGACGTATGAATGTGAACTATTTAAAATACGAACAAGACATTTTCTTAATGTTAATTTGCTTGTAGATAAATCTCTATTAGGGGTGAGTATTAGAACCCCGAGGCTGATATATGTGTTGAAAAATGCCTGTGGGATTCCCATATATCTTTCCCTTCAAGCCAAGTTATAGCAGCATATGATACATGCAAGGTAACTAAACACCCTACCATTGGGACAGGTACATATACTGACGTTTCACACAGAGAATGAAGCTTCTTTCCTGGAATCTAAAAGGGATCAATAATCCCATGAAAAGGAGAAAGGTATTGACGCATATATATGTAAAACCATAGCTTATACGGGTAACACATCTGACAGAATCAGATGAAGAACCTATTTTAAATAAAATGTATAATGTAGAGGTTTCTAGTTGTTATTGCCAAAGATCAAGTGGTGTTAGTATGTTGTTTAGATGTAACACGCATATGGATGGGGGTAACTGTGATGCTGGAAATGCATTGGAGGGACAGGGCCTCCCTGTCCCTGTCCTGTAGTCCTTTTTCATTTGTGTTCTGTATTGTTTTCTGCCCAGGGGTCCATGTGGGACTCCTGGCAGTGCAGCTCTTCCTATTTTTGGTTTGGTGTACAGAACCATGGGGTACCCTTATGGCAACCATGGGTGGTGGTACAACCCTGTGCCCCTAGTGTATGTTGTTGGGAACCTGTGTGTGGCCCACAGAACAGGGTATGGGCTGGTGGCAGCTCCATGCTGAATTTGACAGGTGCTCTGAGTATCCTCCATTTTGGGATACCCAGGCCCTGCCATTGGAATCAGTTGATTCCTGATAGGAAACAAGATGTCCCCTGTGGCCTCTTGCTTTCTATTGCCTGTTACCTAGTTTTCCCAAAGTCCTGGGAAGCCCTGGCTCTGTCCCTTCCCCCTGACTGGCTGTTGGGTGGAAGGTCCATATATGGTATTGTTGGGAAGTCCAGGCTAGACTGGCTGGAGCCTTCCCAGTGACTGTATGTTGTGGGTACACCCTGAGGGTGGGTCCTGGGTGAATGGAATGTGTGACCAATATGCACATCTTGTTGTGGGTGTCTGGTTTCTGGTATGAGAGACAAAGACTGAGACAGCGCTGCCCAAATCTGGTATGAATGCAGTGTGTAGTGTTGAATGGCTGGGTACTTGTCCCAATACACATTCCTTGTTGTGAGTGTCTGAGAGGGAGGAGTGTGGCCTGAATGTACTGTATGCCTGATTGGCTGACTGACTTTATAAATGCCCTTCTTTATGATTGGCTGCTGAGTGTGACCCAGCAGTGTGGATGAGAGGCAGAATAGTATATCTGGGGACCTGTCACCACTGGAAATTGTTCAGAAGCTGAGTCAACACTTGAAGAGTAACTGGAACTGCTTATCCTCAACGCCCAACTGGAAGAAGAAGAACTGCTGCTGCATTTGCTTTGACGTGATCCGAAAGCTGTCGAGTTCGTCGAGGACTGATCCGAGAGAGGACCTGGCTAGGCGCCCTCTTCCCGTTCTTCGAGGGACCATCGAGCACCACCAACCTTCGCCAAAGCTCCCTGGAAGTCAGACCCTTGAAAGGCTGCCAACCGGAGATGGGGACCGCTGATGAGAACGAAGTGAAGCACCCGGACATGGACGCCATCAAAGTCCATTGCCGTCGACCAGGGTTCGGAGTATCGCCGTAACCACTGGAGGCCCGTCGAAGCTGTGTTGCCCAGAAGAGGGGACCGCTTGATGCTGTGCCGCAGCAGACCGGAGCTGCCCGCTCCTCTGCCTAAAACTGTTGAATCGAAGGACTCCCTTGTCTGCGCCGCCGACCGCTTTATCCTGCTGGAGAAAGTCGAGGACGCTGACGCGCTGAGGAGAATCCGCCGGTGGGTTTCCCGCCACCTAAAGACCACAAAGACATAGACGACTCAACGCCCTTGTCGGGCCACAGTTCGTCAGAAACTCTTTGCGGTCTTGAACAATCCAACGCAGAGGTGCCCCGCACACATCATCTTCGCAGGACGTCGTCGACGAGCACCGCCTGGATCGATGCCGTGGTCTCGGCACCCTCGAACTTTTCATCAACACCATCAACGCCAAGTTCACCTTCTTCAATGCCTCTCGACGATCCGTGGCTCCTGCTTTAAAGGGAGTCACTCAAGAAGGATCCATCGGCGCCTCTTCGAAGAACTCTACTCCACCAGGTACATTGGGGGTAGAAACATTATAGAAGGAAATAAGACTTGTAGAACAATATATAGACTGGGCTTGTTATATCTCTTTAATTTACAGGTTGTCCAGGTGGGGGGATCTCCACGCATAACTGTGTTTTACGGTAGAGGCCAGTATTCTGCCAATTGTTCTAACCAACTGCTTTCCTCCTATGTCTATTGTTGGTTGCCTTTATTAATTGATTGATGTGACACTTAACAAGAGTATAGTTGGTGCACTTTAATGAGATCTGATAATAATTGTGGTACCACTTTAGAACTGTATATATTTACCATTGTAGATTTTCTGAGTACAAAGTGAGTTATTGTGATAGTGTACATAACCTTGAATATTAATTATATAAATATTGTGTTTTCAGTAATACAGTGTGTGGACATTCCTTTGTGGGTGCTTGGGGACTACACTGTACTTAACAACCAGCCTTGATTGCTTGACTACGTTACCAATAATAGAGAATCTTGGCTGGGGTCCTCTGTGCCTCTCCTCTACCATATTGAGAGCAGAAGTACAGACACCCCCCTCCAGTCTTTACAGTAACAAAATAATAGACCTTGAGGGTAGGTACCTTGCACTGGAAATTACATTGGATGGATTACGAATATTTATGCCCCAAATACAGACCAAGGTAATTTCTTTGTGGAGGTAGGGAATGTTTTGGAAACATTACAGGGAGAGGGAGTTATCCGAGGGAGGGGGGATTTTATCTTGCTATTGGACAATGTGCTCGATAAATCCCTGGCTAGTTCCTGTCGAATGGAAGCCAGTACAGTGAGAGAGGTGAGAGAAATGATGCAGACATTAGGTTTGATAGATCCACAGAGAGGTTTGAATCAGTGTTAAAGAATATACATTCCAACCCCCATAATACTTTGTCAAGTATAGATTATTTTTTATCTCCAAAAATCTATTGGCACATGTTTTGACTGCTAATGTGGGCTAATGGTCATTTCAGACCATGCAGACATTAGCGTGGTGCTAGCATGCTTACCAATTAGACGGAAGACTGAAAAGGGAGGATTAATTCTTTCTTGCTCTCTGATGTAACTTTTGAAGGAATCATAAGAGAAGAGCTTTCAAATGACATACTTGAACACAGAGAATCTGTTGAAGACAAATTTGTTTTTGGGATGCTTTGAAAGCTATCATCAGAGGAACAAGTTTAAGTTACTCCTCAAACCTGAAGAAGGTTTGTATGCCGGAGGAAGAAACATATTAAGTTTATTGAGAAAAGCAGAAGGAAAGAGTAATAGAGAAACGACAGGTAGACATAGGGAAGAGACCATTAAAGATAGGCAGAATCTAGAGAAAGGCAGAACGTGTGCTATTTCATTGCAGACAGACCTTTTTGGAATTCAGAGAAAAAGCAGGTACTTTATTAGCTAGTAGGTTCAAGAAGATTGGAGAAAATAAAAGTGTTATGTCCAATATTACAGGAGATGGGTTTTGAGATTATGGGACCACGGACTCTCAAATGTTGGACACAACCCTTCTCAAAGAGGACGCATTGATTGCAATATCAAGTACTTCAAACAATGTAAAGTCTGGGTCCTGACAGGCTCACATTAGAGTTTTATAGTGTATTCAGCAATGTGTTAAATTCTATTTTACTGGTGGTATATTTGGAAATTATTGAAAGAGGGGATCTACCAGAGTCTATCCAATTGGCCTTGGTTACACTGATCCAAAAAGCGGGTAAAGTTCACAAAACTTGTGCAAATTATAGACCGATTTCCCTTTCAACTGTGGACGTCAAATTATTAGCAAAAATCTTTGCTGCTCGATTAAGTCTTATAATGCCTTCTATAATTCACAAAAATCAAACAGGATTCATTAAAGGATGACACAGTCATGATAATATGAGAGAAGTGATTGACTTCATACATATGAATAAGGACTCACCTGAACCCATGATGGCGGTGAGTGGGGACGCAGAGAAAGTGTTTGATCATGTTAAATGGAGTTATCTGAAATTCATACTGAACAAGCTGCATTTTGGCTCTGTATTTTTGTATTATTTTTCAAGCCTTATGTAGTAGGATGAAAGCTCAAATTCTGGTTAATGGGTTAAAATCTAATGTTTTTAGCTCCAGCAGGAACCATTTAGGGATGTCCCCTTTCTCCACTTCTTTTTCAAAATGTTACTGAACGTTTGGCAGCGGCAATTAGGTTGAATGAAATGTGCATGGAATTAAGTGTGGTGGGTATCTATCGAAGGTGTTACTCTATGTGAATGATTTCTTGTTACTCCTCTCAAACCCAGAATACTCCTTTAATAGCATAATAGATATTTGTTTTAGGTTTGGTGGTATAACAAATTTCAAATTGAATGAAATAAAGACTGAACAATTTCTAATTATGTTGGAATGCCTTAGGAGTAGTATCCCTAATTGTGGGTTCCATTGGGCCAAGGATGGTTTCACGTATTTGGGAATTTACGCATCAAGAGACATAACTCGCCTATTGGAACACAATGCACATAATACACTTGCAGAAATAACCTCTGAGTGTAAAAGATGGTCCAAGATAAATTAACTATGTGGGGGAAGATTGGTACTATTAAAATTGTTGTATTTATTTAGTATGCTACCATTGCCACTTTCACAAAACCGACTTAAGCAAATCTGAAAAGTGTTCAACAGTTTTATGTGGGGAGATGGAGTACGCTTGAAGAACCTGCTGTCTATTCTGTTACAGCCTGTGGAAGAGGGAGGATTTGGGATCCCTGACATAAGGAAATACCATGCAGCCTTCTTGCTTTGTGGCCTTCATCATTGGATTCATGAAATCTCTAAAAAAAACTCCTGCAAGGGTGACTAAAGAAAGTGAATCTGTCTCACCGATTTCATGTGACTGCCTTCTATCAACAGTCATTTTTTAACAAAAAAAAACATACTTCAATACACCATGTATTAAGTGAATGGAAATCCATCAGCAAAGTCACAGGTAGTAAATACTGGTTATCAAAAGAGTCGTGTATATGGAAAAACCCTGCCTTTACAACCAATAATAAAATGTTGTAATGGCGTTCTTGGCAAAATGCTGGAACATCGAAACTCAAACAAATCCTGCATGGAAATTCCACTGCAGATTTTGGTTTCCTTCGTTTCAGGTAAATTACATGACATGTAAATATCAAGATTCAATGAAATTCAGAGGATAATTGCATCCATTGTATCTCCTCTTAATGACCCTACTGAAATATATGTCCTATCACAAAAGAATACCCTTTTGGCATCAACAGTTTATAAATGCATCTCCTCCACTCTCAAATCCCTTGAGGATAGACCAGAATGGAAGATTTGGGAAGCTGAAATTGGAGAGACAATTTCAGATTGTAAGTGGTTGAAAAGATGTAAGAATATGAGAATGGATTTAAGGTTCACTCAGCAGTAGATTATCCATTGCTTATATTGGTCACCATGGAGAATGAAAAAATGTAGACTTCTGCAATCTGATAGTTGTTGGATGTTGGACTTGCAAGAAAGAAACTGGTATAAATACAAATATGCTTTGTAAATGTGACACGATCAACCAATATTGGGATGAAGTTGAATAGAGATGGTTACTCAATGTAAAGCATCTGTGATTATTTGTGTTCTAATGCTACCATGGCAGATATATAGTTGGTTAATATAGTAAAACTTTATTTCGGTCATGAGACCATAAAAGCAACACATAATACATAAAATACCTAAAAGTTCATTATACATTACTTATTGTTCAATACTAAAAACAGTCAAACCTTCATAACAGTATACCTTATTGTGATCTCATTGCAATTACACGTGCACTTGGAGATATCATAAGGAGAGTAAAACTTGCAGCCTCAACGTTATCTCCCACACATGTGTTTACCACTATGGCCGTTTGTAGCCATGCTCTGTGGATGTATTGTGATGTGGCAAATACAACACAGACACTTTGAGGGTTACTCAGGTATGATAGCCCCACTCTCAATTGCCGAATCCCAGCTGAGAGTAAAATTGGTTTCAGATAACTACATCTCAACCTCAGGGTATTTTGACAAATCAGCATTAAGTGCATTACATTTTCTGTTGCCGCCATACACATCGGTCACAGGGCGGACTCCTGAGGATTCCAGAGAGAGGTAGCACATGCAACCGCCAACGTTCCCAATCTGAAATAGAGGTATAAAGATCTTTCATAAGCCGGGCTGATTAAATCAACATAAGCTATGGCACATTTGGACATTCTACGGCTAATATAATCAAAACCACCAGACAATTTCAAGGCATCATGTATTAAATCACTCCTTAACTGGCTGTTCATGGCAAAATTAACAGCCTTTTTCCCTATTGCCTGGCAGGTAGTTGGGTTTTCCCATAGGCTACTCAGGTTCAATTCTTTTTTTTTTAAGTAATTTTTATTGGCATTTCTATAAACATGAACATCAGACTCAACATTGTCCCATTATCCCCCCACTCCTGCCCGCCTCCCCCCTCACCGGTTAGAATGTTCTCAGCTGTCCCACTGCTTCCCTGTTGTTGGCTACAGTCTTATCCTGTGAACATGTCCAATATGCAAAGTTTATATGGGCACCATTGTAGCATATAGTCGCTCTGTAGATATTCAATCGCTTCCCCCTAGTCTGTTGTGAATCTCTGTGTGTCCACTTGTATATTGTATGTGATTCTCTCCATTGCCACATAGGTCCATATCCTGTGTAGCCATTCCTGGTTACTTGAGGGTGACTTTTGTTTCCATTTTTGTGCCATTGCTAGCCATGCGGCTATGAGGAATCCCATGAAGTTTCTCTTTTGTGTTTTTGTGAGTGATCTGTCTCGGGGGTCCCACAAGACGCACATCCATACTTCCTCTCCTAGATTTTCTGCTGCCTTGAAGATGTTCTGCATTTGTGTCTTTACCTCTGACCAGTATGATTGAAGTTCTTTGCAATCCCACCATATGTGTCTCCAAGTTCCTATTGTGTTGCAGCCCCTCCAGCACTTCCCTTGCACTGACGGGAACAATCTGTGGAGTCTTTCCAGGGTGTAGTGCCATTGGATCATTATTTTTGTCCATGCTTCGCTTGTTTGGATCACCCTTGTCCATTTGGGGATTATTTGCCAGATATATATCCACTGGTCTCTTGGGATTTGTTTCCCCAGCGTCGTTTCCCATTTCGTCATGTACTGCCATGTTGTGTTTTCTGGTTGGATGCTTATGAATTTGTATTGGGTGGAGACGAATTTCCTTTCTCTTTGAGTCAACATGTATGTCTCAAAAGGGGTCAGGGTCCTTGTTAGTGCTTGGGTGATCCTTGGTGTTGTGAGCCAATGGTGGAGCTGTTCGTATTGGAATCTGTCCTTTTCCGTGAGGCCTATTAGTTCCTGACAGTCCACGTACGATCTTATCTGTAGGCCGTCATACATATCACCCACTTTCATGCAGTCTGCTTTTCACCATTTCTGAAAAGCCCCTTTTTCCATGCCCGGAGGGAAATCTGGTTTGTCAAGAATTGGTATGAAGAGGGCTGGATCTATTGTGAGTGTTTCATTCTTCGTTGCTCTGTCCCACACTTCCATGATGGAGCTCAAGATCTCGCTTATTTTGACGTTTTGATGTCTGTGCTCGGGTTTGCTCCATAGTAGGTGGCGTTGTTAGGCGGAAACCTGTGCAGTTCCCTCTGGGACCACTGCAAAAGATTTAGGACTACAGGTGTTGCGATGAACCCACTTGGTAGCAGTCTGTACCACACAGATTCAATTGGTAGCTGTGGCTGAGCAGTCAGACTTCTCTCAAGAAAAGTTGGTCAGTATAGGGAGTATACAAGATAGGGTAATTCTTCGCAGCAAAACGAGTAAACACGCGACCAGGCTTTAGTATAAAGATAGTAAGTTATTTATTAATAACAGAACGTCTACGAAAAATACTAAAGTGAACCACGGCAAACAAATCAAAATACAATTACTCTGCAGAATGGAATAAAGCTCAACCCCCCGAAACACAATATCGACAACTCTAGGTTTTTACGGCACCACTTATTTACAGACAGAGGTGTATACCCCAACCTAGATGACACTCGAATATTTTTGTGAGGAAGGGAGAGAAGAGAAAGGCAGGTAATGAAGTCAACACGGTTCGTACTGAAGCGGGTAAAAATGCAAGGCAAGAAAGCATTAATCACACTAGATCATACAGTTCGGCGGCCAGGCCCACTCGGTGAGAGTCAAGGCACGATGTCCTGGAAAGTCTCTACGGATGATGCACTCAAGTCTTGTTTAGCAAATTGGTTAGCGACAGGTTGAACCAGTTCAGAACAAAGAGTGAATAAAGCTTGGAGGCAACCCAACGGAACGGAGAGGAATCAGATACCTCACACGAACCGATCGAAAAAGGGAAGCCAGGCGGTTACGGTACCTTGTTGTGGAAGACAGCTCCGACAGGGGCAGTTGTTCCTGGTGGTGGATGCACGACGGGTCTTGGCCAAGAGAAGAGATGCTCTCGTCGTCGAAGAGAAGATGTCCGGTGCACCACCAGGGAAGAAACCAGCCGCGGAGTGCTTCGTCACAAGGCACCACCTTTCGATCACGGTGCAGGAGTAGTGGCTATCCGGTTGCCGGGTGCTCTGCACGGGCAATTCGACCACTGCGTCCTGGGCGACCAAAAAGCACAAAGAAGAAGAAGACTGGTTGTCCCCACCAGCCAGGGAAAGAGCCTCTCCGGCAGGGAGATCTCTTCTGTCGTCGGGAGATTGTGAGACGATTCCGCAGGGCTTCACCGGAGGTGTTGTCGTGCAGGTCGGCTCAGCGTTACCCTCGTCGGATTCTTTAGGTCCAGTGGCGACTTCCTGAAGATCCAGTCCCAAAGCCCTGCTTTTATGCACACGTCCCCCATTCATTCAGCCTAGCTTGTCAATCAACACATGCTAAGTGGTGAGCGGGAAGGCTCACCACCTGGGCCAATCACTTCAGAGTGCGACCTGAGTTGGCAAGGCAACTCGGTCCAGGGTGTCTAAACCCCCTCCCACACCCCTGAGGTAACCCAGACAGAATGGCACCACTTTGGAGGGTCTCTGTCCAGAGGCCCGCCAAAAGTGGAACAAAGGGCTCAACCTTTGGTTTAGGAGTCACAGAGAAAAACACAGACGCCATTTTACAACCCGAGTTCTGGCAGAAAATACCACTCGATAAACCTATTTAAGATAAGTAGATCGGTGGTACGTTGGAGATTAACGAAAAACAGTATTAATCTTCAACAATGGGACGGATCCCATAGGGTTATGCCCGGGGTCGAACATAACAAGTAGTTTCCACTGCCACCAGCCAAAACTCGACGAGGAGGGACGGGACAGTGCCCCCTCGGGTAACAGATCCAGGAGTAATCGAATTACCCCTACTAGCACGTCCACAATAAGATGGTTGGTACTAGTTCTGTTAGCAAATTTAGGTCTAGTAAAGCCAATGGTGACTTTACATGCCCGGGGAGACGGTAGTCAGTCCCCGGGTATGGAGTCTATGGTGGGGGGACCAGCTAGGGTGCCCCCGTGTCACGACACGTAGGGTGCGGAGTGACACACATAGAAAAACTTATGAGACCCTATGGAGTAAAAGACCCCATAGCCCATCGAACACATTGCCAATTCAAAGGAATTCCACACATACATGTCCAAGAGTGAGAGGAAAAGGGTCACACTCTTGGCAGGATGGAAAAAACAAACTCCAGAAATCCAACAAAGCTGCTGGGGGACTCACTAGGTTAGGAAATTCAGCCTAAACAGAGAATTCTCCCTAACACTCGCCCCCCCCCAGACTAAGGGACAGGAGGATTTAATCCACTCCTGGATGAATCTCATACCTCTAGTCGATGATATACATCCTAGAGAGACCATCAGCATTTTGGTGGTGACACCCTGACCTGTGCTCAATGGTGAAATCGAACCCTTGCAGGCAGATCGACCATCTCAGTAGTTTTGGGTTTTCCCCTTTCATTTGCATTAACCATCTCAAGGGTTGGTGGTCAGTCTGAATAACAAAAGTAGAACCATACAAGTACGGCCTAAACTTCTTCAGAGCCCACACGATAGCAAAGCATTCTCTTTCGATTGTTGCCCACCTTGTTTCAGGATCCTTCAGCTTGCGGCTGATGTAGCAAACGGGGTGCTCCCTACCTTTCCCATCCAGTTGACTGAGTACGGCACCTATCCCTACATTGGAAGCGTCTGTCTGCACAATGAAGTGTTGGCGGTAATCAGGAGCTCTGAGTACTGGGGCTTGGCAAAGAGCCTTTTTCAGGTTTTCAAAAGCCTGATTGCACTCCTCGTTCCACTTAACCTTTTTAGGGAATTTGGGCGAGGAGATGACATTCAGTGGAGAAGCTATGGTCCCATAGTTCTCTATGAAATTCCTGTAATACCCGGTGAGGCCTAGGAAGGCTCTCACCTGAGTCTGAGTAGTCGGTGTTGTCCAATTTTGCACAGCTTCAATCTTACTGAGCAAAGGCCTTATTTCTCCACCGCCTACCTCATGCCCAAGGTAGACTACCTTACTCTGTCCAATTTGGCATTTACTCGCCTTTATGGTCAGATTGGCTCGTCCAAGAGCCTGCAAAACATCTCTCAGGTGGGTTACATGTTCGTCCCAGGAATTGCTGAACACTGCTATGTCATCCAAGTATGCCATGCAGAAGTCCTCCATCCCGGTTAGAACCTGGTTTACCATCCGTTGAAACGTAGCAGGTGCATTTTTTAGTCCGAAAGGCATTACCGTAAACTGGTATAAACCAACGGGGGTAGAAAATGCAGTTTTCTCCTTGGCATGGTTGGTCAGGGCTATTTGCCAATAGCCTGACGTCAAGTCAAATGTGCTGAGGAACTTGGCGGCGCCAAGTTTATCCACCAACTCATCTGTCCTTGGCAAAGGATGGGCATCAGTCGTGGTGACTGCGTTAAGAGCTCTATAATCCACGCAGAATCTAAGTTCTTTAGATCCGGCCTTTGTAACTAACACAACTGGGCTAGACCATGGACTAGTAGAGGGCTCTATTACCCCGAGATCAAGCATCTTGCTGACCTCACCTTTGATGTGGGTTCTTACGTTTTCTGACATGCGATATCCTCTGCTTTTGACAGGCAGACAGTCACCAGTGAGTATCTCGTGCTGGCCCCAAGGGGTCAAGCCTGGTGAGAGCGAGAACAGAGAGGCAAACTGATTCAACATAGACTTGCACTCTTCTTGTTGCTCGGGTGTCAGATTGGAGGAGAGATTTACTCCTTCAATGTTTTCATCTAAAGGTAAGCCTCTGAGGAGATCCGGAAGAGTTTCACTCTCTTCTTCTTCCTCGGCTGATGCTAGAAGCAACGCTCCTACGTCAGGTCGGGAGACATACGCTTTAAGTCGGTTGGTGTGAAAGACTGTTGGAGCCTCCTTGGGGTTGCCCAAGTCCACCAGATAGTTAACCTCACCGAGCTTACCCACTACTCGGTAGGGTCCCATCCATTTATCTTGCAAGGCCCTCTGCCTTGTGGGGATCATAACAAGAACAAGCTGGATTTGAGCGAACTCAACCATGTTAGCCTTTTGATCGTGCCAGTGCTTGACCAATGCTTGTCCAGCTTTCAAGTTATCGCTTGCTTCTGTCATCAGGTGCGACATTCTCCTCCGGAGACCTATCACGTAGTCAGTCACTCTGACTGGCTTGGGGGAAGGAGCACTCTCCAACCCCTCCTTAATCAGGGCCAATGGACCTCTGACGGGATGACCATAGAGCAGTTCGAAGGGAGAGTAGCCTACTCCCTCCTGAGGGACTTCTCTATAAGCAAAAAGAAGGCATGGCAATAGAAGGTCCCACTTACGCTTAAGGGGTTCTTCTAGAGCACCTATCATGCTCTTCATGGTTCGGTTGAACCGTTCTACCAACCCATTGGTTTGTGGGTGGTAAGCCGTTGAGAACTTGTAAGTTACCCCGCAGGTTTTCCACATGGCTTTCATGTAGTGGGACATAAAATTTGACCCCCTGTCAGAGATAACTTCCTTAGGAAATCCGACCCTAGTAAAAATACCAAGGAGGGCCTTAGCCACAGCCGGAGCTGTAACAGTCCTCATAGGAATTGCCTCAGGATACCTAGTAGCATGGTCTACTACAACAAGTATAAACCTGTTGCCTGAGGAGGTTGGAGGATCAAGGGGACCAACGATATCAATCCCTACTCTCTCAAATGGGACTCCCACAACGGGAAGAGGCACTAACGGTGCCACATTCTTGGACCCAACCTTACCAGAGATCTGGCAGGTATGGCAGCTTCTGCAGTGTTTTTCTACTTCGGCCCCCATTTTTGGCCAATAGAAGTAGAGTGAGAGCCTTTCCTTAGTCTTCTTGAAACTCAAGTGACCAGCCTAAGGAATCTCGTGGGCTAACTGCAAGAACTGTGGTCTGTTCTCTTGGGGTACTACAAGGCGTTTGTAGTCTCCAGGTGCAGACTCGGTCGGTTCACTATAGAAGAGGCCATCTTCCCAGTGCAACCTATGTTTCCCAGGCTCTTGCCCTTCAGCCTGAGTTACTGCCTGACGGCGAAGACCTTCCAGAGTTGGACATTCTCTCTGTCCCTTACTGAAGTCTGCCCTGCTGGGTCCATCTTCTGCCAGTAACGACTGCAGCTCAGGATGGTCAACAGGATCCAGATCTCCAATGAGTTCCTGGCCTTCCATTAGCTCTTCTTCAGAGTCTAATTCTACCATACAGGGTTGTATTTCCCCCTCAGCCTCAGCTGGAGGTGGAGTTACGGGTGTGACGTTGGACAACCGCGGGGAAGTCCGTGTCGGCTGCATCGGAATGTGGGCTGTTGGTTTCGGTTTAGAAGTTTTAGGTTTCCCTTTGACTTCGGTGTTCCTAGAGACAGCGGCCGCCATTTCCGATGGAGCAGGAGTGATTTCTTTCTTCATCATCTCCCCGAGAGTACCGCGCAGGGTCCTCTCTCTTGCAGGTCTGGTTAGCTCCTGTAACCGTTTACTAGGCGGTCTGGGAGTATGCGATACAACTCCGAGAGTTTTCAAATCGTTACCCAACAGTACGCGTCCTGGTACCTCACTCTGTATGCTGACAGGTATCTTTACAGTCATGTCGTTACACTGGATGAGAACTGGTAATTGGGGAAGCATCTGCACAGGCCCTCCAGCTAACTTGGTGAGGCGTTTGGGTGCCTTAGCAACATCCTCAGCCTGAAAAAACGATTTATCCACCACAGTTATGCTGGCCCCAGTGTCCCTAATGGCAGGCGTCTCCTGACCATTCACCTGGACACTGTCCTTATAATACTCTTTAGTATTATCGGGGATAGAATTATAGACATCTAAATTCTGTTGTTCCCACAACCCCAGAGATACTAAAGAAACGCTGGCTGAGACTCCAATGGGTTCGTCAGCTAGCAGTAGAAAGTTTCCACTTGCCATTTGGACTTCCTCCTCTGGAGCGAAGGCTAAGGAGACAAGCTGGACCCCTGAAGGTTTACCCTTACATCTGGGATCTCCTTTCACGTGATCAGTCGAGCCACAAACAAAGCATTTCCCGAATGCTTTCTGGAATGGTGGCTTGTTCTGACCTCCTTCCGGTTTGGCACCAGAAGACACACTATTCCGCTGTTGTTTTCCTGGTGGCTTACCCTTCTGGTTTTGTTTGGGGCCCTCTTTGGAATGTGAGTTATTCGAATTCTCCTTTGAGTCTTTTTTAGGCTGTTTTCCCTCGTCCTTTTTCTGAGTTACCCCAGAATCCTTGTGAGTAGCCCTGTTGGCAACCCACAAGTCAGCAGCCTTAGCTAGAGCCCTGGAATCTAATTCCTTCGAATCAGCCAAGTGCTGTCTGAGCTCAGGAGAACAGGCATCATAAATCGACTCCAACATAAAAAGATTTCGCATACCCTCGTAAGTGTCAACTTTGTAACCCTTAATCCATCCCTCTAAGTTTTTCAACCCTTCACTCACCCAGGTAGCCCAAGGGGTACCATCATGCTTTTTGAGGGTTCTAAACCTCTTAAGATACTGGGAAGGGGTCTTCCCGAATCTAGCTATCAAAGCTAGTTTCACACTTTCGTAATCGGTCTTATCCACCTCCCCCAATTCCATTACCACATCAGTCGCAACAGGAGGAAGCCTAGAGAACAACCAGGGAAGCAACGCATTCCCGGTGATGTCCTGGAGCCCATGATTGTATTCAAACAGTTTCAACCAATCCAACACATCCAATCTCGGTTCGTACATACCCACTAATTCCTTCGGCATCCGGGGTCTTTTGGGACTGGAGCTCCTAGAGGAACCAGAGGAGAGAGAAGCATTTTCCATAGACAACTTTTTCATTTGTAACTCATGATTAAGCTCTATTTCCCTGAGTTTCAACTCAGCCTGTTTCTGCTCAGCCTGGGCATTCATTCGTCTGAACTCGAGCTCTTGGTTTCGTTCAGATTGAGCCAAAAACCGTTTGTATTCTAATTCGAGCTTCATTTTTTCAAGTTCAAAATAAGCAGGGTTACTTGTGGGACCTGGTATTGGCCCCGTAGGCACAGTTGGTAAGGCAGGTAGAGGAACAGGTGAGACAGTTTCGTTAGCCTCGCCGTCCTCGTCAGCCTCTTCATCGCTATCATCAGAATCACGATTTAGATCAACACCATTACTGTTATCTACAGTTGCTGGAGAGTTTGGTTCCTCTGAACCAGTACCCAGACTTTGGTTCGCCAGCAATCTCTCTATCAATTCTAACTTCTTGCCTTTTACAGGAAGATTCTCTTGTCTACAGAGAGCTCGCAGACTCTCGGTATTTTTATCCGACAAAGACTCTTGGCTGTAAATTTCCATCGTAGACATGTTTTTTGAAAGTTGCTTTCGTAAAGTTTTGTGGTTAGTCGTCCTACAGCGTCGAAAAACACTCTAAACTGTATACTCGATACTAATCCCACCGCTGTACACCAGTGTTAGGCGGAAACCTGTGCAGTTCCCTCTGGGACCACTGCAAAAGATTTAGGACTACAGGTGTTGCGATGAACCCACTTGGTAGCAGTCTGTACCACACAGATTCAATTGGTAGCTGTGGCTGAGCAGTCAGACTTCTCTCAAGAAAAGTTGGTCAGTATAGGGAGTATACAAGATAGGGTAATTCTTCGCAGCAAAACGAGTAAACACGCGACCAGGCTTTAGTATAAAGATAGTAAGTTATTTATTAATAACAGAACGTCTACGAAAAATACTAAAGTGAACCACGGCAAACAAATCAAAATACAATTACTCTGCAGAATGGAATAAAGCTCAACCCCCCGAAACACAATATCGACAACTCTAGGTTTTTACGGCACCACTTATTTACAGACAGAGGTGTATACCCCAACCTAGATGACACTCGAATATTTTTGTGAGGAAGGGAGAGAAGAGAAAGGCAGGTAATGAAGTCAACACGGTTCGTACTGAAGCGGGTAAAAATGCAAGGCAAGAAAGCATTAATCACACTAGATCATACAGTTCGGCGGCCAGGCCCACTCGGTGAGAGTCAAGGCACGATGTCCTGGAAAGTCTCTACGGATGATGCACTCAAGTCTTGTTTAGCAAATTGGTTAGCGACAGGTTGAACCAGTTCAGAACAAAGAGTGAATAAAGCTTGGAGGCAACCCAACGGAACGGAGAGGAATCAGATACCTCACACGAACCGATCGAAAAAGGGAAGCCAGGCGGTTACGGTACCTTGTTGTGGAAGACAGCTCCGACGGGGGCAGTTGTTCCTGGTGGTGGATGCACGACGGGTCTTGGCCAAGAGAAGAGATGCTCTCGTCGTCGAAGAGAAGATGTCCGGTGCACCACCAGGGAAGAAACCAGCCGCGGAGTGCTTCGTCACAAGGCACCACCTTTCGATCACGGTGCAGGATTAGTGGCTATCCGGTTGCCGGGTGCTCTGCACGGGCAATTCGACCACTGCGTCCTGGGCGACCAAAAAGCACAAAGAAGAAGAAGACTGGTTGTCCCCACCAGCCAGGGAAAGAGCCTCTCCGGCAGGGAGATCTCTTCTGTCGTCGGGAGATTGTGAGACGATTCCGCAGGGCTTCACCGGAGGTGTTGTCGTGCAGGTCGGCTCAGCGTTACCCTCGTCGGATTCTTTAGGTCCAGTGGCGACTTCCTGAAGATCCAGTCCCATAGCCCTGCTTTTATGCAGACGTCCCCCATTCATTCAGCCTAGCTTGTCAATCAACACATGCTAAGTGGTGAGCGGGAAGGCTCACCACCTGGGCCAATCACTTCAGAGTGCGACCTGAGTTGGCAAGGCAACTCGGTCCAGGGTGTCTAAACCCCCTCCCACACCCCTGAGGTAACCCAGACAGAATGGCACCACTTTGGAGGGTCTCTGTCCAGAGGCCCGCCAAAAGTGGAACAAAGGGCTCAACCTTTGGTTTAGGAGTCACAGAGAAAAACACAGACGCCATTTTACAACCCGAGTTCTGGCAGAAAATACCACTCGATAAACCTATTTAAGATAAGTAGATCGGTGGTACGTTGGAGATTAACGAAAAACAGTATTAATCTTCAACAATGGGACGGATCCCATAGGGTTATGCCCGGGGTCGAACATAACAAGTAGTTTCCACTGCCACCAGCCAAAACTCGACGAGGAGGGACGGGACAGTGCCCCCTCGGGTAACAGATCCAGGAGTAATCGAATTACCCCTACTAGCACGTCCACAATAAGATGGTTGGTACTAGTTCTGTTAGCAAATTTAGGTCTAGTAAAGCCAATGGTGACTTTACATGCCCGGGGAGACGGCAGTCAGTCCCCGGGTATGGAGTCTATGGTGGGGGGACCAGCTAGGGTGCCCCCGTGTCACGACACGTAGGGTGCGGAGTGACACACATAGAAAAACTTATGAGACCCTATGGAGTAAAAGACCCCATAGCCCATCAACACATTGCCAATTCAAAGGAATTCCACACATACATGTCCAAGAGTGAGAGGAAAAGGGTCACACTCTTGGCAGGATGGAAAAAACAAACTCCAGAAATCCAGCAAAGCTGCTGGGGGATTCACTAGGTTAGGAAATTCAGCCTAAACAGAGAATTCTCCCTAACAGGCGTAGATTTGATCTTGCGACTACTCTGTCCTGTGCCTCCCACCATTTTTCTGAAGTGTTGGTGATCCATTCGCTTAATACCCACAATTGTGCTGCCTCATAGTACTTTTTGAAGTGCGGTAGCACCATGCTTCCGTCTGATTTTTGTGCTGTGAGTGCTTGCTGCGATAATCTTGGAGTTTTGTTTAGCCAGATGTATCTTGTTACAATTTTGGTAATTGTCTTGAAGAAGGTTGCCAGTATCCGAATTGGAAGTGCTTGGAAGTAGTATAAAAGTCTGGGTAGTATTGTCATCTTAATTACTGTTATTCCGCCCCACCACGAGATGTCTAACAGGGTCCATTTGTCCAAATCTCTTTTCAAATTTTCTATGAGTTTCGTGTAGTTCCCTGTGTAGATGTCCTTTATCGTGGGAGTCAGTGTGACTCCTAGGTATCTCACCCTGTCCTCTGTTGTTTGTAGGTGTAGCTCCTCCGTTATCTTGTATATCTCTCATTTGTCTCCCCCAGGACCATTACTGATGATTTCCGTTTGTTTATCTTTAGCCCTGATATGGATCCGTAGTCGTCGATCTGTTGTATGAGGAGCGGTAGTGTCTTGGTTGGTTCTGATAGAGTCAAAATCATGTCGTCCACATATGCCGCTGTCTTATGTGTCTGCCCTCCCATTTCTATGCCCTTGATGTCCGGAGCCGCTCTAATATTTGCCAGAAGGGGTTCGAGAAAGATTGCGTATAGCAGGGGTGATAGCGGGCATCCCTGTTTGGTGCCCCTACCTATTCTGATTGGGTCAGAGAGTTCTACATTTACTGCGATCCTGGCTATTGGTGAGTTGCAATTGGCTCAAAACATGTTTATGTATGAATTCCCCATGCCCATTTTCTTAAGCGTCGCAAATAGCATTGTCCATTCTACTCGGTCGAATGCTTTTTCCGCATCCTCTGATAATATTGCTGATGGGGTTTGTGTGATCCCGGCTTTCTCTATGAGGTGTATTATCCGTCTAATGTTGTCGTGGGTTTTCCTGTTTGGGATGAATCCTGATTGTTCTTGATGTATCAATTTGGGGAGTATGGGTGATAGTCTGTTGGCCAATATTTTTGTATAGAGTTTGGCATCAATGTTGATTAGAGCTATTGGGCGTTAGTAGCTCGGTTTTTCTGGGTCTTTCCCTTTCTTATGGAAGACTAGTATCTTTGCCTCGTTCATTGAAGTTGCGATATTGGTTGTGTCTTTAAATGTGTTATAGAGGTTTGTTAGGATGGGTGTTAGTGTTTCCGCGTATGTTTTGTAGAAGGCTGCTATATAGCCATCCGGTCCCGGGGCTTTATTTTTTGGCATGTCTCTGATTGCTTTGGTACCTCCTCTGCTGTTATTGGTTCATCTAGTGCGTATTTTCCGTCTGTTGATATGGTTGGAAGTGTTATACCATTTAGAAAGGTTGCCTGCTCCTCTTCGTTTGGGTGCTGCGAGGTGTACAGTTCCTGGTAGTAGTCTCTAAATATCTCTTTGATGTCTTTTGATTGTGTTTTCTTTCTTCCTTGTCCATCTATCAATGTTTGTACGTTTGGGTCGGCTGTTTCCCTTTTAATTGTCTTGCTAGAAGTTTGTCCGCCTTATTTGATTTCATCGCATACCAGTGTTTTGTGTGTAGAAGTTGCCTTTCTGCTCTTTTGGTCCTGATTAGGTCTAACTGACTCTGGACGTGTCTGTATGCCCTTTTTATTTTCATGGATGTGTTCTTAGTCATTTCTCCTCTTATCTCCTCCAGTTTTTCCTCTAGTTCGCTTTCTCATTTATGTGATTGCTTGTCTTTGTGTGCTTTCAGTGCTATTATTTGACCACGTATCACTGCTTTAAAGGCTTCCCAGATAATGCTTGGTGCGACTTCCAGAGTGTCATTTTGTTCGAAATATTCCACAATTTTTCCTCTGATTGTTTCCTTCGAGACCGGGTCTTGAAGGATTTCTCTGTGAAGCGTCCAGCGCCATTGACCTAAGCGTTTCCGGAATTTGGGGAGTGTAATCCATAATGGAGCATGGTCTGATAATGAAATTTGGCCTTTCTCTATGTCCTGGATTTCTCTCACTAGGCTTCCTGGGGCACAGATATATTAAATTCTGGTGTTGTGTACGTGGGAGTGGTATGTGTAGCCCTGTGTGTTTCCTCTGAGTCTCCGCCACACGTCTTCTAGTGCCATCCTGTTCTTCGTCTGTTTTAGCGCAGATATGGGTGTTCCTTGTTGGGAGTTTTTGGGGTTTGAGCAGTCTTCAGTTTGGTTCCAAGCTAGGTTAAAATCTCCAGTTAGGATCACTTCTCCTTCTGCGAAGTTTTCCAGTTTGTTGATTGTGTCTTTGATAAAGCCTTCCTGTCCCGTGTTTGGGGCGTAAAGGGTTGCTAGAGTTAATTGGAGGTTTTCTATCTGTGCCTTTGCGAACAGATATCGCCCGTTTCTGTCCGTCATTGAGGCATTGATTTGTGCGTTGAGGTGGTTGGGGAATGCTATCATGACCCCTTTTTTTCCCATCGTCGTTGGCTTGAAGGATATGATTACAACCTCTTAATCGGAATAGGCCTTTCCTTTTCTTCTGTATGTGAGTTTCTTGTAGCATTATTATATCAAACTTCTCTCTGTGTAGGAAGTGTTGGGTTTTTTTCCTTTTCACTGGCGTGTTCAGGCCTCGGATATTATACGTTAAAATTATCAACCCCATTCTTTCTTTTGAGTTTGCTGGTTCGCTTGGGGTTTGTCGAGCGGGTCGCTGTGGTGTGCTTTAGGTCCGGTGATAAACTCATTCCCTCTTTGAAATTCCCCTTTAACTCCCCACCTCCTTCCCCCTTTCCCCCCCCAACTTTTTCCCTGAGGAAGGCTATGGGTTCTATGGTTGCTTGGGCGTACTGCCTTTGCTCCATGCCCTCTTACTTCTCAGGTTTATTGTTCGCAGGGAGTCCTAAACCCTGCTTGTGTTGTGGATTCCAAGGATGTCCCATGGGTGTGCCGCATCCTCCTGTAGTCACCTGCCCAGTCTGTAGTTCTTTTCCTTTGTAATCCTTCCCTCTGACTAATCTCGTTCCCCCTAATTCTTTTGTTCGTTTCTGGGGTGGGTTTAGTAGTCTCTGGTTTGCGGGATTGGAGTCTTGTTCTTCATGTTTCTGTTTGCCATCCCCTTGGTTCTCGCCTTCATCTATGCGGTCCACTGTCTTTTGGGCGTTCCATATCTTGCTCCTGGTATCCCAGGATCTTGAGGCCTTCCTTGCATGTTGTGATGCGGTGTTGTCTTTCCTCCCAAGTGAACAGGAGGCCAAATGGGAAGGTCCATTCATAACTAATTTGTTTATCCGTTAGAATTATTGTTACCTGGTTCATCTCTCTTCTCTTTCTGAGCGTGGATTGTGCTAAGTCTTGGAACAGTTGTATTTCTTTGCCGTTCATTCTTATTTGCTCAATTGTCCTGGCCTTTCTGAGGATTTGTTCCTTTTGTGCATATTGTGAAAGTGCCACCAGTACATCTCTAGGGCGGGCCCCTGGCTCTCCCGTTCATCGGAGGCCTACTCTGTGTATTCTATCTATTTGGATTTCTTCCCCGGTGCCGTCTGTCAATATGTCTTGGAACACCTGTTGGACTGCCGTGCAGAGGTCTTTATCCTCAACCGTTTCCGGCATATTTTTTATCCTAATGTTCGGTCTCGGGGATCTGTTTTCCAAATCCTCGCATTGGGATTCTAGTTCCAGTGCTAGTCGTGCTAGCCGGTCTTGTGCTTCTGCTTGTTGGAGTGTTTCCTCATCTATGTTTTGGACCAACCTTTCCAGCTTACAGCTTATCTGTTCTTTCCTCTATGTTTCCTATCTCCCTCTTCAGTTCCTGTACTGCTTGTTTCATTTCCCCTTCATGTTTTCAAACTGAGCTTGCGTGGAGGAGATGAATTGTTCCTGGAATTCCTTGAACCAGGTTTTCATGTCGTCTTTCGAGGCCATTTCTGGGTTCTGTTTCTGTTCTGAAGTGTTTTCCCTCTTGCGTTTCTGTTTTTGCATTTGCTTAGGCGCTGTTTTGTCGACATCCCAGATTTGGATTAGGTCTTGGTCTTGTTTGGGTCTGCTATTGTTTGCCGCTGGTGATTGTAACCCGTGCCTAGTCCTGATTTTTGACATGTGTGATCTACTTGGGGTCTGGGGTTCTGTATCGTTGTATGCCCTCTTTTATCCTTAGCGTTTGGGAGGGTGTATGTGCTCGTCCGGAAGACCCTGATGCCTGCTGGGAACTACCGCATGTTGTCTGGTGGATTCCCTCTTCTCCGGCCCCGTGTGCAGGAGTTAGCGTGGGGTGTGTCAATCTTGTTCGGAGTCCGTTATCTCTCTGCTGTTCCTTTGTAAGTGATTCTCCAGGGTCCCCTATGTGGTTCTTTAATGTTAGATGATTTCCCCTCTTCCCTTATCTGTTTGGAGTCCTCGGCCGATTTTGATTCCATTGTGGCTCCATAATAATGGGGGCCTGTTCCTATTGTGTCCACCTCGGGGGGTTGTGCTTTTTCTTTATTACGGGCCGCCGTTCCTTTGTGGGTTGTGGGTTTCTCGGGGGAGGGGGCCGGAGCCTCAGATGTTTTATTTCCCCTTCCTGTTTTGGGCTGAGCCCACGATCGCTTGTCGAGGGGGAGTTTTGGGGGGAGTTGGGGCTTCTCTCTCGTGCCTGGATCTACGTTAGTTATGGGAGCGTAGTTTTATTTGTGTATGGAGCCTTCCCCTTGAGCCCGTATTTATTTCATCATATTTGTGTCCAGGGACGCTGGTTGCTGTCTGTGGGATGATGGGAACTATGCAGTAACAACAAAATTAAAAAATTAAAAAATGACTAAAATGAACTTGCAAAACACCATCAATTGTACTACCTCACAGAAAATTAAAACAGCTAAGAGTACTGCATAGCTGAAAGTGCATTGAAATTACAACAAATACAACCTTCAAGATCACTAACATGAATACAAAAACAGAATACCTGCATATAAATACCATTGATTGACAAATCTAATTTTGTAGGACTGCATTAGTGAAAGTTAAAAGATGCATTAAAACATACTTGCCACACAATCAGATTAGATGTAAAGAATTATAATGAACACCACTTGATAGCAGTGGTTCATATAAATAACACACACAACAATGCAAATAAACCTTCAAATATATCAATATTTATTAACACTTACTTTCACATCAGCCACACTCTTGCCATGTACAAAGCCAGAGTTCTGAAATCAAAAGGATAAAACTGCAGAAAATGATGGCTTTTATACTTTCCAAAATGAATACCAAAAAAAAAAGAAGACTATATACCAATAAAACTAAAATGGACAACATATTTTCACTACAACCAATCACAAAGAGCTACACAAATAGAACAGTAACAACAACCAATAACAACCAATAACAAACAATCAAACTAACACAAATTCCCCCACCAGCATCTTTCATAGCCATGGCGACTCGACGTGACTGCAGATCTTGCTTTGTAGCCATGGCTACATCCACATTTTTTGCAAATTAAAAAACAAACTAGGCCAACCTTTAAAACGTCAAATTCAACAAGGGAACACTTAAGTACATAAAATAACACACACTAATGAAATTCTGTGCTGTATCATCCACATAACAATATGATTATTCCACAGAAAATGTATGGTTTAATAGACACGGCTATAACCATATGCGTGCCTGCAGGTACAACTAATAAAATGATGAAAGTGTTGACGTGCCTACGCATGTGCTTTTTATAGACATGGTTATTGAAAAGCCCCTTCCAGGCCGTTTGCAGTTAGCTGAGCCTACACAAAAAACACAAAAGAATTATGAATAATAAAATGTATTTACACTCCCACAAACTCAACACAAGTGTCCCTAACACGCCTACCAGCCACCTTCCACTCCACATGGTCCTCCTCCACTCCCCTAGTCTCTCCTAATCTCCCAAAACATTCAATGCATCTATATTACTCCATCCAAAATGTTGGATAGCCGCGGCTACCACACGTCCACAAACACATGATGTGCCATTTGCAAGAATATAGCCGCGGATGCACATGGTGCCACGTTTACCCATGGGTAGCAACACTGCGGACCAGATGGGTGCTGAATGGTCGTAGGTAAACACCCCAGTCGTTGCTGTTAATAGGCATGATCCTCAATACACCAATCATTCCACTTTATTATAGCCGCTGCTATGAGGATTCTTTAAAAAGCAAAATCTGATATGGAATATAAATGACAAAAGAGACCGTAAAGATACATTGGTACTTGAAAGGTGTCAATACAATAAATGACTGCTGATGGAGTTATTTAAAGTAGATGATGATAAAGTATACATGGTAGTTATGATATAGAAGATTAAGGTTAGACTGGATGATAAAGGTTCAAAAACAGGAAAGGATGGGTTGGACACAAACAATGAGAGTATAGTGCATGAAGAATTCTACAATCAGAAGGACAAAACTACATAAAATGATAGCTTTTATACTTTCCAAAATTAAAACCACAAAAGGAGTACTATATTTACTAACCAAAATACTAAAATGGGCGACACATTTTGAGTGTAACCTATCACAGCCAAATACAGAATTACAACAGTAACATCAACCAAGTATAAACACCAAAACCCACAAGTCGTACATACCCTACTCATACAAATTACTAGTAATTCACATTGGGAATCATTTTCCTGGAAACAGAGAAAGACTGCAGATATCATGGCTGGTTTGCAAACTGTGTGGCTGATCAGAGATAGGTGGCTGTTTTGGTTACTGACTTTTTGTGAGAAACTAAATATTAACACAGAACTAGGATTGGGAGATTTTACAGTTAAATTGTTTGGATTGAGGGGAATGTGTTGGTTCCAAGTTTTTCCAAAATTGTTCATTCTGAGAAGTACAGGGCGCACTTTCTTGATGCCTTATAGAATATCTTCATTCTCCTATATCTCTGCATCTTCTACATCCATTGATTCAACTCTGTGTGACGTCACCATTCACCTTTGTCGTTGACTTGCTCTGCTTCTTCAGGAATCTCATTTAAACGACTGTCATACTTCCTTGAATGCAAATATGGTTTTCTCAAAGGGAATCTTGCCTCTAGGATTCTCTTCAGTATTGGTAGTCTAACTGGTACTGCACAGAGTTCATACTCTGCCCTTTGTCGATTCAACTGCTCTGTATATGTCTCATATTTTGGTATATAGTCTATAGGCAATAGGGACGGTACATACAATATAGGTGATATAGGTAAAGTGGTTGAGGTGGGGGTACTTGGCTCCTCCTCTACACCCCCCCTTCTGAGCAATTCATTTACCACTCACTCATTTTCCATATCTAGGCATCCTCTTCTGAAGAACTGCTTCTTTGGGCTCCAAGGAACTTGAAAATGTCTGCCATCCATTGTGGGATCCACGAAAAGAGTGATCCAAACCAGCTGTCATCAGTAATATATTCATCTTTATCTATCATCTGGCCATGTAGCTTCGTCAGCATACCTATGGCCTCTGTCAAGGTGCCATTCTCGTCATCATGAGAAGGTATAAATGTGCAACATGATTCTCCAATTCTGGCACAAACGCCTCCGTCCATAGCTGTGATCATGTCCAAGACATATCTATTCTGGATAGTCATCAATCTTATGGCTCTCATTTCTTCTCTGACTGCATTGAATCCTTTGATAGTCATATTCGTTGTATGTAGTAATTCCCATCTGGTTATCTGCAGCCATTTGGTCTTTGCTCCAACCTGGATCGCCGGCAAAAAGGTCAACATAAACACTGAAGCTGTCTGGCTGAACAATCTGTGTTCATATGGCATGGCATCAACAACTTCTATCGATTTGGCTGAGAAGTAGTTCTCTCCCTTCATTCTTCCCATCAGCTCCACAGATCTCTTCTTCCTTAGATGAGCATCTGATTTCGGGAAACTGTCGAGATTCAGATCACTTTTTGGAATCACCAAAGCTGGAACATGATCATTCACTATTGAGAAAAGACCCCCCAATTCTCTGGCAGCTTTATATAAGCTCTGGATCCACAGTCCCAGTAGTGATCCATTATAACTGCTGTCTCAATCTTCATTCCTGGCACATTAAAAGATACAACCACAGTTCTTATTCTCTCCCATTCTTCTTGTGCCATTGTTCCTGAAGCACAATTTTGCATTCTCCGAAGGCACTATCTGCAAGGGTCCTCCTCCATCTTCGACCCAAGTCAGTAGCTTGGCAAGTTTCAGCCATAACGGTTTACAGCCCTTCAGTGCATAGTTGATGGCAGGTTGGTAACACCCAATTGCCACCCAGGCTCTACAGATAACCACTCCTTCTTTCCATCCATCTGGTGATAACACTGATTCCCAGATCTGAATTTGACCTCTGTACTTCCATCTGTGTGATTTTCCTGGACTATCAAGTTTCTTGGTCACTTTCCTTCTGATTCCAGCTCCTTTCTCTCCAGGCTTTTCATATCTGATCACACGATTCTTTGTTCCTTGTCTCTTGTCTTTGTATCTTGTACATAATCATCTTCATCTGGGTCAGTCCATTTAGTTGCCCATTTGAGGTAGGCATCTCGACCAAGGAACTGGCCTCTTGTTCTGCATGGTGCTTTGTGAGACAGGCAATGTGCTGCCTGGACATCTATTTTAATGGCTATGAAAATTGTGGACTTTCCCATACTGTGAGGCAGGAGTGCACACACAAAGCATCCCTCCTCTGTGGTTTTCCTTCCAACTTCCTTCATATGTTGGTACTAAATGTTATTTCCCAAGTGCGCTGTACTGTCCAGGTAATCATTCAGCTCGTAATAATCCTCCTTGATACTACTCTTAGGTCTCATTCTTCTCTCATGACCTTCTATAATCATTTAATGAAGGAATTCAGCATAATTGTTCCTCACTGGACCAATAATCTGAACATCTGTCAGTTGTCTCGGCACGTTCATCTGTGCCACTTGAGTTGGAGAAGGTTCAATAGTCCTCATTCTCTCAGCGTATCTTTTAGGCATGAAAATGTCTTGCAAAATCTCCACATGCGATCTCCTTCTAGGTTCTAACCTAGGGTCATTAGTCACAACATCAGGGGTGTCTTCATCCATTACCTATGTAGGAGAAAGGTCTAAAGGTTTCTTTCTATCCTGAACTTTCTGTTTTGTCCTTGCAAATGTTGGCCCTAGGGAACCTACTATAACCTCTGTACGTAACTTTCCCCCAAAAGGTAACTCAGACTTGTCTATCGCAGGAGTAGAGACATTTAAGTGTATTTCTGTAATTGGTTCATCTTTCTTTGGAACAGGAATAACTAGATAGGGTCTGTGCTGCCCAGTATTTGCCACATTTATACCTTCCTTCAATTCAGGATGATTCTAGGAGTCTTGGCTCCATGTACATCGAAATAGTATGTCGTGCGTACAGTGAGTGAAAGCAATACAATTATGAATAAAATGAAAAAGTAAATCAAGCACAAATATGAAATCTTCCAGCATCGGTTTCGTGGACAACGTGTGTGTCTCTCTCTGTCAGGCATAATTATATTACTTTTGGCGCTTCCCCTTTTATTGCCTAAGGAAAGAAAAAACTCAAACTTGAATACAGCAACATCATGTAATGCTTCTGGAAACTGTCGTCTTTACTCAGCGCTTTGTCCTGGCTGATCAAGGACAAGGCCCTGAATAATTTCCTTGCACCAGCTTATCTCAGATGAAATATAGATGTTTCTGAAATATGAAGAAAAACAACCTCGCCAATATACTTTGGACGTTTTTACCAGAAAGTCTCCTTTCAAATGTTCTTTTCTGCTTAAACTATCTTTAGACAAGCTCAATGACATAGACAAGTTCCCACGCTATGCCTCGAATTTGCTTTAGACCAGACGGCATGATGAATTTATTTTCTTTCAGCATGAAACAAAAGTATTTTTTCATCAGCAACCCTCGATCTGTCCCTTGAAGGAAGGTTTTACCCTGTTCTCAGAGTTCTCTCGGAATATAAACTCACTTGGATTATAATGCCTTCCAAGATTACATTTAGGTCTGCAGTATTTCTTGGGTCCCTTAGAAATGTAAGCACATCTGTGTGCCTTCCAACAAGATGCGGGTACTCCTCAATCAAACGAAGTACACCACGTTAAGCAGTCTGTGTGTGTCCTCAGTTGATAGGGGCATTTGCACTGCCCCCACCGTACTCTGGAAGCTGCAAAACTTGCTCGATAATTGCTATAAGTAGCCTCCTTATGATAGGGCCATTATTAGGATCTTGCATGAACACAAAAATGCAAGTAGTTCTCCCAATGATAGCTGGATAAGAGTGCAACACAAAGAGAAGAATATCAAATATGGTCCTTGAAAGGTTGTTATTGAGTAACACAATAGGCAAATCCAAACAGAAACTCAGTATGGAAGGAATAAGGATACTGTACTCTTTTCTAATTGTTAAAACCACGATCAGAATATGGTATATTTTTCTCTTCTTTTCAAGGCTTAACCATGCCTCAGTCCAAAGTCGATCAAGTTCCTGTGGCTTAAGGACAAGGATGTTTTCCTTTCTCTCTTTCTCTTGTCAGCTTCTGCGTCCTTCTTCCTCATCATAGATCTCGTCTGCACGTGCTGTGGATCTTCCCCGATGTCTGTACTTGCTGCTGAAGGGCATGGTGGTAAAGGGGTCTTTCCAGCACACATTTTCACATCACCTGTGAAAGTCCATGCATGTCTGCCTTGCACTATAATTGCAGACAGCGTGAATTTCTGACAGACTATACAATTTATCATAAAAAATGCAACATGCTCTAATAGGTTTGGTACAAACCACTCAGCAATAGTTGCAGCGAGATTCTCCCTAGTTACATGTGCGGGGTAGCGTGGCTGCTCTAGCACTACCCTTAATAAGGCTACAGGCATTACCGGTTTACCAGTGCTGTCTTGTCACCACAATGCTTCAGAGGGGTTAAAGAACACCCTCTTCATGTCCACAAATTCTTTTCCTCTTGAGATGCTTCCCCCTGGACCTCTATCAGGTGCGTTTTTGACAGGTTACTGTAACCTTCAGATACAGTCATCATGATAACCATTTTTTCATTCACTTCAGGCATCTCTACATTCATAATCACTTTATCTGCAAATGCTAGGCACGTGGCTTCATCGTCTGCTGCTTGATTTCCACGTGAGAGAAAATCTGCCCCTTTAGTGTGAGCTGCGCATTTAACGACTGCTATGCCTACTGGGAGCTTTAGTGCCTTAATGAGCCTGTCCAATAAGGTGGCGAGCTGCACTGGAGTGCTGTATGCTCAGAGATAGCCCCTCCTTTTCCAAAGTGCTAACCCTGCGTGCACCCTTGACATCACATAAGCGGAGTCACTATACACTCTTACATCCTGGTCTGTGTGATTCTTGAGCGCGAGTATCAACGCCAATAATTCTGCAGCCTGTGCTGTATAATGAAATGGCAATCGTGTGCTTATGAGCACCCAAAATGTCCCATCTGCGGTGTGCTTCACCACTGCGGCACCTATATATCTCTGTCTGTCATTTTGATCGATCCTCGAAGAACCGTCAATAAAAACAATTTCTCCCCCTGCCAAAGCATTCTCTTTTATCCTGGAGATTTCATCATAGAACTCTTCATAGTTTGCACAATCATGTACAGGCTCTCCTCTGTCATTGGCTCAGCTACAAACATAGCAGGATTCACTGTCTTGCATCGGACTATTTAAATCGCTGGATTCGATATGACCTCAGATTAAGCAGTTCTTCCTTTTAACAAAAGTTGCAGATACTTTCTTGTATCTGGAAATGTTTATCTAGGACCATATCACTATATTTTGATTTGAAGAGACTGCAAACATTGAACTTGTTGCTTGCACGTGTGTTTTTCAAATGCTGTTCACAGACCTCAGCTTTTCGGTATTTTATTTTTGACATGGTGCATTGCTCTGCATCTTAGATTTCCCTAGAATATAGAAATGAGTTAGATTGGGTACACTGGAAGTGGCACTGGTCCGGTAGCAATTAAGGTAAGGCTGCTTGCCAATAAACTTCTTTCAAAAAGACAAGACGCTATGTGTCATTCCATGAGTGCCTTTTTTATTCGGTGTTGACACGTGTTTCAAAATAGTCCAGGTAATTTTCAAAACTGAGCACTTGTGTGTGTCTTTCATTCATGATAAGTGCATGATGAAGGCATGCTGTGAACTGTTTAGATCTATACAGATTGTGGCATGCCATCAGGAAAAGTGATCCCGTACTTACAGGGGGAAATCACTATTCCAGCACAGGGGAATTGGCCCCACATAAAGTTTTCACTAAGCACACAATGATCGTGAATGTGCCCAGTTCTGAAAAAGACCTGGATTAGGTCAAAACACGTGTCACCACCAGGGGCACCTTGAACGATAAACTCACTCATAGAATCACACATCATGTGTTGTCTTTTTGAAAGATGTTTTTGGGCAAGCAGCCTTACCTTAATTGCTACTGGACCAGCACCACTTCCAGTGTACCCAATCTGACTCATTTTCACGATGTCAAGGTTTTGGGTAAACCTATTTGGTACCTGGGGCTGCTAAGGTCCAAGACTCATCAAGAGTTACACATACATTTTCAACCAAGTCTGACCGTCGATCAGCGCAGATTCAGCTGAATTACCCATAACTTGCATTTTGAAATACAATATAGACATAAGGAGTATGTTTACAGAAGAAAGTCAACCTGCCTATGAAATTCTCACTAAGGTCTGGTGCACACATGCAATTCCACCATGTATTAACTACCTATATTTCAAATTCTATCTAATTCTGAATAGTACACTTCAAGTTCTAAGTAGGACACTTAATTCAATAGTTAAATCACCACTTACCAGCCAGTGTGTTCAACTGCTTCCCATATATGTATTTAATTTGTACTCTTTTTATAATTTACCATTTAAACATTTTTATTTTACTTTATTTTCCCCAATATCGGTTATAGGTCTAAGGTTTGAATCAAAAGGTTCAAATTACAATAGGTTTGAATCAAAAGGACTGAAAACAAAAGGTTCGAAATGTATTATTTTTTTTGTGGAATCCCCTCTAATCCCTGTTTTTGTGGTAAAAACCACTTTTTTTACCTACACGGAAACCCAAAAAAATATATAATTAAAAAAATATTCAAACCTTTGGTTTTCGATCCTATTGACTCTCACCTTTTGCATTCAAACCTTTTGTAATTGATCCTTTAACTGGACACCCCCAATATCATATACAAGTATTGGTATCAGAGAAAGGTTACACAGAAAAAAACATTTGGCAGGTATTTCCTATTAGCAATGTGTTCCCAGGTGACATGTGGTCTGATTGGTTTGTAGCATATACATGGAAACAAAATCAAAGCTCTGGTAAAATGTGCTATGAGCTTAGAATGCATAGAATGTTGATTAATCTACAGTAGGTATCCAACCATGGTTCTGATTTTCTAAAAGGACAACAACTACCCCTCCAACCCTAATTATCTTGGATGACGAGGGTGCAGCTAATTTGGGGTCCACTCTATTTAACACAATATCATTGGTAAAAAGCTACTGTTCATTTGAAATTGCATCAGTCTCTTTGGAACTGGAAGTGGTTCAGCTGATCTCCCTTTCATCCCAATACCTCTTTTAAATGACTAGGTTTTCACAGGTAACAAATTACCAATCAATCATGGAAATGAGGAAGCTGTACACCCTTTCATAATTCCAGTGTTAGATTACACCTGTGAAAACATGGGGTTGCATTTACTCAGCTATGACGCATTTACTTGGCTATGGTCTCTGCATTGGGAAATGCTACATGTTCTACACCATACACACAGCACAGAGAAAGGCAAAATCCTATTTGTTTTTATTTTGAATGTGATCTCACTCTGTTTTGCATACTGTGAAAGTAGAATACAATTGACTATAAGAAGCTACAATATACTATGCCTACTCCGCTGGTGATAACTTATCAGCTAATGTGTGCTATGCACAGGAACATGCTATGTGTTCTACAATAAATCACATTTCTCACATTTCATGTAGCTTTAAATACAGTGAGAAAACAATGTTACTTTTCACACTAAAATGTTGAGGCATTCGATTTGGAATGTGCTCCTCCATGTGGCATTCCCTACCGGTCCACCCACTCCTGCGACTTTGTAGCAAAACAGTTCTAGGGGGCATATGTCTAATTTCATTTGGGGAATTTTTATACGCACTTTTGGATAATTCTTTTAAATCAGGGATCCAGCATTTACCCTCAGAATGTTCATATAGTCTCCCTTTCAGCTTGGCTCTTTCTGGTCTCTTTCTCCGTCTAGATAATCTGGTCTGCCTATGGTAAAATCTGCTTCAGACCTCTTCACTGAAAAGGCCTTTCACCTGCAGATATTCACTGCACTCTTCAATTTGGGACTAGGATTCCCCTTTCGACAGCCTGCAGGATTCAAGCTCTTTTGTCTATTTCTTGTGTATTTCTGCTTATTTAATGGGTAATATTCCCACCTTAATATATCATACTTTTTAAATGGTTGAGTCTTTCCACTGGCTTGCTTAACAGGACACTCCTATAGAATACACATCTTTCTTTAAAGGTGAAAACATTTCGGCATATGGCAAGGAAGTGCTCTGCACAATTTTTAACTAAAATCATATTTCTCCATATTCTCCTCATTGCACGATGACACATTGATAAAATACAAATGTCTAGACTCCCATGAACTTACTTATTCACAGACATGTGACATGAATATGTGCAATGAAATCAGTTATTGATATTTATAACGCATTCATTGTTAATACACCTACAGATATCGTGTTTAGACAAATTTTGTAGTGGTTTCAAAACATCTTTTCTTTTGGCTCTAAGTCATATCGTTGTAGGGTTATGTCAAAATTTGTGTTTAAATGCATTTCTTAATTCTTTTACATGATAACTTTCATTTCTTGAATAGTGAATGTGGAAGCTAATGCTAGCATAGTGAGTAATGTGACAACTCTTAGAGGCCCCTTTGAGAAACCTTCAGTCAATTATTGATATGGGTAGCTGACTGGCCTCTTTTCCTTGAATTTCTGTTAGCTGGTCATGTGGTGGATTTTAGTATGAAGCCAATATCAAGAAGTAAAATCCTTAAGTGCATTCAGGCCTTTGAGGCACTGGACCTGGAAAACAGATCCTCATGTCCTGTGATCAGTTTACATTGTATCTTGCCAGAGGATCATTGATTTGGGTCTACTAGAATTTATTCAAATATTTTTCAAAGAATATTTCTCTTGCAATGAGCCCATGTGGGTGGGGAATCACATTGAGCAGGGGCCTAGAGTTTGTGAATTCAATTGTAGTGATGGGCACATTTTGTTTGTTGCAAGATAAATAAGTGTGTTTGTCTCCAGATGGCCAGGTTAATCTCTCGGGATTTTAATCCTTCCCCACCATAAATACATGTAAGGCTAAACAGAAATGTGTTTGTTGTTATATTAATATATTAAGCTCTCTTCCTCACGCCACCATTTGATGGGAATGACTTTGTATGTTCTTTTACATATGAAATTCCCCTGAATTTCACAGACTCCATATTTCTCATGTGTAGTGTCCTGCACATACATTATCTCAATGCAGTAAGCTGCAATTATCCTGATAAAAGTTGAACATTTTATTTAGGAAAGTAGCTCGTAGTATCCTTGCTGTCAATTTAAAGTTGGTCAAGAACTTCATGCATTTTCACCTAAATAGTTGCAATATTGATTCAAAGTTTGTGGGGAAATCAGTGTCATTTATTGGGGTTTGTCTCTCAGGTGAGTAACTGCCTGCAGTTTACAGGTGCACATTTTTGTGGTAATTGAAGAAAAACACAACACACGTGAAGAGGCAAGGTGCCATTCTGGTAGTTCTCACTTTAGTTTCAGACAGATTCCATTTCTTTTTTAGTCTCCCCTACACACGGGGTGTTCAGGCACAAACTTGTAGCAATGTCACTGTTCAAAAAGGTGGAAAAGGGGCATGCAAGCAGGCTCGAATTGGCCTATAGGTCCATGGCCAAAGTGCCAGACCATGATTCTAGTATGGGCCCGTTTTTATTGGCCAAAATGGAGCACTCTTTAGTTTTAACCAATGTTTCTAAGCAAATAGGCTTTCAAATCCATTATTTGCAAGATACTTTCCTAGAAACCCCCCCCTTGGATATTATTCAAACTGACTCTTCTGAAAGGTAACAAACTATAATGTGTGATTGTGGACCACTTTTTAATTGGTGTCTGGACTGATTCTATGCCCGAGGTCACAGAACGTGAATCAGGGGGACAGGAACTCTTAACAGTAAATAATTTTTGTCTTGGGAGACTCGACATCGATGAGTCGGGTTTCTTGTCAGTTTTCGGTGGTTGAACTGGGTTCGAGATTATGTGAGCTGGGTTGACCCAGTGTTGAGTTGGCCTTGAGTCAGAATCAAGACTGGTCACTGTGCAGTTCAAATCGGATCTCAAGAGACGATCCTGTTGAATGAGTCAAATAGGTTTGTGTTGGTGGTCGAGTCGGGTCACGACTATGGTTTTTTTAGGTCGAGTCAGCATGTGACCCAATGGTTTCGAGCAGTTTCAGTCTGTGTTCGAGGCAGGTTGAGATGAGGTCCCGTTGTATCAAAACAATGCTAAAAGGTGCAGCAAGACGGGTTCCTCAACAGCAGTGAGATGGTGTTCGAGTTGAGGTGGCGAGGAGCGCTACAGTTGTGAGACGGCGTTGAACCTGTTTGAAGATGTGGACAGTGATTCAAAGATGCAAAATAGTGCAAAAAACAACAGCATAGGTCCTGTGAGAGCTTTAAGCAGTTCAAAGTCGGTACAAATTGGTGAAATGAGATTACAGGCTACTTTGGACTTCCTGGGTTGATGTGAGAACCAATCAAGGGGCTCTAAAGCAAGGTGAATGCTTTTTGCTCTGTACTCACAGTTCAGAGAGTTTGGCTGGCACCTACAGGGGGTTCCTTCACCACCAGTGAGGAGCATGCTTCCAGTGTAGCTGGCAGAATGGCCAGACTTTGCCCACAGGAGTTCCCCAAAGTTCCCTTTGGTTGGTTAGGTGGTTAGGGGACAGAGCTCTCCTCTGCCTTGATTCCTTCTACCTTCACCTCTCTGTCATGGTACTTTGAAAGTGACAGCACACCCACCAGAGGTCAAAAAGTGTATTATCAATATTCTGATGACCAAAGTTGAATCAAGGAAAGGGTTGGGAGACCACCTCCTGATAAAGGTAAAATGTCACAGGGGGTTGGATACAATCAAGCTTGTTGAAAGGTGCCCAATCCCTGTTGCTGTAACAAGTGACCCTTGAATCCTGACATCATACTCAGAGTGCCCTGTTCTGCAGGAAATGGAATGGTCAGGAAGAAAGAGAGCCGAAACAGAAAACCAAGTGAGTGAAACCCCTTCCCAGGCCACCTTCCCTCTTTGGCTACCCAAACTATGTCCCCTTCCCACGCCTGCTGACTTCAAATGCTCTTTGCTGTAAAACACCCAGGTGTGAGGCTGGCCTTTGTTATGTCATTGTCTCTTTGAAACAGGTTTCCCAGGAGACCTCATGTTAAGAGCTCCTGTGTCCTGAGCAGAGGTATTACATTTCCTCCTGGGGAATCAATGAAAGGCAGCATGCTGGCTATTGTCTCAATTGGAGCAGTGGAGACAGCCAGGCTAGCCATGAATATACATCACCTTGACATCTCTGACCTCGGTTCACAGGGTTGACACGTGCATGATATTGAATTGCTGTGCCTTTAATAATTACGGGCTATCATCCGTCACCATACCATAACCAGGTATGGCTTATTCTTAGACGTTATCATGCCATTGGACCTTAAAATGCTATCCCAGTCTGCCGAGACTTGGTGTCCCAACAGCTGTCAGGAATACACGTGACCTTTGCTCCTGCCTGTGCCACTGGAGAGCAGGGACTACAGTTTTTAGGAGCCTGGTGTAGCAAAGGTACATGGATGCACTATGCCTTTAGCATGGTGCTTTTGTTCATCAGGCCTTTCATTAACAGAATTGCCTGCATCATTTTATTTTAATATTAAAAAAATACTAGGGCTTTCACATCCATGCCAGATGACATACTGCTACAAAAGGACCAAAGACCTTACTCTTCAGCCAGTGTTTTTCTTCCTTCCATCTCTATCTCACAACCCTGTGTTCATGCATTCGGCCTCTCTTAAATTCTCCTTTCTGCGATCCTTCCCACCCTTTACTCATCTGAAATCCCCACTCCATCTAACCATTCAATACTTGTTTGTTCCCTCTCTTCAAAAGACCCTCCATTCCTTTCTCCTTCCAATCCTCACTGCTTCCCTCTCTGTAGCCCCCCTTCCTTTCCCTTCCTTCCCTCCCTCCCTTCCTTGCTTCCTTCCTTTCTTTGTTCCTTCCTTCACTCGATCCCACCACCTCCCTTGTTTCTTCCCTTCCTCTATTCATTCATTCATACAGTCACCAAAGCTCATCTTTGACGTGAAGGTATTTGATTTAGCATATACCTAGATGTGTGGTAGTAGTAATAATAACAACAGCAGAGTAATGCTTTAAATAGATTTATTTTTTGTAGGACAAACCTATTAAACACATGTGCCCTCATTTCAACCCAGGCGGTAAGTGTTTAACGGCGCCGTAAAGAGCGTTGGCGCTGTTAAACACTTACCGCCTGATTACAAGGGGCCTCATTAGGACCCAGGCGGAGTGGGTTTCCGCCAGCGCTAATCGCGGCGGACCCGTCCGCCGTACTACGAGTTCCCTTAGCGCCATGGAGGTTTTCTCCGCCTGGTTTTACCAGGCGGAGAAAACCATGGCGCTACGGGACCTCGTTGTTAATTACGCCACCGTATTTTACGGTGGCGTAATTAACTCCTTCCCCACTCCCATTATACCCTATGGGGCAAGAATGGGAATGGGGAAGGGCAGAATGGGGATTGGGGATTTACCGCTCCTCCGAGGTCGGAATGGGGCGGTAAATCCGCCAACCCCCATGGCGCTATCGACGGCTTTCCGCCGTGCTTCGCGGTGCATTTAGCACCGCGAAATCCGCCTGGGTCCTAATGAGGCCCAAGGTCCCTTAGGGGGATGGTGACTTTAACGCCTGCTTTTTGCAGGCGTTAAAAACCAACCCGCTAAGGGACCTTGGCGATAATTACAGCAACCGTAATTTACGGTGCCGTATTTATCGCCTTCCCCATTCCCATTATGCCCTATGGGGCAAAAATGGGAATGGTGAATAGGCCATTGGTGAATGGGGAATTACCGCCCCACTCACCTTGTAATGGGGCGGTAATTCCGCCATCCACCATGGCGGAATCGTAACCTTAGCGGCATGGACCATGGTGTTAATAGCACCATGGTCCTCTGCCAAGGTTGTAATGAGGCCGATGGAGTTGTACAAAGATCAGTGTGCATTGAGGGGTTTGGGCTAGGGAAGCCAAGATTTAACAAGAGATGGCAAGAGAATGTGCATATATTAAGGACAGTACTGGACAGCACTTTACAGGTTTATTTTTTTACATATTGGCCCTCATTACGACCCTGGCGGAAATCGAAAAACGATGGCGGAAATGCAATACCGCCATCGAATAGCGCTCGGTGCGACTATGACCCGTCACCGCAAAGTACGAAGCCATTAGCGACACCGTAGTGAACGCCAACGCTAACTGCACCAAGTACGCGCGCGCGCGCCATGCCAAACCGTAAATACCACCATGGCGCAAGGGTACGCGAATTCCGACCCTAGCGGACATGTACCTAACGCCATCAAGCACGGCGGAAAGTACCATACCGCCATGGCGAGAAGTACGGCATCGCGAATCAACCGTAAACGGCCCCACTGAGTGCCTGTACACCGCTCCCTGCCCACAAAGTACAACTCCCCGTAGGTGCAATGAAGTCACAATGCAACCAGTGAAATGTACAAGTCACCCATGCATGCCAACGAACAAAAGATGCACAAGAGGGGCCAATGGGAGCTGCAGGGCACAGATGGCACGAATACAGAAGCCATTCCAATGGACATGACCACAGTCCCCCCCCAAGAAACGCACGCAAACACAGGCACCTGTGACCAGCAAAATTCCGAAAATCACATCATTCCACCAGTCCACCTGGCTGACCGGCATCTGTCACACAAAACCCAATCCCCCGCCCCTGAGCATGACAACAATCAAACAGTCATATTGGCAGCCCCCATCCCTGACCTCACTGGGCTTCGTAGGCAAACGCGCCCAGCACAGTACCACGCAACTAAACTCCGAAGCTGGAACCCAATGCAGGTCTCCTCACAACACATCGCTCCCCAAATAGGAATATGCCACATCACTCGCAAAGAAGAACGCTACACGGCCCATATCAGAATAGAAATTTAATGCACAACAAAATCACCAAGCCCATACAGCCATTAGGCCATGAACTCCAAAACACATTTCACCATTGTGGGCTGCATCCGCAAGAAATGACCAGCTACTACTTGTGTGACGCCCTGTTCCATCATGGTACACAGAGCCACATTCACGTACGAAAAGGCAACATGGAAGCGCACAGAACCGCAGGGCCGTCCCAATGGGGAGGCACTAGTCCAGCTGAAAGGCCGAAATGTTGCTCCGAGCCACTAGCACTGCGTAAGGGCATGTGGCCCATTGGCGATCGTCCCATAAGATCGTAATGCTGCTCCACTGATTAACACGAAGCAGCAGGTGTCGGGAGTAAAAGCCATCTGCAGGAGTGGCATACAGATGGCAGTGGCAAAAGGGGAGGAGATACCTGTCAACCAAAAGAAAAGAAAAAGAACAGAATGGCCATCAGAACTACATTCGAACAACTCACTTCAATGATCACACTAAATCCACAGCCATATGCATGCTAGCCCAGTCCAAAGGATCATCACCACCCCAAAACCACTTGCGACTCATAACCATCTATATCGAGGTGTAAACACCATCACAAACGAGTGTACCTGTGCATGCGTCTGTCATAACAGAATCCATCAGATGGGAATGTTAACGTGCATGGACACAAGTGTCTGAAGGCGCGTCGAGACAGGGAGGGCTCAACAAGGCCAGATAGACGATGGTCCCACTATGGCAGCCCTGCATCACATAGCGCAGGGGAGGCGGATAGATTCCAAGAAGCCCTGTACATGGCAAACTCTGTATCAAATCATCTGCCCATGCATCCATTCATCATTCCCTCATCCCGGTATAAAAACGCCTGAATATTTACTCACATAACATTAAAAATATCCATTGAGTCTGTGCGTTATGCAGCCTGCAAAATCCACAGTGCCCCAGCCCGTAATTCCAGTGTTGTGAAGTAACATGTATTTGGGAACGTCCGGCCTCATCGCCCACGTCGCTATTGCGCATCCCAAACTATTCATATCAATCATTGCATCCTCGCCATGGCCCCTGTCTCAAGGACATTGAACAATAGAACGTTATATTTGCAGTCAGACCTGTGGGCATCTCCTCGCCGCTAGCTGAAAACCGAAAGCGCCGCCCTTCGAATTCCTCATTTGCAACATCACGTCGAAAAGGCATCTGTGGCCGTTTGAAATCACAATTTAATCCATCCAGTGCGGCTGTGTGTGAAAATGGCAACTGCCTTCACCCACAAATGGGACGCCCCGCCCTTCGGTGCAACTCGGTACAGTGATGCATGAGGGCCCACCGTTACTCGAGTACTACGTTCCACTGACCCTTCACAAGTCTGTTCGCGACTGCAAAGATTGTATGTGAAACAATGGGACCATAGCCGAATGTACATATCAACAAATGTTACACGGCCATCGGGTACAAATACATGATTGCTATAGCAAGATGCCATTACTCGAATTGCAGCGTTGTGTGCGGGACGTGCTCGGCCAAAGGGGAGAGCAGCTTGCACAGGTGGAATGAATCACCACAGGTGGAGACCATACAGCCTGAAGACACATAAATTGCACACCCAGTCTCCTCCCACAACCACACCCACTCCGAAATGCTACCGGCAGGACTCGCGATGTTGGCCCTGGGGGACCTGATAGCACTGCAAGTACTCCAACTCCAAGAAGAAGACGAACACCAACTACAACCGGCCGCACGGAGGGGACGCAGGAGGAGGAGGAGGCCAAGGCAGGGCCAGCAAGGGCCGCCAGCACAGCCACTACCACCACGCAGGCAGCCCGCAATCCCACGCCTCCGAGCACATCCGTTCAACCTCACTGCTGAGCAGATCCACACCCTCTACCGTTTGGACCGGGACACCATAACCGCCATTGTGGACATGACACAGGCTGACCTTGTCAGCATGATAGATAGCCCAACCGCCATCCCACCCCTACTGAAGGTGGTGTCTGTACTACACTTCCTGGCCACAGGCACCTACCAGCACACAGTCGGACAGTTGCATGGCATTTCTCAGCCACTGTTCTCACGGACACTATTGCAAGTGCTCGATGCCCTCCTGCAGCACGCAGACGACTACATCTCTCTACCACGCTCGGAGCAGGAAATTACCAACACAAAAGTGGGATTCCATGCACTTGCCGGCATACCGGGTTGCATTGGTGCCATCGACTGCACCCATGTGGAATTGGTCGTCCCACATGCCATGGAGGCCCAGTACCGCAACCGAAAACAATTTCATTCCCTGAATGTACAAATGGTGTGTGACTCCAACAGGATCATTACACATTGTTGTGCCCGATTCCCTGGATCAACCCATGATTCTATGGTCTTGAGGAACTCTACAATACCACGCTACATGGAGCGACACGCAGGGAACAGATCCTGGCTACTCGGTGAGTCTCATTACATGCATGATTATGTGGGGTATGTGATTCGGCAATGACCTGGCAGGAAGGGGGGGGGGGGTGTGCGTACGTAGCAATGGCATTCCACATCATACGTTTATCGTCCACATACAGGTGATGCTGGATATCCACTGAAGAGATGGCTCCTCACACCAGTCCGGAACCCACGGGACCAGCATGAGGAGGACTACAACCATGCCCACTCACGTACCCGTGTAGTCATTGAACAGGCATTCGGCCTACTGAAGGGTCGTTTCCGCTGCCTCAGCAGGTCTGGCGGGGCACTCCTGTACCGCCATGAGAAGGTTGCAAAGATGGTCATGGCATGTGTCATGCTCCACAACATGTGCGTACGTAGAAATGTGCCCATGCCCCCTGACGCAGAACTGCAAGCACCTGAAGATGGTCATGATGAGGGTGGGGATGTGGCAGCACCTCAAGGAGTCTGCGAGGCACCAGAGGGCCGTGACATTCGTCAGCATCTCATTGATGCATGCTTCTAGCACTCACGCCTGGTGGCTGATACATGGACACGGGACTCGTGGCACTGTGTGTGTCTGGTATATGCACAATATGGACTGTACGCCTATGATGGCCTAGTACACAAAGATCATTGTCCACACATCTCATTGGTTGATCGTGCACTGTTTATGGCATATGTGATATCATGTTGAACACCCTATCGACCCGCCACCCAAGTGAGCCCAAGACACCCCCTCCACCCTCCTACCTCCCCCCCGAACACCAGTGTCCAAAGATACTCATTGTCAGTGGGCAGTCGCTATTGCAAGCCCCCTCTGCGGGTATCAGGGGCACCCCTGCCTGTGGAGCGCAGGTTCCTCCCGGATCTACGTTGGGGGCTGCCCTGGACGGAACTTGCAACGGATGATGTCTCTGCCTGCTCACGTCCATGCATGTCCCTAAGGGTTTGTGAGAGCTCAGTGAGCACACGGCGCACTGCGGCAAGTTCGGCACATACGTCTTTGGACGTCGCATGCAGTTCCCCCCTCAGGCTCTCGGTGCTTCTCTCCATTTGGACTCTCAGGCTCTCGGTGCTTCTCTCCATTTGGACTCTCAGGCTCTCGGTGCTACTCTCCATTTGTGCCCTTAGTGTCTCAGTTGATGTTTCTATGTCTGCCTTAGTGCCCCCACATTCATCGGCATGGTCCTTGAGGAGCGTGGCCAGTTGCTGCTGTTGCACGATTAACTGGTCGAGGGACTGTTGCCTCTGCTGGGCCATGGCCATTTGCTGGGGTGTCACAGAGGGGCTGGTGACCTCATGTTGCCTTGCCACAGGGCTTGTGGGGGATGGCCAGTCGTCGTCTTGTGGGTGCCCCTGCGTGGTATCCTCATGTTGTACGGGATGGGACAGACAGGGGGATTGGGACAGGTCATGGATGGATCTGACTTCGACATCCCCGTCTTCTGTGTCGGAGCATGCTGCCATCAATGGGGTGTCACCTATGGTGCTGCTGCCACCAGAGGCAGTGCCTTCTGTGGCATCCGTTGGGGGGACCTGTGGTGGTGGTGTTGTGGGCATGCTGGCTGCTGGGGTGCCTGTTGATGTTCCCTCCTCTGTGCTGCCACCTGATTTGTGCTGCTGCCGTGTCTTGATGCGTGCAGCTGAGGTGGAGGGTCTTTGGCCGTTGGTCTTGGCCCTCTTTGCAGGTGTGCTGGTAGGGGTGTCCTGATGCTCGTCGTTTGGATCGGACCCTGTGGTGGAGTAAAGGAGGGCGAGGGTTATTAATGGGTCTGTGGGAATTGGAATGGCATTGTATCACATGCATTGGGGTGGTACCTGAGGGTGATTTGGGTCGGGGCCTTGGAGGTGCTTACATTTGTGTGTGGAGTGAGGGTGCAGTTGTTTGGCAGCCTGCAGTTAGGGTGTGCCTGCTGCACGTGTAGTGGGTGTTTTAGGGGTTTTTAATTATTTATGTATTTATTGTGAGTTTTAAAGTGCGCTATCAGGCCGATGTGTGTGGACGTTCTCCTGGACATGTGTTTATGTTGCACTATGTGGACACATGGTACTTCACATGATTGGACATTGTGGATTTAGCATTGTTTTATTTGGCCCACCTACCTGAATCCTCGGATGTCTGCACTCCTTTCTCCATCCCTCCGACTCCCTCTATACTCTCCATTCCAATGGTGGAGGCACAGATTTCTTCCCAGGGGGTCAACTTGATGGGTGATTCAGGACCTCCCCCGGTGGCTGTGGCAATGTTGCGGTTGGCAGACAGTATGCTACGGACGCGTATCCGCAGGTCGTCCCATCGCTTTCTGCATTGCTGTGGGTTGCGGGGTGCGGTCCCCACCGCACTTACCCGCTGTGCCACCAGAGCCCATATGGCCTTCTTGTTCGCAAGTGCCGTCCTGGTCATTTGCGTGGAGAAGACGACGGCAGCATTCTCCTGGAGGGTCTCTGTTAGCACGGTGAGTTCCTCACGGGAGAAGTGGACCTGCCGCTTGCAGTCGCACGCTTTCTTCGCTACTTTTCCCATTTTTCTTGCTTTCGCTAGGGTGGATGACGGGTTGGGGTGTGTTTCAGGGTAGTGTTTTTAGTGGTTGTGTGGATTTTGTGGTTTTATAGGTGTACGGCGGGATGTTTCCCGTTCCGGGCCCATGTTTTTACTTCCGTTTCCGTATATTTCCGGTCACCGTACTTTCCGGTTGGCGCTCACTGCGGTGTCCGCTAAGATGGGTGGCGGTATTGCACCTAGGGCGCCGTACGGCAGCGGTGTGGGCCGTTTTGGGGTCATTTCCGCCATCGCGGACTTTGCACTTCCGCCATGGCGTGGTGCTCGTGCCCGATGGGTCGGAATGGGCCGCACTTTGCTCCTTCGTGCAATGGCGGAAACGCTATTTACGCTGTGGCGGTCCGGTCAGTCACTTTCCGCCAGGGTCGTAATGAGGGCCATTGACATTTAACAGGTTTACAGTTTGAGGAACAGGGAGATAAAGTGACTTGCCCAGAATCAAACAATTATTCGGTCAATTGTGCCTGGAGGAATTAGAGCCCAACCCTCCACTAGACCACATGCCCTCACTACTTCTCAAACAACTACTTTTGAGAAATCGATTTAATCGAACCTCCCAAAGGAAGGAGGTACTTGTAGAGATAAGTTGAACATAGACCTGCAAAGCAGATTGCACCAACATAAACTATGCTTCAGATGCATTGTACACCTATGAAGGTGGACTGACTCAATTTGGTGAATTCTAGTAGATATTAGTAATGTGATTGAAACATAGGCTCATATGTATGTATTTTGTTTGTGTGCCCACATATTAGCCCCTTTTGGGAAAACATCTTCACAGCAGTCAATCTTATTATGAACCTAGAGCAGACTGGAATTCAGATATAGTTGGCAGGAAAATGATCCAGAGACTACAAACGTCCAAGAAACGTCCCAAAATAAAAACCCTGGCAAACCAAGCTGTCCAAACTAGCCTTCATGGAGCTGATGACTTGGAGTTTACAAGGGAGGGAAGATCAAATCAAGGAATGCTGAAAGAGATACTTTCAACTCTGTGGGGCACATTACAAGTTTGGCAGTAATTCCACAGGTTTCTGCTTCCAGAGGAATTAATGCCAAACTCGATTACCATTACGACCTCTTGTAATCTGTCAACCTCTGTCTGGTTGCAAGTAGCAGCATGGCAGTGATCGTTCCCGATTTTGGAGGAACTACTACAGGCGGAAATGCCACTGGGGTAATTCCACCAGTGTTTGCTGTTAAGGTGGAGATAATTCTGCCTGCAAGTGATGGAGATATCTCCTCCCCATAACCATCAATCTCATATATGGCACCATGACCAGTGTGACAGTATTTCCATTATCACCACTTTTTACTGCACCGCCAAACTCACAATGAGACCCGATGACTGGATGCTGTGAACAATTGCTGTTATGAGTTAATGCCCAATGAATATAACCCCCAAAACAGCCTCCTCCCCGCGTTTTGTTTTATCTCACCATGCTCATCAGATATTCACTCTTCAAACCTGATGATTAGATACTGATTTCAGCTCATAATAAATTCGTTATTGAAAAAAATGAAAAAGAAAACTTCAACAGTCTATAAGGAGCTTGCACTATGGGATGAACGAATAATTACACAGGAGAGTGACAATGCCTTCTAAAAAACAGCGCCCAGCTCGAAACGTACTGTTGTAATGATAGACAGGAAATGAATATTTAAAAAGTGAATCATAACAAAGGATTAGGAGAGCAGCACACTGTATTATATTTAGCCAGCGTGTATATTACAGAACGTTTTAGGCCCCATTCCTAAGCTTGAGGACGCTCACCCTTCTGCCAAGAGTTGATCTCACACACGAAATGTTACAACCCCAAAACCATAACGGCAAATGTTAAATACAAGAGAACAGTCCATGAAGATGTACAGTTGCTTTACTTTGTCATAATTTAATATTTATAAAGGAGCGTCGGCGTGCTGCGAGCAGGGCACTCGGAATGAGTGTGAAAGAAAAGCAGCCGCGTGCGGGTGTAAAGTTACAATGCATGGGAGGGCTCTGATTGATGACACATTTACAGCGGGCGCAAAGCATGGGTTGCCTTCCACGGGGCTATAGGATTTCTATAGAGCGGCGATTTGTTATGCTGACACTGGGGGTGTAAGCATAACAACTCTCACAAAAAAGTGGGCCCTTTTCATGTGTTCCTGATTTCGAGTTTTCTTCATGCGGTTCACACTCCTAAAGGAAAACAGATCAGCTGGAAACTGCGCACTCTCAAAAGTGTACCCACTACTAAATAGTGGGCTGAAAAAGACACTGCTGCATGTTCTTGCGGGACATTTTATATCGGAAAATCGGTTGAAAAAAGATAATAACTGTGTGTGTGCGTGTGAGCAAGAAATAGACGACGGTGAATGTTTAGAATAGGAAGAGTGTAAATGTGTGTGTCTAATATGCATGAGCGGCCAAGAGACACTGAACCAAAAAAGGGGGTTTCAGGATGTTAACCCCCCACCCCCGAGAACATTTTTAAAATAATGGGCTAAAATGGTTTATTTGACAACACTTTCTGTGAAAAGTTGGATAACAAGCCACACGGTTTGCAATCAACACATGAAAAAACACAAAAGCTCCAAGTTACCAACAGGGCCCAGTACCACTTCCCACTGCATTATCATTATGCCTTTGTGCACAACATATGCCAGTATATAAAAAAAATCTCATATTGGCATTGCCAATACATGTCCATGCCAATACATGTCCATGCATGCTGCACCAATATATGCCAGTATTGCCAAATAAGGACTTTCATCCAATAAAAAATTCCATGCCACAGGAAAAAAGTATATCCAGACTGGCTATACCAACAAACCAAGTAATCACACTTATATTTGCTTTCATCCTTGATGTACAGTACAAAAATGCCATGCCACACAAAGGATATATGGCTAAATTGAAGCCACCAATGTAAGCCAGTTTAGTCATGTTTGCTTTTCCCTTAATGCCAAGTAAGAAATGCTATAACACATTTGGAAAGTATGTGCAGACTAACAGTAGTAATGGCAGTCTGCATTGACGTTATAAATGTGGCATGCCATTTTTACCTGGAATCAATTGTAATACAAACACAATAAGTGTTATTACGTGGCTAGACTGACCTACAGTCTGCATATACTTTCTTAATGTGGCATGGCATTTTTTACTTGGCATCAATGGCAATGTAAACATGATAAGTGTTATTAAGTGGCTAGACTGATCTGCATTCAATGTAGACCAGTTTAGCCAGGTAACAACAATTGCCAAGTAAAAAATGCTGCACCAAAATCAGAAAGTATATGCAGACTGGCACCACTAATGTCACACAGTCTAACCACGTAATAACACTTATCATGTTTGCTTTCACAGTAAATGTGCATCAAGGGGAAAGCAAACAAAAGTGCCCTGCTCACAGTAGCCTCCACCCCTAAATTTGGGGGTGGAGGCTGACAGACACACACACACACACATATTTTCACCTGCGCATTCACTCATCATTCATACAACTACTTGCATGCACACATTCATAAAAACAAACACCAACAAACATACATACGCACATACACACATACACACATACACACATAGGGCCTCATTCCAAGTTTTCCGGTACAGTAACAACGGTACTGGTAAGGTTGCTGGTACCGTTGTTACCGTAGCGGCAAACTACGAGTTCTGCTTGCGGGTGCCTTGCCGCCTCCCGCGGGCTGGATGCACCAGCACTATACTGAATGGTGCTCGAATGGGAATGGGGAGCATTTTTTTCCTGCGCCCAGGAATGGGCAATTACCGGGTCTGGCGGGGCCGTAATGACCCAGTAATTGCCCATTCCTGAGCACCGTGAAAAAAATGATACCGGCGGCAGCCGTGCCTGTTATACCGGCACGGCTACCAATGGTATTGTAATGAGGCCCATAGACATTAAATTAAAAAAAAAAACACTTAGCATACTTGCATGCAGACCACACACGTGCCCTCCACTACTCTCTGTGATGTGAACATTCTGTCCGTCAGGAAGTTTGTACATGCTGCTAGCACAGTGAGAGACGTCAGGCCAATCTTCTGACACCCCGCCACCTACCATTATTATGCACTACGTTTGTTGTGGAGCCGAAAGGGCACTAAAACAAACAAATACAAATGAATAGTGGCCGACACGCCCCTGCTCAGAGGCCTACCACTTTGGCGAGGGAGCTGCATCTCCTGCCCCCACTCCTAGTGGAATATCATCACTGTGAGCAAGTCCATCTGTCCATTGTGAACCCGCAGATTTCCCTTCGTTCTGCACTATACTGTGGACCTGCCGATTGTGGCCTGTTGGGGCGGTCACACTCACATTGGTGCCTAAGTTGTTAGTGTACTTTCCTTTCTTGAACGTGCACTCAGCTTCATTGTAAAACAAGGCAGTCTAAAGCTGAGGGCATCTTATAAACATGTTCCCCAGTCCAGACAGTTTTTGTGCATCTACGCTGCTGTCCAAGCACGTGAGGACATTAACCTCTATGCCTACATGCAGCATCTGCAGCATCTAACATCTATTACATCTCATAATCTTAAAATAATGGAGTGGAAGCAGGATATTACTTAATTATTTCAGTATGAACTAAGGAGCATGCATTTGAATTAGGACTGTTTATGTCTTTTACTTAAAGGGATTAATACACATAACACGTTTTTATGCCACCTTTGTTAACCTCATCTATGTGTATTACATGTCCGAAATACTCAATATGAGCACACATCTGATCTCTATGGAGCTTCCCAGCAGATGGTTATTTTGGGCAGAAAATAACAGTAGTTGGGGTCCATACACAACATTTGGCTACAAGGCACAGGGGGTGGGGAGTTATGGAGTGGAGGGAGGACTCAGATTGCTCTGCTCTCCGCTGTCAAAGCCATCTGGTATAACCAGCAAAGGGGGAGGGGACTCTTTCACAGGAAGTCAGGTTGCACACATGGTGTATTTTAAGGGGAATGGTGTGCTGCAAAACATCGTCCTTGCAATTTTGACCCGGCTGGACTGCTGAACAAAATGATGGGTAACTTCAGCTACTAAGGTTGAGGACAGCCGGCTTCCTGATTGTTCCGCAAAATGGTTGTTGTGGCGCCTTGTCGACCTGCTAGTGGAACTCAAATTGCCTAGAAGCTCGAATGCTTTTCATGGTATCTCTGAAGGGCCAGGAATAAAAAGCAATACCTGAGCTAGTCAAGGGGTGTGTTGAGAACTCGATAGAAAGTTCCTACAATTGAATTGTGGCTGTAGCTCTCGGGATATACACGCACCAGTTGAGGGCCTTTCCCCATGTCACCTGAAAGGGACAATCTTTATCTGATGCATTCTTGCCATCCTGGTTGGCTTACACGAAAGGATCAGAGGTGCCACACAGGAAATACCACAAAGAGGGAAATCACAAAAACACTGTGCAAAGATCTGGCGTCTACCAGGAGCCAAAATCTAGTTGTTCATGAATCTTTTGGCATGGAAACAGCAGCACTCTCAAAAACAGAAGAATAAGAATTAACCTCTTTCTTGTCTTCTGTGACAAAATGACCTCTGCTCTGCAGGAGTATAAGGATGAGTAGTGGCTAAACTACCTACTTAGACCCCACATTCTACAAACCAAATGTGATCCCATTCATATAGGTAAAACAGGCGCAGCCAAGAGATATGCCTCCTTTGCCTTTTGTGGGAACGTGGACCGAACGAAGGTCATACTTTCAGAAGGGGCGTGAAAGTTATCCAGGAACAACCCAAATAAGATTATCCAAAAGTCCAAAATAAAAGGAATTTCCATTCACGGTTCTATAGAATCAAATTTACTTTAATTTAATCAAACACACCAATGAACAAATAACTATAAAAACACTAAAAAAAGAAAACAACCAATGTTAAGGAAAGACAGAGAAACACAGAATGTAATAATGCAGCACTCTGGATTTTCAGCATGGAGGAAAAATAGGCAAGAAATGCAATAGTGAATTCAAAAAGGATATGTGTTTCAGTGCAAAAGGAATGTAACCAGTCTCTAGGTTCCCAAATATTAGCCACGAGGATAGGGTCAGTTGAAAGTACCCCAATACAATGCCTTCAAGCTGTTCTGGGGTGTGTTTGAACCAGGTTTGTGTGCGCTAAGCCATGCTGGGTCAAGTGAAGAGCTGCCGTCTTGTTGGTTCGAAGTGGGAGCTCAGTGCAGGCAAGTGCAGCATTTGGGTCATGTAGTTTGGACAGTTCACCAGGGTCACGTTGAGGGTTGAGTCATTTTGAAACATTGCCAACCGCTGGTTCGGGTCAGTGACTGTGGTTCGAGTTGATGTTCGTGGGTTTGATGCAGTGACCTTTGGGATTTGGTAACAGGTTCAAAGAGGCAGCAGTTCGGGGTAGTCTGCAGCAGTAAGTAGCTTGTTTGAGCAGAATAAGTGACATTCTCGACTTGGCATGATTCAGCTGCCATTCTGTTCAATGGTTGCAAGGCAGTAGTCATTTGAAGATTGGATGAAGTGCAAAAGCAGCATCGCCCAATCCCTCTGGTTCCAGTGCAGTGAACACAGTTCCACATTTGGTTTGACTATGTCTGATACAGTAGAGCATGGATCCTGGCTGATCTGGCCCTGCAGATGCTGTGAGACTTACTGTAGAGGCTCGAGGTTCAGCTCTCCCAGTCTAGTGAGGTTTGATGCAAAAGGCAGGTCTTGGCCCTCAGCAAGAGTCCTGTAAGAGATATTCAATCAACACTAAAGCCAAGTCAATGCCTAGTCTGGGATGCTGAGGAAAACCCTTATTAATGTATTGTTATGTCTAGTTCAGTACTCTGGATGACCACCCTTGTATAACACCCCCCTCTTAGAACCCCCTGACCCCACTGAGCCAAGAAGTAGGTTTGTTTTGCAAATTAAAAGGTTTATTTGAGAATTTCAACAATATATATATATCACACTTTATAATAAATTATTATCTGATAGTACACTTAGACATAGGATGTTGATCAACAATGGGTAAACTGGCACTAACACACTTCTTTACAATCAATGAGGAGTTAGTATAGGATGGATAAAATAGCAAAAATAATTTTATGATTTCAAGGGAAAAGCAATGAGGAATAAAATGCAGGACAGAAATACTTGATATGATTTTAGCAAAAGATAAGATAATCATTTTTTCTCTGGCAATTCACCCCTCTCCCCTATGCAATGTAAGAAATGGAAGGAGATGGAAAGAGGAGCACACAGTTCTCAGGAATGCAATCAAATACAATACGAAATTCAGCTCCCCCCCAGCAAGCTTAGAGGAAACAGGTAGGAGTTTGAAACACAGGCCCAAAATGCTTTTTAAATGTGATGGCAATGGATGGGAAAATGTGCCAACTGATTTTAATTCCCTCTAGAGATTCAGGGTGAGTGGGAGATGCGTGTTGGTATTAGTTCAGGCTAACTTTAGCAATGCTCTATGAGTTATTACCAAGTTGCAAACGGATTTTAACAAAAGAAAGAATGGAGCTGCTATTTTGACAAGTGGAGAAATTGAGCCAAAATCGCAAATCGCGGTAAATTTTGTGAGCGCGTGAATCGCGATTGTGGTAAAAGTATAAGGAGTAGGACATAGTTTCTAGGCTTGTTGGAAAGCTTAGATTCTGAAACATTTCGTTCCTAGCCCAAACGGTTCCAGAGATATGGACGATTAAATAAAGGTAGTTTTTCAGATTTAAAGTAAACTCAAAATGACAGGTGACAGCTTGCAGCTGCAGAATTGACAGGTGACAGTTGTGCAGCTTTAAAAATGACAGATGACACAATTTCTAGGAGGCAGTTCTACTTAGGTTAAAATAGTTTGGATTAGATTATTTTAACTAAGAGATTGGTTCTGCACAGTTCTGCTAGGTACTCACAATATAAATTTGAACTAGGCCTCGTCACAGATCTGGTCAACACGTCCGGCTGCGGTTCTGTCTGCTCGGGGGGTCAATCAGGCACTGGTTCTGCTCACAGCGATCTGGGTCAGCTCTGCTCTGCTGGTCTAGCCTCTCTGGATTCTGGATGCAACACTGCTTTCTGGGTACTGCTACTGGTTCTTGCAAAAATTCTTGGCAAAATTCAAACAGCTTGCCCGGCTGTTGAATAGTTTGATTAGTTTTGAGGCCTGCTGAAGAGGGTTCAGCTGGTGGATTCAGGCCTCTCTGCTTCAAATTCTGGAGTTAATTTCTGCTACAGGTTCGGGAGATTGATGGATTTGAAGTCTGGAGCTCTGGATGTGAAGTCGTCGGTCAGCATGCTCCGCAGCAAATGGAATTGAATGTCCTCTACCTGTCCCAGCAGTCTCTTTTTATGTGTTTTGGAAAGTGGGTGTGTGCGTTGGTCATAACTAAACCTGCCCCTCTCACTTATCATTGGCCAATTCCTCCTCTCTCCCTTGATTGGGGGAAGGAAATGTGAGTCAGAGTGATGCTGTAGGTTTTATGGTCAGAGGAACTTCCCCTTGTCAGATTGACAAATCTATTTCTGACCCAAATACATATTTACCTATGTACCATTTTTCTGATATTATAAGTCCAGTTAACATATTTTCTGTAGCACCAAACCATCCGATCCCTGTCTTTGTACGATGTCGTGTCCACTGATGACAGAATTCATCCCTTTTCATCCAGATAACGACCTCTAAACCTTTCCAGATTTTACACAAATGTGCACCAGGGATATGGGCTTCAGATGATAAAGTGTCAGATTTTTAACATGCATATATTTGGAGTGAGACCCTATTTTCCGCTAGCAACCCCCCAGAATCCACCACTTGGGCCTAAAGCCTCTTAAAATGTTCACAGAAAAATCACAAAAATAATGATATTACTTATATAATTCTGACAAGTCCGCACTATGAGTTATCTATCTTTTTAAAATTATGCCCTGGTCAAACAGGGGTGTGGCTTCCGACATCACATGGTAGAATAACTGGTTTTTATCCACTTCCCCCAAGCCAGCTTCTTCACAGAGGCACAGCTGCCCCCCAGTTTCTCCCAAGAGGAAGCTATTTTACGACGCCCCCAATATAACATTTGCCTGAGTCAAGGACAGACCTTTGTTCAACTCCCTGTAGTCCCCAGCTGCCACTCCCCTTTCAATCAACAGGGCCATGTGACCTCAGGATGCAGCCAGGCCTGGCAGCCAGGCCTGGGAACACAGCTGTTGATGCTGTTTCAACTCCTGTCGGGGGTAGTTGTCAGGCAGAATTCAGTTTCATTAAGCCAGGTTTCAGCTAAATGTCACTTTTTGTTCCCAGTTTAAATCACTTACAATTTTTACATATACATTAAATAATTACTTCCTTCAAGTCATTTCAGAATATAGTTTTACATTGTATCTGTAACGCTTACCTGATTCCCACGGAGGCAGTGATCCCGGCTGGGCTGCTATCGTTTCTTCAATTGTGAAGCGTAGAGCTCGGACGACTCTCAGGACTGGGCTTCCTCTTATCGAATGTCTGACTTGCAGTGTAAGTTTTCTGCAGGTGGAAGAAAAAGGGTTAATCACCATTTGATGGGATTCCTTCTCCCACCAATCGCCAGTTTTTCCCACAGCCTAGCTTTCTACTTGTCTCGGCGAGCTCTCACCTTAGGCGTATAAATGCTGAGCTCTCCATCCTGCGTCTGGTGCAGGGGTGCGTGGATTCCAGTTACGTCACTGGATGAGTTCAGTGTTGAGGCTCAAGTCTTTTGCGGCCTTAGTTGTGGCACTGGTGCTGGGATGCCGAAGAGCGATGCCGCCGTTACTGCACGAGCGGATGCCTGTAAGTATACTGTAGTCTTTAGGCTTTAAAAGATGGGCACCTCAATAATGTCCCTTTTCCTTTGTTTCAGGCCTCGGGATGCTGTGGGCATAGTTTTCCGTTGCCACTGCACGTGCCGATGCACGTAAGTGTAATGTTCATTGGCCGCTTTTAATGGCACCTCTAATAATGTCCTTTTTCTAGTTTTCAAGTGCCGGGATGCTGCGGGCTTTATATCCGTTGCCACTGCACGTGCCAATGCACGTAAGTATAATGATCGTTGGCCGCTTTTAATGGCACCTCTAATAATGTCCTTTTTCTAGTTTTCAGGTGCCGGGATGCTGCGGTTGATGCGTCCGCTTCTGCGCGTGCAAAAACTGGTATGTTAAGATGAATGCGACTGCCTTCACCTGAACCCCTTTTTAATTATGTCCTTTGCCTTTCAGGTGCAGAGAAGCTGCCGAAGAGAAGGCCCGCGGTTAGCTCCGTTGCAATCACGGATGGATCAGGTAAGCGGGCGTGGCTGCGAGCGAGTTGCACTTTTCTAACCTTATGTTTATTCTTTGCAGGTTTTGCCGGTGACTGGATTCCGGGATCTGGTAAGTATTGTTCTGTGTCTTTCTTCATCCACAGGTTGCTGCGCGGAAGCTGAAGATGACTCTGGACCTGGAATGCAGGAGCCGACTCGGTGAGTGTCCTGCTGCTGCTGCAGAATAACGGGAAGCACGTGTTTTCCATTGGGCGTGGTTTAAATAGCAGAGAAGTGCTTCCAGTGTGTGTTCTTCCACCGGTTCCACCCAGGTAAGAAAAGAGTTCCTGAATGGAGGGAATAGTTCCTCCCAGCCCTGATGGCTGGGGACTTCAACCAGACTGGATTGTTCTGGGTAAATATGCAGCATGGTTTGCCTCAGGTAAGTCCACCCAAGCATTATTACACTGTTTATCAATATGAGCCCGGCGCCTATGGCGCCAGGACTGAAACCCTTCATGAGCCTGGCGCCAAAGGCGCCAGGACATGGTCCAAAGGGCCCCTGTAGGGGTCTGCTGGGTCCGGAGTAGTGGAAGACGGGTCTGCTTCCGAGGTCGCTGGGCCAGTCCTGGCCCCTCGGGAGTAGCGCCCATGACAGCACCCCCCCTCAAGGCCCCTCCCAAACTTGTCCTCCCCGGGGGTTTTGGTTTATCGGGAAAGGTTTGGTGAAATTTCTGGACTAGACGAGGAGCATGGACGTGGTCATAGGGTTCCCATGACCTTTCCTGAGGTCCGTAGCCTTTCCAGTCGATTAGGTAGAATAGCTTCGATCTGATGATTTTAGAGTCCAAAATGTCTTTTACTTCAAATTCGGGCTCCCCATTCACTTGAATGGGCTCTGGAGGATTGGTCAATCTGGTTCCAGGTTGCATGGGTTTCAAAAGAGATACGTGAAATACAGGATGTATTCTCATATGGGTTGGCAATTCTAATTTAACGGCCACTGGATTAATTATGGCCGTAATTGGATATGGTCCCAGGTATTTGGGGTTGAAGATGCGAGGCCCTTTAAGCGATAAATGTTTGGTGGACAGCCAGACTTGATCCCCAACCTGGTAATGAGGGGCATTGCTTCGGTGTTGATCTGCTCCTTTTTTGTACCTCTCTTTAGTTTGTTGTAGATGTGCAGTCGCTTCCTTAAAAGCTTGGGTAATAATGGTGTGCAATTGATCCACGGCGGGTGTTCCAAGATCTTGAGGTGGATCAAGGTTGGAGGTTCGAGGATGAATCCCATACAAGATGTAGAAGGGACGCTTCCCGGTACCCGAATGAACTGAATTGTTGTAAGCCTATTCAGCTATCCAAAGGATGTCCTTCCAGTTACTCTCCGACTGTTGTAGCATGCAGAGTAAATATTGCTCGAGAGTCTGGTTTGTTCTCTCGGTTTGCCCGTCGGTCTGGGGATGATGGTTGGTCGAAAGTCTTACATCGATTTGAGGTAATCGACAACAGCTACGCCAAAAGTGGGAAATAAACTGGCTCCCCCTATCTGAGATTAGTACTGACGGGAAGCCGTGTAGCCGGACGATGTGTTCAAGAAATACTTTGGCTAGGACTGATGCTGAAGGTAAGCCTTTTAGCGGAATGAGGTGGGCCATTTTAGAAAACAGGTCCACAATAACAAGAATGGTGTTGTACCCGGAACAGGAGGGTAAGTCTGTGATGAAGTCCATGGAAAGGGTATGCCAGGGACACGGTGGGATGTCTAATGGTTGCAGAAGACCAGCCGGCCTCTTCTTCTGACCCTTGTTTTGAGTGCACACACCGCAGGATATCACAAATTCCTTTATGTCTTTTCTCCACGAAGGCCACCAGAAGTGTCTCTTCACCTTTTCTGTGGTTTTGGCAATGCCAGGGTGACCCTCAATTAATGAATCATGATAGCAGGAGATTACCTGTCTTTGTAAATCGGCGTGTGGTAGGAACAATCGTCCTTGGAAATAAGGCAAGTCATTGCTTACGGTGAAATCTTTTCCTTTTTGTAACCAGTTCAGTAAGTCTGGTGAGGTTACAAGTTGTTTAGTTTTTTCTTCAATATCCTCAATGGATTGTGAAGAAATCAGACCCACGATCCTTTGTTCAGGAATTATTGGTACAGGTTCTGGATTGGCAACGTTATCTCCCATTCCAATTCGGGAAAGAGCATCCGCTTTGCCGTTCTTGTTGCCGGGGCGATAAGTGAGCACGAAGTCAAATTCAACAAAGAATAGAGCCCAGCGAAGCTGTCTGGAGGATTGAGCCTTGGCGGTTTTCAGATACTGCAGATTTCGATGATCGGTGATCACTGTGACGGTGTGTCTGGCCCCGAGGAGATAATGCCGCCATGCCTTAAAGGCTGATTTAATCGCTAGAAGCTCTTTGTCTGTGACGGTGTAGTTGATCTCAGGCGCCGAGAACTTCCGAGACCAGAATGCCACAGGATGCAGTTGGTTAGTCTCTGGATCTCTTTGTGATAGGACTGCTCCCATTGCTAAGCTGGAGGCGTCGGTTTCAACGATGTAAGGGAGGTCCGGGCGTGGGTGTTTCAGTATTGGCGCCGAGGTGAATTTAGCCTTTAGCTCTTGGAAGGCTTGTTCTGCTTCTGCGGACCATTCAAAGTGTTTATTTTTTCTTAAGAGGGCGGTGATGGGTTGTACCACTCGTGAAAACTCTGGAATAAATCTACGGTAAAAATTTGCAAAGCCTAGCATGCTTTGAACGCCTTTCACGGAAGTAGGAGACGGCCATTTGAGGATAGCGTCTACTTTTCTCGAGTCCATGTGGACTCCTTTGGGTGCCAGAATAAATCCCAAAAATTCGACCTCAGTGACATGAAAAACACATTTTTCGAGCTTGGCAAAAAGTTTATGTTGGCAAAGTTTTTCAAGGACCGCCCTAACATGATTTCGATGGTCAGCTTCTGAAGATGAGTACACAAGAATGTCATCTATGTAGATGACAACGCAGACATCAATGAGCTCTCTAAGGACATCATTCATAAAATATTAGAACGCGGCCGGTGCATTGCATAGTCCAAAGGGCATCACTTGGTATTCAAATAGCCCATACTTAGTGCGAAAGGCCGTCTTCCATTCATCTCCTTCCTTGACCCGTACCAAGTGATAAGCTCCCCGGAGATCAAGCTTAGTATAAATACAGGTGTTTTTTACCTGGTCAAGGAGTTCCGGGATCAGAGGTAAGGGGTACCGGTTTTTTACTGTATCTGGTTCAGAGCACGATAATCTATACAGGTTCTGAGGTCACCTTTTTTTTTTGGTACGAAGAACAGAGCCGAGGATGCAGGGGACTTCGACGGACGGATAAAGCCATTGGCCAGGTACTGGTCTAAATACTGTCGCAGATGAAGGTTCTCAGGCTCGGTAAGGGCGTAAATCCTACTGAAAGGGGGAGTTGCACCAGGTAGCAAATCTATCTGACAATCGTATGATCTGTGGGGTGGCAAGGTGTTAGCCTGTTCCTTTTGAAAAACATCTTGGAACTCTCGATACTCTAGAGGTAATTGTGGATCGTCAGCAGTTACTGACGCTAGGCCAATGTTGGGTCGTGGATAACAAGTTGGTGTGCACTCTGGGAACTTTATCGTCTTTGCTCGCCAATCAATCTGAGGATTGTGTTTCTCCAACCAAGGAATCCCTAGAATTACTTGGAATTGAGGAGCCTTGATCACGTCCAACACAATTACCTCCTGATGCCCGTCTTGGCTTAGTATCGTCACTTCAGTAGTGGTATGAGTCACAGGTCCGGAGGCGATTTCCATCCCATCCACCGTGGTAATGACGTCTTTAACCACCTTTGGACAAAGAGGTAAGTTCATCCTGGAAGCCAATTCGCGGTCCACATAATTTCCAACTGCTCCGCTATCAATGTATGCCTTAATTGCATGCAAACGATCCGGTTGCTCTGGGTTTACGAGGACCATTGGCATTATGAAGTGCGAGGTCAAAGAACTGGTTTTTACGCTCGGCAAGCGGACCTCTACACTTGTCGGGCGAGGTCGTTTCCCGGCTCAGGCTTTTCAGAACTCTTATCAGAAGCTCCCACTGTCTTCTTAGGTGGATTCACCGGGCAATCTCGAAGAAAATGTCCTGAATTTCCACAATAGAGACATACTTGCATTTGTCGTCTCCTGTCGCGTTCTTTCTGGGTTAGGGGACCCTTTACAACCCCAATAGGTTCGACGGCTTCAACTCCTTTGGTGTGACTTTGAGGCTCAGGGAACACTTGTGTTTCAAACCTGGATCGATCCGCCTTTCTGTTTTGTAGTCTGTGATCCAATTGGACCACCAAATCAATGTACTCTGAACAATCCTGAGGAGGATTCACTACCTGGGCAAGGACGTCTTTGAGTTCGCCACGCAAACCCCTGTGAAAAAGCGTGATTCTTTTGTCCTCAGGCCATCTGGTTTCCACGATTAGCCTATTGAATGATGCAATGTAGGCCAAAAGATCTTGATTGCCCTGTCGTAGGGAAAGGAGTTCGTTGTCCAGGGCCTGCCCCTGGGAATGCCTTGCAAAAAGTCTTTCCATATTTGCCTGGAAGGTCGGGAAATCACGAGGGATCGGGTCATCCTGTGTAACCAGAGGGATCGACCAATCAGCGGCACTGCCGCTAAGATACGAAAGCACAAAGGCTACCTTAGTCTGGTCAGTCGGAAAGGCTGCAGGTCTACAAAGAAAGTGCAATCGGCATTGATTTATAAACACCGCAAACCTTTTAGGGTCACCAGAGAAGCGTTCAGGTGGTGCCAATGGCACATTTCCGGGTAGGTTGATTTGAACAGGATTGGCTGAAGCCGCTGGGATATATCTCCCTCCTGAATTAGGTAGCGGGGTTTGCCCCGCTTGTGTCTGTAATAACTGTCTGGCGAGATCATCAGTTCGTTCTTTTGATATTATCAATTCCCTCCTAAGGGCATTCGTTTCCTGGCGGGCAGCATGAACTTCAGCTCTTAATTCCCCTAATGACTGGGCCAGTTGGTCTGTGTCGGAAGTTTCCATAGCGCCTGGGTAGGAGGTTATTGGTGGGCTTCGCGTTCTGTAATGCTCACCTGATTCCCACGGAGGTGCTGATCCCGGCTGGGCTGCAATCGTTTCTTCAATTGAGAAGCGTAGAGCTCGGACGACTCTCAGGACTGGGCTTCCTCTTATCGAATGTCTGACTTGCAGGGTAAGTTTTCTGCAGGTGGAAGAAAAATGGTTAATCACCGTTTGATGGGATTCCTTCTCCCACCAATCGCCAGTTTCTCCCACAGCCTAGCTTTCTACTTGTCTCGGCGAGCTCTCACCTTATGCGTATAAATGCTGAGCTCTCTATCCTGCATCTGGTGCAGGGGTGCGTGGATTCCAGTTACGTCACTGGATGAGTTCAGTGTTGAGGCTCAAGTCTTTTGCGGCCTTAGTTGTGGCACTGGTGCTGGGATGCCGAAGAGCGATGCCGCCGTTACTGCACGAGCGGATGCCTGTAAGTATACAGTAGTCTTTAGGCTTTAAAAGATGGGCACCTCAATAATGTCCCTTTTCCTTTGTTTCAGGCCTTGGGATGCTGTGGGCGTAGTTTTCCGTTGCCGCTGCACGAGCCGATGCACATAAGTATAATGTTCATTGGACGCTTTTAATGGCACCTCTAATAGTGTCCTTTTTCTAGTTTTCAGGTGCCGGGATGCTGCGGGCTTTAAATCCGTTGCCACTGCACGTGCCGATGCACGTAAGTATAATGATCGTTGGCCGCTTTTAATGGCACCTCTAATAATGTCCTTTTTCTAGTTTTCAGGTGCCGGGATGCTGCGGTTGATGCGGCCGCTTCTGCGCGTGCAAAAACTAGTAAGTTAAGATGAATGCGACTGCCTTCACCCGAACCCCTTTTTAATTATGTCCTTTGCAGAGAAGCTGCCGAAGAGAAGGCCGGGGTTAGCTCCGTTGCAATCACGGATGGATCAGGTAAGCGGATGCGGCTGCGAGCGAGTTACACTTTTCTAACCTTATGTTTATTTTTTGCAGGTTTTGCCGGTGACTGGATTCCGGGATCTGGTAAGTATTGTTCGGTGTCTTTCTTCATCCACAGGTTGCTACGCGGAAGCTGAAGATGACTCTGGACCTGGAATGCAGGAGCCGACTCGGTGAGCGTCCTGCTGCTGCTGCAGAATAACGCGAAGCACGTGTTTTCCATCGGGCGTGGTTTAAATAGCAGAGCAGTGCTTCCAGTGTGTGTTCTTCCACCGGTTCTACCCAGGTAAGAAAAGAGTTCCTGAATGGAGGGAATAGTTCCTCCCAGCCCTGATGGCTGGGGACATCAACCAGACTGCATTGTTCTGGGTAAATATGCAGCATGGTTTGCCTCAGGTAAGTCCACCCAAGCATTATTACACTGTTTATCAATATGAGCCCGGCGCCTATGGCGCCGGGACTGAAACCCTTCATGAGCCTGGCGCCAAAGGCGCCAGGACACGGTCCAAAGGGCCCCTGTAGGGGTCTGCTGGGTCCAGAGTAGTGGAAGATGGGTCTGCTTCCGAGGGCGCTGGGCCAGTCCTGGCCCCTCGGGAGTAGCGCCCATGACAGTATCCCTCTCTTAGCAAGTCTTTCCTTGGTCTGGTTTTGTTTCATTTGTTCAGTTTTACACAAAAGTCTGGTGGTTTTAAAACGCCGGCTTTCTGATAGTGGTGAGTACTGGTAATGCAACCATTTTTGGGATTAAGAAAATGAATTCCCCACAGTTGCTTTTTTGGCAATCAGCATTGCCATTCCCAATGGTTTCAGGCTACTGGGTGTGTAGCCCAATGGTGGTTTTAGGCAGTGCCCTCTTGTGCTCACAACATAGGCAAAAATGGGTGGCAGCCTATTCTTCATGTTTTCCCTGTGCACTCTCTGGGGAGTTCTAGCCATCATGATGTTTTCCATGCCAGTACTGCACAGTTTTATGGTAGGGCTTGGATGCATGGGTAAAAACATCCCACAAGCCCCCCCTCCTGCGATGGCCATTCTTTCCTTTCGCTGATGGAACTCGCAAGATCTGGGATGTTCGCCTCCTCTTCTTCCAATTCCATGGATGGCATAGTTCAGCATCTTTTCCTCCCTCCAGTCGATCAATCAGTTCTCCTTGCTGGTCCTGATGGGAGGATTGGGCGGTACCCCAGGACCCTCGGGTCTCTACTCCCAGTCCCCGGTCGTCCTCCTTGGTCAGTCTCCATGGTTTCATCTCTCCTAGGATGATAAAGCAAAGCGGCAATACCTATTCGTAGACATTTCTTCACCACTATTAATGGTGTGGCAAACATATACATTTTATGAATCAGAAGATATGAACATATAGATTTTCTTTTTTAAATTAGGAGACAAGAACATATATATCTACAAGGATCATAGAATTTTATATGCTATATGTGGAATATTTTAGGGTTGGAACTGAATTACTCTGGAGCGGCCCCCTCTGGGATTCCAGTGGATTCCTCCAGTTGTTGCAGAGTGTGCCTGGGATGGCAACACTTAAGCTGATCTATATGTACCCACTTGTCTTCCCCTTCCGCCAGACTGCCTTTGGGGATGCAGATCTTATAGGCAACAGGGGAGATCTTGTCTATAATTTCAAACGGTCACTTCCATGTAGGCAAGAATTTTCGCTGTTTGGCCTGGTTCCTTTGGAAATTGAATAGATAGACCCGATCACCCACCTTATATTCCTTTCGGGTAGTTTTCAAATCATAGTGGGTTTTCATACTCTCAGCTGATCTTTCTAGATTCCGCTGAGCATAGGCAAAAGCATGCTGAAGGTGTTTCCTTAAATTCTCCACATACTCATGAGTTGTGGAGGCATTTATCAACGTTTGCTCTTGGGTTCTGTAGAGCAAATGCTGGGGAAGCACCATCTTGCGTCCAGTCATCAACTCAAATGGTGACATTTTGGTTGCAGATGAAGGGGTAGATCTGATGGCCATTAGGACCAGAGGTAATCGAATATCCCAACTTGGCCCAGAATCTGCCACAAACTTTTTTAATATGCTCACAATGGTTCAGTTGTATCTCTCTACTGCTCCAGCTGGCTTGTAAGCAATATGTAACTTCCTTTTGACCCCCAGTATCTCCCACATCTTTGTCATTACTTCACTGGTGAAGTGGCTACCTCTGTCGGACTCAATCCTTTGAAGTAGACCAAAACGGGAAAAGATGTGGTTAATCATCAGGGCAGCTGCTGTTTCTGCCTTGCAATTTGGGGCCGGGAGACATACCACCCACTTGGTAAACAAGCATGTAACGGTCAACATGTACTTGTTTCGTCTAGACGAGCGAATCACAGGGCCTACAAAGTCGATTTGCAAATCTGACCATGGCAGTGTCATCCCCCTCTTTTGGAGAGGCGCACGGTGTGTGAGGGATGATGGCTGAAATTGTGCACACACAAGACACCCCTTCAAGTATTGGTCGAGGTCCTGCCCCATGTGTGGCCAGTATGCAACCTCTCTTAAGATTTCCAGTGTTGTGTGAAACCCCCTATGACCGGCGGTGGCCGCATCATGGGCGTGACTTAACATCAGGCTTCGGAATGAGGTAGGAACCACCCACTGATCATGGCCAGCTTGGGATTTCCTTACCAACAAACCGTCTTGGATTCGGAACATTTTTGGACATTTCATCAACATTCTTAGCTCCTCTTTCCCAATGTAATCGGTATCCGTCAGGGGAAAGTTCTCAGGGTCCTCAAGGTGTTGGTAAAACTTACCAATAATTAGATTCCCCTTCTGAGCTGCAATTAAATCAGCATCAGGGGTCTCCTTACTCCATTGTGCAGTTGAAAGATCATTGTGAGCATTTGTCTGGGACCTAGTGATAGCAGTGACCTGGATTTCCCCCAACAGGGACTCTATTTCTATTAGATCCCCTTGGATGGCCCCGGTTTTGGCCAGCTGATCAGCTAAGTCATTTCCAGTTTTGTCTGGTCCCTCTACTTTGGAATGACCCTTGATCTTTTTCCAGTAGATGGTCATCCCATTCGATGTGACCAGATCATCAATGTTTGAATTAACTTCCCATGTTTAAGGGGTTTGTTATTAGCACATAATATGCCTCTGGTTTTCCAATTAACCAGGTGCTCCACGAACCCGTTCCGTACATAATCCGAATCTGTGATTATGACCAGTTCGTGGAGTTGATGTTGGACAGCAGTGAGGATGCCCTGATGCACAGCCATCAACTCTGCCACCTGACTACTTCGGGGACCAATTTTGTATCCAGCGGAGGGTTCTGGAAATTCCTTCACCCAGGCATTCCCTATGCCGGCCACCAGTTCTTTCTCCCCGTTGTTGTCAACATGGTACGAGCATCCATCCACATAGACAGTGGGCATTCCCTCACACTTGTCTTCTTCAAAGACTTTGTGTGCGGAATTAAGGTATGCCTCCATGTTGTCCTTGATTTTTAAACTTTCGTCCTCGAGACAGTTTTCTCTGGCACAATCATGCAAGTCAGCCAGACCTTGCGCGAGGGGACTCTTCTTGTTTTGGCCATATCTGACCTCCACAGGAAAGCCTTGCATTGACGGAATCCAGGAAGTAATTCGGGAATTACCCAAATTTCCGGCACATATTCTGTCACTTTGGAGATATTGCAGAGGCTGGTGTGGAGTCTCCACTATGATGTGTTCCCCCTGGATAAACGGGCGGTAATTCTTCAATGCCCACACCGTTGCCAGGAGTGCCTTCTCACAATCGTTGAATTTTTCCTCCACAGAGGATAAAGTTTTGCTCGCATAGGAGATTACTTTATTGACCTTGTCATGCTTTTGGTATAATACTGCCGTCAAGCACGTATTAGAGAACCCCGTCTCCAGGAAGAACTCCTTGTTTCTGACAGGGTAAGCTAGGCAAGGCGCTTGTGAGAGGCTTCTTTTGAGTTGTCTTAACGCCCCGGATTGTTCTGGACCCCATTCCCACTTGACCCCCCCCTTCAAGAGATGAATCAGGGGTCTAGTGATCTCTGGGTAGCCTTCAATGAACTTTCTGCTGTAATTAGTCAGTCCAAGGAGGCTCCTTAGTTCCCGCAGATTTGTGGGGTCTTTCAGTTTCTGGAGTGCTTCCACTTTCTTTTCTTGGGGACAGAGACCCTGAGGAGTAATCTCATGCCCCAAGAAATTAACACGGGTTCTACACCACTGTGCTTTCTGAAAGGAAAGTTTTGCTCCGGCGGCCCTCAACTGTGTCAGAACATAACGGATCTCCGCTATGTGTTCCTCCACAGATGAAATTTTGATGAGGACATCATCTACATAAGCCAGGTTACCCCTCGCACCCAGGTCGGGCATGGCCTTATGTAGGTAAATGTTGAATTCATTGCCGGAGTTGAGGTATCCGAAGGGAGTCCGGGTCCATGTGTACTGCTGGCCCCCAAAGGTAAAAGCCAGTTTGTATTGGTCCTCCCTACTGAAAGGCACGGTCCAGTATCCATTGGTCAGGTCTATTGCTGTGAATACCTGTGACCCCTGAATCTGGGCCAGCCCTTGGTAATGTAGGGCAGAGGCCATCAGGAAGTATGGACCCGTTTGTTGAGCTCCCTAAGGTCGGCGCAGAGTCTCCACTGGCCGTTTTGCTTCAATATTCCCAGCACCGGATTATTGAAAGTGCTGTGGACTGGACGGATTATTCCCTGGGACTCAAGGTTCTAAATTATTTCAGTCATTCCAGGGTCCTTGGGAATTGTTGTGGTGTGAATGTCGGTGCGACCACAGTCATATGAGTCTACACAAAGAGATCTTGGAAATCCAAGAAAACTTGTTTCAACTTTTGCTTCTGTTCCAGAGTCACACAGGCATCAGCTAGGTTGACTCTCTCTTCCACCATCTGCCTGAAGCCTGGAAAGACTTCTGGTTTGGCTATCTCAGCGGCCTCCTCCAGCTGGGTGGAGAAGTCCCTGGTCAGAGTGCTGATTTACTCTGGAGGCTTCAGGTGGGAAAGGCAGCCCTCATGGACCTGGAAAATCACCTCATCCCTCCTGAAGTCACAAGTCACATCTTCCTTACCATAAGGGCAAGAAGTGTACACCAGGAAGTTCCCCCCATGCCGGGTGAAAATCCTGTCTGGTGTTGTATTGTCCTCACTGTCAAAACAGTCCTTGGGGATTGGTCCTAACAGTTCATTTCCTAAATCAATGGAGAAATGTCGGTCATCAATCGCCATTCCAATAATGGCGCCAGCGGCTAGAGTAATACTCTTTAAGTCGCTCTTATCCACCTCTATTGGAATGGTGTCATGTTCTATGTTGACTAATGGTGTTGGGTTTACCCCTAACCCTTGCTGTTGGAGAGAAGCATTTAGATGGATATAAGCATCAGGGTTTTTCAATTTTTGTCCTCTTTTAACTTTCACTTCCAGGGAGAATTGTCGGGCACTTTCTGGGATGGTGACTTCCTCTTTGATCTGAATTTCAACTGCATAAGGTAGCAATTGAGCTGACCTAAATGCTTTTTCTGGATCATCAAAGCCCATGGGATTATCCGCTAATCGGGACCAAGCTTTGAAGTGTATTAGGTCCAAACTAATGGCAAAGCGATTGAGAATGTCACTGCCTAAGTAAAAGGCGGCAGTGACGTCTCGCACGACCCAACAATTATGGGCTATGCTCTTGTTGCCAATGGAGATTTTGAGCATACACCTGCTTGGCAGCTAACGTTTGGAATTGGGTGCTTCCAGGTCCATTTCCCATTTGTCTATCAGTTTGAATGTGGGAATGGCTGGATCTTTTGGGAGTTGGCGGAACATGGCTTCGCTGATGAAAATCTTACCGTTGTTCACACACACTCGAGCAAGAACAGAGTCCTTCCTATCATTTAACTGAACAGGGATGAACAACTGCTCTCCAATTGGCTGAATATCAGCCAGGCTCTGAGCTGATTTCACATCTTTCTGGACTATAGGAGTGGGAGTTTCTGATTGTGGATTAGTAAAGAATTTCAGAGTGTTTCTTTCCAGTGTGGAATACCACCTTAAACTGGAAGGAAGGTTGATTTTCAGAAATAGAGAGGACCCCCCACCACCAGTCTGTTGTCCTACTGCTATTACTGTCACGTCTGGAATTTGGTTGTTCTGGAAGTGAAATTCTACTTGGTCAGATTTTTGTTCAACCATGTGGCATGTGCCATTTAAACTAACATGGTTGACACTCTGTTTTAATTTTATTGGTCGGCTAGTCTGGGTCCAGAGGACCTTGTTTACACAATCTATTAGGGGTGACAACCTTCTCAGGAGGTCATTCCCTATTAAACAAGGGGTGCCCTCTGGAGTCACTACTATGACCGGCTGTTTCACCTTGTGTCGCCCAATTTTAATGTCCAAGTCTGCAGTCCCCTCAACTGGAATTTCCTTCCCGTCAAAGTTCTGCAGTTGTCCAGGAAGAGAGGTGAGAGGAATTCGGTAATTCTCCCCCCTTCCTGCATATAGTTCATCAAAGGCCCTTTTGGACAGAAGGGTAGCTTGGGATCCAGTGTCCACCAGTGCCAAAATTGTACCCTGCCCCTGTACTTGTACCGGGGCTTAATATCTTCCCTCCTTATCCTCAAGGGGGCACAGATAATGCACATTTTTGTACAACTGGTGGGCTAACTTCCTGGTTTTGGACATTGCTAGCGAAGAGATTTGGGCAGAATTCTGTGCAGAGCCTGGGGAATCTGAAAGAAAAAGTTGGCAACTGGAGATCAGAGCCATTGTGGGTTCTCCTGGTTCCGGTTCTGGGCCGCCCCCACCTTTTTGGGAGCAGTCACCAGGATGGGTTTGAACCAGGGGATTTCGGTATTGTGGTTCTGGGATGAGATGATGGGCAGCGGTAGCTCAGTCTCCATATCTCCCCAGTCTGGATTGGAATCCCTTGGGACCCATTTTTCTTTGGGAGGAGATCCCCCATCTGTGAAGGAGAAGATCCTTTTCCCAGGAGCTTCTGAGGATCCCTCTCCCTCAAATTGGAAGACCTGTACTTCCTCCACAAAGTGGGTCTGTTTGGGTCCTTTGTTTCTCCTACCCCCCCTCTGCTCCTTGGGAGGCAGGCATTCAGGGGCAGGAGATTTTGTTTCCGGTTCCTGGTTTTCCAGGGGCTGTTTACAAGTTGGGAAGGAAGCTTCCTCCAAGGCTTTACACCCCCCTTCCCCTTGTGCCTCCTCCCTGTGAACCGGTGGGTTATCGGGGTGCTGCCCCCGTCATTGTTCTGGAGCACCAGGTCCAGAGTTTGGGGGATTCTGCGGTGGCATGCTCATCTGAGGGTTCTGTTGAGCCCTCAGTATGTGACCCAGATCCTGTGCCATATTTTGGACCTGGCGCTCAAGTTGTGAAACCCGCTCAGGCTGATACGGGGCTCTATTTTCTCCCCTGGGCTGATCCCGGGAAGGGTAGCTATCCCTTCTCTGGTAATACCCCGGATTGGGAAGATTTGGGTACCCCTCCACCCTTGGCCTCCCCTCTCCCGGATTAGGTTGTCTGGGCTCAGGGAATTGGTGAAAGAAGGATGGATGGTTTTGGGGTTGGAGATTGGGTGGATACCCGGGAAAAAAGTTCTGCCCAGGATTTGGAGAATTTCTGCCCTCCTGTGGGAAGTTGGGAGGGAAGTTCCCTGGGTTAGGTGCTTGGCTGGATCCCCCCCTTGGGCTGGAGGAGCCCACACATAACCCAGGATTGGTCGGTTTCCCTTGTAGCGGGGATTTACATAGTCAGGGGAGCGGGGGTCCCCATTTGTGGGACTACCTCCTCGACTCCCTGTCTGTGACTGGCCCGAGGGCCTTCTGGGCTGTGAATTATTTGGTGCAGGCAGGTTTTTAGGCCCCCCCATCTCCAAATCTAAAACGGGGGCAACCTTTACCTCTGCCACCTTGGCAGCAGCAGGGGTGCTGTTGGTTTTGGGGTTTTTCAGCGCATTATTTTTATTTACGATGGGCTTCTGCACCTCATAGATCCGGGTAGCCTGTTATATGACCCAGTCTAAAGATCTTTTCTCATGAAAATCTCTCACGAGCTGGGTCATTATGTATTTGGGTAAGGCATGGAAAAACGTATTGATAAATTATCTGCTATCCGTGCGCACCCTTCTGGTGGTCTGCGCAAAAGCACGCTTTAATTCTTGCACAAACTCTTGTGGGGCCTGATCTTGCCCACATTGCAAATTGTAGGCTGCCTTGCGAGCCTCTTGAGGATTTCTGTGAACAGAAAAATGTTTCAAGATGGCCGCCTTATAGGTGGACCATCTTAAATGATTTTGGTCCTCCAGCCCCGCAAAGAAACTGGAGTATTCTGGGGAGAATATCCATTTGACGTACTGGATGCAGCTACTGCTGTCCTTCAAATGGAAAGTCTACATCATTTGCTCATAGAGCTCCAGGTGTTCCCAAACTGAATACTTGGCGTTCTTATGATAAGGAGTGATGACACTCCTGATTGCCTTTATTTGTTTCAATGGGTCCTTAAGCAAGGCCCTTTTTGCCTTATTGGCCTTTTTGGTTTGGGTAACCCTCGTCCATTCATCCTCTGACTCAGAAGCACTGCTCCCAGAGGTGTCCGTCTGATCTTATAGGTTTTCCCGGATTCTGTGAGCCTGGGAATGGCTGGCAGAATGTGGGGACCTGGTCTCCTGTGTCCTGTAATGCTCAGAGGAGTCTTCAGACCCCTCCATGCTGCCAGGATTTGATGGGTCCCCCCACTGACCTAACTGGGCCGAGGTTTTCAGGATGCCCTTAATGTGCCTACTCTCCTGGGGTTCCCCACTAAATCGCTCTGTGCTTGGGTGCCCATACCCGGATGCCCGCCCATCCATTCCTGGGAGGTACTGGCCTATGAGCCCCATACTTCTAGCTGGATAGTAATCTGCCATCCCCCTGGCCCTGGGCTCATGTGCACGAGGGGACATGGGAGTGGCAGGGTCCAGGGACTGGGAGAGATGAAGGCCTCTGGTACTAGGGCTCCTGAGGTTATGCACAGGAGTTTCTCTTTCCCAGCGAACCTCATCTCTATCCGCCCCTGCTTCCTGTTGCAATGCAAGAGCCTGCGCTTTCAGTTCCTCAGTTAAGGCCTTGCTAGACTCTATCAGTCTCTCCTGCATCGCTACCTGTTGCTGGAGCCTATCATTGTGCTGGCAGAGAGCCTCATTCTCTCTCTGTGCCTCCTGATTGGTCCTGGAGTACTGGGCTAATCTCTGCTGCAGGAGGGTTACCTCCTGAGTCCCATCCCTACTGGCCTGCTCCTTTCTTGCCAGAGCCTGCTCCACCCTCCTGGTGTGCTCTAACAAGTTCTGGTGTTCTTTTTGGAGGTCACCCATTCCCTGGAGGGCCAGGTGATTTTCTTCCATTTTCCTTTTTAAGTGGCAGACTTCCTGGCCTAAGGTATCCCTTTCCTGACTAAGAGCCTGCATCTGCGCCGCCAGGTCGTCCCTTTGCCTTTGGAAGGCACCAGCTTTCTGGCGCTCCTGGTCAATCTCTGCCTGGGTATCCAGGTCTTTCAAAATCAGTTTATTGCTTTCCTCTTTTTCCCTATCTAGGTGGCTTTGCAGGGTCACTACCTGCTCAACACATGCCCTATTGAAATCTAATTGTTGCTCCAGCTTTTTCTGGCTCTGCAGTAGGGAGTCCAACCCTTATTGGTACTCCCTCTGTAAGGCCAGAAATCTGGTATCCTGGTCAGCCTTTTCCTGTTGCAGCACATCCATATCCTCCTTTATTTTAGTGATGTACTGTCTGCTGTCCTTTTCTGACTCCTGGCTCCTGAGCAGCGTCTGCTCAGAAGAGTCCAGATCAGATTGGGCCTTCTCTAACGCCATCTGTTGCCTATTTTCCAGATCTTGGCCTTCAGCACATTTGTCCTGCATGGCTCCCATATATAGGTACAAATATGCCGCTATCCTGGCAATCTTATTATGTTCATCTTTGGCTTTAGGGGCCATATATAGTTCATTCAGGGCCACATGTAGGGGACCCTTATCTCTCCATATATCTGTTTCAGTGACCTGTTGCGCGATTGCCTGCAACCAGACCGTTTGGTCCTGATGAGTCCACTCACCTCTCACAAATAGCTTATGTAAGGAGTGCTCTCTGGCTATTTTGATGTCTACCAGTGTCGTCATTCTGGAATTTGAGTTCCTTCCTGACTTACAGAAGTTTGTATTTTATTTTTGCAAAACAGACCGTTTCCTTAGAGCGTTCCTTTGAGGCGTGCTTTACAGCGTAACACAGCGTGGTGATCCGACCGGATGTATGTCTCCTGTCGGTTAGCACACGGTATTAATCTGCACAAGTGATAAATCTAACCCATAATATCCCTGCTCCGAGCCCCCACTTTTGTAAGCGATATTCAATCAACACTACAGCCAAGCCAATGCCTAGTCTGGGATGCTGAGGAAAACCCTTATTAATGTATTGTTATGTCTAGTTCAGTACTCTCGATGACCACCCTTGTATAACACCCCCCTCTTAGAATCCCCCTGACCCCACTGAGCCAAGAAGTAGGTTTGTTTTGCAAATTAAAAGGTTTATTTGAGAATTTAAACAATATATATATAATAAATTAATATCTGATAGTACACTTAGACATATGATGTTGATCAACAATGGGTAATCTGGCACTAACACACTTCTTTACAATCAATGAGGAGTTAGTATAGGATGGATAAAGTAGCAAAAATACTTTTATGATTTCAAGGGAAAAGCAATGAGGAATAAAATGCAGGACAGAAATACTTGATATGATTTTAGCAAAAGATAAGATAATCACTTTTTCTCTGGCAATTCACCACCCTCCCCTATGCAATGTAAGAAATGGAAGGAGATGGAAAGAGGAGCACACAGTTCTCAGGAAAGCAATCAAATACAATACGATATTCAGTTCCCCCCCAGCAAGCTTAGAGGAAACAGGTAGGAGTTTGAAACACAGGCCCAAAATGCTTTTTAAATGTGATGGCAATGGATGGGAAAATGTGCCAACTGATTTTAATTCCCTCTAGAGATTCAGGGTGAGTGGGAGATGCGTGTTGGTGTTAGTTCAGGCTCACTTTAGCAATGCTCTATGAGTTATTACCAAGTTGCAAACGGATTTTAACAAAAGAAAAAATGGAGCTGCTATTTTGACAAGTGGAGAAATTGAGCCAAAATCGCAAATCGCGGTAAATTTCGTGAGTGCGTGAATCGCGATTGCAGTAAAAGTATAAGGAGTTTCTAGGTTTGTTGGGAAGCTTAGATTCTATTCTAAGCTTTCAGATGAAAGTTAAATTCCGTTCCTAGCCCAAACGGTTCCAGAGATATGGACGATTAAATAAAGGTAGTTTTTTGGATTTAAAGTAAACTCAAAATCACAGGTGACAGCTTGCAGCTGCAGAATTGACAGGTGACAGTTGTGCAGCTTTAAAAATGACAGATGACATGATTTCTAGGAGGCAGTTATACTTAGGTTAAAATAGTTTGGATTAGATTATTTTAATTAAGAGATTGGTTCTGCACAGTTCTGCTAGGTACTCACAATATAAATTTGAACTAGGCCTCGTCACGGATCTGGTCAACACGTCTGGCTGCGGTTCTGTCTGCTCGGCGGGTCAATCAGGTACCGGTTCTGCTCACAGCGATCTGGGTCAGCTCTGCTCTGCTGGTCTAGCCTCTCTGGATTCTGGATGTAACACTGCTTTCTGGGTGCTGCTACTGGTTCTTGCAAAAATTCTCGGCAAAATTCAAACAGCTGGCCCGGCTGTTGAATACTTTGGTTAGTTTTGAGGCCTGCTGAAGAGGATTCAGCTGGTGGATTCAGGCCTCTCTGCTACAAATTCTGGAGTTAATTTCTGCTACAGGTTCTGGAGATCGATGGATTTGAAGTCTGGATCTCTGGATGTGAAATCGTCGGTCAACATGCTCCGCAGCAAATTGAATTGAATGTCCTCTATCTGTCCCAGCAGTCTCTTTTTATGTGTTTTGGAAAGTGGGTGTGTGCGCTGGTCATAACTAAACCTGCCCCTCTCACTTCTCATTGGCCAATTCCTCCTCTCTCCCTTGATTGGGGAAGGAAATGTGAGTCAGAGTGATGCTGTAGGTTTTATGGTTAGAGGAACTTCCCCTTGTCAGATTGACAAATCTATTTCTGACCCAAATACATATTTATCTATGTACCATTTTTCTAATATCATGGGTCCAGTTAACATATTTTCTGTAGCACCAAACCATCCGATCCCTGTCTTTGTACGATGTCGTGTCCACTGATGACAGAATTCTCCCCTTTTCATCCAGATAACGACCTCTAAACCTTCCCAGATTTTACACAAATGTGCACCAGGGATATGGGTTTCAGATGATAAAGTGTCAGATTTTTAACATGCATATATTTGGAGTGAGACCCTATTTTCCACTAGCAACCCCCAGAATACACCACCGGGTCTTAAAACCTCTTAAAATGTTCACAGAAAAATCACAAAAATAATGATATTACTTATATAATTCTGACAAGTCCGCACTATGAGTTATCTATCTTTTTAAAATGATGCCCTGGTCAAACAGGGGTGTGGCTTCCCACATCACATGGTAGAATAACTGGTTTATCCACTCCCCCAAGCCAGCTTCTTCACAGAGGCACAGCTGCCCCCCAGTTTCTCCCAAGAGGAAGCTATTTTACGACGCCCCCAATATAACATTTGCCTGAGTCAAGGACAGGCCTTTGTTCAACTCCCTGTAGTCCCCAGCTGCCACTCCCCTTTCAATCAACAGGTCCATGTGACCTCAGGATGCAGCCAGGCCTGGCAGCCAGGCCTGGGAACACAGCTGCTGATCCCGTTTCAACTCCTGTCGGGGGTAGTTGTCAGGCAGAATTCAGTTTCATTAAGCCAGGTTTCAGCTAAATGTCATTTTTTGTTCCCAGTTTAAATCACTTACAATTTTTACATATACATTAAATAATTACTTCCTTCAAGTCATTTCAGAATATAGTTTTACATTGTATCCACCTCTTAGCAAGTTGTTGTAATGTGCTTCCTAGCTGAGTGGATGACATCACTGCTTAATGAAATGTAGTGATGTCAGTGTGAGTGGAGTGTTAGTGTGTGAGGGTTCTATGCTTGGAGTTGGAGTTATGCTGACTTGGAAAGGACATGCCAATGTTTTGTTCCTGGGATTGAACTACAATAAATCTACTTAATAACTTACCTGCTGGCTCGGGTGTTCATCAGCTTCCAAGTTATTACACTGGCGACGAGGATGGGATCCTGTCGTGGAGGGGGCAGACCAGATCCAGGAAACATTGCCCTCCATATAATTCATGTCCTTGAGGAAGTTCAGCAAGTAGGGGCCCACAGTTTTTTGACTAGGCTGATTAACCTTCTTCAGCAGGCCGGGCGGTGCTGAATTGAGGACCTAGTCGGCACACGGTCCGGTGTGCAGTGCTAACAGCAACAGCTGTTCCATTGTGGGCCGCTTGTCCCAGTTACCGGGTGGTGCTGTGGACGGTATTTTATCGGCACACAGTTCGGTGTGCGGTAGCTGGGGAGCTTCTGCCATCAGGACCTAGCTGGCCGGGTGGAGCTTGTGCTGGCATATCCCCAGCTGGTGTTTGGAAACTGTACGGCACACGTGTCGGTGTGCGGAGTACTCCGGAGGCTCCCGGTGCACAAATCGGTGTGCGGCGCTGTCGTGGGCACCTGTGTGTACTTTCCAGTTGGTTGGTTGGCCGGGCGGTGCACCGCACCGCCGCGGGCGGGCCCTGTTCCAGAGCGGGACCGGATGCCGAAGTAACGCGGCCGGTGGCAAGACGGGAGTGAGCTCTGGTCGCGTGAGCTCTGGTCGCGGTGCGTGAGGGAGAACACTCTATGCAAACGCGTCGTCTTCATAGCCCAGCGGGTTGCCGGCATATCAGAGGATGTTGTCCGTGTCATGTGTGCAATGAGAGAGTGTCCGGGTGGAGCTGCTCCGTTTTTGTGGGTTACACAGGTCCCGCGTCCATTCCTGAGCGGAGGAGATGTTGCTCGGGCGGCGAACCAAGTGGAATGATGACGTCGCCTTCATTTGAACGTGCGTTCCAGCACGGGGAGCTGGAACGCGTAGATATGGTTGCCTGGAGCACTCTATGCTCCCAACGTGTGACGTGGCTACGAAGTCTGCGTGCGTTCCAACGTGGGCGGCTGGAACGCGAGGAAGCGCTCGTAGGCGTTGAATGTACGCGGCCGGGGGAAATCTGTTCGTTACGCTTGGTGTTGCCGGCAGTCATGGGCATCGGTGGAGAGAAGTCAAGGAGGTGGATTCCGGAGTTTCCATGTTCGTCAGTGAGGCGGATTTGGACGAATTGGATTCCTGCAGGTGTCAGGGCAGGTACTGAGGGGAGAGTCCCTGTCCCCTGCAATGTGTCTGTTGTACTGCGCAGGCTGGGAAGCAGTCGAGATTTGGTTCACTGCAGTCCGCAGCGAGGAGGGGAACGTTTCCGTTTTTGAGAACATTATTGCTACTGAGGTTGACATTTTTGTGTGCCGACTGTGTTGGGTGTTGTGAGTGTGCGTATTATGGGCCCGTGTGAGTGAATAGTGCGCGCGCTTAGAGTTGTGTATGGATGATTGTTTAGGTTGAGTAAAGAAATTGCAATTTTGTGTGCTATTGAGTTGTTGAGTGTGTTCCTGCATTATATTGCGGTAAATTGCATATGTTGTCACTCATCCAATGATTCTTTGCAGGTGGAACTGTTCAATACTTAAAAATGTTTTCTTGCAGGTTGGATTTCCATTATTGGTGGTACGGACTCGTGGGTGGGGGCACTTGCGGGTTGAATTGATGCTTCTTTTTAAACAGCATTGTTTGTCATGTGCTGTGAGTATTTTTGAGCACTTACAGTTATCTTTTACCAATAATCAACTGAAATGATGCATTTTACACTGTATTTGAACATGTGTGCAATGTTTTGCGTGTATGCCAACCATCCTATTTTTGGGGTTTGCATATGGTGCGTGAGGTGAACATTGCGGTGTGCAGGAGTGGGAGTGGTTGGTTATTGAGGTGTGCTGCTGTGATACAGTAGGTGAGGCTGGACCTGGGGTCCATGGTGAGTGGTGAGTGGTGAGCTGCTGCGATGGTGCAGTTTGACTGGACCAATGGTCCATGATGTGAAGTGTGCTGCGTTTTGCGTTCGCAGGAGGCTGGACCTGGGGTCCATGGTATAGGGTAGGTGTGCTGTGAGTGGCAGTAGGCAGGACCAGGGGTCCGTGGTGTGTAGTAGGTGTGCTGCGGTTGGCAGTAGGCTGGACCTGGGGTCCAAGGTTTGTAGTTGGTGTGCTGCTGGTGGCAGTAGGCTGGGCCTGGGGTCCAAGGTATGGAGTGGTGTGCTGCGGGTGGCAGTAAGCTGGACCAGGGGTCCGTGGTGGTTAGTGTGTGTTTGGTACGTGTCGGGTTCAGGTGGTTGGTCCTGGCTGTGTTCCGCATTCTTGCGGGTTGGTTCTCTATGGTTCAGGGTTTGGTGGTGTTGTGGTACCCTTATGGGTGCTCTGGTGAACTGTTTCGTTTGTTGCGCTTGTTGTTGCTCTGTTGAGCTGTGTGGGGTGTGCCCAGGGGTGGCAGCCCTGGTGTCCTAGGGGGAAGACTAGGACGGGAGGATGTTTGTGCACTGAGGGTTGAGGAGTGTTAGGTAGTTATCTGTTGTGGACGCTGGGTCGTGGCAGGACCTAGGTTCCAAGGGGCAGCTTGGAACAGGTGGAGGTGCATAGTTTTTATTTTGTTCCTCGAAGGTTGTCCAGTTCTGTGTTTGGAAGGAGCGAGCCCTTTGTAGACTGCGTTGGGTTCCTCTCTGTTTGTTATAAAGGGAGGAGTGGAAGTGGTGTAGACTTGAGCGTAGGACTTTGTACAAGGGTTATACAAGGGTTATACTCAAAGTTTATAACTGCCACAAGGATAATAATTCTCATAATTATGTTGTTTTGGAACATTGCCTATTCTAAAGGTAGTGCCTGTGCTGAAGTGACTTTGCTGTCACCCCAGTTGGCAGGCGGGCACCTGTGAAATCTGAGACTGCTCTGTATCATTGGCACATATGTATAATTTGCTTTTAGCACTGACTTTGTGGAAAGTGGGTCAGCCT